>NC_091756.1:7648506-8891006 GCF_043380555.1 Nothobranchius furzeri
CTGGGTCTGACTGAGCGCCTCCAGGAGGGAGGCCCAAGCAAGACGCGCCCCGAGGAGCGTCTTGCCACATGTCAACACTGGGTCTGACAGAGGGCCTCCAGGAGAGAGGCCCAAGCAAGACGCGCCCCGAGGAGTGTCTTGCCACATGTCACCACTGGGTCTGACTGAGCGCCTCCAGGAGAGAGGCCCAAGCAAGACGCGCCCCGAGGAGCGTCATGCCACATGTCACTACTCGGTCTGACTGAGCGCCTCCAGGAGAGAGGCCCAAGCAAGACGCGCCCCGAGGAGCGTCTTGCCACATGTCAACACTGGGTCTGACTGAGTGCCTCCATGAGAGAAGCCCCAGCAAGACGCGCCCCGAGGAGCGTCTTGCCACATGTCAACACTGGGTCTGACTGAGGGCCTCCATGAGAGAAGCCCAAGCAAGACGTGCCCCGAGGAGCGTCTTGCCACATGTCAACACTGGGTCTGACTGAGCGCCTCCAGGAGAGAGGCCCAAGCAAGACGTGCCCCGAGGAGCGTCTTGCCACATGTCAACACCGGGTCTGACTGAGCGCCTCCAGGAGAGAGGCCCAAGCAAGAAGCGCCCCGAGGAGCGTCTTGCCACATGTCATCAATGGGTCTGACTGAGGGCCTCCAGGAGAGAAGCCCAAGCAAGACGCGCCCCGAGGAGCGTCTTGCCACATATCAACAATGGGTCTGACTGAGCGCCTCCAGGAGAGAGGCCCAAGCAAGACGCGCCCCGAGGAGCATCTTGACACTTGTCAACACTGGGTCTGACTGAGTGCCTCCAGGAGAGAAGCCCAAGCAAGAAGCGCCCCGAGGAGTGTCTTGCCACATGTCAACACTGGGTCTGACAGAGGGCCTCCAGGAGATAGGCCCAAGCAACACGAGCCCCGAGAAGCGTCTTGCCACATGTCACCACTGGGTCTGACTGAGCGCCTCCAGGAGAGAGGCCCAAGCAAGACGCGCCCCGAGAAGCGTCTTGCCACATGTCAGCACTGGGTCTGACTGAGAGCCTCCAGGAGAGAGGCCCAAGCAAGACGCACCCCGAGGAGCGTCTTGCCACATGTCAACACTGGGTCTGACTGAGCGCCTCCAGGAGAGAGGCCCAAGCAAGACGTGCCCCTATGAGCGTCTTGCCACATGTCAACACTGGGTCTGACTGAGCGCCTCCAGGAGAGAGGCCCAAGCAAGAAGCGCCCCGAGGAGCGTCTTGCCACATGTCAACAATGGGTCTGACTGAGGGCCTCCAGGAGAGAAGCCCAAGGAAGACGCGCCCCAAGGAGCGTCTTGCCACATGTCAACAATGGGTCTGACTGAGCGCCTCCAGGAGAGAGGCCCAAGCAAGACGCGCCCCGAGGAGCATCTTGACACTTGTCAACACTGGGTCTGACTGAGAGCCTCCAGGAGAGAGGCCCAAGCAAGACGCACCCCGAGGAGCGTCTTGCCACATGTCAACACTGGGTCTGACTGAGCGCCTCCAGGAGAGAGGCCCAAGCAAGACGTGCCCCTATGAGCGTCTTGCCACATGTCAACACTGGGTCTGACTGAGCGCCTCCAGGAGAGAGGCCCAAGCAAGAAGCGCCCCGAGGAGCGTCTTGCCACATGTCAACAATGGGTCTGACTGAGGGCCTCCAGGAGAGAAGCCCAAGGAAGATGCGCCCCGAGGAGCGTCTTGCCACATGTCAACAATGGGTCTGACTGAGCGCCTCCAGGAGAGAGGCCCAAGCAAGACGCGCCCCGAGGAGCATCTTGACACTTGTCAACACTGGGTCTGACTGAGGGCCTCCAGGAGAGAAGCCCAAGCAAGACGCGCCCCGAGGAGCGTCTTGCCACATGTCAACACTGGGTCTGACAGAGGGCCTCCAGGAGAGAGGCCCAAGCAACACGCGCCCCGAGGAGCGTCTTGCCATATGTCACCACTGGGTCTGACTGAGCGCCTCCAGGAGAGAGTCCCAAGCAAGACGCGCCCCGAGGAGCGTCTTGCCACATGTCACCACTGGGTCTGACTGAGCGCCTCCAGGAGAGAGGCCCAAGCAAGACGCGCCCCGAGGAGCGTCATGCCACATGTTACTACTCGGTCTGACAGAGCGCCTCCAGGAGAGAGACCCAAGCAAGACGCGCCCCATGGAGCGTCTTGCCACGTGTCAACACTGGGTCTGATTGAGGGCCTCCAGGAGAGAGGCCCCAGCAAGACGCGCCCCGAGGAGCGTCTTGCCACATGTCAACACTGGGTCTGACTGAGGGCCTCCAGGAGAGAGGCCCAAGCAATACGCGCCCCGAGGAGCGTCTTGCCACATGTCACCTCTGGTTCTGACTGAGCGCCTCCAGGAGAGAGGCCCAAGCAAGACGCGCCCCGAGGAGCGTGTTGCCACATGTCAACAGTGGGTCTGACTGAGCCCCTCCAGGAGAGAGGCCCAAGCAAGACGTGCCCCGAGGAGCGTCTTGCCACATGTCAACACTGGGTCTGACTGAGCGCCTCCAGGAGAGAGGCCCAAGCAAGAAGCGCCCCGAGGAGCGTCTTGACACATGTCAACACTGGGTCTGACTGAGGGCCTCCATGAGAGAAGCGCAAGCAAGACGTGCCCTGAGGAGCGTCTTGCCACATGTCAACACTGGGTCTGACTGAGCGCCTCCAGGAGAGAGGCCCAAGCAAGACGTGCCCCTAGGAGCGTCTTGCCACCTTTCAACACTGGGTCTGACTGAGCGCCTCCAGGAGAGAGGCCCAAGCAAGACGCGCCCCGAGGAGCATCTTGACACTTGTCAACACTGGGTCTGACTGAGGGCCTCCAGGAGAGAAGCCCAAGCAAGACGCGCCCCGAGGACTGTCTTGCCACATGTCAACACTGGGTCTGACAGAGGGCCTCCAGGAGAGAGGCCCAAGCAACACGCGCCCCGAGAAGCGTCTTGCCATATGTCAACACTGCGTCTGACAGAGGGCCTCCAGGAGAGAGGTCCAAGCAAGACGCGCCCCGATGAGTGTCTTGCCACATGTCACCACTTGGTCTGACTGAGCGCCTCCAGGAGAGAGGCCCAAGCAAGACGCTCCCCGAGGAGCGTCATGCCACATGTCACTACTCGGTCTGACTGAGCGCCTCCAGGAGAGAGACCCAAGCAAGACGCACCCCGAGGAGCGTCTTGCTACATGTCAACACTGGGTCTGACTGAGCGCCTCCAGGAGAGAGGCCCAAGCAAGACGTGCCCCTATGAGCGTCTTGCCACATGTCAACTCTGGGTCTGACTGAGCGCCTCCAGGAGATAGGCCCAAGCAAGAAGCGCCCCGAGGAGCGTCTTGCAACATGTCAACAATGGGTCTGACTGAGGGCCTCCAGGAGAGAAGCCCAAGCAAGACACGCCCCGAGGAGCGTCTTGCCACATGTCAACAATGGGTCTGACTGAGTGCCTCCAGTAGAGAGGCCCAAGCAAGACACGCCCCGAGGAGCATCTTGACACTTGTCAACACTGGGTCTGACTGAGGGCCTCCAGGAGAGAAGCCCAAGCAAGACGCGCCCCGAGGAGCGTCTTGCCACATGTCAACACTGGGTCTGACAGAGGGCCTCCAGGAGAGAGGCCCAAGCAACACGCGCCCCGAGGAGCATCTTGCCATATGTCACCACTGGGTCTGACTGAGCGCCTCCAGGAGAAAGGCCCAAGCAAGACGAGCCCCGAGGAGCGTCTTGCCACATGTCAACACTGGGTCTGACAGAGGGCCTCCAGGAGAGAGGCCCAAGCAAGACGCGCCCCGAGGAGTGTCTTGCCACATGTCACCACTGGGTCTGACTGAGCGCCTCCAGGAGAGAGGCCCAAGCAAGACGCGCCCCGAGGAGCGTCATGCCACATGTCACTACTCGGTCTGACAGAGCGCCTCCAGGAGAGAGACCCAAGCAAGACGCGCCCCGAGGAGCATCTTGCCACGTGTCAACACTGGGTCTGATTGAGGGCCTCCAGGAGAAAGGCCCCAGCAAGACGCGCCCCGAGGAGCGTCTTGCCACATGTCAACACTGGGTCTGACTGAGGGCCTCCAGGAGAGAGGCCCAATCAATACGCGCCCGAGGAGCGTCTTGCCACATGTCACCTCTGGTTCTGACTGAGCGCCTCCAGGACAGAGGCCCAAGCAAGACGCGCCCCAGGAGCGTCTTGCCACATGTCAACAGTCGGTCTGACTGAGCGCCTCCAGGAGAGAGGCCCAAGCAAGACGCGCCCCGAGGAGCGTCTTGCCACATGTCAACACTGGGTCTGACTGAGCACCTCCAGGAGAGAGGCCCACGCAAGAAGCGCCCCGAGGAGCGTCTTGCCACATGTCAACAATGGGTCTGACTGAGGGCCTCCAGGAGAGAAGCCCAAGCAAGACGCGCCCCGAGGAGTGTCTTGCCACATGTCAACAATGGGTCTGACTGAGCGCCTCCAGGAGAGAGGCCCAAGCAAGACGCGCCCCGAGGAGCGTGTTGCCACATGTCAACAGTGGGTCTGACTGAGCCCCTCCAGGAGAGAGGCCCAAGCAAGACGTGCCCCGAGGAGCGTCTTGCCACATGTCAACACTGGGTCTGACTGAGCGCCTCCAGTAGAGAGGCCCAAGCAAGACGCGCCCCGAGTAGCGTCTTGACACATGTCAACACTGGGTCTGACTGAGGGCCTCCATGAGAGAAGCCCAAGCAAGACGTGCCCCGAGGAGCGTCTTGCCACATGTCAACACTGGGTCTGACTGAGCGCCTCCAGGAGAGAGGCCCAAGCAAGACATGCCCCGAGGAGCGTCTTGCCACATGTCAACACTGGGTCTGACTGAGCGCCTCCAGGAGAGAGGCCCAAGCAAGACGCGCCCCGAGGAGCATCTTGACACTTGTCAACACTGGGTCTGACTGAGGGCCTCCAGGAGAGAAGCCCAAGCAAGACGCGCCCCGAGGAGTGTCTTGCCACATGTCAACACTGGTTCTGACAGAGGGCCTCCAGGAGAGAGGCCCAAGCAACACGCGCCCCGAGAAGCGTCTTGCCATATGTCACCACTGGGTCTGACTGAGCGCCTCCAGGAGAGAGGCCCAAGCAAGACGAGCCCCGAGGAGCGTCTTGCCACATGTCAACACTGGGTCTGACAGAGGGCCTCCAGGAGAGAGGTCCAAGCAAGACGCTCCCCGAGGAGCGTCATGCCACATGTCACTACTCGGTCTGACTGAGCGCCTCCAGGAGAGAGACCCAAGCAAGACGCACCCCGAGGAGCGTCTTGCCACATGTCAACACTGGGTCTGACTGAGCGCCTCCAGGAGAGAGGCCCAAGCAAGACGCGCCCCAAGGAGCGTCTTGCCACATGTCACCACTGGGTCTGACTGAGCGCCTCCAGGAGAGAGGCCCAAGCAAGACGTGCCCCTATGAGCGTCTTGCCACATGTCAACACTGGGTCTGACTGAGCGCCTCCAGGAGATAGGCCCAAGCAAGAAGCACCCCAAGGAGCGTCTTGCCACATGTCAACACTGGGTCTGACTGAGCTCCTCCAGGAGAGAGGCCCAAGCAAGACGTGCCCCGAGGAGCGTCTTGCCACATGTCAACACTGGGTCTGACTGAGCGCCTCCAGGTGAGAGGCCATAGCAAGACGCGCCCCGAGGAGCGTCTTGACACATGTCAACACTGGGTCTGACTGAGGGCCTCCATGAGATAAGCCCAAGCAACACGCGCCCCGAGGAGCGTCTTGCCATATGTCACCACTGGGTCTGACTGAGCGCCTCCAGGAGAGAGGCCCAAGCAAGACGCGCCCCGAGGAGCGTCTTGCCACATGTCAACACTGGGTCTGACAGAGGGCCTCCAGGAGAGAGGCACAAGCAAGACGCGCCCCGAGGAGTGTCTTGCCACATGTCACCACTGGGTCTGACTGAGCGCCTCCAGGAGAGAGGCCGAAGCAAGACGCACCCCGAGGAGCGTCATGCCACATGTCACTACTCGGTCTGACTGAGCGCCTCCAGGAGAGAGACCCAAGCAAGACGCGCCCCGAGGAGCGTCTTGCTACGTGTCAACACTGGGTCTGATTGAGGGCCTCCAGGAGAGAGGCCCCAGCAAGACGCGCCCCGAGGAGCGTCTTGCCACTTGTCAACACTGGGTCTGACTGAGCTCCTCCAGGAGAGAGGCCCAAGCAAGACGTGCCCCGAGGAGCGTCTTGCCACATGTCAACACTGGGTCTGACTGAGCGCCTCCAGGTGAGAGGCCCAAGCAAGACGCGCCCCGAGGAGCGTCTTGATACATGTCAACACTGGGTCTGACTGAGGGCCTCCATGAGAGAAGCCCAAGCAAGACGTGCCCAGAGGAGCGTCATGCCACATGTCAACACTGGGTCTGACTGAGCACCTCCAGGAGAGAGGCCCAAGCAAGACGTGCCCCGAGGAGCGTCTTGCCACATGTCAACACTGGGTCTGACTGAGCGCCTCCAGGAGAGAGGCCCAAGCAAGACGCGCCCCGAGTAGCATCTTGACACTTGTCAACACTGGGTCTGACTGAGGGCCTCCAGGAGAGAAGCCCAAGCAAGACACGCCCCGAGGAGTGTCTTGCCACATGTCAACACTGGGTCTGAAAGAGGGCCTCCAGGAGAGAGGCCCAAGCAACACGCGCCCCGAGAAGCGTCTTGCCATATGTCACCACTGAGTCTGACTGAGCGCCTCCAGGAGAGAGGCCCAAGCAAGACGCGCCCCGAGGAGCGTCTTGCCACATGTCAACACTGGGTCTGACAGAGGGCCTCCAGGAGAGAGGCCCAAGCAAGACGCGCCCCCAGGAGTGTCTTGCCACATGTCACCACTGGGTCTGACTGAGCGCCTCCAGGAGAGAGGCCCAAGCAAGACGCCCCCCGAGGAGCGTCATGCCACATGTCACTACTCGGTCTGACTGAGCGCCTCCAGGAGAGAGACCCAAGCAAGACGCGCCCCGAGGAGCGTCATGACACGTGTCAACACTGGGTCTGACAGAGGGCCTCCATGAGAGAGGCCCAAGCAATACGCGCCCCGAGGAGCGTCTTGACACATGTCACCTCTGGTTCTGACTGAGCGCCTCCAGGAGAGAGGCCCAAGCAAGACGCGCCCCGAGGAGCGTCTTGACACGTGTAAACACTGGGTCTGACTGAGGGCCTCCATGAGAGAAGCCCAAACAAGACGTGCCCCGAGGAGCGTCTTGCCACATGTCAACAATGGGTCTGACTGAGCGCCTCCAGGAGAGAGGCCCAAGCAAGACGCGCCCCGAGGAGCATCTTGACACTTGTCAACACTGGGTCTGACTGAGGGCCTCCAGGAGAGAAGCCCAAGCAAGACGCGCCCCGAGGAGTGTCTTGCCACATGTCAACACTGGGTCTGACAGAGGGCCTCCAGGAGAGAGGCCCAAGCAACACGCGCCCCGAGAAGCGTCTTGCCACATGTCACCACTGGGTCTGACTGAGCGCCTCCAGGAGAGAGGTCCAAGCAAGACGCGCCCCGAGGAGCGTCTTGCCACATGTCAGCACTCGGTCTGACTGAGCGCCTCCAGGAGAGAGGCCCAAGCAAGACGCGCCCCGAGGAGCATCTTGCCACATGTCAACACTGGGTCTGACTGAGAGCCTCCAGGAGAGAGGCCCAAGCAAGATGCACCCCAAGGAGCGTCTTGCCACATGTCAACACTGGGTCTGACTGAGCGCCTCCAGGAGAGAGGCCCAAGCAAGACGCGCCCCGAGGAGCGTCTTGCCACATGTCAACACTGGGTCTGACTGAGCGCCTCCAGGAGAGAGGCCCAAGCAAGACGTGCCCCTATGAGCGTCTTGCCACATGTCAACACTGGGTCTGACTGAGCGCCTCCAGTAGAGAGGCCCAAGCAAGAAGCGCCCCGAGGAGCGTCTTGCCACATGTCAACAATGGGTCTGACTGAGGGCCTCCAGGAGAGAAGCAGAAGCAAGACGCGCCCCGAGGAGCGTCTTGCCACATGTCAACACTGGGTCTGACAGAGGGCCTCCAGGAGAGAGGCCCAAGCAACACGCGCCCCGAGGAGCGTCTTGCCATATGTCACCACTGGGTCTGACTGAGCGCCTCCAGGAGAGAGGCCCAAGCAAGACGCGCCCCGAGGAGCGTCTTGCCACATGTCAACACTGGGTCTGACAGAGGGCCTCCAGGAGAGAGGCCCAAGCAAGACGCGCCCCGAGGAGTGTCTTGCCACATGTGTCCACTGGGTCTGACTGAGCGCCTCCAGGAGAGAGGCCCAAGCAAGACGCGCCCCGAGGAGCGTCATGCCACATGTCACTACTCGGTCTGACTGAGCGCCTCCAGGAGAGAGACCCAAGCAAGACGCGCCTCGGGGAGCGTCTTGCCACGTGTCAACACTGGGTCTGATTGAGGGCCTCCAGGAGAGATGCCCCAGCAAGACGCGCCCCGAGGAGCATCTTGCCACATGTGAACACTGGGTCTGACTGAGGGCCTCCAGGAGAGAAGCCCAAGCAAGACGCGCCCCGAGGAGTGTCTTGCCACATGCCAACACTGGGTCTGAAAGAGGGCCTCCAGGAGAGAGGCCCAAGCAACACGCGCCCCGAGAAGCGTCTTGCCATATGTCACCACTGGGTCTGACTGAGCGCCTCCAGGAGAGAGGCCCAAGCAAGACGCGCCCCGAGGAGCGTCTTGCCACATGTCAACACTGGGTCTGACAGAGGGCCTCCAGGAGAGAGGCCCAAGCAAGACGCGCCCCGAGGAGTGTCTTGCCACATGTCACCACTGGGTCTGACTGAGCGCCTCCAGAGAGAGGCCCAAGCAAGACGCCCCCCGAGGAGCGTCATGCCACATGTCACTACTCGGTCTGACTGAGCGCCTCCAGGAGAGAGACCCAAGCAAGACGCGCCCCGAGGAGCGTCATGACACGTGTCAACACTGGGTCTGACAGAGGGCCTCCAGGAGAGAGGCCCAAGCAATACGCGCCCCGAGGAGCGTCTTGCCACATGTCACCTCTGGTTCTGACTGAGCGCCTCCAGGAGAGAGGCCCAAGCAAGACGCGCCCCGAGGAGCGTCTTGACACATGTAAACACTGGGTCTGACTGAGGGCCTCCATGAGAGAAGCCCAAACAAGACGTGCCCCGAGGAGCGTCTTGCCACATGTCAACACTGGGTCTGACTGAGCGCCTCCTGGAGAGAGGCCCAAGCAAGACGTGCTCCGAGGAGCGTCTTGCCACATGTCAACACTGGGTCTGACTGAGCGCCTCCAGGAGAGAGGCCCAAGGAAGAAGCGCCCCGAGGAGCGTCTTGCCACATGTCAACAATGGGTCTGACTGAGGACCTCCAGGAGAGAAGCCCAAGCAAGACGCGCCCCGAGGAGCGTCTTGCCACATGTCAACAATGGGTCTGACTGAGCGCCTCCAGGAGAGAGGCCCAAGCAAGACGCGCCCCGAGGAGCATCGTGACACTTGTCAACACTGGGTCTGACTGAGGGCCTCCAGGAGAGAAGCCCAAGCAAGACGCGCCCCGAGGAGTGTCTTGCCACATGTCAACACTGGGTCTGACAGAGGGCCTCCAGGAGAGAGGCCCAAGCAACACGCGCCCCGAGAAGCGTCTTGCCACATGTCAACAATGGGTCTGACTGAGGACCTCCAGGAGAGAAGCCCAAGCAAGACGCGCCCCGAGGAGCGTCTTGCCACATGTCAACAATGGGTCTGACTGAGCGCCTCCAGGAGAGAGGCCCAAGCAAGACGTGCCCCGAGGAGCATCGTGACACTTGTCAACACTGGGTCTGACTGAGGGCCTCCAGGAGAGAAGCCCAAGCAAGACGCGCCCCGAGGAGTGTCTTGCCACATGTCAACACTGGGTCTCACAGAGGGCCTCCAGGAGAGAGGCCCAAGCAACACGCGCCCCGAGAAGCGTCTTGCCACATGTCACCACTGGGTCTGACTGAGCGCCTCCAGGAGAGAGGTCCAAGCAAGACGCGCCCCGAGGAGCGTCTTGCCACATCTCAGCACTCGGTCTGACTGAGCGCCTCCAGGAGAGAGGCCCAAGCAAGACGTGCCCCTATGAGCGTCTTGCCACATGTCAACACTGGGTCTGACTGAGCGCCTCCAGTAGAGAGGCCCAAGCAAGAAGCGCCCCGAGGAGCGTCTTGCCACATGTCAACAATGGGTCTGACTGAGGGCCTCCAGGAGAGAAGCCGAAGCAAGACGCGCCCCGAGGAGCGTCTAGCCACATGTCAACACTGGGTCTGACAGAGGGCCTCCAGGAGAGAGGCCCAAGCAACACGCTCCCCGAGGAGCGTCTTGCCATATGTCACCACTGGGTCTGACTGAGCGCCTCCAGGAGAGAGGCCCAAGCAAGACGCGCCCCGAGGAGCGTCTTGCCACATGTCAACACTGGGTCTGACAGAGGGCCTCCAGGAGAGAGGCCCAAGCAAGACGCGCCCCGAGGAGTGTCTTGCCACATGTCACCACTGGGTCTGACTGAGCGCCTCCAGGAGAGAGGCCCAAGCAAGACGCGCCCCGAGGAGCCTCATGCCACATGTCACTACTCGGTCTGACTGACCGCCTCCAGGAGAGAGACCCAAGCAAGACGCGCCCCGGGGAGCGTCTTGCCACGTGTCAACACTGGGTCTGATTGAGGGCCTCCAGGAGAGATGCCCCAGCAAGACGCGCCCCGAGGAGCATCTTGCCACCTGTGAACACTGGGTCTGACTGAGGGCCTCCAGGAGAGAGGCCCAAGCAATACGCGCCCCGAGGAGCGTCTTGCTACATGTCACCACTGGGTCTGACTGAGCGCCTCCAGGAGAGAGGCCCAAGCAAGACGCGCCCCGAGGAGCGTCATGCCACATGTCACTACTCGGTCTGACTGAGCGCCTCCAGGAGAGAGACCCAAGCAAGACGCGCCCCGGGGAGCGTCTTGCCACGTGTCAACACTGGGTCTGATTGAGGGCCTCCAGGAGAGATGCCCCAGCAAGACGCGCCCCGAGGAGCATCTTGCCACATGTGAACACTGGGTCTGACTGAGGGCCTCCAGGAGAGAGGCCCAAGCAATACGCGCCCCGAGGAGCGTCTTGCCACATGTCACCTCTGGTTCTGACTGAGCGCCTCCAGGAGAGAGGCCCAAGCAAGATGCGCCCCGAGGAGCGTCTTGTCACATGTCAACATTGGGTCTGAATGAGCAACTCCAGGAGAGATGCCCAAGCAAGACGTGCCCCGAGGAGCATCTTGCCACATGTCAACAGTGAGTCTGACTGAGCACCTCCAGGAGAGATGCCCAATTAAGACGCGCGCCGAGGAGCGTCATGCCACATGTCACTACTCGGTCTGACTGAGCGCCTCCAGGAGAGAGACCCAAGCAAGACGCGCCCCGGGGAGCGTCTTGCCACGTGTCAACACTGGGTCTGATTGAGGGCCTCCAGGAGAGATGCCCCAGCAAGACGCGCCCCGAGGAGCATCTTGCCACATGTGAACACTGGGTCTGACTGAGGGCCTCCAGGAGAGAGGCCCAAGCAATACGCGCCCCGAGGAGCGTCTTGCCACATGTCACCTCTGGTTCTGACTGAGCGCCTCCAGGAGAGAGGCCCAAGCAAGATGCGCCCCGAGGAGCCTCTTGTCACATGTCAACACTGGGTCTGACTGAGCGACTCCAGGAGAGATGCCCAAGCAAGACGCGCCCCGAGGAGCATCTTGCCACATGTCAACAGTGAGTCTGACTGAGCGCCTCCAGGAGAGATGCCCAATTAAGACGCGCGCCGAGGAGTGTCTTGCCACATGTCAACACTGGGTCTGACTGAGCGCCTCCATGAGAGAAGCTCCAGCAAGACGCGCCCCGAGGAGCGTCTTGCCACATGTCAACACTGCGTCTGACTGAGCGCCTCCAGGAGAGAGGCCCATGCAAGACGCACCCCGAGGAGCGTCTTGACACATGTTAACACTGGGTCGGACTGAGGGCCTCCATGAGAGAAGCCCAAGCAATACGTGCCCCGAGGAGCGTCTTGCCACATGTCAACACTGGGTCTGACTGAGCCCCTCCAGGAGAGAGGCCCAAGCAAGACGTGCCCCGAGGAGCGTCTTGCCACATGTCAACACTGGGTCTGACTGAGCGCCTCCAGGAGAGAGGCCCAAGCAAGAAGCGCCCCGAGGAGCGTCTTGCCACATGTCAACAATGGGTCTGACTGAGGGCCTCCAGGAGAGAAGCCCAAGCAAGACACGCCCCGAGGAGCGTCTTGCCACATGTCAACAATGGGTCTGACTGAGCGCCTCCAGGAGAGAGGCCCAAGCAAGACGTGCCCCTATGAGCATCTTGACACATGTCAACACTGGGTCTGACTGAGCGCCTCCAGTAGAGAGGCCCAAGCAAGAAGCGCCCCGAGGAGCGTCTTGCCACATGTCAACAATGGGTCTGACTGAGGGCCTCCAGGAGAGAGGCCCAAGCAAGACGCACCCCGAGGAGCATCTTGCCACATGTCAACAGTGAATCTGACTGAGCGCCTCCAGGAGAGATGCCCAATTAAGACGGGCGCCGAGGAGCGTCTTGCCACATGTCACCTCTGGTTCTGACTGAGCGCCTCCAGGAGAGAGGCCCAAGCAAGACGCGCCCCGAGGAGCGTCTTGACACATGTAAACACTGGGTCTGACTGAGGGCCTCCATGAGAGAAGCCCAAACAAGACGTGCCCCGAGGAGCGTCTTGCCACATGTCAACACTGGGTCTGACTGAGCGCCTCCTGGAGAAAGGCCCAAGCAAGACGTGCCCCGAGGAGCGTCTTGCCACATGTCAACACTGGGTCTGACTGAGCGCCTCCAGGAGAGAGGCCCAAGCAAGAAGCGCCCCGAGTAGCGTCTTGCCACATGTCAACAATGGGTCTGACTGAGGACCTCCAGGAGAGAAGCCCAAGCAAGATGCGCCCTGGGGAGCGTCTTGCCACGTGTCAACACTGGGTCTGATTGAGGGCCTCCAGGAGAGATGCCACAGCAAGACGCGCCCCGAGGAGCATCTTGCCACATGTGAACACTGGGTCTGACTGAGGGCCTCCAGGAGAGAGGCCCAAGCAATACGCGCCCCGAGGAGCGTCTTGCCACATGTCACCTCTGGTTCTGACTGAGCGCCTCCAGGAGAGAGGCCCAAGCAAGATGCGCCCCGAGGAGCGTCTTGTCACATGTCAACATTGGGTCTGAACAAGCAACTCCAGGAGAGAGGCCCAAGCAAGACGCGCCCCGAGGAGCGTCATGCCACGTGTCACTACTAGGTCTGACTGAGCCCCTCCAGGAGAGAGGCCCAAGCAAGACGTGCCCCGAGGAGCGTCTTGCCACATGTCAACACTGGGTCTGACTGAGCGCCTCCAGGAGAGAGGCCCAAGCAAGAAGCGCCCCGAGGAGCGTCTTGCCACATGTCAACAATGGGTCTGACTGAGGGCCTCCAGGAGAGAAGCCCAAGCAAGACACGCCCCGAGGAGCGTCTTGCCACATGTCAACAATGGGTCTGACTGAGCGCCTCCAGGAGAGAGGCCCAAGCAAGACGTGCCCCTATGAGCATCTTGACACATGTCAACACTGGGTCTGACTGAGCGCCTCCAGTAGAGAGGCCCAAGCAAGAAGCGCCCCGAGGAGCGTCTTGCCACATGTCAACAATGGGTCTGACTGAGGGCCTCCAGGAGAGAGGCCCAAGCAAGACGCGCCCCGAGGAGCATCTTGCCACATGTCAACAGTGAGTCTGACTGAGCGCCTCCAGGAGAGATGCCCAATTAAGACGGGCGCCGAGGAGCGTCTTGCCACATGTCACCTCTGGTTCTGACTGAGCGCCTCCAGGAGAGAGGCCCAAGCAAGACGCGCCCCGAGGAGCGTCTTGACACATGTAAACACTGGGTCTGACTGAGGGCCTCCATGAGAGAAGCCCAAACAAGACGTGCCCCGAGGAGCGTCTTGCCTCATGTCAACACTGGGTCTGACTGAGCGCCTCCTGGAGAAAGGCCCAAGTAAGACGTGCCCCGAGGAGCGTCTTGCCACATGTCAACACTGGGTCTGACTGAGCGCCTCCAGGAGAGAGGCCCAAGCAAGAAGCGCCCCGAGTAGCGTCTTGCCACATGTCAACAATGGGTCTGACTGAGGACCTCCAGGAGAGAAGCCCAAGCAAGACGCGCCCTGGGGAGCGTCTTGCCACGTGTCAACACTGGGTCTGATTGAGGGCCTCCAGGAGAGATGCCACAGCAAGACGCGCCCCGAGGAGCATCTTGCCACATGTGAACACTGGGTCTGACTGAGGGCCTCCAGGAGAGAGGCCCAAGCAATACGCGCCCCGAGGAGCGTCTTGCCACATGTCACCTCTGGTTCTGACTGAGCGCCTCCAGGAGAGAGGCCCAAGCAAGATGCGCCCCGAGGAGCGTCTTGTCACATGTCAACATTGGGTCTGAACGAGCAACTCCAGGAGAGATGCCCAAGCAAGACGCGCCCCGAGGAGCATCTTGCCACATGTCAACAGTGAGTCTGACTGAGCGCCTCCAGGAGAGAGACCCAAGCAAGACGCGCCCCGGGGAGCGTCTTGCCACGTGTCAACACTGGGTCTGATTGAGGGCCTCCAGGAGAGATGCCCCAGCAAGACGCGCCCCGAGGAGCATCTTGCCACATGTGAACACTGGGTCTGACTGAGGGCCTCCAGGAGAGAGGCCCAAGCAATACGCGCCCCGAGGAGCGTCTTGCCACATGTCACCTCTGGTTCTGACTGAGCGCCTCCAGGAGAGAGGCCCAAGCAAGACGCGCCCCGAGGAGCGTCTTGCCACATGTCAACACTGGGTCTGACAGAGGGCCTCCAGGAGAGAGGCCCAAGCAAGACGCGCCCCGAGGAGTGTCTTGCCACATGTCACCACTGGGTCTGACTGAGCGCCTCCAGGAGAGAGGCCCAAGCAAGACGCGCCCCGAGGAGCGTCATGCCACATGTCACTACTCGGTCTGACTGAGCGCCTCCAGGAGAGAGACCCAAGCAAGACGCGCCCCGGGGAGCGTCTTGCCACGTGTCAACACTGGGTCTGATTGAGGGCCTCCAGGAGAGATGCCCCAGCAAGACGCGCCCCGAGGAGCATCTTGCCACATGTGAACACTGGGTCTGACTGAGGGCCTCCAGGAGAGAGGCCCAAGCAATACGCGCCCCGAGAAGCGTCTTGCCACATGTCAACAATGGGTCTGACTGAGCGCCTCCAGGAGAGAGGCCCAAGCAAGATGCGCCCCGAGGAGCCTCTTGTCACATGTCAACACTGGGTCTGACTGAGCGACTCCAGGAGAGATGCCCAAGCAAGACGCGCCCCGAGGAGCATCTTGCCACATGTCAACAGTGAGTCTGACTGAGCGCCTCCAGGAGAGATGCCCAATTAAGACGCGCGCCGAGGAGCGTCTTGCCACATGTCAACACTGGGTCTGACTGAGCGCCTCCATGAGAGAAGCTCCAGCAAGACGCGCCCCGAGGAGCGTCTTGCCACATGTCAACACTGCGTCTGACTGAGCGCCTCCAGGAGAGAGGCCCATGCAAGACGCACCCCGAGGAGCGTCTTGACACATGTCAACACTGGGTCGGACTGAGGGCCTCCATGAGAGAAGCCCAAGCAAGACGTGCCCCGAGGAGCGTCTTGCCACATGTCAACACTGGGTCTGACTGAGCCCCTCCAAGAGAGAGGCCCAAGCAAGACGTGCCCCGAGGAGCGTCTTGCCACATGTCAACACTGGGTCTGACTGAGCGCCTCCAGGAGAGAGGCCCAAGCAAGAAGCGCCCCGAGGAGCGTCTTGCCACATGTCAACAATGGGTCTGACTGAGGGCCTCCAGGAGAGAAGCCCAAGCAAGACACGCCCCGAGGAGCGTCTTGCCACATGTCAACAATGGGTCTGACTGAGCGCCTCCAGGAGAGAGGCCCAAGCAAGACGTGCCCCTATGAGCATCTTGACACATGTCAACACTGGGTCTGACTGAGCGCCTCCAGTAGAGAGGCCCAAGCAAGAAGCGCCCCGAGGAGCGTCTTGCCACATGTCAACAATGGGTCTGACTGAGGGCCTCCAGGAGAGAGGCCCAAGCAAGACGCGCCCCGAGGAGCATCTTGCCACATGTCAACAGTGAGTCTGACTGAGCGCCTCCAGGAGAGATGCCCAATTAAGACGGGCGCCGAGGAGCGTCTTGCCACATTTCACCTCTGGTTCTGACTGAGCGCCTCCAGGAGAGAGGCCCAAGCAAGACGCGCCCCGAGGAGCGTCTTGACACATGTAAACACTGGGTCTGACTGAGGGCCTCCATGAGAGAAGCCCAAACAAGACGTGCCCCGAGGAGCGTCTTGCCACATGTCAACACTGGGTCTGACTGAGCGCCTCCTGGAGAGAGGCCCAAGCAAGAAGTGCCCCGAGGAGCGTCTTGCCACATGTCACCTCTGGTTCTGACTGAGCGCCTCCAGGAGAGAGGCCCAAGCAAGATGCGCCCCGAGGAGCCTCTTGTCACATGTCAACACTGGGTCTGACTGAGCGACTCCAGGAGAGATGCCCAAGCAAGACGCGCCCCGAGGAGCATCTTGCCACATGTCAACAGTGAGTCTGACTGAGCGCCTCCAGGAGAGATGCCCAATTAAGACGCGCGCCGAGGAGCGTCTTGCCACATGTCAACACTGGGTCTGACTGAGCGCCTCCATGAGAGAAGCTCCAGCAAGACGCGCCCCGAGGAGCGTCTTGCCACATGTCAACACTGCGTCTGACTGAGCGCCTCCAGGAGAGAGGCCCATGCAAGACGCACCCCGAGGAGCGTCTTGACACATGTCAACACTGGGTCGGACTGAGGGCCTCCATGAGAGAAGCCCAAGCAAGACGTGCCCCGAGGAGCGTCTTGCCACATGTCAACACTGGGTCTGACTGAGCCCCTCCAGGAGAGAGGCCCAAGCAAGACGTGCCCCGAGGAGCGTCTTGCCACATGTCAACACTGGGTCTGACTGAGCGCCTCCAGGAGAGAGGCCCAAGCAAGAAGCGCCCCGAGGAGCGTCTTGCCACATGTCAACAATGGGTCTGACTGAGGGCCTCCAGGAGAGAAGCCCAAGCAAGACACGCCCGAGGAGCGTCTTGCCACATGTCAACAATGGGTCTGACTGAGCGCCTCCAGGAGAGAGGCCCAAGCAAGACGTGCCCCTATGAGCATCTTGACACATGTCAACACTGGGTCTGACTGAGCGCCTCCAGTAGAGAGGCCCAAGCAAGAAGCGCCCCGAGGAGCGTCTTGCCACATGTCAACAATGGGTCTGACTGAGGGCCTCCAGGAGAGAGGCCCAAGCAAGACGCGCCCCGAGGAGCATCTTGCCACATGTCAACAGTGAGTCTGACTGAGCGCCTCCAGGAGAGATGCCCAATTAAGACGGGCGCCGAGGAGCGTCTTGCCACATGTCACCTCTGGTTCTGACTGAGCGCCTCCAGGAGAGAGGCCCAAGCAAGACGCGCCCCGAGGAGCGTCTTGACACATGTAAACACTGGGTCTGACTGAGGGCCTCCATGAGAGAAGCCCAAACAAGACGTGCCCCGAGGAGCGTCTTGCCACATGTCAACACTGGGTCTGACTGAGCGCCTCCTGGAAAGAGGCCCAAGCAAGAAGTGCCCCGAGGAGCGTCTTGCCACATGTCAACACTGGGTCTGACTGAGCGCCTCCAGGAGAGAGGCCCAAGCAAGAAGCGCCCCGAGGAGCGTCTTGCCACATGTCAACAATGGGTCTGACTGAGGACCTCCAGGAGAGAAGCCCAAGCAAGACGCGCCCTGGGGAGCGTCTTGCCACGTGTCAACACTGGGTCTGATTGAGGGCCTCCAGGAGAGATGCCCCAGCAAGACGCGCCCCGAGGAGCATCTTGCCACATGTGAACACTGGGTCTGACTGAGGGCCTCCAGGAGAGAGGCCCAAGCAATACGCGCCCCGAGGAGCGTCTTGCCACATGTCACCTCTGGTTCTGACTGAGCGCCTCCAGGAGAGAGGCCAAAGCAAGATGCGCCCCGAGGAGCGTCTTGTCACATGTCAAACATTGGGTCTGAATGAGCAACTCCAGGAGAGATGCCCAAGCAAGACGCGCCCCGAGGAGCATCTTGCCACATGTCAACAGTGAGTCTGACTGAGCGCCTCCAGGAGAGATGCCCAATTAAGACGCGCGCCGAGGAGCGTCATGCCACATGTCACTACTCGGTCTGACTGAGCGCCTCCAGGAGAGAGACCCAAGCAAGACGCGCCCCGGGGAGCGTCTTGCCACGTGTCAACACTGGGTCTGATTGAGGGCCTCCAGGAGAGATGCCCCAGCAAGACGCGCCCCGAGGAGCATCTTGCCACATGTGAACACTGGGTCTGACTGAGGGCCTCCAGGAGAGAGGCCCAAGCAATACGCGCCCCGAGGAGCGTCTTGCCACATGTCACCTCTGGTTCTGACTGAGCGCCTCCAGGAGAGAGGCCCAAGCAAGATGCGCCCCGAGGAGCGTCTTGTCACATGTCAACACTGGGTCTGACTGAGCGACTCGAGGAGAGATGCCCAAGCAAGACGCGCCCCGAGGAGCATCTTGCCACATGTCAACACTGGGTCTGACTGAGCGCCTCCATGAGAGAAGCTCCAGCAAGACGCGCCCCGAGGAGCGTCTTGCCACATGTCAACACTGCGTCTGACTGAGCGCCTCCAGGAGAGAGGCCCATGCAAGACGCACCCCGAGGAGCGTCTTGCCACATGTCAACACTGGGTCTGACTGAGCCCCTCCAGGAGAGAGGCCCAAGCAAGACGTGCCCCGAGGAGCGTCTTGCCACATGTCAACACTGGGTCTGACTGAGCGCCTCCAGGAGAGAGGCCCAAGCAAGAAACGCCCCGAGGAGCGTCTTGCCACATGTCAACAATGGGTCTGACTGAGGGCCTCCAGGAGAGAAGCCCAAGCAAGACATGCCCCGAGGAGCGTCTTGCCACATGTCAACAATGGGTCTGACTGAGCGCCTCCATGAGAGAAGCTCCAGCAAGACGCGCCCCGAGGAGCGTCTTGCCACATGTAGACACTGGGTCTGACTGAGCGCCTCCAGGAGAGAGGCCCAAGCAAGACGCACCACGAGGAGCGTTTTGACACATGTCAACACTGGGTCTTACTGAGGGCCTCCATCTGAGAAGCCCAAGCAAGACGTGCCCCGAGGAGCTTCTTGCCACATGTCAACACTGGGTCTGACTGAGCGCCTCCAGGAGAGAGGCCCAAGCAAGACGCGCCCCGAGGAGCGTCTTGCCACATGTCAACACTGGGTCTGACTGAGCGCCTCCAGGAGAGAGGCCCAAGCAAGACGCGCCCCGAGGAGCGTCTTGCCACATGTCAACACTGGGTCTGACTGAGCGCCTCCAGGAGAAATGCCCAAGCAAGACGCGCCCCGAGGAGCAACTTGCCACATGTCAACAGTGAGTCTGACTGAGCGCCTCCAGGAGAGATGCCCAATTAAGACGCGCGCCGAGGAGCGTCTTGCCACATGTCAACACTGGGTCTGACTGAGCTCCTCCATGAGAGAAGCTCCAGCAAGACGCGCCCCGAGGAGCATCTTGACACATGTCAACACTGGGTCTGACTGAGGGCCTCCATGAGAGAAGCCCAAGCAAGACGTGCCCTGAGAAACGTCTTGCCACATGTCAACACTGGGTCTGACTGAGCGCCTCCAGGAGAGAGGCCCAAGCAAGACGTGCCCCGAGGAGCGTCTTGCCACATGTCAACACTGGGTCTGACTGAGCGCCTCCAGGAGAGAGGCCCAAGCAAGACGCGCCCTGAGGAGCGTCTTGCCACATGTCAACACTGGGTCTGACTGAGCGCCTCCAGGAGAGAGGCCCAAGCAAGACGTGCCCCTATGAGCGTCTTGCCACATGTCAACACTGGGTCTGACTGAGCGCCTCCAGTAGAGAGGCCCAAGCAATAAGCGACCCGAGGAGCGTCTTGCCACATGTCAACAATGGGTCTGACTGAGGGCCTCCAGGAGAGAGGCCCAAGCAAGACGCGCCCCGAGGAGCATCTTGCCACATGTCAACAGTGAGTCTGACTGAGCGCCTCCAGGAGAGATGCCCAATTAAGACTGGCGCCGAGGAGCGTCTTGCCACATGTCAACACTGGGTCTGACTGAGCGCCTCCATGAGAGAAGCTCCAGCAAGACGCGCCCCGAGGAGCGTCTTGCCACATGTCAACACTGGGTCTGACTGAGCGCCTCCAGGAGAGAGGCCCAAGGAAGACGCACCACGAGGAGCGTTTTGACACATGTCAACACTGGGTCTGACTGAGGGCCTCCATGAGAGAAGCCCAAGCAAGACGTGCCCCGAGGAGCGTCTTGCCACATGTCAACACTGGGTCTGACTGAGCGCCTCCAGGAGAGAGGCCCAAGCAAGACGTGCCCCGAGGAGCGTCTTGCCACATGTCAACACTGGGTCTGACTGAGCGCCTCCAGGAGAGAGGCCCAAGCAAGAAGCGCCCGAGGAGCGTCTTGCCACATGTCAACAATGGGTCTGACTGAGGGCCTCCAGGAGAGAAGCCCAAGCAAGACGCGCCCCGAGGAGCGTCTTGCCACATGTCCACAATGGGTCTGACTGAGCGCCTCCAGGAGAGAGGCCCAAGCAAGACGCGCCCCGAGGAGCATCTTGACACTTGTCAACACTGGGTCTGACTGAGGGCCTCCAGGAGAGAAGCCCAAGCAAGACGCGCCCCGAGGAGCGTCTTGCCACATGTCAACACTGGGTGTGACAGAGGGCCTCCAGGAGAGAGGCACAAGCAAGACGCGCCCCGAGGAGTGTCTTGCCACATGTCACCACTGGGTCTGACTGAGCGCCTCCATGAGAGAAGCCCCAGCAAGACGCGCCCCGAGGAGCGTCTTGACACATGTCAACACTGGGTCTGACTGAGCGCCTCCAGGAGAGAGGCCCAAGCAAGACGCGCCCCGAGGAGCGTCTTGACACATGTCAACACTGGGTCTGACTCAGGGCCTCCATGAGAGAAGCCCAAGCAAGACGCGCCCCGAGGAGCGTCTTGCCACATGTCAACACTGGGTCTGACAGAGGGCCTCCAGGAGAGAGGCCCAAGCAAGACGCGCCCCGAGGAGCGTCATGCCACATGTCACTACTCGGTCTGACTGAGCGCCTCCAGGAGAGAGACCCAAGCAAGACATGCCCCGAGGATCGTCTTGCAACGTGTCAACACTGGGTCTGACAGAGGGCCTCCAGGAGAGAGGCCCAAGCAATACGCGCCCCGAGGAGCGTCTTGCCACATGTCACCTCTGGTTCTGACTGAGCGCCTCCAGGAGAGAGGCCCAAGCAAGACGCGCCCCGAGGAGCGTCTTGCCACATGTCAACAGTGGGTCTGACTGAGCGCCTCCAGGAGAGAGGCCCAAGCAAGACGTGCCCCGAGGAGCGTCTTGCCACATGTCAACACTGGGTCTGACTGAGCGCCTCCAGGAGAGAGGCCCAATTAAGACGCGCCCCGAGGAGCGTCTTGACACATGTCAACACTGGGTCTGACTGAGGGCCTCCATGAGAGAAGGCCAAGCAAGACGTGCCCCGAGGAGCGTCTTGCCACATGTCAACACTGGGTCTGACTGAGCGCCTCCAGGAGAGAGGCCCAAGCAAGACGTGCCCCGAGGAGCATCTTGACACTTGTCAACACTGGGTCTGACTGAGGGCCTCCAGGAGAGAAGCCCAAGCAAGAAGCGCCCCGAGGAGTGTCTTGCCACATGTCAACACTGGGTCTGACAGAGGGCCTCCAGGAGAGAGGCCCAAGTAACACGCGCCCCGAGAAGCGTCTTGCCATATGTCACCACTGGGTCTGAATGAGCGCCTCCAGGAGAGAGGCCCAAGCAAGACGCGCCCCGAGGAGCGTCTTGCCACATGTCAACACTGGGTCTGACAGAGGGCCTCCAGGAGAGAGGCCCAAGCAAGACGCGCCCCGAGGAGTGTCTTGCCACATGTCACCACTGGGTCTGACTGAGCGCCTCCAGGAGAGAGGCCCAAGCAAGACGCGCCCCGGGGAGCGTCATGCCACATGTCACTACTCGGTCTGACTGAGCGCCTCCAGGAGAGAGACCCAAGCAAGACGCGCCTCGAGGAGCGTCTTGCCACGGGTCAACACTGGGTCTGACAGAGGGCCTCCAGGAGAGAGCCCCAAGCAATACGCGCCCCGAGGAGCGTCTTGCCACATGTCACCTCTGGTTCTGACTGAGCGCCTCCAGGAGAGAGGCCCAAGCAAGACGCGCCCCGAGGAACGTCTTGTCACATGTCAACACTGGGTCTGACTGAGCGCCTAAAGGAGAGAGGCCAAAGCAAGACGCGACCCGAGGAGCGTCTTGCCACATGTCAACACTGGGTCTGACTGAGTGCCTTCATGAGAGAAGCCCCAGCAAGACACGCCCCGAGGAGCGTCTTGCCACATGTCAACACTGGGTCTGACTGAGCGCCTCCAGGAGAGAGGCCCAAGCAAGACGCGCCCCGAGGAGCGTCTTGCCACATGTCACCTCTGGTTCTGACTGAGCGCCTCCAGGAGAGAGACCCAAGCAAGACGCGCCCAGAGGAGCGTCTTGCCTAGTGTCAACACTGGGTCTGACAGAGGGCCTCCAGGAGAGAGGCCCAAGCAATACGCGCCCAGAGGAGCGTCTTGCCACATGTCACCTCTGGTTCTGACTGAGCGCCTCCAGGAGAGAGGCCCAAGCAAGACGCGCCCCGAGGAGCGTCTTGCCACTTGTCAACAGTGGGTCTGACTGAGCGCCTCCAGGAGAGAGGCCCAAGCAAGACGTGACCCGAGGAGCGTCTTGCCACATGTCAACACTGTGTCTGACTGAGCGCCTCCAGGAGAGAGGCCCAATTAAGACGCGCCCCGAGGAGCGTCTTGACACATGTCAACACTGGGTCTGACTGAGGGCCTCCATGAGAGAAGCCCAAGCAAGACGTGCCCCGAGGAGCGTCTTGCCACATGTCAACACTGGGTCTGACTGAGCGCCTCCAGGAAAGAGGCCCAAGCAAGAACTGCCCCGAGGAGCGTCTTGCCACATGTCAACACTGGGTCTGACTGAGCGCCTCCAGGAGAGAGGCCCAAGCAAGACGCTCCCAGAGGAGCATCTTGACACTTGTCAACACTGGGTCTGACTGAGGGCCTCCAGGAGAGAAGCCCAAGCAAGAGGCGCCCCGAGGAGTGTCTTGCCACATGTCAACACTGGGTCTGACAGAGGGCCTCCAGGAGAGAGGCCCAAGTAACACGCGCCCCGAGAAGCGTCTTGCCATATGTCACCACTGGGTCTGACTGAGCGCCTCCAGGAGAGAGGCCCAAGCAATACGCGCCCCGAGGAGTGTCTTGCCACATGTCACCACTGGGTCTGACTGAGCGCCTCCAGGAGAGAGGCCCAAGCAAGACGCGCCCCGAGGAGCGTCATGCCACATGTCACTACTCGGTCTGACTGAGCGCCTCCAGGAGAGAGACCCAAGCAAGACGCGCCCCGAGGAGCGTCTTGCCACGTGTCAACACTGGGTCTGACAGAGGGCCTCCAGGAGAGAGGCCCAAGCAATACGCGCCCCGAGGAGCGTCTTGCCACATGTCACCTCTGGTTCTGACTGAGCGCCTCCAGGAGAGAGGCCCAAGCAAGACGCGCCCCGAGGAACGTCTTGTCACATGTCAACACTGGGTCTGACTGAGCGCCTCCAGGAGAGAGGCCAAAGCAAGACACGCCCCGAGGAGCGTCTTGCACCATGTCAACACTGGGTCTGACTGAGGTCCTCCATGAGAGAAGCCCAAGCAAGACGTGCCCCGAGGAGCGTCTTGCCACATGTCAACACTGGGTCTGACTGAGCGCCTCCAGGAGAGAGGCCCAAGCAAGATGTGCCCCGAGGAGCGTCTTGCCACATGTCAACACTGGGTCTGACTGAGCGCCTCCAGGAGAGAGGCCCAAGCAAGAAGCGCCCCGAGGAGCGTCTTGCCACATGTCAACAATGGGTCTGACTGAGGGCCTCCAGGAGAGAAGCCCAAGCAAGACGCGCCCCGAGGAGCGTCTTGCCACATGTCAACACTGGGTCTGACTGAGGGCCTCCAGGAGAGAAGCCCAAGCAAGACGCGCCCCGAGGAGTGTCTTGCCACATGTCAACACTGGGTCTGACAGAGGGCCTCCAGGAGAGAGGCCCAAGCAACACGCGCCCCGAGAAGCGTCTTGCCACATGTCACCACTGGGTCTGACTGAGCGCCTCCAGGAGAGAGGTCCAAGCAAGACGCGCCCCGAGGAGCGTCTTGCCACATGTCAGCACTCGGTCTGACTGAGCGCCTCCAGGAGAGAGGCCCAAGCAAGACGCGCCCCGAGGAGCGTCTTGCCACATGTCAACACTGGGTCTGACTGAGAGCCTCCAGGAGAGAGGCCCAAGCAAGACGCACCCCGAGGAGCGTCTTGCCACATGTCAACACTGGGTCTGACTGAGCGCCTCCAGGAGAGAGGCCCAAGCAAGACGAGCCCCTATGAGCGTCTTGCCACATGTCAACACTGGGTCTGACTGAGCGCCTCCAGTAGAGAGGCCCAAGCAAGATGCGCCCCGAAGAGCGTCTTGCCACATGTCAACAATGGGTCTGACTGAGGGCCTCCAGGAGAGAAGCCCAAGCAAGACGCGCCCCGAGGAGCGTCTTGCCACATGTCAACACTGGGTCTGACAGAGGGCCTCCAGGAGAGAGGCCCAAGCAACACGCGCCCCAAGGAGCGTCTTGCCATATGTCACCACTGGGTCTGACTGAGCGCCTCCAGGAGAGAGGCCCAAGCAAGACGCGCCCCGAGGAGCGTCTTGCCACATGTCAACACTGGGTCAGACAGAGGGCCTCCAGGAGAGATGCCCAAGCAAGACGCGCCCCGAGGAGTGTCTTGCCACATGTCACTACTGGGTCTGACTGAGCGCCTCCAGGAGATAGGCCGAAGCAAGATGAGCCCCGAGGAGCGTCATGCCACATGTCACTACTCGGTCTGACTGAGCGCCTCCAGGAGAGAGACCCAAGCAAGACGCGCCCCGAGGAGCGTCTTGCCACATGTCAACACTGGGTCTGACTGAGCTCCTCCAGGAGAGAGGCCCAAGCAAGACGCAACCCGAGGAGCGTCTTGCCACGTGTCAACACTGGGTCTGATTGAGGGCCTCCAGGAGAGAGGCCCCAGCAAGACGCGCCCCGAGGAGCGTCTTGCCACATGTCAACACTGGGTCTGACTGAGCTCCTCCAGGAGAGAGGCCCAAGCAAGACGTGCCCCGAGGAGCGTCTTGCCACATGTCAACACTGGGTCTGACTGAGCGCCTCCAGGAGAGAGGCCCAAGCAAGACGCGCCCCGAGGAGCGTCTTGACACATGTCAACACTGGGTCTGACTGAGGGCGTCCATGAGAGAAGCCCAAGCAAGACGTGCCCCGAGGAGCGTCTTGCCACATGTCAACACTGGGTCTGACTGAGCGCCTCCAGGAGAGAGGCCCAAGCAAGACGTGCCCCGAGGAGCGTCTTGCCACATGTCAACACTGGGTCTGACTGAGCGCCTCCAGGAGAGAGGCCAAAGCAAGACGCGCCCAGAGGAGCGTCTTGACACTTGTCAACACTGGGTCTGACTGAGGGCCTCCAGGAGAGAAGCCCAAGCAAGACGCGCCCCTAGGAGTGTCTTGCCACATGTCAACACTGGGTCTGAAAGAGGGCCTCCAGGAGAGAGGCCCAAGCAACACGCGCCCCGAGAAGCGTCTTGCCATATGTCACCACTGGGTCTGACTGAGCGCCTCCAGGAGAGAGGCCCAAGCAAGACGCGCCCCGAGGAGCGTCTTGCCACATGTCAACAATGGGTCTGACTGAGGGCCTCCAGGAGAGAAGCCCAAGCAAGACGTGCCCCGAGGAGCGTCTTGCCACATGTCAACAATGGGTCTGACTGAGCGCCTCCAGGAGAGAGGCCCAAGCAAGACGCGCCCCGACGAGCATCTTGACACTTGTCAACACTGGGTCTGACTGAGGGCCTCCAGAAGAGAAGCCCAAGCAAGACGCGCCCCGAGGAGTGTCTTGCCACATGTCAACACTGGGTCTGACAGAGGGCCTCCAGGAGAGAGGCCCAAGCAACACGCGCCCCGAGAAGCGTCTTGCCACATGTCACCACTGGGTCTGACTGAGCGCCTCCAGGAGAGAGGTCCAAGCAAGATGCACCCCGAGGAGCGTCTTGCCACCAGTCAGCACTCAGTCTGACTGAGCGCCTCCAGGAGAGAGGCCCAAGCAAGACGTGCCCCGAGGAGCGTCTTGCCACATGTCAACACTGGGTCTGACTGAGCGCCTCCAGGAGAGAGGACCAAGCAAGACGCGCCCCGAGGAGCATCTTGACACTTGTCAACACTGGGTCTGACTGAGGGCTTCCAGGAGAGAAGCCCAACCAAGAAGCGCACCGAGGAGTGTCTTGCCACATGTCAACACTGGGTCTGACAGAGGGCCTCCAGGAGAGAGGCCCAAGTAACACGCGCCCCGAGAAGCGTCTTGCCATATGTCACCACTGGGTCTGACTGAGCGCCTCCAGGAGAGAGGCCCAAGCGAGACGCGCCCCGAGGAGCGTCTTGCCACATGTCAACACTGGGTCTGACAGAGGACCTCCAGGAGAGAGGCCCAAGCAAGACGCGCCCCGAGGAGTGTCTTGCCACATGTCACCACTGGGTCTGACTGAGCGCCTCCAGGAGAGAGACCCAAGCAAGACGCGCCTCGAGAAGCGTCTTGCCACGTGTCAACACTGGGTCTGACAGAGGGCCTCCAGGAGAGAGGCCCAAGCAATACGCGCCCCGAGGAGCGTCTTGCCACATGTCACCTCTGGTTCTGACTGAGCGCCTCCAGGAGAGAGGCCCAAGCAAGACGCGCCCCGAGGAACGTCTTGTCACATGTCAACACTTGGTCTGACTGAGCGCCTCCAGGAGAGAGGCCAAAGCAAGACGCAACCCGAGGAGCGTCTTGCCACATGTCAACACTGGGTCTGACTGAGTGCCTTCATGAGAGAAGCCCCAGCAAGACACGCCCCGAGGAGCGTCTTGCCACATGTCAACACTGGGTCTGACTGAGCGCCTCCAGGAGAGAGGCCCAAGCAAGACGCGCCCCGAGGAGCGTCTTGCCACATGTCACCTCTGGTTCTGACTGAGCGCCTCCAGGAGAGAGACCCAAGCAAGACGCGCCCCGAGGAGCGTCTTGCCACGTGTCAACACTGGGTCTGACAGAGGGCCTCCAGGAGAGAGGCCCAAGCAATACGCGCCCCGAGGAGCGTCTTGCCACATGTCACCTCTGGTTCTGACTGAGGGCCTCCATGAGAGAAGCCCAAGCAAGACGTGCCCCGAGGAGCGTCTTGCCACATGTCAACACTGGGTTTGACTGAGCGCCTCCAGGAGAGAGGCCCAAGCAAGACGCGCCCCGAGGAGCGTCTTGACACTTGTCAACACTGGGTCTGACTGAGGGCCTCCAGGAGAGAAGCCCAAGCAAGAAGCGCCCCGAGGAGTGTCTTGCCACATGTCAACACTGGGTCTGACAGAGGGCCTCCAGGAGAGAGGCCCAAGTAACACGCGCCCCGGGAAGCGTCTTGCCATATGTCACCACTGGGTCTGACTGAGCGCCTCCAGGAGAGAGGCCGAAGCAAGACGCGCCCCGAGGAGCGTCTTGCCACATGTCAACACTGGGTCTGACAGAGGGCCTCCAGGAGAGAGGCCCAAGCAAGACGCGCCCCGAGGAGTGTCTTGCCACATGTCACCACTGGGTCTGACTGAGTGCCTCCAGGAGAGAGGCCCAAGCAAGACGCGCCCCGAGGAGCGTCATGCCACATGTCACTACTCGGTCTGACTGAGCGCCTAGAAGAGAAAGACCCAAGCAAGACGCGCCCCGAGGAGCGTCTTGCCACGTGTCAACACTGGGTCTGACAGAGGGCCTACAGGAGAGAGGCCCAAGCAATACGCGCCCCGAGGAGCGTCTTGCCACATGTCACCTCTGGTTCTGACTGAGCGCCTCCAGGAGAGAGGCCCAAGCATGACGCGCCCCGAGGAACGTCTTGTCACATGTCAACACTGGGTCTGACTGAGCGCCTCCAGGAGAGAGGCCAAAGCAAGACGCGACCCGAGGAGCGTCTTGCCACATGTCAACACTGGGTCTGACTGAGTGCCTTAATGAGAGAAGCCCCAGCAAGACACGCCCCGAGGAGCGTCTTGCCACATGTCAACACTGGGTCTGACTGAGCGCCTCCAGGAGAGAGGCCCAAGCAAGACGCGCCCCGAGGAGAGTCTTGACACATGTGAACACTGGGTCTGACTGAGGGCCTCCATGAGAGAAGCCCAAGCAAGACGTGCCCCGAGGAGCGTCTTGCCACATGTCACTACTCGGTCTGACTGAGCGCCTCCAGGAGAGAGACCCAAGCAAGACGCGCCCCGAGGAGCGTCTTGCCACGTGTCAACACTGGGTCTGACTGAGGGCCTCCAGGAGAGAGGCCCCAGCAAGACGCGCCCCGAGGAGCGTCTTGCCACATGTCAACACTGGGTCTGACTGAGCTCCTCCAGTAGAGAGGCCCAAGCAAGACGTGCCCCGAGGAGTGTCTTGCCACATGTCAACACTGGGTCTGACTGAGCGCCTCCAGGAGAGAGGCCCAAGCAAGACGCGCCCCGATGAGCGTCTTGACATATGTCAACACTGGGTCTGACTGAGGGCCTCCATGAGAGAAGCCCAAGCAAGACGTGCCCCGAGGAGCGTCTTGCCACATGTCAACACTGGGTCTGACTGAGCGCCTCCAGGAGAGAGGCCCAAGCAAGACGTGCCCCGAGGAGCGTCTTGCCACATGTCAACACTAGGTCTGACTGAGCGCCTCCAGGAGAGAGGCCCAAGCAAGACGCGCCCAGAGGAGCATCTTGACACTTGTCAACACTGGGTCTGACTGAGGGCCTCCAGGAGAGAAGCCCAAGCAAGACGCGCCCCGAGGAGTGTCTTGCCACATGTCAACACTGGGTCTGACAGAGGGCCTCCAGGAGAGAGGCCCAAGCAACACGCGCCCCGAGAAGCGTCTTGCCATATGCCACCACTGGGTCTGACTGAGCGCCTCCAGGAGAGAGGCCCAAGCAAGACGCGCCCCGAGGAGCGTCTTGCCACATGTCAACAATGGGTCTGACTGAGGGCCTCCAGGAGAGAAGCCCAAGCAAGACGTGCGCCGAGGAGCGTCTTGCCACATGTCAACAATGGGTCTGACTGAGCGCCTCCAGGAGAGAGGCCCAAGCAAGACGCGCCCCGACGAGCATCTTGACACTTGTCAACACTGGGTCTGACTGAGGGCCTCCAGGAGAGAAGCCCAAGCAAGACGCGCCCCGAGGAGTGTCTTGCCACATGTCAACACTGGGTCTGACAGAGGGCCTCCAGGAGAGAGGCCCAAGTAACACGCGCCCCGAGAAGCGTCTTGCCATATGTCACCACTGGGTCTGACTGAGCGCCTCCAGGAGAGAGGCCCAAGCGAGACGCGCCCCGAGGAGCGTCTTGCCACATGTCAACACTGGGTCTGACAGAGGACCTCCAGGAGAGAGGCCCAAGCAAGACGCGCCCCGAGGAGTGTCTTGCCACATGTCACCACTGGGTCTGACTGAGCGCCTCCAGGAGAGAGACCCAAGCAAGACGCGCCTCGAGAAGCGTCTTGCCACGTGTCAACACTGGGTCTGACAGAGGGCCTCCAGGAGAGAGGCCCAAGCAATACGCGCCCCGAGGAGCGTCTTGCCACATGTCACCTCTGGTTCTGACTGAGCGCCTCCAGGAGAGAGGCCCAAGCAAGACGCGCCCCGAGGAACGTCTTGTCACATGTCAACACTTGGTCTGACTGAGCGCCTCCAGGAGAGAGGCCAAAGCAAGACGCAACCCGAGGAGCGTCTTGCCACATGTCAACACTGGGTCTGACTGAGTGCCTTCATGAGAGAAGCCCCAGCAAGACACGCCCCGAGGAGCGTCTTGCCACATGTCAACACTGGGTCTGACTGAGCGCCTCCAGGAGAGAGGCCCAAGCAAGACGCGCCCCGAGGAGCGTCTTGCCACATGTCACCTCTGGTTCTGACTGAGCGCCTCCAGGAGAGAGACCCAAGCAAGACGCGCCCCGAGGAGCGTCTTGCCACGTGTCAACACTGGGTCTGACAGAGGGCCTCCAGGAGAGAGGCCCAAGCAATACGCGCCCCGAGGAGCGTCTTGCCACATGTCACCTCTGGTTCTGACTGAGGGCCTCCATGAGAGAAGCCCAAGCAAGACGTGCCCCGAGGAGCGTCTTGCCACATGTCAACACTGGGTTTGACTGAGCGCCTCCAGGAGAGAGGCCCAAGCAAGACGCGCCCCGAGGAGCGTCTTGACACTTGTCAACACTGGGTCTGACTGAGGGCCTCCAGGAGAGAAGCCCAAGCAAGAAGCGCCCCGAGGAGTGTCTTGCCACATGTCAACACTGGGTCTGACAGAGGGCCTCCAGGAGAGAGGCCCAAGTAACACGCGCCCCGGGAAGCGTCTTGCCATATGTCACCACTGGGTCTGACTGAGCGCCTCCAGGAGAGAGGCCGAAGCAAGACGCGCCCCGAGGAGCGTCTTGCCACATGTCAACACTGGGTCTGACAGAGGGCCTCCAGGAGAGAGGCCCAAGCAAGACGCGCCCCGAGGAGTGTCTTGCCACATGTCACCACTGGGTCTGACTGAGTGCCTCCAGGAGAGAGGCCCAAGCAAGACGCGCCCCGAGGAGCGTCATGCCACATGTCACTACTCGGTCTGACTGAGCGCCTAGAAGAGAAAGACCCAAGCAAGACGCGCCCCGAGGAGCGTCTTGCCACGTGTCAACACTGGGTCTGACAGAGGGCCTACAGGAGAGAGGCCCAAGCAATACGCGCCCCGAGGAGCGTCTTGCCACATGTCACCTCTGGTTCTGACTGAGCGCCTCCAGGAGAGAGGCCCAAGCATGACGCGCCCCGAGGAACGTCTTGTCACATGTCAACACTGGGTCTGACTGAGCGCCTCCAGGAGAGAGGCCAAAGCAAGACGCGACCCGAGGAGCGTCTTGCCACATGTCAACACTGGGTCTGACTGAGTGCCTTAATGAGAGAAGCCCCAGCAAGACACGCCCCGAGGAGCGTCTTGCCACATGTCAACACTGGGTCTGACTGAGCGCCTCCAGGAGAGAGGCCCAAGCAAGACGCGCCCCGAGGAGAGTCTTGACACATGTGAACACTGGGTCTGACTGAGGGCCTCCATGAGAGAAGCCCAAGCAAGACGTGCCCCGAGGAGCGTCTTGCCACATGTCACTACTCGGTCTGACTGAGCGCCTCCAGGAGAGAGACCCAAGCAAGACGCGCCCCGAGGAGCGTCTTGCCACGTGTCAACACTGGGTCTGACTGAGGGCCTCCAGGAGAGAGGCCCCAGCAAGACGCGCCCCGAGGAGCGTCTTGCCACATGTCAACACTGGGTCTGACTGAGCTCCTCCAGTAGAGAGGCCCAAGCAAGACGTGCCCCGAGGAGTGTCTTGCCACATGTCAACACTGGGTCTGACTGAGCGCCTCCAGGAGAGAGGCCCAAGCAAGACGCGCCCCGATGAGCGTCTTGACATATGTCAACACTGGGTCTGACTGAGGGCCTCCATGAGAGAAGCCCAAGCAAGACGTGCCCCGAGGAGCGTCTTGCCACATGTCAACACTGGGTCTGACTGAGCGCCTCCAGGAGAGAGGCCCAAGCAAGACGTGCCCCGAGGAGCGTCTTGCCACATGTCAACACTAGGTCTGACTGAGCGCCTCCAGGAGAGAGGCCCAAGCAAGACGCGCCCAGAGGAGCATCTTGACACTTGTCAACACTGGGTCTGACTGAGGGCCTCCAGGAGAGAAGCCCAAGCAAGACGCGCCCAGAGGAGTGTCTTGCCACATGTCAACACTGGGTCTGACAGAGGGCCTCCAGGAGAGAGGCCCAAGCAACACGCGCCCCGAGAAGCGTCTTGCCATATGCCACCACTGGGTCTGACTGAGCGCCTCCAGGAGAGAGGCCCAAGCAAGACGCGCCCCGAGGAGCGTCTTGCCACATGTCAACAATGGGTCTGACTGAGGGCCTCCAGGAGAGAAGCCCAAGCAAGACGTGCGCCGAGGAGCGTCTTGCCACATGTCAACAATGGGTCTGACTGAGCGCCTCCAGGAGAGAGGCCCAAGCAAGACGCGCCCCGACGAGCATCTTGACACTTGTCAACACTGGGTCTGACTGAGGGCCTCCAGGAGAGAAGCCCAAGCAAGACGCGCCCCGAGGAGTGTCTTGCCACATGTCAACACTGGGTCTGACAGAGGGCCTCCAGGAGAGAGGCCCAAGCAACACGCGCCCCGAGAAGCGTCTTGCCACATGTCACCACTGGGTCTGACTGAGCGCCTCCAGGAGAGAGGTCCAAGCAAGATGCGCCCCGAGGAGCGTCTTGCCACCAGTCAGCACTCGGTCTGACTGAGCGCCTCCAGGAGAGAGGCCCAAGCAAGACGCGCCCCGAGGAGCGTCTTGCCCCTTGTCAACACTGGGTCTGACTGAGAGCCTCCAGGAGAGAGGCCCAAGCAAGACGCACCCCGAGGAGCGTCTTGCCACATGTCAACACTGGGTCTGACTGAGCGCCTCCAGGGGAGAGGCCCAAGCAAGACGTGCCCCTATGAGCGTCTTGCCACATGTCAACACTGGGCCTGACTGAGCGCCTCCAGTAGAGAGGCCCAAGCAAGAAGCGCCCCGAGGAGCGTCTTGCCACATGTCAACAATGTGTCTGACTGAGGGCCTCCAGGAGAGAAGCCCAAGCAAGACGCGCCCCGAGGAGCGTCTTGCCACATGTCAAAACTGGGTCTGACAGAGGGCCTCCAGGAGAGAGGCCCAAGCAACACGCGCCCCGAGGAGCGTCTTGCCTTATGTAACCACTGGGTCTGACTGAGCACCTCCAGGAGAGAGGCCCAAGCAAGACGCGCCTCGAGGAGCGTCTTGCCACATGTCAACACTGGGTCTGACAGAGGGCCTCCAGGAGAGAGGCCCAAGCAAGACGCGCCCCGAGGAGTGTCTTGCCACATGTCACCACTGGGTCTGACTGAGCGCCTCCAGGAGAGAGGGCGAAGCAAGACGCTCCCCGAGGAGCGTCATGCCACATGTCACTACTCGGTCTGACTGAGCGCCTCCAGGAGAGAGACCCAAGCAAGACGCGCCCCGAGGAGCGTCTTGCCACGTGTCAACACTGGGTCTGATTGAGGGCCTCCAGGAGAGAGGCCCCAGCAAGACGCGCCCAGAGGAGCGTCTTGCCACATGTCAACACTGGGTCTGACTGAGCGCCTCCAGTAGAGAGGCCCAAGCAAGAAGCGCCCCGGGGAGCGTCTTGCCACATGTCAACAATGTGTCTGACTGAGGGCCTCCAGGAGAGAAGCCCAAGCAAGACGCGCCCCGAGGAGCGTCTTGCCACATGTCAAAACTGGGTCTGACAGAGGGCCTCCAGGAGAGATGCCCAAGCAACACGCGCCCCGAGGAGTGTCTTGCCACATGTCAACACTGGGTCTGACAGAGGGCCTCCAGGAGAGAGGCCCAAGTAACACGCGCCCCGAGAAGCGTCTTGCCATATGTCACCACTGGGTCTGACTGAGCGCCTCCAGGAGAGAGGCCGAAGCAAGACGCGCCCCGAGGAGCGTCTTGCCACATGTCAACACTTGGTCTGACTGAGCGCCTCCAGGAGAGAGGCCCAATTAAGACGCGCCCCGAGGAGCGTCTTGACACATGTCAACACTGGGTCTGACTGAGGGCCTCCATGAGAGAAGCCCGAGCAAGACGTGCCCCGAGGAGCGTCTTGCCACATGTCAACACTGGGTCTGACTGAGCGCCTCCAGGAGAGAGGCCCAAGCAAGACGCGCCCCGAGGAGCGTCTTGACACTTGTCAACACTGGGTCTGACTGAGGGCCTCCAGGAGAGAAGCCCAAGCAAGAAGCGCCCCGAGGAGTGTCTTGCCACATGTCAACACTGGGTCTGACAGAGGGCCTCCAGGAGAGAGGCCCAAGTAACACGCGCCCCGGGAAGCGTCTTGCCATACGTCACCACTGGGTCTGACTGAGCGCCTCCAGGAGAGAGGCCGAAGCAAGACGCGCCCCGAGGAGCGTCTTGCCACATGTCAACACTGGGTCTGACAGAGGGCCTCCAGGAGAGAGGCCCAAGCAAGACGCGCCCCGAGGAGTGTCTTGCCACATGTCACCACTGGGTCTGACTGAGTGCCTCCAGGAGAGAGGCCCAAGCAAGACGCGCCCCGAGGAGCGTCATGCCACATGTCACTACTCGGTCTGACTGAGCGCCTAGAGGAGAAAGACCCAAGCAAGACGCGCCCCGAGGAGCGTCTTGCCACGTGTCAACACTGGGTCTGACAGAGGGCCTACAGGAGAGAGGCCCAAGCAATACGCGCCCCGAGGAGCGTCTTGCCACATGTCACCTCTGGTTCTGACTGAGCGCCTCCAGGAGAGAGGCCCAAGCATGACGCGCCCCGAGGAACGTCTTGTCACATGTCAACACTGGGTCTGACTGAGCGCCTCCAGGAGAGAGGCCAAAGCAAGACGCGACCCGAGGAGCGTCTTGCCACATGTCAACACTGGGTCTGACTGAGTGCCTTAATGAGAGAAGCCCCAGCAAGACACGCCCCGAGGAGCGTCTTGCCACATGTCAACACTGGGTCTGACTGAGCGCCTCCAGGAGAGAGGCCCAAGCAAGACGCGCCCCGAGGAGAGTCTTGACACATGTGAACACTGGGTCTGACTGAGGGCCTCCATGAGAGAAGCCCAAGCAAGACGTGCCCCGAGGAGCGTCTTGCCACATGTCACTACTCGGTCTGACTGAGCGCCTCCAGGAGAGAGACCCAAGCAAGACGCGCCCCGAGGAGCGTCTTGCCACGTGTCAACACTGGGTCTGATTGAGGGCCTCCAGGAGAGAGGCCCCAGCAAGACGCGCCCCGAGGAGCGTCTTGCCACATGTCAACACTGGGTCTGACTGAGCTCCTCCAGTAGAGAGGCCCAAGCAAGACGTGCCCCGAGGAGCGTCTTGCCACATGTCAACACTGGGTCTGACTGAGCGCCTCCAGGAGAGAGGCCCAAGCAAGACGCGCCCCGAGGAGCGTCTTGACATATGTCAACACTGGGTCTGACTGAGGGCCTCCATGAGAGAAGCCCAAGCAAGACGTGCCCCGAGGAGCGTCTTGCCACATGTCAACACTGGGTCTGACTGAGCGCCTCCAGGAGAGAGGCCCAAGCAAGACGTGCCCCGAGGAGCGTCTTGCCACATGTCAACACTAGGTCTGACTGAGCGCCTCCAGGAGAGAGGCCCAAGCAAGACGCGCCCAGAGGAGCATCTTGACACTTGTCAACACTGGGTCTGACTGAGGGCCTCCAGGAGAGAAGCCCAAGCAAGACGCGCCCCGAGGAGTGTCTTGCCACATGTCAACACTGGGTCTGACAGAGGGCCTCCAGGAGAGAGGCCCAAGCAACACGCGCCCCGAGAAGCGTCTTGCCATATGCCACCACTGGGTCTGACTGAGCGCCTCCAGGAGAGAGGCCCAAGCAAGACGCGCCCCGAGGAGCGTCTTGCCACATGTCAACAATGGGTCTGACTGAGGGCCTCCAGGAGAGAAGCCCAAGCAAGACGTGCGCCGAGGAGCGTCTTGCCACATGTCAACAATGGGTCTGACTGAGCGCCTCCAGGAGAGAGGCCCAAGCAAGACGCGCCCCGACGAGCATCTTGACACTTGTCAACACTGGGTCTGACTGAGGGCCTCCAGGAGAGAAGCCCAAGCAAGACGCGCCCCGAGGAGTGTCTTGCCACATGTCAACACTGGGTCTGACAGAGGGCCTCCAGGAGAGAGGCCCAAGCAACACGCGCCCCGAGAAGCGTCTTGCCACATGTCACCACTGGGTCTGACTGAGCGCCTCCAGGAGAGAGGTCCAAGCAAGATGCGCCCCGAGGAGCGTCTTGCCACCAGTCAGCACTCGGTCTGACTGAGCGCCTCCAGGAGAGAGGCCCAAGCAAGACGCGCCCCGAGGTGCGTCTTGCCCCTTGTCAACACTGGGTCTGACTGAGAGCCTCCAGGAGAGAGGCCCAAGCAAGACGCACCCCGAGGAGCGTCTTGCCACATGTCAACACTGGGTCTGACTGTGCGCCTCCAGGGGAGAGGCCCAAGCAAGACGTGCCCCTATGAGCGTCTTGCCACATGTCAACACTGGTCTGACTGAGCGCCTCCAGTAGAGAGGCCCAAGCAAGAAGCGCCCCGAGGAGCGTCTTGCCACATGTCAACAATGTGTCTGACTGAGGGCCTCCAGGAGAGAAGCCCAAGCAAGACGCGCCCCGAGGAGCGTCTTGCCACATGTCAAAACTGGGTCTGACAGAGGGCCTCCAGGAGAGAAGCCCAAGCAAGACACGCCCCGAGGAGCATCTTGCCACATGTCAACAATGGGTCTGACTGATCGCCTCCAGGAGAGAGGCCCAAGCAAGACGCGCCCCGAGGAGCATCTTGACACTTGTCAACACTGGGTCTGACTGAGGGCCTCCAGGAGAGAAGCCCAAGCAAGACGCGCCCCGAGGAGTGTCTTGCCACATGTCAACACTGGGTCTGACAGAGGGCCTCCAGGAGAGAGGCCCAAGCAACACGCGCCCCGAGAAGCGTCTTGCCACATGTCACTACTGGGTCTGACTGAGCGCCTCCAGGAGAGAGGCCCAAGCAAGACGCGCCCCGAGGAGCGTCATGCCACATGTCACTACTCGGTCTGACTGAGCGCCTCCAGGAGAGAGGCCCAAGCAAGACGTGCCCCTATGAGCGTCTTGCCACATGTCAACACTGGGTCTGACTGAGCGCCTCCAGGAGAGAGGCCCCAGCAAGACGCGCCCCGAGGAGCGTCTTGCCACATGTCAACACTGGGTCTGACTGAGCTCCTCCAGGAGAGAGGCCCAAGCAAGACGTGCCCCGAGGAGCGTCTTGCCACATGTCACCACTGGGTCTGACTGAGCGCCTCCAGGAGAGAGGCCCAAGCAAGATGCGCCCCGAGGAGTGTCTTGACACATGTCAACACTGGGTCTGACTGAGGGCCTCCATGAGAGAAGCCCAAGCAAGATGCGCCCCGAGGAGCGTCTTGCCACATGTCAACACTGGGTCTGACTGAGCGCCTCCAGGAGAGAGGTCCAAGCAAGACATGCCCCGAGGAGCGTCTTGCCACATGTCAACACTGGGTCTGACTGAGCGCCTCCAGGAGAGAGGCCCAAGCAAGACGCGCCCCGAGGAGCATCTTGACACTTGTCAACACTGGGTCTGACTGAGGGCCTCCAGGAGAGAAGCCCAAGCAAGACGCGCCCCGAGGAGTGTCTTGCCACATGTCAACACTGGGTCTGACAGACGGCCTCCAGGAGAGAGGCCCAAGCAACACGCGCCCCGAGAAGCGTCTTGCCATATGTCACCACTGGGTCTGACTGAGCGCCTCCAGGAGAGAGGCCCAAGCAAGACGTGCCCCGAGGAGCGTCATGCCACATGTCACTACTCGGTCTGACTGAGCGCCTCCAGGAGAGAGACCCAAGCAAGACGCGCCCCGAGGAGCGTCTTGCCACGTGTCAACACTGGGTCTGACAGAGGGCCTCCAGGAGAGAGATCCAAGCAATACGTGCCCCGAGGAGCGTCTTGCCACATGTCACCTCTGGTTCTGACTGAGTGCCTCCAGGAGAGAGGCCCAAGCAAGACGCGCCCCGAGGAGCGTCTTGTCACATGTCAACACTGGGTCTGACTGAGCGCCTCCAGGAGGGAGGCCAAAGCAAGACGCGCCCCGAGGAGCGTCTTGCCACATGTCAACACTGGGTCTGACTGAGAGCCTCCAGGAGAGAGGCCCAAGCAAGACGCACCCCGAGGAGCGTCTTACCACGTGTCAACAGTCGGTCTGACTGAGCGCCTCCAGGGGAGAGGCCCAAGTAAGACGTGCCCCTATGAGCGTCTTGCCACATGTCAACACTGGGTCTGACTGAGCGCCTCCAGTAGAGAGGCCCAAGCAAGAAGCGCCCCGAGGAGCGTCTTGCCACATGTCAACAATGTGTCTGACTGAGGGCCTCCAGGAGAGAAGCCCATGCAAGACGCGCCCCGAGGAGCGTCTTGCCACATGTCAAAACTGGGTCTGACAGAGGGCCTCCAGGAGAGAGACCCAAGCAACACGCGCCCCGAGGAGCGTCTTGCCATATGTCACCACTGGGTCTGACTGAGCGCCTCCAGGAGAGAGGCCCAAGCAAGACGCGCCTCGAGGAGCGTCTTGCCACATGTCAACACTGGGTCTGACAGAGGGCCTCCAGGAGAGAGGCCCAAGCAAGACGCGCCCCGAGGAGTGTCTTGCCACATGTCACCACTGGGTCTGACTGAGTGCCTCCAGGAGAGAGACCCAAGCAAGACGCGCCCCGAGGAGCGTCTTGCCACATGTCAACACTGGGTCTGACTGAGCGCCTCCAGGAGAGAGGCCCAAGCAAGAAGCGCCCCGAGGAGCGTCTTGCCACATGTCAACAATGGGTCTGACTGAGGGCCTCCAGGAGAGAAGCCCAAGCAAGACACGCCCCGAGGAGCATCTTGCCACATGTCAACAATGGGTCTGACTGATCGCCTCCAGGAGAGAGGCCCAAGCAAGACGCGCCCCGAGGAGCATCTTGACACTTGTCAACACTGGGTCTGACTGAGGGCCTCCAGGAGAGAAGCCCAAGCAAGACGCGCCCCGAGGAGTGTCTTGCCACATGTCAACACTGGGTCTGACAGAGGGCCTCCAGGAGAGAGGCCCAAGCAACACGCGCCCCGAGAAGCGTCTTGCCACATGTCACTACTGGGTCTGACTGAGCGCCTCCAGGAGAGAGGCCCAAGCAAGACGCGCCCCGAGGAGCGTCTTGCCACATGTCAACACTGGGTCTGACTGAGCGACTCCAGGAGAGAGGCCCAAGCAAGACGTGCCCCTATGAGCGTCTTGCCACATGTCAACACTGGGTCTGACTGAGCGCCTCCAGTAGAGAGGCCCAAGCAAGACGCGCCCCGAGGAGCGTCTTGCCACATGTCAACAATGGGTCTGACTGAGGGCCTCCAGGAGAGAGGCCCAAGCAAGACGCGCCCCGAGGAGCATCTTGACACATGTCAACACTGGGTCTGACTGAGGGCCTCCATGAGAGAAGCCCAAGCAAGACGCGCCCCGAGGAGCGTCTTGCCACATGTCAACACTGGGTCTGACTGAGCGCCTCCAGGAGAGAGGTCCAAGCAAGACATGCCCCGAGGAGCGTCTTGCCACATGTCAACACTGGGTCTGACTGAGCGACTCCAGGAGAGAGGCCCAAGCAAGACGCGCCCCGAGGAGCATCTTGACACTTGTCAACACTGGGTCTGACTGAGGGCCTCCAGGAGAGAAGCCCAAGCAAGACGCGCCCCGAGGAGTGTCTTGCCACATGTCAACACTGGGTCTGACAGAGGGCCTCCAGGAGAGAGGCCCAAGCAACACGCGCCCCGAGAAGCGTCTTGCCATATGTCACCACTGGGTCTGACTGAGCGCCTCCAGGAGAGAGGCCCAAGCAAGACGTGCCCCGAGGAGCGTCATGCCACATGTCACTACTCGATCTGACTGAGCGCCTCCAGGAGAGAGACCCAAGCAAGACGCGCCCCGAGGAGCGTCTTGCCACATGTCAACACTGGGTCTGACTGAGCGCCTCCAGGAGAGAGGCCCAAGCAAGACGCGCCCCGAGGAGCATCTTGACACTTGTCAACACTGGGTCTGACTGAGGGCCTCCAGGAGAGAGGCCCAAGCAAGACGTGCCCCGAGGAGCGTCTTGCCACATGTCACCACTGGGTCTGACTGAGCGCCTCAGGGAGAGAGGCCCAAGCAAGATGCGCCCCGAGGAGTGTCTTGACACATGTCAACACTGGGTCTGACTGAGGGCCTCCATGAGAGAAGCCCAAGCAAGACGCGCCCCGAGGAGCGTCTTGCCACATGTCAACACTGGGTCTGACTGAGCGCCTCCAGGAGAGAGGTCCAAGCAAGACCTGCCCCGAGGAGCGTCTTGCCACATGTCAACACTGGGTCTGACTGAGCGCCTCCAGGAGAGAGGCCCAAGCAAGACGCGCCCCGAGGAGCATCTTGACACTTGTCAACACTGGGTCTGACTGAGGGCCTCCAGGAGAGAAGCCCAAGCAAGACGCGCCCCGAGGAGTGTCTTGCCACATGTCAACACTGGGTCTGACAGAGGGCCTCCAGGAGAGAGGCCCAAGCAACACGCGCCCCGAGAAGCGTCTTGCCATATGTCACCACTGGGTCTGACTGAGCGCCTCCAGGAGAGAGGCCCAAGCAAGACGTGCCCCGAGGAGCGTCATGCCACATGTCACTACTCGGTCTGACTGAGCGCCTCCAGGAGAGAGACCCAAGCAAGACGCGCCCCGAGGAGCGTCTTGCCACGTGTCAACACTGGGTCTGACAGAGGGCCTCCAGGAGAGAGATCCAAGCAATACGTGCCCCGAGGAGCGTCTTGCCACATGTCACCTCTGGTTCTGACTGAGTGCCTCCAGGAGAGAGGCCCAAGCAAGACGCGCCCCGAGGAGCGTCTTGTCACATGTCAACACTGGGTCTGACTGAGCGCCTCCAGGAGGGAGGCCAAAGCAAGACGCGCCCCGAGGAGCGTCTTGCCACATGTCAACACTGGGTCTGACTGAGAGCCTCCAGGAGAGAGGCCCAAGCAAGACGCACCCCGAGGAGCGTCTTACCACATGTCAACAGTCGGTCTGACTGAGCGCCTCCAGGGGAGAGGCCCAAGTAAGACGTGCCCCTATGAGCGTCTTGCCACATGTCAACACTGGGTCTGACTGAGCGCCTCCAGTAGAGAGGCCCAAGCAAGAAGCGCCCCGAGGAGCGTCTTGCCACATGTCAACAATGTGTCTGACTGAGGGCCTCAGGGAGAGAAGCCCATGCAAGACGCGCCCCGAGGAGCGTCTTGCCACATGTCAAAACTGGGTCTGACAGAGGGCCTCCAGGAGAGAGGCCCAAGCAACACGCGCCCCGAGGAGCGTCTTGCCATATGTCACCACTGGGTCTGACTGAGCGCCTCCAGGAGAGAGGCCCAAGCAAGACGCGCCTCGAGGAGCGTCTTGCCACATGTCAACACTGGGTCTGACAGAGGGCCTCCAGGAGAGAGGCCCAAGCAAGACGCGCCCCGAGGAGTGTCTTGACACATGTCACCACTGGGTCTGACTGAGCGCCTCCAGGAGAGAGACCCAAGCAAGACGCGCCCCGAGGAGCGTCTTGCCACATGTCAACACTGGGTCTGACTGAGCGCCTCCAGGAGAGAGGCCCAAGCAAGAAGCGCCCCGAGGAGCGTCTTGCCACATGTCAACAATGGGTCTGACTGAGGGCCTCCAGGAGAGAAGCCCAAGCAAGACACGCCCCGAGGAGCATCTTGCCACATGTCAACAATGGGTCTGACTGATCGCCTCCAGGAGAGAGGCCCAAGCAAGACGCGCCCCGAGGAGCATCTTGACACTTGTCAACACTGGGTCTGACTGAGGGCCTCCAGGAGAGAGGCCCAAGCAACACGCGCCCCGAGAAGCGTCTTGCCACATGTCACTACTGGGTCTGACTGAGCGCCTCCAGGAGAGAGGCCCAAGCAAGACGCGCCCCGAGGAGCGTCTTGCCACATGTCAACACTGGGTCTGACTGAGCGCCTCCAGGAGAGAGGCCCAAGCAAGACGTGCCCCTATGAGCGTCTTGCCACATGTCAACACTGGGTCTGACTGAGCGCCTCCAGTAGAGAGGCCCAAGCAAGACGCGCCCCGAGGAGCGTCTTGCCACATGTCAACAATGGGTCTGACTGAGGGCCTCCAGGAGAGAGGCCCAAGCAAGACGCGCCCCGAGGAGCATCTTGACACATGTCAACACTGGGTCTGACTGAGGGCCTCCATGAGAGAAGCCCAAGCAAGACGCGCCCCGAGGAGCGTCTTGCCACATGTCAACACTGGGTCTGACTGAGCGCCTCCAGGAGAGAGGTCCAAGCAAGACATGCCCCGAGGAGCGTCTTGCCACATGTCAACACTGGGTCTGACTGAGCGACTCCAGGAGAGAGGCCCAAGCAAGACGCGCCCCGAGGAGCATCTTGACACTTGTCAACACTGGGTCTGACTGAGGGCCTCCAGGAGAGAAGCCCAAGCAAGACGCGCCCCGAGGAGTGTCTTGCCACATGTCAACACTGGGTCTGACAGAGGGCCTCCAGGAGAGAGGCCCAAGCAACACGCGCCCCGAGAAGCGTCTTGCCATATGTCACCACTGGGTCTGACTGAGCGCCTCCAGGAGAGAGGCCCAAGCAAGACGTGCCCCGAGGAGCGTCATGCCACATGTCACTACTCGGTCTGACTGAGCGCCTCCAGGAGAGAGACCCAAGCAAGACGCGCCCCGAGGAGCGTCTTGCCACGTGTCAACACTGGGTCTGACAGAGGGCCTCCAGGAGAGAGATCCAAGCAATACGTGCCCCGAGGAGCGTCCTACCACATGTCACCTCTGGTTCTGACTGAGTGCCTCCAGGAGAGAGGCCCAAGCAAGACGCGCCCCGAGGAGCGTCTTGTCACATGTCAACACTGGGTCTGACTGAGCGCCTCCAGGAGGGAGGCCAAAGCAAGACGCGCCCCGAGGAGCGTCTTGCCACATGTCAACACTGGGTCTGACTGAGAGCCTCCAGGAGAGAGGCCCAAGTAAGACGTGCCCCTATGAGCGTCTTGCCACATGTCAACACTGGGTCTGACTGAGCGCCTCCAGTAGAGAGGCCCAAGCAAGAAGCGCCCCGAGGAGCGTCTTGCCACATGTCAACAATGTGTCTGACTGAGGGCCTCCAGGAGAGAAGCCCATGCAAGACGCGCCCCGAGGAGCGTCTTGCCACATGTCAAAACTGGGTCTGACAGAGGGCCTCCAGGAGAGAGGCCCAAGCAACACGCGCCCCGAGGAGCGTCTTGCCATATGTCACCACTGGGTCTGACTGAGCGCCTCCAGGAGAGAGGCCCAAGCAAGACGCGCCTCGAGGAGCGTCTTGCCACATGTCAACACTGGGTCTGACAGAGGGCCTCCAGGAGAGAGGCCCAAGCAAGACGCGCCCCGAGGAGTGTCTTGCCACATGTCACCACTGGGTCTGACTGAGCGCCTCCAGGAGAGAGACCCAAGCAAGACGCGCCCCGAGGAGCGTCTTGCCACATGTCAACACTGGGTCTGACTGAGCGCCTCCAGGAGAGAGGCCCAAGCAAGAAGCGCCCCGAGGAGCGTCTTGCCACATGTCAACAATGGGTCTGACTGAGGGCCTCCAGGAGAGAAGCCCAAGCAAGACACGCCCCGAGGAGCATCTTGCCACATGTCAACAATGGGTCTGACTGATCGCCTCCAGGAGAGAGGCCCAAGCAAGACGCGCCCCGAGGAGCATCTTGACACTTGTCAACACTGGGTCTGACTGAGGGCCTCCAGGAGAGAAGCCCAAGCAAGACGCGCCCCGAGGAGTGTCTTGCCACATGTCAACACTGGGTCTGACAGAGGGCCTCCAGGAGAGAGGCCCAAGCAACACGCGCCCCGAGAAGCGTCTTGCCACATGTCACTACTGGGTCTGACTGAGCGCCTCCAGGAGAGAGGCCCAAGCAAGACGCGCCCCGAGGAGGGTCTTGCCACATGTCAACACTGGGTCTGACTGAGCGCCTCCAGGAGAGAGGCCCAAGCAAGACGTGCCCCTATGAGCGTCTTGCCACATGTCAACACTGGGTCTGACTGAGCGCCTCCAGTAGAGAGGCCCAAGCAAGACGCGCCCCGAGGAGCGTCTTGCCACATGTCAACACTGGGTCTGACTGAGCTCCTCCAGGAGAGAGGCCCAAGCAAGACGTGCCCCGAGGAGCGTCTTGCCACATGTCACCACTGGGTCTGACTGAGCGCCTCCAGGAGAGAGGCCCAAGCAAGATGCGCCCCGAGGAGTGTCTTGACACATGTCAACACTGGGTCTGACTGAGGGCCTCCATGAGAGAAGCCCAAGCAAGACGCGCCCCGAGGAGCGTCTTGCCACATGTCAACACTGGGTCTGACTGAGCGCCTCCAGGAGAGAGGTCCAAGCAAGACATGCCCCGAGGAGCGTCTTGCCACATGTCAACACTGGGTCTGACTGAGTGCCTCCAGGAGAGAGGCCCAAGCAAGACGCACCCCGAGGAGCATCTTGACACTTGTCAACACTGGGTCTGACTGAGGGCCTCCAGGAGAGAAGCCCAAGCAAGACGCGCCCCGAGGAGTGTCTTGCCACATGTCAACACTGGGTCTGACAGAGGGCCTCCAGGAGAGAGGCCCAAGCAACACGCGCCCCGAGAAGCGTCTTGCCATATGTCACCACTGGGTCTGACTGAGCGCCTCCAGGAGAGAGGCCCAAGCAAGACGTGCCCCGAGGAGCGTCATGCCACATGTCACTACTCGGTCTGACTGAGCGCCTCCAGGAGAGAGACCCAAGCAAGACGCGCCACGAGGAGCGTCTTGCCACGTGTCAACACTGGGTCTGACAGAGGGCCTCCAGGAGAGAGATCCAAGCAATACGTGCCCCGAGGAGCGTCTTGCCACATGTCACCTCTGGTTCTGACTGAGTGCCTCCAGGAGAGAGGCCCAAGCAAGACGCGCCCTGAGGAGCGTCTTGTCACATGTCAACACTGGGTCTGACTGAGCGCCTCCAGGAGGGAGGCCAAAGCAAGACGCGCCCCGAGGAGCGTCTTGCCACATGTCAACACTGGGTCTGACTGAGAGCCTCCAGGAGAGAGGCCCAAGCAAGACGCACCCCGAGGAGCGTCTTACCACATGTCAACAGTCGGTCTGACTGAGCGCCTCCAGGGGAGAGGCCCAAGTAAGACGTGCCCCTATGAGCGTCTTGCCACATGTCAACACTGGGTCTGACTGAGCGCCTCCAGTAGAGAGGCCCAAGCAAGAAGCGCCCCGAGGAGCGTCTTGCCACATGTCAACAATGTGTCTGACTGAGGGCCTCCAGGAGAGAAGCCCATGCAAGACGCGCCCCGAGGAGCGTCTTGCCACATGTCAAAACTGGGTCTGACAGAGGGCCTCCAGGAGAGAGGCCCAAGCAACACGCGCCCCGAGGAGCGTCTTGCCATATGTCACCACTGGGTCTGACTGAGCGCCTCCAGGAGAGAGGCCCAAGCAAGACGCGCCTCGAGGAGCGTCTTGCCACATGTCAACACTGGGTCTGACAGAGGGCCTCCAGGAGAGAGGCCCAAGCAAGACGCGCCCCGAGGAGTGTCTTGCCACATGTCACCACTGGGTCTGACTGAGCGCCTCCAGGAGAGAGACCCAAGCAAGACGCGCCCCGAGGAGCGTCTTGCCACATGTCAACACTGGGTCTGACTGAGCGCCTCCAGGAGAGAGGCCCAAGCAAGAAGCGCCCCGAGGAGCGTCTTGCCTCATGTCAACAATGGGTCTGACTGAGGGCCTCCAGGAGAGAAGCCCAAGCAAGACACGCCCCGAGGAGCATCTTGCCACATGTCAACAATGGGTCTGACTGATCGCCTCCAGGAGAGAGGCCCAAGCAAGACGCGCCCCGAGGAGCATCTTGACACTTGTCAACACTGGGTCTGACTGAGGGCCTCCAGGAGAGAAGCCCAATTAAGACGCGCCCCGAGGAGTGTCTTGCCACATGTCAACACTGGGTCTGACAGAGGGCCTCCAGGAGAGAGGCCCAAGCAACACGCGCCCCGAGAAGCGTCTTGCCACATGTCACTACTGGGTCTGACTGAGCGCCTCCAGGAGAGAGGCCCAAGCAAGACGCGCCCCGAGGAGCGTCTTGCCACATGTCAACACTGGGTCTGACTGAGCGCCTCCAGGAGAGAGGCCCAAGCAAGACGTGCCCCTATGAGCGTCTTGCCACATGTCAACACTGGGTCTGACTGAGCGCCTCCAGGGGAGAGGCCCAAGCAAGACGCGCCCCGAGGAGCGTCTTGCCACATGTCAACAATGGGTCTGACTGAGGGCCTCCAGGAGAGATGCCCAAGCAAGACGCGCCCCGAGGAGCATCTTGCCACATGTCAACAGTGAGTCTGACTGAGCGCCTCCAGGAGAGATGCCCAATTAAGACGGGCGCCGAGGAGCGTCTTGCCACATGTCAACACTGGGTCTGACTGAGCGCCTCCATGAGAGAAGCTCCAGCACGACGCGCCCCGAGGAGCATCTTGCCACATGTCAACACTGGGTCTGACTGAGCGCCTCCAGGAGAGAGGCCCAAGCAAGACGCACCACGAGGAGCGTTTTGACACATGTCAACCCTGGGTCTGACTGAGGGCCTCCATGAGAGAAGCCCAAGCAAGACGTGCCCCGAGGAGCGTCTTGCCACATATCAACACTGGGTCTGACTGAGCGCCTCCAGGAGAGAGGCCCAAGCAAGAAGCGCCCCGAGGAGCGTCTTGCCACATGTCAACAATGGGTCTGACTGAGGGCCTCCAGGAGAGAAGCCCAAGCAAGACGCTCCCCGAGGAGCGTCTTGCCACATGTCCACAATGGGTCTGACTGAGCGCCTCCAGGAGAGAGGCCCAAGCAAGACGCGCCCCGAGGAGCATCTTGACACTTGTCAACACTGGGTCTGACTGAGGGCCTCCAGGAGAGAAGCCCAAGCAAGACGCGCCCCGAGAAGCGTCTTGCCATATGTCACCACCGGGTCTGACTGAGCGCCTCCAGGAGAGAGGCCCAAGCAAGACGCGCCCCGAAAAGCGTCTTGCCACATGTCAACACTGGGTCTGACAGAGGGCCTCCCGGAGAGAGGCCCAAGCAAGACGCGCCCCGAGGAGTGTCTTGCCACATGTCACCACTGGGTCTGACTGAGCGCCTCCAGGAGAGAGACCCAAGCAAGACGCGCCCCGAGGAGCGTCTTGCCACGTGTCAACACTGGGTCTGACAGAGGGCCTCCACGAGAGAGGCCCAAGCAATACGCGCCCCGAGGAGCGTCTTGCCACATGTCACCTCTGGTTCTGACTGAGCGCCTCCAGGAGAGAGACCCAAGCAAGACGCGCCCCGAGGAGCGTCTTGCCACGTGTCAACACTGGGTCTGACAGAGGGCCTCCAGGAGAGAGGCCCAAGCAATACGCGCCCCGAGGAGCGTCTTGCCACATGTCACCTCTGGTTCTGACTGAGCGCCTCCAGGAGAGAGGCCCAAGCAAGACGCGCCCCGAGGAGCGTCTTGCCACATGTCAACAGTGGGTCTGACTGAGCGCCTCCAGGAGAGAGGCCCAAGCAAGACGTGTTTCGAGGAGCGTCTTGCCACATGTCAACACTGGGTCTGACTGAGCGCCTCCAGGAGAGAGGCCCAAGCAAGACGTGCCCCGAGGAGCGTCTTGCCACATGTCAACACTGGGTCTGACTGAGCGCCTCCAGGAGAGAGGCCCAAGCAAGACGCGCCCCGAGGAGCGTCTTGACACATGTCATCACTGTGTCTGACTGAGGGCCTCCATGAGAGAAGCCCAAGCAAGACGTGCCCCGAGGAGCGTCTTGCCACATGTCAACACTGGGTCTGACTGAGCGCCTCCAGGAGAGAGGCCCAAGCAAGACGTGCCCCGAGGAGCGTCTTGCCACATGTCAACACTGGGTCTGACTGAGCGCCTCCAGGAGAGAGGCCCAAGCAAGAAGCGCCCCGAGGAGCGTCTTGCCACATGTCAACAATGGGTCTGACTGAGGGCCTCCAGGAGAGAAGCCCAAGCAAGACACGCCCCGAGGAGCGTCTTGCCACATGTCAACAATGGGTCTGACTGATCGCCTCCAGGAGAGAGGCCCAAGCAAGACGCACCCCGAGGAGCATCTTGACACTTGTCAACACTGGGTCTGACTGAGGGCCTCCAGGAGAGAAGCCCAAGCAAGACGCGCCCCGAGGAGCATCTTGCCACATGTCAACAGTTAGTCTGACTGAGCGCCTCCAGGAGAGATGCCCAATTAAGACGGGCGCCGAGGAGCGTCTTGCCACATGTCAACACTGGGTCTGACTGAGCGCCTCCATGAGAGAAGCTCCAGCAAGACGCGCCCCGAGGAGCGTCTTGCCACATGTCAACACTGGGTCTGACTGAGCGCCTCCAGGAGAGAGGCCCAAGCAAGACGCACCACGAGGAGCGTTTTGACACATGTCAACACTGGGTCTGACTGAGGGCCTCCATGAGAGAAGCCCAAGCAAGACGTGCCCCGAGGAGCGTCTTGCCACATGTCAACACTGGGTCTGACTGAGCGCCTCCAGGAGAGAGGCCCAAGCAAGAAGCGCCCCGAGGAGCGTCTTGCCACATGTCAACAATGGGTCTGACTGAGGGCCTCCAGGAGAGAAGCCCAAGCAAGACGCGCCCCGAGGAGCGTCTTGCCACATGTCCACAATGGGTCTGACTGAGCGCCTCCAGGAGAGAGGCCCAAGCAAGACGCGCCCTGAGGAGCATCTTGACACTTGTCAACACTGGGTCTGACTGAGGGCCTCCAGGAGAGAAGCCCAAGCAAGACGCGCCCCGAGAAGCGTCTTGCCATATGTCACCACTGGGTCTGACTGAGCGCCTCCAGGAGAGAGGCCCAAGCAAGACGCGCCCCGAGGAGCGTCTTGCCACATGTCAACACTGGGTCTGACAGAGGGCCTCCCGGAGAGAGGCCCAAGCAAGACGCGCCCCGAGGAGTGTCTTGCCACATGTCACCACTGGGTCTGACTGAGCGCCTCCAGGAGAGAGGCCCAAGCAAGACGCGCCCCGAGGAGCGTCATGCCACATGTCACTACTCGGTCTGACTAAGCGCCTCCAGGAGAGAGACCCAAGCAAGATGCGCCCCGAGGAGCGTCTTGCCACATGTCAACACTGGGTCTGACAGAGGGCCTCCAGGAGAGAGGCCCAAGCAAGACGCACCCCGAGGAGCGTCATGCCACATGTCACTACTCGGTCTGACTGAGCGCCTCCAGGAGAGAGACCCAAGCAAGACGCGCCCCGAGGAGCGTCTTGCCACGTGTCAACACTGGGTCTGACAGAGGGCCTCCACGAGAGAGGCCCAAGCAATACGCGCCCCGAGGAGCGTCTTGCCACATGTCACCTCTGGTTCTGACTGAGCGCCTCCAGGAGAGAGACCCAAGCAAGACGCGCCCCGAGGAGCGTCTTGCCACGTGTCAACACTGGGTCTGACAGAGGGCCTCCAGGAGAGAGGCCCAAGCAATACGCGCCCCGAGGAGCGTCTTGCCACATGTCACCTCTGGTTCTGACTGAGCGCCTCCAGGAGAGAGGCCCAAGCAAGGCGCGCCCCGAGGAGCGTCTTGCCACATGTCAACAGTGGGTCTGACTGAGCGCCTCCAGGAGAGAGGCCCAAGCAAGACGTGCCCCGAGGAGCGTCTTGCCACATGTCAACACTGGGTCTGACTGAGCGCCTCCAGGAGAGAGGCCCAAGCAAGACGCGCCCCGAGGAGCGTCTTGACACATGTCATCACTGTGTCTGACTGAGGGCCTCCATGAGAGAAGCCCAAGCAAGACGTGCCCCGAGGAGCGTCTTGCCACATGTCAACACTGGGTCTGACTGAGCGCCTCCAGGAGAGAGGCCCAAGCAACATGTGCCCCGAGGAGCGTCTTGCCACATGTCAACACTGGGTCTGACTGAGCGCCTCCAGGAGAGAAGCCCAAGCAAGACGCGCCCCGAGGAGTGTCTTGCCACATGTCAACACTGGGTCTGACAGAGGGCCTCCAGGAAAGAGGCCCAAGCAACACGCACCCCGAGAAGCGTCTTGCCATATGTCACCACTGGGTCTGACTGAGCGCCACCAGGAGAGAGGCCCAAGCAAAACGCGCCCCGAGGAGCGTCTTGCCACATGTCAACACTGGGTCTGACAGAGGGCCTCCAGGAGAGAGGCCCAAGCAAGACGCGCCCCGAGGAGTGTCTTGCCACATGTCACCATTGGGTCTGACTGAGCGCCTCCAGGAGAGAGGCCCAAGCAAGATGCGCCCCGAGGAGCGTCATGCCACATGTCACTACTCGGTCTGACTGAGCGCCTCCAGGAGAGAGACCCAAGCAAGACGCGCCCCGAGGAGCGTCTTGCCACGTGTCAACACTGGGTCTGACAGAGGGCCTCCAGGAGAGAGGCCCAAGCAATACGCGCCCCGAGGAGCGTCTTGCCACATGTCACCTCTGGTTCTGACTGGGCGCCTCCAGGAGAGAGGCCCAAGCAAGACGCGCCCCGAGGAACGTCTTGTCACATGTCAACACTGGGTCTGAATGAGCGCCTCCAGGAGAGAGGCCAAAGCAAGACGCGACCCGAGGAGCGTGTTGCCACATGTCAACACTGGGTCTGACTGAGTGCCTCCATGAGAGAAGCCCCAGCAAGATGCGCCCCGAGGAGCGTCTTGCCACATGTCAACAATGGGTCTGACTGAGCGCCTCCAGGAGAGAGGCCCAAGCAACACGCGCCCCGAGAAGCGTCTTGCCACATGTCACCACTGGGTCTGACTGAGCGCCTCCAGGAGAGAGGTCCAAGCAAGACGCGCCCCGAGGAGCGTCTTGCCACATGTCAGCACTCGGTCTGACTGAGCGCCTCCAGGAGAGAGAGCCAAGCAAGACGCGCCCCGAGGAGTGTCTTGCCACATGTCACTACTCGGTCTGACTGAGCGCCTCCAGGAGAGAGACCCAAGCAAGACGCGCCCCGAGGAGCGTCTTGCCACGTGTCAACACTGGGTCTGATTGAGGGCCTCCAGGAGAGAGGCCCCAGCAAGACGCGCCCCGAGGAGTGTCTTGCCACGTGTCAACACTGGGTCTGACTGAGCTCCTCCAGGAGAGAGGCCCAAGCAAGACGTGCCCCGAGGAGCGTCTTGCCACATGTCAACACTGGGTCTGACTGAGGGCCTCCATGAGAGAAGCCCAAGCAAGGCGTGCCCCGAGGAGCGTCTTGCCACTTGTCAACACTGGGTCTGACTGAGCGCCTCCAGTAGAGAGGCCCAAGCAAGACGTGCCCCGAGGAGCGTCTTGCCACATGTCAACACTGGGTCTGACTGAGTGCCTCCAGGAGAGAGGCCCAAGCAAGACGCGCCCAGAGGAGCATCTTGACACTTGTCAACACTGGGTCTGACTGAGGGCCTCCAGGAGAGAAGCCCAAGCAAAACGCGCCCCGAGGAGTGTCTTGCCACATGTCAACACTGGGTCTGACAGAGGGCCTGCAGGAGAGACGCCCAAGCAACACGCGCCCCTAGAAGCGTCTTGCCATATGTCACCACTGGGTCTGACTGAGCGCCTCCAGGAGAGAGGCCCAAGCAAGACGCGCCCCGAGGAGCGTCTTGCCACATGTGAACACTGGGTCTGACAGAGGGCCTCCAGGAGAGAGGCCCAAGCAAGACGCGCCCCGAGGAGAGTCTTGCCACATGTCACCACTGGGTCTGACTGAGCGCCTCCAGGAGAGAGGCCCAAGCAAGACGCGCCCTGAGGAGCGTCATGCCACATGTCACTACTCGGTCTGACTGAGCGCCTCCAGGAGAGAGACCCAAGCAAGACGCACCCCGAGGAGCGTCTTGCCACGTGTCAACACTGGGTCTGACAGAGGGCCTCCAGGAGAGAGGCCCAAGCAATACGCGCCCCGAGGAGCGTCTTGCCACATGTCACCTCTGGTTCTGACTGAGCGCCTCCAGGAGAGAGGCCCAAGCAAGACGCGCCCCGAGGAGCGTCTTGCCACATGTCAACACTGGGTCTGACTGAGCGCCTCCAGGAGAGAGGCCCAAGCAAGACGTGCCCCGAGGAGCGTCTTGCCACATGTCAACACTGGGTCTGACTGAGCGCCTCCAGGAGAGAGGCCCAAGCAAGAAGCGCCCCGAGGAGCGTCTTGCCACATGTCAACAATGGGTCTGACTGAGGGCCTCCAGGAGAGAAGCCCAAGCAAGACGCGCCCCTAGGAGCGTCTTGCCACATGTCAACAATGGGTCTGACTGAGCGCCTCCAGGAGAGAGGCCCAAGCAAGACGCGCCCCGAGGAGCATCTTGACACTTGTCAACACTGGGTCTGACTGAGGGCCTCCAGGAGAGAAGCCCAAGCAAGACGCGCCCCGAGGAGCGTCTTGCCACATGTCAACACTGGGTCTGACAGAGGGCCTCCAGGAGAGAGGCCCAAGCAACACGCGCCCCGAGAAGCGTCTTGCCACATGTCACCACTGGGTCTGACTGAGCGCCTCCAGGAGAGAGGTCCAAGCAAGACGCGCCCCGAGGAGCGTCTTGCCACATGTCAGCACTCGGTCTGACTGAGCGCCTCCAGGAGAGAGGCCCAAGCAAGACGCGCCCCGAGGAGCGTCTTGCCACATGTCAACACTGGGTCTGACTGAGAGCCTCCAGGAGAGAGGCCCAAGCAAGACGCACCCCGAGGAGCGTCTTGCCACATGTCAACACTGGGTCTGACTGAGCACCTCCAGGAGAGAGGCCCAAGCAAGACGTGCCCCTATGAGCGGTTTGCCACATGTCAACACTGGGTCTGACTGAGCGCTTCCAGTAGAGAGGCCCAAGCAAGAAGCGCCCCGAGGAGCGTCTTGCCACATGTCAACAATGGGTCTGACTGAGGGCCTCCAGGAGAGAAGCCCAAGCAAGACGCGCCCCGAGGAGCGTCTTGCCACATGTCAACACTGGGTCTGACAGAGGGCCTCCAGGAGAGAGGCCCAAGCAACACGCGCCCCGAGGAGCGTCTTGCCATATGTCACCACTGGGTCTGACTGAGCGCCTCCAGGAGAGAGGCCCAAGCAAGACGCGCCCCGAGGAGCGTCTTGCCACATGTCAACACTGGGTCTGACAGAGGGCCTCCAGGAGAGAGGCCCAAGCAAGACGCCCCCCGAGGAGTGTCTTGCCACATGTCACCACTGAGTCTGACTGAGCGCCTCCAGGAGAGAGGCCCAAGCAAGACGCGCCCCGAGGAGCGTCATGCCACATGACACTACTCGGTCTGACTGAGCGCCTCCAGGAGAGAGACCCAAGCAAGACGCGTCCCGAGGAGCGTCTTGCCACGTGTCAACACTGGGTCTGATTGAGGGCCTCCAGGAGAGAGGCCCAAGCAATACGCGCCCCAAGGAGCGTCTTGCCACATGTCACCTCTGGTTGTGACTGAGCGCCTCCAGGAGAGAGGCACAAGCAAGACGCGCCCCGAGGAGCGTCTTGTCACATGTCAACACTGGGTCTGACTGAGCGCCTCCAGGAGAGATGCCCAAGCAAGACGCGCCCCGAGGAGCATCTTGCCACATGTCAACAGTGAGTCTGACTGAGCGCCTCCAGGAGAGATGCCCAATTAAGACGCGCGCCGAGGAGCGTCTTGCCACATGTCAACACTGGGTCTGACTGAGCGCCTCCATGAGAGAAGCTCCAGCAAGACGAGCCCCGAGGAGCGTCTTGCCACATGTCAACACTGCATCTGACTGAGCGCCTCCAGGAGAGAGGCCCAAGCAAGATGCACCCCGAGGAGCGTCTTGACACATGTCAACACTGGGTCTGACTGAGGGCCTCCATGAGAGAAGCCCAAGCAAGACGTGCCCCGAGGAGCGTCTTGCCACATGTCAACATTGGGTCTGACTGAGCGCCTCCAGGAGAGAGGCACAAGCAAGACGTTCCCGAGGAGCGTCTTGCCACATGTCAACACTGGGTCTGACTGAGCGCCTCCAGGAGAGAGGCCCAAGCAAGAAGCGCCCCGAGGAGCGTCTTGCCACATGTCAACAATGGGTCTGACTGAGGGCCTCCAGGAGAGAAGCCCAAGCAAGACGCGCCCCGAGGAGCGTCTTGCCACATGTCAACAATGGGTCTGACTGAGTGCCTCCAGGAGAGAGGCCCAAGCAAGACGCGCCCCGAGGAGCATCTTGACACTTGTCAACACTGGGTCTGACTGAGGGCCTCCAGGAGAGAAGCCTAAGCAAGACGCGCCCCGAGGAGTGTCTTGCCACATGTCAACACTGGGTCTGACAGAGGGCCTCCAGGAGAGAGGCCCAAGCAACACGCGCCCCGAGAAGCGTCTTGCCACATGTCACCACTGGGTCTGACTGAGTGCCTCCAGGAGAGAGGACCAAGCAAGACGCGCCCCGAGGAGCGTCTTGCCACATGTCAGCACTCGGTCTGACTGAGCGCCTCCAGGAGAGAGGCCAAAGCAAGACGCGCCCCGAGGAGCGTCTTGCCACATGTCAACACTGGGTCTGACTGAGCGCCTCCAGGAGAGAGGCCCAAGCAAGACGCGCCCCGAGGAGCGTCTTGCCACATGTCAACACTGGGTCTGACTGCGCGCCTCCAGGAGAGAGGCCCAAGCAAGACGTGCCCCTATGAGCGTCTTGCAACATGTCAACAATGGGTCTGACTGAGCGCCTCCAGTAGAGAGGCCCAAGCAAGAAGCGCCCCGAGGAGCGTCTTGCCACATGTCAACAATGGGTCTGACTGAGGGCCTCCAGGAGAGAGGCCCAAGCAAGATGCGCCCCGAGGAGCATCTTGCCACATGTCAACAGTGAGTCTGACTGAACGCCTCCAGGAGAGATGCCCAATTAAGACGGGCGCCGAGGAGCGTCTTGCCACATGTCAACACTGGGTCTGACTGAGCGCCTCCAGGAGAGAGGCCGAAGCAAGACGCACCCCGAGGAGCGTTTTGACACCTGTCAACACTGGGTCTGACTGAGGGCCTCCATGAGAGAAGCCCAAGCAAGACGTGCCCCGAGGAGCGTCTTGCCACATGTCAACACTGGGTCTGACTGAGCTTCTCCAGGAGAGAGGCCCAAGCAAGACGTGCCCCGAGGAGCGTCTTGCCACATGTCAACACTGGGTCTGACTGAGCGCCTCCAGGAGAGAGGCCCAAGCAAGAAGCGCCCCGAGGAGCGTCTTGCCACATGTCAACAATGGGTCTGACTGAGGGCCTCCAGGAGAGAAGCCCAAGCAAGACGCGCCCCGAGGAGCATCTTGACACTTGTCAACACTGGGTCTGACTGAGGGCCTCCAGGAGAGAAGCCCAAGCAAGACGCGCCCCGAGGAGTGTCTTGCCACATGTCAACACTGGGTCTGACAGAGGGCCTCCAGGAGAGAGGCCCAAGCAACACGCGCCCCGAGAAGCGTCTTGCCACATGTCACCACTGGGTCTGACTGAGCGCCTCCAGGAGAGAGGCCCAAGCAAGACGCGCCCCGAGGAGCGTCTTGCCACATGTCAGCACTCGGTCTGACTGAGCGCCTCCAGGAGAGAGGCCAAAGCAAGACGCGCCCCGAGGAGCGTCTTGCCACATGTCAACACTGGGTCTGACTGAGCGCCTCCAGGATAGAGGCCCAAGCAAGACGCGCCCCGAGGAGCGTCTTGCCACATGTCAACACTGGGTCTGACTGAGCGCCTCCAGGAGAGAGGCCCAAGCAAGACGTGCCCCTATGAGCGTCTTGCCACATGTCAACAATGGGTCTGACTGAGCGCCTCCAGTAGAGAGGCCCAAGCAAGAAGCGCCCCGAGGAGCGTCTTGCCACATGTCAACAATGGGTCTGACTGAGGGCCTCCAGGAGAGAGGCCCAAGCAAGATGCGCCCCGAGGAGCATCTTGCCACATGTCAACAGTGAGTCTGACTGAGCGCCTCCAGGAGAGATGCCCAATTAAGACGGGCGCCGAGGAGCGTCTTGCCACATGTCAACACTGGGTCTGACTGAGCGCCTCCAGGAGAGAGGCCCAAGCAAGATGCACCCCGAGGAGCGTTTTGACACATGTCAACACTGGGTCTGACTGAGGGCCTCCATGAGAGAAGCCCAAGCAAGACGTGCCCCGATGAGCGTCTTGCCACATGTCAACACTGGGTCTGACAGAGGGCCTCCAGGAGAGAGGCCCAAGCAACACGCGCCCCGAGAAGCGTCTTGCCACATGTCACCACTGGGTCTGACTGAGCGCCTCCAGGAGAGAGGCCCAAGCAAGACGCGCCCCGAGGAGCGTCTTGCCACATGTCAGCACTCGGTCTGACTGAGCGCCTCCAGGAGAGAGGCCAAAGCAAGACGCGCCCCGAGGAGCGTCTTGCCACATGTCAACACTGGGTCTGACTGAGCGCCTCCAGGAGAGAGGCCCAAGGAAGACGCGCCCCGAGGAGCGTCTTGCCACATGTCAACACTGGGTCTGACTGAGCGCCTCCAGGAGAGAGGCCCAAGCAAGACGTGCCCCTATGAGCGTCTTGCCACATGTCAACAATGGGTCTGACTGAGCGCCTCCAGTAGAGAGGCCCAAGCAAGAAGCGCCCCGAGGAGCGTCTTGCCACATGTCAACAATGGGTCTGACTGAGGGCCTCCAGGAAAGAGGCCCAAGCAAGATGCTCCCCGAGGAGCATCTTGCCACATGTCAACAGTGAGTCTGACTGAGCGCCTCCAGGAGAGATGCCGAATTAAGACGGGCGCCGAGGAGCGTCTTGCCACATGTCAACACTGGGTCTGACTGAGCGCCTCCAGGAGAGAGGCCCAAGCAAGACGTGCCCCGAGGAGCGTCTTGCCACATGTCAACACTGGGTCTGACTGAGCGCCTCCAGGAGAGAGGCCCAAGCAAGAAGCGCCCCGAGGAGCGTCTTGCCACATGTCAACAATGGGTCTGACTGAGGGCCTCCAGGAGAGAAGCCCAAGCAAGACGCACCCCGAGGAGCGTCTTGCCACATGTCAACAATGGGTCTGACTGAGTGCCTCCAGGAGAGAGGCCCAAGCAAGACGCGCCCCGAGGAGCATCTTGACACTTGTCAACACTGCGTCTGACTGAGGGCCTCCAGGAGAGAAGCCCAAGCAAGACGCGCCCCGAGGAGCGTCTTGCCACATGTCAACACTGGGTCTGACAGAGGGCCTCCAGGAGAGAGGCCCAAGCAACACGCGCCCCGAGGAGCGTCTTGCCACATGTCAGCACTCGGTCTGACTGAGCGCCTCCAGGAGAGAGGCCAAAGCAAGACGCGCCCCGAGGAGCGTCTTGCCACATGTCAACACTGGGTCTGACTGAGCGCCTCCAGGAGAGAGGCCCAAGCAAGACGCGCCCCGAGAAGCGTCTTGCCACATGTCAACACTGGGTCTGACTGAGCGCCTCCAGGAGAGAGGCCCAAGCAAGACGTGCCCCTATGAGCGTCTTGCCACATGTCAGCAATGGGTCTGACTGAGCGCCTCCAGTAGAGAGGCCCAAGCAAGAAGCGCCCCGAGGAGCATCTTGCCACATGTCAACAATGGGTCTGACTGAGGGCCTCCAGGAGAGAGGCCCAAGCAAGATGCGCCCCGAGGAGCATCTTGCCACATGTCAACAGTGAGTCGGACTGAGCGCCTCCAGGAGAGATGCCCAATTAAGACGGGCGCCGAGGAGCGTCTTGCCACATGTCAACACTGGGTCTGACTGAGCGCCTCCAGGAGAGAGGCCCAAGCAAGACGCACCCCGAGGAGCGTTTTGACACATGTCAACACTGGGTCTGACTGAGGGCCTCCATGAGAGAAGCCCAAGCAAGACGTGCCCCGAGGAGCGTCTTGCCACATGTCAACACTGGGTCTGACTGAGCGCCTCCAGGAGAGAGGCCCAAGCAAGACGTGCCCCGAGGAGCGTCTTGCCACATGTCAACAATGGGTCTGACTGAGCGCCTCCAGGAGAGAGGCCCAAGCAAGACGCGCCCCGAGGAGCATCTTGACACTTGTCAACACTGGGTCTGACTGAGGGCCTCCAGGAGAGAAGCCCAAGCAAGACGCGCCCCGAGGAGTGTCTTGCCACATGTCAACACTGGGTCTGACAGAGGGCCTCCAGGAGAGAGGCCCAAGCAACACGCGCCCCGAGAAGCGTCTTGCCATATGTCACCACTGGGTCTGACTGAGCGCCTCCAGGAGAGAGGCCCAAGCAAGACGCGCCCCGAGGAGCGTCTTGCCACATGTCAACACTGGGTCTGACAGAGGGCCTCCAGGAGAGAGGCCCAAGAAAGACGCGCCCCGAGGAGTGTCTTGCCACATGTCACCACTGGGTCTGACTGAGCGCTTCCAGGAGAGAGGCCCAAGCAAGACGCACCCCGAGGAGCGTCATGCAGCATGTCACTACTCGGTCTGACTGAGCGCCTCCAGGAGAGAGACCCAAGCAAGACGCGCCCTGAGGAGCGTCTTACCACGTGTCAACACTGGGTCTGACAGAGGGCCTCCAGGAGAGAGGCCCAAGCAATACGCGCCCCGAGGAGCATCTTGACACTTGTCAACACTGGGTCTGACTGAGGGCCTCCAGGAGAGAAGCCCAAGCAAGACGCGCCCCGAGAAGCGTCTTGCCATATGTCACCACTGGGTCTGACTGAGCGCCTCCAGGAGAGAGGCCCAAGCAAGACGTGCCCCAAGGAGCGTCTTGCCACATGTCAACACTGGGTCTGACTGAGGGCCTCCAGGAGAGAGGCCCAAGCAACACGCGCCCCGAGAAGCGTCTTGCCACATGTCACCACTGGGTCTGACTGAGCGCCTCCAGGAGAGAGGCCCAAGCAAGACGCGCCCCGAGGAGCGTCTTGCCACATGTCAGCACTCGGTCTGACTGAGCGCCTCCAGGAGAGAGGCCAAAGCAAGACGCGCCCCGAGGAGCGTCTTGCCACATGTCAACACTGGGTCTGACTGAGCGCCTCCAGGATAGAGGCCCAAGCAAGACGCGCCCCGAGGAGCGTCTTGCCACATGTCAACACTGGGTCTGACTGAGCGCCTCCAGGAGAGAGGCCCAAGCAAGACGTGCCCCTATGAGCGTCTTGCCACATGTCAACAATGGGTCTGACTGAGCGCCTCCAGTAGAGAGGCCCAAGCAAGAAGCGCCCCGAGGAGCGTCTTGCCACATGTCAACAATGGGTCTGACTGAGGGCCTCCAGGAGAGAGGCCCAAGCAAGATGCGCCCCGAGGAGCATCTTGCCACATGTCAACAGTGAGTCTGACTGAGCGCCTCCAGGAGAGATGCCCAATTAAGACGGGCGCCGAGGAGCGTCTTGCCACATGTCAACACTGGGTCTGACTGAGCGCCTCCAGGAGAGAGGCCCAAGCAAGATGCACCCCGAGGAGCGTTTTGACACATGTCAACACTGGGTCTGACTGAGGGCCTCCATGAGAGAAGCCCAAGCAAGACGTGCCCCGATGAGCGTCTTGCCACATGTCAACACTGGGTCTGACAGAGGGCCTCCAGGAGAGAGGCCCAAGCAACACGCGCCCCGAGAAGCGTCTTGCCACATGTCACCACTGGGTCTGACTGAGCGCCTCCAGTAGAGAGGCCCAAGCAAGAAGCGCCCCGAGGAGCGTCTTGCCACATGTCAACAATGGGTCTGACTGAGGGCCTCCAGGAAAGAGGCCCAAGCAAGATGCTCCCCGAGGAGCATCTTGCCACATGTCAACAGTGAGTCTGACTGAGCGCCTCCAGGAGAGATGCCGAATTAAGACGGGCGCCGAGGAGCGTCTTGCCACATGTCAACACTGGGTCTGACTGAGCGCCTCCAGGAGAGAGGCCCAAGCAAGACGTGCCCCGAGGAGCGTCTTGCCACATGTCAACACTGGGTCTGACTGAGCGCCTCCAGGAGAGAGGCCCAAGCAAGAAGCGCCCCGAGGAGCGTCTTGCCACATGTCAACAATGGGTCTGACTGAGGGCCTCCAGGAGAGAAGCCCAAGCAAGACGCACCCCGAGGAGCGTCTTGCCACATGTCAACAATGGGTCTGACTGAGTGCCTCCAGGAGAGAGGCCCAAGCAAGACGCGCCCCGAGGAGCATCTTGACACTTGTCAACACTGCGTCTGACTGAGGGCCTCCAGGAGAGAAGCCCAAGCAAGACGCGCCCCGAGGAGCGTCTTGCCACATGTCAACACTGGGTCTGACAGAGGGCCTCCAGGAGAGAGGCCCAAGCAACACGCGCCCCGAGGAGCGTCTTGCCACATGTCAGCACTCGGTCTGACTGAGCGCCTCCAGGAGAGAGGCCAAAGCAAGACGCGCCCCGAGGAGCGTCTTGCCACATGTCAACACTGGGTCTGACTGAGCGCCTCCAGGAGAGAGGCCCAAGCAAGACGCGCCCCGAGAAGCGTCTTGCCACATGTCAACACTGGGTCTGACTGAGCGCCTCCAGGAGAGAGGCCCAAGCAAGACGTGCCCCTATGAGCGTCTTGCCACATGTCAGCAATGGGTCTGACTGAGCGCCTCCAGTAGAGAGGCCCAAGCAAGAAGCGCCCCGAGGAGCATCTTGCCACATGTCAACAATGGGTCTGACTGAGGGCCTCCAGGAGAGAGGCCCAAGCAAGATGCGCCCCGAGGAGCATCTTGCCACATGTCAACAGTGAGTCGGACTGAGCGCCTCCAGGAGAGATGCCCAATTAAGACGGGCGCCGAGGAGCGTCTTGCCACATGTCAACACTGGGTCTGACTGAGCGCCTCCAGGAGAGAGGCCCAAGCAAGACGCACCCCGAGGAGCGTTTTGACACATGTCAACACTGGGTCTGACTGAGGGCCTCCATGAGAGAAGCCCAAGCAAGACGTGCCCCGAGGAGCGTCTTGCCACATGTCAACACTGGGTCTGACTGAGCGCCTCCAGGAGAGAGGCCCAAGCAAGACGTGCCCCGAGGAGCGTCTTGCCACATGTCAACAATGGGTCTGACTGAGCGCCTCCAGGAGAGAGGCCCAAGCAAGACGCGCCCCGAGGAGCATCTTGACACTTGTCAACACTGGGTCTGACTGAGGGCCTCCAGGAGAGAAGCCCAAGCAAGACGCGCCCCGAGGAGTGTCTTGCCACATGTCAACACTGGGTCTGACAGAGGGCCTCCAGGAGAGAGGCCCAAGCAACACGCGCCCCGAGAAGCGTCTTGCCATATGTCACCACTGGGTCTGACTGAGCGCCTCCAGGAGAGAGGCCCAAGCAAGACGCGCCCCGAGGAGCGTCTTGCCACATGTCAACACTGGGTCTGACAGAGGGCCTCCAGGAGAGAGGCCCAAGAAAGACGCGCCCCGAGGAGTGTCTTGCCACATGTCACCACTGGGTCTGACTGAGCGCTTCCAGGAGAGAGGCCCAAGCAAGACGCACCCCGAGGAGCGTCATGCAGCATGTCACTACTCGGTCTGACTGAGCGCCTCCAGGAGAGAGACCCAAGCAAGACGCGCCCTGAGGAGCGTCTTACCACGTGTCAACACTGGGTCTGACAGAGGGCCTCCAGGAGAGAGGCCCAAGCAATACGCGCCCCGAGGAGCATCTTGACACTTGTCAACACTGGGTCTGACTGAGGGCCTCCAGGAGAGAAGCCCAAGCAAGACGCGCCCCGAGAAGCGTCTTGCCATATGTCACCACTGGGTCTGACTGAGCGCCTCCAGGAGAGAGGCCCAAGCAAGACGTGCCCCAAGGAGCGTCTTGCCACATGTCAACACTGGGTCTGACTGAGGGCCTCCATGAGAGAAGCCCAAGCAAGGCGTGCCCCGAGGAGCGTCTTGCCACTTGTCAACACTGGGTCTGACTGAGCGCCTCCAGGAGAGAGGCCCAAGCAAGACGTGCCCCGAGGAGCGTCTTGCCACATGTCAACACTGGGTCTGACTGAGTGCCTCCAGGAGAGAGGCCCAAGCAAGACGCGCCCAGAGGAGCATCTTGACACTTGTCAACACTGGGTCTGACTGAGGGCCTCCAGGAGAGAAGCCCAAGCAAAACGCGCCCCGAGGAGTGTCTTGCCACATGTCAACACTGGGTCTGACAGAGGGCCTCCAGGAGAGAGGCCCAAGCAACACGCGCCCCTAGAAGCGTCTTGCCATATGTCATCACTGGGTCTGACTGAGCGCCTCCAGGAGAGAGGCCCAAGCAAGACGCGCCCCGAGGAGCGTCTTGCCACATGTGAACACTGGGTCTGACAGAGGGCCTCCAGGAGAGAGGCCCAAGCAAGACGCGCCCCGAGGAGAGTCTTGCCACATGTCACCACTGGGTCTGACTGAGCGCCTCCAGGAGAGAGGCCCAAGCAAGACGCGCCCTGAGGAGCGTCATGCCACATGTCACTACTCGGTCTGACTGAGCGCCTCCAGGAGAGAGACCCAAGCAAGACGCACCCCGAGGAGCGTCTTGCCACGTGTCAACACTGGGTCTGACAGAGGGCCTCCAGGAGAGAGGCCCAAGCAATACGCGCCCCGAGGAGCGTCTTGCCACATGTCACCTCTGGTTCTGACTGAGCGCCTCCAGGAGAGAGGCCCAAGCAAGACGCGCCCCGAGGAGCGTCTTGCCACATGTCAACACTGGGTCTGACTGAGCTCCTCCAGGAGAGAGGCCCAAGCAAGACGTGCCCCGAGGAGTGTCTTGCCACATGTCAACACTGGGTCTTACTGAGCGCCTCCAGGAGAGAGGCCCAAGCAAGAAGCGCCCCGAGGAGCGTCTTGCCACATGTCAACAATGGGTCTGACTGAGGGCCTCCAGGAGAGAAGCCCAAGCAAGACGCGCCCCTAGGAGCGTCTTGCCACATGTCAACAATGGGTCTGACTGAGCGCCTCCAGGAGAGAGGCCCAAGCAAGACGCGCCCCGAGGAGCATCTTGACACTTGTCAACACTGGGTCTGACTGAGGGCCTCCAGGAGAGAAGCCCAAGCAAGACGCGCCCCGAGGAGCGTCTTGCCACATGTCAACACTGGGTCTGACAGAGGGCCTCCAGGAGAGAGGCCCAAGCAACACGCGCCCCGAGAAGCGTCTTGCCACATGTCACCACTGGGTCTGACTGAGCGCCTCCAGGAGAGAGGTCCAAGCAAGACGCGCCCCGAGGAGCGTCTTGCCACATGTCAGCACTCGGTATGACTGAGCGCCTCCAGGAGAGAGGCCCAAGCAAGACGCGCCCCGAGGAGCGTCTTGCCACATGTCAACACTGGGTCTGACTGAGAGCCTCCAGGAGAGAGGCCCAAGCAAGACGCACCCCGAGGAGCGTCTTGCCACATGTCAACACTGGGTCTGACTGAGCGCCTCCAGGAGAGAGGCCCAAGCAAGACGTGCCCCTATGAGCGTCTTGCCACATGTCAACACTGGGTATGACTGAGCGCTTCCAGTAGAGAGGCCCAATCAAGAAGCACCCCGAGGAGCGTCTTGCCACACGTCAACAATGGGTCTGACTGAGGGCCTCCAGGAGAGAAGCCCAAGCAAGACGCGCCCCGAGGAGCGTCTTGCCACATGTCAACACTGGGTCTGACAGAGGGCCTCCAGGAGAGAGGCCCAAGCAACACGCGCCCCGAGGAGCGTCTTGCCATATGTCACCACTGGGTCTGACTGAGCGCCTCCAGGAGAGAGGCCCAAGCAAGACGCGCCCCGAGGAGCGTCTTGCCACATGTCAACACTGGGTCTGACAGAGGGCCTCCAGGAGAGAGGCCCAAGCAAGACGCCCCCCGAGGAGTGTCTTGCCACATGTCACCACTGAGTCTGACTGAGCGCCTCCAGGAGAGAGGCCCAAGCAAGACGCGCCCCGAGGAGCGTCATGCCACTTGACACTACTCGGTCTGACTGAGCGCCTCCAGGAGAGAGACCCAAGCAAGACGCGTCCCGAGGAGCGTCTTGCCACGTGTCAACACTGGGTCTGATTGAGGGCCTCCAGGAGAGAGGCCCAAGCAATACGCGCCCCAAGGAGCATCTTGCCACATGTCACCTCTGGTTGTGACTGAGCGCCTCCAGGAGAGAGGCCCAAGCAAGACGCGCCCCGAGGAGCGTCTTGTCACATGTCAACACTGGGTCTGACTGAGCGCCTCCAGGAGAGATGCCCAAGCAAGACGCGCCCCGAGGAGCATCTTGCCACATGTCAACAGTGAGTCTGACTGAGCGCCTCCAGGAGAGATGCCCAATTAAGACGCGCGCCGAGGAGCGTCTTGCCACATGTCAACACTGGGTCTGACTGAGCGCCTCCATGAGAGAAGCTCCAGCAAGACGAGCCCCGAGGAGCGTCTTGCCACATGTCAACACTGCGTCTGACTGAGCTTCTCCAGGAGAGAGGCCCAAGCAAGATGCACCCCGAGGAGCGTCTTGACACATGTCAACACTGGGTCTGACTGAGGGCCTCCATGAGAGAAGCCCAAGCAAGACGTGCCCCGAGGAGCGTCTTGCCACATGTCAACATTGGGTCTGACTGAGCGCCTCCAGGAGAGAGGCACAAGCAAGACGTTCCCGAGGAGCGTCTTGCCACATGTCAACACTGGGTCTGACTGAGCGCCTCCAGGAGAGAGGCCCAAGCAAGAAGCGCCCCGAGGAGCGTCTTGCCACATGTCAACAATGGGTCTGACTGAGGGCCTCCAGGAGAGAAGCCCAAGCAAGACGCGCCCCGAGGAGCGTCTTGCCACATGTCAACAATGGGTCTGACTGAGTGCCTCCAGGAGAGAGGCCCAAGCAAGACACGCCCCGAGGAGCATCTTGACACTTGTCAACACTGGGTCTGACTGAGGGCCTCCAGGAGAGAAGCCCAAGCAAGACGCGCCCCGAGGAGTGTCTTGCCACATGTCAACACTGGGTCTGACAGAGGGCCTCCAGGAGAGAGGCCCAAGCAACACGCGCCCCGAGAAGCGTCTTGCCACATGTCACCACTGGGTCTGACTGAGCGCCTCCAGGAGAGAGGACCAAGCAAGACGCGCCCCGAGGAGCGTCTTGCCACATGTCAGCACTCGGTCTGACTGAGCGCCTCCAGGAGAGAGGCCAAAGCAAGACGCGCCCCGAGGAGCGTCTTGCCACATGTCAACACTGGGTCTGACTGAGCGCCTCCAGGAGAGAGGCCCAAGCAAGACGCGCCCCGAGGAGCGTCTTGCCACATGTCAACACTGGGTCTGACTGAGCGCCTCCAGGAGAGAGGCCCAAGCAAGACGCGCCCCGAGGAGCGTCTTGCCACATGTCAGCACTCGGTCTGACTGAGCGCCTCCAGGAGAGAGGACCAAGCAAGACGCGCCCCGAGGAGCGTCTTGCCACATGTCAGCACTCGGTCTGACTGAGCGCCTCCAGGAGAGAGGCCAAAGCAAGACGCGCCCCGAGGAGCGTCTTGCCACATGTCAACACTGGGTCTGACTGAGCGCCTCCAGGAGAGAGGCCCAAGCAAGACGCGCCCCGAGGAGCGTCTTGCCACATGTCAACACTGGGTCTGACTGCGCGCCTCCAGGAGAGAGGCCCAAGCAAGACGTGCCCCTATGAGCGTCTTGCAACATGTCAACAATGGGTCTGACTGAGCGCCTCCAGTAGAGAGGCCCAAGCAAGAAGCGCCCCGAGGAGCGTCTTGCCACATGTCAACAATGGGTCTGACTGAGGGCCTCCAGGAGAGAGGCCCAAGCAAGATGCGCCCCGAGGAGCATCTTGCCACATGTCAACAGTGAGTCTGACTGAACGCCTCCAGGAGAGATGCCCAATTAAGACGGGCGCCGAGGAGCGTCTTGCCACATGTCAACACTGGGTCTGACTGAGCGCCTCCAGGAGAGAGGCCGAAGCAAGACGCACCCCGAGGAGCGTTTTGACACCTGTCAACACTGGGTCTGACTGAGGGCCTCCATGAGAGAAGCCCAAGCAAGACGTGCCCCGAGGAGCGTCTTGCCACATGTCAACACTGGGTCTGACTTAGCTTCTCCAGGAGAGAGGCCCAAGCAAGACGTGCCCCGAGGAGCGTCTTGCCACATGTCAACACTGGGTCTGACTGAGCGCCTCCAGGAGAGAGGCCCAAGCAAGAAGCGCCCCGAGGAGCGTCTTGCCACATGTCAACAATGGGTCTGACTGAGGGCCTCCAGGAGAGAAGCCCAAGCAAGACGCGCCCCGAGGAGCATCTTGACACTTGTCAACACTGGGTCTGACTGAGGGCCTCCAGGAGAGAAGCCCAAGCAAGACGCGCCCCGAGGAGTGTCTTGCCACATGTCAACACTGGGTCTGACAGAGGGCCTCCAGGAGAGAGGCCCAAGCAACACGCGCCCCGAGAAGCGTCTTGCCACATGTCACCACTGGGTCTGACTGAGCGCCTCCAGGAGAGAGGCCCAAGCAAGACGCGCCCCGAGGAGCGTCTTGCCACATGTCAGCACTCGGTCTGACTGAGCGCCTCCAGGAGAGAGGCCAAAGCAAGACGCGCCCCGAGGAGCGTCTTGCCACATGTCAACACTGGGTCTGACTGAGCGCCTCCAGGATAGAGGCCCAAGCAAGACGCGCCCCGAGGAGCGTCTTGCCACATGTCAACACTGGGTCTGACTGAGCGCCTCCAGGAGAGAGGCCCAAGCAAGACGTGCCCCTATGAGCGTCTTGCCACATGTCAACAATGGGTCTGACTGAGCGCCTCCAGTAGAGAGGCCCAAGCAAGAAGCGCCCCGAGGAGCGTCTTGCCACATGTCAACAATGGGTCTGACTGAGGGCCTCCAGGAGAGAGGCCCAAGCAAGATGCGCCCCGAGGAGCATCTTGCCACATGTCAACAGTGAGTCTGACTGAGCGCCTCCAGGAGAGATGCCCAATTAAGACGGGCGCCGAGGAGCGTCTTGCCACATGTCAACACTGGGTCTGACTGAGCGCCTCCAGGAGAGAGGCCCAAGCAAGATGCACCCCGAGGAGCGTTTTGACACATGTCAACACTGGGTCTGACTGAGGGCCTCCATGAGAGAAGCCCAAGCAAGACGTGCCCCGATGAGCGTCTTGCCACATGTCAACACTGGGTCTGACAGAGGGCCTCCAGGAGAGAGGCCAGAGCAACACGCGCCCCGAGAAGCGTCTTGCCACATGTCACCACTGGGTCTGACTGAGCGCCTCCAGGAGAGAGGCCCAAGCAAGACGCGCCCCGAGGAGCGTCTTGCCACATGTCAGCACTCGGTCTGACTGAGCGCCTCCAGGAGAGAGGCCAAAGCAAGACGCGCCCCGAGGAGCGTCTTGCCACATGTCAACACTGGGTCTGACTGAGCGCCTCCAGGAGAGAGGCCCAAGGAAGACGCGCCCCGAGGAGCGTCTTGCCACATGTCAACACTGGGTCTGACTGAGCGCCTCCAGGAGAGAGGCCCAAGCAAGACGTGCCCCTATGAGCGTCTTGCCACATGTCAACAATGGGTCTGACTGAGCGCCTCCAGTAGAGAGGCCCAAGCAAGAAGCGCCCCGAGGAGCGTCTTGCCACATGTCAACAATGGGTCTGACTGAGGGCCTCCAGGAAAGAGGCCCAAGCAAGATGCTCCCCGAGGAGCATCTTGCCACATGTCAACAGTGAGTCTGACTGAGCGCCTCCAGGAGAGATGCCGAATTAAGACGGGCGCCGAGGAGCGTCTTGCCACATGTCAACACTGGGTCTGACTGAGCGCCTCCAGGAGAGAGGCCCAAGCAAGACGTGCCCCGAGGAGCGTCTTGCCACATGTCAACACTGGGTCTGACTGAGCGCCTCCAGGAGAGAGGCCCAAGCAAGAAGCGCCCCGAGGAGCGTCTTGCCACATGTCAACAATGGGTCTGACTGAGGGCCTCCAGGAGAGAAGCCCAAGCAAGACGCACCCCGAGGAGCGTCTTGCCACATGTCAACAATGGGTCTGACTGAGTGCCTCCAGGAGAGAGGCCCAAGCAAGACGCGCCCCGAGGAGCATCTTGACACTTGTCAACACTGCGTCTGACTGAGGGCCTCCAGGAGAGAAGCCCAAGCAAGACGCGCCCCGAGGAGCGTCTTGCCACATGTCAACACTGGGTCTGACAGAGGGCCTCCAGGAGAGAGGCCCAAGCAACACGCGCCCCGAGGAGCGTCTTGCCACATGTCAGCACTCGGTCTGACTGAGCGCCTCCAGGAGAGAGGCCAAAGCAAGACGCGCCCCGAGGAGCGTCTTGCCACATGTCAACACTGGGTCTGACTGAGCGCCTCCAGGAGAGAGGCCCAAGCAAGACGCGCCGCGAGAAGCGTCTTGCCACATGTCAACACTGGGTCTGACTGAGCGCCTCCAGGAGAGAGGCCCAAGCAAGACGTGCCCCTATGAGCGTCTTGCCACATGTCAGCAATGGGTCTGACTGAGCGCCTCCAGTAGAGAGGCCCAAGCAAGAAGCGCCCCGAGGAGCATCTTGCCACATGTCAACAATGGGTCTGACTGAGCGCCTCCAGGAGAGAGGCCCAAGCAAGATGCGCCCCGAGGAGCATCTTGCCACATGTCAACAGTGAGTCGGACTGAGCGCCTCCAGGAGAGATGCCCAATTAAGACGGGCGCCGAGGAGCGTCTTGCCACATGTCAACACTGGGTCTGACTGAGCGCCTCCAGGAGAGAGGCCCAAGCAAGACGCACCCCGAGGAGCGTTTTGACACATGTCAACACTGGGTCTGACTGAGGGCCTCCATGAGAGAAGCCCAAGCAAGACGTGCCCCGAGGAGCGTCTTGCCACATGTCAACACTGGGTCTGACTGAGCGCCTCCAGGAGAGAGGCCCAAGCAAGACGTGCCCCGAGGAGCGTCTTGCCACATGTCAACAATGGGTCTGACTGAGCGCCTCCAGGAGAGAGGCCCAAGCAAGACGCGCCCCGAGGAGCATCTTGACACTTGTCAACACTGGGTCTGACTGAGGGCCTCCAGGAGAGAAGCCCAAGCAAGACGCGCCCCGAGGAGTGTCTTGCCACATGTCAACACTGGGTCTGACAGAGGGCCTCCAGGAGAGAGGCCCAAGCAACACGCGCCCCGAGAAGCGTCTTGCCATATGTCACCACTGGGTCTGACTGAGCGCCTCCAGGAGAGAGGCCCAAGCAAGAAGCGCCCCGAGGAGCGTCTTGCCACATGTCAACACTGGGTCTGACAGAGGGCCTCCAGGAGAGAGGCCCAAGAAAGACGCGCCCCGAGGAGTGTCTTGCCACATGTCACCACTGGGTCTGACTGAGCGCTTCCAGGAGAGAGGCCCAAGCAAGACGCACCCCGAGGAGCGTCATGCAGCATGTCACTACTCGGTCTGACTGAGCGCCTCCAGGAGAGAGACCCAAGCAAGACGCGCCCTGAGGAGCGTCTTACCACGTGTCAACACTGGGTCTGACAGAGGGCCTCCAGGAGAGAGGCCCAAGCAATACGCGCCCCGAGGAGCATCTTGACACTTGTCAACACTGGGTCTGACTGAGGGCCTCCAGGAGAGAAGCCCAAGCAAGACGCGCCCCGAGAAGCGTCTTGCCATATGTCACCACTGGGTCTGACTGAGCGCCTCCAGGAGAGAGGCCCAAGCAAGACGTGCCCCAAGGAGCGTCTTGCCACATGTCAACACTGGGTCTGACTGAGGGCCTCCATGAGAGAAGCCCAAGCAAGGCGTGCCCCGAGGAGCGTTTTGCCACTTGTCAACACTGGGTCTGACTGAGCGCCTCCAGGAGAGAGGCCCAAGCAAGACGTGCCCCGAGGAGCGTCTTGCCACATGTCAACACTGGGTCTGACTGAGTGCCTCCAGGAGAGAGGCCCAAGCAAGACGCGCCCAGAGGAGCATCTTGACACTTGTCAACACTGGGTCTGACTGAGGGCCTCCAGGAGAGAAGCCCAAGCAAAACGCGCCCCGAGGAGTGTCTTGCCACATGTCAACACTGGGTCTGACAGAGGGCCTCCAGGAGAGAGGCCCAAGCAACACGCGCCCCTAGAAGCGTCTTGCCATATGTCATCACTGGGTCTGACTGAGCGCCTCCAGGAGAGAGGCCCAAGCAAGACGCGCCCCGAGGAGCGTCTTGCCACATGTGAACACTGGGTCTGACAGAGGGCCTCCAGGAGAGAGGCCCAAGCAAGACGCGCCCCGAGGAGAGTCTTGCCACATGTCACCACTGGGTCTGACTGAGCGCCTCCAGGAGAGAGGCCCAAGCAAGACGCGCCCTGAGGAGCGTCATGCCACATGTCACTACTCGGTCTGACTGAGCGCCTCCAGGAGAGAGACCCAAGCAAGACGCACCCCGAGGAGCGTCTTGCCACGTGTCAACACTGGGTCTGACAGAGGGCCTCCAGGAGAGAGGCCCAAGCAATACGCGCCCCGAGGAGCGTCTTGCCACATGTCACCTCTGGTTCTGACTGAGCGCCTCCAGGAGAGAGGCCCAAGCAAGACGCGCCCCGAGGAGCGTCTTGCCACATGTCAACACTGGGTCTGACTGAGCTCCTCCAGGAGAGAGGCCCAAGCAAGACGTGCCCCGAGGAGTGTCTTGCCACATGTCAACACTGGGTCTTACTGAGCGCCTCCAGGAGAGAGGCCCAAGCAAGAAGCGCCCCGAGGAGCGTCTTGCCACATGTCAACAATGGGTCTGACTGAGGGCCTCCAGGAGAGAAGCCCAAGCAAGACGCGCCCCTAGGAGCGTCTTGCCACATGTCAACAATGGGTCTGACTGAGCGCCTCCAGGAGAGAGGCCCAAGCAAGACGCGCCCCGAGGAGCATCTTGACACTTGTCAACACTGGGTCTGACTGAGGGCCTCCAGGAGAGAAGCCCAAGCAAGACGCGCCCCGAGGAGCGTCTTGCCACATGTCAACACTGGGTCTGACAGAGGGCCTCCAGGAGAGAGGCCCAAGCAACACGCGCCCCGAGAAGCGTCTTGCCACATGTCACCACTGGGTCTGACTGAGCGCCTCCAGGAGAGAGGTCCAAGCAAGACGCGCCCCGAGGAGCGTCTTGCCACATGTCAGCACTCGGTATGACTGAGCGCCTCCAGGAGAGAGGCCCAAGCAAGACGCGCCCCGAGGAGCGTCTTGCCACATGTCAACACTGGGTCTGACTGAGAGCCTCCAGGAGAGAGGCCCAAGCAAGACGCACCCCGAGGAGCGTCTTGCCACATGTCAACACTGGGTCTGACTGAGCGCCTCCAGGAGAGAGGCCCAAGCAAGACGTGCCCCTATGAGCGTCTTGCCACATGTCAACACTGGGTATGACTGAGCACTTCCAGTAGAGAGGCCCAATCAAGAAGCACCCCGAGGAGCGTCTTGCCACACGTCAACAATGGGTCTGACTGAGGGCCTCCAGGAGAGAAGCCCAAGCAAGACGCGCCCCGAGGAGCGTCTTGCCACATGTCAACACTGGGTCTGACAGAGGGCCTCCAGGAGAGAGGCCCAAGCAACACGCGCCCCGAGGAGCGTCTTGCCATATGTCACCACTGGGTCTGACTGAGCGCCTCCAGGAGAGAGGCCCAAGCAAGACGCGCCCCGAGGAGCGTCTTGCCACATGTCAACACTGGGTCTGACAGAGGGCCTCCAGGAGAGAGGCCCAAGCAAGACGCCCCCCGAGGAGTGTCTTGCCACATGTCACCACTGAGTCTGACTGAGCGCCTCCAGGAGAGAGGCCCAAGCAAGACGCGCCCCGAGGAGCGTCATGCCACTTGACACTACTCGGTCTGACTGAGCGCCTCCAGGAGAGAGACCCAAGCAAGACGCGTCCCGAGGAGCGTCTTGCCACGTGTCAACACTGGGTCTGATTGAGGGCCTCCAGGAGAGAGGCCCAAGCAATACGCGCCCCAAGGAGCATCTTGCCACATGTCACCTCTGGTTGTGACTGAGCGCCTCCAGGAGAGAGGCCCAAGCAAGACGCGCCCCGAGGAGCGTCTTGTCACATGTCAACACTGGGTCTGACTGAGCGCCTCCAGGAGAGATGCCCAAGCAAGACGCGCCCCGAGGAGCATCTTGCCACATGTCAACAGTGAGTCTGACTGAGCGCCTCCAGGAGAGATGCCCAATTAAGACGCGCGCCGAGGAGCGTCTTGCCACATGTCAACACTGGGTCTGACTGAGCGCCTCCATGAGAGAAGCTCCAGCAAGACGAGCCCCGAGGAGCGTCTTGCCACATGTCAACACTGCGTCTGACTGAGCTTCTCCAGGAGAGAGGCCCAAGCAAGATGCACCCCGAGGAGCGTCTTGACACATGTCAACACTGGGTCTGACTGAGGGCCTCCATGAGAGAAGCCCAAGCAAGACGTGCCCCGAGGAGCGTCTTGCCACATGTCAACATTGGGTCTGACTGAGCGCCTCCAGGAGAGAGGCACAAGCAAGACGTTCCCGAGGAGCGTCTTGCCACATGTCAACACTGGGTCTGACTGAGCGCCTCCAGGAGAGAGGCCCAAGCAAGAAGCGCCCCGAGGAGCGTCTTGCCACATGTCAACAATGGGTCTGACTGAGGGCCTCCAGGAGAGAAGCCCAAGCAAGACGCGCCCCGAGGAGCGTCTTGCCACATGTCAACAATGGGTCTGACTGAGTGCCTCCAGGAGAGAGGCCCAAGCAAGACACGCCCCGAGGAGCATCTTGACACTTGTCAACACTGGGTCTGACTGAGGGCCTCCAGGAGAGAAGCCCAAGCAAGACGCGCCCCGAGGAGTGTCTTGCCACATGTCAACACTGGGTCTGACAGAGGGCCTCCAGGAGAGAGGCCCAAGCAACACGCGCCCCGAGAAGCGTCTTGCCACATGTCACCACTGGGTCTGACTGAGCGCCTCCAGGAGAGAGGACCAAGCAAGACGCGCCCCGAGGAGCGTCTTGCCACATGTCAGCACTCGGTCTGACTGAGCGCCTCCAGGAGAGAGGCCAAAGCAAGACGCGCCCCGAGGAGCGTCTTGCCACATGTCAACACTGGGTCTGACTGAGCGCCTCCAGGAGAGAGGCCCAAGCAAGACGCGCCCCGAGGAGCGTCTTGCCACATGTCAACACTGGGTCTGACTGAGCGCCTCCAGGAGAGAGGCCCAAGCAAGACGTGCCCCTATGAGCGTCTTGCAACATGTCAACAATGGGTCTGACTGAGCGCCTCCAGTAGAGAGGCCCAAGCAAGAAGCGCCCCGAGGAGCGTCTTGCCACATGTCAACAATGGGTCTGACTGAGGGCCTCCAGGAGAGAGGCCCAAGCAAGATGCGCCCCGAGGAGCATCTTGCCACATGTCAACAGTGAGTCTGACTGAACGCCTCCAGGAGAGATGCCCAATTAAGACGGGCGCCGAGGAGCGTCTTGCCACATGTCAACACTGGGTCTGACTGAGCGCCTCCAGGAGAGAGGCCCAAGCAAGACGCACCCCGAGGAGCGTTTTGACACCTGTCAACACTGGGTCTGACTGAGGGCCTCCATGAGAGAAGCCCAAGCAAGACGTGCCCCGAGGAGCGTCTTGCCACATGTCAACACTGGGTCTGACTGAGCTTCTCCAGGAGAGAGGCCCAAGCAAGACGTGCCCCGAGGAGCGTCTTGCCACATGTCAACACTGGGTCTGACTGAGGGCCTCCAGGAGAGAGGCCCAAGCAAGAAGCGCCCCGAGGAGCGTCTTGCCACATGTCAACAATGGGTCTGACTGAGGGCCTCCAGGAGAGAAGCCCAAGCAAGACGCACCCCGAGGAGCGTCTTGCCACATGTCAACAATGGGTCTGACTGAGTGCCTCCAGGAGAGAGGCCCAAGCAACACGCGCCCCGAGGAGCATCTTGACACTTGTCAACACTGGGTCTGACTGAGGGCCTCCAGGAGAGAAGCCCAAGCAAGACGCGCCCCGAGGAGTGTCTTGCCACATGTCAACACTGGGTCTGACAGAGGGCCTCCAGGAGAGAGGCCCAAGCAACACGCGCCCCGAGAAGCGTCTTGCCACATGTCACCACTGGGTCTGACTGAGCGCCTCCAGGAGAGAGGCCCAAGCAAGACACGCCCCGAGGAGCGTCTTGCCACATGTCAGCACTCGGTCTGACTGAGCGCCTCCAGGAGAGAGGCCAAAGCAAGACGCGCCCCGAGGAGCTTCTTGCCACATGTCAACACTGGGTCTGACTGAGCGCCTCCAGGATAGAGGCCCAAGCAAGACGCGCCCCGAGGAGCGTCTTGCCACATGTCAACACTGGGTCTGACTGAGCGCCTCCAGGAGAGAGGCCCAAGCAAGACGTGCCCCTATGAGCGTCTTGCCACATGTCAACAATGGGTCTGACTGAGCGCCTCCAGTAGAGAGGCCCAAGCAAGAAGCGCCCCGAGGAGCGTCTTGCCACATGTCAACAATGGGTCTGACTGAGGGCCTCCAGGAGAGAGGCCCAAGCAAGATGCGCCCCGAGGAGCATCTTGCCACATGTCAACAGTGAGTCTGACTGAGCGCCTCCAGGAGAGATGCCCAATTAAGACGGGCGCCGAGGAGCGTCTTGCCACATGTCAACACTGGGTCTGACTGAGCGCCTCCAGGAGCGAGGCCCAAGCAAGATGCACCCCGAGGAGCGTTTTGACACATGTCAACACTGGGTCTGACTGAGGGCCTCCATGAGAGAAGCCCAAGCAAGACGTGCCCCGAGGAGCGTCTTGCCACATGTCAACACTGGGTCTGACAGAGGGCCTCCAGGAGAGAGGCCCAAGCAACACGCGCCCCGAGAAGCGTCTTGCCACATGTCACCACTGGGTCTGACTGAGCGCCTCCAGGAGAGAGGCCCAAGCAAGACGCACCCCGAGGAGCGTCTTGCCACATGTCAGCACTCGGTCTGACTGAGCGCCTCCAGGAGAGAGGCCAAAGCAAGACGCGCCCCGAGGAGCGTCTTGCCACATGTCAACACTGGGTCTGACTGAGCGCCTCCAGGAGAGAGGCCCAAGGAAGACGCGCCCCGAGGAGCGTCTTGCCACATGTCAACACTGGGTCTGACTGAGCGCCTCCAGGAGAGAGGCCCAAGCAAGACGTGCCCCTATGAGCGTCTTGCCAAATGTCAACAATGGGTCTGACTGAGCGCCTCCAGTAGAGAGGCCCAAGCAAGAAGCGCCCCGAGGAGCGTCTTGCCACATGTCAACAATGGGTCTGACTGAGGGCCTCCAGGAAAGAGGCCCAAGCAAGATGCGCCCCGAGGAGCATCTTGCCACATGTCAACAGTGAGTCTGACTGAGCGCCTCCAGGAGAGATGCCGAATTAAGACGGGCGCCGAGGAGCGTCTTGCCACATGTCAACACTGGGTCTGACTGAGCGCCTCCAGGAGAGAGGCCCAAGCAAGACGTGCCCCGAGGAGCGTCTTGCCACATGTCAACACTGGGTCTGACTGAGCGCCTCCAGGAGAGAGGCCCAAGCAAGAAGCGCCCCGAGGAGCGTCTTGCCACATGTCAACAATGGGTCTGACTGAGGGCCTCCAGGAGAGAAGCCCAAGCAAGACGCACCCCGAGGAGCGTCTTGCCACATGTCAACAATGGGTCTGACTGAGTGCCTCCAGGAGAGAGGCCCAAGCAAGATGCGCCCCGAGGAGCATCTTGACACTTGTCAACACTGCGTCTGACTGAGGGCCTCCAGGAGAGAAGCCCAAGCAAGACGCGCCCCGAGGAGTGTCTTGCCACATGTCAACACTGGGTCTGACAGAGGGCCTCCAGGAGAGAGGCCCAAGCAACACGCGCCCCGAGAAGCGTCTTGCCACATGTCACCACTGTGTCTGACTGAGCGCCTCCAGGAGAGAGGCCCAAGCAAGACGCGCCCCGAGGAGCGTCTTGCCACATGTCAGCACTCGGTCTGACTGAGCGCCTCCAGGAGAGAGGCCAAAGCAAGACGCGCCCCGAGGAGCGTCTTGCCACATGTCAACAATGGGTCTGACTGAGCGCCTCCAGGAGAGAGGCCCAAGCAAGACGCGCCCCGAGGAGCGTCTTGCCACATGTCAACACTGGGTCTGACTGAGCGCCTCCAGGAGAGAGGCCCAAGCAAGACGTGCCCCTATGAGCGTCTTGCCACATGTCAGCAATGGGTCTGACTGAGCGCCTCCAGTAGAGAGGCCCAAGCAAGAAGCGCCCCGAGGAGCGTCTTGCCACATGTCAACAATGGGTCTGACTGAGGGCCTCCAGGAAAGAGGCCCAAGCAAGATGCGCCCCGAGGAGCATCTTGCCACATGTCAACAGTGAGTCTGACTGAGCGCCTCCAGGAGAGATGCCGAATTAAGACGGGCGCCGAGGAGCGTCTTGCCACATGTCAACAATGGGTCTGACTGAGCGCCTCCAGTAGAGAGGCCCAAGCAAGAAGCGCCCCGAGGAGCGTCTTGCCACATGTCAACAATGGGTCTGACTGAGGGCCTCCAGGAAAGAGGCCCAAGCAAGATGCGCCCCGAGGAGCATCTTGCCACATGTCAACAGTGAGTCTGACTGAGCGCCTCCAGGAGAGATGCCGAATTAAGACGGGCGCCGAGGAGCGTCTTGCCACATGTCAACACTGGGTCTGACTGAGCGCCTCCAGGAGAGAGGCCCAAGCAAGACGTGCCCCGAGGAGCGTCTTGCCACATGTCAACACTGGGTCTGACTGAGCGCCTCCAGGAGAGAGGCCCAAGCAAGAAGCGCCCCGAGGAGCGTCTTGCCACATGTCAACAATGGGTCTGACTGAGGGCCTCCAGGAGAGAAGCCCAAGCAAGACGCACCCCGAGGAGCGTCTTGCCACATGTCAACAATGGGTCTGACTGAGTGCCTCCAGGAGAGAGGCCCAAGCAAGACGCGCCCCGAGGAGCATCTTGACACTTGTCAACACTGCGTCTGACTGAGGGCCTCCAGGAGAGAAGCCCAAGCAAGACGCGCCCCGAGGAGTGTCTTGCCACATGTCAACACTGGGTCTGACAGAGGGCCTCCAGGAGAGAGGCCCAAGCAACACGCGCCCCGAGAAGCGTCTTGCCACATGTCACCACTGTGTCTGACTGAGCGCCTCCAGGAGAGAGGCCCAAGCAAGACGCGCCCCGAGGAGCGTCTTGCCACATGTCAGCACTCGGTCTGACTGAGCGCCTCCAGGAGAGAGGCCAAAGCAGGACGCGCCCCGAGGAGCGTCTTGCCACATGTCAACACTGGGTCTGACTGAGCGCCTCCAGGAGAGAGGCCCAAGCAAGACGCGCCCCGAGGAGCGTCTTGCCACATGTCAACACTGGGTCTGACTGAGCGCCTCCAGGAGAGAGGCCCAAGCAAGACGTGCCCCTATGAGCGTCTTGCCACATGTCAGCAATGGGTCTGACTGAGCGCCTCCAGTAGAGAGGCCCAAGCAAGAAGCGCCCCGAGGAGCGTCTTGCCACATGTCAACAATGGGTCTGACTGAGGGCCTCCAGGAGAGAGGCCCAAGCAAGATGGGCCCCGAGGAGCATCTTGCCACATGTCAACAGTGAGTCTGACTGAGCACCTCCAGGAGAGATGCCCAATTAAGACGGGCGCCGAGGAGCGTCTTGCCACATGTCAACACTGGGTCTGACTGAGCGCCTCCAGGAGAGAGGCCCAAGCAAGACGCACCCCGAGGAGCGTTTTGACACATGTCAACACTGGGTCTGACTGAGGGCCTCCATGAGAGAAGCCCAAGCAAGACGTGCCCCGAGGAGCGTCTTGCCACATGTCAACACTGGGTCTGACTGAGCGCCTCCAGGAGAGAGGCCCAAGCAAGACGTGCCCCGAGGAGCGTCTTGCCACATGTCAACAATGGGTCTGACTGAGCGCCTCCAGGAGAGAGGCCCAAGCAAGACGCGCCCCGAGGAGCATCTTGACACTTGTCAACACTGGGTCTGACTGAGGGCCTCCAGGAGAGAAGCCCAAGCAAGACGCGCCCCGAGGAGTGTCTTGCCACATGTCAACACTGGGTCTGACAGAGGGCCTCCAGGAGAGAGGCCCAAGCAACACGCGCCCCGAGAAGCGTCTTGCCATATGTCACCACTGGGTCTGACTGAGCGCCTCCAGGAGAGAGGCCCAAGCAAGTCGCGCCCCGAGGAGCGTCTTGCCACATGTCAACACTGGGTCTGACAGAGGGCCTCCAGGAGAGAGGCCCAAGCAAGACGCGCCCCGAGGAGTGTCTTGCCACATGTCACCACTGGGTCTGACTGAGCGCTTCCAGGAGAGAGGCCCAAGCAAGACGCACCCCGAGGAGCGTCATGCAGCATGTCACTACTCGGTCTGACTGAGCGCCTCCAGGAGAGAGACCCAAGCAAGACGCGCCCTGAGGAGCGTCTTACCACGTGTCAACACTGGGTCTGACAGAGGGCCTCCAGGAGAGAGGCCCAAGCAATACGCGCCCCGAGGAGCGTCTTGCCACATGTCACCTCTGGTTCTGACTGAGCGCCTCCAGGAGAGAGGCCCAAGCAAGACGCGCCCCGAGGAGCGTCTTGTGACATGTCAACACTGGGTCTGACTGAGCGCCTCCAGGAGAGAGGCCCAAGCAAGACGCGCCCCGAGGAGCGTCATGCCACATGTCAACACAAGGTCTGACTGAGCGCCTCCAGGAGAGAGGCCCAAGCAAGACGCGCCCCGAGGAGCGTCTTGCCACATGTCAACACTGGGTCTGACTGAGTGCCTCCATGAGAGAAGCCCCAGCAAGACGCGCCCCGAGGAGCGTCTTGCCACATGTCAACACTGGGTCTGACTGAGCGCCTCCAGGAGAGAGGCCCAAGCAAGACGCGCCCCGAGGAGCGTCTTGACACATGTCAACAATGGGTCTGACTGAGTGCCTCCAGGAGAGAGGCCCAAGCAAGACGCGCCCCGAGGAGCATCTTGACACTTGTCAACACTGCGTCTGACTGAGGGCCTCCAGGAGAGAAGCCCAAGCAAGACGCGCCCCGAGGAGTGTCTTGCCACATGTCAACACTGGGTCTGACAGAGGGCCTCCAGGAGAGAGGCCCAAGCAACACGCGCCCCGAGAAGCGTCTTGCCACATGTCACCACTGTGTCTGACTGAGCGCCTCCAGGAGAGAGGCCCAAGCAAGACGCGCCCCGAGGAGCGTCTTGCCACATGTCAGCACTCGGTCTGACTGAGCGCCTCCAGGAGAGAGGCCAAAGCAGGACGCGCCCCGAGGAGCGTCTTGCCACATGTCAACACTGGGTCTGACTGAGCGCCTCCAGGAGAGAGGCCCAAGCAAGACGCGCCCCGAGGAGCGTCTTGCCACATGTCAACACTGGGTCTGACTGAGCGCCTCCAGGAGAGAGGCCCAAGCAAGACGTGCCCCTATGAGCGTCTTGCCACATGTCAGCAATGGGTCTGACTGAGCGCCTCCAGTAGAGAGGCCCAAGCAAGAAGCGCCCCGAGGAGCGTCTTGCCACATGTCAACAATGGGTCTGACTGAGGGCCTCCAGGAGAGAGGCCCAAGCAAGATGGGCCCCGAGGAGCATCTTGCCACATGTCAACAGTGAGTCTGACTGAGCACCTCCAGGAGAGATGCCCAATTAAGACGGGCGCCGAGGAGCGTCTTGCCACATGTCAACACTGGGTCTGACTGAGCGCCTCCAGGAGAGAGGCCCAAGCAAGACGCACCCCGAGGAGCGTTTTGACACATGTCAACACTGGGTCTGACTGAGGGCCTCCATGAGAGAAGCCCAAGCAAGACGTGCCCCGAGGAGCGTCTTGCCACATGTCAACACTGGGTCTGACTGAGCGCCTCCAGGAGAGAGGCCCAAGCAAGACGTGCCCCGAGGAGCGTCTTGCCACATGTCAACAATGGGTCTGACTGAGCGCCTCCAGGAGAGAGGCCCAAGCAAGACGCGCCCCGAGGAGCATCTTGACACTTGTCAACACTGGGTCTGACTGAGGGCCTCCAGGAGAGAAGCCCAAGCAAGACGCGCCCCGAGGAGTGTCTTGCCACATGTCAACACTGGGTCTGACAGAGGGCCTCCAGGAGAGAGGCCCAAGAAACACGCGCCCCGAGAAGCGTCTTGCCATATGTCACCACTGGGTCTGACTGAGCGCCTCCAGGAGAGAGGCCCAAGCAAGTCGCGCCCCGAGGAGCGTCTTGCCACATGTCAACACTGGGTCTGACAGAGGGCCTCCAGGAGAGAGGCCCAAGCAAGACGCGCCCCGAGGAGTGTCTTGCCACATGTCACCACTGGGTCTGACTGAGCGCTTCCAGGAGAGAGGCCCAAGCAAGACGCACCCCGAGGAGCGTCATGCAGCATGTCACTACTCGGTCTGACTGAGCGCCTCCAGGAGAGAGACCCAAGCAAGACGCGCCCTGAGGAGCGTCTTACCACGTGTCAACACTGGGTCTGACAGAGGGCCTCCAGGAGAGAGGCCCAAGCAATACGCGCCCCGAGGAGCGTCTTGCCACATGTCACCTCTGGTTCTGACTGAGCGCCTCCAGGAGAGAGGCCCAAGCAAGACGCGCCCCGAGGAGCGTCTTGTGACATGTCAACACTGGGTCTGACTGAGCGCCTCCAGGAGAGAGGCCCAAGCAAGACGCGCCCCGAGGAGCGTCATGCCACATGTCAACACAAGGTCTGACTGAGCGCCTCCAGGAGAGAGGCCCAAGCAAGACGCGCCCCGAGGAGCGTCTTGCCACATGTCAACACTGGGTCTGACTGAGTGCCTCCATGAGAGAAGCCCCAGCAAGACGCGCCCCGAGGAGCGTCTTGCCACATGTCAACACTGGGTCTGACTGAGCGCCTCCAGGAGAGAGGCCCAAGCAAGACGCGCCCCGAGGAGCGTCTTGACACATGTCAACACTGGGTCTGACAGAGGGCCTCCAGGAGAGAGGCCCAAGCAATACGCGCCCCGAGGAGCGTCTTGCCACATGTCAACACTGGGTCTGACTGAGCGCCTCCAGGAGAAAGGCCCAAGCAAGACGCGCCCCGAGAGGCGTCTTGACACATGTCAACACTGGGTCTGACTGAGCGCCTCCAGGAGAGAGGCCCAAGCAAGACGCGCCCCGAGGAGCGTCTTGCCACATGTCAACAATGGGTCTGACTGAGCGCCTCCAGGAGAGAGGCCCAAGCAAGACGTGCCCCTATGAGCGTCTTGCCACATGTCAACAATGGGTCTGACTGAGCGCCTCCAGTAGAGAGGCCCAAGCAAGAAGCGCCCCGAGGAGCGTCTTGCCACATGTCAACAATGGGTCTGACTGAGGGCCTCCAGGAGAGAGGCCCAAGCAAGATGCGCCCCGAGGAGCATCTTGCCACATGTCAACAGTGAGTCTGACTGAGCGCCTCCAGGAGAGATGCCCAATTAAGACGGGCGCCGAGGAGCGTCTTGCCACATGTCAACACTGGGTCTGACTGAGCGCCTCCAGGAGAGAGGCCCAAGCAAGACGCACCCCGAGGAGCGTTTTGACACCTGTCAACACTGGGTCTGACTGAGGGCCTCCATGAGAGAAGCCCAAGCAAGACGTGCCCCGAGGAGCGTCTTGCCATATGTCACCACTGGATCTGACTGAGCGCCTCCAGGAGAGAGGCCCAAGCAAGACGCGCCCCGAGGAGCGTCTTGCCACATGTCAACACTGGGTCTGACAGAGGGCCTCCAGGAGAGAGGCCCAAGCAAGACGCGCCCCGAGGAGTGTCTTGCCACATGTCACCACTGGGTCTGACTGAGCGCTTCCAGGAGAGAGGCCCAAGCAAGACGCACCCCGAGGAGCGTCATGCAGCATGTCACTACTCGGTCTGACTGAGCGCCTCCAGGAGAGAGACCCAAGCAAGACGCGCCCCGAGGAGCGTCTTACCACGTGTCAACACTGGGTCTGACAGAGGGCCTCCAGGAGAGAGGCCCAAGCAATACGCGCCCCGAGGAGCGTCTTGCCACATGTCACCTCTGGGTCTGAAAGAGGGCCTCCAGGAGAGAGGCCCAAGCAAGACGCGCCGTGAGGAGTGTCTTGCCACATGTCACCACTGGGTCTGACTGAGCGCTTCCAGGAGAGAGACCCAAGCAAGACGCGCCCCAAGGAGCGTCTTGCAGCATGTCACTACTCGGTCTGACTGAGCACCTCCAGGAGAGAGACCCAAGCAAGACGCGCCCCGAGGAGCGTCTTACCACGTGTCAACACTGGGTCTGACAGAGGGCCTCCAGGAGAGAGGCCCAAGCAATACGCGCCCCGAGGAGCGTCTTGCCACATGTCACCTCTGGTTCTGACTGAGCGCCTCCAGGAGAGAGGCCCAAGCAAGACGCGCCCCGAGGAGCGTCTTGTGACATGTCAACACTGGGTCTGACTGAGCGCCTCCAGGAGAGAGGCCCAAGCAAGACGCGCCCCGAGGAGCGTCTTGCCACATGTCAACACTAGGTCTGACTGAGCGCCTCCAGGAGAGAGGCCCAAGCAAGACGTGCCCCGAGGAGCGTCTTGCCACATGTCAACACTGGGTCTGACTGAGTGCCTCCATGAGAGAAGCCCCAGCAAGACGCGCCCCGAGGAGCGTCTTGCCACATGTCACCACTGGGTCTGACTGAGCGCCTCCAGGAGAGAGGCCCAAGCAAGACGCGCCCCGAGGAGCGTCTTGACACATGTCAACACTGGGTCTGACAGAGGGCCTCCAGGAGAGAGGCCCAAGCAATACGCGCCCCGAGGAGCGTCTTGCCACATGTCACCACTGGGTCTGACTGAGCGCCTCCAGGAGAGAGGCCCAAGCAAGACACGCCCCGAGGAGCGTCTTGCCACATGTCAACAATGGGTCTGACTGAGGGCCTCCAGGAGAGAGGCCCAAGCAAGACGCGCCCCAAGGAGCGTCTTGCCACATGTCAACACTGGGTCTGACTGAGCGCCTCCAGGAGAAAGGCCCAAGCAAGACGCGCCCCGAGGGGCGTCTTGACACATGTCGACACTGGGTCTGACTGAGGGCCTCAATGAGAGAGGCCCAAGCAATACGTGCCCCAAGGATCGTCTAGCCTCATGTCACCACTGGGTCTGACTGAGCGCCTCCAGGAGAGATGCCCAAGCAAGACGCGCCCCGAGGAGCGTCTTGCCACATGTCAGCACTCGGTCTGACTGAGCGCCTCCAGGAGAGAGGCCCAAGCAAGACGCGCCCCTATGAGCGTCTTGCCACATGTCAACACTGGGTCTGACTGAGCGCCTCCAGGAGAGAGGCCCAAGCAAGAAGCGCCCCGAGGAGCGTCTTGCCACATGTCAACAATGGGTCTGACGGAAGGCCTCCAGGAGAGAAGCCCAAGCAAGACGCGCCCCGAGGAGCGTCTTTCCACATGTCAACAATGGGTCTGACTGAGCGCCTCCAGGAGAGAGGCCCAAGCAAGACGCGCCCCGAGGAGCATCTTGACACTTGTCAACACTGGGTCTGACTGAGGGCCTCCAGGAGAGAAGCCCAAGCAAGACGCGCCCTGAGGAGCGTCTTGCAACATGTCAACACTCGGTCTGACAGAGGGCCTCCAGGAGAGAGGCCCAAGCAACACGCGCCCCGAGGAGCGTCTTGCCATATGTCACCACTGGGTCTGACTGAGCGCCTCCAGGAGAGAGGCCCAAGCAAGACGCGCCCCGAGGAGCGTCTTGCCACATGTCAACACTGGGTGTGACAGAGGGCCTCCAGGAGAGAGGCCCAAGCAAGACGCGCCCCGAGGAGTGTCTTGCCACATGTCACCACTGGGTCTGACTGAGCGCCTCCAGGAGAGAGGCACAAGCAAGACGCGCCCCAAGGAACGTCATGCCACATGTCACTACTCGGTCTGACTGAGCGCCTCTAGGAGAGAGACCCAAGCAAGACGCGCCCCGAGGAGCGTCTTGCCACATGTCAACAGTGGGTCTGACTGAGCGCCTCCAGGAGAGAGGCCCAAGCAAGACGTGCCCCGAGGAGCGTCTTGCCACATGTCAGCAATGGGTCTGACTGAGCGCCTCCAGGAGAGAGGCGCAAGCAAGACGTGCCCCGAGGAGCGTCTTGACACATGTCAACACTGGGTCTGACTGAGGGCCTCCATGAGAGAAGCCCAAGCAAGACGTGCCCTGAGGAGCGTCTTGCCACATGTCAACACTGGGTCTGACTGAGCGCCTCCAGGAGAGAGGCCCAAGCAAGACGTGCCCCGAGGAGCGTCTTGCGACATGTCAACACTGGGTCTGACTGAGCAACTCCAGGAGAGAAGCCCAAGCAAGACGTGCCCCGAGGAGTGTCTTGCCACATGTCAACACTGGGTCTGACAGAGGGCCTCCAGGAGAGAGGCCCAAGCAAGACGCGCCCCGAGGAGTGTTTTGCCACATTTCAACACTGGGTCTGACAGAGGGCCTCCAGGAGTGAGGCCCAAGCAACACGCGCCCCGAGAAGTGTCTTGCCATATGTCACCAGTGGGTCTGACTGAGCGCCTCCAGGAGAGCGGCCCAAGCAAGACGCGCCCCGAGGAGCGTCTTGCCACATGTCAACACTGGGTCTGACTGAGCGCCTCCAGGAGAGAGGCCCAAGTATGACGCGCCTCGAGGAGCGTCTTGCCACATGTCAACACTGGGTCTGACTGAGCGCCTCCAGGAGAGAGGCCCAAGCAAGACGTGCCCCGAGGAGCGTCTTGCCACATGTCAACACTGGGTCTGACTGAGCGCCTCCAGGAGAGAGGCCCAAGCAAGACGCGCCCCGAGGAGTGTCTTGCCACATGTCAACACTGGGTCTGACAGAGGGCCTCCAGGAGAGAGGCCCAAGCAACACGCGCCCCGAGAAGCGTCTTGCCACATGTCACCACTGTGTCTGACTGAGCGCCTCCAGGAGAGAGGCCCAAGCAAGACGCGCCCCGAGGAGCGTCTTGCCACATGTCAGCACTCGGTCTGACTGAGCGCCTCCAGGAGAGAGGCCAAAGCAAGACGCGCCCCGAGGAGCGTCTTGCCACATGTCAACACTGGGTCTGACTGAGCGCCTCCAGGAGAGAGGCCCAAGCAAGACGCGCCCCGAGGAGCGTCTTGCCACATGTCAACACTGGGTCTGACTGAGCGCCTCCAGGAGAGAGGCCCAAGCAAGACGTGCCCCTATGAGCGTCTTGCCACATGTCAGCAATGGGTCTGACTGAGCGCCTCCAGTAGAGAGGCCCAAGCAAGAAGCGCCCCGAGGAGCGTCTTGCCACATGTCAACAATGGGTCTGACTGAGGGCCTCCAGGAGAGAGGCCCAAGCAAGATGCGCCCCGAGGAGCATCTTGCCACATGTCAACAGTGAGTCTGACTGAGCGCCTCCAGGAGAGATGCCCAATTAAGACGGGCGCCGAGGAGCGTCTTGCCACATGTCAACACTGGGTCTGACTGAGCGCCTCCAGGAGAGAGGCCCAAGCAAGACGCACCCCGAGGAGCGTTTTGACACATGTCAACACTGGGTCTGACTGAGGGCCTCCATGAGAGAAGCCCAAGCAAGACGTGCCCCGAGGAGCGTCTTGCCACATGTCAACACTGGGTCTGACAGAGGGCCTCCAGGAGAGAGGCCCAAGCAACACGCGCCCCGAGAAGCGTCTTGCCATATGTCACCACTGGGTCTGACTGAGCGCCTCCAGGAGAGAGGCCCAAGCAAGACGCGCCCCGAGGAGCGTCTTGCCACATGTCAACACTGGGTTTGACAGAGGGCCTCCAGGAGAGAGGCCCAAGCAAGACGCGCCCCGAGGAGTGTCTTGCCACATGTCACCACTGGGTCTGACTGAGCGCTTCCAGGAGAGAGGCCCAAGCAAGACGCACCCCGAGGAGCGTCATGCAGCATGTCACTACTCGGTCTGACTGAGCGCCTCCAGGAGAGTGACCCAAGCAAGACGCGCCCTGAGGAGCGTCTTACCACGTGTCAACACTGGGTCTGACAGAGGGCCTCCAGGAGAGAGGCCCAAGCAATACGCGCCCCGAGGAGCGTCTTGCCACATGTCACCTCTGGTTCTGACTGAGCGCCTCCAGGAGAGAGGCCCAAGCAAGACGCGCCCCGAGGAGCGTCTTGTGACATGTCAACACTGGGTCTGACTGAGCGCCTCCAGGAGAGAGGCCCAAGCAAGACGCGCCCCGAGGAGCGTCATGCCACATGTCAACACAAGGTCTGACTGAGCGCCTCCAGGAGAGAGGCCCAAGCAAGACGCGCCCCGAGGAGCGTCTTGACACATGTCAACACTGGGTCTGATTGAGTGCCTCCATGAGAGAAGCCCCAGCAAGACGCGCCCCGAGGAGCGTCTTGCCACATGTCAACACTGGGTCTGACTGAGCGCCTCCAGGAGAGAGGCCAAAGCAAGACGCGCCCCGAGGAGCGTCTTGACACATGTCAACACTGGGTCTGACAGAGGGCCTCCAGGAGAGAGGCCCAAGCAATACGCGCCCCGAGGAGCGTCTTGCCACATGTCACCACTGGGTCTGACTGAGCGCCTCCAGGAGAGAGGCCCAAGCAAGACACGCCCCGAGGAGCGTCTTGCCACATGTCAACAATGGGTCTGACTGAGGGCCTCCAGGAGAGAGGCCCAAGCAAGACGCGCCCCGAGGAGCGTCTTGCCACATGTCAACACTGGGTCTGACTGAGCGCCTCCAGGAGACAGGCCCAAGCAAGACGCGCCCCGAGGGGCGTCTTGACACATGTCAACACTGGGTCTGACTGAGCGCCTCCAGGAGAGAGGCCCAAGCAAGACGCGCCCCGAGGAGCGTCTTGCCACATGTCAAGAATGGGTCTGACTGAGCGCCTCCAGGAGAGAGGCCCAAGCAAGACGTGCCCCTATGAGCGTCTTGCCACATGTCAACAATGGGTCTGACTGAGCGCCTCCAGTAGAGAGGCCCAAGCAAGAAGCGCCCCGAGGAGCGTCTTGCCACATGTCAACAATGGGTCTGACTGAGGGCCTCCAGGAGAGAGGCCCAAGCAAGATGCGCCCCGAGGAGCATCTTGCCACATGTCAACAGTGAGTCTGACTGAGCGCCTCCAGGAGAGATGCCCAATTAAGCGGGGCGCCGAGGAGCGTCTTGCCACATGTCAACACTGGGTCTGACTGAGCGCCTCCAGGAGAGAGGCCCAAGCAAGACTCACCCCGAGGAGCGTTTTGACACCTGTCAACACTGGGTCTGACTGAGGGCCTCCATGAGAGAAGCCCAAGCAAGACGTGCCCCGAGGAGCGTCTTGCCATATGTCACCACTGGGTCTGACTGAGCGCCTCCAGGAGAGAGGCCCAAGCAAGACGCGCCCCGAGGAGCGTCTTGCCACATGTCAACACTGGGTCTGACAGAGGGCCTCCAGGAGAGAGGCCCAAGCAAGACGCGCCCCGAGGAGTGTCTTGCCACATGTCACCACTGGGTCTGACTGAGCGCTTCCAGGAGAGAGGCCCAAGCAAGACGCACCCCGAGGAGCGTCATGCAGCATGTCACTACTCAGTCTGACTGAGCGCCTCCAGGAGATAGACCCAAGCAAGACGCGCCCCGAGGAGCGTCTTACCACGTGTCAACACTGGGTCTGACAGAGGGCCTCCAGGAGAGAGGCCCAAGCAATACGCGCCCCGAGGAGCGTCTTGCCACATGTCACCTCTGGGTCTGAAAGAGGGCCTCCAGGAGAGAGGCCCAAGCAAGACGCGCCGTGAGGAGTGTCTTGCCACATGTCACCACTGGGTCTGACTGAGCGCTTCCAGGAGAGAGACCCAAGCAAGACGCGCCCCAAGAAGCGTCTTGCAGCATGTCACTACTCGGTCTGACTGAGCGCCTCCAGGAGAGAGACCCATGCAAGACGCGCCCCGAGGAGCGTCTTACCACGTGTCAACACTGGGTCTGACAGAGGGCCTCCAGGAGAGAGGCCCAAGCAATACGCGCCCCGGGGAGCGTCTTGCCACATGTCACCTCTGGTTCTGACTGAGCGCCTCCAGGAGAGAGGCCCAAGCAAGACTCGCCCCGAGGAGCGTCTTGTGACATGTCAACACTGGGTCTGACTGAGCGCCTCCAGGAGAGAGGCCCAAGCAAGACGCGCCCCGAGGAGCGTCTTGCCACATGTCAACACTAGGTCTGACTGAGCGCCTCCAGGAGAGAGGCCCAAGCAAGACGCGCCCCGAGGAGCGTCTTGCCACATGTCAACACTGGGTCTGACTGAGTGCCTCCATGAGAGAAGCCCCAGCAAGACGCACCCCGAGGAGCGTCTTGCCACATGTCACCACTGGGTCTGACTGAGCGCCTCCAGGAGAGCGGCCCAAGCAAGACGCGCCCCGAGGAGCGTCTTGCCACATGTCAACAATGGGTCTGACTGAGGGCCTCCAGGAGAGATGCCCAAGCAAGACGCGCCCCGAGGAGCGTCTTGCCACATGTCAACACTGGGTCTGACTGAGCGCCTCCAGGAGAGAGGCCCAAGCAAGAAGCGCCCCGAGGAGCGTCTTGCCACATGTCAACAATGGGTCTGACTGAAGGCCTCCAGGAGAGAAGCCCAAGCAAGATGCGCCCCGAGGAGCGTCTTGCCACATGTCAACAATGGGTCTGACTGAGCGCCTCCAGGAGAGAGGCCCAAGCAAGACGCGCCCCGAGGAGCATCTTGACACTTGTCAACACTGGGTCTGACTGAGGGCCTCCAGGAGAGAAGCCCAAGCAAGACGCGCCCTGAGGAGCGTCTTGCAACATGTCAACACTGGGTCTGACAGAGGGCCTCCAGGAGAGAGGCCCAAGCAACACGCGCCCCGAGGAGCGTCTTGCCATATGTCACCACTGGGTCTGACTGAGCGCCTCCAGGAGAGAGGCCCAAGCAAGACGCGCCCCGAGGAGCGTCTTGCCACATGTCAACACTGGGTGTGACAGAGGGCCTCCAGGAGAGAGGCCCAAGCAAGACGCGCCCCGAGGAGTGTCTTGCCACATGTCACCACTGGGTCTGACTGAGCGCCTCCAGGAGAGAGGCACAAGCAAGACGCGCCCCAAGGAACGTCATGCCACATGTCACTACTCGGTCTGACTGAGCGCCTCTAGGAGAGAGACCCAAGCAAGACGCGCCCCGAGGAGCGTCTTGCCACATGTCAACAGTGGGTCTGACTGAGCGCCTCCAGGAGAGAGGCCCAAGCAAGACGTGCCCCGAGGAGCGTCTTGCCACATGTCAGCAATGGGTCTGACTGAGCGCCTCCAGGAGAGAGGCCCAAGCAAGACGTGCCCCGAGGAGCGTCTTGACACATGTCAACACTGGGTCTGACTGAGGGCCTCCATGAGAGAAGCCCAAGCAAGACGTGCCCTGAGGAGCGTCTTGCCACATGTCAACACTGGGTCTGACTGAGCGCCTCCAGGAGAGAGGCCCAAGCAAGACGTGCCCCGAGGAGCGTCTTGCGACATGTCAACACTGGGTCTGACTGAGCACCTCCAGGAGAGAAGCCCAAGCAAGACGCGCCCCGAGGAGTGTCTTGCCACATGTCAACACTGGGTCTGACAGAGGGCCTCCAGGAGAGAGGCCCAAGCAAGACGCGCCCCGAGGAGTGTCTTGCCACATTTCAACACTGGGTCTGACAGAGGGCCTCCAGGAGTGAGGCCCAAGCAACACGCGCCCCGAGAAGTGTCTTGCCATATGTCACCACTGGGTCTGACTGAGCGCCTCCAGGAGAGCGGCCCAAGCAAGACGCGCCCCGAGGAGCGTCTTGCCACATGTCAACAATGGGTCTGACTGAGCGCCTCCAGGAGAGAGGCCCAAGTATGACGCGCCTCGAGGAGCGTCTTGCCACATGTCAACACTGGGTCTGACTGAGCGCCTCCAGGAGAGAGGCCCAAGCAAGACGTGCCCCGAGGAGCGTCTTGCCACATGTCAACACTGGGTCTGACTGAGCGCCTCCAGGAGAGAGGCCCAAGCAAGACACGCCCCGAGGAGCGTCTTGCCACATGTCAACAATGGGTCTGACTGAGGGCCTCCAGGAGAGAGGCCCAAGCAAGACGCGCCCCAAGGAGCGTCTTTCCACATGTCAACACTGGGTCTGACTGAGCGCCTCCAGGAGAAAGGCCCAAGCAAGACGCGCCCCGAGGGGCGTCTTGACACATGTCGACACTGGGTCTGACTGAGGGCCTCAATTAGAGAGGCCCAAGCAATACGTGCCCCAAGGATCGTCTAGCCACATGTCACCACTGGGTCTGACTGAGCGCCTCCAGGAGAGATGGCCAAGCAAGACGCGCCCCGAGGAGCGTCTTGCCACATGTCAGCACTCGGTCTGACTGAGCGCCTCCAGGAGAGAGGCCCAAGCAAGACGCGCCCCTATGAGCGTCTTGCCAAATGTCAACACTGGGTCTGACTGAGCGCCTCCAGGAGAGAGGCCCAAGCAAGAAGCGCCCCGAGGAGCGTCTTGCCACATGTCAACAATGGGTCTGACTGAAGGCCTCCAGGAGAGAAGCCCAAGCAAGACGCGCCCCGAGGAGCGTCTTGCCACATGTCAACAAAGGGTCTGACTGAGCGCCTCCAGGAGAGAGGCCCAAGCAAGACGCGCCCCGAGGAGCATCTTGACACTTGTCAACACTGGGTCTGACTGAGGGCCTCCAGGAGAGAAGCCCAAGCAAGACGCGCCCTGAGGAGCGTCTTGCAACATGTCAACACTGGGTCTGACAGAGGGCCTCCAGGAGAGAGGCCCAAGCAACACGCGCCCCGAGGAGCGTCTTGCCATATGTCACCACTGGGTCTGACTGAGCGCCTCCAGGAGAGAGGCCCAAGCAAGACGTGCCCCGAGGAGCGTCTTGCCACATGTCAACACTGGGTGTGACAGAGGGCCTCCAGGAGAGAGGCCCAAGCAAGACGCGCCCCGAGGAGTGTCTTGCCACATGTCACCACTGGGTCTGACTGAGCGCCTCTAGGAGAGAGACCCAAGCAAGACGCGCCCCGAGGAGCGTCTTGCCACATGTCAACAGTGGGTCTGACTGAGCGCCTCCAGGAGAGAGGCCCATGCAAGACGTGCCCCGAGGAGCGTCTTGCCACATGTCAGCAATGGGTCTGACTGAGCGCCTCCAGGAGAGAGGCCCAAGCAAGACGTGCCCCGAGGAGCGTCTTGACACATGTCAACACTGGGTCTGACTGAGGGCCTCCATGAGAGAAGCCCAAGCAAGACGTGCCCTGAGGAGCGTCTTGCCACATGTCAACACTGGGTCGGACTGAGCGCCTCCAGGAGAGAGGCCCAAGCAAGACGTGCCCCGAGGAGCGTCTTGTGACATGTCAACACTGGGTCTGACTGAGCACCTCCAGGAGAGAAGCCCAAGCAAGACGCGCCCTGAGGAGTGTCTTGCCACATGTCAACACTGGGTCTGACAGAGGGCCTCCAGGAGAGAGGCCCAAGCAAGACGCGCCCCGAGGAGTGTCTTGCCACATGTCAACACTGGGTCTGACAGAGGGCCTCCAGGAGTGAGGCCCAAGCAACACGCGCCCCGAGAAGTGTCTTGCCATATGTCACCACTGGGTCTGACTGAGCGCCTCCAGGAGAGCGGCCCAAGCAAGACGCGCCCCGAGGAGCGTCTTGCCACATGTCAACACTGGGTCTGACTGAGCGCCTCCAGGAGAGAGGCCCAAGTATGACGCGCCTCGAGGAGCGTCTTGCCACATGTCAACACTGGGTCTGACTGAGCGCCTCCAGGAGAGAGGCCCAAGCAAGACGTGCCCCGAGGAGCGTCTTGCCACATGTCAACACTGGAACTGACTGAGCGCCTCCAGGAGAGAGGCCCAAGCAAGACGCGCCCCGAGGAGCGTCTTGCCACATGTCAACACTGGGTCTGACTGAGCGCCTCCAGGAGAGAGGCCCAAGCAAGACGTGCCCCTATGAGCGTCTTGCCACATGTCAACACTGGGTCTGACTGAGCGCCTCCAGGAGAGAGGCCCAAGCAAGAAGCGCCCCAAGGAGCGTCTTGCCACATGTCAACAATGGGTCTGACTGAGGGCCTCCAGGAGAGAAGCCCAAGCAAGACGCGCCCCGAGGAGCGTCTTGCCACATGTCAACAATGGGTCTGACTGAGTGCCTCCAGGAGAGAGGCCCAAGCAAGACGCGCCCCGAGGAGCATCTTGACACTTGTCAACACTGGGTCTGACTGAGGGCCTCCAGGAGAGAAGCCCAAGCAAGACGCGCGCCGAGGAGCGTCTTGCCACATGTCAGCACTGGGTCTGACAGAGGGCCTCCAGGAGAGAGGCCCAAGCAACACGCGCCCCGAGGAGCGTCTTGCCATATGTCACCACTGGGTCTGACTGAGCGCTTCCAGGAGAGAGGCCCAAGCAAGACGCGCCCCGAGGAGTGTCTTGCCACATGTCAACACTGGGTCTGACAGAGGGCCTCCAGGAGAGAGGCCCAAGCAACACGCGCCCCGAGAAGCGTCTTGCCACATGTCACCACTGGGTCTGACTGAGCGCCTCCAGGAGAGAGGCCAAAGCAAGACGCGCCCCGAGGAGCGTCTTGCCACATGTCAACACTGGGTCTGACTGAGCGCCTCCAGGATAGAGGCCCAAGCAAGACGCGCCCCGAGGAGCGTCTTGCCACATGTCAACACTGGGTCTGACTGAGCGCCTCCAGGAGAGAGGCCCAAGCAAGACGTGCCCCTATGAGCGTCTTGCCACATGTCAACAATGGGTCTGACTGAGCGCCTCCAGTAGAGAGGCCCAAGCAAGAAGCGCCCCGAGGAGCGTCTTGCCACATGTCAACAATGGGTCTGACTGAGGGCCTCCAGGAGAGAGGCCCAAGCAACACGCGCCCCGAGGAGCATCTTGACACTTGTCAACACTGGGTCTGACTGAGGGCCTCCAGGAGAGAAGCCCAAGCAAGACGCGCCCCGAGGAGTGTCTTGCCACATGTCAACACTGGGTCTGACAGAGGGCCTCCAGGAGAGAGGCCCAAGCAACACGCGCCCCGAGAAGCGTCTTGCCACATGTCACCACTGGGTCTGACTGAGCGCCTCCAGGAGAGAGGCCCAAGCAAGACGCGCCCCGAGGAGCATCTTGACACTTGTCAACACTGGGTCTGACTGAGGGCCTCCAGGAGAGAAGCCCAAGCAAGACGCGCCCCGAGGAGTGTCTTGCCACATGTCAACACTGGGTCTGACAGAGGGCCTCCAGGAGAGAGGCCCAAGCAACACGCGCCCCGAGAAGCGTCTTGCCACATGTCACCACTGGGTCTGACTGAGTGCCTCCAGGAGAGAGGACCAAGCAAGACGCGCCCCGAGGAGCGTCTTGCCACATGTCAGCACTCGGTCTGACTGAGCGCCTCCAGGAGAGAGGCCAAAGCAAGACGCGCCCCGAGGAGCGTCTTGCCACATGTCAACACTGGGTCTGACTGAGCGCCTCCAGGAGAGAGGCCCAAGCAAGACGCGCCCCGAGGAGCGTCTTGCCACATGTCAACACTGGGTCTGACTGAGCGCCTCCAGGAGAGAGGCCCAAGCAAGACGTGCCCCTATGAGCGTCTTGCAACATGTCAACAATGGGTCTGACTGAGCGCCTCCAGTAGAGAGGCCCAAGCAAGAAGCGCCCCGAGGAGCGTCTTGCCACATGTCAACAATGGGTCTGACTGAGGGCCTCCAGGAGAGAGGCCCAAGCAAGATGCGCCCCGAGGAGCATCTTTCCACATGTCAACAGTGAGTCTGACTGAACGCCTCCAGGAGAGATGCCCAATTAAGACGGGCGCCGAGGAGCGTCTTGCCACATGTCAACACTGGGTCTGACTGAGCGCCTCCAGGAGAGAGGCCCAAGCAAGACGCACCCCGAGGAGCGTTTTGACACCTGTCAACACTGGGTCTGACTGAGGGCCTCCATGAGAGAAGCCCAAGCAAGACGTGCCCCGAGGAGCGTCTTGCCACATGTCAACACTGGGTCTGACTGAGCTTCTCCAGGAGAGAGGCCCAAGCAAGACGTGCCCCGAGGAGCGTCTTGCCACATGTCAACACTGGGTCTGACTGAGCGCCTCCAGGAGAGAGGCCCAAGCAAGAAGCGCCCCGAGGAGCGTCTTGCCACATGTAAACAATGGGTCTGACTGAGGGCCTCCAGGAGAGAAGCCCAAGCAAGACGCACCCCGAGGAGCGTCTTGCCACATATCAACAATGGGTCTGACTGAGTGCCTCCAGGAGAGAGGCCCAAGCAACACGCGCCCCGAGGAGCATCTTGACACTTGTCAACACTGGGTCTGACTGAGGGCCTCCAGGAGAGAGGCCCAAGCAAGACGTGCCCCGAGGAGCGTCTTGCCACATGTCAACACTGGAACTGACTGAGCGCCTCCAGGAGAGAGGCCCAAGCAAGACGCGCCCCGAGGAGCGTCTTGCCACATGTCAACACTGGGTCTGACTGAGCGCCTCCAGGAGAGAGGCCCAAGCAAGACGTGCCCCTATGAGCGTCTTGCCACATGTCAACACTGGGTCTGACTGAGCGCCTCCAGGAGAGAGGCCCAAGCAAGAAGCGCCCCAAGGAGCGTCTTGCCACATGTCAACAATGGGTCTGACTGAGGGCCTCCAGGAGAGAAGCCCAAGCAAGACGCGCCCCGAGGAGCGTCTTGCCACATGTCAACAATGGGTCTGACTGAGTGCCTCCAGGAGAGAGGCCCAAGCAAGACGCGCCCCGAGGAGCATCTTGACACTTGTCAACACTGGGTCTGACTGAGGGCCTCCAGGAGAGAAGCCCAAGCAAGACGCGCGCCGAGGAGCGTCTTGCCACATGTCAGCACTGGGTCTGACAGAGGGCCTCCAGGAGAGAGGCCCAAGCAACACGCGCCCCGAGGACCGTCTTGCCATATGTCACCACTGGGTCTGACTGAGCGCTTCCAGGAGAGAGGCCCAAGCAAGACGCGCCCCGAGGAGTGTCTTGCCACATGTCAACACTGGGTCTGACAGAGGGCCTCCAGGAGAGAGGCCCAAGCAACACGCGCCCCGAGAAGCGTCTTGCCACATGTCACCACTGGGTCTGACTGAGCGCCTCCAGGAGAGAGGCCAAAGCAAGACGCGCCCCGAGGAGCGTCTTGCCACATGTCAACACTGGGTCTGACTGAGCGCCTCCAGGATAGAGGCCCAAGCAAGACGCGCCCCGAGGAGCGTCTTGCCACATGTCAACACTGGGTCTGACTGAGCGCCTCCAGGAGAGAGGCCCAAGCAAGACGTGCCCCTATGAGCGTCTTGCCACATGTCAACAATGGGTCTGACTGAGCGCCTCCAGTAGAGAGGCCCAAGCAAGAAGCGCCCCGAGGAGCGTCTTGCCACATGTCAACAATGGGTCTGACTGAGGGCCTCCAGGAGAGAGGCCCAAGCAACACGCGCCCCGAGGAGCATCTTGACACTTGTCAACACTGGGTCTGACTGAGGGCCTCCAGGAGAGAAGCCCAAGCAAGACGCGCCCCGAGGAGTGTCTTGCCACATGTCAACACTGGGTCTGACAGAGGGCCTCCAGGAGAGAGGCCCAAGCAACACGCGCCCCGAGAAGCGTCTTGCCACATGTCACCACTGGGTCTGACTGAGCGCCTCCAGGAGAGAGGCCCAAGCAAGACGCGCCCCGAGGAGCATCTTGACACTTGTCAACACTGGGTCTGACTGAGGGCCTCCAGGAGAGAAGCCCAAGCAAGACGCGCCCCGAGGAGTGTCTTGCCACATGTCAACACTGGGTCTGACAGAGGGCCTCCAGGAGAGAGGCCCAAGCAACACGCGCCCCGAGAAGCGTCTTGCCACATGTCACCACTGGGTCTGACTGAGTGCCTCCAGGAGAGAGGACCAAGCAAGACGCGCCCCGAGGAGCGTCTTGCCACATGTCAGCACTCGGTCTGACTGAGCGCCTCCAGGAGAGAGGCCAAAGCAAGACGCGCCCCGAGGAGCGTCTTGCCACATGTCAACACTGGGTCTGACTGAGCGCCTCCAGGAGAGAGGCCCAAGCAAGACGCGCCCCGAGGAGCGTCTTGCCACATGTCAACACTGGGTCTGACTGAGCGCCTCCAGGAGAGAGGCCCAAGCAAGACGTGCCCCTATGAGCGTCTTGCAACATGTCAACAATGGGTCTGACTGAGCGCCTCCAGTAGAGAGGCCCAAGCAAGAAGCGCCCCGAGGAGCGTCTTGCCACATGTCAAAAATGGGTCTGACTGAGGGCCTCCAGGAGAGAGGCCCAAGCAAGATGCGCCCCGAGGAGCATCTTGCCACATGTCAACAGTGAGTCTGACTGAACGCCTCCAGGAGAGATGCCCAATTAAGACGGGCGCCGAGGAGCGTCTTGCCACATGTCAACACTGGGTCTGACTGAGCGCCTCCAGGAGAGAGGCCCAAGCAAGACGCACCCCGAGGAGCGTTTTGACACCTGTCAACACTGGGTCTGACTGAGGGCCTCCATGAGAGAAGCCCAAGCAAGACGTGCCCCGAGGAGCGTCTTGCCACATGTCAACACTGGGTCTGACTGAGCTTCTCCAGGAGAGAGGCCCAAGCAAGACGTGCCCCGAGGAGCGTCTTGCCACATGTCAACACTGGGTCTGACTGAGCGCCTCCAGGAGAGAGGCCCAAGCAAGAAGCGCCCCGAGGAGCGTCTTGCCACATGTCAACAATGGGTCTGACTGAGGGCCTCCAGGAGAGAAGCCCAAGCAAGACGCACCCCGAGGAGCGTCTTGCCACATATCAACAATGGGTCTGACTGAGTGCCTCCAGGAGAGAGGCCCAAGCAACACGCGCCCCGAGGAGCATCTTGACACTTGTCAACACTGGGTCTGACTGAGGGCCTCCAGGAGAGAAGCCCAAGCAAGACGCGCCCCGAGGAGTGTCTTGCCACATGTCAACACTGGGTCTGACAGAGGGCCTCCAGGAGAGAGGCCCAAGCAACACGCGCCCCGAGAAGCGTCTTGCCACATGTCACCACTGGGTCTGACTGAGCGCCTCCAGGAGAGAGGCCCAAGCAAGACGCGCCCCGAGGAGCGTCTTGCCACATGTCAGCACTCGGTCTGACTGAGCGCCTCCAGGAGAGAGGCCAAAGCAAGATGCGCCCCGAGGAGCGTCTTGCCACATGTCAACACTGGGTCTGACTGAGCGCCTCCAGGATAGAGGCCCAAGCAAGACGCGCCCCGAGGAGCGTCTTGCCACATGTCAACACTGGGTCTGACTGAGCGCCTCCAGGAGAGAGGCCCAAGCAAGACGTGCCCCTATGAGCGTCTTGCCACATGTCAACAATGGGTCTGACTGAGCGCCTCCAGTAGAGAGGCCCAAGCAAGAAGCGCCCCGAGGAGCGTCTTGCCACATGTCAACAATGGGTCTGACTGAGGGCCTCCAGGAGAGAGGCCCAAGCAAGATGCGCCCCGAGGAGCATCTTGCCACATGTCAACAGTGAGTCTGACTGAGCGCCTCCAGGAGAGATGCCCAATTAAGACGGGCGCCGAGGAGCGTCTTGCCACATGTCAACACTGGGTCTGACTGAGCGCCTCCAGGAGAGAGGCCCAAGCAAGATGCACCCCGAGGAGCGTTTTGACACATGTCAACACTGGGTCTGACTGAGGGCCTCCATGAGAGAAGCCCAAGCAAGACGTGCCCCGAGGAGCGTCTTGCCACATGTCAACACTGGGTCTGACAGAGGGCCTCCAGGAGAGAGGCCCAAGCAACACGCGCCCCGAGAAGCGTCTTGCCACATGTCACCACTGGGTCTGACTGAGCGCCTCCAGGAGAGAGGCCCAAGCAAGACGCGCCCCGAGGAGCGTCTTGCCACATGTCAGCACTCGGTCTGACTGAGCGCCTCCAGGAGAGAGGCCAAAGCAAGACGCGCCCCGAGGAGCGTCTTGCCACATGTCAACACTGGGTCTGACTGAGCGCCTCCAGGAGAGAGGCCCAAGGAAGACGCGCCCCGAGGAGCGTCTTGCCACATGTCAACACTGGGTCTGACTGAGCGCCTCCAGGAGAGAGGCCCAAGCAAGACGTGCCCCTATGAGCGTCTTGCCACATGTCAACAATGGGTCTGACTGAGCGCCTCCAGTAGAGAGGCCCAAGCAAGAAGCGCCCCGAGGAGCGTCTTGCCACATGTCAACAATGGGTCTGACTGAGGGCCTCCAGGAAAGAGGCCCAAGCAAGATGCTCCCCGAGGAGCATCTTGCCACATGTCAACAGTGAGTCTGACTGAGCGCCTCCAGGAGAGATGCCGAATTAAGACGGGCGCCGAGGAGCGTCTTGCCACATGTCAACACTGGGTCTGACTGAGCGCCTCCAGGAGAGAGGCCCAAGCAAGACGTGCCCCGAGGAGCGTCTTGCCACATGTCAACACTGGGTCTGACTGAGCGCCTCCAGGAGAGAGGCCCAAGCAAGAAGCGCCCCGAGGAGCGTCTTGCCACATGTCAACAATGGGTCTGACTGAGGGCCTCCAGGAGAGAAGCCCAAGCAAGACGCACCCCGAGGAGCGTCTTGCCACATGTCAACAATGGGTCTGACTGAGTGCCTCCAGGAGAGAGGCCCAAGCAAGACGCGCCCCGAGGAGCATCTTGACACTTGTCAACACTGCGTCTGACTGAGGGCCTCCAGGAGAGAAGCCCAAGCAAGACGCGCCCCGAGGGGTGTCTTGCCACATGTCAACACTGGGTCTGACAGAGGGCCTCCAGGAGAGAGGCCCAAGCAACACGCGCCCCGAGGAGCGTCTTGCCACATGTCAGCACTCGGTCTGACTGAGCGCCTCCAGGAGAGAGGCCAAAGCAAGACGCGCCCCGAGGAGCGTCTTGCCACATGTCAACACTGGGTCTGACTGAGCGCCTCCAGGAGAGAGGCCCAAGCAAGACGCGCCCCGAGAAGCGTCTTGCCACATGTCAACACTGGGTCTGACTGAGCGCCTCCAGGAGAGAGGCCCAAGCAAGACGTGCCCCTATGAGTGTCTTGCCACATGTCAGCAATGGGTCTGACTGAGCGCCTCCAGTAGAGAGGCCCAAGCAAGAAGCGCCCCGAGGAGCGTCTTGCCACATGTCAACAATGGGTCTGACTGAGGGCCTCCAGGAGAGAGGCCCAAGCAAGATGCGCCCCGAGGAGCATCTTGCCACATGTCAACAGTGAGTCTGACTGAGCGCCTCCAGGAGAGATGCCCAATTAAGACGGGCGCCGAGGAGCGTCTTGCCACATGTCAACACTGGGTCTGACTGAGCGCCTCCAGGAGAGAGGCCCAAGCAAGACGCACCCCGAGGAGCGTTTTGACACATGTCAACACTGGGTCTGACTGAGGGCCTCCATGAGAGAAGTCCAAGCAAGACGTGCCCCGAGGAGCGTCTTGCCACATGTCAACACTGGGTCTGACTGAGCGCCTCCAGGAGAGAGGCCCAAGCAAGACGTGCCCCGAGGAGCGTCTTGCCACATGTCAACAATGGGTCTGACTGAGCGCCTCCAGGAGAGAGGCCCAAGCAAGACGCGCCCCGAGGAGCATCTTGACACTTGTCAACACTGGGTCTGACTGAGGGCCTCCAGGAGAGAAGCCCAAGCAAGACGCGCCCCGAGGAGTGTCTTGCCACATGTCAACACTGGGTCTGACAGAGGGCCTCCAGGAGAGAGGCCCAAGCAACACGCGCCCCGAGAAGCGTCTTGCCATATGTCACCACTGGGTCTGACTGAGCGCCTCCAGGAGAGAGGCCCAAGCAAGACGCGCCCCGAGGAGCGTCTTGCCACATGTCAACACTGGGTCTGACAGAGGGCCTCCAGGAGAGAGGCCCAAGAAAGACGCGCCCCGAGGAGTGTCTTGCCACATGTCACCACTGGGTCTGACTGAGCGCTTCCAGGAGAGAGGCCCAAGCAAGACGCACCCCGAGGAGCGTCATGCAGCATGTCACTACTCGGTCTGACTGAGCGCCTCCAGGAGAGAGACCCAAGCAAGACGCGCCCTGAGGAGCGTCTTACCACGTGTCAACACTGGGTCTGACAAAGGGCCTCCAGGAGAGAGGCCCAAGCAATACGCGCCCCGAGGAGCATCTTGACGCTTGTCAACACTGGGTCTGACTGAGGGCCTCCAGGAGAGAAGCCCAAGCAAGACGCGCCCCGAGAAGCGTCTTGCCATATGTCACCACTGGGTCTGACTGAGCGCCTCCAGGAGAGAGGCCCAAGCAAGACGTGCCCCAAGGAGCGTCTTGCCACATGTCAACACTGGGTCTGACTGAGGGCCTCCATGAGAGAAGCCCAAGCAAGGCGTGCCCCGAGGAGCGTCTTGCCACTTGTCAACACTGGGTCTGACTGAGCGCCTCCAGGAGAGAGGCCCAAGCAAGACGTGCCCCGAGGAGCGTCTTGCCACATGTCAACACTGGGTCTGACTGAGTGCCTCCAGGAGAGAGGCCCAAGCAAGACGCGCCCAGAGGAGCATCTTGACACTTGTCAACACTGGGTCTGACTGAGGGCCTCCAGGAGAGAATCCCAAGCAAAACGCGCCCCGAGGAGTGTCTTGCCACATGTCAACACTGGGTCTGACAGAGGGCCTCCAGGAGAGAGGCCCAAGCAACACGCGCTCCTAGAAGCGTCTTGCCATATGTCATCACTGGGTCTGACTGAGCGCCTCCAGGAGAGAGGCCCAAGCAAGACGCGCCCCGAGGAGCGTCTTGCCACATGTGAACACTGGGTCTGACAGAGGGCCTCCAGGAGAGAGGCCCAAGCAAGACGCGCCCCGAGGAGAGTCTTGCCACATGTCACCACTGGGTCTGACTGAGCGCCTCCAGGAGAGAGGCCCAAGCAAGACGCGCCCTGAGGAGCGTCATGCCACATGTCACTACTCGGTCTGACTGAGCGCCTCCAGGAGAGAGACCCAAGCAAGACGCACCCCGAGGAGCGTCTTGCCACGTGTCAACACTGGGTCTGACAGAGGGCCTCCAGGAGAGAGGCCCAAGCAATACGCGCCCCGAGGAGCGTCTTGCCACATGTCACCTCTGGTTCTGACTGAGCGCCTCCAGGAGAGAGGCCCAAGCAAGACGCGCCCCGAGGAGCGTCTTGCCACATGTCAACACTGGGTCTGACTGAGCGCCTCCAGGAGAGAGGCCCAAGCAAGACGTGCCCCTATGAGCGTCTTGCCACATGTCAACACTGGGTCTGACTGAGCGCTTCCAGTAGAGAGGCCCAAGCAAGAAGCGCCCCGAGGAGCGTCTTGCCACATGTCAACAATGGGTCTGACTGAGGGCCTCCAGGAGAGAAGCCCAAGCAAGACGCGCCCCGAGGAGCGTCTTGCCACATGTCAACACTGGGTCTGACAGAGGGCCTCCAGGAGAGAGGCCCAAGCAACACGCGCCCCGAGGAGCGTCTTGCCATATGTCACCACTGGGTCTGACTGAGCGCCTCCAGGAGAGAGGCCCAAGCAAGACGCGCCCCGAGGAGCGTCTTGCCACATGTCAACACTGGGTCTGACAGAGGGCCTCCAGGAGAGAGGCCCAAGCAAGACGCCCCCCGAGGAGTGTCTTGCCACATGTCACCACTGAGTCTGACTGAGCGCCTCCAGGAGAGAGGCCCAAGCAAGACGCGCCCCGAGGAGCGTCATGCCACTTGACACTACTCGGTCTGACTGAGCGCCTCCAGGAGAGAGACCCAAGCAAGACGCGTCCCGAGGAGCGTCTTGCCACGTGTCAACACTGGGTCTGATTGAGGGCCTCCAGGAGAGAGGCCCAAGCAATACGCGCCCCAAGGAGCGTCTTGCCACATGTCACCTCTGGTTGTGACTGAGCGCCTCCAGGAGAGAGGCCCAAGCAAGACGCGCCCCGAGGAGCGTCTTGTCACATGTCAACACTGGGTCTGACTGAGCGCCTCCAGGAGAGATGCCCAAGCAAGACGCGCCCCGAGGAGCATCTTGCCACATGTCAACAGTGAGTCTGACTGAGCGCCTCCAGGAGAGATGCCCAATTAAGACGCGCGCCGAGGAGCGTCTTGCCACATGTCAACACTGGGTCTGACTGAGCGCCTCCATGAGAGAAGCTCCAGCAAGACGAGCCCCGAGGAGCGTCTTGCCACATGTCAACACTGCGTCTGACTGAGCTTCTCCAGGAGAGAGGCCCAAGCAAGATGCACCCCGAGGAGCGTCTTGACACATGTCAACACTGGGTCTGACTGAGGGCCTCCATGAGAGAAGCCCAAGCAAGACGTGCCCCGAGGAGCGTCTTGCCACATGTCAACATTGGGTCTGACTGAGCGCCTCCAGGAGAGAGGCACAAGCAAGACGTTCTCGAGGAGCGTCTTGCCACATGTCAACACTGGGTCTGACTGAGCGCCTCCAGGAGAGAGGCCCAAGCAAGAAGCGCCCCGAGGAGCGTCTTGCCACATGTCAACAATGGGTCTGACTGAGGGCCTCCAGGAGAGAAGCCCAAGCAAGACGCGCCCCGAGGAGCGTCTTGCCACATGTCAACAATGGGTCTGACTGAGTGCCTCCAGGAGAGAGGCCCAAGCAAGACACGCCCCGAGGAGCATCTTGACACTTGTCAACACTGGGTCTGACTGAGGGCCTCCAGGAGAGAAGCCCAAGCAAGACGCGCCCCGAGGAGTGTCTTGCCACATGTCAACACTGGGTCTGACAGAGGGCCTCCAGGAGAGAGGCCCAAGCAACACGCGCCCCGAGAAGCGTCTTGCCACATGTCACCACTGGGTCTGACTGAGCGCCTCCAGGAGAGAGGACCAAGCAAGACGCGCCCCGAGGAGCGTCTTGCCACATGTCAGCACTCGGTCTGACTGAGCGCCTCCAGGAGAGAGGCCAAAGCAAGACGCGCCCCGAGGAGCGTCTTGCCACATGTCAACACTGGGTCTGACTGAGCGCCTCCAGGAGAGAGGCCCAAGCAAGACGCGCCCCGAGGAGCGTCTTGCCACATGTCAACACTGGGTCTGACTGAGCGCCTCCAGGAGAAAGGCCCAAGCAAGACGTGCCCCTATGAGCGTCTTGCCACATGTCAACACTGGGTCTGACTGAGCGCCTCCAGGAGAGAGGCCCAAGCAAGAAGCGCCCCGAGGAGCGTCTTGCCACATGTCAACAATGGGTCTGACTGAGGGCCTCCAGGAGAGAGGCCCAAGCAAGATGCGCCCCGAGGAGCATCTTGCCACATGTCAACAGTGAGTCTGACTGAACGCCTCCAGGAGAGATGCCCAATTAAGACGGGCGCCGAGGAGCGTCTTGCCACATGTCAACACTGGGTCTGACTGAGCGCCTCCAGGAGAGAGGCCCAAGCAAGACGCACCCCGAGGAGCGTTTTGACACCTGTCAACACTGGGTCTGACTGAGGGCCTCCATGAGAGAAGCCCAAGCAAGACGTGCCCCGAGGAGCGTCTTGCCACATGTCAACACTGGGTCTGACTGAGCTTCTCCAGGAGAGAGGCCCAAGCAAGACGTGCCCCAAGGAGCGTCTTGCCACATGTCAACACTGGGTCTGACTGAGCGCCTCCAGGAGAGAGGCCCAAGCAAGAAGCGCCCCGAGGAGCGTCTTGCCACATGTCAACAATGGGTCTGACTGAGGGCCTCCAGGAGAGAAGCCCAAGCAAGACGCACCCCGAGGAGCGTCTTGCCACATGTCAACAATGGGTCTGACTGAGTGCCTCCAGGAGAGAGGCCCAAGCAACACGCGCCCCGAGGAGCATCTTGACACTTGTCAACACTGGGTCTGACTGAGGGCCTCCAGGAGAGAAGCCCAAGCAAGACGCGCCCCGAGGAGTGTCTTGCCACATGTCAACACTGGGTCTGACAGAGGGCCTCCAGGAGAGAGGCCCAAGCAACACGCGCCCCGAGAAGCGTCTTGCCACATGTCACCACTGGGTCTGACTGAGCGCCTCCAGGAGAGAGGCCCAAGCAAGACGCGCCCCGAGGAGCGTCTTGCCACATGTCAGCACTCGGTCTGACTGAGCGCCTCCAGGAGAGAGGCCAAAGCAAGACGCGCCCCGAGGAGCGTCTTGCCACATGTCAACACTGGGTCTGACTGAGCGCCTCCAGGATAGAGGCCCAAGCAAGACGCGCCCCGAGGAGCGTCTTGCCACATGTCAACACTGGGTCTGACTGAGCGCCTCCAGGAGAGAGGCCCAAGCAAGACGTGCCCCTATGAGCGTCTTGCCACATGTCAACAATGGGTCTGACTGAGCGCCTCCAGTAGAGAGGCCCAAGCAAGAAGCGCCCCGAGGAGCGTCTTGCCACATGTCAACAATGGGTCTGACTGAGGGCCTCCAGGAGAGAGGCCCAAGCAAGATGCGCCCCGAGGAGCATCTTGCCACATGTCAACAGTGAGTCTGACTGAGCGCCTCCAGGAGAGATGCCCAATTAAGACGGGCGCCGAGGAGCGTCTTGCCACATGTCAACACTGGGTCTGACTGAGCGCCTCCAGGAGCGAGGCCCAAGCAAGATGCACCCCGAGGAGCGTTTTGACACATGTCAACACTGGGTCTGACTGAGGGCCTCCATGAGAGAAGCCCAAGCAAGACGTGCCCCGAGGAGCGTCTTGCCACATGTCAACACTGGGTCTGACAGAGGGCCTCCAGGAGAGAGGCCCAAGCAACACGCGCCCCGAGAAGCGTCTTGCCACATGTCACCACTGGGTCTGACTGAGCGCCTCCAGGAGAGAGGCCCAAGCAAGACGCGCCCCGAGGAGCGTCTTGCCACATGTCAGCACTCGGTCTGACTGAGCGCCTCCAGGAGAGAGGCCAAAGCAAGACGCGCCCCGAGGAGCGTCTTGCCACATGTCAACACTGGGTCTGACTGAGCGCCTCCAGGAGAGAGGCCCAAGGAAGACGCGCCCCGAGGAGCGTCTTGCCACATGTCAACACTGGGTCTGACTGAGCGCCTCCAGGAGAGAGGCCCAAGCAAGACGTGCCCCTATGAGCGTCTTGCCACATGTCAACAATGGGTCTGACTGAGCGCCTCCAGTAGAGAGGCCCAAGCAAGAAGCGCCCCGAGGAGCGTCTTGCCACATGTCAACAATGGGTCTGACTGAGGGCCTCCAGGAAAGAGGCCCAAGCAAGATGCGCCCCGAGGAGCATCTTGCCACATGTCAACAGTGAGTCTGACTGAGCGCCTCCAGGAGAGATGCCGAATTAAGACGGGCGCCGAGGAGCGTCTTGCCACATGTCAACACTGCGTCTGACTGAGCTTCTCCAGGAGAGAGGCCCAAGCAAGATGCACCCCGAGGAGCGTCTTGACACATGTCAACACTGGGTCTGACTGAGGGCCTCCATGAGAGAAGCCCAAGCAAGACGTGCCCCGAGGAGCGTCTTGCCACATGTCAACATTGGGTCTGACTGAGCGCCTCCAGGAGAGAGGCACAAGCAAGACGTTCCCGAGGAGCGTCTTGCCACATGTCAACACTGGGTCTGACTGAGCGCCTCCAGGAGAGAGGCCCAAGCAAGAAGCGCCCCGAGGAGCGTCTTGCCACATGTCAACAATGGGTCTGACTGAGGGCCTCCAGGAGAGAAGCCCAAGCAAGACGCGCCCCGAGGAGCGTCTTGCCACATGTCAACAATGGGTCTGACTGAGTGCCTCCAGGAGAGAGGCCCAAGCAAGACACGCCCCGAGGAGCATCTTGACACTTGTCAACACTGGGTCTGACTGAGGGCCTCCAGGAGAGAAGCCCAAGCAAGACGCGCCCCGAGGAGTGTCTTGCCACATGTCAACACTGGGTCTGACAGAGGGCCTCCAGGAGAGAGGCCCAAGCAACACGCGCCCCGAGAAGCGTCTTGCCACATGTCACCACTGGGTCTGACTGAGCGCCTCCAGGAGAGAGGACCAAGCAAGACGCGCCCCGAGGAGCGTCTTGCCACATGTCAGCACTCGGTCTGACTGAGCGCCTCCAGGAGAGAGGCCAAAGCAAGACGCGCCCCGAGGAGCGTCTTGCCACATGTCAACACTGGGTCTGACTGAGCGCCTCCAGGAGAGAGGCCCAAGCAAGACGCGCCCCGAGGAGCGTCTTGCCACATGTCAACACTGCGTCTGACTGAGCTTCTCCAGGAGAGAGGCCCAAGCAAGATGCACCCCGAGGAGCGTCTTGACACATGTCAACACTGGGTCTGACTGAGGGCCTCCATGAGAGAAGCCCAAGCAAGACGTGCCCCGAGGAGCGTCTTGCCACATGTCAACATTGGGTCTGACTGAGCGCCTCCAGGAGAGAGGCACAAGCAAGACGTTCCCGAGGAGCGTCTTGCCACATGTCAACACTGGGTCTGACTGAGCGCCTCCAGGAGAGAGGCCCAAGCAAGAAGCGCCCCGAGGAGCGTCTTGCCACTTGTCAACAATGGGTCTGACTGAGGGCCTCCAGGAGAGAAGCCCAAGCAAGACGCGCCCCGAGGAGCGTCTTGCCACATGTCAACAATGGGTCTGACTGAGTGCCTCCAGGAGAGAGGCCCAAGCAAGACACGCCCCGAGGAGCATCTTGACACTTGTCAACACTGGGTCTGACTGAGGGCCTCCAGGAGAGAAGCCCAAGCAAGACGCGCCCCGAGGAGTGTCTTGCCACATGTCAACACTGGGTCTGACAGAGGGCCTCCAGGAGAGAGGCCCAAGCAACACGCGCCCCGAGAAGCGTCTTGCCACATGTCACCACTGGGTCTGACTGAGCGCCTCCAGGAGAGAGGACCAAGCAAGACGCGCCCCGAGGAGCGTCTTGCCACATGTCAGCTCTCGGTCTGACTGAGCGCCTCCAGGAGAGAGGCCCAAGCAACACGCGCCCCGAGAAGCGTCTTGCCACATGTCACCACTGGGTCTGACTGAGCGCCTCCAGGAGAGAGGACCAAGCAAGACGCGCCCCGAGGAGCGTCTTGCCACATGTCAGCACTCGGTCTGACTGAGCGCCTCCAGGAGAGAGGCCAAAGCAAGACGCGCCCCGAGGAGCGTCTTGCCACATGTCAACACTGGGTCTGACTGAGCGCCTCCAGGAGAGAGGCCCAAGCAAGACGCGCCCCGAGGAGCGTCTTGCCACATGTCAACACTGCGTCTGACTGAGCTTCTCCAGGAGAGAGGCCCAAGCAAGATGCACCCCGAGGAGCGTCTTGACACATGTCAACACTGGGTCTGACTGAGGGCCTCCATGAGAGAAGCCCAAGCAAGACGTGCCCCGAGGAGCGTCTTGCCACATGTCAACATTGGGTCTGACTGAGCGCCTCCAGGAGAGAGGCACAAGCAAGACGTTCCCGAGGAGCGTCTTGCCACATGTCAACACTGGGTCTGACTGAGCGCCTCCAGGAGAGAGGCCCAAGCAAGAAGCGCCCCGAGGAGCGTCTTGCCACATGTCAACAATGGGTCTGACTGAGGGCCTCCAGGAGAGAAGCCCAAGCAAGACGCGCCCCGAGGAGCGTCTTGCCACATGTCAACAATGGGTCTGACTGAGTGCCTCCAGGAGAGAGGCCCAAGCAAGACACGCCCCGAGGAGCATCTTGACACTTGTCAACACTGGGTCTGACTGAGGGCCTCCAGGAGAGAAGCCCAAGCAAGACGCGCCCCGAGGAGTGTCTTGCCACATGTCAACACTGGGTCTGACAGAGGGCCTCCAGGAGAGAGGCCCAAGCAACACGCGCCCCGAGAAGCGTCTTGCCACATGTCACCACTGGGTCTGACTGAGCGCCTCCAGGAGAGAGGACCAAGCAAGACGCGCCCCGAGGAGCGTCTTGCCACATGTCAGCACTCGGTCTGACTGAGCGCCTCCAGGAGAGAGGCCAAAGCAAGACGCGCCCCGAGGAGCGTCTTGCCACATGTCAACACTGGGTCTGACTGAGCGCCTCCAGGAGAGAGGCCCAAGCAAGACGCGCCCCGAGGAGCGTCTTGCCACATGTCAACACTGGGTCTGACTGAGCGCCTCCAGGAGAGAGGCCCAAGCAAGACGTGCCCCTATGAGCGTCTTGCCACATGTCAACACTGGGTCTGACTGAGCGCCTCCAGGAGAGAGGCCCAAGCAAGAAGCGCCCCGAGGAGCGTCTTGCCACATGTCAACAATGGGTCTGACTGAGGGCCTCCAGGAGAGAGGCCCAAGCAAGATGCGCCCCGAGGAGCATCTTGCCACATGTCAACAGTGAGTCTGACTGAACGCCTCCAGGAGAGATGCCCAATTAAGACGGGCGCCGAGGAGCGTCTTGCCACATGTCAACACTGGGTCTGACTGAGCGCCTCCAGGAGAGAGGCCCAAGCAAGACGCACCCCGAGGAGCGTTTTGACACCTGTCAACACTGGGTCTGACTGAGGGCCTCCATGAGAGTAGCCCAAGCAAGACGTGCCCCGAGGAGCGTCTTGCCACATGTCAACACTGGGTCTGACTGAGCTTCTCCAGGAGAGAGGCCCAAGCAAGACGTGCCCCGAGGAGCGTCTTGCCACATGTCAACACTGGGTCTGACTGAGCGCCTCCAGGAGAGAGGCCCAAGCAAGAAGCGCCCCGAGGAGCGTCTTGCCACATGTCAACAATGGGTCTGACTGAGGGCCTCCAGGAGAGAAGCCCAAGCAAGACGCACCCCGAGGAGCGTCTTGCCACATGTCAACAATGGGTCTGACTGAGTGCCTCCAGGAGAGAGGCCCAAGCAACACGCGCCCCGAGGAGCATCTTGACACTTGTCAACACTGGGTCTGACTGAGGGCCTCCAGGAGAGAAGCCCAAGCAAGACGCGCCCCGAGGAGTGTCTTGCCACATGTCAACACTGGGTCTGACAGAGGGCCTCCAGGAGAGAGGCCCAAGCAACACGCGCCCCGAGAAGCGTCTTGCCACATGTCACCACTGGGTCTGACTGAGCGCCTCCAGGAGAGAGGCCCAAGCAAGACGCGCCCCGAGGAGCGTCTTGCCACATGTCAGCACTCGGTCTGACTGAGCGCCTCCAGGAGAGAGGCCAAAGCAAGACGCGCCCCGAGGAGCGTCTTGCCACATGTCAACACTGGGTCTGACTGAGCGCCTCCAGGATAGAGGCCCAAGCAAGACGCGCCCCGAGGAGCGTCTTGCCACATGTCAACACTGGGTCTGACTGAGCGCCTCCAGGAGAGAGGCCCAAGCAAGACGTGCCCCTATGAGCGTCTTGCCACATGTCAACAATGGGTCTGACTGAGCGCCTCCAGTAGAGAGGCCCAAGCAAGAAGCGCCCCGAGGAGCGTCTTGCCACATGTCAACAATGGGTCTGACTGAGGGCCTCCAGGAGAGAGGCCCAAGCAAGATGCGCCCCGAGGAGCATCTTGCCACATGTCAACAGTGAGTCTGACTGAGCGCCTCCAGGAGAGATGCCCAATTAAGACGGGCGCCGAAAAGCGTCTTGCCACATGTCAACACTGGGTCTGACTGAGCGCCTCCAGGAGCGAGGCCCAAGCAAGATGCACCCCGAGGAGCGTTTTGACACATGTCAACACTGGGTCTGACTGAGGGCCTCCATGAGAGAAGCCCAAGCAAGACGTGCCCCGAGGAGCGTCTTGCCACATGTCAACACTGGGTCTGACAGAGGGCCTCCAGGAGAGAGGCCCAAGCAACACGCGCCCCGAGAAGCGTCTTGCCACATGTCACCACTGGGTCTGACTGAGCGCCTCCAGGAGAGAGGCCCAAGCAAGACGCGCCCCGAGGAGCGTCTTGCCACATGTCAGCACTCGGTCTGACTGAGCGCCTCCAGGAGAGAGGCCAAAGCAAGACGCGCCCCGAGGAGCGTCTTGCCACATGTCAACACTGGGTCTGACTGAGCGCCTCCAGGAGAGAGGCCCAAGGAAGACGCGCCCCGAGGAGCGTCTTGCCACATGTCAACACTGGGTCTGACTGAGCGCCTCCAGGAGAGAGGCCCAAGCAAGACGTGCCCCTATGAGCGTCTTGCCACATGTCAACAATGGGTCTGAGTGAGCGCCTCCAGTAGAGAGGCCCAAGCAAGAAGCGCCCCGAGGAGCGTCTTGCCACATGTCAACAATGGGTCTGACTGAGGGCCTCCAGGAAAGAGGCCCAAGCAAGATGCGCCCCGAGGAGCATCTTGCCACATGTCAACAGTGAGTCTGACTGAGCGCCTCCAGGAGAGATGCCGAATTAAGACGGGCGCCGAGGAGCGTCTTGCCACATGTCAACACTGGGTCTGACTGAGCGCCTCCAGGAGAGAGGCCCAAGCAAGACGTGCCCCGAGGAGCGTCTTGCCACATGTCAACACTGGGTCTGACTGAGCGCCTCCAGGAGAGAGGCCCAAGCAAGAAGCGCCCCGAGGAGCGTCTTGCCACATGTCAACAATGGGTCTGACTGAGGGCCTAAAGGAGAGAAGCCCAAGCAAGACGCACCCCGAGGAGCGTCTTGCCACATGTCAACAATGGGTCTGACTGAGTGCCTCCAGGAGAGAGGCCCAAGCAAGACGCGCCCCGAGGAGCATCTTGACACTTGTCAACACTGCGTCTGACTGAGGGCCTCCAGGAGAGAAGCCCAAGCAAGACGCGCCCCGAGGAGTGTCTTGCCACATGTCAACACTGGGTCTGACAGAGGGCCTCCAGGAGAGAGGCCCAAGCAACACGCGCCCCGAGAAGCGTCTTGCCACATGTCACCACTGTGTCTGACTGAGCGCCTCCAGGAGAGAGGCCCAAGCAAGACGCGCCCCGAGGAGCGTCTTGCCACATGTCAGCACTCGGTCTGACTGAGCGCCTCCAGGAGAGAGGCCAAAGCAAGACGCGCCCCGAGGAGCGTCTTGCCACATGTCAACACTGGGTCTGACTGAGCGCCTCCAGGAGAGAGGCCCAAGCAAGACGCGCCCCGAGGAGCGTCTTGCCACATGTCAACACTGGGTCTGACTGAGCGCCTCCAGGAGAGAGGCCCAAGCAAGACGTGCCCCTATGAGCGTCTTGCCACATGTCAGCAATGGGTCTGACTGAGCGCCTCCAGTAGAGAGGCCCAAGCAAGAAGCGCCCCGAGGAGCGTCTTGCCACATGTCAACAATGGGTCTGACTGAGGGCCTCCAGGAGAGAGGCCCAAGCAAGATGCGCCCCGAGGAGCATCTTGCCACATGTCAACAGTGAGTCTGACTGAGCACCTCCAGGAGAGATGCCCAATTAAGACGGGCGCCGAGGAGCGTCTTGCCACATGTCAACACTGGGTCTGACTGAGCGCCTCCAGGAGAGAGGCCCAAGCAAGACGCACCCCGAGGAGCGTTTTGACACATGTCAACACTGGGTCTGACTGAGGGCCTCCATGAGAGAAGCCCAAGCAAGACGTGCCCCGAGGAGCGTCTTGCCACATGTCAACACTGGGTCTGACTGAGCGCCTCCAGGAGAGAGGCCCAAGCAAGACGTGCCCCGAGGAGCGTCTTGCCACATGTCAACAATGGGTCTGACTGAGCGCCTCCAGGAGAGAGGCCCAAGCAAGACGCGCCCCGAGGAGCATCTTGACACTTGTCAACACTGGGTCTGACTGAGGGCCTCCAGGAGAGAAGCCCAAGCAAGACGCGCCCCGAGGAGTGTCTTGCCACATGTCAACACTGGGTCTGACAGAGGGCCTCCAGGAGAGAGGCCCAAGCAACACGCGCCCCGAGAAGCGTCTTGCCATATGTCACCACTGGGTCTGACTGAGCGCCTCCAGGAGAGAGGCCCAAGCAAGACGCGCCCCGAGGAGCGTCTTGCCACATGTCAACACTGGGTCTGACAGAGGGCCTCCAGGAGAGAGGCCCAAGCAAGACGCGCCCCGAGGAGTGTCTTGCCACATGTCACCACTGGGTCTGACTGAGCGCTTCCAGGAGAGAGGCCCAAGCAAGACGCACCCCGAGGAGCGTCATGCAGCATGTCACTACTCGGTCTGACTGAGCGCCTCCAGGAGAGAGACCCAAGCAAGACGCGCCCTGAGGAGCGTCTTACCACGTGTCAACACTGGGTCTGACAGAGGGCCTCCAGGAGAGAGGCCCAAGCAATACGCGCCCCGAGGAGCGTCTTGCCACATGTCACCTCTGGTTCTGACTGAGCGCCTCCAGGAGAGAGGCCCAAGCAAGACGCGCCCCGAGGAGCGTCTTGTGATATGTCAACACTGGGTCTGACTGAGCGCCTCCAGGAGAGAGGCCCAAGCAAGACGCGCCCCGAGGAGCGTCATGCCACATGTCAACACAAGGTCTGACTGAGCGCCTCCAGGAGAGAGGCCCAAGCAAGACGCGCCCCGAGGAGCGTCTTGCCACATGTCAACACTGGGTCTGACAGAGGGCCTCCAGGAGAGAGGCCCAAGCAATACGCGCCCCGAGGAGCGTCTTGCCACATGTCAACACTGGGTCTGACTGAGCGCCTCCAGGAGAAAGGCCCAAGCAAGACACGCCCCGAGAGGCGTCTTGACACATGTCAACACTGGGTCTGACTGAGCGCCTCCAGGAGAGAGGCCCAAGCAAGACGCGCCCCGAGGAGCGTCTTGCCACATGTCAACAATGGGTCTGACTGAGCGCCTCCAGGAGAGAGGCCCAAGCAAGACGTGCCCCTATGAGCGTCTTGCCACATGTCAACAATGGGTCTGACTGAGCGCCTCCAGTAGAGAGGCCCAAGCAAGAAGCGCCCCGAGGAGCGTCTTGCCACATGTCAACAATGGGTCTGACTGAGGGCCTCCAGGAGAGAGGCCCAAGCAAGATGCGCCCCGAGGAGCATCTTGCCACATGTCAACAGTGAGTCTGACTGAGCGCCTCCAGGAGAGATGCCCAATTAAGACGGGCGCCGAGGAGCGTCTTGCCACATGTCAACACTGGGTCTGACTGAGCGCCTCCAGGAGAGAGGCCCAAGCAAGACGCACCCCGAGGAGCGTTTTGACACCTGTCAACACTGGGTCTGACTGAGGGCCTCCATGAGAGAAGCCCAAGCAAGACGTGCCCCGAGGAGCGTCTTGCCATATGTCACCACTGGATCTGACTGAGCGCCTCCAGGAGAGAGGCCCAAGCAAGACGCGCCCCGAGGAGCGTCTTGCCACATGTCAACACTGGGTCTGACAGAGGGCCTCCAGGAGAGAGGCCCAAGCAAGACGCGCCCCGAGGAGTGTCTTGCCACATGTCACCACTGGGTCTGACTGAGCGCTTCCAGGAGAGAGGCCCAAGCAAGACGCACCCCGAGGAGCGTCATGCAGCATGTCCCTACTCGGACTGACTGAGCGCCTCCAGGAGAGAGACCCAAGCAAGACGCGCCCCGAGGAGCGTCTTATCACGTGTCAACACTGGGTCTGACAGAGGGCCTCCAGGAGAGAGGCCCAAGCAATACGCGCCCCGAGGAGCGTCTTGCCACATGTCACCTCTGGGTCTGAAAGAGGGCCTCCAGGAGAGAGGCCCAAGCAAGACGCGCCGTGAGGAGTGTCTTGCCACATGTCACCACTGGGTCTGACTGAGCGCTTCCAGGAGAGAGACCCAAGCAAGACGCGCCCCAAGGAGCGTCTTGCAGCATGTCACTACTCGGTCTGACTGAGCGCCTCCAGGAGAGAGACCCAAGCAAGACGCGCCCCGAGGAGCGTCTTACCACGTGTCAACACTGGGTCTGACAGAGGGCCTCCAGGAGAGAGGCCCAAGCAATACGCGCCCCGAGGAGCGTCTTGCCACATGTCACCTCTGGTTCTGACTGAGCGCCTCCAGGAGAGAGGCCCAAGCAAGACGCGCCCCGAGGAGCGTCTTGTGACATGTCAACACTGGGTCTGACTGAGCGCCTCCAGGAGAGAGGCCCAAGCAAGACGCGCCCCGAGGAGCGTCTTGCCACATGTCAACACTAGGTCTGACTGAGCGCCTCCAGGAGAGAGGCCCAAGCAAGACGTGCCCCGAGGAGCGTCTTGCCACATGTCAACACTGGGTCTGACTGAGTGCCTCCATGAGAGAAGCCCCAGCAAGACGCGCCCCGAGGAGCGTCTTGCCACATGTCACCACTGGGTCTGACTGAGCGCCTCCAGGAGAGAGGCCCAAGCAAGATGCGCCCCGAGGAGCGTCTTGACACATGTCAACAAAGGGTCTGACAGAGGGCCTCCAGGAGAGAGGCCCAAGCAATACGCGCCCCGAGGAGCGTCTTGCCACATGTCACCACTGGGTCTGACTGAGCGCCTCCAGGAGAGAGGCCCAAGCAAGACACGCCCCGAGGAGCGTCTTGCCACATGTCAACAATGGGTCTGACTGAGGGCCTCCAGGAGAGAGGCCCAAGCAAGACGCGCCCCAAGGAGCGTCTTGCCACATGTCAACACTGGGTCTGACTGAGCGCCTCCAGGAGAAAGGCCCAAGCAAGACGCGCCCCGAGGGGCGTCTTGACACATGTCGACACTGGGTCTGACTGAGGGCCTCAATGAGAGAGGCCCAAGCAATACGTGCCCCAAGGATCGTCTAGCCTCATGTCACCACTGGGTCTGACTGAGCGCCTCCAGGAGAGATGCCCAAGCAAGACGCGCCCCGAGGAGCGTCTTGCCACATGTCAGCACTCGGTCTGACTGAGCGCCTCCAGGAGAGAGGCCCAAGCAAGACGCGCCCCTATGAGCGTCTTGCCACATGTCAACACTGGGTCTGACTGAGCGCCTCCAGGAGAGAGGCCCAAGCAAGAAGCGCCCCGAGGAGCGTCTTGCCACATGTCAACAATGGGTCTGACTGAAGGCCTCCAGGAGAGAAGCCCAAGCAAGACGCGCCCCGAGGAGCGTCTTTCCACATGTCAACAATGGGTCTGACTGAGCGCCTCCAGGAGAGAGGCCCAAGCAAGAGGCGCCCCGAGGAGCATCTTGACACTTGTCAACACTGGGTCTGACTGAGGGCCTCCAGGAGAGAAGCCCAAGCAAGACGCGCCCTGAGGAGCGTCTTGCAACATGTCAACACTCGGTCTGACAGAGGGCCTCCAGGAGAGAGGCCCAAGCAACACGCGCCCCGAGGAGCGTCTTGCCATATGTCACCACTGGGTCTGACTGAGCGCCTCCAGGAGAGAGGCCCAAGCAAGACACGCCCCGAGGAGCGTCTTGCCACATGTCAACACTGGGTGTGACAGAGGGCCTCCAGGAGAGAGGCCCAAGCAAGACGCGCCCCGAGGAGTGTCTTGCCACATGTCACCACTGGGTCTGACTGAGCGCCTCCAGGAGAGAGGCACAAGCAAGACGCGCCCCAAGGAACGTCATGCCACATGTCACTACTCGGTCTGACTGAGCGCCTCTAGGAGAGAGACCCAAGCAAGACGCGCCCCGAGGAGCGTCTTGCCACATGTCAACAGTGGGTCTGACTGAGCGCCTCCAGGAGAGAGGCCCAAGCAAGACGTGCCCCGAGGAGCGTCTTGCCACATGTCAGCAATGGGTCTGACTGAGCGCCTCCAGGAGAGAGGCGCAAGCAAGACGTGCCCCGAGGAGCGTCTTGACACATGTCAACACTGGGTCTGACTGAGGGCCTCCATGAGAGAAGCCCAAGCAAGACGTGCCCTGAGGAGCGTCTTGCCACATGTCAACACTGGGTCTGACTGAGCGCCTCCAGGAGAGAGGCCCAAGCAAGACGTGCCCCGAGGAGCGTCTTGCGACATGTCAACACTGGGTCTGACTGAGCACCTCCAGGAGAGAAGCCCAAGCAAGACGTGCCCCGAGGAGTGTCTTGCCACATGTCAACACTGGGTCTGACAGAGGGCCTCCAGGAGAGAGGCCCAAGCAAGACGCGCCCCGAGGAGTGTTTTGCCACATTTCAACACTGGGTCTGACAGAGGGCCTCCAGGAGTGAGGCCCAAGCAACACGCGCCCCGAGAAGTGTCTTGCCATATGTCACCACTGGGTCTGACTGAGCGCCTCCAGGAGAGCGGCCCAAGCAAGACGCGCCCCGAGGAGCGTCTTGCCACATGTCAACACTGGGTCTGACTGAGCGCCTCCAGGAGAGAGGCCCAAGTATGACGCGCCTCGAGGAGCGTCTTGCCACATGTCAACACTGGGTCTGACTGAGCGCCTCCAGGAGAGAGGCCCAAGCAAGACGTGCCCCGAGGAGCGTCTTGCCACATGTCAACACTGGGTCTGACTGAGCGCCTCCAGGAGAGAGGCCCAAGCAAGACGCGCCCCGAGGAGTGTCTTGCCACATGACAACACTGGGTCTGACAGAGGGCCTCCAGGAGAGAGGCCCAAGCAACACGCGCCCCGAGAAGCGTCTTGCCACATGTCACCACTGTGTCTGACTGAGCGCCTCCAGGAGAGAGGCCCAAGCAAGACGCGCCCCGAGGAGCGTCTTGCCACATGTCAGCACTCGGTCTGACTGAGCGCCTCCAGGAGAGAGGCCAAAGCAAGACGCGCCCCGAGGAGCGTCTTGCCACATGTCAACACTGGGTCTGACTGAGCGCCTCCAGGAGAGAGGCCCAAGCAAGACGCGCCCCGAGGAGCGTCTTGCCACATGTCAACACTGGGTCTGACTGAGCGCCTCCAGGAGAGAGGCCCAAGCAAGACGTGCCCCTATGAGCGTCTTGCCACATGTCAGCAATGGGTCTGACTGAGCGCCTCCAGTAGAGAGGCCCAAGCAAGAAGCGCCCCGAGGAGCGTCTTGCCACATGTCAACAATGGGTCTGACTGAGGGCCTCCAGGAGAGAGGCCCAAGCAAGATGCGCCCCGAGGAGCATCTTGCCACATGTCAACAGTGAGTCTGACTGAGCGCCTCCAGGAGAGATGCCCAATTAAGACGGGCGCCGAGGAGCGTCTTGCCACATGTCAACACTGGGTCTGACTGAGCGCCTCCAGGAGAGAGGCCCAAGCAAGACGCACCCCGAGGAGCGTTTTGACACATGTCAACACTGGGTCTGACTGAGGGCCTCCATGAGAGAAGCCCAAGCAAGACGTGCCCCGAGGAGCGTCTTGCCACATGTCAACACTGGGTCTGACTGAGCGCCTCCAGGAGAGAGGCCCAAGCAAGACGTGCCCCGAGGAGCGTCTTGCCACATGTCAACAATGGGTCTGACTGAGCGCCTCCAGGAGAGAGGCCCAAGCAAGACGCGCCCCGAGGAGCATCTTGACACTTGTCAACACTGGGTCTGACTGAGGGCCTCCAGGAGAGAAGCCCAAGCAAGACGCGCCCCGAGGAGTGTCTTGCCACATGTCAACACTGGGTCTGACAGAGGGCCTCCAGGAGAGAGGCCCAAGCAACACGCGCCCCGAGAAGCGTCTTGCCATATGTCACCACTGGGTCTGACTGAGCGCCTCCAGGAGAGAGGCCCAAGCAAGACGCGCCCCGAGGAGCGTCTTGCCACATGTCAACACTGGGTTTGACAGAGGGCCTCCAGGAGAGAGGCCCAAGCAAGACGCGCCCCGAGGAGTGTCTTGCCACATGTCACCACTGGGTCTGACTGAGCGCTTCCAGGAGAGAGGCCCAAGCAAGACGCGCCCCGAGGAGCGTCTTGCCACATGTCAACACTGGGTTTGACAGAGGGCCTCCAGGAGAGAGGCCCAAGCAAGATGCGCCCCGAGGAGCATCTTGCCACATGTCAACAGTGAGTCTGACTGAGCGCCTCCAGGAGAGATGCCCAATTAAGCGGGGCGCCGAGGAGCGTCTTGCCACATGTCAACACTGGGTCTGACTGAGCGCCTCCAGGAGAGAGGCCCAAGCAAGACTCACCCCGAGGAGCGTTTTGACACCTGTCAACACTGGGTCTGACTGAGGGCCTCCATGAGAGAAGCCCAAGCAAGACGTGCCCCGAGGAGCGTCTTGCCATATGTCACCACTGGGTCTGACTGAGCGCCTCCAGGAGAGAGGCCCAAGCAAGACGCGCCCCGAGGAGCGTCTTGCCACATGTCAACACTGGGTCTGACAGAGGGCCTCCAGGAGAGAGGCCCAAGCAAGACGCGCCCCGAGGAGTGTCTTGCCACATGTCACCACTGGGTCTGACTGAGCGCTTCCAGGAGAGAGGCCCAAGCAAGACGCACCCCGAGGAGCGTCATGCAGCATGTCACTACTCGGTCTGACTGAGCGCCTCCAGGAGATAGACCCAAGCAAGACGCGCCCCGAGGAGCGTCTTACCACGTGTCAACACTGGGTCTGACAGAGGGCCTCCAGGAGAGAGGCCCAAGCAATACGCGCCCCGAGGAGCGTCTTGCCACATGTCACCTCTGGGTCTGAAAGAGGGCCTCCAGGAGAGAGGCCCAAGCAAGACGCGCCGTGAGGAGTGTCTTGCCACATGTCACCACTGGGTCTGACTGAGCGCTTCCAGGAGAGAGACCCAAGCAAGACGCGCCCCAAGAAGCGTCTTGTAGCATGTCACTACTCGGTCTGACTGAGCGCCTCCAGGAGAGAGACCCATGCAAGACGCGCCCCGAGGAGCGTCTTACCACGTGTCAACACTGGGTCTGACAGAGGGCCTCCAGGAGAGAGGCCCAAGCAATACGCGCCCCGGGGAGCGTCTTGCCACATGTCACCTCTGGTTCTGACTGAGCGCCTCCAGGAGAGAGGCCCAAGCAAGACTCGCCCCGAGGAGCGTCTTGTGACATGTCAACACTGGGTCTGACTGAGCGCCTCCAGGAGAGAGGCCCAAGCAAGACGCGCCCCGAGGAGCGTCTTGCCACATGTCAACACTAGGTCTGACTGAGCGCCTCCAGGAGAGAGGCCCAAGCAAGACGCGCCCCGAGGAGCGTCTTGCCACATGTCAACACTGGGTCTGACTGAGTGCCTCCATGAGAGAAGCCCCAGCAAGACGCACCCCGAGGAGCGTCTTGCCACATGTCACCACTGGGTCTGACTGAGCGCCTCCAGGAGAGCGGCCCAAGCAAGACGCGCCCCGAGGAGCGTCTTGCCACATGTCAACACTGGGTCTGACTGAGCGCCTCCAGGAGAGAGGCCCAAGCAAGAAGCGCCCCGAGGAGCGTCTTGCCACATGTCAACAATGGGTCTGACTGAAGGCCTCCAGGAGAGAAGCCCAAGCAAGACGCGCCCCGAGGAGCGTCTTGCCACATGTCAACAATGGGTCTGACTGAGCGCCTCCAGGAGAGAGGCCCAAGCAAGACGCGCCCCGAGGAGCATCTTGACACTTGTCAACACTGGGTCTGACTGAGGGCCTCCAGGAGAGAAGCCCAAGCAAGACGCGCCCTGAGGAGCGTCTTGCAACATGTCAACACTGGGTCTGACAGAGGGCCTCCAGGAGAGAGGCCCAAGCAACACGCGCCCCGAGTAGCGTCTTGCCATATGTCACCACTGGGTCTGACTGAGCGCCTCCAGGAGAGAGGCCCAAGCAAGACGCGCCCCGAGGAGCGTCTTGCCACATGTCAACACTGGGTGTGACAGAGGGCCTCCAGGAGAGAGGCCCAAGCAAGACGCGCCCCGAGGAGTGTCTTGCCACATGTCACCACTGGGTCTGACTGAGCGCCTCCAGGAGAGAGGCACAAGCAAGACGCGCCCCAAGGAACGTCATGCCACATGTCACTACTCGGTCTGACTGAGCGCCTCTAGGAGAGAGACCCAAGCAAGACGCGCCCCGAGGAGCGTCTTGCCACATGTCAACAGTGGGTCTGACTGAGCGCCTCCAGGAGAGAGGCCCAAGCAAGACGTGCCCCGAGGAGCGTCTTGCCACATGTCAGCAATGGGTCTGACTGAGCGCCTCCAGGAGAGAGGCCCAAGCAAGACGTGCCCCGAGGAGCGTCTTGACACATGTCAACACTGGGTCTGACTGAGGGCCTCCATGAGAGAAGCCCAAGCAAGACGTGCCCTGAGGAGCGTCTTGCCACATGTCAACACTGGGTCTGACTGAGCGCCTCCAGGAGAGAGGCCCAAGCAAGACGTGCCCCGAGGAGCGTCTTGCGACATGTCAACACTGGGTCTGACTGAGCACCTCCAGGAGAGAAGCCCAAGCAAGACGCGCCCCGAGGAGCGTCTTGCCACATGTCAACACTGGGTCTGACAGAGGGCCTCCAGGAGAGAGGCCCAAGCAAGACGCGCCCCGAGGAGTGTCTTGCCACATTTCAACACTGGGTCTGACAGAGGGCCTCCAGGAGTGAGGCCCAAGCAACACGCGCCCCGAGAAGTGTCTTGCCATATGTCACCACTGGGTCTGACTGAGCGCCTCCAGGAGAGCGGCCCAAGCAAGACGCGCCCCAAGGAGCGTCTTGCCACATGTCAACAATGGGTCTGACTGAGCGCCTCCAGGAGAGAGGCCCAAGTATGACGCGCCTCGAGGAGCGTCTTGCCACATGTCAACACTGGGTCTGACTGAGCGCCTCCAGGAGAGAGGCCCAAGCAAGACGTGCCCCGAGGAGCGTCTTGCCACATGTCAACACTGGGTCTGACTGAGCGCCTCCAGGAGAGAGGCCCAAGCAAGACGCGCCCCGAGGAGCGTCTTGACACATGTCAACACTGGGTCTGACAGAGGGCCTCCAGGAGAGAGGCCCAAGCAATACGCGCCCCGAGGAGCGTCTTGCCACATGTCACCACTGGGTCTGACTGAGCGCCTCCAGGAGAGAGGCCCAAGCAAGACACGCCCCGAGGAGCGTCTTGCCACATGTCAACAATGGGTCTGACTGAGGGCCTCCAGGAGAGAGGCCCAAGCAAGACGCGCCCCAAGGAGCGTCTTGCCACATGTCTACACTGGGTCTGACTGAGCGCCTCCAGGAGAAAGGCCCAAGCAAGACGCGCCCCGAGGGGCGTCTTGACACATGTCGACACTGGGTCTGACTGAGGGCCTCAATGAGAGAGGCCCAAGCAATACGTGCCCCAAGGATCGTCTAGCCTCATGTCACCACTGGGTCTGACTGAGCGCCTCCAGGAGAGATGCCCAAGCAAGACGCGCCCCGAGGAGCGTCTTGCCACATGTCAGCACTCGGTCTGACTGAGCGCCTCCAGGAGAGAGGCCCAAGCAAGACGCGCCCCTATGAGCGTCTTGCCACATGTCAACACTGGGTCTGACTGAGCGCCTCCAGGAGAGAGGCCCAAGCAAGAAGCGCCCCGAGGAGCGTCTTGCCACATGTCAACAATGGGTCTGACTGAAGGCCTCCAGGAGAGAAGCCCAAGCAAGACGCGCCCCGAGGAGCGTCTTTCCACATGTCAACAATGGGTCTGACTGAGCGCCTCCAGGAGAGAGGCCCAAGCAAGAGGCGCCCCGAGGAGCATCTTGACACTTGTCAACACTGGGTCTGACTGAGGGCCTCCAGGAGAGAAGCCCAAGCAAGACGCGCCCTGAGGAGCGTCTTGCAACATGTCAACACTCGGTCTGACAGAGGGCCTCCAGGAGAGAGGCCCAAGCAACACGCGCCCCGAGGAGCGTCTTGCCATATGTCACCACTGGGTCTGACTGAGCGCCTCCAGGAGAGAGGCCCAAGCAAGACGCGCCCCGAGGAGCGTCTTGCCACATGTCAACACTGGGTGTGACAGAGGGCCTCCAGGAGAGAGGCCCAAGCAAGACGCGCCCCGAGGAGTGTCTTGCCACATGTCACCACTGGGTCTGACTGAGCGCCTCCAGGAGAGAGGCACAAGCAAGACGCGCCCCAAGGAACGTCATGCCACATGTCACTACTCGGTCTGACTGAGCGCCTCTAGGAGAGAGACCCAAGCAAGACGCGCCCCGAGGAGCGTCTTGCCACATGTCAACAGTGGGTCTGACTGAGCGCCTCCAGGAGAGAGGCCCAAGCAAGACGTGCCCCGAGGAGCGTCTTGCCACATGTCAGCAATGGGTCTGACTGAGCGCCTCCAGGAGAGAGGCGCAAGCAAGACGTGCCCCGAGGAGCGTCCTGACACATGTCAACACTGGGTCTGACTGAGGGCCTCCATGAGAGAAGCCCAAGCAAGACGTGCCCTGAGGAGCGTCTTGCCACATGTCAACACTGGGTCTGACTGAGCGCCTCCAGGAGAGAGGCCCAAGCAAGACGTGCCCCGAGGAGCGTCTTGCGACATGTCAACATTGGGTCTGACTGAGCACCTCCAGGAGAGAAGCCCAAGCAAGACGTGCCCCGAGGAGTGTCTTGCCACATGTCAACACTGGGTCTGACAGAGGGCCTCCAGGAGAGAGGCCCAAGCAAGACGCGCCCCGAGGAGTGTTTTGCCACATTTCAACACTGGGTCTGACAGAGGGCCTCCAGGAGTGAGGCCCAAGCAACACGCGCCCCGAGAAGTGTCTTGCCATATGTCACCACTGGGTCTGACTGAGCGCCTCCAGGAGAGCGGCCCAAGCAAGACGCGCCCCGAGGAGCGTCTTGCCACATGTCAACACTGGGTCTGACTGAGCGCCTCCAGGAGAGAGGCCCAAGTATGACGCGCCTCGAGGAGCGTCTTGCCACATGTCAACACTGGGTCTGACTGAGCGCCTCCAGGAGAGAGGCCCAAGCATGATGTGCCCCGAGGAGCGTCTTGCCACATGTCAACACTGGGTCTGACTGAGCGCCTCCAGGAGAGAGGCCCAAGCAAGACGCGCCCCGAGGAGTGTCTTGCCACATGTCAACACTGGGTCTGACAGAGGGCCTCCAGGAGAGAGGCCCAAGCAACACGCGCCCCGAGAAGCGTCTTGCCACATGTCACCACTGTGTCTGACTGAGCGCCTCCAGGAGAGAGGCCCAAGCAAGACGCGCCCCGAGGAGCGTCTTGCCACATGTCAGCACTCGGTCTGACTGAGCGCCTCCAGGAGAGAGGCCAAAGCAAGACGCGCCCCGAGGAGCGTCTTGCCACATGTCAACACTGGGTCTGACTGAGCGCCTCCAGGAGAGAGGCCCAAGCAAGATGCGCCCCGAGGAGCGTCTTGCCACATGTCAACACTGGGTCTGACTGAGCGCCTCCAGGAGAGAGGCCCAAGCAAGACGTGCCCCTATGAGCGTCTTGCCACATGTCAGCAATGGGTCTGACTGAGCGCCTCCAGTAGAGAGGCCCAAGCAAGAAGCGCCCCGAGGAGCGTCTTGCCACATGTCAACAATGGGTCTGACTGAGGGCCTCCAGGAGAGAGGCCCAAGCAAGATGCGCCCCGAGGAGCATCTTGCCACATGTCAACAGTGAGTCTGACTGAGCGCCTCCAGGAGAGATGCCCAATTAAGACGGGCGCCGAGGAGCGTCTTGCCACATGTCAACACTGGGTCTGACTGAGCGCCTCCAGGAGAGAGGCCCAAGCAAGACGCACCCCGAGGAGCGTTTTGACACATGTCAACACTGGGTCTGACTGAGGGCCTCCATGAGAGAAGCCCAAGCAAGACGTGCCCCGAGGAGCGTCTTGCCACATGTCAACACTGGGTCTGACTGAGCGCCTCCAGGAGAGAGGCCCAAGCAAGACGTGCCCCGAGGAGCGTCTTGCCACATGTCAACAATGGGTCTGACTGAGCGCCTCCAGGAGAGAGGCCCAAGCAAGACGCGCCCCGAGGAGCATCTTGACACTTGTCAACACTGGGTCTGACTGAGGGCCTCCAGGAGAGAAGCCCAAGCAAGACGCGCCCCGAGGAGTGTCTTGCCACATGTCAACACTGGGTCTGACAGAGGGCCTCCAGGAGAGAGGCCCAAGCAACACGCGCCCCGAGAAGCGTCTTGCCATATGTCACCACTGGGTCTGACTGAGCGCCTCCAGGAGAGAGGCCCAAGCAAGACGCGCCCCGAGGAGCGTCTTGCCACGTGTCAACACTGGGTCTGACAGAGGGCCTCCAGGAGAGAGGCCCAAGCAATACGCGCCCCGAGGAGCGTCTTGCCACATGTCACCTCTGGTTCTGACTGAGCGCCTCCAGGAGAGAGGCCCAAGCAAGACGCGCCCCGAGGAGCGTCTTGTGACATGTCAACACTGGGTCTGACTGAGCGCCTCCAGGAGAGAGGCCCAAGCAAGACGCGCCCCGAGGAGCGTCATGCCACATGTCAACACAAGGTCTGACTGAGCGCCTCCAGGAGAGAGGCCCAAGCAAGACGCGCCCCGAGGAGCGTCTTGCCACATGTCAACACTGGGTCTGACTGAGCGCCTCCAGGAGAGAGGCCAAAGCAAGACGCGCCCCGAGGAGCGTCTTGACACATGTCAACACTGGGTCTGACAGAGGGCCTCCAGGAGAGAGGCCCAAGCAATACGCGCCCCGAGGAGCGTCTTGCCACATGTCACCACTGGGTCTGACTGAGCGCCTCCAGGAGAGAGGCCCAAGCAAGACACGCCCCGAGGAGCGTCTTGCCACATGTCAACAATGGGTCTGACTGAGGGCCTCCAGGAGAGAGGCCCAAGCAAGACGCGCCCCGAGGAGCGTCTTGCCACATGTCAACACTGGGTCTGACTGAGCGCCTCCAGGAGAAAGGCCCAAGCAAGACGCGCCCCGAGGGGCGTCTTGACACATGTCAACACTGGGTCTGACTGAGCGCCTCCAGGAGAGAGGCCCAAGCAAGACGCGCCCCGAGGAGCGTCTTGCCACATGTCAAGAATGGGTCTGACTGAGCGCCTCCAGGAGAGAGGCCCAAGCAAGACGTGCCCCTATGAGCGTCTTGCCACATGTCAACAATGGGTCTGACTGAGCGCCTCCAGTAGAGAGGCCCAAGCAAGAAGCGCCCCGAGGAGCGTCTTGCCACATGTCAACAATGGGTCTGACTGAGGGCCTCCAGGAGAGAGGCCCAAGCAAGATGCGCCCCGAGGAGCATCTTGCCACATGTCAACAGTGAGTCTGACTGAGCGCCTCCAGGAGAGATGCCCAATTAAGCGGGGCGCCGAGGAGCGTCTTGCCACATGTCAACACTGGGTCTGACTGAGCGCCTCCAGGAGAGAGGCCCAAGCAAGACTCACCCCGAGGAGCGTTTTGACACCTGTCAACACTGGGTCTGACTGAGGGCCTCCATGAGAAAAGCCCAAGCAAGACGTGCCCCGAGGAGCGTCTTGCCATATGTCACCACTGGGTCTGACTGAGCGCCTCCAGGAGAGAGGCCCAAGCAAGACGCGCCCCGAGGAGCGTCTTGCCACATGTCAACACTGGGTCTGACAGAGGGCCTCCAGGAGAGAGGCCCAAGCAAGACGCGCCCCGAGGAGTGTCTTGCCACATGTCACCACTGGGTCTGACTGAGCGCTTCCAGGAGAGAGGCCCAAGCAAGACGCACCCCGAGGAGCGTCATGCAGCATGTCACTACTCGGTCTGACTGAGCGCCTCCAGGAGATAGACCCAAGCAAGACGCGCCCCGAGGAGCGTCTTACCACGTGTCAACACTGGGTCTGACAGAGGGCCTCCAGGAGAGAGGCCCAAGCAATACGCGCCCAGAGGAGCGTCTTGCCACATGTCACCTCTGGGTCTGAAAGAGGGCCTCCAGGAGAGAGGCCCAAGCAAGACGCGCCGTGAGGAGTGTCTTGCCACATGTCACCACTGGGTCTGACTGAGCGCTTCCAGGAGAGAGACCCAAGCAAGACGCGCCCCAAGAAGCGTCTTGCAGCATGTCACTACTCGGTCTGACTGAGCGCCTCCAGGAGAGAGACCCATGCAAGACGCGCCCCGAGGAGCGTCTTACCACGTGTCAACACTGGGTCTGACAGAGGGCCTCCAGGAGAGAGGCCCAAGCAATACGCGCCCCGGGGAGCGTCTTGCCACATGTCACCTCTGGTTCTGACTGAGCGCCTCCAGGAGAGAGGCCCAAGCAAGACTCGCCCCGAGGAGCGTCTTGTGACATGTCAACACTGGGTCTGACTGAGCGCCTCCAGGAGAGAGGCCCAAGCAAGACGCGCCCCGAGGAGCGTCTTGCCACATGTCAACACTAGGTCTGACTGAGCGCCTCCAGGAGAGAGGCCCAAGCAAGACGCGCCCCGAGGAGCGTCTTGCCACATGTCAACACTGGGTCTGACTGAGTGCCTCCATGAGAGAAGCCCCAGCAAGACGCACCCCGAGGAGCGTCTTGCCACATGTCACCACTGGGTCTGACTGAGCGCCTCCAGGAGAGCGGCCCAAGCAAGACGCGCCCCGAGGAGCGTCTTGCCACATGTCAACAATGGGTCTGACTGAGGGCCTCCAGGATAGATGCCCAAGCAAGACGCGCCCCGAGGAGCGTCTTGCCACATGTCAACACTGGGTCTGACTGAGCGCCTCCAGGAGAGAGGCCCAAGCAAGAAGCGCCCCGAGGAGCGTCTTGCCACATGTCAACAATGGGTCTGACTGAAGGCCTCCAGGAGAGAAGCCCAAGCAAGACGCGCCCCGAGGAGCGTCTTGCCACATGTCAACAATGGGTCTGACTGAGCGCCTCCAGGAGAGAGGCCCAAGCAAGACGCGCCCCGAGGAGCATCTTGACACTTGTCAACACTGGGTCTGACTGAGGGCCTCCAGGAGAGAAGCCCAAGCAAGACGCGCCCTGAGGAGCGTCTTGCAACATGTCAACACTGGGTCTGACAGAGGGCCTCCAGGAGAGAGGCCCAAGCAACACGCGCCCCGAGGAGCGTCTTGCCATATGTCACCACTGGGTCTGACTGAGCGCCTCCAGGAGAGAGGCCCAAGCAAGACGCGCCCCGAGGAGCGTCTTGCCACATGTCAACACTGGGTGTGACAGAGGGCCTCCAGGAGAGAGGCCCAAGCAAGACGCGCCCCGAGGAGTGTCTTGCCACATGTCACCACTGGGTCTGACTGAGCGCCTCCAGGAGAGAGGCACAAGCAAGACGCGCCCCAAGGAACGTCATGCCACATGTCACTACTCGGTCTGACTGAGCGCCTCTAGGAGAGAGACCCAAGCAAGACGCGCCCCGAGGAGCGTCTTGCCACATGTCAACAGTGGGTCTGACTGAGCGCCTCCAGGAGAGAGGCCCAAGCAAGACGTGCCCCGAGGAGCGTCTTGCCACATGTCAGCAATGGGTCTGACTGAGCGCCTCCAGGAGAGAGGCCCAAGCAAGACGTGCCCCGAGGAGCGTCTTGACACATGTCAACACTGGGTCTGACTGAGGGCCTCCATGAGAGAAGCCCAAGCAAGACGTGCCCTGAGGAGCGTCTTGCCACAGGTCAACACTGGGTCTGACTGAGCACCTCCAGGAGAGAAGCCCAAGCAAGACGTGCCCCGAGGAGCGTCTTGCGACATGTCAACACTGGGTCTGACTGAGCACCTCCAGGAGAGAAGCCCAAGCAAGACGCGCCCCGAGGAGTGTCTTGCCACATGTCAACACTGGGTCTGACAGAGGGCCTCCAGGAGAGAGGCCCAAGCAAGACGCGCCCCGAGGAGTGTCTTGCCACATTTCAACACTGGGTCTGACAGAGGGCCTCCAGGAGTGAGGCCCAAGCAACACGCGCCCCGAGAAGTGTCTTGCCATATGTCACCACTGGGTCTGAATGAGCGCCTCCAGGAGAGCGGCCCAAGCAAGACGCGCCCCGAGGAGCGTCTTGCCACATGTCAACAATGGGTCTGACTGAGCGCCTCCAGGAGAGAGGCCCAAGTATGACGCGCCTCGAGGAGCGTCTTGCCACATGTCAACACTGGGTCTGACTGAGCGCCTCCAGGAGAGAGGCCCAAGCAAGACGTGCCCCGAGGAGCGTCTTGCCACATGTCAACACTGGGTCTGACTGAGCGCCTCCAGGAGAGAGGCCCAAGCAAGACACGCCCCGAGGAGCGTCTTGCCACATGTCAACAATGGGTCTGACTGAGGGCCTCCAGGAGAGAGGCCCAAGCAAGACGCGCCCCAAGGAGCGTCTTTCCACATGTCAACACTGGGTCTGACTGAGCGCCTCCAGGAGAAAGGCCCAAGAAAGACGCGCCCCGAGGGGCGTCTTGACACATGTCGACACTGGGTCTGACTGAGGGCCTCAATGAGAGAGGCCCAAGCAATATGTGCCCCAAGGATCGTCTAGCCACATGTCACCACTGGGTCTGACTGAGCGCCTCCAGGAGAGATGCCCAAGCAAGACGCGCCCCGAGGAGCGTCTTGCCACATGTCAGCACTCGGTCTGACTGAGCGCCTCCAGGAGAGAGGCCCAAGCAAGACGCGCCCCTATGAGCGTCTTGCCACATGTCAACACTGGGTCTGACTGAGCGCCTCCAGGAGAGAGGCCCAAGCAAGAAGCGCCCCGAGGAGCGTCTTGCCACATGTCAACAATGGGTCTGACTGAAGGCCTCCAGGAGAGAAGCCCAAGCAAGACGCGCCCCGAGGAGCGTCTTGCCACATGTCAACAAAGGGTCTGACTGAGCGCCTCCAGGAGAGAGGCCCAAGCAAGACGCGCCCCGAGGAGCATCTTGACACTTGTCAACACTGGGTCTGACTGAGGGCCTCCAGGAGAGAAGCCCAAGCAAGACGCGCCCTGAGGAGCGTCTTGCAACATGTCAACACTGGGTCTGACAGAGGGCCTCCAGGAGAGAGGCCCAAGCAACACGCGCCCTGAGGAGCGTCTTGCCATATGTCACCACTGGGTCTGACTGAGCGCCTCCAGGAGAGAGGCCCAAGCAAGACGTGCCCCGAGGAGCGTCTTGCCACATGTCAACACTGGGTGTGACAGAGGGCCTCCAGGAGAGAGGCCCAAGCAAGACGCGCCCCGAGGAGTGTCTTGCCACATGTCACCACTGGGTCTGACTGAGCGCCTCTAGGAGAGAGACCCAAGCAAGACGCGCCCCGAGGAGCGTCTTGCCACATGTCAACAGTGGGTCTGACTGAGCGCCTCCAGGAGAGAGGCCCAAGCAAGACGTGCCCCGAGGAGCGTCTTGCCACATGTCAGCAATGGGTCTGACTGAGCGCCTCCAGGAGAGAGGCCCAAGCAAGACGTGCCCCGAGGAGCGTCTTGACACATGTCAACACTGGGTCTGACTGAGGGCCTCCATGAGAGAAGCCCAAGCAAGACGTGCCCTGAGGAGCGTCTTGCCACATGTCAACACTGGGTCGGACTGAGCGCCTCCAGGAGAGAGGCCCAAGCAAGACGTGCCCCGAGGAGCGTCTTGTGACATGTCAACACTGGGTCTGACTGAGCACCTCCAGGAGAGAAGCCCAAGCAAGACGCGCCCTGAGGAGTGTCTTGCCACATGTCAACACTGGGTCTGACAGAGGGCCTCCAGGAGAGAGGCCCAAGCAAGACGCGCCCCGAGGAGTGTCTTGCCACATGTCAACACTGGGTCTGACAGAGGGCCTCCAGGAGTGAGGCCCAAGCAACACGCGCCCCGAGAAGTGTCTTGCCATATGTCACCACTGGGTCTGACTGAGCGCCTCCAGGAGAGCGGCCCAAGCAAGACGCGCCCCGAGGAGCGTCTTGCCACATGTCAACACTGGGTCTGACTGAGCGCCTCCAGGAGAGAGGCCCAAGTATGACGCGCCTCGAGGAGCGTCTTGCCACATGTCAACACTGGGTCTGACTGAGCGCCTCCAGGAGAGAGGCCCAAGCAAGACGTGCCCCGAGGAGCGTCTTGCCACATGTCAACACTGGAACTGACTGAGCGCCTCCAGGAGAGAGGCCCAAGCAAGACGCGCCCCGAGGAGCGTCTTGCCACATGTCAACACTGGGTCTGACTGAGCGCCTCCAGGAGAGAGGCCCAAGCAAGACGTGCCCCTATGAGCGTCTTGCCACATGTCAACACTGGGTCTGACTGAGCGCCTCCAGGAGAGAGGCCCAAGCAAGAAGCGCCCCAAGGAGCGTCTTGCCACATGTCAACAATGGGTCTGACTGAGGGCCTCCAGGAGAGAAGCCCAAGCAAGACGCGCCCCGAGGAGCGTCTTGCCACATGTCAACAATGGGTCTGACTGAGTGCCTCCAGGAGAGAGGCCCAAGCAAGACGCGCCCCGAGGAGCATCTTGACACTTGTCAACACTGGGTCTGACTGAGGGCCTCCAGGAGAGAAGCCCAAGCAAGACGCGCGCCGAGGAGCGTCTTGCCACATGTCAGCACTGGGTCTGACAGAGGGCCTCCAGGAGAGAGGCCCAAGCAACACGCGCCCCGAGGAGCGTCTTGCCATATGTCACCACTGGGTCTGACTGAGCGCTTCCAGGAGAGAGGCCCAAGCAAGATGCGCCCCGAGGAGCGTCTTGCCACATGTCAACACTGGGTCTGACTGAGCGCCTCCAGGAGAAAGGCCCAAGCAAGACGCGCCCCGAGGGGCGTCTTGACACATGTCAACACTGGGTATGACTGAGCGCCTCCAGGAGAGAGGCCCAAGCATGACGCGCCTCGAGGAGCGTCTTGCCACATGTCAGCACTGGGTCTGACTGAGCGCCTCCAGGAGAGAGGCCCAAGCAAGACGCGCCCCGAGGAGCGTCTTGCCACATGTCAACACTGGATCTGACTGAGCGCCTCCAGGAGAGAGGCCCAAGCAAGAAGGCCCCGAGGAGCGTCTTGCCACATGTCAACAATGGGTCTGACTGAGGGCCTCCAGGAGAGACGCCCAAGCAAGACGCGCCCCGAGGAGCGTCTTGCCACATGTCAACAATGGGTCTGACTGAGCGCCTCCAGGAGAGAGGCCCAAGCAAGACGCGCCCCGAGGAGCGTCTTGACACATGTCAACACTGGGTCTGACTGAGTGCCTCCATGAGAGAAGCCCAAGCAAGACGTGCCCTGAGGAGCGTCTTGCCACATGTGAACACTGGGTCTGACTGAGCGCCTCCAGGAGAGAGGCCCAAGCAAGACGTGCCCCGAGGAGCGTCTTGCGACATGTCAACACTGGGTCTGACTGAGCGCCTCCAGGAGAGAGTTCCAAGCAAGAAGCGCCCCGAGGAGCGTCTTGCCACATGTCAACAATGGGTCTGACTGAGGGCCTCCAGGAGAGAAGCCCAAGCAAGACGCGCCCCGAGGAGCTTCTTGCCACATGTCAACCATGGGTCTGACTGAGTGCCTCCAGGAGAGAGGCCCAATCAAGACGCGCCCCGAGGAGCATCTTGACACTTGTCAACACTGGGTCTGACTGAGGGCCTCCAGGAGACAAGCCCAAGCAAGACGCGCCCCGAGGAGTGTCTTGCCACATGTCAACACTGGGTCTGACAGAGGGCCTCCAGGAGAGAGGCCCAAGCAACACGCGCCCCGAGAAACGTCTTGCCATATGTCACCACTGGGTCTGACTGAGCGCCTCCAGGAGAGCGGCCCAAGCAAGACGCGCCCCGAGGAGCGTCTTGCCACATGTCAACACTGGGTCTGACTGAGCGCCTCCAGGAGAGAGGCCCAAGCAAGACGTGCCCCGAGGAGCTTCTTGCCACATGTCAAGTCTGGGTCTGACTGAGCGCCTCCAGGAGAGAGGCCCAAGCAAGACGCGCCCCGAGGAGCGTCTTGCCACATGTCAACACTGGGTCTGACTGAGCGCCTCCAGGAGAGAGGCCCAAGCAAGACGCGCCCCGAGGAGCATCTTGACACTTGTCAACACTGGGTCTGACTGAGGGCCTCCAGGAGAGAAGCCCAAGCAAGACGCGCGCCGAGGAGCGTCTTGCCACATGTCAACACTGGGTCTGACAGAGGGCCTCCAGGAGAGAGGCCCAAGCAACACGCGCCCCGAGGAGCGTCTTGCCATATGTCACCACTTGGTCTGACTGAGCGTCTCCAGGAGAGAGGCCCAAGCAAGACGCGCCCCGAGGAGCGTCTTGCCACATGTCAACACTGGGTCTGACTGAGCGCCTCCAGGAGAAAGGCCCAAGCAAGACGCGCCCCGAGGGGCGTCTTGACACATGTCAACACTGGGTCTGACTGAGGTCCTCAATGAGAGAGGCCCAAGCAATACGTGCCCCGAGGAGCGTCTAGCCACATGTCACCACTGGGTCTGACTGAGCGCCTCCAGGAGAGAGGCCCAAGCAAGACGAGCCCCGAGGAGCGTCTTGCCACATGTCAGCATTCGGTCTGACTGAGAGCCTCCAGGAGAGAGGCCCAAGCAAGACGCGCCCCGAGGAGCGTCTTGCCACATGTCAACACTGGGTCTGACTGAGAACCTCCAGGAGAGAGGCCCAAGCATGACGCGCCCCGAGGAGCGTCTTGCCACATGTCTACACTGGGTCTGACTGAGCGCCTCCAGGAGAGAGGCCCAAGCAAGACGCGCCCCGAGGAGCGTCTTGCCACATGTCAACACTGGGTCTGACTGAGCGCCTCCAGGAGAGAGGCCCAAGCAAGACGTGCCCCTATGAGCGTCTTGCCACATGTCAACACTGGGTCTGACTGAGCGCCTCCAGGAGAGAGGCCCAAGCAAGAAGCGCCCCGAGGAGCGTCTTGCCACATGTCAACAATGGGTCTGACTGAGCGCCTCCAGGAGAGAGGCCCAAGCAAGACGCGCCCCGAGGAGCATCTTTACACTTGTCAACACTGGGTCTGACTGAGGGCCTCCAGGAGAGAAGCCCAAGCAAGACGCGCGCCGAGGAGCGTCTTGCCACATGTCAACACTGGGTCTGACAGAGGGCCTCCACGAGAGAGGCCCAAGCAACACGCGCCCCGAGGAGCGTCTTGCCATATGTCACCACTGGGTCTGACTGAGCGCCTCCAGGAGAGAGGCCCAAGCAAGACGCGCCCCGAGGAGCGTCTTGCCACATGTCAGCACTGGGTCTGACAGAGGGCCTCCAGGAGAGAGGCCCAAGCAAGACGCGCCCCGAGGAGTGTCTTGCCACATGTCACCACTGGGTCTGACTGAGCGCCTCCAGGAGAGAGGCCCAAGCAAGACGCGCCCCGAAGAGCGTCATGCCACATGTCACTACTCGGTCTGACTGAGCGCCTCTAGGAGAGAGACCCAAGCAAGACACGCCCCGAGGAGCGTCTTGCCACGTGCCAACACTGGGTCTGATTGAGGGCCTCCATGAGAGAGGCCCCAGCAAGACGCGCCCCGAGGAGCGTCTAACCCCACATGTCAACACTGGGTCTGACTGAGGGCCTCCAGGAGAGAGGCCCAAGCAATACGCGCCCCGAGGAGCGTCTTGCCACATGTCACCTCTGGTTCTGACTGAGCGCCTCCAGGAGAGAGGCCCAAGCAAGACGCGCCCCGAGGAGCGTCTTGCCACATGTCAACACTGGGTCTGACTGAGCGCCTCCAGGAGAGAGGCCCAAGCATGACGCACCTCGAGGAGCGTCTTGCCACATGTCAACACTGGGTCTGACTGAGCGCCTCCAGGAGAGAGGCCCAAGCAAGACGTGCCCCGAGGAGCGTCTTGCCACATGTCAACACTGGGTCTGACTGAGCGCCTCCAGGAGAGAGGCCCAAGCAAGACGCGCCCCGAGGAGCGTCTTGCCACATGTCAACACTGGGTCTGACTGAGCGCCTCCAGGAGAGAGGCCCAAGCAAGAAGCACCCCGAGGAGCGTCTTGCCACATGTCAACAATGGGTCTGACTGAGGGCCTCCAGGAGAGAAGCCCAAGCAAGACGCGCCCCGAGGAGCGTCTTGCCACATGTCAACAATGGGTCTGACTGAGCGCCTCCAGGAGAGAGGCCCAAGCAAGACGCGCCCCGAGAAGCATCTTGACACTTGTCAACACTGGGTCTGACTGAGGGCCTCCAGGAGAGAAGCCCAAGAAAGACGCGCGCCGAGGAGCGTCTTGCCACATGTCAACACTGGGTCTGACAGAGGGCCTCCAGGAGAGAGGCCCAAGCAACACGCGCCCCGAGGAGCGTCTTGCCATATGTCACCACTGGGTCTGACTGAGCGTCTCCAGGAGAGAGGCCCAAGCAAGACGCGCCCCGAGGAGCGTCTTGCCACATGTCTACACTGGGTCTGACTGAGCGCCTCCAGGAGAGAGGCCCAAGCAAGACGCGCCCCGAGGAGCGTCTTGCCACATGTCAACACTGGGTCTGACTGAGCGCCTCCAGGAGAGAGGCCCAAGCAAGACGTGCCCCTATGAGCGTCTTGCCACATGTCAACACTGGGTCTGGCTGAGCGCCTCCAGGAGAGAGGCCCAAGCAAGAAGCGCCCCGAGGAGCGTCTTGCCACATGTCAACAATGGGTCTGACTGAGCGCCTCCAGGAGAGAGGCCCAAGCAAGACGCGCCCCGAGGAGCATCTTTACACTTGTCAACACTGGGACTGACTGAGGGCCTCCAGGAGAGAAGCCCAAGCAAGACGCGCCCCGAGGAGCGTCTTGCCACATGTCAACACTGGGTCTGACAGAGGGCCTCCACGAGAGAGGCCCAAGCAACACGCGCCCCGAGGAGCGTCTTGCCATATGTCACCACTGGGTCTGACTGAGCGCCTCCAGGAGAGAGGCCCAAGCAAGACGCGCCCCGAGGAGCGTCTTGCCACATGTCAACACTGGGTCTGACAGAGGGCCTCCAGGAGAGAGGCCCAAGCAAGACGCGCCCCGAGGAGTGTCTTGCCACATGTCACCACTGGGTCTGACTGAGCGCCTCCAGGAGAGAGGCCCAAGCAAGACGCGCCCCGAGGAGCGTCATGCCACATGTCACTACTCGGTCTGACTGAGCGCCTCTAGGAGAGAGACCCAAGCAAGACACGCCCCGAGGAGCGTCTTGCCACGTGCCAACACTGGGTCTGATTGAGGGCCTCCATGAGAGAGGCCCCAGCAAGACGCGCCCCGAGGAGCGTCTAACCCCACATGTCAACACTGGGTCTGACTGAGGGCCTCCAGGAGAGAGGCCCAAGCAATACGCGCCCCGAGGAGCGTCTTGCCACATGTCACCTCTGGTTCTGACTGAGCGCCTCCAGGAGAGAGGCCCAAGCAAGACGCGCCCCGAGGAGCGTCTTGTCACATGTCAACACTGGGTCTGACTGAGCGCCTCCAGGAGAGAGGCCCAAGCAAGACGCGCCCCGAGGAGCGTCTTGCCACATGTCAACAGTGGGTCTGACTGAGCGCCTCCAGGAGAGAGGCCCAAGCAAGACGTGCCCTGAGGAGCGTCTTGCCACATGTCATCACTGGGTCTGACAGAGCGCCTCCAGGAGAGAGGCCCAAGCAAGACGCGCCCCGAGGAGCGTCTTGACACATGTCAACACTGGGTCTGACTGAGGGCCTCCATGAGAGAAGCCCAAGCAAGACGTGCCCTGAGGAGCGTCTTGCCATATGTCAACACTGGGTTTGACTGAGCGCCTCCAGGAGAGAGGCCCAAGCAAGACGTGCCCCGAGGAGCGTCTTGCGACATGTCAACACTGGGTCTGACTGAGCGCCTCCAGGAGAGAGGCCCAAGCAAGAAGCGCCCCGAGGAGCGTCTTGCCACATGTCAACAATGGGTCTGACTGAGGGCCTCAAGGAGAGAAGCCCAAGCAAGATGCGCCCCGAGGAGCGTCTTGCCACATGTCAACCATGGGTCTGACTGAGCGCCTCCAGGAGAGAGTCCCAATCAAGACGCGCCCCGAGGAGCATCTTGACACTTGTCAACACTGGGTCTGACTGAGGGCCTCCAGGAGAGAAGCCCAAGCAAGACGCGCCCCGAGGAGTGTCTTGCCACATGTCAACACTGGGTCTGACAGAGGGCCTCCAGGAGAGAGGCCCAAGCAACACGCGCCCCAAGAAGCGTCTTGCCGTATGTCACCACTGGGTCTGACTGAGCGCCTCCAGGAGAGCGGCCCAAGCAAGACGCGCCCCGAGGAGCGTCTTGCCACATGTCAACACTGGGTCTGACAGAGGGCCTCCATGAGAGAGGCCCAAGCAAGACGCGCCCCGAGGAGTGTCCTGCCACATGTCACCACTGCGTCTGACTGAGCGCCTCCAGGAGAGAGGCCCAAGCAAGACGCGCCCCGAGGAGCGTCATGCCACATGTCAATACTCGGTCTGACTGAGCGCCTCCAGGAGAGAGACCCAAGCAAGACGCGCCCCGAGGAGCGTCTTGCCACGTGTCAACACTGTGTCTGACAGAGGGCCTCCAGGAGAGAGGCCCAAGCAATACGCGCCCCGAGGAGCGTCTTGCCACATGTCACCTCTGGTTCTGACTGAGCGCCTCCAGGAGAGAGGCCCAAGCAAGACGCGCCCCGAGGAGCGTCTTGTCACATGTCAACACTGGGTCTGACTGAGCGCCTCCAGGAGAGAGGCCCAAGCAAGACGCGTCCCGAGGAGCGTCTTGCCACATGTCAACACTGGGTCTGACTGAGCGCCTCCAGGAGAGAGGACCAAGCAAGACGCGCCCCGAGGAGCGTCTTGACACATGTCAACACTGGGTCTGACTGAGGGCCTCCATGAGAGAAGCCCAAGCAAGACGTGCCCTGAGGAGCGTCTTGCCACATGTCAACACTGGGTCTGACTGAGCGCCTCCAGGAGAGAGGACCAAGCAAGACGCGCCCCGAGGAGCGTCTTGACACATGTCAACACTGGGTCTGACTGAGGGCCTCCATGAGAGAAGCCCAAGCAAGACGTGCCCTGAGGAGCGTCTTGCCACATGTCAACACTGGGTCTGACTGAGCGCCTCCAGGAGAGAGGCCCAAGCAAGACGTGCCCCGAGGAGCGTCTTGCGACATGTCAACACTGGGTCTGACTGAGCGCCTCCAGGAGAGAGGCCCAAGCAAGAAGCGCCCCGAGGAGCGTCTTGCCACATGTCAACAATGGGTCTGACTGAGCGCCTCCAGGAGAGAAGCCCAAGCAAGACGTGCCCTGAGGAGCGTCTTGCAACATGTGAACACTGGGTCTGACTGAGCGCCTCCAGGAGAGAGGCCCAAGCAAGAAGCGCCCCGAGGAGCGTCTTGCCACATGTCAACAATGGGTCTGACTGAGGGCCTTCAGGGGAGAAGCCCAAGCAAGACTCGCCCCGAGGAGCGTCTTACCACATGTCAACCATGGGTCTGACTGAGCGCCTCCAGGAGAGAGTCCCAATCAAGACGCGCCTCGAGGAGCATCTTGACACTTGTCAACACTGGGTCTGACTGAGGGCCTCCAGGAGAGAAGCCCAAGCAAGACGCGCCCCGAGGAGTGTCTTGCCACATGTCAACACTGGGTCTGACAGAGGGCCTCCAGGAGAGAGGCCCAAGCAACACGCGCCCCAAGAAGCGTCTTGCCATATGTCACCACTGGGTCCGACTGAGCGCCTCCAGGAGAGCGGCCCAAGCAAGACGCGCCCCGAGGAGCGTCTTGCCAAGTGTCAACACTGGGTCTGACAGAGGGCCTCCAGGAGAGAGGCCCAAGCAAGACGCGCCCCGAGGAGTGTCTTGCCACATGTCACCACTGGGTCTGACTGAGCGCCTCCAGGAGAGAGGCCCAAGCAACACGCGCCCCGAGGAGCGTCATGCCACATGTCAATACTCGGTCTGACTGAGCGCCTCCAGGAGAGAGACCCAAGCAAGACGCGCCCCGAGGAGCGTCTTGCCACGTGTCAACACTGGGTCTGACAGAGGGCCTCCAGGAGAGAGGCCCAAGCAATACGCGCCCCGAGGAGCGTCTTGCCACATGTCACCTCTGGTTCTGACTGAGTGCCTCCAGGAGAGAGGCCCAAGCAAGACGCGCCCCGAGGAGCGTCTTGTCACATGTCAACACTGGGTCTGACTGAGCGCCTCCAGGAGAGAGGCCCAAGCAAGACACGTCCCGCGGAGCGTCTTGCCACATGTCAACACTGGGTCTGACTGAGCGCCTCCAGGAGAGAGGCCAAAGCAAGACGCGACCCGAGGAGCGTCTTGCCACATGTCAACACTGGGTCTGACTGAGTGCCTCCATGAGAGAAGCCCAAGCAAGACGTGCCCCGAGGAGCATCTTGCCACATGTCAACACTGGGTCTGACTGAGTGCCTCCAGGAGAGAGGCCCAAGCAAGACGTGCCCCAAGGAGCGTCTTGCCACATGTCAACACTGGGTCTGACTGAGCGCCTCCAGGAGAGAGGCCCAAGCAAGAAGCGCCCCGAGGAGCGTCTTGCCACATGTCAACAATGGGTCTGACTGAGGGCCTCCAGGAGAGAAGCCCAAGCAAGACGCGCCCCGAGGAGCGTCTTGCCACATGTCAACAATGGGTCTGACTGAGCGCCTCCAGGAGAGAGGCTCAAGCAAGACGCGCCCCGAGGAGCATCTTGACACTTGTCAACACTGGGTCTGACTGAGGGCCTCCAGGAGAGAAGCCCAAGCAAGACGCGCCCCGAGGAGTGTCTTGCCACATGTCAACACTCGGTCTGACAGAGGGCCTCCAGGAGAGAGGCCAAAGCAACACGCGCCCCGAGAAGCGTCTTGCCACATGTCACCACTGGGTCTGACTGAGCGCCTCCAGGAGAGAGGCCCAAGCAAGACGCGCCCCGAGGAGCGTCGTGCCACATGTCAGCACTCGGTCTGACTGAGCGCCTCCAGGAGAGAGGCCCAAGCAAAACGCGCCCCGAGGAGCGTCTTGCCACATGTCAACACTGGGTCTGACTGAGCGCCTCCAGGAGAGAGGCCCAAGCAAGACGCGCCCCGAGGAGCGTCTTGCCACATGTCAACACTGGGTCTGACTGAGCGCCTCCAGGAGAGAGGCCCAAGCAAGATGTGCCCCTATGAGCGTCTTGCCACATGTCAACACTGGGTCTGACTGAATGCCTCCAGTAGAGAGGCCCAAGCAAGAAGCGCCCCGAGGAGCGTCTTGCCACATGTCAACAATGGGTCTGACTGAGGGCCTCCAGGAGAGAAGCCCAAGCAAGACGCGCCCCGAGGAGCGTCTTGCCACATGTCAACAATGGGTCTGACTGAGCCCCTCCAGGAGAGAGGCCCAAGCAAGACGTGCCCCGAGGAGCATCTTGACACTTGTCAACACTGGGTCTGACTGAGGGCCTCCAGGAGAGAAGTCCAAGCAAGACGCGCCCCGAGGAGCGTCTTGCCACATGTCAACACTGGGTCTGACAGAGGGCCTTCAGGAGAGAGGCCCAAGCAACACGCGCCCCGAGGAGCGTCTTGCCATATGTCACCACTGGGTCTGACTGAGCGCCTCCAGGAGAGAGGCCCAAGCAAGACGTGCCCCGAGGAGCGTCTTGCCACATGTCAACACTGGGTCTGACAGAGTGCCTCCAGGAGAGAGGCCCAAGCAAGACGCGCCCCGAGGAGTGTCTTGCCACATGTCACCACTGGGTCTGACTAAGCGCCTCCAGGAGAGAGGCCCAAGCAAGACGCGCCCCGAGGAGCGTCTTGCCACATGTCAACACTGGGTCTGACTGAGGGCCTCCAGGAGAGAGGCCCAAGCAAGACGCGCCCCGAGGAGCGTCTTGCCACATGTCAACACTGGGTCTGACTGAGGGCCTCCAGGAGAGAGGCCCAAGCAATACGCGCCCCGAGGAGCGTCATGCCACATGTCACCTCTGGTTCTGACTGAGCGCCTCCAGGAGAGAGGCCCAAGCAAGACGCGCCCCGAGGAGCGTCTTGACACATGTCAACACTGGGTCTGACTGAGGGCCTCCATGAGAGAAGCCCAAGCAAGACGTGCCCTGAGGAGCGTCTTGCCATATGTCAACACTGGGTTTGACTGAGCGCCTCCAGGAGAGAGGCCCAAGCAAGACGTGCCCCGAGGAGCGTCTTGCGACATGTCAACACTGGGTCTGACTGAGCGCCTCCAGGAGAGAGGCCCAAGCAAGAAGCGCCCCGAGGAGCGTCTTGCCACATGTCAACAATGGGTCTGACTGAGGGCCTCAAGGAGAGAAGCCCAAGCAAGATGCGCCCCGAGGAGCGTCTTGCCACATGTCAACCATGGGTCTGACTGAGCGCCTCCAGGAGAGAGTCCCAATCAAGACGCGCCCCGAGGAGCATCTTGACACTTGTCAACACTGGGTCTGACTGAGGGCCTCCAGGAGAGAAGCCCAAGCAAGACGCGCCCCGAGGAGTGTCTTGCCACATGTCAACACTGGGTCTGACAGAGGGCCTCCAGGAGAGAGGCCCAAGCAACACGCGCCCCAAGAAGCGTCTTGCCGTAAGTCACCACTGGGTCTGACTGAGCGCCTCCAGGAGAGCGGCCCAAGCAAGACGCGCCCCGAGGAGCGTCTTGCCACATGTCAACACTGGGTCTGACAGAGGGCCTCCATGAGAGAGGCCCAAGCAAGACGCGCCCCGAGGAGTGTCCTGCCACATGTCACCACTGCGTCTGACTGAGCGCCTCCAGGAGAGAGGCCCAAGCAAGACGCGCCCCGAGGAGCGTCATGCCACATGTCAATACTCGGTCTGACTGAGCGCCTCCAGGAGAGAGACCCAAGCAAGACGCGCCCCGAGGAGCGTCTTGCCACGTGTCAACACTGTGTCTGACAGAGGGCCTCCAGGAGAGAGGCCCAAGCAATACGCGCCCCGAGGAGCGTCTTGCCACATGTCACCTCTGGTTCTGACTGAGCGCCTCCAGGAGAGAGGCCCAAGCAAGACGCGCCCCGAGGAGCGTCTTGTCACATGTCAACACTGGGTCTGACTGAGCGCCTCCAGGAGAGAGGCCCAAGCAAGACGCGTCCCGAGGAGCATCTTGCCACATGTCAACACTGGGTCTGACTGAGCGCCTCCAGGAGAGAGGACCAAGCAAGACGCGCCCCGAGGAGCGTCTTGACACATGTCAACACTGGGTCTGACTGAGGGCCTCCATGAGAGAAGCCCAAGCAAGACGTGCCCTGAGGAGCGTCTTGCCACATGTCAACACTGGGTCTGACTTAGCGCCTCCAGGAGAGAGGACCAAGCAAGACGCGCCCCGAGGAGCGTCTTGACACATGTCAACACTGGGTCTGACTGAGGGCCTCCATGAGAGAAGCCCAAGCAAGACGTGCCCTGAGGAGCGTCTTGCCACATGTCAACACTGGGTCTGACTGAGCGCCTCCAGGAGAGAGGCCCAAGCAAGACGTGCCCCGAGGAGCGTCTTGCGACATGTCAACACTGGGTCTGACTGAGCGCCTCCAGGAGAGAGGCCCAAGCAAGAAGCGCCCCGAGGAGCGTCTTGCCACATGTCAACAATGGGTCTGACTGAGCGCCTCCAGGAGAGAGGCCCAAGCAAGAAGCGCCCCGAGGAGCGTCTTGCCACATGTCAACAATGGGTCTGACTGAGGGCCTTCAGGGGAGAAGCCCAAGCAAGACGCGCCCCGAGGAGCGTCTTACCACATGTCAACCATGGGTCTGACTGAGCGCCTCCAGGTGAGAGTCCCAATCAAGATGCGCCTCGAGGAGCATCTTGACACTTGTCAACACTGGGTCTGACTGAGGGCCTCCAGGAGAGAAGCCCAAGCAAGACGCGCCCCGAGGAGTGTCTTGCCACATGTCAACACTGGGTCTGACAGAGGGCCTCCAGGAGAGAGGCCCAAGCAACACGCGCCCCAAGAAGCGTCTTGCCATATGTCACCACTGGGTCCGACTGAGCGCCTCCAGGAGAGCGGCCCAAGCAAGACGCGCCCCGAGGAGCGTCTTGCCAAGTGTCAACACTGGGTCTGACAGAGGGCCTCCAGGAGAGAGGCCCAAGCAAGACGCGCCCCGAGGAGTGTCTTGCCACATGTCACCACTGGGTCTGACTGAGCGCCTCCAGGAGAGAGGCCCAAGCAACACGCGCCCCGAGGAGCGTCATGCCACATGTCAATACTCGGTCTGACTGAGCGCCTCCAGGAGAGAGACCCAAGCAAGACGCGCCCCGAGGAGCGTCTTGCCACGTGTCAACACTGGGTCTGACAGAGGGCCTCCAGGAGAGAGGCCCAAGCAATACGCGCCCCGAGGAGCGTCTTGCCACATGTCACCTCTGGTTCTGACTGAGTGCCTCCAGGAGAGAGGCCCAAGCAAGACGCGCCCCGAGGAGCGTCTTGTCACATGTCAACACTGGGTCTGACTGAGCGCCTCCAGGAGAGAGGCCCAAGCAAGACACGTCCCGCGGAGCGTCTTGCCACATGTCAACACTGGGTCTGACTGAGCGCCTCCAGGAGAGAGGCCAAAGCAAGACGCGACCCGAGGAGCGTCTTGCCACATGTCAACACTGGGTCTGACTGAGTGCCTCCATGAGAGAAGCCCAAGCAAGACGTGCCCCGAGGAGCATCTTGCCACATGTCAACACTGGGTCTGACTGAGTGCCTCCAGGAGAGAGGCCCAAGCAAGACGTGCCCCAAGGAGCGTCTTGCCACATGTCAACACTGGGTCTGACTGAGCGCCTCCAGGAGAGAGGCCCAAGCAAGAAGCGCCCCGAGGAGCGTCTTGCCACATGTCAACAATGGGTCTGACTGAGGGCCTCCAGGAGAGAAGCCCAAGCAAGACGCGCCCCGAGGAGCGTCTTGCCACATGTCAACAATGGGTCTGACTGAGCGCCTCCAGGAGAGAGGCTCAAGCAAGACGCGCCCCGAGGAGCATCTTGACACTTGTCAACACTGGGTCTGACTGAGGGCCTCCAGGAGAGAAGCCCAAGCAAGACGCGCCCCGAGGAGTGTCTTGCCACATGTCAACACTGGGTCTGACAGAGGGCCTCCAGGAGAGAGGCCAAAGCAACACACGCCCCGAGAAGCGTCTTGCCACATGTCACCACTGGGTCTGACTGAGCGCCTCCAGGAGAGAGGCCCAAGCAAGACGCGCCCCGAGGAGCGTCGTGCCACATGTCAGCACTCGGTCTGACTGAGCGCCTCCAGGAGAGAGGCCCAAGCAAAACGCGCCCCGAGGAGCGTCTTGCCACATGTCAACACTGGGTCTGACTGAGCGCCTCCAGGAGAGAGGCCCAAGCAAGACGCGCCCCGAGGAGCGTCTTGCCACATGTCAACACTGGGTCTGACTGAGCGCCTCCAGGAGAGAGGCCCAAGCAAGATGTGCCCCTATGAGCGTCTTGCCACATGTCAACACTGGGTCTGACTGAATGCCTCCAGTAGAGAGGCCCAAGCAAGAAGCGCCCCGAGGAGCGTCTTGCCACATGTCAACAATGGGTCTGACTGAGGGCCTCCAGGAGAGAAGCCCAAGCAAGACGCGCCCCGAGGAGCGTCTTGCCACATGTCAACAATGGGTCTGACTGAGCCCCTCCAGGAGAGAAGTCCAAGCAAGACGCGCCCCGAGGAGCGTCTTGCCACATGTCAACACTGGGTCTGACAGAGGGCCTTCAGGAGAGAGGCCCAAGCAACACGCGCCCCGAGGAGCGTCTTGCCATATGTCACCACTGGGTCTGACTGAGCGCCTCCAGGAGAGAGGCCCAAGCAAGACGTGCCCCGAGGAGCGTCTTGCCACATGTCAACACTGGGTCTGACAGAGTGCCTCCAGGAGAGAGGCCCAAGCAAGACGCGCCCCGAGGAGTGTCTTGCCACATGTCACCACTGGGTCTGACTAAGCGCCTCCAGGAGAGAGGCCCAAGCAAGACGCGCCCCGAGGAGCGTCTTGCCACATGTCAACACTGGGTCTGACTGAGGGCCTCCAGGAGAGAGGCCCAAGCAAGACGCGCCCCGAGGAGCGTCTTGCCACATGTCAACACTGGGTCTGACTGAGGGCCTCCAGGAGAGAGGCCCAAGCAATACGCGCCCCGAGGAGCGTCATGCCACATGTCACCTCTGGTTCTGACTGAGCGCCTCCAGGAGAGAGGCCCAAGCAAGACGCGCCCCGAGGAGCGTCTTGTCACATGTCAACACTGGGTCTGACTGAGCGCCTCTAGGAGAGAGGCCCAAGCAAGACGCGCCCCGAGGAGCATCTTGCCACATGTCAACAGTGAGTCTGACTGAGCGCCTCCAGGAGAGAGGCCCAATTAAGACGCTCCCCGAGGAGCGTCTTGCCACATGTCAACAATGGGTCTGACAGAGGGCCTCCAGGAGAGAGGCCCAAGCAACACGCGCCCCGAGAAGCGTCTTGCCATATGTCACCACTGGGTCTGACTGAGCGCCTCCAGGAGAGAGGCCCAAGCAAGACGCGCCCCGAGGAGCGTCTTGCCACATGTCAACACTGGGTCTGACAGAGGGCCTCCAGGAGAGAGGCCCAAGCAAGACGCGCCCCGAGGAGTGTCTTGCCACATGTCACCACTGGGTATGACTGAGCGCCTCCAGGAGAGAGGCCCAAGCAAGACGCGCCCCGAGGTGCGTCTTGCCACGTGTCAACACTGGGTCTGACAGAGGGCCTCCAGGAGAGAAGACCAAGCAATACGCGCCCCGAGGAGCGTCTTGCCACATGTCACCTCTGGTTCTGACTGAGCGCCTCCAGGAGAGAGGCCCAAGCAAGACGCGCCCCGAGGAGCGTCTTGTCACATGTCAACACTGGGTCTGACTGAGCGCCTCCAGGAGAGAGGTCCAAGCAAGACGCGCCCCGAGGAGCGTCTTGCCACATGTCAACACTGGGTCTGACTGAGCGCCTCCAGGAGAGAGGCCCAAGCAAGACGCGCCCCGAGGAGCGTCTTGCCACATGTCAACACTGGTTCTGACTGAGTGCCTCCATGAGAGAAGCCCCAGCAAGACGCGCCCCGAGGAGCGTCTTGCCACATGTCAACACTGGGTCTGACTGAGCGCCTCCAGGAGAGAGGCCCAAGCAAGACGCGCCCCGAGGAGCGTCTTGACACATGTCAACACTGGGTCTGACTGAGGGCCTCCTTGAGAGAAGCCCAAGCAAGACACGCCCCGAGGGGCGTCTTGACACCTGTCAACACTGGGTCTGACTGAGGGCCTCAATGAGAGAGGCCCCAGCAAGACGCGCCCCGAGGAGCGTCTTGCCACATGTCAACACTGGGTCTGACTGAGCGCCTCCAGGAGAGAAGCCCAAGCAAGACGCGCCCCGAGGAGCGTCTTGACACATGTCAACACTGGGTCTGACTGAGGGCCTCCTTGAGAGAAGCCCAAGCAAGACACGCCCCGAGGGGCGTCTTGACACCTGTCAACACTGGGTCTGACTGAGGGCCTCAATGAGAGAGGCCCAAGCAATACGTGCCCCGAGGAGCGTCTAGCCACATGTCACCACTGGGTCTGACTGAGCGCCTCCAGGAGAGAGGCCCAAGCAAGACGTGCCCCGAGGAGCGTCTTGCCACATGTCAACACTGGGTCTGACTGAGCGCCTCCAGGAGAGAGGCCCAAGCAAGGAGAGCCCCGAGGAGCATCTTGCCACATATCAACAATTGGTCTGACTGAGCGCCTCCAGGAGAGAGGCCCAAGCAAGACGCGCCCCGAAGAGCGTCTTGACACTTGTCAACACTGGTTCTGACTGAGGGCCTCCAGGAGAGAGGCCCAAGCAAGACGCGCCCGAGGAGCGTCTTGCCACATGTCAACACTGGGTCTGACTGAGCGCCTCCAGGAGAGAGGCCCAAGCAAGACGCGCCCCGAGGAGCGTCTTGCCACATGTCAACACTGGGTCTGACTGAGTGCCTCCATGAGAGAAGCCTCAGCAAGACGCGCCCCGAGGAGCGTCTTGCCACATGTCAACACTGGGTCTGACTGAGCGCCTCCAGGAGAGAGGCCCACGCAAGACGCGCCCCGAGGAGCGTCTTGACACATGTCAACACTGGGTCTGACTGAGGGCCTAAATGAGAGAAGCCCAAGCAAGACGCGCCCCGAGGGGCGTCTTGACACATGTCAACACTGGGTCTGACTGAGGGCCTCAATGAGAGAGGCCCAAGCAATACGTGCCCCGAGGAGCGTCTAGCCACATGTCACCACTGGGTCTGACTGAGCGCCTCCAGGAGAGAGGCCCAAGCAAGACGTGCCCCGAGGAGCGTCTTGCCACATGTCAACACTGGGTCTGACTGAGCGCCTCCAGGAGAGAGGCCCAAGCAAGGAGAGCCCCGAGGAGCATCTTGCCACATATCAACAATTGTTCTGACTGAGCGCCTCCAGGAGAGAGGCCCAAGCAAGACGCGCCCCGAAGAGCGTCTTGACACTTGTCAACACTGGGTCTGACTGAGGGCCTCCATGAGAGAATCCCAAGCAAGACGCACCCCGAGGAGTGTCTTGCCACATGTCAACACTGGGTCTGACAGAGGGCCTCCAGGAGAGAGGCCCAAGCAATACGCGCCCCGAGGAGCGTCTTGCCATATGTCACCACTGGGTCTGACTGAGCGCCTCAAGGAGAGAGGCCCAAGCAAGACGCGCCCCGAGGAGCGTCTTGACACATGTCAACACTGGGTCTGACTGAGGGCCTCCTTGAGAGAAGCCCAAGCAAGACACGCCCCGAGGGGCGTCTTGACACCTGTCAACACTGGGTCTGACTGAGGGCCTCAATGAGAGAGGCCCCAGCAAGACGCGCCCCGAGGAGCGTCTTGCCACATGTCAACACTGGGTCTGACTGAGCGCCTCCAGGAGAGAAGCCCAAGCAAGACGCGCCCCGAGGAGCGTCTTGACACATGTCAACACTGGGTCTGACTGAGGGCCTCCTTGAGAGAAGCCCAAGCAAGACACGCCCCGAGGGGCGTCTTGACACCTGTCAACACTGGGTCTGACTGAGGGCCTCAATGAGAGAGGCCCAAGCAATACGTGCCCCGAGGAGCGTCTAGCCACATGTCACCACTGGGTCTGACTGAGCGCCTCCAGGAGAGAGGCCCAAGCAAGACGTGCCCCGAGGAGCGTCTTGCCACATGTCAACACTGGGTCTGACTGAGCGCCTCCAGGAGAGAGGCCCAAGCAAGGAGAGCCCCGAGGAGCATCTTGCCACATATCAACAATTGGTCTGACTGAGCGCCTCCAGGAGAGAGGCCCAAGCAAGACGCGCCCCGAAGAGCGTCTTGACACTTGTCAACACTGGTTCTGACTGAGGGCCTCCAGGAGAGAGGCCCAAGCAAGACGCGCCCGAGGAGCGTCTTGCCACATGTCAACACTGGGTCTGACTGAGCGCCTCCAGGAGAGAGGCCCAAGCAAGACGCGCCCCGAGGAGCGTCTTGCCACATGTCAACACTGGGTCTGACTGAGTGCCTCCATGAGAGAAGCCTCAGCAAGACGCGCCCCGAGGAGCGTCTTGCCACATGTCAACACTGGGTCTGACTGAGCGCCTCCAGGAGAGAGGCCCACGCAAGACGCGCCCCGAGGAGCGTCTTGACACATGTCAACACTGGGTCTGACTGAGGGCCTAAATGAGAGAAGCCCAAGCAAGACGCGCCCCGAGGGGCGTCTTGACACATGTCAACACTGGGTCTGACTGAGGGCCTCAATGAGAGAGGCCCAAGCAATACGTGCCCCGAGGAGCGTCTAGCCACATGTCACCACTGGGTCTGACTGAGCGCCTCCAGGAGAGAGGCCCAAGCAAGACGTGCCCCGAGGAGCGTCTTGCCACATGTCAACACTGGGTCTGACTGAGCGCCTCCAGGAGAGAGGCCCAAGCAAGGAGAGCCCCGAGGAGCATCTTGCCACATATCAACAATTGTTCTGACTGAGCGCCTCCAGGAGAGAGGCCCAAGCAAGACGCGCCCCAACGAGCGTCTTGACACTTGTCAACACTGGGTCTGACTGAGGGCCTCCATGAGAGAATCCCAAGCAAGACGCACCCCGAGGAGTGTCTTGCCACATGTCAACACTGGGTCTGACAGAGGGCCTCCAGGAGAGAGGCCCAAGCAATACGCGCCCCGAGGAGCGTCTTGCCATATGTCACCACTGGGTCTGACTGAGCGCCTCAAGGAGAGAGGCCCAAGCAAGACGCGCCCCGAGGAGCGTCTTGCCACATGTCAGCACTCGGTCTGACTGAGCGCCTCCAGGAGAGAGGCCCAAGCAAGACGCTCCCCGAGGAGCGTCTTGCCACATGTCAACAATGGGTCTGACAGAGGGCCTCCAGGAGAGAGGCCCAAGCAACACGCGCCCCGAGAAGCGTCTTGCCATATGTCACCACTGGGTCTGACTGAGCGCCTCCAGGAGAGAGGCCCAAGCAAGACGCGCCCCGAGGAGCGTCTTGCCACATGTCAACACTGGGTCTGACAGAGGGCCTCCAGGAGAGAGGCCCAAGCAAGACGCGCCCCGAGGAGTGTCTTGCCACATGTCACCACTGGGTATGACTGAGCGCCTCCAGGAGAGAGGCCCAAGCAAGACGCGCCCCGAGGTGCGTCTTGCCACGTGTCAACACTGGGTCTGACAGAGGGCCTCCAGGAGAGAAGACCAAGCAATACGCGCCCCGAGGAGCGTCTTGCCACATGTCACCTCTGGTTCTGACTGAGCGCCTCCAGGAGAGAGGCCCAAGGAAGACGCGCCCCGAGGAGCGTCTTGTCACATGTCAACACTGGGTCTGACTGAGCGCCTCCAGGAGAGAGGTCCAAGCAAGACGCGCCCCGAGGAGCGTCTTGCCACATGTCAACACTGGGTCTGACTGAGCGCCTCCAGGAGAGAGGCCCAAGCAAGACGCGCCCCGAGGAGCGTCTTGCCACATGTCAACACTGGGTCTGACTGAGTGCCTCCATGAGAGAAGCCCCAGCAAGACGCGCCCCGAGGAGCGTCTTGCCACATGTCAACACTGGGTCTGACTGAGCGCCTCCAGGAGAGAGGCCCAAGCAAGACGCGCCCCGAGGAGCGTCTTGACACATGTCAACACTGGGTCTGACTGAGGGCCTCCTTGAGAGAAGCCCAAGCAAGACACGCCCCGAGGGGCGTCTTGACACATGTCAACACTGGGTCTGACTGAGGGCCTCAATGAGAGAGGCCCAAGCAATACGTGCCCCGAGGAGCGTCTAGCCACATGTCACCACTGGGTCTGACTGAGCGCCTCCAGGAGAGAGGCCCAAGCAAGACGTGCCCCGAGGAGCGTCTTGCCACATGTCAACACTGGGTCTGACTGAGCGCCTCCAGGAGAGAGGCCCAAGCAAGGAGAGCCCGAGGAGCGTCTTGCCACATGTCAACACTGGGTCTGACTGAGCGCCTCCAGGAGAGAGGCCCAAGCAAGACGCGCCCCGAGGAGCGTCTTGCCACATGTCAACACTGGGTCTGACTGAGTGCCTCCATGAGAGAAGCCTCAGCAAGATGCGCCCCGAGGAGCGTCTTGCCACATGTCACCACTGGGTATGACTGAGCGCCTCCAGGAGAGAGGCCCAAGCAAGACGCGCCCCGAGGTGCGTCTTGCCACGTGTCAACACTGGGTCTGACAGAGGGCCTCCAGGAGAGAAGACCAAGCAATACGCGCCCCGAGGAGCGTCTTGCCACATGTCACCTCTGGTTCTGACTGAGCGCCTCCAGGAGAGAGGCCCAAGCAAGACGCGCCCCGAGGAGCGTCTTGTCACATGTCAACACTGGGTCTGACTGAGCGCCTCCAGGAGAGAGGTCCAAGCAAGACGCGCCCCGAGGAGCGTCTTGCCACATGTCAACACTGGGTCTGACTGAGCGCCTCCAGGAGAGAGGCCCAAGCAAGACGCGCCCCGAGGAGCGTCTTGCCACATGTCAACACTGGGTCTGACTGAGTGCCTCCATGAGAGAAGCCCCAGCAAGACGCGCCCCGAGGAGCGTCTTGCCACATGTCAACACTGGGTCTGACTGAGCGCCTCCAGGAGAGAGGCCCAAGCAAGACGCGCCCCGAGGAGCGTCTTTACACATGTCAACACTGGGTCTGACTGAGGGCCTCCTTGAGAGAAGCCCAAGCAAGACACGCCCCGAGGGGCGTCTTGACACATGTCAACACTGGGTCTGACTGAGGGCCTCAATGAGAGAGGCCCAAGCAATACGTGCCCCGAGGAGCGTCTAGCCACATGTCACCACTGGGTCTGACTGAGCGCCTCCAGGAGAGAGGCCCAAGCAAGACGTGCCCCGAGGAGCGTCTTGCCACATGTCAACACTGGGTCTGACTGAGCGCCTCCAGGAGAGAGGCCCAAGCAAGGAGAGCCCCGAGGAGCATCTTGCCACATATCAACAATTGGTCTGACTGAGCGCCTCCAGGAGAGAGGCCCAAGCAAGACGCGCCCCGAAGAGCGTCTTGACACTTGTCAACACTGGTTCTGACTGAGGGCCTCCAGGAGAGAGGCCCAAGCAAGACGCGCCCGAGGAGCATCTTGCCACATGTCAACACTGGGTCTGACTGAGCGCCTCCAGGAGAGAGGCCCAAGCAAGACGCGCCCCGAGGAGCGTCTTGCCACATGTCAACACTGGGTCTGACTGAGTGCCTCCATGAGAGAAGCCTCAGCAAGACGCGCCCCGAGGAGCGTCTTGCCACATGTCAACACTGGGTCTGACTGAGCGCCTCCAGGAGAGAGGCCCACGCAAGACGCGCCCCGAGGAGCGTCTTGACACATGTCAACACTGGGTCTGACTGAGGGCCTAAATGAGAGAAGCCCAAGCAAGACGCTTCCCGAGGGGCGTCTTGACACATGTCAACACTGAGTCTGACTGAGGGCCTCAGTGAGAGAGGCCCAAGCAATACGTGCCCCGAGGAGCGTCTAGCCACATGTCACCACTGGGTCTGACTGAGCGCCTCCAGGAGAGAGGCCCAAGCAAGACGTGCCCCGAGGAGCGTCTTGCCACATGTCAACACTGGGTCTGACTGAGCGCCTCCAGGAGAGAGGCCCAAGCAAGGAGAGCCCCGAGGAGCATCTTGCCACATATCAACAATTGATCTGACTGAGTGCCTCCAGGAGAGAGGCCCAAGCAAGACGCGCCCCGAAGAGCGTCTTGACACATGTCAACACTGGGTCTGACTGAGGGCCTAAATGAGAGAAGCCCAAGGAAGACGCGCCCCGAGGGGCGTCTTGACACATGTCAACACTGGGTCTGACTGAGGGCCTCAATGAGAGAGGCCCAAGCAATACGTGCCCCGAGGAGCGTCTAGCCACATGTCACCACTGGGTCTGACTGAGCGCCTCCAGGAGAGAGGCCCAAGCAAGACGTGCCCCGAGGAGAGTCTTGCCACATGTCAACACTGGGTCTGACTGAGCGCCTCCAGGAGAGAGGCCCAAGCAAGGAGAGCCCCGAGGAGCATCTTGCCACATATCAACAATTGATCTGACTGAGCGCCTCCAGGAGAGAGGCCCAAGCAAGACGCGCCCCGAAGAGCGTCTTGACACTTGTCAACACTGGGTCTGACTGAGGGCCTCCATGAGAGAATCCCAAGCAAGACGCACCCCGAGGAGTGTCTTGCCACATGTCAACACTGGGTCTGACAGAGGGCCTCCAGGAGAGAGGCCCAAGCAATACGCGCCCCGAGGAGCGTCTTGCCATATGTCACCACTGGGTCTGACTGAGCGCCTCAAGGAGAGAGGCCCAAGCAAGACGCGCCCCGAGGAGCGTCTTGCCACATGTCAGCACTCGGTCTGACTGAGCGCCTCCAGGAGAAAGGCTCAAGCAAGTCGCGCCCCTAGGAGCGTCTAGCCACATGTCAACACTGGTTCTGACAGAGGGCCTCCAGGAGAGAGGCCCAAGCAAGACGCGCCCCGAGGAGTGTCTTGCCACATGTCACCACTGGGTCTGACTGAGCGCCTCCAGGAGAGTGGCCCAAGCAAGACGCGCCCCGAGGAGCGTCATGCCACATGTCACTACTCGGTCTGACTGAGCGCCTCCAGGAGAGAGGCCCAAGCAAGACGTGCCCTGAGGAGCGTCTTGCCACATGTCAACACTGGGTCTGACAGAGGGCCTCCAGGAGAGAGGCCCAAGCAATATGCGCCCCGAGGAAAATCTTGCCACATGTCACCAATGCGTCTGACTGAGCGCCTCCAGGAGAGAGGCCCAAGCAATACGCGCCCCGAGGAGCGTCTTGCCACATGTCAACACTGGGTCTGACTGAGCGCCTCTAGGAGAGAGGCCCAAGCAAGACGCGCCCGAGGAGCGTCTTGCCACATGTCAACACTGGGTCTGACTGAGCGCCTCCAGGAGAGAGGCCCAAGCAAGACGCGCCCCGAGGAGCGTCTTGCCACATGTCAACACTGGGTCTGACTGAGTGCCTCCATGAGAGAAGCCTCAGCAAGACGCGCCCCGAGGAGCGTCTTGCCACATGTCAACACTGGGTCTGACTGAGCGCCTCCAGGAGAGAGGCCCACGCAAGACGCGCCCCGAGGAGCGTCTTGACACATGTCAACACTGGGTCTGACTGAGGGCCTAAATGAGAGAAGCCTCAGCAAGACGCGCCCCGAGGAGCTTCTTGCCACATGTCAACACTGGGTCTGACAGAGGGCCTCCAGGAGAGAGGCCCACGCAAGACGCGCCCCGAGGAGCGTCTTGACACATGTCAACACTGGGTCTGACTGAGGGCCTAAATGAGAGAAGCCCAAGCAAGACGCGCCCCGAGGAGTGTCTTACCACATGTCAACACTGGGTCTGACAGAGGGCCTCCAGGAGAGAGGCCCAAGCAATACGCGCCCCGAGGAGCGTCTAGCCACATGTCACCACTGGGTCTGACTGAGCGCCTCCAGGAGAGAGGCCCAAGCAAGACGTGCCCCGAGGAGCGTCTTGCCACATGTCAGCACTCGGTCTGACTGAACGCCTCCAGGAGAGAGGCCCAAGCAAGACGCGCCCCGAGGAGCGTCTTGCCACATGTCACCACTGGGTCTGACTGAGAGCCTCCAGGAGAGAGGCCCAAGCAAGACGCGCCCCGAGGAGCGTCTTGCCACATGTCAACACTGGGTCTGACTGAGCGCCTCCAGGAGAGAGGCCCAAGCAAGACGTGCCCTGAGGAGCGTCTTGCCACATGTCAACACTGGGTCTGACAGAGGGCCTCCAGGAGAGAGGCCCAAGCAATATGCGCCCCGAGGAAAATCTTGCCACATGTCACCAATGCGTCGTACTGAGCGCCTCCAGGAGAGAGGCCCAAGCAATACGCGCCCCGAGGAGCGTCTTGCCACATGTCAACACTGGGTCTGACTGAGCGCCTCCAGGAGAGAGGCCCAAGCAAGACGCGCCCGAGGAGCGTCTTGCCACATGTCAACACTGGGTCTGACTGAGCGCCTCCAGGAGAGAGGCCCAAGCAAGACGCGCCCCGAGGAGCGTCTTGCCACATGTCAACACTGGGTCTGACTGAGTGCCTCCATGAGAGAAGCCTCAGCAAGACGCGCCCCGAGGAGCGTCTTGCCACATGTCAACACTGGGTCTGACTGAGCGCCTCCAGGAGAGAGGCCCACGCAAGACGCGCCCCGAGGAGCGTCTTGACACATGTCAACACTGGGTCTGACTGAGGGCCTAAATGAGAGAAGCCCAAGCAAGAAGCGCCCCGAGGAGCGTCTTACCACATGTAAACACTGGGTCTGAAAGAGGGCCTCCAGGAGAGAGGCCCAAGCAATACGCGCCCCGAGGAGCGTCTAGCCACATGTCACCACTGGGTCTGACTGAGCGCCTCCAGGAGAGAGGCCCAAGCAAGACGCGCCCCGAGGAGCGTCTTGCCACATGTCTGCACTCGGTCTGACTGAACGCCTCCAGGAGAGAGGCCCAAGCAAGACGCGCCCCGAGGAGCGTCTTGCCACATGTCACCACTGGGTCTGACTGAGAGCCTCCAGGAGAGAGGCCCAAGCAAGATGCGCCCCGAGGAGCGTCTTGCCACATGTCAACACTGGGTCTGACTGAGCGCCTCCAGGAGAGAGGCCCAAGCAAGACGTGCCCCGAGGAGAGTCTTGCCACATGTCAACACTGGGTCTGACTGAGCGCCTCCAGGAGAGAGGCCCAAGCAAGGAGAGCCCCGAGGAGCATCTTGCCACATATCAACAATTGATCTGACTGAGCGCCTCCAGGAGAGAGGCCCAAGCAAGACGCGCCCCGAAGAGCGTCTTGACACTTGTCAACACTGGGTCTGACTGAGGGCCTCCAGGAGAGAGGCCCAAGCAATACGCGCCCCGAGGAGCGTCTTGCCATATGTCACCACTGGGTCTGACTGAGCGCCTCAAGGAGAGAGGCCCAAGCAAGACGCGCCCCGAGGAGTGTCTTGCCACATGTCAGCACTCGGTCTGACTGAGCGCCTCCAGGAGAAAGGCTCAAGCAAGTCGCGCCCCTAGGAGCGTCTAGCCACATGTCAACACTGGTTCTGACAGAGGGCCTCCAGGAGAGAGGCCCAAGAAAGACGCGCCCCGAGGAGTGTCTTGCCACATGTCACCACTGGGTCTGACTGAGCGCCTCCAGGAGAGTGGCCCAAGCAAGACGCGCCCCGAGGAGCGTCATGCCACATGTCACTACTCGGTCTGACTGAGCGCCTCCAGGAGAGAGGCCCAAGCAAGACGCGCCCCGAGGAGCGTCTTGCCACGTGTCAACACTGGGTCTGATTGAGGGCCTCCAGGAGAGAGGCCCAAGCAAGACGTGCCCTGAGGAGCGTCTTGCCACATGTCAACACTGGGTCTGACAGAGGGCCTCCAGGAGAGAGGCCCAAGCAATATGCGCCCCGAGGAAAATCTTGCCACATGTCACCAATGCGTCTGACTGAGCGCCTCCAGGAGAGAGGCCCAAGCAATACGCGCCCCGAGGAGCGTCTTGCCACATGTCAACACTGGGTCTGACTGAGCGCCTCCAGGAGAGAGGCCCAAGCAAGACGCGCCCGAGGAGCGTCTTGCCACATGTCAACACTGGGTCTGACTGAGCGCCTCCAGGAGAGAGGCCCAAGCAAGACGCGCCCCGAGGAGCGTCTTGCCACATGTCAACACTGGGTCTGACTGAGTGCCTCCATGAGAGAAGCCTCAGCAAGACGCGCCCCGAGGAGCGTCTTGCCACATGTCAACACTGGGTCTGACTGAGCGCCTCCAGGAGAGAGGCCCACGCAAGACGCGCCCCGAGGAGCGTCTTGACACATGTCAACACTGGGTCTGACTGAGGGCCTAAATGAGAGAAGCCTCAGCAAGACGCGCCCCGAGGAGCGTCTTGCCACATGTCAACACTGGGTCTGACAGAGGGCCTCCAGGAGAGAGGCCCACGCAAGACGCGCCCCGAGGAGCGTCTTGACACATGTCAACACTGGGTCTGACTGAGGGCCTAAATGAGAGAAGCCCAAGCAAGACGCGCCCCGAGGAGCGTCTTACCACATGTCAACACTGGGTCTGACAGAGGGCCTCCAGGAGAGAGGCCCAAGCAATACGCGCCCCGAGGAGCGTCTAGCCACATGTCACCACTGGGTCTGACTGAGCGCCTCCAGGAGAGAGGCCCAAGCAAGACGCGCCCCGAGGAGCGTCTTGCCACATGTCAGCACTCGGTCTGACTGAACGCCTCCAGGAGAGAGGCCCAAGCAAGACGCGCCCCGAGGAGCGTCTTGCCACATGTCACCACTGGGTCTGACTGAGAGCCTCCAGGAGAGAGGCCCAAGCAAGACGCGCCCCGAGGAGCGTCTTGCCACATGTCAACACTGGGTCTGACTGAGCGCCTCCAGGAGAGAGGCCCAAGCAAGACGTGCCCTGAGGAGCGTCTTGCCACATGTCAACACTGGGTCTGACAGAGGGCCTCCAGGAGAGAGGCCCAAGCAATATGCGCCCCGAGGAAAATCTTGCCACATGTCACCAATGTGTCTGACTGAGCGCCTCCAGGAGAGAGGCCCAAGCAATACGCGCCCCGAGGAGCGTCTTGCCACATGTCAACACTGGGTCTGACTGAGCGCCTCCAGGAGAGAGGCCCAAGCAAGACGCGCCCGAGGAGCGTCTTGCCACATGTCAACACTGGGTCTGACTGAGCGCCTCCAGGAGAGAGGCCCAAGCAAGACGCGCCCCGAGGAGCGTCTTGCCACATGTCAACACTGGGTCTGACTGAGTGCCTCCATGAGAGAAGCCTCAGCAAGACGCGCCCCGAGGAGCGTCTTGCCACATGTCAACACTGGGTCTGACTGAGCGCCTCCAGGAGAGAGGCCCACGCAAGACGCGCCCAGAGGAGCGTCTTGACACATGTCAACACTGGGTCTGACTGAGGGCCTAAATGAGAGAAGCCCAAGCAAGACGCGCCCCGAGGAGCGTCTTACCACATGTCAACACTGGGTCTGACAGAGGGCCTCCAGGAGAGAGGCCCAAGCAATACGCGCCCCGAGGAGCGTCTAGCCACATGTCACCACTGGGTCTGACTGAGCGCCTCCAGGAGAGAGGCCCAAGCAAGACGCGCCCCGAGGAGCGTCTTGCCACATGTCAGCACTCGGTCTGACTGAACGCCTCCAGGAGAGAGGCCCAAGCAAGACGCGCCCCGAGGAGCGTCTTGCCACATGTCACCACTGGGTCTGACTGAGAGCCTCCAGGAGAGAGGTCCAAGCAAGACGCGCCCCGAGGAGCGTCTTGCCACATGTCAACACTGGGTCTGACTGAGCGCCTCCAGGAGAGAGAACCAAGCATGACGCGCCCCGAGGAGCGTCTTGCCACATGTAAACACTGGGTCTGACTGAGCGCCTCCAGGAGAGAGGCCCAAGCAAGACGCGGCCCGAGGAGCGTCTTGCCACATGTGAACACTGGGTCTGACTGCGCGCCTCCAGGAGAGAGGCCCAACCAAGACGTGCCCCGAGGAGCGTCTTGACACTTGTCAACACTGGGTCTGACTGAGGGCCTCCATGAGAGAATCCCAAGCAAGATGCGCCCCGAGGAGTGTCTACCCACATGTCAACACTGGGTCTGACAGAGGGCCTCCAGGAGAGAGGCCCAAGCAATACGCGCCCCGAGGAGCGTCTTGCCATATGTCACCACTGGGTCTGACTGAGTGCCTCCAGGAGAGAGAACCAAGCAAGACGCGCCCCGAGGAGCATCTTGCCACATTTCAGCACTCGGTCTGACTGCGCGCCTCCAGGAGAGAGGCCCAAGCAAGACGCGCCCCTAGGAGCGTCCAGCCACATATCAACACTGGTTCTCACAGAGGGCCTCCAGGAGAGAGGCCCAAGCAAGACGCGCCCCGAGGAGTGTCTTGCCACATGTCACCACTGGGTCTGACTGAGCGCCTCCAGGAGAGAGGCCCAAGCAAGACGCGCCCCGAGGAGCGTCATTCCACATGTCACTACTCGGTCTGACTGAGCGCCTCCAGGAGAGAGGCCCAAGCAAGACGCGCCCCGAGGAGCGTCTTGCCACGTGTCAACACTGGGTCTGATTGAGGGCCTCCAGGAGAGAGGCCCAAGCAAGACGCGCCCCGAGGAGCGTCTTGCCACATGTCAACACTGGGTCTGACAGAGGGCCTCCAGGAGAGAGGCCAAAGCAATACGCGCCCCGAGGAAAGTCTTGCCACATGTCACCACTGGGTCTGACTGAGCGCCTCCAGGAGAGAGGCCCAAGCAATACGCGCCCCGAGGAGCGTCTTGCCACATGTCAACACTGGGTCTGACTGAGCGCCTCCACGAGAGAGGCCCATGCAAGACGCGCCCCGAGGAGCATCTTGCCACATGTCAACACTGGGTCTGACTGAGCGCCTCCAGGAGAGAGGCCCAAGCAAGAAGCGCCCAGAGGAGCGTCTTGACACATGTCAACACTGGGTCTGACTGAGCGCCTCCAGGAGAGAGGCCCAAGCAAGACGCGCCCCGAGGAGCGTCTTGACACATGTCAACACTGGGTCTGACTGAGGGCCTCCATGAGAGAAGCCCAAGCAAGACGCGCCCCGAGGAGTGTCTTGCCACATGTCAACACTGGGTCTGACAGAGGGCATCCAGGAGAGAGGCCCAAGCAAGATGCACCCCGAGGAGCGTCTTGCCACATGTCAACACTGGGTCTGACTGAGCGCCTCCAGGAGAGAGGCCCAAGCAAGAAGCGCCCAGAGGAGCGTCTTGCCACATGACAACAATGGGTCTGACTGAGGGCCTCCAGGAGAGAAGCCCAAGCAAGACGCGCCCCGAGGAGCGTCTTGCCACATGTCAACACTGGGTCTGACTGAGTGCCCCCAGGAGAGAGGCCCAAGCAATACGCGCCCCGAGGAGCGTCTTGCCACATGTCACCTCTGGTTCTGACTGAGCGCCTCCAGGAGAGAGGCCCAAGCAAGACGCGCCCCGAGGAGTGTCTTGCCACATGTCAACACTGGGTCTGACAGAGAGCCTCCAGGAGAGAGGCCCAAGCAAGACACGCCCCGAGGAGTGTCTTGCCACATGTCACCACTGGGTCTGACTGAGCGCCTCCAGGAGAGAGGCCCAAGCAAGATGCGCCCCTAGGAGCGTCATGACACATGTCACTACTCGGTCTGACTGAGCGCCTCCAGGAGAGAGACCCAAGCAAGACGCGCCCCGAGGAGAGTCTTGCCATGTGTCAACACTGGGTCTGACAGAGGGCCTCCAGGAGAGAGGACCAAGCAAGACGCGCCCCGAGGAGCGTCTTGCCACATGTCACCTCTGGTTCTGACTGAGCGCCTCCAGGAGAGAGGCCCAAGCAATACGCGCCCCGAGGAGCGTCTTGCCACATGTCAACAATGGGTCTGACTGAGCGCCTCCAGGAGAGAGGCCCAAGCAAGACGCGCCCCGAGGAGCGTCTTGCCACATGTCATCACTGGGTCTGACTGTGCGCCTCCAGGAGAGAGGCCCAAGCAAGACGCGCCCCGAGGAGCGTCTTGCCACATGTCAACACTGGGTCTGACTGAGCGCCTCCAGGAGAAAGGCCCAAGCAAGACGCGCCCCGAGGGGCGTCTTGACACATGTCAACACTGGGTCTGACTGAGGGCCTCAATGAGAGAGGCCCAAGAAATACGTGCCCCGAGGACCGTCTAGCCACATGTCAACACTGGGTCTGACTGAGTGCCTCCATGAGAGAAGCCCCAGCAAGACGCGCCCCGAGGAGCGTCTTGCCACATGTCAACACTGGGTCTGACTGAGCGCCTCCAGGAGAGAGGCCCAAGCAAGACGCACCCCGAGGAGCGTCTTGACACATGTCAACACTGGGTCTGACTGAGCGCCTCCAGGAGAGAAGCCCAAGCAAGACGCGCCCCGAGGAGTGTCTTGCCACATGTCAACACTGGGTCTGACAGAGGGCCTCCAGGAGAGAGGCCCAAGCAACACGCGCCCCGAGAAGCGTCTTGCCATATGTCACCACTGGGTCTGACTGAGCGCCTCCAGGAGAGAGGCCCAAGCAAGATGCGCCCCGAGGAGCGTCATGCCACATGTCACTACTCGGTCTGACTGAGCGCCTCCAGGCGAGAGACCCAAGCAAGACGCGCCCCGAGGAGCGTCTTGCCACGTGTCAACACTGGGTCTGACAGAGGGCCTCCAGGAGAGAGGCCCAAGCAATACGCGCCCCGAGGAGCGTCTTGCCACATGTCACCTCTGGTTCTGACTGAGCGCCTCCAGGAGAGAGGCCCAAGCAAGACGCGCCCCGAGGAGCGTCTTGTCACATGTCAACACTGGGTCTGACTGAGCGCCTCCAGGAGAGAGGCCCAAGCAAGACGCGCCCCGAGGAGCGTCTTGCCACATGTCAACACTGGGTCTGACTGAGCGCCTCCAGGAGAGAGGCCCAAGCAAGACGCGCCCCGAGGAGCGTCTTGCCACATGTCAACACTGGGTCTGACTGAGGGCCTCCATGAGAGAAGCCCAAGCAAGACGTGCCCCGAGGAGCGTCTTGCCACATGTCAACACTGGGTCTGACAGAGGGCCTCCAGGAGAGAGGCCCAAGTAATACGCGCCCCGAGGAGCGTCTTGCCACATGTCACCACTGGGTCTGACTGAGCGCCTCCAGGAGAGAGGCGCAAGCAAGACACGCCCCGAGGAGCGTCTTGCCACATGTCAACAATGGGTCTGACTGAGGGCCTCCAGGAGAGAGGCCCAAGCAAGACGGGCCCCGAGGAGCGTCTTGCCACATGTCAACACTGGGTCTGACTGAGCGCCTCCAGGAGAAAGGCCCAAGCAAGACGCGCCCCGAGGGGCGTCTTGACACATGTCAACACTGGGTCTGACTGAGGGCCTCAATGAGAGAGGCCCAAGCAATACTTGCCCCGAGGAGCGTCTAGCCACATATCACCAATGTTTCTGACTGAGCGCCTCCAGGAGAGAGGCCCAAGCAAGACGCGCCCCGAGGAGCGTCTTGCCACATGTCAGCACTCGGTCTGACTGAGCGCCTTTAGGAGAGAGGCCCAAGCAAGACGCGCCCCGAGGAGCGTCTTGCCACATGTCAACACTGGGTCTGACTGAGCACCTCCAGGAGAGAGGCCCAAGCATGACGCGCCTCGAGGAGCGTCTTGCCACATGTCAACACTGGGTCTGACTGTTCGCCTCCAGGAGAGAGGCCCAAGCAAGACGCACCCCGAGGAGCGTCTTGCCACATGTCAACACTGGGTCTGACTGAGCGCCTCCAGGAGAGAGGCCCAAGCAAGACATGCCCCTATGAGCGTCTTGGCACATGTCAACACTGGGTCTGACTGAGCGCCTCCAGGAGAGAGGCCCAAGCAAGAAGCGCCCCGAGGAGCGTCTTGCCACATGTCACCACTGGGTCTGACTGAGCGCCTCCAGGAGAGAGGCCCAAGCAAGATGCGCCCCGAGGAGCGTCTTGCCACATGTCAACACTGGGTCTGACTAAGCGCCTCCAGGAGAAAGGCCCAAGCAAGACGCGCCCCGAGGAGCGTCTTGCCACATGTCAACACTGGGTCTGACTGAGCGCCTCCAGCAGAGAGGCCCAAGCATGACGCGCCTCGAGGAGCGTCTTGCTACATGTCAACACTGGGTCTGACTGTTCGCCTCCAGGAGAGAGGCCCAAGCAAGACGCACCCCGAGGAGCGTCTTGCCACATGTCAACACTGGGTCTGACTGAGCGCCTCCAGGAGAGAGGCCCAAGCAAGACATGCCCCTATGAGCGTCTTGGCACATGTCAACACTGGGTCTGACTGAGCGCCTCCAGGAGAGAGGCCCAAGCAAGAAGCGCCCCGAGGAGCGTCTTGCCACATGTCACCACTGGGTCTGACTGAGCGCCTCCAGGAGAGAGGCCCAAGCAAGACGCGCCCCGAGGAGCGTCTTGCCACATGTCAACACTGGGTCTGACAGAGCGCCTCCAGGAGAAAGGCCAAAGCAAGACGCGCCCCGAGGAGCGTCTTGCCACATGTCAACACTGGGTCTGACTGAGCGCCTCCAGGAGAGAGGCCCAAGCATGACGCGCCTCGAGGAGCGTCTTGCTACATGTCAACACTGGGTCTGACTGATCGCTTCCAGGAGAGAGGCCAAAGCAAGACGCGACCCGAGGAGCGTCTTGCCAAATGTCAACACTGGGTCTGACTGAGTGCCTCCAGGAGAGAGGCCCAAGCAATACGCGCCCCGAGGAGCGTCTTGCCACATGTCACCTCTGGTTCTGACTGAGCGCCTCCAGGAGAGAGGCCCAAGCAAGACGCGCCCCGAGGAGCTTCTTGTCACATGTCAACACTGGGTCTGACTGAGTGCCTCCAGGAGAGAGGCCCAAGCAATACGCGCCCCGAGGAGCGTCTTGCCACATGGCACCTTTGGTTCTGACTGAGCGCCTCCAGGAGAGAGGCCCAAGCAAGACGCGCCCCGAGGAGCGTCTTGTCACATGTCAACACTGGGTCTGACTGAGCGCCTCCAGGAGAGAGGCCCAAGCAAAACGCATCCCGAGGTGCGTCTTGCCACATGTCAACACTGGGTCTGACTGAGCGCCTCCAGGAGAGAGGCCCAAGCAAGACGCGCCCCGAGGAGCGTCTTGTCACATGTCAACACTGGGTCTGACTGAGCGCCTCCAGGAGAGAGGCCCAAGCAAGACGCGCCCCGAGGAGCGTCTTGCCACATGTCAACACTGGGTCTGACTGTTCGCCTCCAGGAGAGAGGCCCAAGCAAGACGCACCCCGAGGAGCGTCTTGCCACATGTCAACACTGGGTCTGACTGAGCGCCTCCAGGAGAGAGGCCCAAGCAAGACATGCCCCTATGAGCGTCTTGGCACATGTCAACACTGGGTCTGACTGAGCGCCTCCAGGAGAGAGGCCCAAGCAAGAAGCGCCCCGAGGAGCGTCTTGCCACATGTCACCACTGGGTCTGACTGAGCGCCTCCAGGAGAGAGGCCCAAGCAAGACGCGCCCCGAGGAGCGTCTTGCCACATGTCAACACTGGGTCTGACTGAGCGCCTCCAGGAGAAAGGCCCAAGCAAGACGCGCCCCGAGGAGCGTCTTGCCACATGTCAACACTGGGTCTGACTGAGCGCCTCCAGCAGAGAGGCCCAAGCATGACGCGCCTCGAGGAGCGTCTTGCTACATGTCAACACTGGGTCTGACTGTTCGCCTCCAGGAGAGAGGCCCAAGCAAGACGCACCCCGAGGAGCGTCTTGCCACATGTCAACACTGGGTCTGACTGAGCGCCTCCAGGAGAGAGGCCCAAGCAAGACATGCCCCTATGAGCGTCTTGGCACATGTCAACACTGGGTCTGACTGAGCGCCTCCAGGAGAGAGGCCCAAGCAAGAAGCGCCCCGAGGAGCGTCTTGCCACATGTCACCACTGGGTCTGACTGAGCGCCTCCAGGAGAGAGGCCCAAGCAAGACGCGCCCCGAGGAGCGTCTTGCCACATGTCAACACTGGGTCTGACAGAGCGCCTCCAGGAGAAAGGCCCAAGCAAGACGCGCCCCGAGGAGCGTCTTGCCACATGTCAACACTGGGTCTGACTGAGCGCCTCCAGGAGAGAGGCCCAAGCATGACGCGCCTCGAGGAGCGTCTTGCTACATGTCAACACTGGGTCTGACTGATCGCTTCCAGGAGAGAGGCCAAAGCAAGACGCGACCCGAGGAGCGTCTTGCCAAATGTCAACACTGGGTCTGACTGAGTGCCTCCAGGAGAGAGGCCCAAGCAATACGCGCCCCGAGGAGCGTCTTGCCACATGTCACCTCTGGTTCTGACTGAGCGCCTCCAGGAGAGAGGCCCAAGCAAGACGCGCCCCGAGGAGCTTCTTGTCACATGTCAACACTGGGTCTGACTGAGTGCCTCCAGGAGAGAGGCCCAAGCAATACGCGCCCCGAGGAGCGTCTTGCCACATGGCACCTTTGGTTCTGACTGAGCGCCTCCAGGAGAGAGGCCCAAGCAAGACGCGCCCCGAGGAGCGTCTTGTCACATGTCAACACTGGGTCTGACTGAGCGCCTCCAGGAGAGAGGCCCAAGCAAAACGCATCCCGAGGTGCGTCTTGCCACATGTCAACACTGGGTCTGACTGAGCGCCTCCAGGAGAGAGGCCAAAGCAAGACGCGACCCGAGGAGCGTCTTGCCACATGTCAACACTGGGTCTGACTGAGTGCCTCCATTAGAGAAGCCCCAGCAAGACGTGCCCCGAGGAGCGTCTTGCCACATGTCAACACTGGGTCTGACTGAGCGCCTCCAGGAGAGAGGCCCAAGCAAGACGCGCCCCGAGGAGCGTCTTGACGCATGTCAACACTGGGTCTGACTGAGGGCCTCCATGAGAGAAGCCCAAGCAAGACGTGCCCCGAGGAGCGTCTTGCCACATGTCAACACTGGGTCTGACTGAGCGCCTCCAGGAGAGAGGCCCAAGCAAGACGTGCCCCGAGAAGCGTCTTGCCACATGTCAACACTGGGTCTGACTGAGCGCCTCCAGGAGAGAGGCCCAAGCAAGAAGCGCCCCGAGGAGCGTCTTGCCACATGTCAACAATGGGTCTGACTGAGGGCCTCCAGAAGAGAAGCCCAAGCAAGACGTGCCCCGAGGAACATCTTGCCACATGTCAACAATGGGTCTGACTGAGCGCCTCCAGGAGAGAGGCCCAAGCAAGACGCGCCCCGAGAAGCATCTTGACACTTGTCAACAGTGGGTCTGACTGAGAGCCTCCAGGAGAGAGGCCCAAGCAAGACACACCCCGAGGATCGTATTGCCACATGTCAACACTGGGTCTGACTGAGCGCCTCCAGGAGAGAGGCCCAAGCAAGACGTGCCCCTATGAGCATCTTGCCACATGTCAACACTGGGTCTGACTGAGCGCCTCCAGTAGAGAGGCCCAAGCAAGAAGCGCCCCGAGGAGCGTCTTGCCACATGTCAACAATGGGTCTGACTGAGCGCCTCCAGGAGAGAGGCCAAAGCAAGACGCGACCCGAGGAGCGTCTTGCCACATGTCAACACTGGGTCTGACTGAGCGCCTCCAGGAGAGAGGCCAAAGCAAGACTCGACCCGAGGAGCGTCTTGCCACATGTCAACACTGGGTCTGACTGAGTGCCTCCAGGAGAGAGGCCCAAGCAATACACGCCCCGAGGAGCGTCTTGCCACATGTCACCTCTGGTTCTGACTGAGCGCCTCCAGGAGAGAGGCCCAAGCAAGACGCGCCCCGAGGAGCGTCTTGTCACATGTCAACACTGGGTCTGACTGAGCGCCTCCAGGAGAGAGGCCCAAGCAAGACGCGTCCCGAGGAGCGTCTTGCCACATGTCAACACTGGGTCTGACTGAGTGCCTCCATGAGAGAAGCCCCAGCAAGACGCGCCCCGAGGAGCGTCTTGCCACATGTCAACACTGGGTCTGACTGAGCGCCTCCAGGAGAGAGGCCCAAGCAAGACGCGTCCCGAGGAGCGTCTTGCCACATGTCAACACTGGGTCTGACTGAGCGCCTCCAGGAGAGAGGCCCAAGCAAGACGCGCCCCGAGGAGCGTCTTGACGCATGTCAACACTGGGTCTGACTGAGGGACTCCATGAGAGAAGCCCAAGCAAGACGTGCCCCGAGGAGCGTCTTGCCACATGTCAACACTGGGTCTGACTGAGCGCCTCCAGGAGAGAGGCCCAAGCGGGACGTGCCCCGAGGAGCGTCTTGCCACATGTTCAACACTGGGTCTGACTGAGCGCCTCCAGGAGAGAGGCCCAAGCAAGAAGCGCCCCGAGGAGCGTCTTGCCACATGTCAACAATGGGTCTGACTGAGGGCCTCCAGAAGAGAAGCCCAAGCAAGACGCGCCCCGAGGAGCGTCTTGCCATATGTCAACAATGGGTCTGACTGAGCGCCTCCAGGAGAGAGGCCCAAGCAAGACGCGCCCCGAGGAGCATCTTGACACTTGTCAACACTGGGTCTGACTGAGGGCCTCCAGGAGAGAAGCCCAAGCAAGACGCGCCCCGAGGAGTGTCTTGCCACATGTCAACACTGGTTCTGACAGAGGGCCTCCAGGAGAGAGGCCCAAGCAACACGCGCCCAGAGAAGCGTCTTGCCACATGTCACCACTGGGTCTGACTGAGGGCCTCCAGGAGAGAGGCCCATGCAAGATGTGCCCCGAGGAGCGTCTTGCCACATGTCAACACTGGGTCTGACTGAGAGCCTCCAGGAGAGAGGCCCAAGCAAGACGCACCCCGAGGAGCGTCTTGCCACATGTCAACACTGAGTCTGACTGAGCGCCTCCAGGAGAGAGGCCCAAGCAAGACGCGCCCCGAGGAGAGTCTTGCCACATGTCAACACTGGGTCTGACTAATCGCCTCCAGGAGAGAGGCCCAAGCAAGACGTGCCCCTATGAGCGTCTTGCCACATGTCAACACTGGGTCTGACTGAGTGCCTCCAGGAGAGAGGCCCAAGCAATACGCGCCCCGAGGAGCGTCTTGCCACATGTCACCTCTGGTTCTGACTGAGCGCCTCCAGGAGAGAGGCCCAAGCAAGACGCGCCCCGAGGAGCGTCTTGTCACATGTCAACACTGGGTCTGACTGAGCGCCTCCAGGAGAGAGGCCCAAGCAAGACGCGTCCCGAGGAGCGTCTTGCCACATGTCAACACTGGGTCTGACTGAGTGCCTCCATGAGAGAAGCCCCAGCAAGACGCGCCCCGAGGAGCGTCTTGCCACATGTCAACACTGGGTCTGACTGAGCGCCTCCAGGAGAGAGGCCCAAGCAAGACGCGTCCCGAGGAGCGTCTTGCCACATGTCAATACTGGGTCTGACTGAGTGCCTCCATGAGAGAAACCCCAGCAAGACGCGCCCCGAGGAGCGTCTTGCCACATGTCAACACTGGGTCTGACTGAGCGCCTCCAGGAGAGAGGCCCAAGCAAGACGCGCCCCGAGGAGCGTCTTGACGCATGTCAACACTGGGTCTGACTGAGGGCCTCCATGAGAGAAGCCCAAGCAAGACGTGCCCCGAAGAGCGTCTTGCCACATGTCAACACTGGGTCTGACTGAGCGCCTCCAGGAGAGAGGCCCAAGCAAGACGTGCCCCGAGGAGCGTCTTGCCACATGTCAACACTGGGTCTGACTGAGCGCCTCCAGGAGAGAGGCCCAAGCAAGAAGCGCCCCGAGGAGCGTCTTGCCACATGTCAACAATGGGTCTGACTGAGGGCCTCCAGAAGACAAGCCCAAGCAAGACGCGCCCCGAGGAGCGTCTTGCCACATGTCAACAATGGGTCTGACTGAGCGCCTCCAGGAGAGAGGCCCAAGCAAGACGCGCCCCGAGGAGCATCTTGACACTTGTCAACACTGGGTCTGACTGAGGGCCTCCAGGAGAGAAGCCCAAGCAAGACGCGCCCCGAGGAGTGTCTGTCCACATGTCAACACTGGGTCTGACAGAGGGCCTCCAGGAGAGAGGCCCAAGCAACACGCGCCCCGAGAAGCGTCTTGCCACATTTCACCACTGGGTCTTACTGAGGGCCTCCAGGAGAGAGGCCCAAGCAAGACGCGCCCCGAGGAGCGTCTTGCCACATGTCAACACTGGGTCTGACTGAGAGCCTCCAGGAGAGAGGCCCAAGCAAGACGCGCCCCGAGGAGCGTCTTGCCACATGTCAACACTGGGTCTGACTGAGCGCCTCCAGGAGAGAGGCCCAAGCAAGACGCGCCCCGAGGAGCGTCTTGCCACATGTCAAGACTGGGTCTGACTAATCGCCTCCAGGAGAGAGGCCCAAGCAAGACGTGCCCCTATGAGCGTCTTGCCACATGTCAACACTGGGTCTGACTGAGCGCCTCCAGTAGAGAGGCCCAAGCAAGAAGCGCCCCGAGGAGCGTCTTGCCACATGTCAACAATGGGTCTGACTGAGGGCCTCCAGGAGAGAAGCCCAAGCAAGACGCGCCCCGAGGAGCGTCTTGCCACATGTCAACAATGGGTCTGACTGAGCGCCTCCAGGAGAGAGGCCCAAGCAAGACGCGCCCCGAGGAGCATCTTGACACTTGCCAACACTGGGTCTGACTGAGGGCCTCCAGGAGAGAAGCCCAAGCAAGACGCACCCCGAAGAGCGTCTTGCCACATGTCAACACTGGGTCTGACAGAGGGCCTCCAGGAGAGAGGCCCAAGCAAGACGCGCCCCGAGGAGCGTCTTGCCACATGTCAACACTGGGTCTGACAGAGGGCCTCCAGGAGAGAGGCCCAAGCAAGACGCGCCCCGAGGAGCGTCTTGCCACGTGTCAACACTGGGTCTGATTGAGGGCCTCCAGGAGAGAGGCCCAAGCAAGACGTGCCCTAAGGAGCGTCTTGCCACATGTCAACACTGGGTCTGACAGAAGGCCTCCAGGAGAGAGGCCCAAGCAATATGCGCCCCGAGGAAAATCTTGCCCATGTCACCAATGCGTCTGACTGAGCGCCTCCAGGAGAGAGGCCCAAGCAATACGCGCCCCGAGGAGCGTCTTGCCACATGTCAACACTGGGTCTGACTGAGCGCCTCCAGGAGAGAGGCCCAAGCAAGACGCGCCCGAGGAGCGTCTTGGCACATGTCAACACTGGGTCTGACTGAGTGCCTCCATGAGAGAAGCCTCAGCAAGACGCGCCCCGAGGAGCGTCTTGCCACATGTCAACACTGGGTCTGACTGAGCGCCTCCAGGAGAGAGGCCCACGCAAGACGCGCCCCGAGGAGCGTCTTGACACATGTCAACACTGGGTCTGACTGAGGGCCTAAATGAGAGAAGCCCAAGCAAGACGCGCCCCGAGGAGCGTCTTACCACATGTCAACACTGGGTCTGACAGAGGGCCTCCAGGAGAGAGGCCCAAGCAATACGCGCTCCGAGGAGCGTCTAGCCACATGTCACCACTGGGTCTGACTGAGCGCCTCCAGGAGAGAGGCCCAAGCAAGACGCGCCCCGAGGAGCGTCTTGCCACATGTCAGCACTCGGTCTGACTGAATGCCTCCAGGAGAGAGGCCCAAGCAAGACGCGCCCCGAGGAGCGTCTTGCCACATGTCACCACTGGGTCTGACTGAGAGCCTCCAGGAGAGAGGCCCAAGCAAGACGCGCCCCGAGGAGCGTCTTGCCACATGTCAACACTGGGTCTGACTGAGCGCCTCCAGGAGAGAGAACCAAGCATGACGCGCCCCGAGGAGCGTCTTGCCACATGTAAACACTGGGTCTGACTGAGCGCCTCCAGGAGAGAGGCCCAAGCAAGACGCGGCCCGAGGAGCGTCTTGCCACATGTGAACACTGGGTCTGACTGCGCGCCTCCAGGAGAGAGGCCCAACCAAGACTTGCCCCGAGGAGCGTCTTGACACTTGTCAACACTGGGTCTGACTGAGGGCCTCCATGAGAGAATCACAAGCAAGATGCGCCCCGAGGAGTGTCTTGCCACATGTCAACACTGGGTCTGACAGAGGGCCTCCAGGAGAGAGGCCCAAGCAATACGCGCCCCGAGGAGCGTCTTGCCATATGTCACCACTGGGTCTGACTGAGTGCCTCCAGGAGAGAGGCCCAAGCAAGACGCGCCCCGAGGAGCATCTTGCCACATTTCAGCACTCGGTCTGACTGAGCGCCTCCAGGAGAGAGGCCCAAGCAAGACGCGCCCCTAGGAGCGTCCAGCCACATATCAACACTGGTTCTCACAGAGGGCCTCCAGGAGAGAGGCCCAAGCAAGACGCGCCCCGAGGAGTGTGTTGCCACATGTCACCACTGGGTCTGACTGAGCGCCTCCAGGAGAGAGGCCCAAGCAAGACGCGCCCCGAGGAGCGTCATTCCACATGTCACTACTCGGTCTGACTGAGCGCCTCCAGGAGAGAGGCCCAAGCAAGACGCGCCCCGAGGAGCGTCTTGCCACGTGTCAACACTGGGTCTGATTGAGGGCCTCCAGGAGAGAGGCCCAAGCAAGACGCGCCCCGAGGAGCGTCTTGCCACATGTCAACACTGGGTCTGACAGAGGGCCTCCAGGAGAGAGGCCAAAGCAATACGCGCCCCGAGGAAAGTCTTGCCACATGTCACCACTGGGTCTGACTGAGCGCCTCCAGGAGAGAGGCCCAAGCAATACGCGCCCCGAGGAGCGTCTTGCCACATGTCAACACTGGGTCTGACTGAGCGCCTCCACGAGAGAGGCCCAAGCAAGACGCGCCCCGAGGAGCATCTTGCCACATGTCAACAATGGGTCTGACTGAGCGCCTCCAGGAGAGAGGCCCAAGCAAGACGCGCCCCGAGGAGCGTCTTGACACATGTCAACACTGGGTCTGACTGAGGGCCTGCATGAGAGAAGCCCAAGCAAGACGCGCCCCGAGGAGTGTCTTGCCACATGTCAACACTGGGTCTGACAGAGGGCGTCCAGGAGAGAGGCCCAAGCAAGATGCACCCCGAGGAGCGTCTTGCCACATGTCAACACTGGGTCTGACTGAGCGCCTCCAGGAGAGAGGCCCAAGCAAGAAGCGCCCAGAGGAGCGTCTTGCCACATGTCAACAATGGGTCTGACTGAGGGCCTCCAGGAGAGAAGCCCAAGCAAGACGCGCCCCGAGGAGCGTCTTGCCACATGTCAATACTGGGTCTGACTGAGCGCCTCCAGGAGAAAGGCCCAAGCAAGACGCGCCCCGAGGGGCGTCTTGACACATGTCAACACTGGGTCTGACTGAGGGCCTCAATGAGAGAGGCCCAAGCAATACGTGCCCCGAGGAGCGTCTAGCCACATGTCACCATTGTGTCTGACTGAGCGCCTCCAGGAGAGAGGCCCAAGCAAGACGCGCCCCGAGGAGCGTCTTGCCACATGTCAGCACTCGGTCTGACTGAGCGCCTCCAGGAGAGAGGCCCAAGCAAAACGCGCCCCGAGGAGCGTCTTGCCACATGTCAACACTGGGTCTGACTGAGCGCCTCCAGGAGAGAGGCCCAAGCATGACACGCCTCGAGGAGCGTCTTGCCACATGTCAATACTGGGTCTGACTGAGCGACTCCAGGAGAGAGGCCAAAGCAAGACGCGACCCGAGGAGCGTCTTGCCACATGTCAACACTGGGTCTGACTGAGTGCCCCCAGGAGAGAGGCCCAAGCAAGACACGCCCCGAGGAGTGTCTTGCCACATGTCACCACTGGGTCTGACTGAGCGCCTCCAGGAGAGAGGCCCAAGCAAGATGCGCCCCGAGGAGCGTCATGACACATGTCACTACTCGGTCTGACTGAGCGCCTCCAGGAGAGAGACCCAAGCAAGACGCGCCCCGAGGAGAGTCTTGCCATGTGTCAACACTGGGTCTGACAGAGGGGCTCCAGGAGAGAGGCCCAAGCAAGACGCGCCCCGAGGAGCGTCATGCCACATGTCACTACTCGGTCTGACTGAGCGTCTCCAGGAGAGAGACCCAAGCAAGACGCGCCCCGAGGAGCGTCTTGCCACGTGTCAACACTGGGTCTGACAGAGGGCCTCCAGGAGAGAGGCCAAAGCAAGACGCGACCCGAGGAGCGTCTTGCCACATGTCAACACTGGGTCTGACTGAGTTTCCCCAGGAGAGAGGCCCAAGCAATACGCGCCCCGAGGAGCGTCTTGCCACATGTCACCTCTGGTTCTGACTGAGCGCCTCCAGGAGAGAGGCCCAAGCAAGACGCGCCCCGAGGAGCGTCTTGCCACATGTCAACACTGGGTCTGACAGAGAGCCTCCAGGAGAGAGGCCCAAGCAAGACACGCCCCGAGGAGTGTCTTGCCACATGTCACCACTGGGTCTGACTGAGCGCCTCCAGGAGAGAGGCCCAAGCAAGATGCGCCCCGAGGAGCGTCATGACACATGTCACTACTCGGTCTGACTGAGCGCCTCCAGGAGAGAGACCCAAGCAAGACGCGCCCCGAGGAGAGTCTTGCCATGTGTCAACACTGGGTCTGACAGAGGGGCTCCAGGAGAGAGGCCCAAGCAAGACGCGCCCCGAGGAGCGTCATGCCACATGTCACTACTCGGTCTGACTGAGCGTCTCCAGGAGAGAGACCCAAGCAAGACGCGCCCCGAGGAGCGTCTTGCCACGTGTCAACACTGGGTCTGACAGAGGGCCTCCAGGAGAGAGGCCCAAGCAATACGCGCCCCGAGGAGCGTCTTGCCACATGTCACCTCTGGTTCTGACTGAGCGCCTCCAGGAGAGAGGCCCAAGCAATACGCGCCCCGAGGAGCGTCTTGCCACATGTCAACAATGGGTCTGACTGAGCGCCTCCAGGAGAGAGGCCCAAGCAAGACGCGCCCCGAGGAGCATCTTGCCACATGTCACCACTGGGTCTGACTGAGCGCCTCCAGGAGATAGGCCCAAGCAAGACACGCCCCGAGGAGCGTCTTGCCACATGTCAACACTGGGTCTGACTGAGCGCCTCCAGGAGAAAGGCCCAAGCAAGACGCGCCCCGAGGGGCGTCTTGACACATGTCAACACTGGGTCTGACTGAGGACCTCAATGAGAGAGGCCCAAGAAATACGTGCCCCGAGGAGCGTCTAGCCACATGTCAACACTGGGGCTGACTGAGTTCCTCCATGAGAGAAGCCCCAGCAAGACGCGCCCCGAGGAGCGTCTTGCCACATGTCAACACTGGGTCTGACTGAGCGCCTCCAGGAGAGAGGCCCAAGCAAGACGCACCCCGAGGAGCGTCTTGACACATGTCAACACTGGGTCTGACAGAGGGCCTCCAGGAGAGAGGCCCAAGCAATACGTGCCCCGAGGAGCATTTTGCCATATGTCACCACTGGGTCTGACTGAGTGCCTCCAGGAGAGAGGCCCAAGCAAGACGCGCCCCGAGGAGCATCTTGCCACATTTCAGCACTCGGTCTGACTGAGCGCCTCCAGGAGAGAGGCCCAAGCAAGACGCGCCCCTAGGAGCGTCCAGCCACATATCAACACTGGTTCTCACAGAGGGCCTCCAGGAGAGAGGCCCAAGCAAGTAGCGCCCCGAGGAGTGTCTTGCCACATGTCACCACTGGGTCTGACTGAGCGCCTCCAGGAGAGAGGCCCAAGCAAGACGCGCCCCGAGGAGCGTCATTCCACATGTCACTACTCGGTCTGACTGAGCGCCTCCAGGAGAGAGGCCCAAGCAACACGCGCCCCGAGGAGCGTCTTGCCACGTGTCAACACTGGGTCTGATTGAGGGCCTCCAGGAGAGAGGCCCAAGCAAGACGCGCCCCGAGGAGCGTCTTGCCACATGTCAACACTGGGTCTGACAGAGGGCCTCCAGGAGAGAGGCCAAAGCAATACGCGCCCCGAGGAAAGTCTTGCCACATGTCACCACTGGGTCTGACAGAGGGCCTCCAGGAGAGAGGCCCAAGCAATACGCGCCCCGATGAGCGTCTTGCCACATGTCAACACTGGGTCTGACTGAGCGCCTCCACGAGAGAGGCCCAAGCAAGACGCGCCCCGAGGAGCATCTTGCCACATGTCAACACTGGGTCTGACTGAGCGCCTCCAGGAGAGAGGCCCAAGCAAGAAGCGCCCAGAGGAGCGTCTTGACACATGTCAACACTGGGTCTGACTGAGCGCCTCCAGGAGAGAGGCCCAAGCAAGACGCGCCCCGAGGAGCGTCTTGACACATGTCAACACTGGGTCAGACTGAGGGCCTGCATGAGAGAAGCCCAAGCAAGACGCGCCCCGAGGAGTGTCTTGCCACATGTCAACACTGGGTCTGACAGAGGGCGTCCAGGAGAGAGGCCCAAGCAAGATGCACCCCGAGGAGCGTCTTGCCACATGTCAACACTGGGTCTGACTGAGCGCCTCCAGGAGAGAGGCCCAAGCAAGAAGCGCCCAGAGGAGCGTCTTGCCACATGTCAACAATGGGTCTGACTGAGGGCCTCCAGGAGAGAAGCCCAAGCAAGACGCGCCCCGAGGAGCGTCTTGCCACATGTCAACACTGGGTCTGACTGAGCGCCTCCAGGAGAAAGGCCCAAGCAAGACGCGCCCCGAGGGGCGTCTTGACACATGTCAACACTGGGTCTGACTGAGGGCCTCAATGAGAGAGGCCCAAGCAATACGTGCCCCGAGGAGCGTCTAGCCACATGTCACCATTGTGTCTGACTGAGCGCCTCCAGGAGAGAGGCCCAAGCAAGACGCGCCCCGAGGAGCGTCTTGCCACATGTCAACACTGGGTCTGACAGAAAGCCTCCAGGAGAGAGACCCAAGCAAGACGCGCCCCGAGGAGAGTCTTGCCATGTGTCAACACTGGGTCTGACAGAGGGGCTCCAGGAGAGAGGCCCAAGCAAGACGCGCCCCGAGGAGCGTCATGCCACATGTCACTACTCGGTCTGACTGAGCGTCTCCAGGAGAGAGACCCAAGCAAGACGCGCCCCGAGGAGCGTCTTGCCACGTGTCAACACTGGGTCTGACAGAGGGCCTCCAGGAGAGAGGCCCAAGCAATACGCGCCCCGAGGAGCGTCTTGCCACATGTCACCTCTGGTTCTGACTGAGCGCCTCCAGGAGAGAGGCCCAAGCAATACGCGCCCCGAGGAGCGTCTTGCCACATGTCAACAATGGGTCTGACTGAGCGCCTCCAGGAGAGAGGCCCAAGCAAGACGCGCCCCGAGGAGCATCTTGCCACATGTCACCACTGGGTCTGACTGAGCGCCTCCAGGAGATAGGCCCAAGCAAGACACGCCCCGAGGAGCGTCTTGCCACATGTCAACACTGGGTCTGACTGAGCGCCTCCAGGAGAAAGGCCCAAGCAAGACGCGCCCCGAGGGGCGTCTTGACACATGTCAACACTGGGTCTGACTGAGGACCTCAATGAGAGAGGCCCAAGAAATACGTGCCCCGAGGAGCGTCTAGCCACATGTCAACACTGGGGCTGACTGAGTTCCTCCATGAGAGAAGCCCCAGCAAGACGCGCCCCGAGGAGCGTCTTGCCACATGTCAACACTGGGTCTGACTGAGCGCCTCCAGGAGAGAGGCCCAAGCAAGACGCACCCCGAGGAGCGTCTTGACACATGTCAACACTGGGTCTGACAGAGGGCCTCCAGGAGAGAGGCCCAAGCAATACGTGCCCCGAGGAGCATTTTGCCATATGTCACCACTGGGTCTGACTGAGTGCCTCCAGGAGAGAGGCCCAAGCAAGACGCGCCCCGAGGAGCATCTTGCCACATTTCAGCACTCGGTCTGACTGAGCGCCTCCAGGAGAGAGGCCCAAGCAAGACGCGCCCCTAGGAGCGTCCAGCCACATATCAACACTGGTTCTCACAGAGGGCCTCCAGGAGAGAGGCCCAAGCAAGTAGCGCCCCGAGGAGTGTCTTGCCACATGTCACCACTGGGTCTGACTGAGCGCCTCCAGGAGAGAGGCCCAAGCAAGACGCGCCCCGAGGAGCGTCATTCCACATGTCACTACTCGGTCTGACTGAGCGCCTCCAGGAGAGAGGCCCAAGCAACACGCGCCCCGAGGAGCGTCTTGCCACGTGTCAACACTGGGTCTGATTGAGGGCCTCCAGGAGAGAGGCCCAAGCAAGACGCGCCCCGAGGAGCGTCTTGCCACATGTCAACACTGGGTCTGACAGAGGGCCTCCAGGAGAGAGGCCAAAGCAATACGCGCCCCGAGGAAAGTCTTGCCACATGTCACCACTGGGTCTGACAGAGGGCCTCCAGGAGAGAGGCCCAAGCAATACGCGCCCCGATGAGCGTCTTGCCACATGTCAACACTGGGTCTGACTGAGCGCCTCCACGAGAGAGGCCCAAGCAAGACGCGCCCCGAGGAGCATCTTGCCACATGTCAACACTGGGTCTGACTGAGCGCCTCCAGGAGAGAGGCCCAAGCAAGAAGCGCCCAGAGGAGCGTCTTGACACATGTCAACACTGGGTCTGACTGAGCGCCTCCAGGAGAGAGGCCCAAGCAAGACGCGCCCCGAGGAGCGTCTTGACACATGTCAACACTGGGTCAGACTGAGGGCCTGCATGAGAGAAGCCCAAGCAAGACGCGCCCCGAGGAGTGTCTTGCCACATGTCAACACTGGGTCTGACAGAGGGCGTCCAGGAGAGAGGCCCAAGCAAGATGCACCCCGAGGAGCGTCTTGCCACATGTCAACACTGGGTCTGACTGAGCGCCTCCAGGAGAGAGGCCCAAGCAAGAAGCGCCCAGAGGAGCGTCTTGCCACATGTCAACAATGGGTCTGACTGAGGGCCTCCAGGAGAGAAGCCCAAGCAAGACGCGCCCCGAGGAGCGTCTTGCCACATGTCAACACTGGGTCTGACTGAGCGCCTCCAGGAGAAAGGCCCAAGCAAGACGCGCCCCGAGGGGCGTCTTGACACATGTCAACACTGGGTCTGACTGAGGGCCTCAATGAGAGAGGCCCAAGCAATACGTGCCCCGAGGAGCGTCTAGCCACATGTCACCATTGTGTCTGACTGAGCGCCTCCAGGAGAGAGGCCCAAGCAAGACGCGCCCCGAGGAGCGTCTTGCCACATGTCAACACTGGGTCTGACAGAAAGCCTCCAGGAGAGAGACCCAAGCAAGACGCGCCCCGAGGAGCGTCTTGCCACATGTCACCTCTGGTTCTGACTGAGCGCCTCCAGGAGAGAGGCCCAAGCAATACGCGCCCCGAGGAGCGTCTTGCCACATGTCAACAATGGGTCTGACTGAGCGCCTCCAGGAGAGAGGCCCAAGCAAGACGCGCCCCGAGGAGCGTCTTGCCACATGTCACCACTGGGTCTGACTGAGCGCCTCCAGGAGATAGGCCCAAGCAAGACGCGCCCCGAGGAGCGTCTTGCCACATGTCAACACTGGGTCTGACTGAGCGCCTCCAGGAGAAAGGCCCAAGCAAGACGCGCCCCGAGGGGCGTCTTGACACATGTCAACACTGGGTCTGACTGAGGACCTCAATGAGAGAGGCCCAAGAAATACGTGCCCCGAGGAGCGTCTAGCCACATGTCAACACTGGGGCTGACTGAGTTCCTCCATGAGAGAAGCCCCAGCAAGACGCGCCCCGAGGAGCGTCTTGCCACATGTCAACACTGGGTCTGACTGAGCGCCTCCAGGAGAGAGGCCCAAGCAAGACGCACCCCGAGGAGCGTCTTGACACATGTCAACACTGGGTCTGACTGAGCGCCTCCAGGAGAGAAGCCCAAGCAAGACGCGCCCCGAGGAGTGTCTTGCCACATGTCAACACTGGGTCTGACAGAGGGCCTCCAGGAGAGAGGCCCAAGCAACACGCGCCCCGAGAAGCGTCTTGCCATATGTCACCACTGGGTCTGACTGAGCGCCTCCAGGAGAGAGGCCCAAGCAAGATGCGCCCCGAGGAGCGTCATGCCACATGTCACTACTCGGTCTGACTGAGCGCCTCCAGGAGAGAGACCCAAGCAAGACGCGCCCCGAGGAGCGTCTTGCCACGTGTCAACACTGGGTCTGACAGAGGTCCTCCAGGAGAGAGGCGCAAGCAATACGCGCCCCGAGGAGCGTCTTGCCACATGTCACCTCTGGTTCTGACTGAGCGCATCCAGGAGAGAGGCCCAAGCAAGATGCGCCCCGAGGAGCGTCTTGTCACATGTCAACACTGGGTCTGACTGAGCGCCTCCAGGAGAGAGGCCCAAGCAAGACGCGCCCCGAGGAGCGTCTTGCCACATGTCAACACTGGGTCTGACTGAGCGCCTCCAGGAGAGAGGCCCAAGCAAGACGCGCCCCGAGGAGCGTCTTGCCACATGTCAACACTGGGTCTGACTGAGGGCCTCCATGAGAGAAGCCCAAGCAAGACGTGCCCCGAGGAGCGTCTTGCCACATGTCAACACTGGGTCTGACAGAGGGCCTCCAGGAGAGAGGCCCAAGCAATACGCGCCCCGAGGAGCGTCTTGCCACATGTCACCACTGGGTCTGACTGAGCGCCTCCAGGAGAGAGGCGCAAGCAAGACACGCCCCGAGGAGCGTCTTGCCACATGTCAAAAATGGGTCTGACTGAGGGCCTCCAGGAGAGAGGCCCAAGCAAGACGGGCCCCGAGGAGCGTCTTGCCACATGTCAACACTGGGTCTGACTGAGCGCCTCCAGGAGAAAGTCCCAAGCAAGACGCGCCCCGAGGGGCGTCTTGACACATGTCAACACTGGGTCTGACTGAGGGCCTCAATGAGAGAGGCCCAAGCAATACTTGCCCCGAGGAGTGTCTAGCCACATATCACCAATGTGTCTGACTGAGCGCCTCCAGGAGAAAGGCCCAAGCAAGACGCGCCCCGAGGAGCGTCTTGCCACATGTCAGCACTCGGTCTGACTGAGCGCCTTTAGAGAGAGGCCCAAGCAAGACGCGCCCCGAGGAGCGTCTTGCCACATGTCAACACTGGGTCTGACTGAGCGCCTCCAGGAGAGAGGCCCAAGCAAGACATGCCCCTATGAGCGTCTTGGCACATGTCAACACTGGGTCTGACTGAGCGCCTCCAGGAGAGAGGCCCAAGCAAGAAGCGCCCCGAGGAGCGTCTTGCCACATGTCACCACTGGGTCTGACTGAGCGCCTCCAGGACAGAGGCCCAAGCAAGACGCGCCCCGAGGAGCGTCTTGCCACATGTCAACACTGGGTCTGACTGAGCGCCTCCAGGAGAAAGGCCCAAGCAAGACGCGCCCCGAGGAGCGTCTTGCCACATGTCAACACTGGGTCTGACTGAGCGCCTCCAGGAGAGAGGCCCAAGCATGACGCGCCTCGAGGAGCGTCTTGCTACATGTCAACACTGGGTCTGACTGTTCGCCTCCAGGAGAGAGGCCCAAGCAAGACGCACCCCGTGGAGCGTCTTGCCACATGTCAACACTGGGTCTGACTGAGCGCCTCCAGGAGAGAGCCCCAAGCAAGACATGCCCCTATGAGCGTCTTGGCACATGTCAACACTGGGTCTGACTGAGCGCCTCCAGGAGAGAGGCCCAAGCAAGAAGCGCCCCGAGGAGCGTCTTGCCACATGTCACCACTGGGTCTGACTGAGTGCCTCCAGGAGAGAGGCCCAAGCAAGACGCGCCCCGAGGAGCGTCTTGCCACATGTCAACACTGGGTCTGACTGAGCGCCTCCAGGAGAGAGGCCCAAGCATGATTCGCCTCGAGGAGCGTCTTGCTACATGTCAACACTGGGTCTGACTGAGCGCTTCCAGGAGAGAGGCCAAAGCAAGACGCGACCCGAGGAGCGTCTTGCCAAATGTCAACACTGGGTCTGACTGAGTGCCTCCAGGAGAGAGGCTCAAGCAATACGCGCCCCGAGGAGCGTCTTGCCACATGTCACCTCTGGTTCTGACTGAGCGCCTCCAGGAGAGAGGCCCAAGCAAGACGCGCCCCGAGGAGCTTCTTGTCACATGTCAACACTGGGTCTGACTGAGTGCCTCCAGGAGAGAGGCCCAAGCAATACGCGCCCCGAGGAGCGTCTTGCCACATGTCACCTTTGGTTCTGACTGAGCGCCTCCAGGAGAGAGGCCCAAGCAAGACGCGCCCCGAGGAGCGTCTTGTCACATGTCAACACTGGGTCTGACTGAGCGCCTCCAGGAGAGAGGCCCAAGCAAAACGCATCCCGAGGAGCGTCTTGCCACATGTCAACACTGGGTCTGACTGAGTGCCTCCATTAGAGAAGCCCCAGCAAGACGCGCCCCGAGGAGCGTCTTGCCACATGTCAACACTGGGTCTGACTGAGCGCCTCCAGGAGAGAGGCCCAAGCAAGACGCGCCCCGAGGAGCGTCTTGACGCATGTCAACACTGGGTCTGACTGAGGGCCTCCATGAGAGAAGCCCAAGCAAGACGTGCCCCGAGGAGCGTCTTGCCACATGTAAACACTGGGTCTGACTGAGCGCCTCCAGGAGAGAGGCCCAAGCAAGACGTGCCCCGAGGAGCGTCTTGCCACATGTCAACACTGGGTCTGACTGAGCGCCTCCAGGAGAGAGGCCCAAGCAAGAAGCGCCCCGAGGAGCGTCTTGCCACATGTCAACAATGGGTCTGACTGAGGGCCTCCAGAAGAGAAGCCCAAGCAAGACGCGCCCCGAGGAGCATCTTGCCACATGTCAACAATGGGTCTGACTGAGCGCCTCCAGGAGAGAGGCCCAAGCAAGACGCGCCCCGAGAAGCATCTTGACACTTGTCAACAGTGGGTCTGACTGAGAGCCTCCAGGAGAGAGGCCCAAGCAAGACGCACCCCGAGGATCGTATTGCCACATGTCAACACTGGGTCTTACTGAGCGCCTCCAGGAGAGAGGCCCAAGCAAGACGTGCCCCTATGAGCGTCTTGCCACATGTCAACACTGGGTCTGACTGAGCGCCTCCAGTAGAGAGGCCCAAGCAAGAAGCGCCCCGAGGAGCGTCTTGCCACATGTCAACAATGGGTCTGACTGAGCGCCTCCAGGAGAGAGGCCAAAGCAAGACACGACCCGAGGAGCGTCTTGCCACATGTCAACACTGGGTCTGACTGAGCGCCTCCAGGAGAGAGGCCAAAGCAAGACTCGACCCGAGGAGCGTCTTGCCACATGTCAACACTGGGTCTGACAGAAAGCCTCCAGGAGAGAGACCCAAGCAAGACGCGCCCCGAGGAGCGTCTTGCCACATGTCACCTCTGGTTCTGACTGAGCGCCTCCAGGAGAGAGGCCCAAGCAATACGCGCCCCGAGGAGCGTCTTGCCACATGTCAACAATGGGTCTGACTGAGCGCCTCCAGGAGAGAGGCCCAAGCAAGACGCGCCCCGAGGAGCGTCTTGCCACATGTCACCACTGGGTCTGACTGAGCGCCTCCAGGAGATAGGCCCAAGCAAGACGCGCCCCGAGGAGCGTCTTGCCACATGTCAACACTGGGTCTGACTGAGCGCCTCCAGGAGAAAGGCCCAAGCAAGACGCGCCCCGAGGGGCGTCTTGACACATGTCAACACTGGGTCTGACTGAGGACCTCAATGAGAGAGGCCCAAGAAATACGTGCCCCGAGGAGCGTCTAGCCACATGTCAACACTGGGGCTGACTGAGTTCCTCCATGAGAGAAGCCCCAGCAAGACGCGCCCCGAGGAGCGTCTTGCCACATGTCAACACTGGGTCTGACTGAGCGCCTCCAGGAGAGAGGCCCAAGCAAGACGCGCCCCGAGGAGCGTCTTGACACATGTCAACACTGGGTCTGACTGAGCGCCTCCAGGAGAGAAGCCCAAGCAAGACGCGCCCCGAGGAGTGTCTTGCCACATGTCAACACTGGGTCTGACAGAGGGCCTCCAGGAGAGAGGCCCAAGCAACACGCGCCCCGAGAAGCGTCTTGCCATATGTCACCACTGGGTCTGACTGAGCGCCTCCAGGAGAGAGGCCCAAGCAAGATGCGCCCCGAGGAGCGTCATGCCACATGTCACTACTCGGTCTGACTGAGCGCCTCCAGGAGAGAGACCCAAGCAAGACGCGCCCCGAGGAGCGTCTTGCCACGTGTCAACACTGGGTCTGACAGAGGTCCTCCAGGAGAGAGGCGCAAGCAATACGCGCCCCGAGGAGCGTCTTGCCACATGTCACCTCTGGTTCTGACTGAGCGCATCCAGGAGAGAGGCCCAAGCAAGACGCGCCCCGAGGAGCGTCTTGTCACATGTCAACACTGGGTCTGACTGAGCGCCTCCAGGAGAGAGGCCCAAGCAAGACGCGCCCCGAGGAGCGTCTTGCCACATGTCAACACTGGGTCTGACTGAGCGCCTCCAGGAGAGAGGCCCAAGCAAGACGCGCCCCGAGGAGCGTCTTGCCACATGTCAACACTGGGTCTGACTGAGGGCCTCCATGAGAGAAGCCCAAGCAAGACGTGCCCCGAGGAGCGTCTTGCCACATGTCAACACTGGGTCTGACAGAGGGCCTCCAGGAGAGAGGCCCAAGCAATACGCGCCCCGAGGAGCGTCTTGCCACATGTCACCACTGGGTCTGACTGAGCGCCTCCAGGAGAGAGGCGCAAGCAAGACACGCCCCGAGGAGCGTCTTGCCACATGTCAAAAATGGGTCTGACTGAGGGCCTCCAGGAGAGAGGCCCAAGCAAGACGGGCCCCGAGGAGCGTCTTGCCACATGTCAACACTGGGTCTGACTGAGCGCCTCCAGGAGAAAGTCCCAAGCAAGACGCGCCCCGAGGGGCGTCTTGACACATGTCAACACTGGGTCTGACTGAGGGCCTCAATGAGAGAGGCCCAAGCAATACTTGCCCCGAGGAGTGTCTAGCCACATATCACCAATGTGTCTGACTGAGCGCCTCCAGGAGAAAGGCCCAAGCAAGACGCGCCCCGAGGAGCGTCTTGCCACATGTCAGCACTCGGTCTGACTGAGCGCCTTTAGAGAGAGGCCCAAGCAAGACGCGCCCCGAGGAGCGTCTTGCCACATGTCAACACTGGGTCTGACTGAGCGCCTCCAGGAGAGAGGCCCAAGCAAGACATGCCCCTATGAGCGTCTTGGCACATGTCAACACTGGGTCTGACTGAGCGCCTCCAGGAGAGAGGCCCAAGCAAGAAGCGCCCCGAGGAGCGTCTTGCCACATGTCACCACTGGGTCTGACTGAGCGCCTCCAGGACAGAGGCCCAAGCAAGACGCGCCCCGAGGAGCGTCTTGCCACATGTCAACACTGGGTCTGACTGAGCGCCTCCAGGAGAAAGGCCCAAGCAAGACGCGCCCCGAGGAGCGTCTTGCCACATGTCAACACTGGGTCTGACTGAGCGCCTCCAGGAGAGAGGCCCAAGCATGACGCGCCTCGAGGAGCGTCTTGCTACATGTCAACACTGGGTCTGACTGTTCGCCTCCAGGAGAGAGGCCCAAGCAAGACGCACCCCGTGGAGCGTCTTGCCACATGTCAACACTGGGTCTGACTGAGCGCCTCCAGGAGAGAGCCCCAAGCAAGACATGCCCCTATGAGCGTCTTGGCACATGTCAACACTGGGTCTGACTGAGCGCCTCCAGGAGAGAGGCCCAAGCAAGAAGCGCCCCGAGGAGCGTCTTGCCACATGTCACCACTGGGTCTGACTGAGTGCCTCCAGGAGAGAGGCCCAAGCAAGACGCGCCCCGAGGAGCGTCTTGCCACATGTCAACACTGGGTCTGACTGAGCGCCTCCAGGAGAGAGGCCCAAGCATGATTCGCCTCGAGGAGCGTCTTGCTACATGTCAACACTGGGTCTGACTGAGCGCTTCCAGGAGAGAGGCCAAAGCAAGACGCGACCCGAGGAGCGTCTTGCCAAATGTCAACACTGGGTCTGACTGAGTGCCTCCAGGAGAGAGGCTCAAGCAATACGCGCCCCGAGGAGCGTCTTGCCACATGTCACCTCTGGTTCTGACTGAGCGCCTCCAGGAGAGAGGCCCAAGCAAGACGCGCCCCGAGGAGCTTCTTGTCACATGTCAACACTGGGTCTGACTGAGTGCCTCCAGGAGAGAGGCCCAAGCAATACGCGCCCCGAGGAGCGTCTTGCCACATGTCACCTTTGGTTCTGACTGAGCGCCTCCAGGAGAGAGGCCCAAGCAAGACGCGCCCCGAGGAGCGTCTTGTCACATGTCAACACTGGGTCTGACTGAGCGCCTCCAGGAGAGAGGCCCAAGCAAAACACATCCCGAGGAGCGTCTTGCCACATGTCAACACTGGGTCTGACTGAGTGCCTCCATTAGAGAAGCCCCAGCAAGACGCGCCCCGAGGAGCGTCTTGCCACATGTCAACACTGGGTCTGACTGAGCGCCTCCAGGAGAGAGGCCCAAGCAAGACGCGCCCCGAGGAGCGTCTTGACGCATGTCAACACTGGGTCTGACTGAGGGCCTCCATGAGAGAAGCCCAAGCAAGACGTGCCCCGAGGAGCGTCTTGCCACATGTAAACACTGGGTCTGACTGAGCGCCTCCAGGAGAGAGGCCCAAGCAAGACGTGCCCCGAGGAGCGTCTTGCCACATGTCAACACTGGGTCTGACTGAGCGCCTCCAGGAGAGAGGCCCAAGCAAGAAGCGCCCCGAGGAGCGTCTTGCCACATGTCAACAATGGGTCTGACTGAGGGCCTCCAGAAGAGAAGCCCAAGCAAGACGCACCCCGAGGAGCATCTTGCCACATGTCAACAATGGGTCTGACTGAGCGCCTCCAGGAGAGAGGCCCAAGCAAGACGCGCCCCGAGAAGCATCTTGACACTTGTCAACAGTGGGTCTGACTGAGAGCCTCCAGGAGAGAGGCCCAAGCAAGACGCACCCCGAGGATCGTATTGCCACATGTCAACACTGGGTCTGACTGAGCGCCTCCAGGAGAGAGGCCCAAGCAAGACGTGCCCCTATGAGCGTCTTGCCACATGTCAACACTGGGTCTGACTGAGCGCCTCCAGTAGAGAGGCCCAAGCAAGAAGCGCCCCGAGGAGCGTCTTGCCACATGTCAACAATGGGTCTGACTGAGCGCCTCCAGGAGAGAGGCCAAAGCAAGACACGACCCGAGGAGCGTCTTGCCACATGTCAACACTGGGTCTGACTGAGCGCCTCCAGGAGAGAGGCCAAAGCAAGACTCGACCCGAGGAGCGTCTTGCCACATGTCAACACTGGGTCTGACTGAGTGCCTCCAGGAGAGAGGCCCAAGCAATACACGCCCCGAGGAGCGTCTTGCCACATGTCACCTCTGGTTCTGACTGAGCGCCTCCAGGAGAGAGGCCCAAGCAAGACGCGCCCCGAGGAGCGTCTTGTCACATGTCAACACTGGGTCTGACTGAGCGCCTCCAGGAGAGAGGCCCAAGCAAGACGCGTCCCGAGGAGCGTCTTGCCACATGTCAACACTGGGTCTGACTGAGTGCCTCCATGAGAGAAGCCCAAGCAAGACGCGCCCCGAGGAGCGTCTTGCCACATGTCAACACTGGGTCTGACTGAGGGCCTCCATGAGAGAAGCCCAAGCAAGACGTGCCCCGAGGAGCGTCTTGCCACATGTCAACACTGGGTCTGACTGAGCGCCTCCAGGAGAGAGGCCCAAGCAAGACGTGCCCCGAGGAGCGTCTTGCCACATGTTCAACACTGGGTCTGACTGAGCGCCTCCAGGAGAGAGGCCCAAGCAAGAAGCGCCCCGAGGAGCGTCTTGCCACATGTCAACAATGGGTCTGACTGAGGGCCTCCAGAAGAGAAGCCCAAGCAAGACGCGCCCCGAGGAGCGTCTTGCCATATGTCAACAATGGGTCTGACTGAGCGCCTCCAGGAGAGACGCCCATCAAGACGCGCCCCGAGGAGCATCTTGACACTTGTCAACACTGGGTCTGACTGAGGGCCTCCAGGAGAGAAGCCCAAGCAAGACGCGCCCCGAGGAGTGTCTTGCCACATGTCAACACTGGTTCTGACAGAGGGCCTCCAGGAGAGAGGCCCAAGCAACACGCGCCCCGAGAAGCGTCTTGCCACATGTCACCACTGGGTCTGACTGAGGGCCTCCAGGAGAGAGGCCCATGCAAGATGTGCCCCGAGGAGCGTCTTGCCACATGTCAACACTGGGTCTGACTGAGAGCCTCCAGGAGAGAGGCCCAAGCAAGACGCACCCCGAGGAGCGTCTTGCCACATGTCAACACTGAGTCTGATTGAGCACCTCCAGGAGAGAGGCCCAAGCAAGACGCGCCCCGAGGAGCGTCTTGCCACATGTCAACACTGGGTCTGACTAATCGCCTCCAGGAGAGAGGCCCAAGCAAGACGTGCCCCGATGAGCATCTTGCCACATGTCAACACTGGGTCTGACTGAGTGCCTCCAGGAGAGAGGCCCAAGCAATACGCGCCCCGAGGAGCGTCTTGCCACATGTCACCTCTAGTTCTGACTGAGCGCCTCCAGGAGAGAGGCCCAAGCAAGACGCGCCCCGAGGAGCGTCTTGTCACATGTCAACACTGGGTCTGACTGAGCGCCTCCAGGAGAGAGGCCCAAGCAAGACGCGTCCCGAGGAGCGTCTTGCCACATGTCAACACTGGGTCTGACTGAGTGCCTCCATGAGAGAAGCACCAGCAAGACGCCCCCCGAGGAGCGTCTTGCCACATGTCAACACTGGGTCTGACTGAGCGCCTCCAGGAGAGAGGCCCAAGCAAGACGCGTCCCGAGGAGCGTCTTGCCACATGTCAACACTGGGTCTGACTGATTGCCTCCATGAGAGAAACCCCAGCAAGACGCGCCCCGAGGAGCGTCTTGCCACATGTCAACACTGGGTCTGACTGAGTGCCTCCATGAGAGAAGCTCCAGCAAGACGCGCCCTGAGGAGCGTCTTGCCACATGTCAACACTGGGTCTGACTGAGCGCCTCCAGGAGAGAGGCCCAAGCAAGACGCGCCCCGAGGAGCGTCTTGACGCATGTCAACACTGGGTCTGACTGAGGGCCTCCATGAGAGAAGCCCAAGCAAGACGTGCCCCGAGGAGCGTCTTGCCACATGTCAACACTGGGTCTGACTGAGCGCCTCCAGGAGAGAGGCCCAAGCAAGACGTGCCCCGAGGAGCATCTTGCCACATGTCAACACTGGGTCTGACTGAGCGCCTCCAGGAGAGAGGCCCAAGCAAGAAGCGCCCCGAGGAGCGTCTTGCCACATGTCAACAATGGGTCTGACTGAGGGCCTCCAGAAGACAAGCCCAAGCAAGACGCGCCCCGAGGAGCGTCTTGCCACATGTCAACAATGGGTCTGACTGAGCGCCTCCAGGAGAGAGGCTCAAGCAAGACGCGCCCCGAGGAGCATCTTGACACTTGTCAACACTGGGTCTGACTGAGGGCCTCCAGGAGAGAAGCCCAAGCAAGACGCGCCCCGAGGAGTGTCTGTCCACATGTCAACACTGGGTCTGACAGAGGGCCTCCAGGAGAGAGGCCCAAGCAAGACGAGCCCCGAGGAGTGTCTTGCCACATGTCAACACTGGTTCTGACAGAGGGCCTCCAGGAGAGAGGCCCAAGCAACACGCGCCCCGAGAAGCGTCTTGACACATGTCAACACTGGGTCTGACTGAGGGCCTCAATGAGAGAGGCCCAAGCAATACTTGCCCCGAGGAGTGTCTAGCCACATATCACCAATGTGTCTGACTGAGCGCCTCCAGGAGAGAGGCCCAAGCAAGACGCGCCCCGAGGAGCGTCTTGCCACATGTCAGCACTCGGTCTGACTGAGCGCCTTTAGAGAGAGGCCCAAGCAAGACGCGCCCCGAGGAGCGTCTTGCCACATGTCAACACTGGGTCTGACTGAGCGCCTCCAGGAGAGAGGCCCAAGCAAGACATGCCCCTATGAGCGTCTTGGCACATGTCAACACTGGGTCTGACTGAGCGCCTCCAGGAGAGAGGCCCAAGCAAGAAGCGCCCCGAGGAGCGTCTTGCCACATGTCACCACTGGGTCTGACTGAGCGCCTCCAGGACAGAGGCCCAAGCAAGACGCGCCCCGAGGAGCGTCTTGCCACATGTCAACACTGGGTCTGACTGAGCGCCTCCAGGAGAAAGGCCCAAGCAAGACGCGCCCCGAGGAGCGTCTTGCCACATGTCAACACTGGGTCTGACTGAGCGCCTCCAGGAGAGAGGCCCAAGCATGACGCGCCTCGAGGAGCGTCTTGCTACATGTCAACACTGGGTCTGACTGTTCGCCTCCAGGAGAGAGGCCCAAGCAAGACGCACCCCGTGGAGCGTCTTGCCACATGTCAACACTGGGTCTGACTGAGCGCCTCCAGGAGAGAGCCCCAAGCAAGACATGCCCCTATGAGCGTCTTGGCACATGTCAACACTGGGTCTGACTGAGCGCCTCCAGGAGAGAGGCCCAAGCAAGAAGCGCCCCGAGGAGCGACTTGCCACATGTCACCACTGGGTCTGACTGAGTGCCTCCAGGAGAGAGGCCCAAGCAAGACGCGCCCCGAGGAGCGTCTTGCCACATGTCAACACTGGGTCTGACTGAGCGCCTCCAGGAGAGAGGCCCAAGCATGATTCGCCTCGAGGAGCGTCTTGCTACATGTCAACACTGGGTCTGACTGAGCGCTTCCAGGAGAGAGGCCAAAGCAAGACGCGACCCGAGGAGCGTCTTGCCAAATGTCAACACTCGGTCTGACTGAGTGCCTCCAGGAGAGAGGCTCAAGCAATACGCGCCCCGAGGAGCGTCTTGCCACATGTCACCTCTGGTTCTGACTGAGCGCCTCCAGGAGAGAGGCCCAAGCAAGACGCGCCCCGAGGAGCTTCTTGTCACATGTCAACACTGGGTCTGACTGAGTGCCTCCAGGAGAGAGGCCCAAGCAATACGCGCCCCGAGGAGCGTCTTGCCACATGTCACCTTTGGTTCTGACTGAGCGCCTCCAGGAGAGAGGCCCAAGCAAGACGCGCCCCGAGGAGCGTCTTGTCACATGTCAACACTGGGTCTGACTGAGCGCCTCCAGGAGAGAGGCCCAAGCAAAACGCATCCCGAGGAGCGTCTTGCCACATGTCAACACTGGGTCTGACTGAGTGCCTCCATTAGAGAAGCCCCAGCAAGACGCGCCCCGAGGAGCGTCTTGCCACATGTCAACACTGGGTCTGACTGAGCGCCTCCAGGAGAGAGGCCCAAGCAAGACGCGCCCCGAGGAGCGTCTTGACGCATGTCAACACTGGGTCTGACTGAGGGCCTCCATGAGAGAAGCCCAAGCAAGACGTGCCCCGAGGAGCGTCTTGCCACATGTAAACACTGGGTCTGACTGAGCGCCTCCAGGAGAGAGGCCCAAGCAAGACGTGCCCCGAGGAGCGTCTTGCCACATGTCAACACTGGGTCTGACTGAGCGCCTCTAGGAGAGAGGCCCAAGCAAGAAGCGCCCCGAGGAGCGTCTTGCCACATGTCAACAATGGGTCTGACTGAGGGCCTCCAGAAGAGAAGCCCAAGCAAGACGCGCCCCGAGGAGCATCTTGCCACATGTCAACAATGGGTCTGACTGAGCGCCTCCAGGAGAGAGGCCCAAGCAAGACGCGCCCCGAGAAGCATCTTGACACTTGTCAACAGTGGGTCTGACTGAGAGCCTCCAGGAGAGAGGCCCAAGCAAGACGCACCCCGAGGATCGTATTGCCACATGTCAACACTGGGTCTGACTGAGCGCCTCCAGGAGAGAGGCCCAAGCAAGACGTGCCCCTATGAGCGTCTTGCCACATGTCAACACTGGGTCTGACTGAGCGCCTCCAGTAGAGAGGCCCAAGCAAGAAGCGCCCCGAGGAGCGTCTTGCCACATGTCAACAATGGGTCTGACTGAGCGCCTCCAGGAGAGAGGCCAAAGCAAGACACGACCCGAGGAGCGTCTTGCCACATGTCAACACTGGGTCTGACTGAGCGCCTCCAGGAGAGAGGCCAAAGCAAGACTCGACCCGAGGAGCGTCTTGCCACATGTCAACACTGGGTCTGACTGAGTGCCTCCAGGAGAGAGGCCCAAGCAATACACGCCCCGAGGAGCGTCTTGCCACATGTCACCTCTGGTTCTGACTGAGCGCCTCCAGGAGAGAGGCCCAAGCAAGACGCGCCCCGAGGAGCGTCTTGTCACATGTCAACACTGGGTCTGACTGAGCGCCTCCAGGAGAGAGGCCCAAGCAAGACGCGTCCCGAGGAGCGTCTTGCCACATGTCAACACTGGGTCTGACTGAGTGCCTCCATGAGAGAAGCCCAAGCAAGACGCGCCCCGAGGAGCGTCTTGCCACATGTCAACACTGGGTCTGACTGAGGGCCTCCATGAGAGAAGCCCAAGCAAGACGTGCCCCGAGGAGCGTCTTGCCACATGTCAACACTGGGTCTGACTGAGCGCCTCCAGGAGAGAGGCCCAAGCAAGACGTGCCCCGAGGAGCGTCTTGCCACATGTTCAACACTGGGTCTGACTGAGCGCCTCCAGGAGAGAGGCCCAAGCAAGAAGCGCCCCGAGGAGCGTCTTGCCACATGTCAACAATGGGTCTGACTGAGGGCCTCCAGAAGAGAAGCCCAAGCAAGACGCGCCCCGAGGAGCGTCTTGCCATATGTCAACAATGGGTCTGACTGAGCGCCTCCAGGAGAGACGCCCATCAAGACGCGCCCCGAGGAGCATCTTGACACTTGTCAACACTGGGTCTGACTGAGGGCCTCCAGGAGAGAAGCCCAAGCAAGACGCGCCCCGAGGAGTGTCTTGCCACATGTCAACACTGGTTCTGACAGAGGGCCTCCAGGAGAGAGGCCCAAGCAACACGCGCCCCGAGAAGCGTCTTGCCACATGTCACCACTGGGTCTGACTGAGGGCCTCCAGGAGAGAGGCCCATGCAAGATGTGCCCCGAGGAGCGTCTTGCCACATGTCAACACTGGGTCTGACTGAGAGCCTCCAGGAGAGAGGCCCAAGCAAGACGCACCCCGAGGAGCGTCTTGCCACATGTCAACACTGAGTCTGATTGAGCGCCTCCAGGAGAGAGGCCCAAGCAAGACGCGCCCCGAGGAGCGTCTTGCCACATGTCAACACTGGGTCTGACTAATCGCCTCCAGGAGAGAGGCCCAAGCAAGACGTGCCCCGATGAGCATCTTGCCACATGTCAACACTGGGTCTGACTGAGTGCCTCCAGGAGAGAGGCCCAAGCAATACGCGCCCCGAGGAGCGTCTTGCCACATGTCACCTCTAGTTCTGACTGAGCGCCTCCAGGAGAGAGGCCCAAGCAAGACGCGCCCCGAGGAGCGTCTTGTCACATGTCAACACTGGGTCTGACTGAGCGCCTCCAGGAGAGAGGCCCAAGCAAGACGCGTCCCGAGGAGCGTCTTGCCACATGTCAACACTGGGTCTGACTGATTGCCTCCATGAGAGAAACCCCAGCAAGACGCGCCCCGAGGAGCGTCTTGCCACATGTCAACACTGGGTCTGACTGAGTGCCTCCATGAGAGAAGCTCCAGCAAGACGCGCCCTGAGGAGCGTCTTGCCACATGTCAACACTGGGTCTGACTGAGCGCCTCCAGGAGAGAGGCCCAAGCAAGACGCGCCCCGAGGAGCGTCTTGACGCATGTCAACACTGGGTCTGACTGAGGGCCTCCATGAGAGGAGCCCAAGCAAGACGTGCCCCGAGGAGCGTCTTGCCACATGTCAACACTGGGTCTGACTGAGCGCCTCCAGGAGAGAGGCCCAAGCAAGACGTGCCCCGAGGAGCGTCTTGCCACATGTCAACACTGGGTCTGACTGAGCGCCTCCAGGAGAGAGGCCCAAGCAAGAAGCGCCCCGAGGAGCGTCTTGCCACATGTCAACAATGGGTCTGACTGAGGGCCTCCAGAAGACAAGCCCAAGCAAGACGCGCCCCGAGGACCGTCTTGCCACATGTCAACAATGGGTCTGACTGAGTGCCTCCAGGAGAGAGGCTCAAGCAAGACGCGCCCCGAGGAGCATCTTGACACTTGTCAACACTGGGTCTGACTGAGGGCCTCCATGAGAGAAGCCCAAGCAGGACGCGCCCCGAGGAGTGTCTGTCCACATGTCAACACTGGGTCTGACAGAGGGCCTCCAGGAGAGAGGCCCAAGCAAGACGAGCCCCGAGGAGTGTCTTGCCACATGTCAACACTGGTTCTGACAGAGGGCCTCCAGGAGAGAGGCCCAAGCAACACGCGCCCCGAGAAGCGTCTTGCCACATGTCACCACTGGGTCTGACTGAGGGCCTCCAGGAGAGAGGCCCATGCAAGATGTGCCCCGAGGAGCGTCTTGCCACATGTCAACACTGGGTCTGACTGAGAGCCTCCAGGAGAGAGGCCCAAGCAAGACGCACCCCGAGGAGCGTCTTGCCACATGTCAACACTGAGTCTGATTGAGCGCCTCCAGGAGAGAGGCCCAAGCAAGACGCGCCCCGAGGAGCGTCTTGCCACATGTCAACACTGGGTCTGACTAATCGCCTCCAGGAGAGAGGCCCAAGCAAGACGTGCCCCTATGAGCGTCTTGCCACATGTCAACACTGGGTCTGACTGAGTGCCTCCAGGAGAGAGGCCCAAGCAATACGCGCCCCGAGGAGCGTTTTGCCACATGTCACCTCTAGTTCTGACTGAGCGCCTCCAGGAGAGAGGCCCAAGCAAGACGCGCCCCGAGGAGCGTCTTGTCACTTGTCAACACTGGGTCTGACTGAGCGCCTCCAGGAGAGAGGCCCAAGCAAGACGCGTCCCGAGGAGCGTCTTGCCACATGTCAACACTGGGTCTGACTGAGTGCCTCCATGAGAGAAGCCCCAGCAAGACGCCCCCCGAGGAGCGTCTTGCCACATGTCAACATTGGGTCTGACTGAGCGCCTCCAGGAGAGAGGCCCAAGCAAGACGCGCCACGAGGAGCGTCTTGTCACATGTCAACACTGGGTCTGACTGAGCGCCTCCAGGAGAGAGGCCCAAGCAAGACGCGTCCCGAGGAGCGTCTTGCCACATGTCAACACTGGGTCTGACTGAGCGCCTCCAGGAGAGAGGCCCAAGCAAGACGCGTTCCGAGGAGCGTCTTGCCACATGTCAACACTGGGTCTGACTGAGTGCCTCCATGAGAGAAACCCCAGCAAGACGCGCCCCGAGGAGCGTCTTGCCACATGTCAACACTGGGTCTGACTGAGTGCCTCCATGAGAGAAGCCCCAGCAAGACGCGCCCTGAGGAGCGTCTTGCCACATGTCAACACTGGGTCTGACTGAGCGCCTCCAGGAGAGAGGCCCAAGCAAGACGCGCCCCGAGGAGCGTCTTGACGCATGTCAACACTGGGTCTGACTGAGGGCCTCCATGAGAGAAGCCCAAGCAAGATGTGCCCCGAGGAGCGTCTTGCCACATGTCAACACTGGGTCTGACTGAGCGCCTCCAGGAGAGAGGCCCAAGCAAGACGTGCCCCGAGGAGCGTCTTGCCACATGTCAACACTGGGTCTGACTGAGCGCCTCCAGGAGAGCGGCCCAAGCAAGAAGCGCCCCGAGGAGCGTCTTGCCACATGTCAACAATGGGTCTGACTGAGGGCCTCCAGAAGACAAGCCCAAGCAAGACGCGCCCCGAGGAGCGTCTTGCCACATGTCAACAATGGGTCTGACTGAGCGCCTCCAGGAGAGAGGCTCAAGCAAGACGCGCCCCGAGGAGCATCTTGACACTTGTCAACACTGGGTCTGACTGAGGGCCTCCAGGAGAGAAGCCCAAGCAAGACGCGCCCCGAGGAGTGTCTGTCCACATGTCAACACTGGGTCTGACAGAGGGCCTCCAGGAGAGAGGCCCAAGCAACACGCGCCCCGAGAAGCGTCTTGCCACATGTCACCACTGGGTCTTACTGAGGGCCTCCAGGAGAGAGGCCCAAGCAAGACGCGCCCCGAGGAGCGTCTTGCCACATGTCAACACTGGGTCTGACTGAGAGCCTCCAGGAGAGAGGCCCAAGCAAGACGCGCCCCGAGGAGCGTCTTACCACATGTCAACACTGGGTCTGACTGAGCGCCTCCAGGAGAGAGGCCCAAGCAAGACGCGCCCCGAGGAGCGTCTTGCCACATGTCAAGAATGGGTCTGACTAATCGCCTCCAGGAGAGAGGCCCAAGCAAGACGTGCCCCTATGAGCGTCTTGCCACATGTCAACACTGGGTCTGACTGAGCGCCTCCAGTAGAGAGGCCCAAGCAAGAAGCGCCCCGAGGAGCGTCTTGCCACATATCAACAATGGGTCTGACTGAGGGCCTCCAGGAGAGAAACCAAACAAGACGCGCCCCGAGGAGCGTCTTGCCACATGTCAACAATGGGTCTGACTGAGCGCCTCCAGGAGAGAGGCCCAAGCAAGACGCGCCCCGAGGAGCATCTTGACACTTGCCAACACTGGGTCTGACTGAGGGCCTCCAGGAGAGAAGCCCAAGCAAGACGCACCCCGAAGAGCGTCTTGCCACATGTCAACACTGGGTTTGACAGAGGGCCTCCAGGAGAGAGGCCCAAGCAACACGCGCCCCGAGGAGCATCTTGCCATATGTCACCACTGGGTCTGACTGAGCGCCTCCAGGAGAGAGGCCCAAGCAAGACGCGCCCCGAGGAGCATCTTGCCACATGTCAACAATGGGTATGACTGAGTGCCTCCAGGAGAGAAGCCCAAGCAAGATGCGCCCCGAGGAGCGTCTTGCCACATGTCAACAATGGGTTTGACTGAGCGCCTCCAGGAGAGAGGCCCAAGCAAGACGCGCCCCGAGGAGCATCTTGACACTTGTCAACACTGGGTCTGACTGAGGGCCTCCAGGAGAGAAGCCCAAGCAAGACGCGCCCCGAGGAGTGTCTTGCCACATGACAACACTGGGTCTGACAGAGGGCCTCCAGGAGAGAGGCCCAAGCAACACGCGCCCCGAGAAGTTCTTGCCATATCTCACCAGTGGGTCTGACTGAGCGCCTCCAGGAGAGAGGCCCAAGCAAGACGCGCCCCGAGGAGCGTCTTGCCACATGTCAACACTGGGTCTGACAGAGGGCCTCCAGGAGAGAGGCCCAAGCAAGACGCGCCCCGAGGAGAGTCTTGCCACATGTCACCACTGGGTCTGACTGAGCGCCTCCAGGAGAGAGGCCCAAGCAAGACGCGCCCCGAGGAGCGTCATGCCACTTGTCACTACTCGGTCTGACTGAGCGCCTCCAGGAGAGAGACCCAAGCAAGACGCGCCCCGAGGAGCGTCTTGCCACGTGTCAACACTGGGTCTGACAGAGGGCCTCCAGCAGAGAGGCCCAAGCAATACGCGCCCCGAGGAGCGTCTTGCCACATGCCACCTCTGGTTCTGACTGACCGCCTCCAGGAGAGAGGCCCAAGCAAGACGCGCCCCGAGGAGCGTCTTGCCACATGTCAACACTGGGTCTGACAGAGGGCCTCCAGGAGAGAGGCCCAAGCAGGACGCGCCCCGAGGAGCGTCTTGCCACGTGTCAACACTGGGTCTGACAGAGCGCCTCCAGGAGAGAGGCCCAAGCAAGACGCACCCCGAGGAGCGTCTTGTCACATGTCAACACTGGGTCTGACTGAGCGCCTCCAGGAGAGAGGCCCAATTAAGACGCGCCCCGAGGAGCGTCTTGCCACATGTCAACACTGGGTCTGACTGAGTTCCTCCAGGAGAGAAGCCCAAGCAAGACGCGCCCCGAGGAGTGTCTTGCCACATGTCAACAATGGGTCTGACAGAGGGCCTCCAGGAGAGAGGCCCAAGCAACACGTGCCCCGAGAAGCGTCTTGCCATATGTCACCACTGGGTCTGAATGACCGCCTCCAAGAGAGAGGCCCAAGCAAGACGCGCCCCGAGGAGCGTCTTGCCACATGTCAACACTGGGTCTGACAGAGGGCCTCCAGGAGAGAGGCCCAAGCAGGACGCACCCCGAGGAGCGTCTTGCCACGTGTCAACACTGGGTCTGACAGAGGGCCTCCAGGAGAGAGGCCCAAGCGATACGCGCCCCGAGGAGCGTCTTGCCACATGTCACCTCTGGTTCTGACTGAGCGCCTCCAGGAGAGAGGCCCAAGCAAGACGCGCCCCGAGGAGCGTCTTGTCACATGTCAACACTGGGTCTGACTGAGCGCCTCCAGGAGAGAGGCCCAAGCAAGACGCGCCCCGAGGAGCGTCTTGCCACTTGTCAACACTGGGTCTGACTGAGCGCCTCAAGGAGAGAGGCCCAAGCAAGACGCGCCCCAAGGAGCGTCTTGCCACATTTCAACACTGGGTCTGACTGAGGGCCTCCATGAGAGAAGCCCAAGCAAGACGCGCCCCGAGGAGCGTCTTGCCACATGTCAACACTGGGTCTGACAGAGGGCCTCCAGGAGAGAGGCCCAAGCAATACGCGCCCAGAGGAGCGTCTTGCCACATGTCACCACTGGGTCTGACTGAGCGCCTCCAGGAGAGAGGCCCAAGCAAGACACGCCCCGAGGAGCGTCTTGCCACATGTCAACAATGGGTCTGGCTGAGGGCCTCCAGGAGAGAGGCCCAAGCAAGACGCGCCCGGAGGAGCGTCTTGCCACATGTCACCTGTGGGTCTGACTGAGCGCCTCCAGGAGAGAGGCCCAAGCAAGACGCGCCCCGAGGAGCGTCTTGCCACATGTCAACACTGGGTCTGACTGAGCGCCTCCAGGAGAAAGGCCCAAGCAAGACGCGCCCCGAGGGGCGTCTTGACACATGTCAACACTGGGTCTGACTGAGGGCCTAAATGAGAGAGGCCCAAGGAATACGTGCCCCGAGGAGCGTCTAGCCACATATCACCACTGTGTCTGACTGAGCGCCTCCAGGAGAGAGGCCCAAGCAAGACGCGCCCCGAGGAGCATCTTGCCACATGTCAGCACTCGGTCTCACTGAGCGCCTTTAGGAGAGAGGCCCAAGCAAGACGCGCCCCGAGGAGCGTCTTGCCACATGTCAACACTGGGTCTGACTGAGCACCTCCAGGAGAGAGGCCCAAGCATGACGCGCCTCGAGGAGCGTCTTGCCACATGTCAACACTGGGTCTGACTGAGCGCCTCCAGGAGAGAGGCCCAAGCAAGACGCACCCCGAGGATCGTCTTGCCACATGTCAACACTGGGTCTGACTGAGCGCCTCCAGGAGAGAGGCCCAAGCAAGACATGCCCCTATGAGCGTCTTATCACATGTCAACACTGGGTCTGACTGAGCGCCTCCAGGAGAAAGGCCCAAGCAAGACGCGCCCCGAGGGGCGTCTTGACACATGTCAACACTGGGTCTGACTGAGGGCCTCAATGAGAGAGGCCCAAGCAATACGTGCCCCGAGGAGCGTCTAGCCACATGTCACCACTGTGTCTGACTGAGCGCCTCCAGGAGAGAGGCCCAAGCAAGACGCGCCCCGAGGAGCGTCTTGCCACATGTCAGCACTCTGTCTGACTGAGCGCCTCCAGGAGAGAGGCCCAAGCAAGACGCGCCCCGAGGAGCGTCTTGCCACATGTCAACACTGGGTCTGACTGAGCGCCTTCAGGAGAGAGGCCCAAGCATGACGCGGCTCGAGGAGCGTCTTGCCACATGTCAACACTGGGTCTGACTGAGCGCCTCCAGGAGAGAGGCCAAAGCAAGACGCGACCCGAGGAGCATCTTGCCAAATGTCAACACTGGGTCTGACTGAGTGCCTCCAGGAGAGAGGCCCAAGCAATACGCGCCCCGAGGAGCGTCTTGCCACATGTCACCTCTGGTTCTGACTGAGCGCCTCCAGGAGAGAGGCCCAAGCAAGACGCGCCCCGAGGAGCTTCTTGTCACATGTCAACACTGGGTCTGACTGAGCGCCTCCAGGAGAGAGGCCCAAGCAAGACGCGTCCCGAGGAGCGTCTTGCCACATGTCAACACTGGGTCTGACTGAGCGCCTCCAGGAGAGAGGCCAAAGCAAGACGCGCCCCGAGGAGCGTCTTGTCACATGCCACCTCTGGTTCTGACTGAGCGCCTCCAGGAGAGAGGCCCAAGCAAGACGCGCCCCGAGGAGCGTCTTGTCACATGTCAACACTGGGTCTGACTGAGCGCCTCCAGGAGAGAGGCCCAAGCAAGACGCGCCCCGAGGAGCGTCTTGCCACATGTCAACACTGGGTCTGACAGAGGGCCTCCAGGAGAGAGGCCCAAGCAAGACGCGCCCCGAGGAGTGTCTTGCCACATGTCACCACTGGGTCTGACTGAGCGCCTCCAGGAGAGAGGCCTAAGCAAGACGCGCCCCGAGGAGCGTGATGCCACATGTCACTACTCGGTCTGACTGAGCGCCTCCAGGAGAGAGGCCCAATTAAGACGCGCCCCGAGGAGCGTCTTGCCACATGTCAACACTGGGTCTGACTGAGTGCCTCCAGGAGAGAAGCCCAAGCAAGACGCGCCCCGAGGAGTGTCTTGCCACATGTCAACACTGGGTCTGACAGAGGGCCTCCAGGAGAGAGGCCCAAGCAACACGTGCCCCGAGAAGCGTCTTGCCATATGTCACCACTGGGTCTGACTGACCGCCTCCAGGAGAGAGGCCCAAGCAAGACGCGCCCCGAGGAGCGTCTTGCCACTTGTCAACACTGGGTCTGACAGAGGGCCTCCAGGAGAGAGGCCCAAGCAGGACGCGCCCCGAGGAGAGTCTTGCCACATGTCACCACTGGGTCTGACTGAGCGCCTCCAGGAGAGAGGCCCAAGCAAGACGCGCCCCGAGGAGCGTCATGCCATATGTCACTACTCGGTCTGACTGAGCGCCTCCAGGAGAGAGACCCAAGCAAGACGCGCCCCGAGGAGAGTCTTGCCACGTGTCAACACTGGGTCTGACAGAGGGCCTCCAGGAGAGAGGCCCAAGCAATACGCGCCCCGAGGAGCGTCTTGCCACATGTCACCTCTGGTTCTGACTGAGCGCCTCCAGGAGAGAGGCCCAAGCAAGACGCCCCCCGAGGAGCGTCTTGTCACATGTCAACACTGGGTCTGACTGAGCGCCTCCAAGAGAGAGGCCCAAGCAAGACGCGCCCCGAGGAGCGTCTTGCCACTTGTCAACACTGGGTCTGACTGAGCGCCTCCAGGAGAGAGGCCCAAGCAAGACGCGCCCCGAGGAGCGTCTTGCCACATTTCAACACTGGGTCTGACTGAGGGCCTCCATGAGAGAAGCCCAAGCAAGACGCGCCCCGAGGAGCGTCTTGCCACATGTCAACACTGGGTCTGACAGAGGGCCGCCAGGAGAGAGGCCCAAGCAATACGCGCCCCGAGGAGCGTCTTGCCACATGTCACCACTGGGTCTGACTGAGCGCCTCCAGGAGAGAGGCACAAGCAAGACACGCCCCGAGGAGCGTCTTGCCACATGTCAACAATGGGTCTGACTGAGGGCCTCCAGGAGAGAGGCCCAAGCAAGACGCGCCCGGAGGAGCGTCTTGCCACATGTCACCTGTGGGTCTGACTGAGCGCCTCCAGGAGAGAGGCCCAAGCAAGACGCGCCCCGAGGAGCGTCTTGCCACATGTCAACACTGGGTCTGACTGAGCGCCTCCAGGAGAAAGGCCCAAGCATGAAGCGCCCCGAGGAGCGTCTTGCCACATGTCACCACTGGGTCTGACTGAGCGCCTCCAGGAGAGAGGCCCAAGCAAGACGCGCCCCGAGGAGCGTCTTGCCACATGTCAACACTGGGTCTGACTGAGCGCCTCCAGGAGAAAGGCCCAAGCAAGACGCGCCCCGAGGGGCGTCTTGACACATGTCATACCTGGGTCTGACTGAGGGCCTCAATGAGAGAGGCCCAAGCAATACGTGCCCCGAGGAGCGTCTAGCCACATGTCACCACTGTGTCTGACTGAGCGCCTCCAGGAGAGAGGCCCAAGCAAGACGCGCCCCGAGGAGCGTCTTGCCACATGTCAGCACTCGGTCTGACTGAGCGCCTCCAGGAGAGAGGCCCAAGCAAGACGCGCCCCGAGGAGCGTCTTGCCACATGTCAACACTGGGTCTGACTGAGCGCCTCCAGGAGAGAGGCCCAAGCATGACGCGCCTCGAGGAGCGTCTTGCCACATGTCAACACTGGGTCTGACTGAGCGCCTCCAGGAGAGAGGCCAAAGAAAGACGCCACCCGAGGAGCGTCTTGCCAAATGTCAACACTGGGTCTGACTGAGTGCCTCCAGGAGAGAGGCCCAAGCAATACGCGCCCCGAGGAGCGTCTTGCCACATGTCACCTCTGGTTCTGACTGAGCGCCTCCAGGAGAGAGGCCCAAGCAAGACGCGTCCCGAGGAGCGTCTTGCCACATGTCAACACTGGGTCTGACTAAGCGCCTCCAGGAGAGAGGCCCAAGCAAGACGCGCCCCGAGGAGCGTCTTGCCACATGTCAACACTGGGTCTGACTAATCGCCTCCAGGAGAGAGGCCCAAGCAAGACGTGCCCCTATGAGCGTCTTGCCACATGTCAACACTGGGTCTGACTGAGCGCCTCCAGTAGAGAGGCCCAGGCAAGAAGCGCCCCGAGGAGCGTCTTGCCACATGTCAACAATGGGTCTGACTGAGCGCCTCCAGGAGAGAGGCCCAAGCAAGACACGCCCCGAGGAGCATCTTGACACTTGCCAACACTGGGTCTGACTGAGGGCCTCCAGGAGAGAAGCCCAAGCAAGACGCACCCCGAAGAGCGTCTTGCCACATGTCAACACTGGGTCTGACAGAGGGCCTCCAGGAGAGAGGCCCAAGCAACACGTGCCCCGAAGAGCATCTTGACACTTGCCAACAATGGGTCTGACTGAGGGCCTCCAGGAGAGAAGCCCAAGCAAGACGCGCCCCGAGGAGCGTCTTGCCACATGTCAACAATGGGTCTGACTGAGCGCCTCCAGGAGAGAGGCCCAAGCAAGACGCGCCCCGAGGAGCATCTTGACACTTGCCAACACTGGGTCCGACTGAGGGCCTCCAGGACAGAAGCCCAAGCAAGACGCACCCCGAAGAGCGTCTTGCCACATGTCAACACTGGGTCTGACTGAGCGCCTCCAGGAGAGAGGCCCAAGCATGACGCGCCTCGAGGAGCGTCTTGCCACATGTCAACACTGGGTCTGACTGAGCGCCACCAGGAGAGAGGCCAAAGCAAGACGCGACCCGAGGAGCGTCTTGCCAAATGTCAACACTGGGTCTGACTGAGTGCCTCCAGGAGAGAGGCCCAAGCAATACGCACCCCGAGGAGCGTCTTGCCACATGTCACCTCTGGTTCTGACTGAGCGCCTCCAGGAGAGAGGCCCAAGCAAGACGCGCCCCGAGGAGCTTCTTGTCACATGTCAACACTGGGTCTGACTGAGCGCCTCCAGGAGAGAGGCCCAAGCAAGACGCGTCCCGAGGAGCGTCTTGCCACATGTCAACACTGGGTCTGACTGAGCGCCTCCAGGAGAGAGGCCAAAGCAAGACGCGACCCGAGGAGTGTCTTGCCACATGTCAACACTGGGTCTGACTGAGCGCCTCCAGGAGAGAGGCCAAAGCAAGACGCGACCCGAGGAGCGTCTTGCCACATGTCAACACTGGGTCTGACTGAGTGCCTCCAGGAGAGAGGCCCAAGCAATACGCGCCCCGAGGAGCGTCTTGCCACATGTCACCTCTGGTTCTGACTGAGCGCCTCCAGGAGAGAGGCCCAAGCAAGACGCACCCCGAGGAGCGTCTTGCCACATGTCAACACTGGGTCTGACTGAGCGCCTCCAGGAGAGAGGCCCAAGCAAGACGCGCCCCGAGGAGTGTCTTGCCACATGTCACCACTGGGTCTGACTGAGCGCCTCCAGGAGAGAGGCCCAAGCAAGACGCGCCCCGAGGAGCGTCATGCCACATGTCACTACTCGGTCTGACTGAGCGCCTCCAGGAGAGAGACCCAAGCAAGATGCGCCCCGAGGAGCGTCTTGCCACGTGTCAACACTGGGTCTGATTGAGGGCCTCCAGGAGAGAGGCCCAAGCATGACGCGCCTCGAGGAGCGTCTTGCCACATGTCAACACTGGGTCTGACTGAGCGCCTCCAGGAGAGAGGCCCAAGCAAGACGCACCCCGAGGAGCGTCTTGCCACATGTCAACACTGGGTCTGACTGAGCGCCTCCAGGAGAGAGGCCCAAGCAAGACATGCCCCTATGAGCGTCTTATCACATGTCAACACTGGGTCTGACTGAGCGCCTCCAGGAGAGAGGCCCAAGCATGAAGCGCCCCGAGGAGCGTCTTGCCACATGTCACCACTGGGTCTGACTGAGCGCCTCCAGGAGAGAGGCCCAAGCAAGACGCGCCCCGAGGAGCGTCTTGCCACATGTCAACACTGGGTCTGACTGAGCGCCTCCAGGAGAAAGGCCCAAGCAAGACGCGCCCCGAGGGGCGTCTTGACACATGTCAACACTGGGTCTGACTGAGGGCCTCAATGAGAGAGGCCCAAGCAATACGTGCCCCGAGGAGCGTCTAGCCACATGTCACCACTGTGTCTGACTGAGCGCCTCCAGGAGAGAGGCCCAAGCAAGACGCGCCCCGAGGAGCGTCTTGCCACATGTCAGCACTCTGTCTGACTGAGCGCCTCCAGGAGAGAGGCCCAAGCAAGACGCGCCCCGAGGAGCGTCTTGCCACATGTCAACACTGGGTCTGACTGAGCGCCTCCAGGAGAGAGGCCCAAGCATGACGCGCCTCGAGGAGCGTCTTGCCACATGTCAACACTGGGTCTGACTGAGCGCCTCCAGGAGAGAGGCCAAAGCAAGACGCGACCCGAGGAGCGTCTTGCCAAATGTCAACACTGGGTCTGACTGAGTGCCTCCAGGAGAGAGGCCCAAGCAATACGCGCCCCGAGGAGCGTCTTGCCACATGTCACCTCTGGTTCTGACTGAGCGCCTCCAGGAGAGAGGCCCAAGCAAGACGCGCCCCGAGGAGCTTCTTGTCACATGTCAACACTGGGTCTGACTGAGCGCCTCCAGGAGAGAGGCCCAAGCAAGACGCGTCCCAAGGAGCGTCTTGCCACATGTCAACACTGGGTCTGACTGAGCGCCTCCAGGAGAGAGGCCAAAGCAAGACGCGCCCCGAGGAGCGTCTTGTCACATGCCACCTCTGGTTCTGACTGAGCGCCTCAAGGAGAGAGGCCCAAGCAAGACGCGCCCCGAGGAGCGTCTTGTCACATGTCAACACTGGGTCTGACTGAGCGCCTCCAGGAGAGAGGCCCAAGCAAGACGCGCCCCGAGGAGCGTCTTGCCACATGTCAACACTGGGTCTGACAGAGGGCCTCCAGGAGAGAGGCCCAAGCAAGACGCGCCCCGAGGAGTGTCTTGCCACATGTCACAACTGGGTCTGACTGAGCGCCTCCAGGAGAGAGGCCTAAGCAAGACGCGCCCCGAGGAGCGTCATGCCACATGTCACTATTCGGTCTGACTGAGCGCCTCCAGGAGAGAGACCCAAGCAAGACGCGCCCCGAGGAGCGTCTTGCCACGTGTCAACACTGGGTCTGATTGAGGGCCTCCAGGAGAGAGGCCCAAGCAATACGCGCCCCGAGGAGCGTCTTGCCACATGTCACCTCTGGTTCTGACTGAGCGCCTCCAGGAGAGAGGCCCAAGCAAGACGCACTCCGAGGAGCGTCTTGTCACATGTCAACACTGGGTCTGACTGAGCGCCTCCAGGAGAGAGGCCCAATTAAGACGCGCCCCGAGGAGCGTCTTGCCACATGTCAACACTGGGTCTGACTGAGTGCCTCCAGGAGAGAAGCCCAAGCAAGACGCGCCCCGAGGAGTGTCTTGCCACATGTCAACACTGGGTCTGACAGAGGGCCTCCAGGAGAGAGGCCCAAGCAACACGTGCCCCGAGAAGCGTCTTGCCATATGTCACCACTGGGTCTGACTGACCGCCTCCAGGAGAGAGGCCCAAGCAAGACGCGCCCCGAGGAGCGTCTTGCCACATGTCAACACTGGGTCTGACAGAGGGCCTCCAGGAGAGAGGCCCAAGCAGGACGCGCCCCGAGGAGAGTCTTGCCACATGTCACCACTGGGTCTGACTGAGCGCCTCCAGGAGAGAGGCCCAAGCAAGACGCGCCCCGAGGAACGTCATGCCATATGTCACTACTCGGTCTGACTGAGCGCCTCCAGGAGAGAGACCCAAGCAAGACGCGCCCCGAGGAGCGTCTTGCCACGTGTCAACACTGGGTCTGACAGAGGGCCTCCAGGAGAGAGGCCCAAGCAATACGCGCCCCGAGGAGCGTCTTGCCACATGTCACCTCTGGTTCTGACTGAGCGCCTCCAGGAGAGAGGCCCAAGCAAGACGCGCCCCGAGGAGCGTCTTGTCACATGTCAACACTGGGTCTGACTGAGCGCCTCCAGGAGAGAGGCCCAAGCAAGACGCGCCCCGAGGAGCGTCTTGCCACTTGTCAACACTGGGTCTGACTGAGCGCCTCCAGGAGAGAGGCCCAAGCAAGACGCGCCCCGAGGAGCGTCTTGCCACATGTCAACACTGGGTCTGACAGAGGGCCTCCAGGAGAGAGGCCCAAGCAATACGCGCCCCGAGGAGCGTCTTGCCACATGTCACCACTGGGTCTGACTGAGCGCCTCCAGGAGAGAGGCCCAAGCAAGACACGCCCCGAGGAGCGTCTTGCCACATGTCAACAATGGGTCTGACTGAGGGCCTCCAGGAGAGAGGCCCAAGCAAGACGCGCCCGGAGGAGCGTCTTGCCACATGTCACCTGTGGGTCTGACTGAGCGCCTCCAGGAGAGAGGCCCAAGCAAGACGGGCCCCGAGGAGCGTCTTGCCACATGTCAACACTGGGTCTGACTGAGCGCCTCCAGGAGAAAGGTCCAAGCAAGACGCGCCCCGAGGGGCGTCTTGACACATGTCAACACTGGGTCTGACTGAGGGCCTCAATGAGAGAGGCCCAAGCAATACGTGCCCCGAGGAGCGTCTAGCCACATATCACCACTGTGTCTGACTGAGCGCCTCCAGGAGAGAGGCCCAAGCAAGACGCGCCCCGAGGAGCATCTTGCCACATGTCAGCACTCGGTCTCACTGAGCGCCTTTAGGAGAGAGGCCCAAGCAAGACGCGCCCCGAGGAGCGTCTTGCCACATGTCAACACTGGGTCTGACTGAGCACCTCCAGGAGAGAGGCCCAAGCATGACGCGCCTCGAGGAGCGTCCTGCCACATGTCAACACTGGGTCTGACTGAGCGCCTCCAGGAGAAAGGCCCAAGCATGAAGCGCCCCGAGGAGCGTCTTGCCACATGTCACCACTGGGTCTGACTGAGCGCCTCCAGGAGAGAGGCCCAAGCAAGACGCGCCCCGAGGAGCGTCTTGCCACATGTCAACACTGGGTCTGACTGAGCGCCTCCAGGAGAAAGGCCCAAGCAAGACGCGCCCCGAGGGGCGTCTTGACACATGTCATACCTGGGTCTGACTGAGGGCCTCAATGAGAGAGGCCCAAGCAATACGTGCCCCGAGGAGCGTCTAGCCACATGTCACCACTGTGTCTGACTGAGCGCCTCCAGGAGAGAGGCCCAAGCAAGACGCGCCCCGAGGAGCGTCTTGCCACATGTCAGCACTCGGTCTGACTGAGCGCCTCCAGGAGAGAGGCCCAAGCAAGACGCGCCCCGAGGAGCGTCTTGCCACATGTCAACACTGGGTCTGACTGAGCGCCTCCAGGAGAGAGGCCCAAGCATGACGCGCCTCGAGGAGCGTCTTGCCACATGTCAACACTGGGTCTGACTGAGCGCCTCCAGGAGAGAGGCCAAAGAAAGATGCCACCCGAGGAGCGTCTTGCCAAATGTCAACACTGGGTCTGACTGAGTGCCTCCAGGAGAGAGGCCCAAGCAATACGCGCCCCGAGGAGCGTCTTGCCACATGTCACCTCTGGTTCTGACTGAGCGCCTCCAGGAGAGAGGCCCAAGCAAGACGCGTCCCGAGGAGCGTCTTGCCACATGTCAACACTGGGTCTGACTAAGCGCCTCCAGGAGAGAGGCCCAAGCAAGACGCGCCCCGAGGAGCGTCTTGCCACATGTCAACACTGGGTCTGACTAATCGCCTCCAGGAGAGAGGCCCAAGCAAGACGTGCCCCTATGAGCGTCTTGCCACATGTCAACACTGGGTCTGACTGAGCGCCTCCAGTAGAGAGGCCCAGGCAAGAAGCGCCCCGAGGAGCGTCTTGCCACATGTCAACAATGGGTCTGACTGAGCGCCTCCAGGAGAGAGGCCCAAGCAAGACACGCCCCGAGGAGCATCTTGACACTTGCCAACACTGGGTCTGACTGAGGGCCTCCAGGAGAGAAGCCCAAGCAAGACGCACCCCGAAGAGCGTCTTGCCACATGTCAACACTGGGTCTGACAGAGGGCCTCCAGGAGAGAGGCCCAAGCAACACGTGCCCCGAAGAGCATCTTGACACTTGCCAACAATGGGTCTGACTGAGGGCCTCCAGGAGAGAAGCCCAAGCAAGACGCGCCCCGAGGAGCGTCTTGCCACATGTCAACAATGGGTCTGACTGAGCGCCTCCAGGAGAGAGGCCCAAGCAAGACGCGCCCCGAGGAGCATCTTGACACTTGCCAACACTGGGTCTGACTGAGGGCCTCCAGGACAGAAGCCCAAGCAAGACGCACCCCGAAGAGCGTCTTGCCACATGTCAACACTGGGTCTGACTGAGCGCCTCCAGGAGAGAGGCCCAAGCATGACGCGCCTCGAGGAGCGTCTTGCCACATGTCAACACTGGGTCTGACTGAGCGCCACCAGGAGAGAGGCCAAAGCAAGACGCGACCCGAGGAGCGTCTTGCCAAATGTCAACACTGGGTCTGACTGAGTGCCTCCAGGAGAGAGGCCCAAGCAATACGCACCCCGAGGAGCGTCTTGCCACATGTCACCTCTGGTTCTGACTGAGCGCCTCCAGGAGAGAGGCCCAAGCAAGACGCGCCCCGAGGAGCTTCTTGTCACATGTCAACACTGGGTCTGACTGAGCGCCTCCAGGAGAGAGGCCCAAGCAAGACGCGTCCCGAGGAGCGTCTTGCCACATGTCAACACTGGGTCTGACTGAGCGCCTCCAGGAGAGAGGCCAAAGCAAGACGCGACCCGAGGAGTGTCTTGCCACATGTCAACACTGGGTCTGACTGAGCGCCTCCAGGAGAGAGGCCAAAGCAAGACGCGACCCGAGGAGCGTCTTGCCACATGTCAACACTGGGTCTGACTGAGTGCCTCCAGGAGAGAGGCCCAAGCAATACGCGCCCCGAGGAGCGTCTTGCCACATGTCACCTCTGGTTCTGACTGAGCGCCTCCAGGAGAGAGGCCCAAGCAAGACGCACCCCGAGGAGCGTCTTGCCACATGTCAACACTGGGTCTGACTGAGCGCCTCCAGGAGAGAGGCCCAAGCAAGACGCGCCCCGAGGAGTGTCTTGCCACATGTCACCACTGGGTCTGACTGAGCGCCTCCAGGAGAGAGGCCCAAGCAAGACGCACCCCGAAGAGCGTCTTGCCACATGTCAACACTGGGTCTGACTGAGCGCCTCCAGGAGAGAGGCCCAAGCATGACGCGCCTCGAGGAGCGTCTTGCCACATGTCAACACTGGGTCTGACTGAGCGCCACCAGGAGAGAGGCCAAAGCAAGACGCGACCCGAGGAGCGTCTTGCCAAATGTCAACACTGGGTCTGACTGAGTGCCTCCAGGAGAGAGGCCCAAGCAATACGCACCCCGAGGAGCGTCTTGCCACATGTCACCTCTGGTTCTGACTGAGCGCCTCCAGGAGAGAGGCCCAAGCAAGACGCGCCCCGAGGAGCTTCTTGTCACATGTCAACACTGGGTCTGACTGAGCGCCTCCAGGAGAGAGGCCCAAGCAAGACGCGTCCCGAGGAGCGTCTTGCCACATGTCAACACTGGGTCTGACTGAGCGCCTCCAGGAGAGAGGCCAAAGCAAGACGCGACCCGAGGAGTGTCTTGCCACATGTCAACACTGGGTCTGACTGAGCGCCTCCAGGAGAGAGGCCAAAGCAAGACGCGACCCGAGGAGGGTCTTGCCACATGTCAACACTGGGTCTGACTGAGTGCCTCCAGGAGAGAGGCCCAAGCAATACGCGCCCCGAGGAGCGTCTTGCCACATGTCACCTCTGGTTCTGACTGAGCGCCTCCAGGAGAGAGGCCCAAGCAAGACGCACCCCGAGGAGCGTCTTGCCACATGTCAACACTGGGTCTGACTGAGCGCCTCCAGGAGAGAGGCCCAAGCAAGACGCGCCCCGAGGAGTGTCTTGCCACATGTCACCACTGGGTCTGACTGAGCGCCTCCAGGAGAGAGGCCCAAGCAAGACGCGCCCCGAGGAGTGTCTTGCCACATGTCACCACTGGGTCTGACTGAGCGCCTCCAGGAGAGAGGCCCAAGCAAGACGCGCCCCGAGGAGCGTCATGCCACATGTCACTACTCGGTCTGACTGAGCGCCTCCAGGAGAGAGACCCAAGCAAGATGCGCCCCTAGGAGCGTCTTGCCACGTGTCAACACTGGGTCTGATTGAGGGCCTCCAGGAGAGAGGCCCAAGCATGACGCGCCTCGAGGAGCGTCTTGCCACATGTCAACACTGGGTCTGACAGAGGGCCTCCAGGAGAGAGGCCCAAGCAAGACGCACCCCGAGGAGCGTCTTGCCACATGTCAACACTGGGTCTGACTGAGCGCCTCCAGGAGAGAGGCCCAAGCAAGACATGCCCCTATGAGCGTCTTATCACATGTCAACACTGGGTCTGACTGAGCGCCTCCAGGAGAGAGGCCCAAGCATGAAGCGCCCCGAGGAGCGTCTTGCCACATGTCACCACTGGGTCTGACTGAGCGCCTCCAGGAGAGAGGCCCAAGCAAGACGCGCCCCGAGGAGCGTCTTGCCACATGTCAACACTGGGTCTGACTGAGCGCCTCCAGGAGAAAGGCCCAAGCAAGACGCGCCCCGAGGGGCGTCTTGACACATGTCAACACTGGGTCTGACTGAGGGCCTCAATGAGAGAGGCCCAAGCAATACGTGCCCCGAGGAGCGTCTAGCCACATGTCACCACTGTGTCTGACTGAGCGCCTCCAGGAGAGAGGCCCAAGCAAGACGCGCCCCGAGGAGCGTCTTGCCACATGTCAGCACTCTGTCTGACTGAGCGCCTCCAGGAGAGAGGCCCAAGCAAGACGCGCCCCGAGGAGCGTCTTGCCACATGTCAACACTGGGTCTGACTGAGCGCCTCCAGGAGAGAGGCCCAAGCATGACGCGCCTCGAGGAGCGTCTTGCCACATGTCAACACTGGGTCTGACTGAGCGCCTCCAGGAGAGAGGCCAAAGCAAGACGCGACCCGAGGAGCGTCTTGCCAAATGTCAACACTGGGTCTGACTGAGTGCCTCCAGGAGAGAGGCCCAAGCAATACGCGCCCCGAGGAGCGTCTTGCCACATGTCACCTCTGGTTCTGACTGAGCGCCTCCAGGAGAGAGGCCCAAGCAAGACGCGCCCCGAGGAGCTTCTTGTCACATGTCAACACTGGGTCTGACTGAGCGCCTCCAGGAGAGAGGCCCAAGCAAGACGCGTCCCAAGGAGCGTCTTGCCACATGTCAACACTGGGTCTGACTGAGCGCCTCCAGGAGAGAGGCCAAAGCAAGACGCGCCCCGAGGAGCGTCTTGTCACATGCCACCTCTGGTTCTGACTGAGCGCCTCAAGGAGAGAGGCCCAAGCAAGACGCGCCCCGAGGAGCGTCTTGTCACATGTCAACACTGGGTCTGACTGAGCGCCTCCAGGAGAGAGGCCCAAGCAAGACGCGCCCCGAGGAGCGTCTTGCCACATGTCAACACTGGGTCTGACAGAGGGCCTCCAGGAGAGAGGCCCAAGCAAGACGCGCCCCGAGGAGTGTCTTGCCACATGTCACAACTGGGTCTGACTGAGCGCCTCCAGGAGAGAGGCCTAAGCAAGACGCGCCCCGAGGAGCGTCATGCCACATGTCACTATTCGGTCTGACTGAGCGCCTCCAGGAGAGAGACCCAAGCAAGACGCGCCCCGAGGAGCGTCTTGCCACGTGTCAACACTGGGTCTGATTGAGGGCCTCCAGGAGAGACGCCCAAGCAATACGCGCCCCGAGGAGCGTCTTGCCACATGTCACCTCTGGTTCTGACTGAGCGCCTCCAGGAGAGAGGCCCAAGCAAGACGCACTCCGAGGAGCGTCTTGTCACATGTCAACACTGGGTCTGACTGAGCGCCTCCAGGAGAGAGGCCCAATTAAGACGCGCCCCGAGGAGCGTCTTGCCACATGTCAACACTGGGTCTGACTGAGTGCCTCCAGGAGAGAAGCCCAAGCAAGACGCGCCCCGAGGAGTGTCTTGCCACATGTCAACACTGGGTCTGACAGAGGGCCTCCAGGAGAGAGGCCCAAGCAACACGTGCCCCGAGAAGCGTCTTGCCATATGTCACCACTGGGTCTGACTGAGCGCCTCCAGGAGAGAGGCCCAAGCAAGACGCGCCCCGAGGAACGTCATGCCATATGTCACTACTCGGTCTGACTGAGCGCCTCCAGGAGAGAGACCCAAGCAAGACGCGCCCCGAGGAGCGTCTTGCCACGTGTCAACACTGGGTCTGACAGAGGGCCTCCAGGAGAGAGGCCCAAGCAATACGCGCCCCGAGGAGCGTCTTGCCACATGTCACCTCTGGTTCTGACTGAGCGCCTCCAGGAGAGAGGCCCAAGCAAGACGCGCCCCGAGGAGCGTCTTGTCACATGTCAACACTGGGTCTGACTGAGCGCCTCCAGGAGAGAGGCCCAAGCAAGACGCGCCCCAAGGAGCGTCTTGCCACTTGTCAACACTGGGTCTGACTGAGCGCCTCCAGGAGAGAGGCCCAAGCAAGACGCGCCCCGAGGAGCGTCTTGCCACATGTCAACACTGGGTCTGACAGAGGGCCTCCAGGAGAGAGGCCCAAGCAATACGCGCCCCGAGGAGCGTCTTGCCACATGTCACCACTGGGTCTGACTGAGCGCCTCCAGGAGAGAGGCCCAAGCAAGACACGCCCCGAGGAGCGTCTTGCCACATGTCAACAATGGGTCTGACTGAGGGCCTCCAGGAGAGAGGCCCAAGCAAGAAGCGCCCGGAGGAGCGTCTTGCCACATGTCACCTGTGGGTCTGACTGAGCGCCTCCAGGAGAGAGGCCCAAGCAAGACGGGCCCCGAGGAGCGTCTTGCCACATGTCAACACTGGGTCTGACTGAGCGCCTCCAGGAGAAAGGTCCAAGCAAGACGCGCCCCGAGGGGCGTCTTGACACATGTCAACACTGGGTCTGACTGAGGGCCTCAATGAGAGAGGCCCAAGCAATACGTGCCCCGAGGAGCGTCTAGCCACATATCACCACTGTGTCTGACTGAGCGCCTCCAGGAGAGAGGCCCAAGCAAGACGCGCCCCGAGGAGCATCTTGCCACATGTCAGCACTCGGTCTCACTGAGCGCCTTTAGGAGAGAGGCCCAAGCAAGACGCGCCCCGAGGAGCGTCTTGCCACATGTCAACACTGGGTCTGACTGAGCACCTCCAGGAGAGAGGCCCAAGCATGACGCACCTCGAGGAGCGTCCTGCCACATGTCAACACTGGGTGTGACTGAGCGCCTCCAGGAGAGAGGCCCAAGCAAGACGCACCCCGAGGAGCGTCTTGCCACATGTCAACACTGGGTCTGACTGAGCGCCTCCAGGAGAGAGGCCCAAGCAAGACATGCCCCTATGAGCGTCTTATCACATTTCAACACTGGGTCTGACTGAGCGCCTCCAGGAGAGAGGCCCAAGCATGAAGCGCCCCGAGGAGCGTCTTGCCACATGTCACCACTGGGTCTGACTGAGTGCCTCCAGGAGAGAGGCCCAAGCAAGACGCGCCCCGAGGAGCGTCTTGCCACATGTCAACACTGGGTCTGACTGAGCGCCTCCAGGAGAAAGGCCCAAGCAAGACGCGCCCCGAGGGGCGTCTTGACACATGTCATAACTGGGTCTGACTGAGGGCCTCAATGAGAGAGGCCCAAGCAATACGTGCCCCGAGGAGCGTCTAGTCACATGTCACCACTGTGTCTGACTGAGCGCCTCCAGAAGAGAGGCCCAAGCAAGACGCGCCCCGAGGAGCTTCTTGTCACATGTCAACACTGGGTCTGACTGAGCGCCTCCAGGAGAGAGGCCCAAGCAAGACGCGTCCCGAGGAGCGTCTTGCCACATGTCAACACTGGGTCTGACTGAGCGCCTCCAGGAGAGAGGCCAAAGCAAGACGCGACCCGAGGAGTGTCTTGCCACATGTCAACACTGGGTCTGACTGAGCGCCTCCAGGAGAGAGGCCAAAGCAAGACGCGACCCGAGGAGCGTCTTGCCACATGTCAACAATGGGTCTGACTGAGTGCCTCCAGGAGAGAGGCCCAAGCAATACGCGCCCCGAGGAGCGTCTTGCCACATGTCACCTCTGGTTCTGACTGAGCGCCTCCAGGAGAGAGGCCCAAGCAAGACGCACCCCGAGGAGCGTCTTGCCACATGTCAACACTGGGTCTGACTGAGCGCCTCCAGGAGAGAGGCCCAAGCAAGAAGCGCCCCGAGGAGTGTCTTGCCACATGTCACCACTGGGTCTGACTGAGCGCCTCCAGGAGAGAGGCCCAAGCAAGACGCGCCCCGAGGAGCGTCATGCCACATGTCACTACTCGGTCTGACTGAGCGCCTCCAGGAGAGAGACCCAAGCAAGATGCGCCCCGAGGAGCGTCTTGCCACGTGTCAACACTGGGTCTGATTGAGGGCCTCCAGGAGAGAGGCCCCAGCAAGACGCGCCCCGAGGAGCGTCTTGCCACATGTCAACACTGGGTCTGACTGAGGGCCTCCAGGAGAGAGGCCCAAGCAATACGCGCCCCGAGGAGCGTCTTGCCACATGTCACCTCTGGTTCTGACTGAGCACCTCCAGGAGAGAGGCCCAAGCAAGACGCGCCCCGAGGAGCGTCTTGTCAGATGTCAACACTGGGTCTGACTGAGCGCCTCCAGGAGAGAGGCCCAATTAAGACGCGCCTCGAGGAGCGTCTTGCCACATGTCAACACTGGGTCTGACTGAGTGCCTCCAGGAGAGAAGCCCAAGCAAGACGCGCCCCGAGGAGTGTCTTGCCACATGTCAACACTGGGTCTGACAGAGGGCTTTCAGGAGAGAGAACCAAGCAACACGTGCCCCGAGAAGCGTCTTGCCATATGTCACCACTGGGTCTGACTGACCGCCTCCAGGAGAGAGGCCCAAGCAAGACGCGCCCCGAGGAGCGTCTTGCCACATGTCAACACTGGGTCTGACAGAGGGCCTCCAGGAGAGAGGCCCAAGCAAGACGCGCCCCGAGGAAAGTCTTGCCACATGTCACCACTGGGTCTGACTGAGCGCCTCCAGGAGAGAGGCCCAAGCAAGACGCGCCCCGAAGAGCGTCATGCCACATTTCACTACTCGGTCTGACTGAGCGTCTCCAGGAGAAAGACCCAAGCAAGACGCGCCCCGAGGAGCGTCTTGCCACGTGTCAACACTGGGTCTGACAGAGGGCCTCCAGGAGAGAGGCCCAAACAATACGCGCCCCGAGGAGCGTCTTGCCACATGTCACCTCTGGTTCTGACTGAGCGCCTCCAGGAGAGAGGCCCAAGCAAGACGCGCCCCGAGGAGCGTCTTGTCACATGTCAACACTGGGTCTGACTGAGCGCCTCCAGGAGAGAGGCCCAAGCAAGACGCGCCCCGAGGAGCGTCTTGCCATATGTCAACACTGGGTCTGACTGAGCGCCTCCAGGAGAGAGGCCCAAGCAAGACGCGCCCCGAGGAGCGTCTTGCCACATTTCAACACTGGGTCTGACTGAGGGCCTCAATGAGAGAAGCCCAAGCAAGACGCGCCCCGAGGAGCGTCTTGCCACATGTCAACACTGGATCTGACAGAGGGCCTCCAGGAGAGAGGCCCAAGCAATACGCGCCCCGAGGAGCGTCTTGCCACATGTCACCACTGGGTCTGACTGAGCGCCTCCAGGAGAGAGGCCCAAGCAAGACACGCCCCGAGGAGCGTCTTGCCACATGTCAACAATGGGTCTGACTGAGGGCCTCCAGGAGAGAGGCCCAAGCAAGAAGCGCCCAGAGGAGCGTCTTGCCACATGTCACCTCTGGGTCTGACTGAGCGCCTCCAGGAGAGAGGCCCAAGCAAGACGCACCCCGAGGAGCGTCTTGCCACATGTCAACACTGGGCCTGACTGAGCGCCTCCAGGAGAAAGGCCCAAGCAAGACGCGCCCCGAGGGGCGTCTTGACACATGTCAACACTGGGTCTGACTGAGGGCCTCAATGAGAGAGGCCCAAGCAATATGTTCCCCGAGGAGCGTCTAGCCACATATCACCACTGTGTCTGACTGAGCGCCTCCAGGAGAGAGGCCCAAGCAAGACGCTCCCCGAGGAGCGTCTTGCCACATGTCAACACTGGGTCTGACTGAGCGCCTCCAGGAGAGAGGCCCAAGCAAGACGCACCCCGAGGAGCGTCTTGCCACATGTCAACACTGGGTCTGACTGAGCGCCTCCAGGAGAGAGGCCCAAGCAAGACATGCCCCTATGAGCGTCTTATCACATGTCAACACTGGGTCTGACTGAGCGCCTCCAGGAGAGAGGCCCAAGCATGAAGCGCCCCGAGGAGCGTCTTGCCAAATGTCAACACTGGGTCGGACTGAGCGCCTCCAGGAGAGAGGCCCAAGCAATACGCGCCCCGAGGAGCGTCTTGCCACATGTCACCTCTGGTTCTGACTGAGCGCCTCCAGGAGAGAGGCCCAAGCAAGACGCGCCCCGAGGAGCTTCTTGTCACATGTCAACACTGGGTCTGACTGAGCGCCTCCAGGAGAGAGGCCCAAGCAAGACGCACCCCGAGGAGCGTCTTGCCATATGTCAACACTGGGTCTGACTGAGCGCCTCCAGGAGAGAGGCCCAAGCAAGACGCGCCCCGAGGAGCGTCTTGCCACATGTCAACACTGGGTCTGACTAATCGCCTCCAGGAGAGAGGCCCAAGCAAGACGCACCCCGAAGAGCGTCTTGCCACATGTCAACACTGGGTCTGACAGAGGGCCTCCAGGAGAGAAGCCCAAGCAACATGCGCCCCGAGGAGCATCTTGACACTTGCCAACAATGGGTCTGACTGAGGGCCTCCAGGAGAGAAGCCCAAGCAAGACGCGCCCCGAGGAGCGTCTTGCCACATGTCAACAATGGGTCTGACTGAGCGCCTCCAGGAGAGAGGCCCAAGCAAGACGCGCCCCGAGGAGCATCTTGACACTTGCCAACACTGGGTCTGACTGAGGGCCTCCAGGACAGAAGCCCAAGCCAGACGCACCCCGAAGAGCGTCTTGCCACATGTCAACACTGGGTCTCACTGAGCGCCTCCAGGAGAGAGGCCCAAGCATGACGCGCCTCGAGGAGCGTCTTGCCACATGTCAACACTGGGTCTGACTGAGCGCCTCCAGGAGAGAGGCCAAAGCAAGACGCGACCCGAGGAGCGTCTTGCCAAATGTCAACACTGGGTCTGACTGAGTGCCTCCAGGAGAGAGGCCCAAGCAATACGCGCCCCGAGGAGCGTCTTGCCACATGTCAACACTGGGTCTGACTGAGCGCCTCCAGGAGAGAGGCCCAAGCAAGACGCACCCCGAGGAGCGTCTTGCCACATGTCAACACTGGGTCTGACTGAGCGCCTCCAGGAGAGAGGCCCAAGCAAGACACGCCCCTATGAGCGTCTTATCACATGTCAACACTGGGTCTGACTGAGCGCCTCCAGGAGAGAGGCCCAAGCATGAAGCGCCCCGAGGAGCGTCTTGCCAAATGTCAACACTGGGTCGGACTGAGCGCCTCCAGGAGAGAGGCCCAAGCAATACGCGCCCCGAGGAGCGTCTTGCCACATGTCACCTCTGGTTCTGACTGAGCGCCTCCAGGAGAGAGGCCCAAGCAAGACGCGCCCCGAGGAGCTTCTTGTCACATGTCAACACTGGGTCTGACTGAGCGCCTCCAGGAGAGAGGCCCAAGCAAGACGCACCCCGAGGAGCGTCTTGCCATATGTCAACACTGGGTCTGACTGAGCGCCTCCAGGAGAGAGGCCCAAGCAAGACGCGCCCCGAGGAGCGTCTTGCCACATGTCAACACTGGGTCTGACTAATCGCCTCCAGGAGAGAGGCCCAAGCAAGACGCACCCCGAAGAGCGTCTTGCCACATGTCAACACTGGGTCTGACAGAGGGCCTCCAGGAGAGAAGCCCAAGCAACATGCGCCCCGAGGAGCATCTTGACACTTGCCAACAATGGGTCTGACTGAGGGCCTCCAGGAGAGAAGCCCAAGCAAGACGCGCCCCGAGGAGCGTCTTGCCACATGTCAACAATGGGTCTGACTGAGCGCCTCCAGGAGAGAGGCCCAAGCAAGACGCGCCCCGAGGAGCATCTTGACACTTGCCAACACTGGGTCTGACTGAGGGCCTCCAGGACAGAAGCCCAAGCCAGACGCACCCCGAAGAGCGTCTTGCCACATGTCAACACTGGGTCTCACTGAGCGCCTCCAGGAGAGAGGCCCAAGCATGACGCGCCTCGAGGAGCGTCTTGCCACATGTCAACACTGGGTCTGACTGAGCGCCTCCAGGAGAGAGGCCAAAGCAAGACGCGACCCGAGGAGCGTCTTGCCAAATGTCAACACTGGGTCTGACTGAGTGCCTCCAGGAGAGAGGCCCAAGCAATACGCGCCCCGAGGAGCGTCTTGCCACATGTCACCTCTAGTTCTGACTGAGCGCCTCCAGGAGAGAGGCCCAAGCAAGACGCGCCCCGAGGAGCTTCTTGTCACATGTCAACACTGGGTCTGACTGAGCGCCTCCAGGAGAGAGGCCCAAGCAAGACGCGTCCCGAGGAGCGTCTTGCCACATGTCAACACTGGGTCTGACTGAGCGCCTCCAGGAGAGAGGCCAAAGCAAGACGCGACCCGAGGAGCGTCTTGCCACATGTCAACACTGGGTCTGACTGAGCGCCTCCAGGAGAGAGGCCAAAGCAAGACGCGACCCGAGGAGCGTCTTGCCACATGTCACCTCTGGTTCTGACTGAGCGCCTCCAGGAGAGAGGCCCAAGCAAGACGCACCCCGAGGAGCGTCTTGCCACATGTCAACACTGGGTCTGACTGAGCGCCTCCAGGAGAGAGGCCCAAGCAAGACGCGCCCCGAGGAGCGTCTTGCCACATGTCAACACTGGGTCTGACTGAGGGCCTCCATGAGAGAAGCCCAAGCAAGACGCGCCCCGAGGAGCGTCTTGCCACATGTCAACACTGGGTCTGACAGAGGGCCTCCAGGAGAGAGGCCCAAGCAATACGCGCCCCGAGGAGCGTCTTGCCACATGTCACCACTGGGTCTGACTGAGCGCCTCCAGGAGAGAGGCCCAAGCAAGACACGCCCCGAGGAGCGTCTTGCCACATGTCAACAATGGGTCTGACTGAGGGCCTCCAGGAGAGAGGCCCAAGCAAGACTCGCCCGGAGGAGCGTCTTGCCACATGTCACCTCTGGGTCTGACTGAGCGCCTCCAGGAGAGAGGCCCAAGCAAGACGCGCCCCGAGGAGCGTCTTGCCACATGTCAACACTGGGTCTGACTGAGCGCCTCCAGGAGAAAGGCCCAAGCAAGACGCGCCCCGAGGGGCGTCTTGACACATGTCAACACTGGGTCTGACTGAGGGCCTCAATGAGAGAGGCCCAAGCAATACGTGCCCCGAGGAGCGTCTAGCCACATATCACCACTGTGTCTGACTGAGCGCCTCCAGGAGAGAGGCCCAAGCAAGACGCGCCCCGAGGAGCATCTTGCCACATGTCAGCACTCGGTCTCACTGAGCGCCTTTAGGAGAGAGGCCCAAGCAAGACGCGCCCCGAGGAGCGTCTTGCCACATGTCAACACTGGGTCTGACTGAGCACCTCCAGGAGAGAGGCCCAAGCATGACGCGCCTCGAGGAGCGTCTTGCCACATGTCAACACTGGGTCTGACTGAGTGCCTCCAGGAGAGAGGCCCAAGCAAGACGCACCCCGAGGAGCGTCTTGCCACATGTCAACACTGGGTCTGACTGAGCGCCTCCAGGAGAGAGGCCCAAGCAAGACATGCCCCTATGAGCGTCTTGCCACATGTCAACACTGGGTCTGACTGAGCGCCTCCAGGAGAAAGGCCCAAGCAAGACGCGCCCCGAGGGGCGTCTTGACACATGTCAACACTGGGTCTGACTGAGGGCCTCAATGAGAGAGGCCCAAGCAATACGTGCCCCAAGGAGCGTCTAGCCACATGTCACCACTGTGTCTGACTGAGCGCCTCCAGGAGAGAGGCCCAAGCAAGACGCGCCCCGAGGAGCGTCTTGCCACAGGTCAGCACTCGGTCTGACTGAGCGCCTCCAGGAGAGAGGCCCAAGCAAGACGCGCCCCGAGGAGCGTCTTGCCACATGTCAACACTGGGTCTGACTGAGCGCCTCCAGGAGAGAGGCCCAAGCATGACGCGCCTCGAGGAGCGTCTTGCCACATGTCAACACTGGGTCTGACTGAGCGCCTCCAGGAGAGAGGCCAAAGCAAGACGCGACCCGAGGAGCGTCTTGCCAAATGTCAACACTGGGTTTGATTGAGTGCCTCCAGGAGAGAGGCCCAAGGAATACGCGCCCCGAGGAGCGTCTTGCCACATGTCACCTCTGGTTCTGACTGAGCGCCTCCAGGAGAGAGGCCCAAGCAAGACGCGCCCCGAGGAGCTTCTTGTCACATGTCAACACTGGGTCTGACTGAGCGCCTCCAGGAGAGAGGCCCAAGCAAGACGAGTCACGAGGAGCGTCTTGCCACATGTCAACACTGGGTCTGACTGAGCGCCTCCAGGAGAGAGGCCAAAGCAAGACGCGACCCGAGGAGCGTCTTGCCACATGTCAACACTGGGTCTGACTGAGCGCCTCCAGGAGAGAGGCCAAAGCAAGACGCGACCCGAGGAGCGTCTTGCCACATGTCAACACTGGGTCTGACTGAGTGCCTCCAGGAGAGAGGCCCAAGCAATACGCGCCCCGAGGAGCGTCTTGCCACATGTCACCTCTGGTTCTGACTGAGCGCCTCCAGGAGAGAGTCCCAAGCAAGACGCGCCTCGAGGAGCGTCTTGTCACATGTCAACACTGGGTCTGACTGAGCGCCTCCAGGAGAGAGGCCCAAGCAAGACGCGTCCCGAGGAGCGTCTTGCCACATGTCAATACTGGGTCTGACTGAGCGCCTCCAGGAGAGAGGCCAAAGCAAGACGCGACCCGAGGAGCTTCTTGCCACATGTCAACACTGGGTCTGACTGAGAGCCTCCAGGAGAGAGGCCCAAGCAAGACGCACCCCGAGGAGCGTCTTGCCACATGTCAACACTGGGTCTGACTGAGGGCCTCCAAGAGAGAAGCCCAAGCAAGACGTGCCCCGAGGAGCGTCTTGCCACATGTCAACAATGGGTCTGACTGAGGGCCTCCAGAAGAGAAGCCCAAGCAAGACGCGCCCGAGGCGCGTCTTGACACATGTCAACACTGGGTCTGACTGAGGGCCTCCATGAGAGAAGGCCAAGCAAGACGCGCCCCGAGGAGCGTCTTGCCACATGTCAACACTGGGTCTGACAGAGGGCCTCCAGGAGAGAGGCCCAAGCAATACGAGCCCCGAGGAGCGTCTTGCCACATGTCACCACTGGGTCTGACTGAGCGCCTCCAGGAGAGAGATCCAAGCAAGACACGCCCCGAGGAGCGTCTTGCCACATGTCAACAATGGGTCTGACTGAGGGCCTCCAGGAGAGAGGCCCAAGCAAGACGCGCCCCGAGGAGCATCTTGCCACATGTCACCACTGGGTCTGACTGAGCGCCTCCAGGAGAGAGGCCCAAGCAAGACGCGCCCAGAGGAGCGTCTTGCCATATGTCAACACTGGGTCTGACTGAGCGCCTCCAGGAGAAAGGCCTAAGCAAGACGCGCCCCGAGGGGCTTCTTGACACATGTCAACACTGGGTCTGACTGAGGGCCTCAATGAGAGAGGCCCAAGCAATACGTGCCCCGAGGAGCGTCTAGCCACATATCACCACTGTGTCTGACTGAGCGCCTCCAGGAGAGAGGCCCAAGCAAGACGTGCCCCGAGGAGCGTCTAGCCACATGTCAACACTGGGTCTGACTGAGCGCCACCAGGAGAGAGGCCCAAGCAAGAAGCGCCCCGAGGAGCGTCTTGCCACATGTCAACAATGGGTCTGACTGAGGGCCTCCAGAAGAGAAGCCCAAGCAAGACGCGCCCCGAGGAGCGTCTTGCCACATGTCAATAATGGGTCTGACTGTTCGCCTCCAGGAGAGAGGCCCAAGCAAGACGCGCCCCGAGGAGCATCTTGACACTTGTCAACACTGGGTCTGACTGAGAGCCTCCAGGAGAGAGGCCCAAGCAAGACACACCCCGAGGAGCGTCTTGCCACATGTCAACACTGGGTCTGACTGAGCGCCTCCAGGAGAGAGGCCCAAGCAAGACATGCCCCTATGAGCGTCTTATCACATGTCTACACTGGGTCTGACTGAGCGCCTCCAGGAGAGAGGCCCAAGCATGAAGCGCCCCGAGGAGCGTCTTGCCAAATGTCAACACTGGGTCTGACTGAGCGCCTCCAGGAGAGAGGCCCAAGCAATACGCGCCCCGAGGAGCGTCTTGCCACATGTCACCTCTGGTTCTGACTGAGCGCCTCCAGGAGAAATTCCCAAGCAAGACGCGCCCCGAGGAGCTTCTTGTCACATGTCAACACTGGGTCTGACTGAGCGCCTCCAGGAGAGAGGCCCAAGCAAGACGCGTCCCGAGGAGCGTCTTGCCACATGTCAACACTGGGTCTGACTGAGCGCCTCCAGGAGAGAGGCCAAAGCAAGACGCGACCCGAGGAGCGTCTTGCCACATGTCAACACTGGGTCTGACTGAGTGCCTCCAGGAGAGAGGCCCAAGCAATACGCGCCCCGAGGAGCGTCTTGCCACATGTCACCTCTGGTTCTGACTGAGCGCCACCAGGAGACAGGCCCAAGCAAGACGCACCCCGAGGAGCGTCTTGCCACATGTCAACACTGGGTCTGACTGAGCGCCTCCAGGAGAGAGGCCCAAGCAAGACGCGCCCCGAGGAGCGTCTTGCCACATGTCAACAATGGGTCTGACTGAGCGCCTCCAGGAGAGAGGCCCAAGCAAGACGCGCCCCGAGGAGCATCTTGACACTTGCCAACACTGGGTATGACTGAGGGCCTCCAGGACAGAAGCCCAAGCCAGACGCACCCCGAAGAGCGTCTTGCCACATGTCAACACTGGGTCTCACTGAGCGCCTCCAGGAGAGAGGCCCAAGCATGACGCGCCTCGAGGAGCGTCTTGCCACATGTCAACACTGGGTCTGACTGAGCGCCTCCAGGAGAGAGGCCAAAGCAAGACGCGACCCGAGGAGCGTCTTGCCAAATGTCAACACTGGGGCTGACTGAGTGCCTCCAGGAGAGAGGCCCAAGCAATACGCGCCCCGAGGAGCGTCTTGCCACATGTCACCTCTAGTTCTGACTGAGCGCCTCCAGGAGAGAGGCCCAAGCAAGACGCGCCCCGAGGAGCTTCTTGTCACATGTCAACACTGGGTCTGACTGAGCGCCTCCAGGAGAGAGGCCCAAGCAAGACGCGTCCCGAGGAGCGTCTTGCCACATGTCAACACTGGGTCTGACTGAGCGCCTCCAGGAGAGAGGCCAAAGCAAGACGCGACCCGAGGAGCGTCTTGCCACATGTCAACACTGGGTCTGACTGAGCGCCTCCAGGAGAGAGGCCAAAGCAAGACGCGACCCGAGGAGCGTCTTGCCACATGTCACCTCTGGTTCTGACTGAGCGCCTCCAGGAGAGAGGCCCAAGCAAGACGCACCCCGAGGAGCGTCTTGCCACATGTCAACACTGGGTCTGACTGAGCGCCTCCAGGAGAGAGGCCCAAGCAAGACGCGCCCCGAGGAGCGTCTTGCCACATGTCAACACTGGGTCTGACTGAGGGCCTCCATGAGAGAAGCCCAAGCAAGACGCGCCCCGAGGAGCGTCTTGCCACATGTCAACACTGGGTCTGACAGAGGGCCTCCAGGAGAGAGGCCCAAGCAATACGCGCCCCGAGGAGCGTCTTGCCACATGTCACCACTGGGTCTGACTGAGCGCCTCCAGGAGAGAGGCCCAAGCAAGACACGCCCCGAGGAGCGTCTTGCCACATGTCAACAATGGGTCTGACTGAGGGCCTCCAGGAGAGAGGCCCAAGCAAGACTCGCCCGGAGGAGCGTCTTGCCACATGTCACCTCTGGGTCTGACTGAGCGCCTCCAGGAGAGAGGCCCAAGCAAGACGCGCCCCGAGGAGCGTCTTGCCACATGTCAACACTGGGTCTGACTGAGCGCCTCCAGGAGAAAGGCCCAAGCAAGACGCGCCCCGAGGGGCGTCTTGACACATGTCAACACTGGGTCTGACTGAGGGCCTCAATGAGAGAGGCCCAAGCAATACGTGCCCCGAGGAGCGTCTAGCCACATATCACCACTGTGTCTGACTGAGCGCCTCCAGGAGAGAGGCCCAAGTAAGACGCGCCCCGAGGAGCATCTTGCCACATGTCAGCACTCGGTCTCACTGAGCGCCTTTAGGAGAGAGGCCCAAGCAAGACGCGCCCCGAGGAGCGTCTTGCCACATGTCAACACTGGGTCTGACTGAGCACCTCCAGGAGAGAGGCCCAAGCATGACGCGCCTCGAGGAGCGTCTTGCCACATGTCAACACTGGGTCTGACTGAGTGCCTCCAGGAGAGAGGCCCAAGCAAGACGCACCCCGAGGAGCGTCTTGCCACATGTCAACACTGGGTCTGACTGAGCGCCTCCAGGAGAGAGGCCCAAGCAAGACATGCCCCTATGAGCGTCTTGCCACATGTCAACACTGGGTCTGACTGAGCGCCTCCAGGAGAAAGGCCCAAGCAAGACGCGCCCCGAGGGGCGTCTTGACACATGTCAACACTGGGTCTGACTGAGGGCCTCAATGAGAGAGGCCCAAGCAATACGTGCCCCAAGGAGCGTCTAGCCACATGTCACCACTGTGTCTGACTGAGCGCCTCCAGGAGAGAGGCCCAAGCAAGACGCGCCCCGAGGAGCGTCTTGCCACATGTCAGCACTCGGTCTGACTGAGCGCCTCCAGGAGAGAGGCCCAAGCAAGACGCGCCCCGAGGAGCGTCTTGCCACATGTCAACACTGGGTCTGACTGAGCGCCTCCAGGAGAGAGGCCCAAGCATGACGCGCCTCGAGGAGCGTCTTGCCACATGTCAACACTGGGTCTGACTGAGCGCCTCCAGGAGAGAGGCCAAAGCAAGACGCGACCCGAGGAGCGTCTTGCCAAATGTCAACACTGGGTTTGATTGAGTGCCTCCAGGAGAGAGGCCCAAGCAATACGCGCCCCGAGGAGCGTCTTGCCACATGTCACCTCTGGTTCTGACTGAGCGCCTCCAGGAGAGAGGCCCAAGCAAGACGCACCCCGAGGAGCTTCTTGTCACATGTCAACACTGGGTCTGACTGAGCGCCTCCAGGAGAGAGGCCCAAGCAAGACGAGTCACGAGGAGCGTCTTGCCACATGTCAACACTGGGTCTGACTGAGCGCCTCCAGGAGAGAGGCCAAAGCAAGACGCGACCCGAGGAGCGTCTTGCCACATGTCAACACTGGGTCTGACTGAGCGCCTCCAGGAGAGAGGCCAAAGCAAGACGCGACCCGAGGAGCGTCTTGCCACATGTCAACACTGGGTCTGACTGAGTGCCTCCAGGAGAGAGGCCCAAGCAATACGCGCCCCGAGGAGCGTCTTGCCACATGTCACCTCTGGTTCTGACTGAGCGCCTCCAGGAGAGAGTCCCAAGCAAGACGCGCCTCGAGGAGCGTCTTGTCACATGTCAACACTGGGTCTGACTGAGCGCCTCCAGGAGAGAGGCCCAAGCAAGACGCGTCCCGAGGAGCGTCTTGCCACATGTCAATACTGGGTCTGACTGAGCGCCTCCAGGAGAGAGGCCAAAGCAAGACGCGACCCGAGGAGCTTCTTGCCACATGTCAACACTGGGTCTGACTGAGTGCCTCCATGAGAGAAGCCCCAGCAAGACGCGCCCCGAGGAGCGTCTTGCCACATGTCAATAATGGGTCTGACTGTTCGCCTCCAGGCGAGAGGCCCAAGCAAGACGCGCCCCGAGGAGCATCTTGACACTTGTCAACACTGGGTCTGACTGAGAGCCTCCAGGAGAGAGGCCCAAGCAAGACGCACCCCGAGGAGCGTCTTGCCACATGTCAACACTGGGTCTGACTGAGGGCCTCCAAGAGAGAAGCCCAAGCAAGACGTGCCCCGAGGAGCGTCTTGCCACATGTCAACACTGGGTCTGACTGAGCGCCTCCAGGAGAGAGGCCCAAGCAAGACGTGCCCCGAGGAGCGTCTTGCCACATGTCAACACTGGGTCTGACTGAGCGCCACCAGGAGAGAGGCCCAAGCAAGAAGCGCCCCGAGGAGCGTCTTGCCACATGTCAACAATGGGTCTGACTGAGGGCCTCCAGAAGAGAAGCCCAAGCAAGACGCGCCCGAGGCGCGTCTTGACACATGTCAACACTGGGTCTGACTGAGGGCCTCCATGAGAGAAGGCCAAGCAAGACGCGCCCCGAGGAGCGTCTTGCCACATGTCAACACTGGGTCTGACAGAGGGCCTCCAGGAGAGAGGCCCAAGCAATACGAGCCCCGAGGAGCGTCTTGCCACATGTCACCACTGGGTCTGACTGAGCGCCTCCAGGAGAGAGATCCAAGCAAGACACGCCCCGAGGAGCGTCTTGCCACATGTCAACAATGGGTCTGACTGAGGGCCTCCAGGAGAGAGGCCCAAGCAAGACGCGCCCCGAGGAGCATCTTGCCACATGTCACCACTGGGTCTGACTGAGCGCCTCCAGGAGAGAGGCCCAAGCAAGACGCGCCCAGAGGAGCGTCTTGCCATATGTCAACACTGGGTGTGACTGAGCGCCTCCAGGAGAAAGGCCTAAGCAAGACGCGCCCCGAGGGGCTTCTTGACACATGTCAACACTGGGTCTGACTGAGGGCCTCAATGAGAGAGGCCCAAGCAATACGTGCCCCGAGGAGCGTCTAGCCACATATCACCACTGTGTCTGACTGAGCGCCTCCAGGAGAGAGGCCCAAGCAAGACGTGCCCCGAGGAGCGTCTAGCCACATGTCAACACTGGGTCTGACTGAGCGCCACCAGGAGAGAGGCCCAAGCAAGAAGCGCCCCGAGGAGCGTCTTGCCACATGTCAACAATGGGTCTGACTGAGGGCCTCCAGAAGAGAAGCCCAAGCAAGACGCGCCCCGAGGAGCGTCTTGCCACATGTCAATAATGGGTCTGACTGTTCGCCTCCAGGAGAGAGGCCCAAGCAAGACGCGCCCCGAGGAGCATCTTGACACTTGTCAACACTGGGTCTGACTGAGAGCCTCCAGGAGAGAGGCCCAAGCAAGACACACCCCGAGGAGCGTCTTATCACATGTCTACACTGGGTCTGACTGAGCGCCTCCAGGAGAGAGGCCCAAGCATGAAGCGCCCCGAGGAGCGTCTTGCCAAATGTCAACACTGGGTCTGACTGAGCGCCTCCAGGAGAGAGGCCCAAGCAATACGCGCCCCGAGGAGCGTCTTGCCACATGTCACCTCTGGTTCTGACTGAGCGCCTCCAGGAGAAAGGCCCAAGCAAGACGCGCCCCGAGGAGCTTCTTGTCACATGTCAACACTGGGTCTGACTGAGCGCCTCCAGGAGAGAGGCCCAAGCAAGACGCGTCCCGAGGAGCGTCTTGCCACATGTCAACACTGGGTCTGACTGAGCGCCTCCAGGAGAGAGGCCAAAGCAAGACGCGACCCGAGGAGCGTCTTGCCACATGTCAACACTGGGTCTGACTGAGTGCCTCCAGGAGAGAGGCCCAAGCAATACGCGCCCCGAGGAGCGTCTTGCCACATGTCACCTCTGGTTCTGACTGAGCGCCACCAGGAGACAGGCCCAAGCAAGACGCACCCCGAGGAGCGTCTTGCCACATGTCAACACTGGGTCTGACTGAGCGCCTCCAGGAGAGAGGCCCAAGCAAGACGCGCCCCGAGGAGCGTCTTGCCACATGTCAACACTGGGTCTGACTAATCGCCTCCAGGAGAGAGGCCCAAGCAAGACGCACCCCGAAGAGCGTCTTGCCACATGTCAACACTGGGTCTGACAGAGGGACTCCAGGAGAGAGGCCCAAGCAACACGCGCCCCGAGGAGCATCTTGACACTTGCCAACAATGGGTCTGACTGAGGGCCTCCAGGAGAGAAGCCCAAGCAAGACGCGCCCCGAGGAGCGTCTTGCCACATGTCAACAATGGGTCTGACTGAGCGCCTCCAGGAGAGAGGCCCAAGCAAGACGCGCCCCGAGGAGCATCTTGACACTTGCCAACACTGGGTCTGACTGAGGGCCTCCAGGACAGAAGCCCAAGCAAGACGCACCCCGAAGAGCGTCTTGCCACATGTCAACACTGGGTCTGACTGAGCGCCTCCAGGAGAGAGGCCCAAGCATGACGCGCCTCGAGGAGCGTCTTGCCACATGTCAACACTGGGTCTGACTGAGCGCCTCCAGGAGAGAGGCCAAAGCAAGACGCGACCCGAGGAGCGTCTTGCCAAATGTCAACACTGGGTCTGACTGAGTGCCTCCAGGAGAGAGGCCCAAGCAATACGCGCCCCGAGGAGCGTCTTGCCACATGTCACCTCTAGTTCTGACTGAGCGCCTCCAGGAGAGAGGCCCAAGCAAGACGCGCCCCGAGGAGCTTCTTGTCACATGTCAACACTGGGTCTGACTGGGCGCCTCCAGGAGAGAGGCCCAAGCAAGACGCGTCCCGAGGAGCGTCTTGCCACATGTCAACACTGGGTCTGACTGAGCGCCTCCAGGAGAGAGGCCAAAGCAAGACGCGACCCGAGGAGCGTCTTGCCACATGTCAACACTGGGTCTGACTGAGTGCCTCCAGGAGAGAGGCCCAAGCAATACGCGCCCCGAGGAGCGTCTTGCCACATGTCACCTCTGGTTCTGACTGAGCGCCTCCAGGAGAGAGGCCCAAGCAAGACGCACCCCGAGGAGCGTCTTGCCACATGTCAACACTGGGTCTGACTGAGCGCCTCCAGGAGAGAGGCCCAAGCAAGACACGCCCCGAGGAGCGTCTTGCCACATGTCAACACTGGGTCTGACTGAGGGCCTCCATGAGAGAAGCCCAAGCAAGACGCGCCCCGAGGAGCGTCTTGCCACATGTCAACACTGGGTCTGACAGAGGGCCTCCAGGAGAGAGGCCCAAGCAATACGCGCCCCGAGGAGCGTCTTGCCACATGTCACCACTGGGTCTGACTGAGCGCCTCCAGGAGAGAGGCCCAAGCAAGACACGCCCCGAGGAGCGTCTTGCCACATGTCAACAATGGGTCTGACTGAGGGCCTCCAGGAGAGAGGCCCAAGCAAGACTCGCCCGGAGGAGCGTCTTGCCACATGTCACCTCTGGGTCTGACTGAGCGCCTCCAGGAGAGAGGCCCAAGCAAGACGCGCCCCGAGGAGCGTCTTGCCACATGTCAACACTGGGTCTGACTGAGCGCCTCCAGGAGAAAGGCCCAAGCAAGACGCGCCCCGAGGGGCGTCTTGACACATGTCAACACTGGGTCTGACTGAGGGCCTCAATGAGAGAGGCCCAAGCAATACGTGCCCCGAGGAGCGTCTAGCCACATATCACCACTGTGTCTGACTGAGCGCCTCCAGGAGAGAGGCCCAAGCAAGACGCGCCCCGAGGAGCATCTTGCCACATGTCAGCACTCGGTCTCACTGAGCGCCTTTAGGAGAGAGGCCCAAGCAAGACGCGCCCCGAGGAGCGTCTTGCCACATATCAACACTGGGTCTGACTGAGCGCCTCCAGGAGAGAGGCCCAAGCAAGACGCACCCCGAGGAGCGTCTTGCCACATGTCAACACTGGGTCTGACTGAGCGCCTCCAGGAGAGAGGCCCAAGCAAGACATGCCCCTATGAGCGTCTTGCCACATGTCAACACTGGGTCTGACTGAGCGCCTCCAGGAGAGAGGCCCAAGCATGAAGCGCCCCGAGGAGCGTCTTGCCACATGTCACCACTGGGTCTGACTGAGCGCCTCCAGGAGAGAGGCCCAAGCAAGACGCGCCCCGAGGAGCGTCTTGCCACATGTCAACACTGGGTCTGACTGAGCGCCTCCAGGAGAAAGGCCCAAGCAAGACGCGCCCCGAGGGGCGTCTTGACACATGTCAACACTGGGTCTGACTGAGGGCCTCAATGAGAGAGGCCCAAGCAATACGTGCCCCAAGGAGCGTCTAGCCACATGTCACCACTGTGTCTGACTGAGCGCCTCCAGGAGAGAGGCCCAAGCAAGACGCGCCCCGAGGAGCGTCTTGCCACATGTCAGCACTCGGTCTGACTGAGCGCCTCCAGGAGAGAGGCCCAAGCAAGACGCGCCCCGAGGAGCGTCTTGCCACATGTCAACACTGGGTCTGACTGAGCGCCTCCAGGAGAGAGGCCCAAGCAAGACATGCCCCTATGAGCGTCTTGCCACATGTCAACACTGGGTCTGACTGAGCGCCTCCAGGAGAGAGGCCCAAGCATGAAGCGCCCCGAGGAGCGTCTTGCCACATGTCACCACTGGGTCTGACTGAGCGCCTCCAGGAGAGAGGCCCAAGCAAGACGCGCCCCGAGGAGCGTCTTGCCACATGTCAACACTGGGTCTGACTGAGCGCCTCCAGGAGAAAGGCCCAAGCAAGACGCGCCCCGAGGGGCGTCTTGACACATGTCAACACTGGGTCTGACTGAGGGCCTCAATGAGAGAGGCCCAAGCAATACGTGCCCCAAGGAGCGTCTAGCCACATGTCACCACTGTGTCTGACTGAGCGCCTCCAGGAGAGAGGCCCAAGCAAGACGCGCCCCGAGGAGCGTCTTGCCACATGTCAGCACTCGGTCTGACTGAGCGGCTCCAGGAGAGAGGCCCAAGCAAGACGCGCCCCGAGGAGCGTCTTGCCACATGTCAACACTGGGTCTGACTGAGCGCCTCCAGGAGAGAGGCCCAAGCATGACGCGCCTCGAGGAGCGTCTTGCCACATGTCAACACTGGGTCTGACTGAGCGCCTCCAGGAGAGAGGCCAAAGCAAGACGCGACCCGAGGAGCGTCTTGCCAAATGTCAACACTGGGTCTGATTGAGTGCCTCCAGGAGAGAGGCCCAAGCAATACGCGCCCCGAGGAGCGTCTTGCCACATGTCACCTCTGGTTCTGACTGAGCGCCTCCAGGAGAGAGGCCCAAGCAAGACGCGCCCCGAGGAGCTTCTTGTCACATGTCAACACTGGGTCTGACTGAGCGCCTCCAGGAGAGAGGCCCAAGCAAGACGCGTCCCGAGGAGCGTCTTGCCACATGTCAACACTGGGTCTGACTGAGCGCCTCCAGGAGAGAGGCCAAAGCAAGACGCGACCCGAGGAGCGTCTTGCCACATGTCAACACTGGGTCTGACTGAGCGCCTCCAGGAGAGAGGCCAAAGCAAGACGCGACCCGAGGAGCGTCTTGCCACATGTCAACACTGGGTCTGACTGAGTGCCTCCAGGAGAGAGGCCCAAGCAATACGCGCCCCGAGGAGCGTCTTGCCACATGTCACCTCTGGTTCTGACTGAGCGCCTCCAGGAGAGAGTCCCAAGCAAGACGCGCCTCGAGGAGCGTCTTGTCACATGTCACCACTGGGTCTGACTGAGCGCCTCCAGGAGAGAGGCCCAAGCAAGACGCGTCCAGAGGAGCGTCTTGCCACATGTCAACACTGGGTCTGACTGAGCGCCTCCAGGAGAGAGGCTAAAGCAAGACGCGACCCGAGGAGCTTCTTGCCACATGTCAACACTGGGTCTGACTGAGTGCCTCCATGAGAGAAGCCCCAGCAAGACGCACCCCGAGGAGCGTCTTGCCACATGTCAATAATGGGTCTGACTGTTCGCCTCCAGGAGAGAGGCCCAAGCAAGACGCGCCCCGAGGAGCATCTTGACACTTGTCAACACTGGGTCTGACTGAGAGGCTCCAGGACAGAGGCCCAAGCAAGACGCACCCCGAGGAGCGTCTTGCCACATGTCAACACTGGGTCTGACTGAGCGCCTCCAGGAGAGAGGCCCAAGCAAGACGCGCCCCGAGGAGCGTCTTGTCACATGTCAACACTGGGTCTGACTGAGCGCCTCCAGGAGAGAGGCCCAAGCAAGACACGCCCCGAGGAGCGTCTTGCCACATGTCAACACTGGGTCTGACTGAGCGCCTCCAGTAGAGAGGCCCAAGCAAGACGCGCCCGAGGCGCGTCTTGACACATGTCAACACTGGGTCTGACTGAGGGCCTCCATGAGAGAAGCCCAAGCAAGACGCGCCCCGAGGAGCGTCTTGCCACATGTCAACACTGGGTCTGACTGAGGGCCTCCAAGAGAGAAGCCCAAGCAAGACGTGCCCCGAGGAGCGTCTTGCCACATGTCAACACTGGGTCTGACTGAGCGCCTCCAGGAGAGAGGCCCAAGCAAGACGTGCCCCGAGGAGCGTCTTGCCACATGTCAACACTGGGTCTGACTGAGCGTCACCAGGAGAGAGGCCCAAGCAAGAAGCTCCCCGAGGAGCGTCTTGCCACATGTCAACAATGGGTCTGACTGAGGGCCTCCAGAAGAGAAGCCCAAGCAAGACGCGCCCCGAGGAGCGTCTTGCCACATGTCAATAATGGGTCTGACTGTTCGCCTCCAGGAGAGAGGCCCAAGCAAGACGCGCCCCGAGGAGCATCTTGACACTTGTCAACACTGGGTCTGACTGAGAGCCTCCAGGAGAGAGGCCCAAGCAAGACGCACCCCGAGGAGCGTCTTGCCACATGTCAACACTGGGTCTGACTGAGCGCCTCCAGGAGAGAGGCCCAAGCAAGACGCGCCCCGAGGAGCGTCTTGTCACATGTCAACACTGGGTCTGACTGAGCGCCTCCAGGAGAGAGGCCCAAGCAAGACACGCCCAGAGGAGCGTCTTGCCACATGTCAACAATGGGTCTGACTGAGGGCCTCCAGGAGAGAGGCCCAAGCAAGACGCGCCCCGAGGAGCGTCTTGCCACATGTCACCACTGGGTCTGACTGAGCGCCTCCAGGAGAGAGGCCCAAGCAAGACGCGCCCAGAGGAGCGTCTTGCCATATGTCAACACTGGGTCTGACTGAGCGCCTCCAGGAGAAAGGCCTAAGCAAGACGCACCCTGAGGGGCTTCTTGACACATGTCAACACTGGGTCTGACTGAGGGCCTCAATGAGAGAGGCCCAAGCAATACGTGCCCCGAGGAGCGTCCAGCCACATATCACCACTGTGTCTGACTGAGCGCCTCCAGGAGAGAGGCCCAAGCAAGACGTGCCCCGAGGAGCGTCTTGCCACATGTCAACACTGGGTCCGACTGAGCGCCACCAGGAGAGAGGCCCAAGCAAGAAGCGCCCCGAGGAGCGTCTTGCCACATGTCAACAATGGGTCTGACTGAGGGCCTCCAGAAGAGAAGCCCAAGCAAGACGCGCCACGAGGAGCGTCTTGCCACATGTCAATAATGGGTCTGACTGTTCGCCTCCAGGAGAGAGGCCCAAGCAAGACGCGCCCCGAGGAGCATCTTGACACTTGTCAACACTGGGTCTGACTGAGAGCCTCCAGGAGAGAGGCCCAAGCAAGACACACCCCAAGGAGCGTCTTGCCACATGTCAACACTGGGTCTGACTGAGCGCCTCCAGGAGAGAGGCCCAAGCAAGACGCGCCCCGAGGAGCGTCTTGTCACATGTCAACACTGGGTCTGACTGAGCGCCTCCAGGAGAGAGGCCCAAGCAAGACACGCCCCGAGGAGCGTCTTGCCACATGTCAACACTGGGTCTGACTGAGCGCCTCCAGTAGAGAGGCCCAAGAAAGACGCGCCCGAGGCGCGTCTTGACACATGTCAACACTGGGTCTGACTGAGGGCCTCCATGAGAGAAGCCCAAGCAAGACGCGCCCCGAGGAGCGTCTTGCCACATGTCAACACTGGGTCTGACAGAGGGCCTCCAGGAGAGAGTTCCAAGCAATACGCGCCCCGAGGAGCGTCTTGCCACATGTCACCACTGGGTCTGACTGAGCGCCTCCAGGAGAGAGGCCCAAGCAAGACACGCCCCGAGGAGCGTCTTGCCACATGTCAACAATGGGTCTGACTGAGGGCCTCCAGGAGAGAGGCCCAAGCAAGACGCGCCTCGAGGAGCGTCTTGCCACATGTCACCACTGGGTCTGACTGAGCGCCTCCAGGAGAGAGGCCCAAGCAAGACGCGCCCAGAGGAGCGTCTTGCCACATGTCAACACAGGGTCTGACTGAGCGCCTCCAGGAGAAAGGCCTAAGCAAGACGCGCCCCGAGGGGCTTCTTGACACATGTCAACACTGGGTCTGACTGAGGGCCTCAATGAGAGAGGCCCAAGCAATACGTGCCCCGAGGAGCGTCTAGCCACATATCACCACTGTGTCTGACTGAGCGCCTCCAGGAGAGAGGCCCAAGCAAGACGCGCCCCGAGGAGCGTCTTGCCACATGTCAGCACTCGGTCTGACTGAGCGCCTTTAGGAGAGAGGCCCAAGCAAGATGCGCCCCGAGGAGCGTCTTGCCACATGTCAACACTGGGTCTGACTGAGCGCCTCCAGGAGAGAGGCCCAAGCATGACGCGCCTCGAGGAGCGTCTTAGCACATGTCAACACTGGGTCTGACTGAGCGCCTCCAGGAGAGAGGCCCAAGCAAGACGCACCCCGAGGAGCGTCTTGCCACATGTCAACACTTTGTCTGACTGAGCGCCTCCAGGAGAGAGGCCCAAGCAAGACATGCCCCTATGAGCGTCTTGCCACATGTCAACACTGGGTCTGACTGAGCGCCTCCAGGAGAGAGGCCCAAGAAAGAAGCGCCCCGAGGAGTGTCTTGCCACATGTCAACAATGGGTCTGACTGAGGGCCTCCAGGAGAGAAGCCCAAGCAAGACGCTCCCCGAGGAGCGTCTTGCCACATGTCAACAATGGGTCTGACTGAGCGCCTCCAGGAGAGAGGCCCAACAAAGACGCGCCCCGAGGAGCATCTTGACACTTGTCAACACTGGGTCTGACTGAGGGCCTCCAGGAGAGAAGCCCAAGCAAGACGCGCCCCGAGGAGGGTCTTGCCACATGTCAACACTGGGTCTGACAGAGGGCCTCCAGGAGAGAGGCCCAAGCAACACGCGCCCCGAGGAGTGTCTTGCCATATGTCACCACTGGGTCTGACTGAGCGCCTCCAGGAGAGAGGCCCAAGCAAGACGTGCCCCGAGGAGCGTCTTGCCACATGTCAACACTGGGTCTGACAGAGGGCCTCCAGGAGAGAGGCCCAAGCAAGACGCGCCCCGTGGAGTGTCTTGCCACATGTCACCACTGGGTCTGACTGAGCGCCTCCAGGAGAGAGGCCCAAGCAAGACGCGCCCCGAGGAGCGTCATGCCACATGTCACTACTCGGTCTGACTGAGCGCCTCCAGGAGAGAGACCCAAGCAAGACGCGCCCCGAGGAGCGTCTTGCCACGTGTCAACACTGGGTCTGATTGAGGGCCTCCAGCAGAGAGGCCCCAGCAAGACGCGCCCCGAGGAGCGTCTTGTCACATGTCAACACTGGGTCTGACTGAGGGCCTCCAGGAGAGAGGCCCAAGCAAGACGCGCCCCGAGGAGTGTCTTGCCACATGTCACCACTGGGTCTGACTGAGCGCCTCCAGGAGAGAGGCCCAAGCAAGACGCGCCCGAGGAGTGTCTTGCCACATGTCACCACTGGGTCTGACTGAGCACCTCCAGGAGAGAGTCCCAAGCAAGACGCGCCCCGAGGAGCGTCAGGCCACAGGTCACTACTCAGTCTGACTGAGCGCCTCCAGGAGAGAGGCCCAACATGTCAACAGTGGGTCTGACTGAGGGCCTCCAGGAGAGAAGCCCAAGCAAGACGCGCCCCGAGGAGCGTCTTGCCACATGTCAGCACTCGGTCTGACTGAGGGCCTCCAGGAGAGAAGCCCAAGCAAGACGCGCCCCGAGGAGCGTCTTGCCACATGTCAGCACTCGGTCTGACTGAGCGCCTCCAGGAGAGAGGCCCAAGCAAGACGCGCCCCGAGGAGCGTCTTGCCACATATCAACAATGGGTCTGACTGAGGGCCTCCATGAGAGAAGCCCAAGCAAGACGCGCCCCGAGGAGCGTCTTGTCACGTGTCAACACTGGGTCTGACTGAGCGTCTCCAGGAGAGAGGCCCAAGCAAGACGCGCCCCGAGGAGCGTCTTGCCACATGTAAGCACTGGGTCTGACTGAGCGCCTCCAGGAGAGAGGCCCCAGCAAGACGCGCCCCGAGGAGCGTCTTGCCTTATGTCAGCACTGGGTCTGACTGAGCGCCTCCAGGAGAGAGGCCCAAGCAAGACGCGCCCCGAGGAGCGTCTTGCCAAATGTCAACAATGGGTCTGACTGAGGGCCTCCAGGAGAGAAGCCCAAGCAAGACGCGCCCCGAGGAGCGTCTTGCCACATGTCAACAATGGGTCTGACTGAGCGCCTCCAGGAGAGAGGCCCAAGCAAGACGCGCCCCGAGGAGCGTCTTGCCACATGTCAACACTGGGTCTGACTGAGCGCCTCCAGGAGAAAGGCCCAAGCAAGACGCGCCCCGAGGGGCGTCTTGACACATGTCAACACTGGGTCTGACTGAGGGCCTCAATGAGAGAGGCCCAAGCAATACGTGCCCCAAGGAGCGTCTAGCCACATGTCACCACTGTGTCTGACTGAGCGCCTCCAGGAGAGAGGCCCAAGCAAGACGCGCCCCGAGGAGCGTCTTGCCACATGTCAGCACTCGGTCTGACTGAGCGCCTCCAGGAGAGAGGCCCAAGCAAGACGCGCCCCGAGGAGCGTCTTGCCACATGTCAACACTGGGTCTGACTGAGCGCCTCCAGGAGAGAGGCCCAAGCATGACGCGCCTCGAGGAGCGTCTTGCCACATGTCAACACTGGGTCTGACTGAGCGCCTCCAGGAGAGAGGCCAAAGCAAGACGCGACCCGAGGAGCGTCTTGCCAAATGTCTACACTGGGTCTTATTGAGTGCCTCCAGGAGAGAGGCCCAAGCAATAAGCGCCCCGAGGAGCGTCTTGCCACATGTCACCTCTGGTTCTGACTGAGCGCCTCCAGGAGAGAGGCCCAAGCAAGACGCGCCCCGAGGAGCTTCTTGTCACATGTCAACACTGGGTCTGACTGAGCGCCTCCAGGAGAGAGGCCCAAGCAAGACGCGCCCCGAGGAGCGTCTTGCCACATGTCAGCACTCGGTCTGACTGAGCGCCTCCAGGAGAGAGTCCCAAGCAAGACGCGCCTCGAGGAGCGTCTTGTCACATGTCAACACTGGGTCTGACTGAGCGCCTCCAGGAGAGAGGCCCAAGCAAGACGCGTCCCGAGGAGCGTCTTGCCACATGTCAACACTGGGTCTGACTGAGCGCCTCCAGGAGAGAGGCCAAAGCAAGACGCGACCCGAGGAGCTTCTTGCCACATGTCAACACTGGGTCTGACTGAGTGCCTCCATGAGAGAAGCCCCAGCAAGACGCGCCCCGAGGAGCGTCTTGCCAAATGTCAACACTGGGTCTGACTGAGCGCCTCCAGGAGAGAGGCCCAAGCAAGACGCGCCCCGAGGAGCGTCTTGACGCATGTCAACACTGGGTCTGACTGAGGGCCTCCAAGAGAGAAGCCCAAGCAAGACGTGCCCCGAGGAGCGTCTTGCCACATGTCAACACTGGGTCTGACTGAGCGCCTCCAGGAGAGAGGCCCAAGCAAGACGTGCCCCGAGGAGCGTCTTGCCACATGTCAACACTGGGTCTGACTGAGCGCCACCAGGAGAGAGGCCCAAGCAAGACGCACCCCGAGGAGCGTCTTGCCACATGTCAACACTGGGTCTGACTGAGCGCCTCCAGGAGAGAGGCCCAAGCAAGACCCCCCACGAGGAGCGTCTTGCCACATGTCAACACTGGGTCTGACAGAGGGCCTCCAGGAGAGAGGCCCAAGCAATACGCGCCCCGAGGAGCGTCTTGCCACATGTCACCACTGGGTCTGACTGAGCGCCTCCAGGAGAGAGGCCCAAGCAAGACACGCCCCGAGGAGCGTCTTGCCACATGTCACCTCTGGGTCTGACTGAGCGCCTCCAGGAGAGAGGCCCAAGCAAGACGCGCCCCGAGGAGCGTCTTGCCACATGTCAACACTGGGTCTGACTGAGCGCCTCCAGGAGAAAGGCCCAAGCAAGACGCGCCCCGAGGGGCGTCTTGACACATGTCAACACTGGGTCTGACTGAGGGCCTCAATGAGAGAGGCCCAAGCAATACGTGCCCCGAGGAGCGTCTAGCCACATATCACCACTGTGTCTGACTGAGCGCCTCCAGGAGAGAGGCCCAAGCAAGACGCGCCCCGAGGAGCATCTTGCCACATGTCAGCACTCGGTCTCACTGAGCGCCTTTAGGAGAGAGGCCCAAGCAAGACGCGCCCCGAGGAGCGTCTTGCCACATGTCAACACTGGGTCTGACTGAGCACCTCCAGGAGAGAGGCCCAAGCATGACGCGCCTCGAGGAGCGTCTTGCCACATGTCAACACTGGGTCTGACTGAGCGCCTCCAGGAGAGAGGCCCAAGCAAGACGCGTCCCGAGGAGCGTCTTGCCACATGACAACACTGGGTCTGACTGAGCGCCTCCAGGAGAGAGGCCAAAGCAAGACGCGACCCGAGGAGCGTCTTGCCACATGTCAACACTGGGTCTGACTGAGCGCCTCCAGGAGAGAGGCCAAAGCAAGACGCGACCCGAGGAGCGTCTTGCCACATGTCAACACTGGGTCTGACTGATTGCCTCCAGGAGAGAGGCCCAAGCAAAACGCGCCCCGAGGAGCGTCTTGCCACATGTCACCTCTGGTTCTGACTGAGCGCCTCCAGGAGAGAGTCCCAAGCAAGACGCGCCTCGAGGAGCGTCTTGTCACATGTCAACACTGGGTCTGACTGAGCGCCTCCAGGAGAGAGGCCCAAGCAAGACGCGTCCCGAGGAGCGTCTTGCCACATGTCAACACTGGGTCTGACTGAGCGCCTCCAGGAGAGAGGCCAAAGCAAGACGCGACCCGAGGAGCTTCTTGCCACATGTCAACACTGGATCTGACTGAGTGCCTCCATGAGAGAAGCCCCAGCAAGACGCGCCCCGAGGAGCGTCTTGCCACATGTCAACACTGGGTCTGACTGAGCGCCTCCAGGAGAGAGGCCCAAGCAAGACGCGCCCCGAGGAGCGTCTTGACGCATGTCAACACTGGGTCTGACTGAGGGCCTCCAAGAGAGAAGCCCAAGCAAGACGTGCCCCGAGGAGCGTCTTGCCACATGTCAACACTGGGTCTGACTGAGCACCTCCAGGAGAGAGGCCCAAGCAAGACGTGCCCCGAGGAGCGTCTTGCCACATGTCAACACTGGGTCTGACTGAGCGCCACCAGGAGAGAGGCCCAAGCAAGACGCACCCCGAGGAGCGTCTTGCCACATGTCAACACTTGGTCAGACGTAGCGCCTCCAGGAGAGAGGCCCAAGCAAGACGCCCCCCGAGGAGCGTCTTGCCACAAGTCAACACTGGGTCTGACTGAGGGCCTCCATGAGAGAAGCCCAAGCAAGACGCGCCCCGAGGAGCGTCTTGCCACATGTCAACACTGGGTCTGACAGAGGGCCTCCAGGAGAGAGGCCCAAGCAATACGCGCCCCGAGGAGCGTCTTGCCACATGTCACCACTGGGTCTGACTGAGCGCCTCCAGGAGAGAGGCCCAAGCAAGACGCGCCCCGAGGAGCGTCTTGCCACATGTCAACAATGGGTCTGACTGAGGGCCTCCAGGAGAGAGGCCCAAGCAAGACGCGCCCGGAGGAGCGTCTTGCCACATGTCACCTTGTGGGTCTGACTGAGCGCCTCCAGGAGAGAGGCCCAAGCAAGACGCGCCCCGAGGAGCGTCTTGCCACATGTCAACACTGGGTCTGACTGAGCGCCTCCAGGAGAAAGGCCCAAGCAAGACGCGCCCCGAGGGGCGTCTTGACACATGTCAACACTGGGTCTGACTGAGGGCCTCAATGAGAGAGGCCCAAGCAATACGTGCCCCGAGGAGCGTCTAGCCACATATCACCACTGTGTCTGACTGAGCGCCTCCAGGAGAGAGGCCCAAACAAGACGCGCCCCGAGGAGCATCTTGCCACATGTCAGCACTCGGTCTCACTGAGCGCCTTTAGGAGAGAGGCCCAAGCAAGACGCGCCCCGAGGAGCGTCTTGCCACATGTCAACACTGGGTCTGACTGAGCACCTCCAGGAGAGAGGCCCAAGCATGACGCGCCTCGAGGAGCGTCTTGCCACATGTCAACACTGGGTCTGACTGAGCGCCTCCAGGAGAGAGGCCCAAGCAAGACGCACCCCGAGGAGCGTCTTGCCACATGTCAACACTGGGTCTGACTGAGCGCCTCCAGGAGAGAGGCCCAAGCAAGACATGCCCCTATGAGCGTCTTGCCACATGTCAACACTGGGTCTGACTGAGCGCCTCCAGGAGAGAGGCCCAAGCATGAAGCGCCCCGAGGAGCGTCTTGCCACATGTCACCACTGGGTCTGACTGAGCGCCTCCAGGAGAGAGGCCCAAGCAAGACGCGCCCCGAGGAGCGTCTTGCCACATGTCAACACTGGGTCTGACTGAGCGCCTCCAGGAGAAAGGCCCAAGCAAGACGCGCCCCGAGGGGCGTCTTGACACATGTCAACACTGGGTCTGACTGAGGGCCTCAATGAGAGAGGCCCAAGCAATACGTGCCCCAAGGAGCGTCTAGCCACATGTCACCACTGTGTCTGACTGAGCGCCTCCAGGAGAGAGGCCCAAGCAAGACGCGCCCCGAGGAGCGTCTTGCCACATGTCAACACTGGGTCTGACTGAGCGCCTCCAGGAGAGAGGCCCAAGCATGACGCGCCTCGAGGAGCGTCTTGCCACATGTCAACACTGGGTCTGACTGAGCGCCTCCAGGAGAGAGGCCAAAGCAAGACGCGACCCGAGGAGCGTCTTGCCAAATGTCAACACTGGGTCTGATTGAGTGCCTCCAGGAGAGAGGCCCAAGCAATACATGCCCCGAGGAGCGTCTTGCCACATGTCACCTCTGGTTCTGACTGAGCGCCTCCAGGAGAGAGGCCCAAGCAAGACGCGCCCCGAGGAGCTTCTTGTCACATGTCAACACTGGGTCTGACTGAGCGCCTCCAGGAGAGAGGCCCAAGCAAGACGCGTCCCGAGGAGCGTCTTGCCACATGTCAACACTGGGTCTGACTGAGCGCCTCCAGGAGAGAGGCCTAAGCAAGACGCGACCCGAGGAGCGTCTTGCCACATGTCAACACTGGGTCTGACTGAGCGCCTCCAGGAGAGAGGCCAAAGCAAGACGCGACCCGAGGAGCGTCTTGCCACATGTCAACACTGGGTCTGACTGAGTGCCTCCAGGAGAGAGGCCCAAGCAAAACGCGCCCCGAGGAGCGTCTTGCCACATGTCACCTCTGGTTCTGACTGAGCGCCTCCAGGAGAGAGTCCCAAGCAAGACGCGCCTCGAGGAGCGTCTTGTCACATGTCAACACTGGGTCTGACTGAGCGCCTCCAGGAGAGAGGCCCAAGCAAGACGCGTCCCGAGGAGCGTCTTGCCACATGTCAACACTGGGTCTGACTGAGCGCCTCCAGGAGAGAGTCCAAAGCAAGACGCGACCCGAGGAGCTTCTTGCCACATGTCAACACTGGGTCTGACTGAGTGCCTCCATGAGAGAAGCCCCAGCAAGACGCGCCCCGAGGAGCGTCTTGCCACATGTCAACACTGGGTCTGACTGAGCGCCTCCAGGAGAGAGGCCCAAGCAAGACGCGCCCCGAGGAGCGTCTTGACGCTTGTCAACACTGGGTCTGACTGAGGGCCTCCAAGAGAGAAGCCCAAGCAAGACGTGCCCCGAGGAGCGTCTTGCCACATGTCAACACTGGGTCTGACTGAGCGCCTCCAGGAGAGAGGCCCAAGCAAGACGTACCCCGAGGAGCGTCTTGCCACATGTCATCACTGGGTCTGACTGAGCGCCACCAGGAGAGAGGCCCAAGCAAGAAGCGTCCCGAGGAGCGTCTTGCCACATGTCAACAATGGGTCTGACTGAGGGCCTCCAGATGAGAAGCCCAAGCAAGACGCGCCCCGAGGAGCGTCTTGCCACATGTCAATAATGGGTCTGACTGTTCGCCTCCAGGAGAGAGGCCCAAGCAAGACGCGCCCCGAGGAGCATCTTGACACTTGTCAACACTGGGTCTGACTGAGAGCCTCCAGGAGAGAGGCCCAAGCAAGATGCACCCCGAGGAGCGTCTTGCCACATGTCAACACTGGGTCTGACTGAGCGCCTCCAGGAGAGAGGCCCAAGCAAGACGCGCCCCGAGGAGCGTCTTGTCACATGTCAACACTGGGTCTGACTGAGCGCCTCCAGGAGAGAGGCCCAAGCAAGACACGCCCCGAGGAGCGTCTTGCCACATGTCAACACTGGGTCTGACTGAGCGCCTCCAGTAGAGAGGCCCAAGCAAGACGCGCCCGAGGCGCGTCTTGACACATGTCAACACTGGGTCTGACTGAGGGCCTCCATGAGAGAAGCCCAAGCAAGACGCACCCCGAGGAGCGTCTTGCCACATGTCAACACTGGGTCTGACTGAGCGCCTCCAGGAGAGAGGCCCAAGAAAGACGCCCCCCGAGGAGCGTCTTGCCACATGTCAACACTGGGTCTGACTGAGGGCCTCCATGAGAGAAGCCCAAGCAAGACGCGCCCCGAGGAGCGTCTTGCCACATGTCAACACTGGGTCTGACAGAGGGCCTCCAGGAGAGAGGCCCAAGCAATATGCGCCCCGAGGAGCGTCTTGCCACATGTCACCACTGGGTCTGACTGAGCGCCTCCAGGAGAGAGGCCCAAGCAAGACGCGCCCCGAGCAGCGTCTTGCCACATGTCAACAATGGGTCTGACTGAGGGCCTCCAGGAGAGAGGCCCAAGCAAGACGCGCCCGGAGGAGCGTCTTGCCACATGTCACCTCTGGGTCTGACTGAGCGCCTCCAGGAGAGAGGCCCAAGCAAGACGCGCCCCGAGGAGCGTCTTGCCACATGTCAACACTGGGTCTGACTGAGCGCCTCCAGGAGAAAGGCCCAAGCAAGACGCGCCCCGAGGGGCGTCTTGACACATGTCAACACTGGGTCTGACTGAGGGCCTCAATGAGAGAGGCCCAAGCAATACGTGCCCCGAGGAGCGTCTAGCCACATATCACCACTGTGTCTGACTGAGCGCCTCCAGGAGAGAGGCCCAAGCAAGACGCGCCCCGAGGAGCATCTTGCCACATGTCAGCACTCGGTCTCACTGAGCGCCTTTAGGAGAGAGGCCCAAGCAAGACGCGCCCCGAGGAGAGTCTTGCCACATGTCAACACTGGGTCTGACTGAGCACCTCCAGGAGAGAGTCCCAAGCATGACGCGCCTCGAGGAGCGTCTTGCCACATGTCAACACTGGGTCTGACTGAGCGCCTCCAGGAGAGAGGCCCAAGCAAGACGCACCCCGAGGAGCGTCTTGCCACATGTCAACACTGGGTCTGACTGAGCGCCTCCAGGAGAGAGGCCCAAGCAAGACATGCCCCTATGAGCGTCTTGCCACATGTCAACACTGGGTCTGACTGAGCGCCTCCAGGAGAGAGGCCCAAGCATGAAGCGCCCCGAGGAGCGTCTTGCCACATGTCACCACTGGGTCTGACTGAGCGCCTCCAGGAGAGAGGCCCAAGCAAGACGCGCCCCGAGGAGCGTCTTGCCACATGTCAACACTGGGTCTGACTGAGCGCCTCCAGGAGAAAGGCCCAAGCAAGACGCGCCCCGAGGGGCGTCTTGACACATGTCAACACTGGGTCTGACTGAGGGCCTCAATGAGAGAGGCCCAAGCAATACGTGCCCCAAGGAGCGTCTAGCCACATGTCACCACTGTGTCTGACTGAGCGCCTCCAGGAGAGAGGCCCAAGCAAGACGCGCCCCGAGGAGCGTCTTGCCACATGTCAGCACTCGGTCTGACTGAGCGCCTCCAGGAGAGAGGCCCAAGCAAGACGCGCCCCGAGGAGCGTCTTGCCACATGTCAACACTGGGTCTGACTGAGCGCCTCCAGGAGAGAGGCCCAAGCAAGACGCGCCCCGAGGAGCGTCTTGCCACATGTCAACACTGGGTCTGACTGAGCGCCTCCAGGAGAAAGGCCCAAGCAAGACGCGCCCCGAGGGGCGTCTTGACACATGTCAACACTGGGTCTGACTGAGGGCCTCAATGATAGAGGCCCAAGCAATACGTGCCCCAAGGAGCGTCTAGCCACATGTCACCACTGTGTCTGACTGAGCGCCTCCAGGAGAGAGGCCCAAGCAAGACGCGCCCCGAGGAGCGTCTTGCCACATGTCAGCACTCGGTCTGACTGAGCGCCTCCAGGAGAGAGGCCCAAGCAAGACGCGCCCCGAGGAGCGTCTTGCCACATGTCAACACTGGGTCTGACTGAGCGCCTCCAGGAGAGAGGCCCAAGCATGACGCGCCTCGAGGAGCGTCTTGCCACATGTCAACACTGGGTCTGACTGAGCGCCTCCAGGAGAGAGGCCAAAGCAAGACGCGACCCGAGGAGCGTCTTGCCAAATGTCAACACTGAGTCTGATTGAGTGCCTCCAGGAGAGAGGCCCAAGCAATACGCGCCCCGAGGAGCGTCTTGCCACATGTCACCTCTGGTTCTGACTGAGCGCCTCCAGGAGAGAGGCCCAAGCAAGACGCGCCCCGAGGAGCTTCTTGTCACATGTCAACACTGGGTCTGACTGAGCGCCTCCAGGAGAGAGGCCCAAGCAAGACGCGTCCCGAGGAGCGTCTTGCCACATGTCAACACTGGGTCTGACTGAGCACCTCCAGGAGAGAGGCCCAAGCAAGACGCGTCCCGAGGAGCGTCTTGCCACATGTCAACACTGGGTCTGACTGAGCGCCTCCAGGAGAGAGGCCAAAGCAAGACGCGACCCGAGGAGCTTCTTGCCACATGTCAACACTGGGTCTGACTGAGTGCCTCCATGAGAGAAGCCCCAGCAAGACGCGCCCCGAGGAGCGTCTTGCCACATGTCAACACTGGGTCTGACTGAGCGCCTCCAGGAGAGAGGCCCAAGCAAGACGCGCCCCGAGGAGCGTCTTGACGCATGTCAACACTGGGTCTGACTGAGGGCCTCCAAGAGAGAAGCCCAAGCAAGACGTGCCCCGAGGAGCGTCTTGCCACATGTCAACACTGGGTCTGACTGAGCGCCTCCAGGAGAGAGGCCCAAGCAAGACGTGCCCCGAGGAGCGTCTTGCCACATGTCATCACTGGGTCTGACTGAGCGCCACCAGGAGAGAGGCCCAAGCAAGAAGCGCCCCGAGGAGCGTCTTGCCACATGTCAACAATGGGTCTGACTGAGGGCCTCCAGATGAGAAGCCCAAGCAAGACGCGCCCCGAGGAGCGTCTTGCCACATGTAAATAATGGGTCTGACTGTTCGCCTCCAGGAGAGAGGCCCAAGCAAGACGCGCCCCGAGGAGCATCTTGACACTTGTCAACACTGGGTCTGACTGAGAGCCTCCAGGAGAGAGGCCCAAGCAAGACGCACCCCGAGGAGCGTCTTGCCACATGTCAACACTGGGTCTGACTGAGCGCCTCCAGGAGAGAGGCCCAAGCAAGACGCGCCCCGAGGAGCGTCTTGTCACATGTCAACACTGGGTCTGACTGAGCGCCTCCAGTAGAGAGGCCCAAGCAAAACGCGCCCGAGGTGCGTCTTGACACATGTCAACACTGGGTCTGACTGAGGGCCTCCATGAGAGAAGCCCAAGCAAGACGCACCCCGAGGAGCGTCTTGCCACATGTCAACACTGGGTCTGACTGAGCGCCTCCAGGAGAGAGGCCCAAGAAAGACGCGCCCCGAGGAGCGTCTTGCCACATGTCACCACTGGGTCTGACTGAGCGCCTCCAGGAGAGAGGCCCAAGCAAGACGCGCCCCGAGGAGCGTCTTGCCACATGTCAACAATGGGTCTGACTGAGGGCCTCCAGGAGAGAGGCCAAAGCAAGACGTGCCCGGAGGAGCGTCTTGCCACATGTCACCTCTGGGTCTGACTGAGCGCCTCCAGGAGAGAGGCCCAAGCAAGACGCGCCCCGAGGAGCGTCTTGCCACATGTCAACACCGGGTCTGACTGAGCGCCTCCAGGAGAAAGGCCCAAGCAAGACGCGCCCCGAGGGGCGTCTTGACACATGTCAACACTGGGTCTGACTGAGGGCCTCAATGAGAGAGGCCCAAGCAATACGTGCCCCGAGGAGCGTCTAGCCACATATCACCACTGTGTCTGACTGAGCGCCTCCAGGAGAGAGGCCAGAGCAAGACGCGCCCCGAGGAGCATCTTGCCACATGTCAGCACTCGGTCTCACTGAGCGCCTTTAGGAGAGAGGCCCAAGCAAGACGCGCCCCGAGGAGCGTCTTGCCACATGTCAACACTGGGTCTGACTGAGCACCTCCAGGAGAGAGGCCCAAGCATGACGCGCCTCGAGGAGCGTCTTGCCACATGTCAACACTGGGTCTGACTGAGCGCCTCCAGGAGAGAGGCCCAAGCAAGACGCACCCCGAGGAGCGTCTTGCCACATGTCAACACTGGGTCTGACTGAGCGCCTCCAGGAGAGAGGCCCAAGCAAGACATGCCCCTATGAGCGTCTTGCCACATGTCAACACTGGGTCTGACTGAGCGCCTCCAGGAGAGAGGCCCAAGCATGAAGCGCCCCGAGGAGCGTCTTGACACATGTCAACACTGGGTCTGACTGAGGGCCTCAATGAGAGAGGCCCAAGCAATACGTGCCCCAAGGAGCGTCTAGCCACATGTCACCACTGTGTCTGACTGAGCGCCTCCAGGAGAGAGGCCCAAGCAAGACGCGCCCCGAGGAGCGTCTTGCCACATGTCAACACTGGGTCTGACTGAGCGCCTCCAGGAGAGAGGCCCAAGCATGACGCGCCTCGAGGCGCGTCTTGACACATGTCAACTCTGGGTCTGACTGAGGGCCTCCATGAGAGAAGCCCAAGCAAGACGCGCCCCGAGGAGCGTCTTGCCACATGTCAACACTGGGTCTGACAGAGGAACTCCAGGAGAGAGGCCCAAGCAATACGCGCCCCGAGGAGCGTCTTGCCACATGTCACCACTGGGTCTGACTGAGCGCCTCCAGGAGAGAGGCCCAAGCAAGACACGCACCGAGGAGCGTCTTGCCACATGTCAACAATGGGTCTGACTGAGCGCCTCCAGGAGAGAGACCCAAGCAATACGCGCCCCGAGGAGCGTCTTGCCACATGTCACCACTGGGTCTGACTGAGCGCCTCCAGGAGAGAGGCCCAAGCAAGACACGCCCCGAGGAGCGTCTTACCACATGTCAACAATGGGTCTGACTGAGGGCCTCCAGGAGAGAGGCCCAAGCAAGACGCGCCCCGAGGAGCGTCTTGCCACATGTCACCACTGGGTCTGACTGAGCGCCTCCAGGAGAGAGGCCCAAGCAAGACGCGCCATGAGGAGCGTCTTGCCACATGTCAACACTGGGTCTGACTGAGCGCCTCCAGGAGAAAGGCCTAAGCAAGACGCGCCCCGAGGGGCTTCTTGACACATGTCAACACTGGGTCTGACTGAGGGCCTCAATGAGAGAGGCCCAAGCAATACGTGCCCCGAGGAGCGTCTAGCCACATATCACCACTGTGTCTGACTGAGCGCCTCCAGGAGAGAGGCCCAAGCAAGACGCGCCCCGAGGAGCGTCTTGCCACATGTCAGCACTCGGTCTGACTGAGCGCCTTTAGGAGAGAGGCCCAAGCAAGACGCGCCCGAAGAGCGTCTTGCCACATGTATACACTGGGTCTGACTGAGCGCCTCCAGGAGAGAGGCCCAAGCATGACGCGCCTCGAGGAGCGTCTTGCCACATGTCAACACTGGGTCTGACTGAGCGCCTCCAGGAGAGAGGCCCAAGCAAGACGCACCCCGAGGAGCGTCTTGCCACATGTCAACACTGGGTCTGACTGAGCGCCTCCAGGAGAGAGGCCCAAGCAAGACATGCCCCTATGAGCGTCTTGCCACATGTCAACACTGGGTCTGACTGAGCGCCTCCAGGAGAGAGGCCCAAGCAAGAAGCGCCCCGAGGAGCGTCTTGCCACATGTCAACAACGGGTCTGACTGAGCGCCTCCAGGAGAGAGGCCCAAGCAAGACGTGCCCCGAGGAGCATCTTGACACTTGTCAACACTGGGTCTGACTGAGGGCCTCCAGGAGAGAAGCCCAAGCAAGACGCGCCCCGAGGAGGGTCTTGCCACATGTCAACACTGGGTCTGACAGAGGGCCTCCAGGAGAGAGGCCCAAGCAACACGCGCCCCGAGGAGTGTTTTGCCATATGTCACCACTGGGTCTGACTGAGCGCCTCCAGGAGAGAGGCCCAAGCAAGACGTGCCCCGAGGAGCGTCTTGCCACATGTCAACACTGGGTCTGACAGAGGGCCTCCAGGAGAGAGGCCCAAGCAAGACGCGCCCCGTGGAGTGTCTTGCCTCATGTCACCACTGGGTCTGACTGAGCGCCTCCAGGAGAGAGGTCCAAGCAAGACGCGCCCCGAGGAGCGTCATGCCACATGTCACTACTCGGTCTGACTGAGCGCCTCCAGGAGAGAGACCCAAGCAAGACGCGCCCCGAGGAGCGTCTTGCCACGTGTCAACACTGGGTCTGATTGAGGGCCTCCAGCAGAGAGGCCCCAGCAAGACGCGCCCCGAGGAGCGTCTTGCCACATGTCAACACTGGGTCTGACTGAGCGCCTCCAGGAGAGAGGCCCAAGCAAGACGCGCCCGAGGAGTGTCTTGCCACATGTCACCACTGGGTCTGACTGAGCACCTCCAGGAGAGAGGCCCAAGCAAGACGCGCCCCGAGGAGCGTCAGGCCACATGTCACTACTAAGTCTGACTGAGCGCCTCCAGGAGAGAGGCCCAACATGTCAACAATGGGTCTGACTGAGGGCCTCCAGGAGAGAAGCCCAAGCAAGACGCGCCCCGAGGAGCGTCTTGCCACATGTCAGCACTCGGTCTGACTGTGCGCCTCCAGGAGAGAGGCCCAAGCAAGACGCACCCCGAGGAGCGTCTTGACACATGTCAACACTGGGGCTGACAGAGGAACTCCAGGAGAGAGGCCCAAGCAAGATGCGCCCCGAGGAGCGTCTTGCCACATGTCAACAATGGGTCTGACTGAGGGCCTCCAGGAGAGAAGCCCAAGCAAGACAAGTCCCAAGGACCGTCTTGCCACATGTCAGCACTCGGTCTGACTGAACGCCTCCAGGAGAGAACTCCCAGCAAGACGCGCCCCGAGGAGCGTCTTGCCACATGTAAGCACTGGGTCTGACTGAGCGCCTCCAGGAGAGAGGCCCAAGCAAGACGCGCCCCGAGGAGCGTCTTGCCACATGTCAACAATGGGTCTGACTGAGGGCCTCCAGGAGAGAAGCCCAAGCAAGATGCGCCCAAAGGAGCGTCTTGCCACATGTAAACAATGGGTCTGACTGAGGGCCTCCAGGAGAGAAGCCCAAGCAAGACGCGCCCCGAGGAGCGTCTTGCCACATGTCAGCACTCGGTCTGACTGAGCGCCTCCAGGAGAGAGGCCCAAGCAAGACGCGCCCCGAGGAGCGTCTTGCCACATATCAACACTGGGGCTGACAGAGGGCCTCCAGGAGAGAGGCCTAAGCAAGATGCGCCCCGAGGAGCGTCTTGCCACATGTGAACAATGGGTCTGACGGAGGGCCTCCAGGAGAGAAGCCCAAGCAAGACGCGCCCCGAGGAGCGTCTTGCCACGTGTCAACACTGGGTCTGACTGAGCGTCTCCAGGAGAGAGGCCCAAGCAAGACGCGCCCCGAGGAGCGTCTTGCCACATGTAAGCACTGGGTCTGACTGAGCGCCTCCAGGAGAGAAGCCCCAGCAAGACGCGCCCCGAGGAGCGTCTTGCCACATGTCAGCACTCGGTCTGACTGAGCTCCTCCAGGAGAGAAGCCCAAGCAAGACGCGCCCAGAGGAGCGTCTTGTCACGTGTCAAAACTGGGTCTGACTGAGCGTCTCCAGGAGAGAGGCCCAAGCAAGACGCGCCCCGAGGAGTGTCTTGCCACATGTAAGCACTGGGTCTGACTGAGCGCCTCCAGGAGAGAGGCCCAAGCAAGACGCGCCCCGAGGAGCGTCTTGCCACGTGTCAACAATGGGTCTGAGTGAGGGCCTCCAGGAGAGAAGCCTAAGCAAGACGCGCCCCGAGGAGCGTCTTGCCACATGTCAACAATGGGTCTGACTGAGATCCTCCAAGAGAGAAGCCCAAGCAAGATGCGCCCCGAGGAGCGTCTTGCACCATGTCAGCACTCGGTCTGACTGAGCGCCTCCAGGAGAGAGGCCCAAGCAAGAAGCGCCCCGAGGAGCGTCTTGCCACATGTCACCACTGGGTCTGACTGAGCGCCTCCAGGAGAGAGGCCCCAGCAAGACGAGCCCCGAGGAGCGTCTTGCCTTATGTCAGCACTCGGTCTGACTGAGCGCCTCCAGGAGAGAGGCCCAAGCAAGAAGCGCCCCGAGGAGCGTCTTGCCACATGTCAACAATGGGTCTGACTGAGGGACTCCAGGAGAGAAGCCCAAGCAAGACGCGCCCCGGGGAGCGTCTTGCAACATGTCAACAATGGGTCTGACTGAGGGCCTCCAAGAGAGAAGCCCAAGCAAGACGCGCCCCGAGGAGCGTCTTGCACCATGTCAACACTGGGTCTGACTGAGCACCTCCAGGAGAGAGGCCCAAGCAAGACTCGCCCCGAGGAGCGTCTTGCCACATATCAACAATGGGTCTGACTGAGGGCCTCCATGAGAGAAGCCCAAGCAAGACGCGCCCCGAGGAGCGTCTTGCCACATGTCAGCACTCGGTCTGACTGAGCGCCTCCAGGAGAGAGGCCCAAGCAAGACGCGCCCCGAGGAGCGTCTTGCCACATATCAACAATGGGTCTGACTGAGGGCCTCCATGAGAGAAGCCCAAGCAAGACGCGCCCAGAGGAGCGTCTTGTCACATGTCACCACTGGGTCTGACTGAGCGCCTCCAGGAGGGAGGCCCAAGCAAGATGCGCCCCGAGGAGCGTCTTGCCACATATCAACAATGGGGCTGACAGAGGGCCTATAGGAGAGAGGCCCAAGCAAGACGCTCCCCGAGGAGTGTCTTGCCACATGTCACCACTGGGTCTGACTGAGCGCCTCCAGGAGAGAGGCCCAAGCAAGACGCGCCCCGAGGAGCGTCATGCCACATGTCACTACTCAGTCTGACTGAGCGCCTCCAGGAGAGAGGCCCAAGCAAGACGCGCCCCGAGGAGCGTCTTACCACGTGTCAACACTGGGTCTGATTGAGGGCCTCCAGGAGAGAGGCCCAAGCAAGACGCGCCCCGAGGAGCGTCTTGCCACATGTCACCACTGGGTCTGACTGAGCGTCCCCGAGGAGAGAGAAGCCCAAGCAAGACGCGCCCCGAGGAGCGTCTTGCCACATGTCAGCACTCGGTCTGACTGAACGCCTCCAGGAGAGAAGCCCCAGCAAGACACGCCCCGAGGAGCGTCTTGCCACATGTAAGCACTGGGTCTGACTGAGCGCCTCCAGGAGAGAGGCCCCAGCAAGACGCGCCCCGAGGAGCGTCTTGCCTTATGTCAGCACTCGGTCTGACTGAGCGCCTCCAGGAGAGAGGCCCAAGCAAGACGCGCCCCGCGGAGCGTGTTGCCACATGTCACCACTGGCTCTGACTGAGTGCCTCCAGGAGAGAGGCCCAAGCAAGACGCGCCCCGAGGAGCGTCTTGCCACGTGTCACCACTGGGGCTGACTGAGCGCCTCCAGGAGAGAGGCCCAAGCAAGACGCGCCCCGAGGAGCGTCTTGCCACATGTCAGCACTCGGTCTGACTGAACGCCTCTAGGAGAGAAGCCCCAGCAAGACGCGCCCCGAGGAGAGAGGCCCAAGCAAGACGCGCCCCGAGGAGCGTCTTGCCACATGTCAACAATGGGTCTGACTGAGGGCCTCCAGGATAGAAGCCCAAGCAAGATGCACCCAAAGGAGCGTCTTGCCACATGTAAACAATGGGTCTGACTGAGGGCCTCCAGGAGAGAAGCCCAAGCAAGACGCGCCCCGAGGAGCGTCTTGCCACATGTCAGCACTCGGTCTGACTGAGCGCCTCCAGGAGAGAGGCCCAAGCAAGACGCGCCCCGAGGAGCGTCGTGCCACATATCAGCAATGGGTCTGACTGAGGGCCTCCATGAGAGAAGCCCAAGCAAGACGCGCCCCGAGGAGCGTCTTGCCACATGTCACCACTGGGTCTGAATGAGCGCCTCCAGGAGAGAGGCCCAAGCAAGACGCGCCCCGAGGAGCGTCTTGCCACGTGTCAACACTGGGTCTGACTGAGCGTCTCCAGGAGAGAGGCCCAAGCAAGACGCGCCCCGAGGAGAGTCTTGCCACATGTCAGCACTGGGTCTGACTGAGCGCCTCCAGGAGAGAGGCCCAAGCAAGACGCGCCCCGAGGAGCGTCTTGCCACATGTAAGCGCTGGGTCTGACTGAGCGCCTCCAGGAGAGAAGCCCCAGCAAGACGCGCCCCGAGGAGCGTCTTTCCACATGTCAGCACTCGGTCTGACTGAACGCCTCCAGGAGAGAAGCCCAAGCAAGACGCGCCCCGAGGAGCGTCTTGCCACATGTCAGCACTCGGTCTGACTGAACGCCTCCAGGAGAGAAGCCCCAGCAAGACACGCCCCGAGGAGCGTCTTGCCACATGTAAGCACTGGGTCTGACTGAGCGCCTCCAGGAGAGAGGCCCCAGCAAGACGCGCCCCGAGGAGCGTCTTGCCTTATGTCAGCACTCGGTATGACTGAGCGCCTCCAGGAGAGAGGCCCAAGCAAGACGCGCCCCGCGGAGCGTCTTGCCACATGTCAACAATGGGTCTGACTGAGGGCCTCCAGGAGAGAAGCCCAAGCAAGACGCGCCCCGAGGAGCGTCTTGCCACATGTCAGCACTCGGTCTGACTGAGCGACTCCAGGAGAGAGGCCAAAGCAAGACGCACCCCGGGGAGCGTCTTGACACATGTCAACACTGGGGCTGACAGAGGGCCTCCAGGAGAGAGGCCCAAGCAAGATGCGCCCCGAGGAGCATCTTGCCACATGTAAACAATGGGTCTGACTGAGGGCCTCCAAGAGAGAAGACCAAGCAAGACGCGCCCCGAGGAGCGTCTTACACCATGTCAACACTGTGTCTGACTGAGCACCTCCAGGAGAGAGGCCCAAGCAAGACTCGCCCCGAGGAGCGTCTTGCCACATATCAACAATGGGTCTGACTGAGAGCCGCCATGAGAGAAGCCCAAGCAAGACGCGCCCCGAGGAGCATTTTGCCACATGTCAACAATGGGTCTGACTGAGGGCCTCCAGGAGAGAAGCCCAAGCAAGACGCGCCCTGAGGAGCGTCTTGCTGCATGTCAGCACTTGGTCTGACTGAGCGCCTCCAGGAGAGAGGCCCAAGCAAGACGCGCCCCGAGGAACGTCTTGCCACATGTCAACAATGGGTCTGAACTTAGGGCCTCCAGGAGAGAAGCCCAAGCAAGACGCGCCCCAAGGAGCGTCTTGCCACATGTCAGCACTCTGTCTGTCTGTGCGCCTCCAGGAGAGAGGCCCAAGCAAGACGCGCCCCGAGGAGCGTCTTGCCACATGTCAACAATGAGTCTGACTAAGGGCCTCCAGGAGAGAAGCCCAAGCAAGACGCGCCCCGAGGAGCGTCTTGCCACATGTCAGCACTCGGTCTGACTGAACGCCTCCAGGAGAGAAGCCCCAGCAAGACGCGCCCCGAGGAGCGTCTTGTCACATGTCAACACTGGGTCTGACTGAGCGCCTCCGGGAGAGAAGCCCCAGCAAGACGCGCCCTGAGGAGCGTCTTGCCACATGTCAGCACTCGGTCTGACTGAGCGCCTCCAGGAGAGAGGCCCAAGCAAGACGCGCCCCGAGGAGCGTCTTGCCACATGTCAACAATGGGTCTTACTGAGGGCCTCCAGGATAGAAGCCCAAGCAAGATGCACCCAAAGGAGCGTCTTGCCACATGTAAACAATGGGTCTGACTGAGGGCCTCCAGGAGAGAAGCCCAAGCAAGACGCGCCCCGAGGAGCGTCTTGCCACATGTCAGCACTCGGTCTGACTGAGCGCCTCCAGGAGAGAGGCCCAAGCAAGACGCGCCCCGAGGAGCGTCGTGCCACATATCAGCAATGGGTCTGACTGAGGGCCTCCATGAGAGAAGCCCAAGCAAGACGCGCCCCGAGGAGCGTCTTGCCACATGTCACCACTGGGTCTGAATGAGCGCCTCCAGGAGAGAGGCCCAAGTAAGACGCGCCCCGAGGAGCGTCTTGCCACGTGTCAACACTGGGTCTGACTGAGCGTCTCCAGGAGAGAGGCCCAAGCAAGACGCGCCCCGAGGAGAGTCTTGCCACATGTCAGCACTGGGTCTGACTGAGCGCCTCCAGGAGAGAGGCCCAAGCAAGACGCGCCCCGAGGAGCGTCTTGCCACATGTAAGCACTGGGTCTGACTGAGCGCCTCCAGGAGAGAAGCCCCAGCAAGACGCGCCCCGAGGAGCGTCTTACCACATGTCAGCACTCGGTCTGACTGAACGCCTCCAGGAGAGAAGCCCAAGCAAGACGCGCCCCGAGGAGCGTCTTGCCACATGTCAGCACTCGGTCTGACTGAACGCCTCCAGGAGAGAAGCCCCAGCAAGACAGGCCCCGAGGAGCTTCTTGCCACATGTAAGCACTGGGTCTGACTGAGCGCCTCCAGGAGAGAGGCCCCAGCAAGACGCGCCCCGAGGAGCGTCTTGACTTATGTCAGCACTCGGTCTGACTGAGCGCCTCCAGGAGAGAGGCCCAAGCAAGACGCGCCCCGCGGAGCGTCTTGCCACATATCAACAATGGGTCTGACTGAGGGCCTCCAGGAGAGAAGCCCAAGCAAGACGCGCCCCGAGGAGTGTCTTGCCACATGTCAGCACTCGGTCTGACTGAGCGACTCCAGGAGAGAGGCCCAAGCAAGACGCACCCTGGGGAGCGTCTTGACACATGTCAACACTGGGGCTGACAGAGGGCCTCCAGGAGAGAGGCCCAATTAAGATGCACCCCGAGGAGCGTCTTGCCACATGTAAACAATGGGTCTGACTGAGGGCCTCCAAGAGAGAAGCCCAAGCAAGACGCGCCCCGAGGAGCGTCTTGCACCATGTCAACACTGGGTCTGACTGAGCACCTCCAGGAGAGAGGCCCAAGCAAGACTCGCCCCGAGGAGCGTCTTGCCACATATCAACAATGGGTCTGACTGAGGGCCTCCATGAGAGAAGCCCAAGCAAGACGCGCCCCGAGGAGCATCTTGCCACATGTCAGCACTCGGTCTGACTGAGCGACTCCAGGAGAGAGGCCCAAGCAAGACGCACCCCGAGGAGCGTCTTGACACATGTCAACACTGGGGCTGAGAGAGGGCCTCCAGGAGAGAGGCCCAAGCAATATGCGCCCCGAGGAGCGTCTTGCCACATGTCAACAATGGGTCTGACTGAGGGCCTCCAAGAGAAGCCCAAGCAAGACGCGCCCCAAGGAGCGTCTTGCACCATGTCAACACTGGGTCTGACTGAGACCCTCCAGGAGAGAGGCCCAAGCAAGACTCACCCCGAGGAGCGTCTTGCCACATGTCAACAATGGGTCTGACTGAGGGCCTCCAGGAGAGAAGCCCAAGCAAGACGCGCCCCGAGGAGCGTCTTGCCACATGTCAACAATGGGTCTGACTGAGCGCCTCCAGGAGAGAGGCCCAAGCAAGACGCGCCCCGAGGAGCGTCTTGCCACATGTCACCACTGGGTCTGACTGAGCGCCTCCAGGAGAGAGGCCCAAGCAAGACGCGCCCCGAGGAGCGTCTTGCCACATGTCAACAATGGGTCTGACTGAGGGCCTCCAGGAGAGAAGCCCAAGCAAGACGCGTCCCGAGGAGCGTCTTGCCACATGTCAGCACTCGGTCTGACTGAACGCCTCCAGGAGAGAAGCCCCAGCAAGACGCGCCCCGAGGAGCGTCTTGCCACATGTAAGCACTGGGTCTGACTGAGCGCCTCCAGGAGAGAGGCCCAAGCAAGACGCGCCCCGAGGAGCGTCTTGCCACATGTAAGCACTGGGTCTGACTGAGCGCCTCCAGGAGAGAAGCCCCAGCAAGACGCACCCCGAGGAGCGTCTTACCACATGTCAGCACTCGGTCTGACTGAACGCCTCCAGGAGAGAAGCCCAAGCAAGACGCGCCCCGAGGAGCGTCTTGCCACATGTCAGCACTCGGTCTGACTGAACGCCTCCAGGAGAGAAGCCCCAGCAAGACACGCCCCGAGGAGCGTCTTGCCACATGTAAGCACTGGGTCTGACTGAGCGCCTCCAGGAGAGAGGCCCCAGCAAGACGCGCCCCGAGGAGCGTCTTGCCTTATGTCAGCACTCGGTCTGACTGAGCGCCTCCAGGAGAGAGGCCCAAGCAAGACGCGCCCCGCGGAGCGTCTTGCCACATGTCAACAATGGGTCTGACTGAGGGCCTCCAGGAGAGAAGCCCAAGCAAGACGCGCCCCGAGGAGCGTCTTGCCACATGTCAGCACTCGGTCTGACTGAGCGACTCCAGGAGAGAGGCCTAAGCAAGACGCACCCCGGGGAGCGTCTTGACACATGTCAACACTGGGGCTGACAGAGGGCCTCCAGGAGAGAGGCCCAAGCAAGATGCGCCCCGAGGAGCGTCTTGCCACATGTAAACAATGGGTCTGACTGAGGGCCTCCAAGAGAGAAGCTCAAGCAAGACGCGCCCCGAGGAGCGTCTTGCACCATGTCAACACTGGGTCTGACTGAGCACCTCCAGGAGAGAGGCCCAAGCAAGACTCGCCCCGAGGAGCGTCTTGCCACTTATCAACAATGGGTCTGACTGAGGGCCTCCATGAGAGAAGTCCAAGCAAGACGCGACCCGTGGAGCATCTTGCCACATGTCAGCACTCGGTCTGACTGAGCGACTCCAGGAGAGAGGCCCAAGCAAGACGCACCCCGAGGAGCGTCTTGACACATGTCAACACTGGGGCTGACAGAGGGCCTCCAGGAGAGATGCCCAAGCAAGATGCGCCCCGAGGAGCGTCTTGCCACATGTCAACAATGGGTCTGACTGAGGGCCTCCAAGAGAGAAGCCCAAGCAAGACGCGCCCCGAGGAGCGTCTTGCCACATGTCAACACTGGGTCTGACTGAGCACCTCCAGGAGAGAGGCCCAAGCAAGACACGCCCCGAGGAGCGTCTTGCCACATGTCAACAATGAGTCTGACTGAGGGCCTCCAGGAGAGAAGCCCAAGCAAGACGCGTCCCGAGGAGTGTCTTGCCACATGTCAGCATTCGGTCTGACTGAACGCCTCCAGGAGAGAAGCCCCAGCAATACGCGCCCCGAGGAGCGTCTTGCCACATGTAAGCACTGGGTCTGACTGAGCGCCTCCAGGAGAGAGGCCCCAGCAAGTCGCGCCCCGAGGAGCGTCTTGCCTTATGTCAGCACTCGGTCTGACTGAGCGCCTCCAGGAGAGAGGCCCAAGCAAGACGCGTCCCGAGGAGTGTCTTGCCACATGTCAACAATGAGTCTGACTGAGGGCCTCCAGGAGAGAAGCCCAAGCAAGACGCGTCCAGAGGAGTGTCTTGCCACATGTCAACAATGGGTCTGACTGAGGGCCTCCAGGAGAGAAGCCCAAGCAAGACGCGCCCCGAGGAGCGTCTTGCCACATGTCAGCACTCGGTCTGACTGAGCGCCTCCAGGAGAGAGGCCCAAGCAAGACGCGCCCCGAGGAGCGTCTTGCCACATGTAAGCACTGGGTCTGACTGAGCGCCTCCAGGAGAGATGCCCCAGCAAGACGCGCCCCGAGGAGCGTCTTGCCTTATGTCAGCACTCGGTCTTACTGAGCGCCTCCAGGAGAGAGGCCCAAGCAAGACGCGCCCCGAGGAGCGTCTTGCCACATGTCAACAATGGGTCTGACTGAGGGCCTCCAGGAGAGAAGCCCAAGCAAGACGCGCCCCGAGGAGCGTCTTGCCACATGTCAACAATGGGTCTGACTGAGCGCCTCCAGGAGAGAGGCCAAAGCAAGATGCGCCCCGAGGAGCGTCTTGCCACATGTAAACAATGGGTCTGACTGAGGGCCTCCAGGAGAGAAGCCCAAGCAAGACGCGCCCCGAGGAGCGTCTTGCCACATGTCAGCACTCGGTCTGACTGAGCGCCTCCAGGAGAGAGGCCCAAGCAAGACGCGCCCCGAGGAGCGTCTTGCCACATATCAACAATGGGTCTGACTGAGGGCCTCCATGAGAGAAGCCCAAGCAAGACGCGCCCCGAGGAGCGTCTTGTCACGTGTCAACACTGGGTCTGACTGAGCGTCTCCAGGATAGAGGCCCAAGCAAGACGCGCCCCGAGGAGCGTCTTGCCACATGTAAGCACTGGGTCTGACTGAGCGTCTCCAGGAGAGATGCCCCAGCAAGACGCGCCCCGAGGAGCGTCTTGCCTTATGTCAGCACTCGGTCTTACTGAGCGCCTCCAGGAGAGAGGCCCAAGCAAGACGCGCCCCGAGGAGCGTCTTGCCACATGTCAACAATGGGTCTGACTGAGGGCCTCCAGGAGAGAAGCCCAAGCAAGACGCGCCCCGAGGAGCGTCTTGCCACATGTCAACAATGGGTCTGACTGAGCGCCTCCAGGAGAGAGGCCCAAGCAAGACGCGCCCCGAGGAGCGTCTTGCCACATGTCACCACTGGGTCTGACTGAGCGCCTCCAGGAGAGAGGCCCAAGCAAGACGCGCCCCGAGGAGCGTCTTGCCACATGTCAACAATGGGTCTGACTGAGGGCCTCCAGGAGAGAAGCCCAAGCAAGACGCGTCCCGAGGAGCGTCTTGCCACATGTCAGCACTCGGTCTGACTGAACGCCTCCAGGAAAGAAGCCCCAGCAAGACGCGCCCCGAGGAGCGTCTTGCCACATGTAAGCACTGGGTCTGACTGAGCGCCTCCAGGAGAGAAGCCCAAGCAAGACGCGCCCCGAGGAGCGTCTTGCCACATGTCAGCACTCGGTCTGACTGAGCGCCTCCAGGAGAGAGGCCCAAGCAAGACGCGCCCCGAGGAGCGTCTTGCCACATATCAACAATGGGTCTGACTGAGGGCCTCCATGAGAGAAGCCCAAGCAAGACGCGCCCAGAGGAGCGTCTTGTCACATGTCACCACTGGGTCTGACTGAGCGCCTCCAGGAGAGAGGCCCAAGCAAGATGCGCCCCGAGGAGCGTCTTGCCACATATCAACAATGGGGCTGACAGAGGGCCTATAGGAGAGAGGCCCAAGCAAGACGCTCCCCGAGGAGTGTCTTGCCACATGTCACCACTGGGTCTGACTGAGCGCCTCCAGGAGAGAGGCCCAAGCAAGACGCGCCCCGAGGAGCGTCATGCCACATGTCACTACTCAGTCTGACTGAGCGCCTCCAGGAGAGAGGCCCAAGCAAGACGCGCCCCGAGGAGCGTCTTACCACGTGTCAACACTGGGTCTGATTGAGGGCCTCCAGGAGAGAGGCCCAAGCAAGACGCGCCCCGAGGAGCGTCTTGCCACATGTCACCACTGGGTCTGACTGAGCGTCCCCGAGGAGAGAGAAGCCCAAGCAAGACGCGCCCCGAGGAGCGTCTTGCCACATGTCAGCACTCGGTCTGACTGAACGCCTCCAGGAGAGAAGCCCCAGCAAGACACGCCCCGAGGAGCGTCTTGCCACATGTAAGCACTGGGTCTGACTGAGCGCCTCCAGGAGAGAGGCCCCAGCAAGACGCGCCCCGAGGAGCGTCTTGCCTTATGTCAGCACTCGGTCTGACTGAGCGCCTCCAGGAGAGAGGCCCAAGCAAGACGCGCCCCGCGGAGCGTGTTGCCACATGTCACCACTGGCTCTGACTGAGTGCCTCCAGGAGAGAGGCCCAAGCAAGACGCGCCCCGAGGAGCGTCTTGCCACGTGTCACCACTGGGGCTGACTGAGCGCCTCCAGGAGAGAGGCCCAAGCAAGACGCGCCCCGAGGAGCGTCTTGCCACATGTCAGCACTCGGTCTGACTGAACGCCTCTAGGAGAGAAGCCCCAGCAAGACGCGCCCCGAGGAGAGAGGCCCAAGCAAGACGCGCCCCGAGGAGCGTCTTGCCACATGTCAACAATGGGTCTGACTGAGGGCCTCCAGGATAGAAGCCCAAGCAAGATGCACCCAAAGGAGCGTCTTGCCACATGTAAACAATGGGTCTGACTGAGGGCCTCCAGGAGAGAAGCCCAAGCAAGACGCGCCCCGAGGAGCGTCTTGCCACATGTCAGCACTCGGTCTGACTGAGCGCCTCCAGGAGAGAGGCCCAAGCAAGACGCGCCCCGAGGAGCGTCGTGCCACATATCAGCAATGGGTCTGACTGAGGGCCTCCATGAGAGAAGCCCAAGCAAGACGCGCCCCGAGGAGCGTCTTGCCACATGTCACCACTGGGTCTGAATGAGCGCCTCCAGGAGAGAGGCCCAAGCAAGACGCGCCCCGAGGAGCGTCTTGCCACGTGTCAACACTGGGTCTGACTGAGCGTCTCCAGGAGAGAGGCCCAAGCAAGACGCGCCCCGAGGAGAGTCTTGCCACATGTCAGCACTGGGTCTGACTGAGCGCCTCCAGGAGAGAGGCCCAAGCAAGACGCGCCCCGAGGAGCGTCTTGCCACATGTAAGCGCTGGGTCTGACTGAGCGCCTCCAGGAGAGAAGCCCCAGCAAGACGCGCCCCGAGGAGCGTCTTTCCACATGTCAGCACTCGGTCTGACTGAACGCCTCCAGGAGAGAAGCCCAAGCAAGACGCGCCCCGAGGAGCGTCTTGCCACATGTCAGCACTCGGTCTGACTGAACGCCTCCAGGAGAGAAGCCCCAGCAAGACACGCCCCGAGGAGCGTCTTGCCACATGTAAGCACTGGGTCTGACTGAGCGCCTCCAGGAGAGAGGCCCCAGCAAGACGCGCCCCGAGGAGCGTCTTGCCTTATGTCAGCACTCGGTATGACTGAGCGCCTCCAGGAGAGAGGCCCAAGCAAGACGCGCCCCGCGGAGCGTCTTGCCACATGTCAACAATGGGTCTGACTGAGGGCCTCCAGGAGAGAAGCCCAAGCAAGACGCGCCCCGAGGAGCGTCTTGCCACATGTCAGCACTCGGTCTGACTGAGCGACTCCAGGAGAGAGGCCAAAGCAAGACGCACCCCGGGGAGCGTCTTGACACATGTCAACACTGGGGCTGACAGAGGGCCTCCAGGAGAGAGGCCCAAGCAAGATGCGCCCCGAGGAGCATCTTGCCACATGTAAACAATGGGTCTGACTGAGGGCCTCCAAGAGAGAAGACCAAGCAAGACGCGCCCCGAGGAGCGTCTTACACCATGTCAACACTGTGTCTGACTGAGCACCTCCAGGAGAGAGGCCCAAGCAAGACTCGCCCCGAGGAGCGTCTTGCCACATATCAACAATGGGTCTGACTGAGAGCCGCCATGAGAGAAGCCCAAGCAAGACGCGCCCCGAGGAGCATTTTGCCACATGTCAACAATGGGTCTGACTGAGGGCCTCCAGGAGAGAAGCCCAAGCAAGACGCGCCCTGAGGAGCGTCTTGCTGCATGTCAGCACTTGGTCTGACTGAGCGCCTCCAGGAGAGAGGCCCAAGCAAGACGCGCCCCGAGGAACGTCTTGCCACATGTCAACAATGGGTCTGAACTTAGGGCCTCCAGGAGAGAAGCCCAAGCAAGACGCGCCCCAAGGAGCGTCTTGCCACATGTCAGCACTCTGTCTGTCTGTGCGCCTCCAGGAGAGAGGCCCAAGCAAGACGCGCCCCGAGGAGCGTCTTGCCACATGTCAACAATGAGTCTGACTAAGGGCCTCCAGGAGAGAAGCCCAAGCAAGACGCGCCCCGAGGAGCGTCTTGCCACATGTCAGCACTCGGTCTGACTGAACGCCTCCAGGAGAGAAGCCCCAGCAAGACGCGCCCCGAGGAGCGTCTTGTCACATGTCAACACTGGGTCTGACTGAGCGCCTCCGGGAGAGAAGCCCCAGCAAGACGCGCCCTGAGGAGCGTCTTGCCACATGTCAGCACTCGGTCTGACTGAGCGCCTCCAGGAGAGAGGCCCAAGCAAGACGCGCCCCGAGGAGCGTCTTGCCACATGTCAACAATGGGTCTTACTGAGGGCCTCCAGGATAGAAGCCCAAGCAAGATGCACCCAAAGGAGCGTCTTGCCACATGTAAACAATGGGTCTGACTGAGGGCCTCCAGGAGAGAAGCCCAAGCAAGACGCGCCCCGAGGAGCGTCTTGCCACATGTCAGCACTCGGTCTGACTGAGCGCCTCCAGGAGAGAGGCCCAAGCAAGACGCGCCCCGAGGAGCGTCGTGCCACATATCAGCAATGGGTCTGACTGAGGGCCTCCATGAGAGAAGCCCAAGCAAGACGCGCCCCGAGGAGCGTCTTGCCACATGTCACCACTGGGTCTGAATGAGCGCCTCCAGGAGAGAGGCCCAAGTAAGACGCGCCCCGAGGAGCGTCTTGCCACGTGTCAACACTGGGTCTGACTGAGCGTCTCCAGGAGAGAGGCCCAAGCAAGACGCGCCCCGAGGAGAGTCTTGCCACATGTCAGCACTGGGTCTGACTGAGCGCCTCCAGGAGAGAGGCCCAAGCAAGACGCGCCCCGAGGAGCGTCTTGCCACATGTAAGCACTGGGTCTGACTGAGCGCCTCCAGGAGAGAAGCCCCAGCAAGACGCGCCCCGAGGAGCGTCTTACCACATGTCAGCACTCGGTCTGACTGAACGCCTCCAGGAGAGAAGCCCAAGCAAGACGCGCCCCGAGGAGCGTCTTGCCACATGTCAGCACTCGGTCTGACTGAACGCCTCCAGGAGAGAAGCCCCAGCAAGACAGGCCCCGAGGAGCGTCTTGCCACATGTAAGCACTGGGTCTGACTGAGCGCCTCCAGGAGAGAGGCCCCAGCAAGACGCGCCCCGAGGAGCGTCTTGACTTATGTCAGCACTCGGTCTGACTGAGCGCCTCCAGGAGAGAGGCCCAAGCAAGACGCGCCCCGCGGAGCGTCTTGCCACATATCAACAATGGGTCTGACTGAGGGCCTCCAGGAGAGAAGCCCAAGCAAGACGCGCCCCGAGGAGTGTCTTGCCACATGTCAGCACTCGGTCTGACTGAGCGACTCCAGGAGAGAGGCCCAAGCAAGACGCACCCTGGGGAGCGTCTTGACACATGTCAACACTGGGGCTGACAGAGGGCCTCCAGGAGAGAGGCCCAATTAAGATGCACCCCGAGGAGCGTCTTGCCACATGTAAACAATGGGTCTGACTGAGGGCCTCCAAGAGAGAAGCCCAAGCAAGACGCGCCCCGAGGAGCGTCTTGCACCATGTCAACACTGGGTCTGACTGAGCACCTCCAGGAGAGAGGCCCAAGCAAGACTCGCCCCGAGGAGCGTCTTGCCACATATCAACAATGGGTCTGACTGAGGGCCTCCATGAGAGAAGCCCAAGCAAGACGCGCCCCGAGGAGCATCTTGCCACATGTCAGCACTCGGTCTGACTGAGCGACTCCAGGAGAGAGGCCCAAGCAAGACGCACCCCGAGGAGCGTCTTGACACATGTCAACACTGGGGCTGAGAGAGGGCCTCCAGGAGAGAGGCCCAAGCAATATGCGCCCCGAGGAGCGTCTTGCCACATGTCAACAATGGGTCTGACTGAGGGCCTCCAAGAGAAGCCCAAGCAAGACGCGCCCCAAGGAGCGTCTTGCACCATGTCAACACTGGGTCTGACTGAGACCCTCCAGGAGAGAGGCCCAAGCAAGACTCGCCCCGAGGAGCGTCTTGCCACATGTCAACAATGGGTCTGACTGAGGGCCTCCAGGAGAGAAGCCCAAGCAAGACGCGCCCCGAGGAGCGTCTTGCCACATGTCAACAATGGGTCTGACTGAGCGCCTCCAGGAGAGAGGCCCAAGCAAGACGCGCCCCGAGGAGCGTCTTGCCACATGTCACCACTGGGTCTGACTGAGCGCCTCCAGGAGAGAGGCCCAAGCAAGACGCGCCCCGAGGAGCGTCTTGCCACATGTCAACAATGGGTCTGACTGAGGGCCTCCAGGAGAGAAGCCCAAGCAAGACGCGTCCCGAGGAGCGTCTTGCCACATGTCAGCACTCGGTCTGACTGAACGCCTCCAGGAGAGAAGCCCCAGCAAGACGCGCCCCGAGGAGCGTCTTGCCACATTAAGCACTGGGTCTGACTGAGCGCCTCCAGGAGAGAAGCCCCAGCAAGACGCGCCCCGAGGAGCGTCTTGCCACATGTAAGCACTGGGTCTGACTGAGCGCCTCCAGGAGAGAGGCCCAAGCAAGACGCGCCCCGAGGAGCGTCTTGCCACATGTAAGCACTGGGTCTGACTGAGCGCCTCCAGGAGAGAAGCCCCAGCAAGACGCACCCCGAGGAGCGTCTTACCACATGTCAGCACTCGGTCTGACTGAACGCCTCCAGGAGAGAAGCCCAAGCAAGACGCGCCCCGAGGAGCGTCTTGACACATGTCAACACTGGGGCTGACAGAGGGCCTCCAGGAGAGATGCCCAAGCAAGATGCGCCCCGAGGAGCGTCTTGCCACATGTCAACAATGGGTCTGACTGAGGGCCTCCAAGAGAGAAGCCCAAGCAAGACGCGCCCCGAGGAGCGTCTTGCCACATGTCAACACTGGGTCTGACTGAGCACCTCCAGGAGAGAGGCCCAAGCAAGACACGCCCCGAGGAGCGTCTTGCCACATGTCAACAATGAGTCTGACTGAGGGCCTCCAGGAGAGAAGCCCAAGCAAGACGCGTCCCGAGGAGTGTCTTGCCACATGTCAGCATTCGGTCTGACTGAACGCCTCCAGGAGAGAAGCCCCAGCAATACGCGCCCCGAGGAGCGTCTTGCCACATGTAAGCACTGGGTCTGACTGAGCGCCTCCAGGAGAGAGGCCCCAGCAAGTCGCGCCCCGAGGAGCGTCTTGCCTTATGTCAGCACTCGGTCTGACTGAGCGCCTCCAGGAGAGAGGCCCAAGCAAGACGCGTCCCGAGGAGTGTCTTGCCACATGTCAGCAATGGGTCTGACTGAGGGCCTCCAGGAGAGAAGCCCAAGCAAGACGCGTCCAGAGGAGTGTCTTGCCACATGTCAACAATGGGTCTGACTGAGGGCCTCCAGGAGAGAAGCCCAAGCAAGACGCGCCCCGAGGAGCGTCTTGCCACATGTCAGCACTCGGTCTGACTGAGCGCCTCCAGGAGAGAGGCCCAAGCAAGACGCGCCCCGAGGAGCGTCTTGCCACATGTAAGCACTGGGTCTGACTGAGCGCCTCCAGGAGAGATGCCCCAGCAAGACGCGCCCCGAGGAGCGTCTTGCCTTATGTCAGCACTCGGTCTTACTGAGCGCCTCCAGGAGAGAGGCCCAAGCAAGACGCGCCCCGAGGAGCGTCTTGCCACATGTCAACAATGGGTCTGACTGAGGGCCTCCAGGAGAGAAGCCCAAGCAAGACGCGCCCCGAGGAGCGTCTTGCCACATGTCAACAATGGGTCTGACTGAGCGCCTCCAGGAGAGAGGCCAAAGCAAGATGCGCCCCGAGGAGCGTCTTGCCACATGTAAACAATGGGTCTGACTGAGGGCCTCCAGGAGAGAAGCCCAAGCAAGACGCGCCCCGAGGAGCGTCTTGCCACATGTCAGCACTCGGTCTGACTGAGCGCCTCCAGGAGAGAGGCCCAAGCAAGACGCGCCCCGAGGAGCGTCTTGCCACATATCAACAATGGGTCTGACTGAGGGCCTCCATGAGAGAAGCCCAAGCAAGACGCGCCCCGAGGAGCGTCTTGTCACGTGTCAACACTGGGTCTGACTGAGCGTCTCCAGGATAGAGGCCCAAGCAAGACGCGCCCCGAGGAGCGTCTTGCCACATGTAAGCACTGGGTCTGACTGAGCGTCTCCAGGAGAGATGCCCCAGCAAGACGCGCCCCGAGGAGCGTCTTGCCTTATGTCAGCACTCGGTCTTACTGAGCGCCTCCAGGAGAGAGGCCCAAGCAAGACGCGCCCCGAGGAGCGTCTTGCCACATGTCAACAATGGGTCTGACTGAGGGCCTCCAGGAGAGAAGCCCAAGCAAGACGCGCCCCGAGGAGCGTCTTGCCACATGTCAACAATGGGTCTGACTGAGCGCCTCCAGGAGAGAGGCCCAAGCAAGACGCGCCCCGAGGAGCGTCTTGCCACATGTCACCACTGGGTCTGACTGAGCGCCTCCAGGAGAGAGGCCCAAGCAAGACGCGCCCCGAGGAGCGTCTTGCCACATGTCAACAATGGGTCTGACTGAGGGCCTCCAGGAGAGAAGCCCAAGCAAGACGCGTCCCGAGGAGCGTCTTGCCACATGTCAGCACTCGGTCTGACTGAACGCCTCCAGGAAAGAAGCCCCAGCAAGACGCGCCCCGAGGAGCGTCTTGCCACATGTAAGCACTGGGTCTGACTGAGCGCCTCCAGGAGAGAAGCCCCAGCAAGACGCGCCCCGAGGAGCGTCTTGCCACATGTCAGCACTGGGTCTGACTGAGCGCCTCCAGGAGAGAGGCCCAAGCAAGACGCGCCCCGAGGAGCGTCTTGCCACATGTAAGCACTGGGTCTGACTGAGCGCCTCCAGGAGAGAAGCCCCAGCAAGACGCACCCCGAGGAGCGTCTTACCACATGTCAGCACTCGGTCTGACTGAACGCCTCCAGGAGAGAAGACCAAGCAAGACGCGCCCCGAGGAGCGTCTTGCCACATGTCAGCACTCGGTCTGACTGAACGCCTCCAGGAGAGAAGCCCCAGCAAGACACTCTCGAGGAGCGTCTTGCCACATGTAAGCACTGGGTCTGACTGAGCGCCTCCAGGAGAGAGGCCCCAGCAAGACGCGCCCCGAGGAGCGTCTTGCCTTATGTCAGCACTCGGTCTGACTGAGCGCCTCCAGGAGAGAGGCCCAAGCAAGACGCGCCCCGCGGAGCGTCTTGCCACATGTCAACAATGGGTCTGACTGAGGGCCTCCAGGAGAGAAGCCCAAGCAAGACGCGCCCCGAGGAGCGTCTTGCCACATGTCAGCACTCGGTCTGACTGAGCGACTCCAGGAGAGAGGCCCAAGCAAGACGCACCCCGGGGAGCGTCTTGACACATGTCAACACTGGGGCTGACAGAGGGCCTCCAGGAGAGAGGCCCAAGCAAGATGCGCCCCGAGGAGTGTCTTGCCACATGTAAACAATGGGTCTGACTGAGGGCCTCCAAGAGAGAAGCTCAAGCAAGACGCGCCCCGAGGAGCGTCTTGCACCATGTCATCACTGGGTCTGACTGAGCACCTCCAGGAGAGAGGCCCAAGCAAGACTCGCCCCGAGGAGCGTCTTGCCACATATCAACAATGGGTCTGACTGAGGGCCTCCATGAGAGAAGCCCAAGCAAGACGCGCCCCGAGGAGCATCTTGCCACATGTCAGCACTCGGTCTGACTGAGCGACTCCAGGAGAGAGGCCCAAGCAAGACGCACCCCGAGGAGCGTCTTGACACATGTCAACACTGGGGCTGACAGAGGGCCTCCAGGAGAGAGGCCCAAGCAAGATGCGCCCCGAGGAGCGTCTTGCCACATGTCAACAATGGGTCTGACTGAGGGCCTCCAAGAGAGAAGCCCAAGCAAGACGCGCCCCGAGGAGCGTCTTGCCACATGTCAACACTGGGTCTGACTGAGCACCTCCAGGAGAGAGGCCCAAGCAAGACTCGCCCCGAGGAGCGTCTTGCCACATGTCAACAATGAGTCTGACTGAGGGCCTCCAGGAGAGAAGCCCAAGCAAGACGCGTCCCGAGGAGTGTCTTGCCACATGTCAGCACTCGGTCTGACTGAACGCCTCCAGGAGAGAAGCCCCAGCAATACGCGCCCCGAGGAGAGTCTTGCCACATGTAAGCACTGGGTCTGACTGAGCGCCTCCAGGAGAGAGGCCCCAGCAAGACGCGCCCCGAGGAGCGTCTTGCCTTATGTCAGCACTCGGTCTGACTGAGCGCCTCCAGGAGAGAGGCACAAGCAAGACGCGTCCCGAGGAGTGTCTTGCCACATGTCAACAATGAGTCTGACTGAGGGCCTCCAGGAGAGAAGCCCAAGCAAGACGCGTCCCGAGGAGTGTCTTGCCACATGTCAACAATGGGTCTGACTGAGGGCCTCCAGGAGAGAAGCCCAAGCAAGACGCGCCCCGAGGAGCGTCTTGCCACATGTCAGCACTCGGTCTGACTGAGCGCCTCCAGGAGAGAGGCCCAAGCAAGACGCGCCCCGAGGAGCGTCTTGCCACATGTAAGCACTGGGTCTGACTGAGCGCCTCCAGGAGAGATGCCCCAGCAAGACGCGCCCCGAGGAGCGTCTTGCCTTATGTCAGCACTCGGTCTTACTGAGCGCCTCCAGGAGAGAGGCCCAAGCAAGACGCGCCCCGAGGAGCGTCTTGCCACATGTCAACAATGGGTCTGACTGAGGGCATCCAGGAGAGAAGCCCAAGCAAGACGCGCCCCGAGGAGCGTCTTGCCACATGTCAACAATGGGTCTGACTGAGCGCCTCCAGGAGAGAGGCCCAAGCAAGACGCGCCCCGAGGAGCGTCTTGCCACATGTCACCACTGGGTCTGAGTGAGCGCCTCCAGGAGAGAGGCCCAAGCAAGACGCGCCCCGAGGAGCGTCTTGCCACATGTCAACAATGGGTCTGACTGAGGGCCTCCAGGAGAGAAGCCCAAGCAAGACGCATCCCGAGGAGCGTCTTGCCACATGTCAGCACTCGGTCTGACTGAACGACTCCAGGAGAGAAGCCCAGCAAGACGCGCCCCGAGGAGCGTCTTGCCACATGTAAGCACTGGGTCTGACTGAGCGCCTCCAGGAGAGAAGCCCCAGCAAGACGCGCCCCGAGGAGCGTCTTGCCACATGTAAGCACTGGGTCTGACTGAGCGCCTCCAGGAGAGAGGCCCAAGCAAGACGCGCCCCGAGGAGCGTCTTGCCACATGTAAGCACTGGGTCTGACTGAGCGCCTCCAGGAGAGAAGCCCCAGCAAGACGCACCCCGAGGAGCGTCTTACCACATGTCAGCACTCGGTCTGACTGAACGCCTCCAGGAGAGAAGCCCAAGCAAGACGCGCCCCGAGGAGCGTCTTGCCACATGTCAGCACTCGGTCTGACTGAACGCCTCCAGGAGAGAAGCCCCAGCAAGACACGCCCCGAGGAGCGTCTTGCCACATGTAAGCACTGGGTCTGACTGAGCGCCTCCAGGAGAGAGGCCCCAGCAAGACGCGCCCCGAGGAGCGTCTTGCCTTATGTCAGCACTCGGTCTGACTGAGCGCCTCCAGGAGACAGGCCCAAGCAAGACGCGCCCCGCGGAGCGTCTTGCCACATGTCAACAATGGGTCTGACTGAGGGCCTCCAGGAGAGAAGCCCAAGCAAGACGCGCCCCGAGGAGCGTCTTGCCACATGTCAGCACTCGGTCTGACTGAGCGACTCCAGGAGAGAGGCCCAAGCAAGACGCACCCCGGGGAGCGTCTTGACACATGTCAACACTGGGGCTGACAGAGGGCCTCCAGGAGAGAGGCCCAAGCAAGATGCGCCCTGAGGAGCGTCTTGCCACATGTAAACAATGGGTCTGACTGAGGGCCTCCAAGAGAGAAGCTCAAGCAAGACGCGCCCCGAGGAGCGTCTTGCACCATCTCAACACTGGGTCTGACTGAGCACCTCCAGGAGAGAGGCCCAAGCAAGACTCGCCCCGAGGAGCGTCTTGCCACATATCAACAATGGGTCTGACTGAGGGCCTCCATGAGAGAAGCCCAAGCAAGACGCGCCCCGAGGAGCATCTTGCCACATGTCAGCACTCGGTCTGACTGAGCGACTCCAGGAGAGAGGCCCAAGCAAGACGCACCCCGAGGAGCGTCTTGACACATGTCAACACTGGGGCTGACAGAGGGCCTCCAGGAGAGAGGCCCAAGCAAGATGCGCCCCGAGGAGCGTCTTGCCACATGTCAACAATGGGTCTGACTGAGGGCCTCCAAGAGAGAAGCCCAAGCAAGACGCGCCCCGAGGAGCGTCTTGCCACATGTCAACACTGGGTCTGACTGAGCACCTCCAGGAGAGAGGCCCAAGCAAGACACGCCCCGAGGAGCGTCTTGCCACATGTCAACAATGAGTCTGACTGAGGTCATCCAGGAGAGAAGCCCAAGCAAGACGCGTCCCGAGGAGTGTCTTGCCACATGTCAGCACTCGGTCTGACTGAACGCCTCCAGGAGAGAAGCCCCAGCAATACGCGCCCCGAGGAGCGTCTTGCCACATGTAAGCACTGGGTCTGACTGAGCGCCTCCAGGAGAGAGGCCCCAGCAAGACGCGCCCCGAGGAGCGTCTTGCCTTATGTCAGCACTCGGTCTGACTGAGCGCCTCCAGGAGAGAGGCCCAAGCAAGACGCGTCCCGAGGAGTGTCTTGCCACATGTCAACAATGAGTCTGACTGAGGGCCTCCAGGAGAGAAGCCCAAGCAAGACGCGTCCCGAGGAGTGTCTTGCCACATGTCAACAATGGGTCTGACTGAGGGCCTCCAGGAGAGAAGCCCAAGCAAGACGCGCCCCGAGGAGCGTCTTGCCACATGTCAGCACTCGGTCTGACTGAGCGCCTCCAGGAGAGAGACCCAAGCAAGACGCACCCCGAGGAGCGTCTTGACACATGTCAACACTGGGGCTGACAGAGGAACTCCAGGAGAGAGGCCCAAGCAAGATGCGCCCCGTGGAGCGTCTTGCCACATGTAAACAATGGGTATGACTGAGGGCCTCCAGGAGAGAAGCCCAAGCAAGACGCGCCCCGAGGAGCGTCTTGCCACATGTCAGCACTCGGTCTGACTGAGCGCCTCCAGGAGAGAGGCCCAAGCAAGACGCGCCCCGAGGAGCGTCTTGCCACATATCAACAATGGGTCTGACTGAGGGCCTCCATGAGAGAAGCCCAAGCAAGACGCGCCCCGAGGAGCGTCTTGTCACGTGTCAACACTGGGTCTGACTGAGAGTCTCCAGGAGAGAGGCCCAAGCAAGACGCGCCCCGAGGAGCGTCTTGCCACATGTAAGCACAGGGTCTGACTGAGCGCCTCCAGGAGAGAGGCCCCAGCAAGACGCGCCCCGAGGAGCGTCTTGCCTTATGTCAGCACTCGGTCTGACTGAGCGCCTCCAGGAGAGAGGCCCAAGCAAGACGCGCCCCGAGGAGCGTCTTGCCACATGTCAACAATGGGTCTGACTGAGGGCCTCCAGGAGAGAAGCCTCAAGCAAGACGTGCCCCGAGGAGCGTCTTGCCACATGTCAACAATGGGTCTGACTGAGCGCCTCCAGGAGAGAGGCCCAAGCAAGATGCGCCCCGAGGAGCGTCTTGCCACATGTCACCACTGGGTCTGACTGAGCGCCTCCAGGAGAGAGGCCCAAGCAAGACGCGCCCCGAGGAGCGTCTTGCCACATGTCAACAATGGGTCTGACTGAGGGCCTCCAGGAGAGAAGCCCAAGCAAGACGCGTCCCGAGGAGCGTCTTGCCACATGTCAGCACTCGGTCTGACTGAACGCCTCCAGGAGAGAAGCCCCAGCAAGACGCGCCCCGAGGAGCGTCTTGCCACATGTAAGCACTGGGTCTGACTGAGCGCCTCCAGGAGAGAAGCCCCAGCAAGACGCGCCCCGAGGAGCGTCTTGCCACATGTAAGCACTGGGTCTGACTGAGCGCCTCCAGGAGAGAGCCCCAAGCAAGACGCGCCCCGAGGAGCGTCTTGCACCATGTCAACACTGGGTCTGACTGAGCACCTCCGGGAGAGAGGCCCAAGCAAGACTCGCCCCGAGGAGCGTCTTGCCACATATCAACAATGGGTCTGACTGAGGGCCTCCGGGAGAGAGGCCCAAGCAAGACGCGCCCCGAGGAGCGTCTTGCCACATGTCAACAATGGGTCTGACTGAGGGCCTCCAGGAGAGAAGCCCAAGCAAGACGCGTCCCGAGGAGCGTCTTGCCACATGTCAGCACTCGGTCTGACTGAACGCCTCCAGGAGAGAAGCCCCAGCAAGACGCGCCCCGAGGAGCGTCTTGCCACATGTAAGCACTGGGTCTGACTGAGCGCCTCCAGGAGAGAAGCCCCAGCAAGACGCGCCCCGAGGAGCGTCTTGCCACATGTAATCACTGGGTCTGACTGAGCGCCTCCAGGAGAGAGCCCCAAGCAAGACGCGCCCCGAGGAGCGTCTTGCACCATGTCAACACTGGGTCTGACTGAGCACCTCCGGGAGAGAGGCCCAAGCAAGACTCGCCCCGAGGAGCGTCTTGCCACATATCAACAATGGGTCTGACTGAGGGCCTCCATGAGAGAAGCCCAAGCAAGACGCGCCCCGAGGAGCGTCTTGTCACGTGTCAACACTGGTTCTGACTGAGCGCCTCCAGGAGAGAGGCCCCAGCAAGACGCGCCCCGAGGAGCGTCTTGCCACATGTCAGCACTCGGTCTGACTGAGCGACTCCAGGAGAGAGGCCCAAGCAAGACGCACCCCGGGGAGCGTCTTGACACATGTCAACACTGGGGCTGACAGAGGGCCTCCAGGAGAGAGGCCCAAGCAAGATGCGCCCCGAGGAGCGTCTTGCCACATGTAAACAATGGGTCTGACTGAGGGCCTCCAAGAGAGAAGCCCAAGCAAGACGCGCCCCGAGGAGCGTCTTGCACCATGTCAACACTGGGTCTGACTGAGCACCTCCAGGAGAGAGGCCCAAGCAAGACTCGCCCCGAGGAGCGTCTTGCCACATATCAACAATGGGTCTGACTGAGGGCCTCCATGAGAGAAGCCCAAGCAAGACGCGTCCCGAGGAGCGTCTTGCCACATGTCATCACTCGGTCTGACTGAACGCCTCCAGGAGAGAAGCCCCAGCAAGACGCGCCCCGAGGAGCGTCTTGCCACATGTAAGCACTGGGTCTGACTGAGCGCCTCCAGGAGAGAGGCCCAAGCAAGACGCGCCCCGAGGAGCGTCTTGCCACATGTCAACAATGGGTCTGACTGAGGGCCTCCAGGAGAGAAGCCCAAGCAAGATGCGCCCAAAGGAGCGTCTTGCCACATGTAAACAATGGGTCTGACTGAGGGCCTCCAGGAGAGAAGCCCAAGCAAGACGCGCCCCGAGGAGCGTCTTGCCACATGGCAGCACTCGGTCTGACTGAGCGCCTCCAGGAGAGAGGCCCAAGCAAGACGCGCCCCGAGGAGCGTCTTGCCGTATGTCAACAATGGGTCTGACTGAGGGCCTCCATGAGAGAAGCCCAAGCAAGACGCGCCCCGAGGAGCGTCTTGCCACATGTCACAACTGGGTCTGACTGAGCGCCTCCAGGAGAGAGGCCCAAGCAAGACACGCCCCGAGGAGCGTCTTGCCACGTGTCAACACTGGGTCTGACTGAGCGTCTCCAGGAGAGAGGCCCAAGCAAGACGCGCCCCGAGGAGCGTCTTGCCACATGTCACCACTGGGTCTGACTGAGCGCCTCCAGGAGAGAGGCCCAATCAAGACGCGCCCCGAGGAGCGTCTTGCCACATGTTAGCACTGGGTCTGACTGAGCGCCTCCAGGAGAGAAGCCCCAGCAAGACGCGCCCCGAGGAGCGTCTTACCACATGTCAGCACTCGGTCTGACTGAACGCCTCCAGGAGAGAAGCCCAAGCAAGACGCGCCCCGAGGAGCGTCTTGCCACATGTCAGCACTCGGTCTGACTGAACGCCTCCAGGAGAGAAGCCCCAGCAAGACGCGCCCCGAGGAGCGTCTTGCCACATGTAAGCACTGGGTCTGACTGAGCGCCTCCAGGAGAGAGGCCCCAGCAAGACACGCCCCGAGGAGCGTCTTGACACATGTCAACACTGGGGCTGACATAGGGCCTCCAGGAGAGAGGCCCAAGCAAGATGCGCCCCGAGGAGCATCTTGCCACATGTAAACAATGGGTCTGACTGAGGGCCTCCAGGAGAGAAGCACAAGCAAGACGCGCCCCGAGGAGCGTCTTGCCACATGTCAACAATGGGTCTGACTGAGGGCCTCCAGGAGAGAAGCCCAAGCAAGACGCGCCCCGAGGAGCGTCTTGCCACATGTCAGCACTCGGTCTGACTGAGCACCTCCAGGAGAGAGGCCCAAGCAAGACGCACCCCGAGGAGCGTCTTGACACATGTCAACACTGGGGCTGACAGAGGGCCTCCAGGAGAGAGGCCCAAGCAAGATGCGCCCCAAGGAGCGTTTTGCCACATGTAAACAATGTGTCTGGCTGAGGGCCTCCAGGAGAGAAGCCCAAGCAAGACGCGCCCCGAGGAGCGTCTTGCCACATGTCAGCACTCGGTCTGACTGAGCGCCTCCAGGAGAGAGGCCCAATCAAGACGCGCCCCGAGGAGCTTCTTGCCACATATCAACAATGGGTCTGACTGAGGGCCTCCATGAGAGAAGCCCAAGCAAGACGCGCCCCGAGGAGCGTCTTGTCACGTGTCAACACTGGGTCTGACTGAGCATCTCCAGGAGAGAGGCTCAAGCAAGACGCGCCCCGAAGAGCGTCTTGCCACATGTCACCACTGGGTCTGACTGAGCGCCTCCAGGAGAGAGGCCCAAGCAAGACGCGCCCCGAGGAGCGTCTTGCCACATGTAAGCACTGGGTCTGACTGAGCGCCTCCAGGAGAGAGGACCAAGCAAGACGCGCCCCGAGGAGCGTCTTGCCACATGTCAACAATGGGTCTGACTGAAGGCCTCCAGGAGAGAAGCCCAAGCAAGATGCGCCCCGAGGAGCGTCTTGCCACATATCAACAATGGGTCTGACTGAGGGCCTCCATGAGAGAAGCCCAAGCAAGACGCGCCCCGAGGAGCGTCTTGTCACGTGTCAACACTGGGTCTGACTGAGAGTCTCCAGGAGAGAAGCCCCAGCAAGACGCGCCCCGAGGAGCGTCTTGCCACATGTAAGCACTGGGTCTGACTGAGCGCCTCCAGGAGAGAAGCCCCAGCAAGACGCGCCCCGAGGAGCGTCTTGCCACATGTAAGCACTGGGTCTGACTGAGCGCCTCCAGGAGAGAGCCCCAAGCAAGACGCGCCCCGAGGAGCGTCTTGCACCATGTCAACACTGGGTCTGACTGAGCACCTCCGGGAGAGAGGCCCAAGCAAGACTCGCCCCGAGGAGCGTCTTGCCACATATCAACAATGGGTCTGACTGAGGGCCTCCATGAGAGAAGCCCAAGCAAGACGCGCCCCGAGGAGCGTCTTGTCACGTGTCAACACTGGTTCTGACTGAGCGCCTCCAGGAGAGAGGCCCCAGCAAGACGCGCCCCGAGGAGCGTCTTGCCACATGTCAGCACTCGGTCTGACTGAGCGACTCCAGGAGAGAGGCCCAAGCAAGACGCACCCCGGGGAGCGTCTTGACACATGTCAACACTGGGGCTGACAGAGGGCCTCCAGGAGAGAGGCCCAAGCAAGATGCGCCCCGAGGAGCGTCTTGCCACATGTAAACAATGGGTCTGACTGAGGGCCTCCAAGAGAGAAGCCCAAGCAAGACGCGCCCCGAGGAGCGTCTTGCACCATGTCAACACTGGGTCTGACTGAGCACCTCCAGGAGAGAGGCCCAAGCAAGACTCGCCCCGAGGAGCGTCTTGCCACATATCAACAATGGGTCTGACTGAGGGCCTCCATGAGAGAAGCCCAAGCAAGACGCGCCCCGAGGAGCTTCTTGCCACATGTCAGCACTCGGTCTGACTGAGCGACTCCAGGAGAGAGGCCCAAGCAAGACTCGCCCCGAGGAGCGTCTTGCCACATATCAACAATGGGTCTGACTGAGGGCCTCCATGTGAGAAGCCCAAGCAAGACGCGTCCCGAGGAGCGTCTTGCCACATGTCATCACTCGGTCTGACTGAACGCCTCCAGGAGAGAAGCCCCAGCAAGACGCGCCCCGAGGAGCGTCTTGCCACATGTAAGCACTGGGTCTGACTGAGCGCCTCCAGGAGAGAGGCCCAAGCAAGACGCGCCCCGAGGAGCGTCTTGCCACATGTCAACAATGGGTCTGACTGAGGGCCTCCAGGAGAGAAGCCCAAGCAAGATGCGCCCAAAGGAGCGTCTTGCCACATGTAAACAATGGGTCTGACTGAGGGCCTCCAGGAGAGAAGCCCAAGCAAGACGCGCCCCGAGGAGCGTCTTGCCACATGGCAGCACTCGGTCTGACTGAGCGCCTCCAGGAGAGAGGCCCAAGCAAGACGCGCCCCGAGGAGCGTCTTGCCGTATGTCAACAATGGGTCTGACTGAGGGCCTCCATGAGAGAAGCCCAAGCAAGACGCGCCCCGAGGAGCGTCTTGCCACATGTCACAACTGGGTCTGACTGAGCGCCTCCAGGAGAGAGGCCCAAGCAAGACACGCCCCGAGGAGCGTCTTGCCACGTGTCAACACTGGGTCTGACTGAGCGTCTCCAGGAGAGAGGCCCAAGCAAGACGCGCCCCGAGGAGCGTCTTGCCACATGTCACCACTGGGTCTGACTGAGCGCCTCCAGGAGAGAGGCCCAATCAAGACGCGCCCCGAGGAGCGTCTTGCCACATGTTAGCACTGGGTCTGACTGAGCGCCTCCAGGAGAGAAGCCCCAGCAAGACGCGCCCCGAGGAGCGTCTTACCACATGTCAGCACTCGGTCTGACTGAACGCCTCCAGGAGAGAAGCCCAAGCAAGACGCGCCCCGAGGAGCGTCTTGCCACATGTCAGCACTCGGTCTGACTGAACGCCTCCAGGAGAGAAGCCCCAGCAAGACGCGCCCCGAGGAGCGTCTTGCCACATGTAAGCACTGGGTCTGACTGAGCGCCTCCAGGAGAGAGGCCCCAGCAAGACACGCCCCGAGGAGCGTCTTGACACATGTCAACACTGGGGCTGACATAGGGCCTCCAGGAGAGAGGCCCAAGCAAGATGCGCCCCGAGGAGCATCTTGCCACATGTAAACAATGGGTCTGACTGAGGGCCTCCAGGAGAGAAGCACAAGCAAGACGCGCCCCGAGGAGCGTCTTGCCACATGTCAACAATGGGTCTGACTGAGGGCCTCCAGGAGAGAAGCCCAAGCAAGACGCGCCCCGAGGAGCGTCTTGCCACATGTCAGCACTCGGTCTGACTGAGCACCTCCAGGAGAGAGGCCCAAGCAAGACGCACCCCGAGGAGCGTCTTGACACATGTCAACACTGGGGCTGACAGAGGGCCTCCAGGAGAGAGGCCCAAGCAAGATGCGCCCCAAGGAGCGTTTTGCCACATGTAAACAATGTGTCTGGCTGAGGGCCTCCAGGAGAGAAGCCCAAGCAAGACGCGCCCCGAGGAGCGTCTTGCCACATGTCAGCACTCGGTCTGACTGAGCGCCTCCAGGAGAGAGGCCCAATCAAGACGCGCCCCGAGGAGCTTCTTGCCACATATCAACAATGGGTCTGACTGAGGGCCTCCATGAGAGAAGCCCAAGCAAGACGCGCCCCGAGGAGCGTCTTGTCACGTGTCAACACTGGGTCTGACTGAGCATCTCCAGGAGAGAGGCTCAAGCAAGACGCGCCCCGAAGAGCGTCTTGCCACATGTCACCACTGGGTCTGACTGAGCGCCTCCAGGAGAGAGGCCCAAGCAAGACGCGCCCCGAGGAGCGTCTTGCCACATGTAAGCACTGGGTCTGACTGAGCGCCTCCAGGAGAGAGGACCAAGCAAGACGCGCCCCGAGGAGCGTCTTGCCACATGTCAACAATGGGTCTGACTGAAGACCTCCAGGAGAGAAGCCCAAGCAAGATGCGCCCCGAGGAGCGTCTTGCCACATGTCAACAATGGGTCTGACTGAGGGCCTCCATGAGAGAAGCCCAAGCAAGACGCGCCCCGAGGAGCGTCTTGTCACGTGTCAACACTGGGTCTGACTGAGAGTCTCCAGGAGAGAGGCCCAAGCAAGACGCGCCCCGAGGAGCGTCTTGCCACATGTAAGCACAGGGTCTGACTGAGCGCCTCCAGGAGAGAGGCCCCAGCAAGACGCGCCCCGAGGAGCGTCTTGCCTTATGTCAGCACTCGGTCTGAGTGAGCGCCTCCAGGAGAGAGGCCCAAGCAAGACGCGCCCCGAGGAGCGTCTTGCCACATGTCAACAATGGGTCTGACTGAGGGCCTCCAGGAGAGAAGCCTCAAGCAAGACGTGCCCCGAGGAGCGTCTTGCCACATGTCAACAATGGGTCTGACTGAGCGCCTCCAGGAGAGAGGCCCAAGCAAGATGCGCCCCGAGGAGCGTCTTGCCACATGTCACCACTGGGTCTGACTGAGCGCCTCCAGGAGAGAGGCCCAAGCAAGACGCGCCCCGAGGAGCGTCTTGCCACATGTCAACAATGGGTCTGACTGAGGGCCTCCAGGAGAGAAGCCCAAGCAAGACGCGTCCCGAGGAGCGTCTTGCCACATGTCAGCACTCGGTCTGACTGAACGCCTCCAGCAGAGAAGCCCCAGCAAGACGCGCCCCGAGGAGCGTCTTGCCACATGTAAGCACTGGGTCTGACTGAGCGCCTCCAGGAGAGAAGCCCCAGCAAGACGCGCCCCGAGGAGCGTCTTGCCACATGTAAGCACTGGGTCTGACTGAGCGCCTCCAGGAGAGAGCCCCAAGCAAGACGCGCCCCGAGGAGCGTCTTGCACCATGTCAACACTGGGTCTGACTGAGCACCTCCAGGAGAGAGGCCCAAGCAAGACTCGCCCCGAGGAGCGTCTTGCCACATATCAACAATGGGTCTGACTGAGGGCCTCCATGAGAGAAGCCCAAGCAAGACGCGCCCCGAGGAGCGTCTTGTCACGTGTCAACACTGGTTCTGACTGAGCGCCTCCAGGAGAGAGGCCCCAGCAAGACGCGTCCCGAGGAGCGTCTTGCCACATGTCAGCACTCGGTCTGACTGAACGCCTCCAGGAGAGAAGCCCCAGCAAGACGCGCCCCGAGGAGCGTCTTGCCACATTAAGCACTGGGTCTGACTGAGCGCCTCCAGGAGAGAAGCCCCAGCAAGACGCGCCCCGAGGAGCGTCTTGCCACATGTAAGCACTGGGTCTGACTGAGCGCCTCCAGGAGAGAGGCCCAAGCAAGACGCGCCCCGAGGAGCGTCTTGCCACATGTAAGCACTGGGTCTGACTGAGCGCCTCAAGGAGAGAAGCCCCAGCAAGACGCACCCCGAGGAGCGTCTTACCACATGTCAGCACTCGGTCTGACTGAACGCCTCCAGGAGAGAAGCCCAAGCAAGACGCGCCCCGAGGAGCGTCTTGCCACATGTCAGCACTCGGTCTGACTGAACGCCTCCAGGAGAGAAGCCCCAGCAAGACACGCCCCGAGGAGCGTCTTGCCACATGTAAGCTCTGGGTCTGACTGAGCGCCTCCAGGAGAGAGGCCCCAGCAAGACGCGCCCCGAGGAGCGTCTTGCCTTATGTCAGCACTCGGTCTGACTGAGCGCCTCCAGGAGAGAGGCCCAAGCAAGACGCGCCCCGCGGAGCGTCTTGCCACATGTCAACAATGGGTCTGACTGAGGGCCTCCAGGAGAGAAGCCCAAGCAAGACGCGCCCCGAGGAGCGTCTTGCCACATGTCAGCACTCGGTCTGACTGAGCGACTCCAGGAGAGAGGCCTAAGCAAGACGCACCCCGGGGAGCGTCTTGACACATGTCAACACTGGGAGTGACAGAGGGCCTCCAGGAGAGAGGCCCAAGCAAGATGCGCCCCGAGGAGCGTCTTGCCACATGTAAACAATGGGTCTGACTGAGGGCCTCCAAGAGAGAAGCTCAAGCAAGACGCGCCCCGAGGAGCGTCTTGCACCATGTCAACACTGGGTCTGACTGAGCACCTCCAGGAGAGAGGCCCAAGCAAGACGCGCCCCGAGGAGCATCTTGCCACATGTCAGCACTCGGTCTGACTGAGCGACTCCAGGAGAGAGGCCCAAGCAAGACGCACCCCGAGGAGCGTCTTGACACATGTCAACACTGGGGCTGACAGAGGGCCTCCAGGAGAGAGGCCCAAGCAAGATGCGCCCCGAGGAGCGTCTTGCCACATGTCAACAATGGGTCTGACTGAGGGCCTCCAAGAGAGAAGCCCAAGCAAGACGCGCCCCGAGGAGCGTCTTGCCACATGTCAACACTGGGTCTGACTGAGCACCTCCAGGAGAGAGGCCCAAGCAAGACACGCCCCGAGGAGCGTCTTGCCACATGTCAACAATGAGTCTGACTGAGGTCATCCAGGAGAGAAGCCCAAGCAAGACGCGTCCCGAGGAGTGTCTTGCCACATGTCAGCACTCGGTCTGACTGAACGCCTCCAGGAGAGAAGCCCCAGCAATACGCGCCCCGAGGAGCGTCTTGCCACATGTAAGCACTGGGTCTGACTGAGCGCCTCCAGGAGAGAGGCCCCAGCAAGACGCGCCCCGAGGAGCGTCTTGCCTTATGTCAGCACTCGGTCTGACTGAGCGCCTCCAGGAGAGAGGCCCAAGCAAGACGCGTCCCGAGGAGTGTCTTGCCACATGTCAACAATGAGTCTGACTGAGGGCCTCCAGGAGAGAAGCCCAAGCAAGACGCGTCCCGAGGAGTGTCTTGCCACATGTCAACAATGGGTCTGACTGAGGGCCTCCAGGAGAGAAGCCCAAGCAAGACGCGCCCCGAGGAGCGTCTTGCCACATGTCAGCACTCGGTCTGACTGAGCGCCTCCAGGAGAGAGACCCAAGCAAGACGCACCCCGAGGAGCGTCTTGACACATGTCAACACTGGGGCTGACAGAGGAACTCCAGGAGAGAGGCCCAAGCAAGATGCGCCCCGTGGAGCGTCTTGCCACATGTAAACAATGGGTATGACTGAGGGCCTCCAGGAGAGAAGCCCAAGCAAGACGCGCCCCGAGGAGCGTCTTGCCACATGTCAGCACTCGGTCTGACTGAGCGCCTCCAGGAGAGAGGCCCAAGCAAGACGCGCCCCGAGGAGCGTCTTGCCACATATCAACAATGGGTCTGACTGAGGGCCTCCATGAGAGAAGCCCAAGCAAGACGCGCCCCGAGGAGCGTCTTGTCACGTGTCAACACTGGGTCTGACTGAGAGTCTCCAGGAGAGAGGCCCAAGCAAGACGCGCCCCGAGGAGCGTCTTGCCACATGTAAGCACAGGGTCTGACTGAGCGCCTCCAGGAGAGAGGCCCCAGCAAGACGCGCCCCGAGGAGCGTCTTGCCTTATGTCAGCACTCGGTCTGACTGAGCGCCTCCAGGAGAGAGGCCCAAGCAAGACGCGCCCCGAGGAGCGTCTTGCCACATGTCAACAATGGGTCTGACTGAGGGCCTCCAGGAGAGAAGCCTCAAGCAAGACGTGCCCCGAGGAGCGTCTTGCCACATGTCAACAATGGGTCTGACTGAGCGCCTCCAGGAGAGAGGCCCAAGCAAGATGCGCCCCGAGGAGCGTCTTGCCACATGTCACCACTGGGTCTGACTGAGCGCCTCCAGGAGAGAGGCCCAAGCAAGACGCGCCCCGAGGAGCGTCTTGCCACATGTCAACAATGGGTCTGACTGAGGGCCTCCAGGAGAGAAGCCCAAGCAAGACGCGTCCCGAGGAGCGTCTTGCCACATGTCAGCACTCGGTCTGACTGAACGCCTCCAGGAGAGAAGCCCCAGCAAGACGCGCCCCGAGGAGCGTCTTGCCACATGTAAGCACTGGGTCTGACTGAGCGCCTCCAGGAGAGAAGCCCCAGCAAGACGCGCCCCGAGGAGCGTCTTGCCACATGTAAGCACTGGGTCTGACTGAGCGCCTCCAGGAGAGAGCCCCAAGCAAGACGCGCCCCGAGGAGCGTCTTGCACCATGTCAACACTGGGTCTGACTGAGCACCTCCGGGAGAGAGGCCCAAGCAAGACTCGCCCCGAGGAGCGTCTTGCCACATATCAACAATGGGTCTGACTGAGGGCCTCCGGGAGAGAGGCCCAAGCAAGACGCGCCCCGAGGAGCGTCTTGCCACATGTCAACAATGGGTCTGACTGAGGGCCTCCAGGAGAGAAGCCCAAGCAAGACGCGTCCCGAGGAGCGTCTTGCCACATGTCAGCACTCGGTCTGACTGAACGCCTCCAGGAGAGAAGCCCCAGCAAGACGCGCCCCGAGGAGCGTCTTGCCACATGTAAGCACTGGGTCTGACTGAGCGCCTCCAGGAGAGAAGCCCCAGCAAGACGCGCCCCGAGGAGCGTCTTGCCACATGTAAGCACTGGGTCTGACTGAGCGCCTCCAGGAGAGAGCCCCAAGCAAGACGCGCCCCGAGGAGCGTCTTGCACCATGTCAACACTGGGTCTGACTGAGCACCTCCGGGAGAGAGGCCCAAGCAAGACTCGCCCCGAGGAGCGTCTTGCCACATATCAACAATGGGTCTGACTGAGGGCCTCCATGAGAGAAGCCCAAGCAAGACGCGCCCCGAGGAGCGTCTTGTCACGTGTCAACACTGGTTCTGACTGAGCGCCTCCAGGAGAGAGGCCCCAGCAAGACGCGCCCCGAGGAGCGTCTTGCCACATGTCAGCACTCGGTCTGACTGAGCGACTCAAGGAGAGAGGCCCAAGCAAGACGCACCCCGGGGAGCGTCTTGACACATGTCAACACTGGGGCTGACAGAGGGCCTCCAGGAGAGAGGCCCAAGCAAGATGCGCCCCGAGGAGCGTCTTGCCACATGTAAACAATGGGTCTGACTGAGGGCCTCCAAGAGAGAAGCCCAAGCAAGACGCGCCCCGAGGAGCGTCTTAAACCATGTCAACACTGGGTCTGACTGAGCACCTCCAGGAGAGAGGCCCAAGCAAGACTCGCCCCGAGGAGCGTCTTGCCACATATCAACAATGGGTCTGACTGAGGGCCTCCATGAGAGAAGCCCAAGCAAGACGCGCCCCGAGGAGCTTCTTGCCACATGTCAGCACTCGGTCTGACTGAGCGACTCCAGGAGAGAGGCCCAAGCAAGACTCGCCCCGAGGAGCGTCTTGCCACATATCAACAATGGGTCTGACTGAGGGCCTCCATGAGAGAAGCCCAAGCAAGACGCGTCCCGAGGAGCCTCTTGCCACATGTCATCACTCGGTCTGACTTAACGCCTCCAGGAGAGAAGCCCCAGCAAGACGCGCCCCGAGGAGCGTCTTGCCACATGTAAGCACTGGGTCTGACTGAGCGCCTCCAGGAGAGAGGCCCAAGCAAGACGCGCCCCGAGGAGCGTCTTGCCACATGTCAACAATGGGTCTGACTGAGGGCCTCCAGGAGAGAAGCCCAAGCAAGATGCGCCCAAAGGAGCGTCTTGCCACATGTAAACAATGGGTCTGACTGAGGGCCTCCAGGAGAGAAGCCCAAGCAAGACGCGCCCCGAGGAGCGTCTTGCCACATGGCAGCACTCGGTCTGACTGAGCGCCTCCAGGAGAGAGGCCCAAGCAAGACGCGCCCCGAGGAGCGTCTTGCCGTATGTCAACAATGGGTCTGACTGAGGGCCTCCATGAGAGAAGCCCAAGCAAGATGCGCCCCGAGGAGCGTCTTGCCACATATCAACAATGGGTCTGACTGAGGGCCTCCATGAGAGAAGCCCAAGCAAGACGCGCCCCGAGGAGCGTCTTGTCACGTGTCAACACTGGGTCTGACTGAGAGTCTCCAGGAGAGAGGCCCAAGCAAGACGCGCCCCGAGGAGCGTCTTGCCACATGTAAGCACAGGGTCTGACTGAGCGCCTCCAGGAGAGAGGCCCCAGCAAGACGCGCCCCGAGGAGCGTCTTGCCTTATGTCAGCACTCGGTCTGACTGAGCGCCTCCAGGAGAGAGGCCCAAGCAAGACGCGCCCCGAGGAGCGTCTTGCCACATGTCAACAATGGGTCTGACTGAGGGCCTCCAGGAGAGAAGCCTCAAGCAAGACGTGCCCCGAGGAGCGTCTTGCCACATGTCAACAATGGGTCTGACTGAGCGCCTCCAGGAGAGAGGCCCAAGCAAGATGCGCCCCGAGGAGCGTCTTGCCACATGTCACCACTGGGTCTGACTGAGCGCCTCCAGGAGAGAGGCCCAAGCAAGACGCGCCCCGAGGAGCGTCTTGCCACATGTCAACAATGGGTCTGACTGAGGGCCTCCAGGAGAGAAGCCCAAGCAAGACGCGTCCCGAGGAGCGTCTTGCCACATGTCAGCACTCGGTCTGACTGAACGCCTCCAGCAGAGAAGCCCCAGCAAGACGCGCCCCGAGGAGCGTCTTGCCACATGTAAGCACTGGGTCTGACTGAGCGCCTCCAGGAGAGAAGCCCCAGCAAGACGCGCCCCGAGGAGCGTCTTGCCACATGTAAGCACTGGGTCTGACTGAGCGCCTCCAGGAGAGAGCCCCAAGCAAGACGCGCCCCGAGGAGCGTCTTGCACCATGTCAACACTGGGTCTGACTGAGCACCTCCAGGAGAGAGGCCCAAGCAAGACTCGCCCCGAGGAGCGTCTTGCCACATATCAACAATGGGTCTGACTGAGGGCCTCCATGAGAGAAGCCCAAGCAAGACGCGCCCCGAGGAGCGTCTTGTCACGTGTCAACACTGGTTCTGACTGAGCGCCTCCAGGAGAGAGGCCCCAGCAAGACGCGTCCCGAGGAGCGTCTTGCCACATGTCAGCACTCGGTCTGACTGAACGCCTCCAGGAGAGAAGCCCCAGCAAGACGCGCCCCGAGGAGCGTCTTGCCACATTAAGCACTGGGTCTGACTGAGCGCCTCCAGGAGAGAAGCCCCAGCAAGACGCGCCCCGAGGAGCGTCTTGCCACATGTAAGCACTGGGTCTGACTGAGCGCCTCCAGGAGAGAGGCCCAAGCAAGACGCGCCCCGAGGAGCGTCTTGCCACATGTAAGCACTGGGTCTGACTGAGCGCCTCCAGGAGAGAAGCCCCAGCAAGACGCACCCCGAGGAGCGTCTTACCACATGTCAGCACTCGGTCTGACTGAACGCCTCCAGGAGAGAAGCCCAAGCAAGACGCGCCCCGAGGAGCGTCTTGCCACATGTCAGCACTCGGTCTGACTGAACGCCTCCAGGAGAGAAGCCCCAGCAAGACACGCCCCGAGGAGCGTCTTGCCACGTGTAAGCTCTGGGTCTGACTGAGCGCCTCCAGGAGAGAGGCCCCAGCAAGACGCGCCCCGAGGAGCGTCTTGCCTTATGTCAGCACTCGGTCTGACTGAGCGCCTCCAGGAGAGAGGCCCAAGCAAGACGCGCCCCGCGGAGCGTCTTGCCACATGTCAACAATGGGTCTGACTGAGGGCCTCCAGGAGAGAAGCCCAAGCAAGACGCGCCCCGAGGAGCGTCTTGCCACATGTCAGCACTCGGTCTGACTGAGCGACTCCAGGAGAGAGGCCTAAGCAAGACGCACCCCGGGGAGCGTCTTGACACATGTCAACACTGGGGCTGACAGAGGGCCTCCAGGAGAGAGGCCCAAGCAAGATGCGCCCCGAGGAGCGTCTTGCCACATGTAAACAATGGGTCTGACTGAGGGCCTCCAAGAGAGAAGCTCAAGCAAGACGCGCCCCGAGGAGCGTCTTGCACCATGTCAACACTGGGTCTGACTGAGCACCTCCAGGAGAGAGGCCCAAGCAAGACTCGCCCCGAGGAGCGTCTTGCCACATATCAACAATGAGTCTGACTGAGGGCCTCCAGGAGAGAAGCCCAAGCAAGACGCGTCCCGAGGAGTGTCTTGCCACATGTCAGCATTCGGTCTGACTGAACGCCTCCAGGAGAGAAGCCCCAGCAATACGCGCCCCGAGGAGCGTCTTGCCACATGTAAGCACTGGGTCTGACTGAGCGCCTCCAGGAGAGAGGCCCCAGCAAGTCGCGCCCCGAGGAGCGTCTTGCCTTATGTCAGCACTCGGTCTGACTGAGCGCCTCCAGGAGAGAGGCCCAAGCAAGACGCGTCCCGAGGAGTGTCTTGCCACATGTCAACAATGAGTCTGACTGAGGGCCTCCAGGAGAGAAGCCCAAGCAAGACGCGTCCAGAGGAGTGTCTTGCCAAATGTCAACAATGGGTCTGACTGAGGGCCTCCAGGAGAGAAGCCCAAGCAAGACGCGCCCCGAGGAGCGTCTTGCCACATGTCAGCACTCGGTCTGACTGAGCGCCTCCAGGAGAGAGGCCCAAGCAAGACGCGCCCCGAGGAGCGTCTTGCCACATGTAAGCACTGGGTCTGACTGAGCGCCTCCAGGAGAGATGCCCCAGCAAGACGCGCCCCGAGGAGCGTCTTGCCTTATGTCAGCACTCGGTCTTACTGAGCGCCTCCAGGAGAGAGGCCCAAGCAAGACGCGCCCCGAGGAGCGTCTTGCCACATGTCAACAATGGGTCTGACTGAGGGCCTCCAGGAGAGAAGCCCAAGCAAGACGCGCCCCGAGGAGCGTCTTGCCACATGTCAACAATGGGTCTGACTGAGCGCCTCCAGGAGAGAGGCCCAAGCAAGATGCGCCCCGAGGAGCGTCTTGCCACATGTAAACAATGGGTCTGACTGAGGGCCTCCAGGAGAGAAGCCCAAGCAAGACGCGCCCCGAGGAGCGTCTTGCCACATGTCAGCACTCGGTCTGACTGAGCGCCTCCAGGAGAGAGGCCCAAGCAAGACGCGCCCCGAGGAGCGTCTTGCAAAATATCAACAATGGGTCTGACTGAGGGCCTCCATGAGAGAAGCCCAAGCAAGACGCGCCCCGAGGAGCGTCTTGTCACGTGTCAACACTGGGTCTGACTGAGCGTCTCCAGGATAGAGGCCCAAGCAAGACGCGCCCCGAGGAGCGTCTTGCCACATGTAAGCACTGGGTCTGACTGAGCGTCTCCAGGAGAGATGCCCCAGCAAGACGCGTCTCGAGGAGCGTCTTGCCACATGTCAGCACTCGGTCTGACTGAACGCCTCCAGGAGAGAAGCCCCAGCAAGACGCGCCCCGAGGAGCGTCTTGCCACATGTCAACAATGGGTCTGACTGAGGGCCTCCAGGAGAGAAGCCCAAGCAAGACGCGCCCCGAGGAGCGTCTTGCCACATGTCAACAATGGGTCTGACTGAGCGCCTCCAGGAGAGAGGCCCAAGCAAGACGCGCCCCGAGGAGCGTCTTGCCACATGTCACCACTGGGTCTGACTGAGCGCCTCCAGGAGAGAGGCCCAAGCAAGACGCACCCCGAGGAGCGTCTTGCCACATGTCAACAATGGGTCTGACTGAGGGCCTCCAGGAGAGAAGCCCAAGCAAGACGCGTCCCGAGGAGCGTCTTGCCACATGTCAGCACTCGGTCTGACTGAACGCCTCCAGGAGAGAAGCCCCAGCAAGACGCGCCCCGAGGAGCGTCTTGCCACATGTAAGCACTGGGTCTGACTGAGCGCCTCCAGGAGAGAAGCCCCAGCAAGACGCGCCCCGAGAAGCGTCTTGCCACATGTCAGCACTGGGTCTGACTGAGCGCCTCCAGGAGAGAGGCCCAAGCAAGACGCGCCCCGAGGAGCGTCTTGCCACATGTAAGCACTGGGTCTGACTGAGCGCCTCCAGGAGAGAAGCCCCAGCAAGACGCACCCCGAGGAGCGTCTTACCACATGTCAGCACTCGGTCTGACTGAACGCCTCCAGGAGAGAAGACCAAGCAAGACGCGCCCCGAGGAGCGTCTTGCCACATGTCAGCACTCGGTCTGACTGAACGCCTCCAGGAGAGAAGCCCCAGCAAGACACGCTCGAGGAGCGTCTTGCCACATGTAAGCACTGGGTCTGACTGAGCGCCTCCAGGAGAGAGGCCCCAGCAAGACGCGCCCCGAGGAGCGTCTTGCCTTATGTCAGCACTCGGTCTGACTGAGCGCCTCCAGGAGAGAGGCCCAAGCAAGACGCGCCCCGCGGAGCGTCTTGCCACATGTCAACAATGGGTCTGACTGAGGGCCTCCAGGAGAGAAGCCCAAGCAAGACGCGCCCCGAGGAGCGTCTTGCCACATGTCAGCACTCGGTCTGACTGAGCGACTCCAGGAGAGAGGCCCAAGCAAGACGCACCCCGGGGAGCGTCTTGACACATGTCAACACTGGGGCTGACAGAGGGCCTCCAGGAGAGAGGCCCAAGCAAGATGCGCCCCGAGGAGCGTCTTGCCACATGTAAACAATGGGTCTGACTGAGGGCCTCCAAGAGAGAAGCTCAAGCAAGACGCGCCCCGAGGAGCGTCTTGCACCATGTCATCACTGGGTCTGACTGAGCACCTCCAGGAGAGAGGCCCAAGCAAGACTCGCCCCGAGGAGCGTCTTGCCACATATCAACAATGGGTCTGACTGAGGGCCTCCATGAGAGAAGCCCAAGCAAGACGCGCCCCGAGGAGCATCTTGCCACATGTCAGCACTCGGTCTGACTGAGCGACTCCAGGAGAGAGGCCCAAGCAAGACGCACCCCGAGGAGCGTCTTGACACATGTCAACACTGGGGCTGACAGAGGGCCTCCAGGAGAGAGGCCCAAGCAAGATGCGCCCCGAGGAGCGTCTTGCCACATGTAGACAATGGGTCTGACTGAGGGCCTCCAAGAGAGAAGCCCAAGCAAGACGCGCCCCGAGGAGCGTCTTGCCACATGTCAACACTGGGTCTGACTGAGCACCTCCAGGAGAGAGGCCCAAGCAAGACTCGCCCCGAGGAGCGTCTTGCCACATGTCAACAATGAGTCTGACTGAGGGCCTCCAGGAGAGAAGCCCAAGCAAGACGCGTCCCGAGGAGTGTCTTGCCACATGTCAGCACTCGGTCTGACTGAACGCCTCCAGGAGAGAAGCCCCAGCAATACGCGCCCCGAGGAGAGTCTTGCCACATGTAAGCACTGGGTCTGACTGAGCGCCTCCAGGAGAGAGGCCCCAGCAAGACGCGCCCCGAGGAGCGTCTTGCCTTATGTCAGCACTCGGTCTGACTGAGCGCCTCCAGGAGAGAGGCACAAGCAAGACGCGTCCCGAGGAGTGTCTTGCCACATGTCAACAATGAGTCTGACTGAGGGCCTCCAGGAGAGAAGCCCAAGCAAGACGCGCCCCGAGGAGCGTCTTGCCACATGTCAACAATGGGTCTGACTGAGCGCCTCCAGGAGAGAGGCCCAAGCAAGACGCGCCCCGAGGAGCGTCTTGCCACATGTCACCACTGGGTCTGAGTGAGCGCCTCCAGGAGAGAGGCCCAAGCAAGACGCGCCCCGAGGAGCGTCTTGCCACATGTCAACAATGGGTCTGACTGAGGGCCTCCAGGAGAGAAGCCCAAGCAAGACGCGTCCCGAGGAGCGTCTTGCCACATGTCAGCACTCGGTCTGACTGAACGACTCCAGGAGAGAAGCCCCAGCAAGACGCGCCCCGAGGAGCGTCTTGCCACATGTAAGCACTGGGTCTGACTGAGCGCCTCCAGGAGAGAAGCCCCAGCAAGACGCGCCCCGAGGAGCGTCTTGCCACATGTAAGCACTGGGTCTGACTGAGCGCCTCCAGGAGAGAGGCCCAAGCAAGACGCGCCCCGAGGAGCGTCTTGCCACATGTAAGCACTGGGTCTGACTGAGCGCCTCCAGGAGAGAAGCCCCAGCAAGACGCACCCCGAGGAGCGTCTTGCCACATGTCAACAATGGGTCTGACTGAGGGCCTCCAGGAGAGAAGCCCAAGCAAGATGCGCCCAAAGGAGCGTCTTCCCACATGTAAACAATGGGTCTGACTGAGGGCCTCCAGGAGAGGAGCCCAAGCAAGACGCGCCCCGAGGAGCGTCTTGCCACATGTCAGCACTCGGTCTGACTGAGCGCCTCCAGGAGAGAGGCCCAAGCAAGACGCGCCCCGAGGAGCGTCTTGCCACATATCAGCAATGGGTCTGACTGAGGGCCTCCATGAGAGAAGCCCAAGCAAGACGCGCCCCGAGGAGCGTCTTGCCACATGTCACCACTGGGTCTGACTGAGCGCCTCCAGGAGAGAGGCCCAAGTAAGACGCGCCCTGAGGAGCGTCTTGCCACGTGTCAACACTGGGTCTGACTGAGCGTCTCCAGGAGAGAGGCCCAAGCAAGACGCGCCCCGAGGAGCGTCTTGCCACATGTCAGCACTGGGTCTGACTGAGCGCCTCCAGGAGAGAGGCCCAAGCAAGACGCGCCCCGAGGAGCGTCTTGCCACATGTAAGCACTGGGTCTGACTGAGCGCCTCCAGGAGAGAAGCCCCAGCAAGACGCGCCCCGAGGAGCGTCTTACCACATGTCAGCACTCGGTCTGACTGAACGCCTCCAGGAGAGAAGCCCAAGCAAGACGCGCCCCGAGGAGCGTCTTGCCACATGTCAGCACTCGGTCTGACTGAACGCCTCCAGGAGAGAAGCCCCAGCAAGACAGGCCCCGAGGAGCGTCTTGACACATGTAAGCACTGGGTCTGACTGAGCGCCTCCAGGAGAGAGGCCCCAGCAAGACGCGCCCCGAGGAGCGTCTTGACTTATGTCAGCACTCGGTCTGACTGAGCGCCTCCAGGAGAGAGGCCCAAGCAAGACGCGCCCCGCGGAGCGTCTTGCCACATATCAACAATGGGTCTGACTGAGGGCCTCCAGGAGAGAAGCCCAAGCAAGACGCGCCCCGAGGAGCGTCTTGCCACATGTCAGCACTCGGTCTGACTGAGCGACTCCAGGAGAGAGGCCCAAGCAAGACGCACCCTGGGGAGCGTCTTGACACATGTCAACACTGGGGCTGACAGAGGGCCTCCAGGAGAGAGGCCCAATTAAGATGCACCCCGAGGAGCGTCTTGCCACATGTAAACAATGGGTCTGACTGAGGGCCTCCAAGAGAGAAGCCCAAGCAAGACGCGCCCCGAGGAGCGTCTTGCACCATGTCAACACTGGGTCTGACTGAGCACCTCCAGGAGAGAGGCCCAAGCAAGACTCGCCCCGAGGAGCGTCTTGCCACATATCAACAATGGGTCTGACTGAGGGCCTCCATGAGAGAAGCCCAAGCAAGACGCGCCCCGAGGAGCATCTTGCCACATGTCAGCACTCGGTCTGACTGAGCGACTCCAGGAGAGAGGCCCAAGCAAGACGCACCCCGAGGAGCGTCTTGACACATGTCAACACTGGGGCTGAGAGAGGGCCTCCAGGAGAGAGGCCCAAGCAATATGCGCCCCGAGGAGCGTCTTGCCACATGTCAACAATGGGTCTGACTGAGGGCCTCCAAGAGAAGCCCAAGCAAGACGCGCCCCAAGGAGCGTCTTGCACCATGTCAACACTGGGTCTGACTGAGACCCTCCAGGAGAGAGGCCCAAGCAAGACTCGCCCCGAGGAGCGTCTTGCCACATGTCAACAATGGGTCTGACTGAGGGCCTCCAGGAGAGAAGCCCAAGCAAGACGCGCCCCGAGGAGCGTCTTGCCACATGTCAACAATGGGTCTGACTGAGCGCCTCCAGGAGAGAGGCCCAAGCAAGACGCGCCCCGAGGAGCGTCTTGCCACATGTCACCACTGGGTCTGACTGAGCGCCTCCAGGAGAGAGGCCCAAGCAAGACGCGCCCCGAGGAGCGTCTTGCCACATGTCAACAATGGGTCTGACTGAGGGCCTCCAGGAGAGAAGCCCAAGCAAGACGCGTCCCGAGGAGCGTCTTGCCACATGTCAGCACTCGGTCTGACTGAACGCCTCCAGGAGAGAAGCCCCAGCAAGACGCGCCCCGAGGAGCGTCTTGCCACATTAAGCACTGGGTCTGACTGAGCGCCTCCAGGAGAGAAGCCCCAGCAAGACGCGCCCCGAGGAGCGTCTTGCCACATGTAAGCACTGGGTCTGACTGAGCGCCTCCAGGAGAGAGGCCCAAGCAAGACGCGCCCCGAGGAGCGTCTTGCCACATGTAAGCACTGGGTCTGACTGAGCGCCTCCAGGAGAGAAGCCCCAGAAAGACGCACCCCGAGGAGCGTCTTACCACATGTCAGCACTCGGTCTGACTGAACGCCTCCTGGAGAGAAGCCCAAGCAAGACGCGCCCCGAGGAGCGTCTTGCCACATGTCAGCACTCGGTCTGACTGAACGCCTCTAGGAGAGAAGCCCCAGCAAGACACGCCCCGAGGAGCGTCTTGCCACATGTAAGCACTGGGTCTGACTGAGCGCCTCCAGGAGAGAGGCCCCAGCAAGACGCGCCCCGAGGAGCGTCTTGCCTTATGTCAGCACTCGGTCTGACTGAGCGCCTCCAGGAGAGAGGCCCAAGCAAGACGCGCCCCGCGGAGCGTCTTGCCACATGTCAACAATGGGTCTGACTGAGGGCCTCCAGGAGAGAAGCTTAAGCAAGACGCGCCCCGAGGAGCGTCTTGCCACATGTCAGCACTCGGTCTGACTGAGCGACTCCAGGAGAGAGGCCTAAGCAAGACGCACCCCGGGGAGCGTCTTGACACATGTCAACACTGGGGCTGACAGAGGGCCTCCAGGAGAGAGGCCCAAGCAAGATGCGCCCCGAGGAGCGTCTTGCCACATGTAAACAATGGGTCTGACTGAGGGCCTCCAAGAGAGAAGCTCAAGAAAGACGCACCCCGAGGAGCGTCTTGCACCATGTCAACACTGGGTCTGACTGAGCACCTCCAGGAGAGAGGCCCAAGCAAGACTCGCCCCGAGGAGCGTCTTGCCACTTATCAACAATGGGTCTGACTGAGGGCCTCCATGAGAGAAGCCCAAGCAAGACGCGCCCTGAGGAGCATCTTGCCACATGTCAGCACTCGGTCTGACTGAGCGACTCCAGGAGAGAGGCCCAAGCAAGACGCACCCCGAGGAGCGTCTTGACACATGTCAACACTGGGGCTGACAGAGGGCCTCCAGGAGAGATGCCCAAGCAAGATGCGCCCCGAGGAGCGTCTTGCCACATGTCAACAATGGGTCTGACTGAGGGCCTCCAAGAGAGAAGCCCAAGCAAGACGCGCCCCGAGGAGCGTCTTGCCACATGTCAACACTGGGTCTGACTGAGCACCTCCAGGAGAGAGGCCCAAGCAAGACGCGTCCCGAGGAGTGTCTTGCCACATGTCAGCATTCGGTCTGACTGAACGCCTCCAGGAGAGAAGCCCAAGCAAGACGCGTCCCGAGGAGTGTCTTGCCACATGTCAGCATTCGGTCTGACTGAACGCCTCCAGGAGAGAAGCCCCAGCAATACGCGCCCCGAGGAGCGTCTTGCCACATTTAAGCACTGGGTCTGACTGAGCGCCTCCAGGAGAGAGGCCCCAGCAAGTCGCGCCCCGAGGAGCGTCTTGCCTTATGTCAGCACTCGGTCTGACTGAGCGCCTCCAGGAGAGAGGCCCAAGCAAGACGCGTCCCGAGGAGTGTCTTGCCACATGTCAACAATGAGTCTGACTGAGGGCCTCCAGGAGAGAAGCCCAAGCAAGACGCGTCCAGAGGAGTGTCTTGCCACATGTCAACAATGGGTCTGACTGAGGGCCTCCAGGAGAGAAGCCCAAGCAAGACGCGCCCCGAGGAGCGTCTTGCCACATGTCAGCACTCGGTCTGACTGAGCGCCTCCAGGAGAGAGGCCCAAGCAAGACGCGCCCCGAGGAGCGTCTTGCCACATGTAAGCACTGGGTATGACTGAGCGCCTCCAGGAGAGATGCCCCAGCAAGACGCGCCCCGAGGAGCGTCTTGCCTTATGTCAGCACTCGGTCTTACTGAGCGCCTCCAGGAGAGAGGCCCAAGCAAGACGCGCCCCGAGGAGCGTCTTGCCACATGTCAACAATGGGTCTGACTGAGGGCCTCCAGGAGAGAAGCCCAAGCAAGACGCGCCCCGAGGAGCGTCTTGCCACATGTCAACAATGGGTCTGACTGAGCGCCTCCAGGAGAGAGGCCAAAGCAAGATGCGCCCCGAGGAGCGTCTTGCCACATGTAAACAATGGGTCTGACTGAGGGCCTCCAGGAGAGAAGCCCAAGCAAGACGCGCCCCGAGGAGCGTCTTGCCACATGTCAGCACTCGGTCTGACTGAGCGCCTCCAGGAGAGAGGCCCAAGCAAGACGCGCCCCGAGGAGCGTCTTGCCACATATCAACAATGGGTCTGACTGAGGGCCTCCATGAGAGAAGCCCAAGCAAGACGCGCCCCGAGGAGCGTCTTGTCACGTGTCAACACTGGGTCTGACTGAGCGTCTCCAGGATAGAGGCCCAAGCAAGACGCGCCCCGAGGAGCGTCTTGCCACATGTAAGCACTGGGTCTGACTGAGCGTCTCCAGGAGAGATGCCCCAGCAAGACGCGCCCCGAGGAGCGTCTTGCCTTATGTCAGCACTCGGTCTTACTGAGCGCCTCCAGGAGAGAGGCCTAAGCAAGACGCGCCCCGAGGAGCGTCTTGCCACATGTCAACAATGGGTCTGACTGAGGGCCTCCAGGAGAGAAGCCCAAGCAAGACGCGCCCCGAGGAGCGTCTTGCCACATGTCAACAATGGGTCTGACTGAGCGCCTCCAGGAGAGAGGCCCAAGCAAGACGCGCCCCGAGGAGCGTCTTGCCACATGTCACCACTGGGTCTGACTGAGCGCCTCCAGGAGAGAGGCCCAAGCAAGACGCGCCCCGAGGAGCGTCTTGCCACATGTCAACAATGGGTCTGACTGAGGGCCTCCAGGAGAGAAGCCCAAGCAAGACGCGTCCCGAGGAGCGTCTTGCCACATGTCAGCACTCGGTCTGACTGAACGCCTCCAGGAAAGAAGCCCCAGCAAGACGCGCCCCGAGGAGCGTCTTGCCACATGTAAGCACTGGGTCTGACTGAGCGCCTCCAGGAGAGAAGCCCCAGCAAGACGCGCCCCGAGGAGCGTCTTGCCACATGTCAGCACTGGGTCTGACTGAGCGCCTCCAGGAGAGAGGCCCAAGCAAGACGCGCCCCGAGGAGCGTCTTGCCACATGTAAGCACTGGGTCTGACTGAGCGCCTCCAGGAGAGAAGCCCCAGCAAGACGCACCCCGAGGAGCGTCTTACCACATGTCAGCACTCGGTCTGACTGAACGCCTCCAGGAGAGAAGACCAAGCAAGACGCGCCCCGAGGAGCGTCTTGCCACATGTCAGCACTCGGTCTGACTGAACGCCTCCAGGAGAGAAGCCCCAGCAAGACACGCTCGAGGAGCGTCTTGCCACATGTAAGCACTGGGTCTGACTGAGCGCCTCCAGGAGAGAGGCCCCAGCAAGACGCGCCCCGAGGAGCGTCTTGCCTTATGTCAGCACTCGGTCTGACTGAGCGCCTCCAGGAGAGAGGCCCAAGCAAGACGCGCCCCGCGGAGCGTCTTGCCACATGTCAACAATGGGTCTGACTGAGGGCCTCCAGGAGAGAAGCCCAAGCAAGACGCGCCCCGAGGAGCGTCTTGCCACATGTCAGCACTCGGTCTGACTGAGCGACTCCAGGAGAGAGGCCCAAGCAAGACGCACCCCGGGGAGCGTCTTGACACATGTCAACACTGGGGCTGACAGAGGGCCTCCAGGAGAGAGGCCCAAGCAAGATGCGCCCCGAGGAACGTCTTGCCACATGTAAACAATGGGTCTGACTGAGGGCCTCCAAGAGAGAAGCTCAAGCAAGACGCGCCCCGAGGAGCGTCTTGCACCATGTCATCACTGGGTCTGACTGAGCACCTCCAGGAGAGAGGCCCAAGCAAGACTCGCCCCGAGGAGCGTCTTGCCACATATCAACAATGGGTCTGACTGAGGGCCTCCATGAGAGAAGCCCAAGCAAGACGCGCCCCGAGGAGCATCTTGCCACATGTCAGCACTCGGTCTGACTGAGCGACTCCAGGAGAGAGGCCCAAGCAAGACGCACCCCGAGGAGCGTCTTGACACATGTCAACACTGGGGCTGACAGAGGGCCTCCAGGAGAGAGGCCCAAGCAAGATGCGCCCCGAGGAGCGTCTTGCCACATGTCAACAATGGGTCTGACTGAGGGCCTCCAAGAGAGAAGCCCAAGCAAGACGCGCCCCGAGGAGCGTCTTGCCACATGTCAACACTGGGTCTGACTGAGCACCTCCAGGAGAGAGGCCCAAGCAAGACTCGCCCCGAGGAGCGTCTTGCCACATGTCAACAATGAGTCTGACTGAGGGCCTCCAGGAGAGAAGCCCAAGCAAGACGCGTCCCGAGGAGTGTCTTGCCACATGTCAGCACTCGGTCTGACTGAACGCCTCCAGGAGAGAAGCCCCAGCAATACGCGCCCCGAGGAGAGTCTTGCCACATGTAAGCACTGGGTCTGACTGAGCGCCTCCAGGAGAGAGGCCCCATTAAGACGCGCCCCGAGGAGCGTCTTGCCTTATGTCAGCACTCGGTCTGACTGAGCGCCTCCAGGAGAGAGGCACAAGCAAGACGCGTCCCGAGGAGTGTCTTGCCACATGTCAACAATGAGTCTGACTGAGGGCCTCCAGGAGAGAAGCCCAAGCAAGACGCGTCCCGAGGAGTGTCTTGCCACATGTCAACAATGGGTCTGACTGAGGGCCTCCAGGAGAGAAGCCCAAGCAAGACGCGCCCCGAGGAGCGTCTTGCCACATGTCAGCACTCGGTCTGACTGAGCGCCTCCAGGAGAGAGGCCCAAGCAAGACGCGCCCCGAGGAGCGTCTTGCCACATGTAAGCACTGGGTCTGACTGAGCGCCTCCAGGAGAGATGCCCCAGCAAGACGCGCCCCGAGGAGCGTCTTGCCTTATGTCAGCACTCGGTCTTACTGAGCGCCTCCAGGAGAGAGGCCCAAGCAAGACGCGCCCCGAGGAGCGTCTTGCCACATGTCAACAATGGGTCTGACTGAGGGCCTCCAGGAGAGAAGCCCAAGCAAGACGCGCCCCGAGGAGCGTCTTGCCACATGTCAACAATGGGTCTGACTGAGCGCCTCCAGGAGAGAGGCCCAAGCAAGACGCGCCCCGAGGAGCGTCTTGCCACATGTCACCACTGGGTCTGAGTGAGCGCCTCCAGGAGAGAGGCCCAAGCAAGACGCGCCCCGAGGAGCGTCTTGCCACATGTCAACAATGGGTCTGACTGAGGGCCTCCAGGAGAGAAGCCCAAGCAAGACGCGTCCCGAGGAGCGTCTTGCCACATGTCAGCACTCGGTCTGACTGAACGACTCCAGGAGAGAAGCCCCAGCAAGACGCGCCCCGAGGAGCGTCTTGCCTTATGTCAGCACTCGGTCTGACTGAGCGCCTCCAGGAGAGAGGCCCAAGCAAGACGCGCCCCGAGGAGCGTCTTGCCACATGTCAACAATGGGTCTGACTGAGGGCCTCCAGGAGAGAAGCCTCAAGCAAGACGTGCCCCGAGGAGCGTCTTGCCACATGTCAACAATGGGTCTGACTGAGCGCCTCCAGGAGAGAGGCCCAAGCAAGATGCGCCCCGAGGAGCGTCTTGCCACATGTCACCACTGGGTCTGACTGAGCGCCTCCAGGAGAGAGGCCCAAGCAAGACGCGCCCCGAGGAGCGTCTTGCCACATGTCAACAATGGGTCTGACTGAGGGCCTCCAGGAGAGAAGCCCAAGCAAGACGCGTCCCGAGGAGCGTCTTGCCACATGTCAGCACTCGGTCTGACTGAACGCCTCCAGGAGAGAAGCCCCAGCAAGACGCGCCCCGAGGAGCGTCTTGCCACATGTAAGCACTGGGTCTGACTGAGCGCCTCCAGGAGAGAAGCCCCAGCAAGACGCGCCCCGAGGAGCGTCTTGCCACATGTAAGCACTGGGTCTGACTGAGCGCCTCCAGGAGAGAGCCCCAAGCAAGACGCGCCCCGAGGAGCGTCTTGCACCATGTCAACACTGGGTCTGACTGAGCACCTCCGGGAGAGAGGCCCAAGCAAGACTCGCCCCGAGGAGCGTCTTGCCACATATCAACAATGGGTCTGACTGAGGGCCTCCGGGAGAGAGGCCCAAGCAAGACGCGCCCCGAGGAGCGTCTTGCCACATGTCAACAATGGGTCTGACTGAGGGCCTCCAGGAGAGAAGCCCAAGCAAGACGCGTCCCGAGGAGCGTCTTGCCACATGTCAGCACTCGGTCTGACTGAACGCCTCCAGGAGAGAAGCCCCAGCAAGACGCGCCCCGAGGAGCGTCTTGCCACATGTAAGCACTGGGTCTGACTGAGCGCCTCCAGGAGAGAAGCCCCAGCAAGACGCGCCCCGAGGAGCGTCTTGCCACATGTAAGCACTGGGTCTGACTGAGTGCCTCCAGGAGAGAGCCCCAAGCAAGACGCGCCCCGAGGAGCGTCTTGCACCATGTCAACACTGGGTCTGACTGAGCACCTCCGGGAGAGAGGCCCAAGCAAGACTCGCCCCGAGGAGCGTCTTGCCACATATCAACAATGGGTCTGACTGAGGGCCTCCATGAGAGAAGCCCAAGCAAGACGCGCCCCGAGGAGCGTCTTGTCACGTGTCAACACTGGTTCTGACTGAGCGCCTCCAGGAGAGAGGCCCCAGCAAGACGCGCCCCGAGGAGCGTCTTGCCACATGTCAGCACTCGGTCTGACTGAGCGACTCCAGGAGAGAGGCCCAAGCAAGACGCACCCCGGGGAGCGTCTTGACACATGTCAACACTGGGGCTGACAGAGGGCCTCCAGGAGAGAGGCCCAAGCAAGATGCGCCCCGAGGAGCGTCTTGCCACATGTAAACAATGGGTCTGACTGAGGGCCTCCAAGAGAGAAGCCCAAGCAAGACGCGCCCCGAGGAGCGTCTTGCACCATGTCAACACTGGGTCTGACTGAGCACCTCCAGGAGAGAGGCCCAAGCAAGACTCGCCCCGAGGAGCGTCTTGCCACATATCAACAATGGGTCTGACTGAGGGCCTCCATGAGAGAAGCCCAAGCAAGACGCGCCCCGAGGAGCTTCTTGCCACATGTCAGCACTCGGTCTGACTGAGCGACTCCAGGAGAGAGGCCCAAGCAAGACTCGCCCCGAGGAGCGTCTTGCCACATATCAACAATGGGTCTGACTGAGGGCCTCCATGAGAGAAGCCCAAGCAAGACGCGTCCCGAGGAGCGTCTTGCCACATGTCATCACTCGGTCTGACTGAACGCCTCCAGGAGAGAAGCCCCAGCAAGACGCGCCCCGAGGAGCGTCTTGCCACATGTAAGCACTGGGTCTGACTGAGCGCCTCCAGGAGAGAGGCCCAAGCAAGACGCGCCCCGAGGAGCGTCTTGCCACATGTCAACAATGGGTCTGACTGAGGGCCTCCAGGAGAGAAGCCCAAGCAAGATGCGCCCAAAGGAGCGTCTTGCCACATGTAAACAATGGGTCTGACTGAGGGCCTCCAGGAGAGAAGCCCAAGCAAGACGCGCCCCGAGGAGCGTCTTGCCACATGGCAGCACTCGGTCTGACTGAGCGCCTCCAGGAGAGAGGCCCAAGCAAGACGCGCCCCGAGGAGCGTCTTGCCGTATGTCAACAATGGGTCTGACTGAGGGCCTCCATGAGAGAAGCCCAAGCAAGACGCGCCCCGAGGAGCGTCTTGCCACATGTCACAACTGGGTCTGACTGAGCGCCTCCAGGAGAGAGGCCCAAGCAAGACACGCCCCGAGGAGCGTCTTGCCACGTGTCAACACTGGGTCTGACTGAGCGTCTCCAGGAGAGAGGCCCAAGCAAGACGCGCCCCGAGGAGCGTCTTGCCACATGTCACCACTGGGTCTGACTGAGCGCCTCCAGGAGAGAGGCCCAATCAAGACGCGCCCCGAGGAGCGTCTTGCCACATGTTAGCACTGGGTCTGACTGAGCGCCTCCAGGAGAGAAGCCCCAGCAAGACGCGCCCCGAGGAGCGTCTTACCACATGTCAGCACTCGGTCTGACTGAACGCCTCCAGGAGAGAAGCCCAAGCAAGACGCGCCCCGAGGAGCGTCTTGCCACATGTCAGCACTCGGTCTGACTGAACGCCTCCAGGAGAGAAGCCCCAGCAAGACGCGCCCCGAGGAGCGTCTTGCCACATGTAAGCACTGGGTCTGACTGAGCGCCTCCAGGAGAGAGGCCCCAGCAAGACACGCCCCGAGGAGCGTCTTGACACATGTCAACACTGGGGCTGACATAGGGCCTCCAGGAGAGAGGCCCAAGCAAGATGCGCCCCGAGGAGCATCTTGCCACATGTAAACAATGGGTCTGACTGAGGGCCTCCAGGAGAGAAGCACAAGCAAGACGCGCCCCGAGGAGCGTCTTGCCACATGTCAACAATGGGTCTGACTGAGGGCCTCCAGGAGAGAAGCCCAAGCAAGACGCGCCCCGAGGAGCGTCTTGCCACATGTCAGCACTCGGTCTGACTGAGCACCTCCAGGAGAGAGGCCCAAGCAAGACGCACCCCGAGGAGCGTCTTGACACATGTCAACACTGGGGCTGACAGAGGGCCTCCAGGAGAGAGGCCCAAGCAAGATGCGCCCCAAGGAGCGTTTTGCCACATGTAAACAATGTGTCTGGCTGAGGGCCTCCAGGAGAGAAGCCCAAGCAAGACGCGCCCCGAGGAGCGTCTTGCCACATGTCAGCACTCGGTCTGACTGAGCGCCTCCAGGAGAGAGGCCCAATCAAGACGCGCCCCGAGGAGCTTCTTGCCACATATCAACAATGGGTCTGACTGAGGGCCTCCATGAGAGAAGCCCAAGCAAGACGCGCCCCGAGGAGCGTCTTGTCACGTGTCAACACTGGGTCTGACTGAGCATCTCCAGGAGAGAGGCTCAAGCAAGACGCGCCCCGAAGAGCGTCTTGCCACATGTCACCACTGGGTCTGACTGAGCGCCTCCAGGAGAGAGGCCCAAGCAAGACGCGCCCCGAGGAGCGTCTTGCCACATGTAAGCACTGGGTCTGACTGAGCGCCTCCAGGAGAGAGGACCAAGCAAGACGCGCCCCGAGGAGCGTCTTGCCACATGTCAACAATGGGTCTGACTGAAGGCCTCCAGGAGAGAAGCCCAAGCAAGATGCGCCCCGAGGAGCGTCTTGCCACATATCAACAATGGGTCTGACTGAGGGCCTCCATGAGAGAAGCCCAAGCAAGACGCGCCCCGAGGAGCGTCTTGTCACGTGTCAACACTGGGTCTGACTGAGAGTCTCCAGGAGAGAGGCCCAAGCAAGACGCGCCCCGAGGAGCGTCTTGCCACATGTAAGCACAGGGTCTGACTGAGCGCCTCCAGGAGAGAGGCCCCAGCAAGACGCGCCCCGAGGAGCGTCTTGCCTTATGTCAGCACTCGGTCTGACTGAGCGCCTCCAGGAGAGAGGCCCAAGCAAGACGCGCCCCGAGGAGCGTCTTGCCACATGTCAACAATGGGTCTGACTGAGGGCCTCCAGGAGAGAAGCCTCAAGCAAGACGTGCCCCGAGGAGCGTCTTGCCACATGTCAACAATGGGTCTGACTGAGCGCCTCCAGGAGAGAGGCCCAAGCAAGATGCGCCCCGAGGAGCGTCTTGCCACATGTCACCACTGGGTCTGACTGAGCACCTCCAGGAGAGAGGCCCAAGCAAGACGCGCCCCGAGGAGCGTCTTGCCACATGTCAACAATGGGTCTGACTGAGGGCCTCCAGGAGAGAAGCCCAAGCAAGACGCGTCCCGAGGAGCGTCTTGCCACATGTCAGCACTCGGTCTGACTGAACGCCTCCAGCAGAGAAGCCCCAGCAAGACGCGCCCCGAGGAGCGTCTTGCCACATGTAAGCACTGGGTCTGACTGAGCGCCTCCAGGAGAGAAGCCCCAGCAAGACGCGCCCCGAGGAGCGTCTTGCCACATGTAAGCACTGGGTCTGACTGAGCGCCTCCAGGAGAGAGCCCCAAGCAAGACGCGCCCCGAGGAGCGTCTTGCACCATGTCAACACTGGGTCTGACTGAGCACCTCCAGGAGAGAGGCCCAAGCAAGACTCGCCCCGAGGAGCGTCTTGCCACATATCAACAATGGGTCTGACTGAGGGCCTCCATGAGAGAAGCCCAAGCAAGACGCGCCCCGAGGAGCGTCTTGTCACGTGTCAACACTGGTTCTGACTGAGTGCCTCCAGGAGAGAGGCCCCAGCAAGACGCGCCCCGAGGAGCGTCTTGCCACATGTCAGCACTCGGTCTGACTGAGCGACTCCAGGAGAGAGGCCAGAGCAAGACGCACCTCGGGGAGCGTCTTGACACATGTCAACACTGGGGCTGACAGAGGGCCTCCAGGAGAGAGGCCCAAGCAAGATGCGCCCCGAGGAGCGTCTTGCCACATGTAAACAATGGGTCTGACTGAGGGCCTCCAAGAGAGAAGCCCAAGCAAGACGCGCCCCGAGGAGCGTCTTGCACCATGTCAACACTGGGTCTGACTGAGCACCTCCAGGAGAGAGGCCCAAGCAAGACTCGCCCCGAGGAGCGTCTTGCCACATATCAACAATGGGTCTGACTGAGGGCCTCCATGAGAGAAGCCCAAGCAAGACGCGCCCCGAGGAGCTTCTTGCCACATGTCAGCACTCGGTCTGACTGAGCGACTCCAGGAGAGAGGCCCAAGCAAGACTCGCCCCGAGGAGCGTCTTGCCACATATCAACAATGGGTCTGACTGAGGTCCTCCATGAGAGAAGCCCAAGCAAGACGCGTCCCGAGGAGCGTCTTGCCACATGTCATCACTCGGTCTGACTGAACGCCTCCAGGAGAGAAGCCCCAGCAAGACGCGCCCCGAGGAGCGTCTTGCCACATGTAAGCACTGGGTCTGACTGAGCGCCTCCAGGAGAGAGGCCCAAGCAAGACGCGCCCCGAGGAGCGTCTTGCCACATGTCAACAATGGGTCTGACTGAGGGCCTCCAGGAGAGAAGCCCAAGCAAGATGCGCCCAAAGGAGCGTCTTGCCACATGTAAACAATGGGTCTGACTGAGGGCCTCCAGGAGAGAAGCCCAAGCAAGACGCGCCCCGAGGAGCGTCTTGCCACATGGCAGCACTCGGTCTGACTGAGCGCCTCCAGGAGAGAGGCCCAAGCAAGACGCGCCCCGAGGAGCGTCTTGCCACATATCAACAATGGGTCTGACTGAGGGCCTCCATGAGAGAAGCCCAAGCAAGACGCGCCCCGAGGAGCGTCTTGCCACATGTCACAACTGGGTCTGACTGAGCGCCTCCAGGAGAGAGGCCCAAGCAAGACACGCCCCGAGGAGCGTCTTGCCACGTGTCAACACTGGGTCTGACTGAGCGTCTCCAGGAGAGAGGCCCAAGCAAGACGCGCCCCGAGGAGCGTCTTGCCACATGTCACCACTGGGTCTGACTGAGCGCCTCCAGGAGAGAGGCCAAATCAAGACGCGCCCCGAGGAGCGTCTTGCCACATGTTAGCACTGGGTCTGACTGAGCGCCTCCAGGAGAGAAGCCCCAGCAAGACGCGCCCCGAGGAGCGTCTTACCACATGTCAGCACTCGGTCTGACTGAACGCCTCCAGGAGAGAAGCCCAAGCAAGACGCGCCCCGAGGAGCGTCTTGCCACATGTCAGCACTCGGTCTGACTGAACGCCTCCAGGAGAGAAGCCCCAGCAAGACGCGCCCCGAGGAGCGTCTTGCCACATGTAAGCACTGGGTCTGACTGAGCGCCTCCAGGAGAGAGGCCCCAGCAAGACACGCCCCGAGGAGCGTCTTGCCACATATCAACAATGGGTCTGACTGAGGGCCTCCATGAGAGAAGCCCAAGCAAGACGCGCCCCGAGGAGCTTCTTGCCACATGTCAGCACTCGGTCTGACTGAGCGACTCCAGGAGAGTGGCCCAAGCAAGACTCGCCCCGAGGAGCGTCTTGCCACATATCAACAATGGGTCTGACTGAGGGCCTCCATGAGAGAAGCCCAAGCAAGACGCGTCCCGAGGAGCGTCTTGCCACATGTCATCACTCGGTCTGACTGAACGCCTCCAGGAGAGAAGCCCCAGCAAGACGCGCCCCGAGGAGCGTCTTGCCACATGTAAGCACTGGGTCTGACTGAGCGCCTCCAGGAGAGAGGCCCAAGCAAGACGCGCCCCGAGGAGCGTCTTGCCACATGTCAACAATGGGTCTGACTGAGGGCCTCCAGGAGAGAAGCCCAAGCAAGATGCGCCCAAAGGAGCGTCTTGCCACATGTAAACAATGGGTCTGACTGAGGGCCTCCAGGAGAGAAGCCCAAGCAAGACGCGCCCCGAGGAGCGTCTTGCCACATGGCAGCACTCGGTCTGACTGAGCGCCTCCAGGAGAAAGGCCCAAGCAAGACGCGCCCCGAGGAGCGTCTTGCCACATATCAACAATGGGTCTGACTGAGGGCCTCCATGAGAGAAGCCCAAGCAAGACGCGCCCCGAGGAGCGTCTTGCCACATGTCACAACTGGGTCTGACTGAGCGCCTCCAGGAGAGAGGCCCAAGCAAGACACGCCCCGAGGAGCGTCTTGCCACGTGTCAACACTGGGTCTGACTGAGCGTCTCCAGGAGAGAGGCCCAAGCAAGACGCGCCCCGAGGAGCGTCTTGCCACATGTCACCACTGGGTCTGACTGAGCGCCTCCAGGAGAGAGGCCCAATCAAGACGCGCCCCGAGGAGCGTCTTGCCACATGTTAGCACTGGGTCTGACTGAGCGCCTCCAGGAGAGAAGCCCCAGCAAGACGCGCCCCGAGGAGCGTCTTACCACATGTCAGCACTCGGTCTGACTGAACGCCTCCAGGAGAGAAGCCCAAGCAAGACGCGCCCCGAGGAGCGTCTTGCCACATGTCAGCACTCGGTCTGACTGAACGCCTCCAGGAGAGAAGCCCCAGCAAGACGCGCCCCGAGGAGCGTCTTGCCACATGTAAGCACTGGGTCTGACTGAGCGCCTCCAGGAGAGAGGCCCCAGCAAGACACGCCCCGAGGAGCGTCTTGACACATGTCAACACTGGGGCTGACATAGGGCCTCCAGGAGAGAGGCCCAAGCAAGATGCGCCCCGAGGAGCATCTTGCCACATGTAAACAATGGGTCTGACTGAGGGCCTCCAGGAGAGAAGCACAAGCAAGACGCGCCCCGAGGAGCGTCTTGCCACATGTCAACAATGGGTCTGACTGAGGGCCTCCAGGAGAGAAGCCAAAGCAAGACGCGCCCCGAGGAGCGTCTTGCCACATGTCAGCACTCGGTCTGACTGAGCACCTCCAGGAGAGAGGCCCAAGCAAGACGCACCCCGAGGAGCGTCTTGACACATGTCAACACTGGGGCTGACAGTGGGCCTCCAGGAGAGAGGCCCAAGCAAGATGCGCCCCAAGGAGCGTCTTGCCACATGTAAACAATGTGTCTGGCTGAGGACCTCCAGGAGAGAAGCCCAAGCAAGACGCGCCCCGAGGAGCGTCTTGCCACATGTCAGCACTCGGTCTGACTGAGCGCCTCCAGGAGAGAGGCCCAATCAAGACGCGCCCCGAGGAGCGTCTTGCCACATATCAACAATGGGTCTGACTGAGGGCCTCCATGAGAGAAGCCCAAGCAAGACGCGCCCCGAGGAGCGTCTTGTCACGTGTCAACACTGGGTCTGACTGAGCATCTCCAGGAGAGAGGCTCAAGCAAGACGCGCCCCGAAGAGCGTCTTGCCACATGTCACCACTGGGTCTGACTGAGCGCCTCCAGGAGAGAGGCCCAAGCAAGACGCGCCCCGAGGAGCGTCTTGCCACATGTAAGCACTGGGTCTGACTGAGCGCCTCCAGGAGAGAGGACCAAGCAAGACGCGCCCCGAGGAGCGTCTTGCCACATGTCAACAATGGGTCTGACTGAAGGCCTCCAGGAGAGAAGCCCAAGCAAGATACGCCCAAAGGAGCGTCTTGCCACATGTAAACAATGGGTCTGACTCAGGGCCTCCAGGAGAGACGCCCAAGCAAGACGCGCCCCGAGCAGCGTCTTGCCACATGTCAGCACTCGGTCTGACTGAGCGCCTCCAGGAGAGAGGCCCAAGCAAGACGCGCCCCGAGGAGAGTCTTGCCACATATCAACAATGGGTCTGACTGAGGGCCTCCATGAGAGAAGCCCAAGAAAGACGCGCCCCGAGGAGCGTCTTGCCACATGTCACCACTGGGTCTGACTGAGCACCTCCAGGAGAGAGGCCCAAGCAAGACGCGCCCCGAGGAGCGTCTTGCCACGTGTCAACACTGGGTCTGACTGAGCGTCTCCAGGAGAGAGGCCCAAGCAAGACGCGCCCCGAGGAGCGTCTTGCCACATGTCACCACTGGGTCTGACTGAGCGCCTCCAGGAGAGAGGCCCAAGCAAGACGCGCCCCGAGGAGCGTCTTGCCACATGTAAGCACTGGGTCTGATTGAGCGCCTCCAGGAGAGAAGCCCCAGCAAGACGCGCCCCGAGGAGCGTCTTACCACATGTCAGCACTGGGTCTGACTGAGCGCCTCCAGGAGAGAGGCCCCAGCAAGACGCGCCCCGAGGAGCGTCTTGACACATGTCAACACTGGGGCTGACAGAGGGCCTCCAGGAGAGAGGCCCAAGCAAGATGCGCCCCGAGGAGCGTCTTGCCACATGTAAACAATGGGTCTGACTGAGGACCTCCAGGAGAGAGGCCCAAGCAAGACGCGCCCCGAGGAGCGTCTTGCCACATGTCAGCACTCGGTCTGACTGAGCACCTCCAGGAGAGAGGCCCAAGCAATACGCACCCCGAGGAGCGTCTTGACACATGTCAACACTGGGGCTGACAGAGGGCCTCCAGGAGAGAGGCCCAAGCAAGATGCGCCCCAAGGAGCGTCTTGCCACATGTAAACAATGTGTCTGGCTGAGGGCCTCCAGGAGAGAAGCCCAAGCAAGACGCGCCCCGAGGAGCGTCTTGCCACATGTCAGCACTCGGTCTGACTGACCGCCTCCAGGAGAGAGGCCCAATCAAGACGCGCCCCGAGGAGCGTCTTGCCACATATCAACAATGAGTCTGACTGAGGGCCTCCATGAGAGAAGCCCAAGCAAGACGCGCCCCGAGGAGCGTCTTGTCACGTGTCAACACTGGGTCTGACTGAGCATCTCCAGGAGAGAGGCTCAAGCAAGACGCGCCCCGAAGAGCGTCTTGCCACATGTCACCACTGGGTCTGACTGAGCGCCTCCAGGAGAGAGGCCCAAGCAAGACGCGCCCCGAGGAGCGTCTTGCCACATGTAAGCACTGGGTCTGACTGAGCGCCTCCAGGAGAGAGGACCAAGCAAGACGCGCCCCGAGGAGCGTCTTGCCACATGTCAACAATGGGTCTGACTGAAGGCCTCCAGGAGAGAAGCCCAAGCAAGATGCGCCCAAAGGAGCGTCTTGCCACATGTAAACAATGGGTCTGACTCAGGGCCTCCAGGAGAGAAGCCCAAGCAAGACGCGCCCCGAGCAGCGTCTTGCCACATGTCAGCACTCGGTCTGACTGAGCGCCTCCAGGAGAGAGGCCCAAGCAAGACGCGCCCCGAGGAGCGTCTTGCCACATATCAACAATGGGTCTGACTGAGGGCCTCCATGAGAGAAGCCCAAGCAAGACGCGCCCCGAGGAGCGTCTTGCCACATGTCACCACTGGGTCTGACTGAGCGCCTCCAGGAGAGAGGCCCAAGCAAGACGCGCCCCGAGGAGCGTCTTGCCACATGTAAGCACTGGGTCTGATTGAGCGCCTCCAGGAGAGAAGCCCCAGCAAGACGCGCCCCGAGGAGCGTCTTACCACATGTCAGCACTGGGTCTGACTGAGCGCCTCCAGGAGAGAGGCCCCAGCAAGACGCGCCCCGAGGAGCGTCTTGACACATGTCAACACTGGGGCTGACAGAGGGCCTCCAGGAGAGAGGCCCAAGCAAGATGCGCCCCGAGGAGCGTCTTGCCACATGTAAACAATGGGTCTGACTGAGGGCCTCCAGGAGATAAGCACAAGCAAGACGCGCCCCGAGGAGCGTCTTGCCACATGTCAACAATGGGTCTGACTGAGGGCCTTCAGGAGAGAAGCCCAAGCAAGACGCGCCCCGAGGAGCGTCTTGCCACATGTCAGCACTCGGTCTGACTGAGCGCCTCCAGGAGAGAGGCCCAAGCAAGACGCACCCCGAGGAGCGTCTTGACACATGTCAACACTGGGGATGACAGAGGGCCTCCAGGAGAGAGGCCCAAGCAAGATGCGCCCCAAGGAGCGTCTTGCCACATCTAAACAATGGGTCTGACTGAGGGCCTCCAGGAGAGAAGCCCAAGCAAGACGCGCACCGAGGAGCGTCTTGCCACATGTCAGCACTCGGTCTGACTGAGCGCCTCCAGGAGAGAGGCCCAAGCAAGACGCGCCCAAAGGAGCGTCTTGCCACATGTAAACAATGGGTCTGACTCAGGGCCTCCAGGAGAGAAGCCCAAGCAAGACGCGCCCCGAGGAGCGTCTTGCCACATGTCAGCACTCGGTCTGACTGAGCGCCTCCAGGAGAGAGGCCCAAGCAAGATGCGCCCAAAGGAGCGTCTTGCCACATGTAAACAATGGGTCTGACTCAGGGCCTCCAGGAGAGAAGCCCAAGCAAGACGCGCCCCGAGCAGCGTCTTGCCACATGTCAGCACTCGGTCTGACTGAGCGCCTCCAGGAGAGAGGCCCAAGCAAGACGCGCCCCGAGGAGCGTCTTGCCACATATCAACAATGGGTCTGACTGAGGGCCTCCATGAGAGAAGCCCAAGCAAGACGCGCCCCGAGGAGCGTCTTGCCACATGTCACCACTGGGTCTGACTGAGCACCTCCAGGAGAGAGGCCCAAGCAAGACGCGCCCCGAGGAGCGTCTTGCCACGTGTCAACACTGGGTCTGACTGAGCGTCTCCAGGAGAGAGGCCCAAGCAAGACGCGCCCCGAGGAGCGTCTTGCCACATGTCACCACTGGGTCTGACTGAGCGCCTCCAGGAGAGAGGCCCAAGCAAGACGCGCCCCGAGGAGCGTCTTGCCACATGTAAGCACTGGGTCTGATTGAGCGCCTCCAGGAGAGAAGCCCCAGCAAGACGCGCCCCGAGGAGCGTCTTACCACATGTCAGCACTGGGTCTGACTGAGCGCCTCCAGGAGAGAGGCCCCAGCAAGACGCGCCCCGAGGAGCGTCTTGACACATGTCAACACTGGGGCTGACAGAGGGCCTCCAGGAGAGAGGCCCAAGCAAGATGCGCCCCGAGGAGCGTCTTGCCACATGTAAACAATGGGTCTGACTGAGGGCCTCCAGGAGATAAGCACAAGCAAGACGCGCCCCGAGGAGCGTCTTGCCACATGTCAACAATGGGTCTGACTGAGGGCCTTCAGGAGAGAAGCCCAAGCAAGACGCGCCCCGAGGAGCGTCTTGCCACATGTCAGCACTCGGTCTGACTGAGCGCCTCCAGGAGAGAGGCCCAAGCAAGACGCACCCCGAGGAGCGTCTTGACACATGTCAACACTGGGGATGACAGAGGGCCTCCAGGAGAGAGGCCCAAGCAAGATGCGCCCCAAGGAGCGTCTTGCCACATCTAAACAATGGGTCTGACTGAGGGCCTCCAGGAGAGAAGCCCAAGCAAGACGCGCCCCGAGGAGCGTCTTGCCACATGTCAGCACTCGGTCTGACTGAGCGCCTCCAGGAGAGAGGCCCAAGCAAGACGCGCCCCGAGGAGCGTCTTGCCACATATCAACAATGGGTCTGACTGAGGGCCTCCATGAGAGAAGCCCAAGCAAGACGCGCCCCGAGGAGCGTCTTGTCACGTGTCAACACTGGGTCTGACTGAGCATCTCCAGGAGAGAGGCTCAAGCAAGACGCGCCCCGAAGAGCGTCTTGCCACATGTCACCACTGGGTCTGACTGAGCGCCTCCAGGAGAGAGGCCCAAGCAAGACGCGCCCCGAGGAGCGTCTTGCCACATGTAAGCACTGGGTCTGACTGAGCACCTCCAGGAGAGAGGCCCCAGCAAGACGCGCCCCGAGGAGCGTCTTGCCTTATGTCAGCACTCGGTCTGACTGAGCGCCTCCAGGAGAGAGGCCCAAGCAAGACGCGCCCCGAGGAGCGTCTTGCCACATGTCAACAATGGGTCTGACTGAGGGCCTCCAGGAGAGAAGCCCAAGCAAGACGCGCCCCGAGGAGCGTCTTGCCACATGTCAACAATGGGTCTGACTGAGGGCCTCCAAGAGAGAAGCCTAAGCAAGACTCGCCCCGAGGAGCGTCTTGCACCATGTCAACACTGGGTCTGACTGAGCACCTCCAGGAGAGAGGCCCAAGCAAGACTCGCCCCGAGGAGCGTCTTGCCACATATCAACAATGGGTCTGACTGAGGGCCTCCATGAGAGAAGCCCAAGCAAGACGCGCCCCGAGGAGCGTCTTGCCACATGTCAGCACTCGGTCTGACTGAGCGCCTCCAGGAGAGAGGCCCAAGCAAGACGCGCCCCGAGGAGCGTCTTGCCACATATCAACAATGGGTCTGACTGAGGGCCTCCATGAGAGAAGCCCAAGCAAGACGCGCCCCGAGGAGCGTCTTGTCACGTGTCAACACTGGGTCTGACTGAGCGTCTCCAGGAGAGAGGCCCAAGCAAGACGCGCCCCGAGGAGCGTCTTGCCACATGTCACCACTCGGTCTGACTGAGTGCCTCCAGGAGAGAGGCCCAAGCAAGACGCGCCCCGAGGAGCGTCTTGCCACATGTCAACAATGAGTCTGACTGAGGGCCTCCAGGAGTGAAGCCCAAGCAAGACGCGTCCCGAGGAGTGTCTTGCCACATGTTCGCACTCGGTCTGAATGAGCGTCTCCAGGAGAGAGGCCCAAGCAAGACGCGCCCCGAGGAGCGTTATGCCACATATCAACAATGGGTCTGACTGAGGGCCTCCATGAGAGAAGCCCAAGCAAGACGCGCCCCGAGGAGCGTCTTGTCACGTGTCAACACTGGGTCTGACTGAGCGTCTCCAGGAGAGAGGCCCAAGCAAGACGCGCCCTGAGGAGCTTCTTGCCACATGTCACCACTGGGTCTGACTGAGCGCCTCCAGGAGAGAGGCCCAAGCACGACGCGCCCCGAGGAGCGTCTTGCCACATGTCAACAATGAGTCTGACTGAGGGCCTCCAGGAGAGAAGCCCAAGCAAGACGCGTCCCGAGGAGTGTCTTGCCACATGTCAGCACTCGGCCTGACTGAGCGCCTCCAGGAGAGAGGCCCAAGCAAGACGCGCCCCGAGGAGCGTCTTGCCACATGTCAACAATGGGTCTGACTGAGGGCCTCCAGGAGAGAAGCCCAAGCAAGACGCGTCCCGAGGAGCGTCTTGCCACATGTCAGCACTCGGTCTGACTGAACGCCTCCAGGAGAGAAGCCCCAGCAAGACGCGCCCCGAGGAGCGTCTTGCCACATGTAAGCACTGGGTCTGACTGAGCGCCTCCAGGAGAGAGGCCCAAGCAAGACGCGCCCCGAGGAGCGTCTTGCCACATGTCAACAATGGGTCTGACTGAGGGCCTCCAGGAGAGAAGCCCAAGCAAGATGCGCCCAAAGGAGCGTCTTGCCACATGTAAACAATGGGTCTGACTGAGGGCCTCCAGGAGAGAAGCCCAAGCAAGACGCGCCCCGAGGAGCGTCTTGCCACATGTCAGCACTCGGTCTGAATGAGCGCCTCCAGGAGAGAGGCCCAAGCAAGACGCGCCCCGAGGAGCATCTTGCCACATATCAACAATGGGTCTGACTGAGGGCCTCCATGAGAGAAGCCCAAGCAAGACGCGCCCCGAGGAGCGTCTTGCCACATGTCACCACTGGGTCTGACTGAGCGCCTCCAGGAGAGAGGCCCAAGCAAGACACGCCCCGAGGAGCGTCTTGCCACGTGTCAACACTGGGTCTGACTGAGCGTCTCCAGGAGAGAGGCCCAATCAAGACGCGCCCCGAGGAGCGTCTTGCCACATGTAAGCACTGGGTCTGACTGAGCGCCTCCAGGAGAGAAGCCCCAGCAAGACGCGCCCCGAGGAGCGTCTTACCACATGTCAGCACTCGGTCTGACTGAACGCCTCCAGGAGAGAAGCCCCAGCAAGACGCGCCCCGAGGAGCGTCTTGCCACATGTAAGCACTGGGTCTGACTGAGCGCCTCCAGGAGAGAGGCCCCAGCAAGACGCGCCCCGAGGAGCGTCTTGCCACATGTCAACAATGGGTCTGACTGAGGGCCTCCAGGAGAGAAGCCCAAGCAAGACGCGCCCCGAGGAGCGTCTTGCCACATGTCAGCACTCGGTCTGACTGAGCGCCTCCAGGAGAGAGGCCCAAGCAAGACGCACCCCGAGGAGCGTCTTGACACATGTCAACACTGGGGCTGACAGAGGGCCTCCAGGAGAGAAGCCCAAGCAAGACGCACCCCGAGGAGCGTCTTGCCACATGTCAGCACTCGGTCTGACTGAGCGCCTCCAGGAGAGAGGCCCAAGCAAGACGCGCCCCGAGGAGCGTCTTGCCACATGTCAACAATGAGTCTGACTGAGGGCCTCCAGGAGAGAAGCCCAAGCAAGACGCGTCCCGAGGAGTGTCTTGCCACATGTCAGCACTCGGCCTGACTGAGCGCCTCCAGGAGAGAGGCCCAAGCAAGACGCGCCCCGAGGAGCGTCTTGCCACATGTCAACAATGGGTCTGACTGAGGGCCTCCAGGAGAGAAGCCCAAGCAAGACGCGTCCCGAGGAGCGTCTTGCCACATGTCAGCACTCGGTCTGACTGAACGCCTCCAGGAGAGAAGCCCCAGCAAGACGCGCCCCGAGGAGCGTCTTGCCACATGTAAGCACTGGGTCTGACTGAGCGCCTCCAGGAGAGAGGCCCAAGCAAGACGCGCCCCGAGGAGCGTCTTGCCACATGTCAACAATGGGTCTGACTGAGGGCCTCCAGGAGAGAAGCCCAAGCAAGATGCGCCCAAAGGAGCGTCTTGCCACATGTAAACAATGGGTCTGACTGAGGGCCTCCAGGAGAGAAGCCCAAGCAAGACGCGCCCCGAGGAGCGTCTTGCCACATGTCAGCACTCGGTCTGAATGAGCGCCTCCAGGAGAGAGGCCCAAGCAAGACGCGCCCCGAGGAGCATCTTGCCACATATCAACAATGGGTCTGACTGAGGGCCTCCATGAGAGAAGCCCAAGCAAGACGCGCCCCGAGGAGCGTCTTGCCACATGTCACCACTGGGTCTGACTGAGCGCCTCCAGGAGAGAGGCCCAAGCAAGACACGCCCCGAGGAGCGTCTTGCCACGTGTCAACACTGGGTCTGACTGAGCGTCTCCAGGAGAGAGGCCCAATCAAGACGCGCCCCGAGGAGCGTCTTGCCACATGTAAGCACTGGGTCTGACTGAGCGCCTCCAGGAGAGAAGCCCCAGCAAGACGCGCCCCGAGGAGCGTCTTACCACATGTCAGCACTCGGTCTGACTGAACGCCTCCAGGAGAGAAGCCCCAGCAAGACGCGCCCCGAGGAGCGTCTTGCCACATGTAAGCACTGGGTCTGACTGAGCGCCTCCAGGAGAGAGGCCCCAGCAAGACGCGCCCCGAGGAGCGTCTTGCCACATGTCAACAATGGGTCTGACTGAGGGCCTCCAGGAGAGAAGCCCAAGCAAGACGCGCCCCGAGGAGCGTCTTGCCACATGTCAGCACTCGGTCTGACTGAGCGCCTCCAGGAGAGAGGCCCAAGCAAGACGCACCCCGAGGAGCGTCTTGACACATGTCAACACTGGGGCTGACAGAGGGCCTCCAGGAGAGAAGCCCAAGCAAGACGCACCCCGAGGAGCGTCTTGCCACATGTCAGCACTCGGTCTGACTGAGCGCCTCCAGGAGAGAGGCCCAAGCAAGACGCGCCCCGAGGAGCGTCTTGCCACATATCAACAATGGGTCTGACTGAGGGCCTCCATGAGAGAAGCCCAAGCAAGACGCGCCCCGAGGAGCGTCTTGTCACGTGTCAACACTGGGTCTGACTGAGCATCTCCAGGAGAGAGGCTCAAGCAAGACGCGCCCCGAAGAGCGTCTTGCCACATGTCACCACTGGGTCTGACTGAGCGCCTCCAGGAGAGAGGCCCAAGCAAGACGCGCCCCGAGGAGCGTCTTGCCACATGTAAGCACTGGGTCTGACTGAGCGCCTCCAGGAGAGAGGCCCAAGCAAGACGCGCCCCAAGGAGCGTCTTGCCACATGTCAACAATAAGTCTGACTGAGGGCCTCCAGGAGAGAAGCCCAAGCAAGATGCGCCCAAAGGAGCGTCTTGCCACATGTAAACAATGGGTCTGACTCAGGGCCTCCAGGAGAGAAGCCCAAGCAAGACGCGCCCCGAGGAGCGTCTTGCCACGTGTCAACACTGGGTCTGACTGAGCGTCTCCAGGAGAGAGGCCCAAGCAAGACGCGCCCCGAGGAGCGTCTTGCCACATGTCACCACTGGGTCTGACTGAGCGCCTCCAGTAGAGAGGCCCAAGCAAGACGCGCCCCGAGGAGCGTCTTGCCACATGTAAGCACTGGGTCTGACTGAGCGCCTCCAGGAGAGAAGCCCCAGCAAGACGCGCCCAGAGGAGCGTCTTACCACATGTCAGCACTGGGTCTGACTGAGCGCCTCCAGGAGAGAGGCCCCAGCAAGACGCGCCCCGAGGAGCGTCTTGACACATGTCAACACTGGGGCTGACAGAGGGCCTCCAGGAGAGAGGCCCAAGCAAGATGCGCCCCGAGGAGCGTCTTGCCACATGTAAACAATGGGTCTGACTGAGGGCCTCCAGGAGAGAAGCACAAGCAAGACGCGCCCCGAGGAGCGTCTTGCCACATGTCAACAATGGGTCTGACTGAGGGCCTCCAGGAGAGAAGCCCAAGCAAGACGCGCCCCGAGGAGCGTCTTGCCACATGTCAGCACTCGGTCTGACTAAGCGCCTCCAGGAGAGAGGCCCAAGCAAGACGCACCCCGAGGAGCGTCTTGACACATGTCAACACTGGGGATGACAGAGGGCCTCCAGGAGAGAAGCCCAAGCAAGATGCGCCCCAAGGAGCGTCTTGCCACATGTAAACAATGGGTCTGACTGAGGGCCTCCAGGAGAGAAGCCCAAGCAAGACGCGCCCCGAGGAGCGTCTTGCCACATGTCAGCACTCGGTCTGACTGAGCGCCTCCAGGAGAGAGGCCCAAGCAAGACGCGCCCCGAGGAGCGTCGTGCCACATATCAACAATGGGTCTGACTGAGGGCCTCCATGAGAGAAGCCCAAGCAAGACGCGCCCCGAGGAGCGTCTTGTCACGTGTCAACACTGGGTCTGACTGAGCATCTCCAGGAGAGAGGCCCAAGCAAGACGCGCCCCGAGGAGCGTCTTGCCACATGTAAGCACTGGGTCTGACTGAGGGCCTCCAAGAGAGAAGCCTAAGAAAGACGCGCCCCGAGGAGCGTCTTGCCACATGTCAACAATAGGTCTGACTGAGGGCCTCCAAGAGAGAAGCCTAAGCAAGACGCGCCCCGAGGAGCGTCTTGCACCATGTCAACACTGGGTCTGACTGAGCACCTCCAGGAGAGAGGCCCAAGCAAGACTCGCCCCGAGGAGCGTCTTGCCACATATCAACAATGGGTCTGACTGAGGGCCTCCATGAGAGAAGCCCAAGCAAGACGCGCCCCGAGGAGCGTCTTGCCACATGTCAGCACTCGGTCTGACTGAGCGCCTCCAGGAGAGAGGCCCAAGCAAGACGCGCCCCGAGGAGCGTCTTGCCACATATCAACAATGGGTCTGACTGAGGGCCTCCATGAGAGAAGCCCAAGCAAGACGCGCCCCGAGGAGCGTCTTGTCACGTGTCAACAATGGGTCTGACTGAGGGCCTCCATGAGAGAAGCCCAAGCAAGATGCGCCCCGAGGAGCGTCTTGTCACGTGTCAACACTGGGTCTGACTGAGCATCTCCAGGAGAGAGGCCCAAGCAAGACGCGCCCTGAGGAGCTTCTTGCCACATGTCAGCACTCGGTCTGACTGAGCGCCTCCAGGAGAGAGGCCCAAGCAAGACGCACCCCGAGGAGTGTCTTGACACATGTCAACACTGGGGCTGACAGAGGGCCTCCAGGAGAGAAGCCCAAGCAAGACGCACCCCGAGGAGCGTCTTGCCACATGTCAGCACTCGGTCTGACTGAGCGCCTCCAGGAGAGAGGCCCAAGCAAGACGCGCCCCGAGGAGCGTCTTGCCACATATCAACAATGGGTCTGACTGAGGGCCTCCATGAGAGAAGCCCAAGCAAGACGCGCCCCGAGGAGCGTCTTGTCACGTGTCAACACTGGGTCTGACTGAGCATCTCCAGGAGAGAGGCTCAAGCAAGACGCGCCCCGAAGAGCGTCTTGCCACATGTCACCACTGGGTCTGACTGAGCGCCTCCAGGAGAGAGGCCCAAGCAAGACGCGCCCCGAGGAGCGTCTTGCCACATGTAAGCACTGGGTCTGACTGAGCGCCTCCAGGAGAGAGGCCCAAGCAAGACGCGCCCCGAGGAGCGTCTTGCCACATGTCAACAATAAGTCTGACTGAAGGCCTCCAGGAGAGAAGCCCAAGCAAGATGCGCCCAAAGGAGCGTCTTGCCACATGTAAACAATGGGTCTGACTCAGGGCCTCCAGGAGAGAAGCCCAAGCAAGACGCGCCCCGAGCAGCGTCTTGCCACATGTCAGCACTCGGTCTGACTGAGCGCCTCCAGGAGAGAGGCCCAAGCAAGACGCGCCCCGAGGAGCGTCTTGCCACATATCAACAATGGGTCTGACTGAGGGCCTCCATGAGAGAAGCCCAAGCAAGACGCGCCCCGAGGAGCGTCTTGCCACATGTCACAACTGGGTCTGACTGATCGCCTCCAGGAGAGAGGCCCAAGCAAGACGCGCCCCGAGGAGCGTCTTGCCACGTGTCAACACTGGGTCTGACTGAGCGTCTCCAGGAGAGAGGCCCAAGCAAGACGCGCCCCGAGGAGCGTCTTGCCACATGTCACCACTGGGTCTGACTGAGCGCCTCCAGGAGAGAGGCCCAAGCAAGACGCGCCCCGAGGAGCGTCTTGCCACATGTAAGCACTGGGTCTGACTGAGCGCCTCCAGGAGAGAAGCCCCAGCAAGACGCGCCCAGAGGAGCGTCTTACCACATGTCAGCACTGGGTCTGACTGAGCGCCTCCAGGAGAGAGGCCCCAGCAAGACGCGCCCCGAGGAGCGTCTTGACACATGTCAACACTGGGGCTGACAGAGGGCCTCCAGGAGAGAGGCCTAAGCAAGATGCGCCCCGAGGAGCGTCTTGCCACATGTAAACAATGGGTCTGACTGAGGGCCTCCAGGAGAGAAGCACAAGCAAGACGCGCCCCGAGGAGCGTCTTGCCACATGTCAACAATGGGTCTGACTGAGGGCCTCCAGGAGAGAAGCCCAAGCAAGACGCGCCCCGAGGAGCGTCTTGCCACATGTCAGCACTCGGTCTGACTAAGCGCCTCCAGGAGAGAGGCCCAAGCAAGACGCACCCCGAGGAGCGTCTTGACACATGTCAACACTGGGGATGACAGAGGGCCTCCAGGAGAGAAGCCCAAGCAAGATGCGCCCCAAGGAGCGTCTTGCCACATGTAAACAATGGGTCTGACTGAGGGCCTCCAGGAGAGAAGCCCAAGCAAGACGCGCCCCGAGGAGCGTCTTGCCACATGTCAGCACTCGGTCTGACTGAGCGCCTCCAGGAGATAGGCCCAAGCAAGACGCCCCCCGAGGAGCGTCTTGCCACATATCAACAATGGGTCTGACTGAGGGCCTCCATGAGAGAAGCCCAAGCAAGACGCGCCCCGAGGAGCGTCTTGTCACGTGTCAACACTGGGTCTGACTGAGCATCTCCAGGAGAGAGGCCCAAGCAAGACGCGCCCCGAGGAGCGTCTTGCCACATGTAAGCACTGGGTCTGACTGAGGGCCTCCAAGAGAGAAGCCTAAGAAAGATGCGCCCCGAGGAGCGTCTTGCCACATGTCAACAATAGGTCTGACTGAGGGCCTCCAAGAGAGAAGCCTAAGCAAGACGCGCCCCGAGGAGCGTCTTGCACCATGTCAACACTGGGTCTGACTGAGCACCTCCAGGAGAGAGGCCCAAGCAAGACTCGCCCCGAGGAGCGTCTTGCCACATATCAACAATGGGTCTGACTGAGGGCCTCCATGAGAGAAGCCCAAGCAAGACGCGCCCCGAGGAGCGTCTTGCCACATGTCAGCACTCGGTCTGACTGAGCGCCTCCAGGAGAGAGGCCCAAGCAAGACGCGCCCCGAGGAGCGTCTTGCCACATATCAACAATGGGTCTGACTGAGGGCCTCCATGAGAGAAGCCCAAGCAAGACGCGCCCCGAGGAGCGTCTTGTCACGTGTCAACACTGGGTCTGACTGAGCGTCTCCAGGAGAGAGGCCCAAGCAAGACGCGCCCCGAGGAGCGTCTTGCCACATGTCACCACTCGGTCTGACTGAGTGCCTCCAGGAGAGAGGCCCAAGCAAGACGCGCCCCGAGGAGCGTCTTGCCACATGTCAACAATGAGTCTGACTGAGGGCCTCCAGGAGAGAAGCCCAAGCAAGACGCGTCCCGAGGAGTGTCTTGCCACATGTCAGCACTCGGTCTGAATGAGCGCCTCCAGGAGAGAGGCCCAAGCAAGACGCGCCCCGAGGAGCGTCTTGCCACATATCAACAATGGGTCTGACTGAGGGCCTCCATGAGAGAAGCCCAAGCAAGATGCGCCCCGAGGAGCGTCTTGTCACGTGTCAACACTGGGTCTGACTGAGCGTCTCCAGGAGAGAGGCCCAAGCAAGACGCGCCCTGAGGAACTTCTTGCCACATGTCACCACTGGGTCTGACTGAGCGCCTCCAGGAGAGAGGCCCAAGCAAGACGCGCCGCGAGGAGCGTCTTGCCACATGTCAACAATGAGTCTGACTGAGGGCCTCCAGGAGAGAAGCCCAAGCAAGACCCGTCCCGAGGAGTGTCTTGCCACATGTCAGCACTCGGCGTGACTGAGCGCCTCCAGGAGAGAGGCCCAAGCAAGACGCGCCCCGAGGAGCGTCTTGCCACATATCAACAATGGGTCTGACTGAGGGCCTCCATGAGAGAAGCCCAAGCAAGACGTGCCCCGAGGAGCGTCTTGTCACGTGTCAACACTGGGTCTGACTGAGCGTCTCCAGGAGAGAGGCCCAAGCAAGACGCGCCCCGAGGAGCGTCTTGCCACATGTCACCACTGGGTCTGACTGAGCGCCTCCAGGAGAGAAGCCCAAGCAAGACGCGCCCCGAGGAGCGTCTTGCCACATGTCAACAATGAGTCTGACTGAGGGCCTCCAGGAGAGAAGCCCAAGCAAGACGCGTCCCGAGGAGTGTCTTGCCACATGTCAGCACTCGGTCTCACTGAACGCCTCCAGGAGAGAAGCCCCAGCAAGACCCGCCCCGAGGAGCGTCTTGCCACATGTAAGCACTGGGTCTGACTGAGCGCCTCCAGGAGAGAGGCCCCAGCAAGACGCGCCCCGAGGAGCGTCTTGCCTTATGTCAGCACTCGGTCTGACTGAGCGCCTCCAGGAGAGAGTTCCAAGCAAGACGCGCCCCGAGGAGCGTCTTGCCACATGACAACAATGGGTCTGACTGAGGGCCTCCAGGAGAGAAGCCCAAGCAAGACGCGCCCCGAGGATCGTCTTGCCACATGTCAGCACTCGGTCTGACTGAGCGCCTCCAGGAGAGAGGCCCAAGCAAGACGCACCCCGAGGAGCGTCTTGACACATGTCAACACTGGGGCTGACAGAAGGCCTCCAGGAGAGAGGCCCAAGCAAGATGCGCACCGAGGAGCGTCTTGCCACATGTGAACAATGGGTCTGACTGAGGGCCTCCAGGAGAGAAGCCCAAGCAAGACGCGCCCCGAGGAGCGTCTTGCCACATGTCAACAATGGGTCTGACTGAGGGCCTCCAGGAGAGAAGCCCAAGCAAGACGCGCCCCGAGGAGCGTCTTGCCACATGTCAGCACTCGGTCTGACTGAGCGCCTCCAGGAGAGAGGCCCAAGCAAGACGCGCCCCGAGGAGCGTCTTGCCACATATCAACAATGGGTCTGACTGAGGGCCTCCATGAGAGAAGCCCAAGCAAGACGCGCCCCGAGGAGCGTCTTGTCACGTGTCAACACTGGGTCTGACTGAGCATCTCCAGGAGAGAGGCTCAAGCAAGACGCGCCCCGAGGAGCGTCTTGCCTTATGTCAGCACTCGGTCTGACTGAGCGCCTCCAGGAGAGAGGCCCAAGCAAGACGCGCCCCGAGGAGCGTCTTGCCACATGTCAACAATGGGTCTGACTGAGGGCCTCCAGGAGAGAAGCCCAAGCAAGACGCGCCCCGAGGAGCGTCTTGCCACATGTCAACAATGGGTCTGACTGAGGGCCTCCAAGAGAGAAGCCTAAGCAAGACGCGCCCCGAGGAGCGTCTTGCACCATGTCAACACTGGGTCTGACTGAGCACCTCCAGGAGAGAGGCCCAAGCAAGACTCGCCCCGAGGAGCGTCTTGCCACATATCAACAATGGGTCTGACTGAGGGCCTCCATGAGAGAAGCCCAAGCAAGACGCGCCCCGAGGAGCGTCTTGCCACATGTCAGCACTCGGTCTGACTGAGCGCCTCCAGGAGAGAGGCCCAAGCAAGACGCGCCCCGAGGAGCGTCTTGCCACATATCAACAATGGGTCTCACTGAGGGCCTCCATGAGAGAAGCCCAAGCAAGACGCGCCCCGAGGAGCGTCTTGTCACGTGTCAACACTGGGTCTGACTGAGCGTCTCCAGGAGAGAGGCCCAAGCAAGACGCGCCCCGAGGAGCGTCTTGCGACATGTCACCACTCGGTCTGACTGAGTGCCTCCAGGAGAGAGGCCCAAGCAAGACGCGCCCCGAGGAGCGTCTTGCCACATGTCAACAATGAGTCTGACTGAGGGCCTCCAGGAGAGAAGCCCAAGCAAGACGCGTCCCGAGGAGTGTCTTGCCACATGTCAGCACTCGGTCTGAATGAGCGCCTCCAGGAGAGAGGCCCAAGCAAGACGCGCCCCGAGGAGCGTCTTGCCACATATCAACAATGGGTCTGACTGAGGGCCTCCATGAGAGAAGCCCAAGCAAGACGCGCCCCGAGGAGCGTCTTGTCACGTGTCAACACTGGGTCTGACTGAGCGTCTCCAGGAGAGAGGCCCAAGCAAGACGCGCCCTGAGGAGCTTCTTGCCACATGTCACCACTGGGTCTGACTGAGCGCCTCCAGGAGAGAGGCCCAAGCAAGACGCGCCCCGAGGAGCGTCTTGCCACATGTCAACAATGAGTCTGACTGAGGGCCTCCCGGAGAGAAGCCCAAGCAAGACGCATCCCGAGGAGTGTCTTGCCACATGTCAGCACTCGGTCTGACTGAACGCCTCCAGGAGAGAAGCCCCAGCAAGACGCGCCCCGAGGAGCGTCTTGCCACATGTAAGCACTGGGTCTGACTGAGCGCCTCCAGGAGAGAGGCCCCAGCAAGACGCGCCCCGAGGAGCGTCTTGCCTTATGTCAGCACTCGGTCTGACTGAGCGCCTCCAGGAGAGAGTTCCATGCAAGACGCGCCCCGAGGAGCGTCTTGCCACATGACAACAATGGGTCTGACTGAGGGCCTCCAGGAGAGAAGCCCAAGCAAGATGCGCCCCGAGGAGCGTCTTGCCACATGTGAACAATGGGTCTGACTGAGGGCCTCCAGGAGAGAAGCCCAAGCAAGACACGCCCCGAGGAGCGTCTTGCCACATGTCAGCACTCGGTCTGACTGAGCGCCTCCAGGAGAGAGGCCCAAGCAAGAAGCGCCCCGAGGAGTGTCTTGCCACATATCAACAATGGGTCTGACTGAGGGCCTCCAAGAGAGAAGCCCAAGCAAGATGCGCCCCGAGGAGCGTCTTGCACCATGTCAACACTGGGTCTGACTGAGCACCTCCAGGAGAGAGGCCCAAGCAAGACTCGCCCCGAGGAGCGTCTTGCCACATATCAACAATGGCTCTGACTGAGGGCATCCATGAGAGAAGCCCAAGAAAGACGCGCCCCGAGGAGCGTCTTGCCACATGTCAGCACTCGGTCTGACTGAGCGCCTCCAGGAGAGAGGCCCAAGCAAGACGCGCCCCGAGGAGCGTCTTGCCACATATCAACAATGGGTCTGACTGAGGGCCTCCATGAGAGAAGCCCAAGCAAGACGCGCCCCGAGGAGCGTCTTGTCACGTGTCAACACTGGTTCTGACTGAGCGTCTCCAGGAGAGAGGCCCAAGCAAGACGCGCCCCGAGGAGCGTCTTGCCACATGTCACCACTGGGTCTGACTGAGCGCCTCCAGGAGAGAGGCCCCAGCAAGATGCGCCCCGAGGAGCGTCTTGCCTTATGTCAGCACTTGGTCTGACTGAGTGCCTCCAGGAGAGAGGCCCAAGCAAGACGCGCCCCGAGGAGCGTCTTGCCACATGTCAACAATGGGTCTGACTGAGGGCCTCCAGGAGAGAAGCCCAAGCAAGACGCGCCCCGGGGAGCGTCTTGCCACATGTCAACAATGGGTCTGACTGAGGACCTCCAAGAGAGAAGCCCAAGCAAGACGCGCCCCGAGGAGCGTCTTGCACCATGTCAACACTGGGTCTGACTGAGCACCTCCAGGAGAGAGGCCCAAGCAAGACTTGCCCCGAGGAGCGTCTTGCCACATATCAACAATGGGTCTGACTGAGGGCCTCCATGAGAGAAGCCCAAGCAAGACGCGCCCCGAGGAGCGTCTTGCCACATGTCAGCACTCGGTCTGACTGAGCGCCTCCAGGAGAGAGGCCCAAGCAAGAAGCGCCCCGAGGAGCGTCTTGCCACATATCAACAATGGGTCTGACTGAGGGCCTCCATGAGAGAAGCCCAAGCAAGACGCGCCCCGAGGAGCGTCTTGTCACATGTCACCACTGGGTCTGACTGAGCGCCTCCAGGAGAGAGGCCCAAGCAAGATGCGCCCCGAGGAGCGTCTTGCCACATGTCACCACTGGGTCTGACTGAGCGCCACCAGGAGAGAGGCCCAAGCAAAACGCGCCCCGAGGAGCGTCTTGCCACATGTCAACAATGAGTCTGACTGAGGGCCTCGAGGAGAGAAGCCCAAGCAAGACGCGTCACGAGAAGCGTATTGCCACATGTCGGCACTCGGTCTGACTGAACGCCTCTAGGAGAGAAGCCCCAGCAAGACGCGCCCCGAGGAGCGTCTTGCCACATATCAACAATGGGGCTGACAGAGGGCCTCCAGGAGAGAGGCCCAAGCAAGACGCTCCCCGAGGAGTGTCTTGCCACATGTCACCACTGGATCTGACTGAGCGCCTCCAGGAGAGAGGCCCAAGCAAGACGCACCCCGAGGAGCGTCATGCCACATGTCACTACTCAGTCTGACTGAGCGCCTCCAGGAGAGAGGCCCAAGCAAGACGCGCCCCGAGGAGCGTTTTACCACGTGTCAACACTGGGTCTTATTGAGGGCCTCCAGGAGAGAGGCCCAAGCAAGACGCGCACCGAGGAGCGTCTTGCCACATGTCAACAATGGGTCTGACAGAGGGCCTCCAGGAGAGAGGCCCAAGCAATACGCGCCCCGAGGAGCGTGTTGCCACATGTCACCACTGGCTCTGACTGAGCGCCTCCAGGAGAGAGGCCCAAGCAAGACGCGCCCCGAGGAGCGTCTTGCCACGTGTCACCACTGGGTCTGATTGAGCGCCTCCAGGAGAGAAGCCACAGCAAGACGCGCCCCGAGGAGCAGCTTGCTTTATGTCAGCACTCGGTCTGACTGAACGCCTCCAGGAGAGAGGCCCAAGCAAGACGCGCCCCGAGGAGCGTCTTGCCACATGTCAACAATGGGTCTGACAGAGGGCCTCCGGGAGAGAGGCCCAAGCAAGACGCTCCTCGGGGCGCGTCTTGTCACATGTCAACACTGGGTCTGACTGAGCGCCTCCAGGAGAGAAGGTCCAGCAAGACGCGCCCCGAGGAGCTTCTTGCCACATGTCAGCACTCGGTCTGACTGAGCGCCTCCAGGAGAGAGGCCCAAGCAAGATGCGCCCCGAGGAGCGTCTTGCCACATGTAAACAATGGGTCTGACTGAGGGCCTCCAGGAGAGAAGCCCAAGCAAGACGCGCCCCGAGGAGCGTCTTGCCACATGTCAACACTGGGTCTGACTGAGCACCTCCAGGAGAGAGGCCCAAGCAAGACGCGCCCCGAGGAGAGTCTTGCCACATGTCAACACTGGGTCTGAATGAGCACCTCCAGGAGAGAGGCCCAAGCAAGACACGCCCCGAGGAGCATCTTGCCACATGTCAACACTGGGGCTGACAGAGGGCCTCCAGGAGAGAGGCCCAAGCAAGATGCGCCCCGACGAGCGTCTTGCCACATGTCAACACTGGGTCTGACTGAGCGCCTCCAGGAGAGAGGCCCCAGCAAGACGCGCCCCGAGGAGCGTCTGGCCACCAGTCAGCACTCTGTCTGACTGTGCGCCTCCAGGAGAGAGGCCCCAAGCAAGACGCGCCCCGAGGAGCATCTTGCCACATGTCAACAATGAGTCTGACTGAGGGCCTCCAGGAGAGAAGCCCAAGCAAGACGCGCCCCGAGGAGCGTCTTGCCACATGTCAGCACTCGGTCTGACTGAACGCCTCCAGGATAGAAGCCCCAGCAAGACGCGCCCCGAGGAGCGTCTTGCCACATATCAACAATGGATCTGACTGAGGGCCTCCATGAGAGAAGCCCTAGCAAGACGCGCCCCGAGGAGCGTCTTGTCACATGTCACCACTGGGTCTGACTGAGCGCCTCCAGGAGAGAGGCCCAAGCAAGACGCGCCCCGAGGAGCGTCTTGCCACATGTCAACAATGGGTCTGAATTTAGGGCCTCCAGGAGAGAAGCCCAAGCAAGACGCGCCCCGAGGAGCGTCTTGCCACATGTCAACAATGGGTCTGACTGAGGGCCTCCAAGAGAGAAGCCCAAGCAAGACGCGCCCCGAGGAGCGTCTTGCACCATGTCAACACTGGGTCTGACTGAGCACCTCCAGGAGAGAGGCCCAAGCAAGACTCGCCCCGAAGGAGCGTCTTGCCACTAATCAACAATGGGTCTGACTGAGGGCCTCCAAGAGAGAAGCCCCAGCAAGACGCGCCCCGAGGAGCGTCTTGCCTTATGTCAGCACTCGGTCTGACTGAGCGCCTCCAGAAGAGAGGCCCAAGCAAGACGCGCCCCGAGGAGCGTCTTGCCACATGTCAACAATGGGTCTGACTGAGGGCCTCCAGGAGAGAAGCCCAAGCAAGACGCGCCCCGGGGAGCGTCTTGCCACATGTCAACAATGGGTCTGACTGAGGGCCTCCAAGAGAGAAGCCCAAGCAAGACGCGCCCCGAGGAGCGTCTTGCACCATGTCAACACTGGGTCTGACTGAGCACCTCCAGGAGAGAGGCCCAAGCAAGACTCGCCCCGAGGAGCGTCTTGCCACATATCAACAATGGGTCTGACTGAGGGCCTCCATGAGAGAAGCCCAAGCAAGACGCGCCCCGAGGAGCGTCTTGCCACATGTCAGCACTCGGTCTGACTGAGCGCCTCCAGAAGAGAGGCCCAAGCAAGACGCGCCCCGAGGAGCGTCTTGCCACATATCAACAATGGGTCTGACTGAGGGCCTCCATGAGAGAAGCCCAAGCAAGACGCGCCCCGAGGAGCGTCTTTTCACATGTCACCACTGGGTCTGACTGAGCGCCTCCAGGAGAGAGGCCCAAGCAAGATGCGCCCCGAGGAGCGTCTTGCCACATGTCACCACTGGGTCTGACTGAGCGCCACCAGGAGAGAGGCCCACGCAAAACGCGCCCCGAGGAGCGTCTTGCCACATGTCAACAATGAGTCTGATTGAGGGCCTCGAGGAGAGAAGCCCAAGCAAGACGCGTCCCGAGAAGCGTCTTGCCACATGTCGGCACTCGGTCTGACTGAACGCCTCTAGGAGAGAAGCCCCAGCAAGACGCGCCCCGAGGAGCGTCTTGCCACATATCAACAATGGGGCTGACAGAGGGCCTCCAGGAGAGAGGCCCAAGCAAGACGCTCCCCGAGGAGTGTCTTGCCACATGTCACCACTGGGTCTGACTGAGCGCCTCCAGGAGAGAGGCCCAAGCAAGACGCGCCCCGAGGAGCGTCATGCCACATGTCACTACTCAGTCTGACTGAGCGCCTCCAGGAGAGAGGCCCAAGCAAGACGCGCCCCGAGGAGCGTCTTGCCACATGTCAACAATGGGTCTGACAGAGGGCCTCCAGGAGAGAGGCCCAAGCAATACGCGCCCCGAGGAGCGTGTTGCCACATGTCACCACTGGGTCTGACTGAGCGCCTCCAGGAGAGATGCCCAAGCAAGACGCGCCCCGAGGAGCGTCTTGCCACGTGTCACCACTGGGTCTGATTGAGCGCCTCCAGGAGAGAGGCCACAGCAAGACGCGCCCCGAGGAGCATCTTGCCTTATGTCAGCACTCGGTCTGACTGAACGCCTCCAGGAGAGAGGCCCAAGCAAGACGCGCCCCGAGGAGCGTCTTGCCACATGTCAACAATGGGTCTGACAGAGGGCCTCCAGGAGAGAGGCCCAAGCAAGACACTCCTCGGGGCGCGTCTTGTCACATGTCAACACTGGGTCTGACTGAGCTCCTCCAGGAGAGAAGGTCCAGCAAGATGCGCCTCGAGGAGCGTCTTGCCACATGTCAGAACTCGGTCTGACTGAGCGCCTCCAGGAGAGAGACCCAAGCAAGATGCGCCCCGAGGAGCGTCTTGCCACATGTAAACAATGGGTCTGACTGAGGGCCTCCAGGAGAGAAGCCCAAGCAAGACGCGCCCCGAGGAGCGTCTTGCCACATGTCAGCACTCGGTCTGACTGAGCGCCTCCAGGAGAGAGGCCCAAGCAAGACGCACCCCAAGGAGCGTCTTGCCACATGTCAACAATGGGTCTGACTGAGGGCCTCCAGGAGAGAGGCCCAAGCAAGACGCGCCCCGAGGAGCGTCTTGCCACATGTCAACAATGAGTCTGACTGAGGGCCTCCAGGAGAGAAGCCCAAGCAAGACGCGCCCCGAGGAGTGTCTTGCCACATGTCAGCACTAGGTCTGACTGAGCGCCTCCAGGAGAGAGGCCCAAGCAAGACGCGCCCCGAGGAGCGTCTTGCCACATGTCAACAATGAGTCTGACTGAGGGCCTCCAGGAGAGAAGCCCAAGCAAGACGCGCCCCGAGGAGTGTCTTGCCACATGTCAGCACTAGGTCTGACTGAGCGCCTCCAGGAGAGAGGCCCAAGCAAGATGCGCCCCGAGGAGCGTCTTGCCACATGTCAACAATGGGTCTGACTGAGGGCCTCCAGGAGAGAAGCCCAAGCAAGACGCACCCTGAGGAGCGTCTTGCTGCATGTCAGCACTCGGTCTGACTGAGCGCCTCCAGGAGAGAGGCCCAAGCAAGACGCGCCCCGAGGAGCGTCTTGCCACATGTCAACAATGGGTCTGAATTTAGGGCCTCCAGGAGAGAAGCCCAAGCAAGACTCGCCCCGAGGAGCGTCTTGACATATGTCAACACTGGGGCTGACAGAGGGCCTCCAGGAGAGAGGCCCAAGCAAGATGCGCCCCGAGGAGCGTCTTGCCACATGTAAACAATGGGTCTGACTGAGGGCCTCCAGGAGAGAAGCCCAAGCAAGACGCGCCCCGAGGAGCGTCTTGCCACATGTCAGCACTCGGTCTGACTGAACGCCTCCAGGAGAGAAGCCCCAGCAAGACGCGCCCCGAGGAGCGTCTTGCCACATGTCAGCACTCGGTCTGACTGAGCTCCTCCAGGAGAGAGGCCCAAGGAAGACGCGCCCCGAGGAGCGTCTTGCCACGTATCAACAATGGATCTGACTGAGGGCCTCCATGAGAGAAGCCCAAGCAAGACGCGCCCCGAGGAGCGTCTTGTCACATGTCACCACTGGGTCTGATTGAGCGCCTCCAGGAGAGAGGCCCAAGCAAGACGCGCCCCGAGGAGCGTCTTGCCACATGTCACCACTGGGTCTGACTGAGCGCCTCCAGGAGAGAGGCCCAAGCAAGACGCGCCCCGAGGAGCGTCTTGCCACATGTCAGCACTAGGTCTGACTGAGCGCCTCCAGGAGAGAGGCCCAAGCAAGATGCGCCCCGAGGAGCGTCTTGCCACATGTCAACAATGGGTCTGACTGAGGGCCTCCAGGAGAGAAGCCCAAGCAAGACGCACCCTGAGGAGCGTCTTGCTGCATGTCAGCACTCGGTCTGACTGAGCGCCTCCAGGAGAGAGGCCCAAGCAAGACGCGCCCCGAGGAGCGTCTTGCCACATGTCAACAATGGGTCTGAATTTAGGGCCTCCAGGAGAGAAGCCCAAGCAAGACTCGCCCCGAGGAGCGTCTTGACATATGTCAACACTGGGGCTGACAGAGGGCCTCCAGGAGAGAGGCCCAAGCAAGATGCGCCCCGAGGAGCGTCTTGCCACATGTAAACAATGGGTCTGACTGAGGGCCTCCAGGAGAGAAGCCCAAGCAAGACGCGCCCCGAGGAGCGTCTTGCCACATGTCAGCACTCGGTCTGACTGAACGCCTCCAGGAGAGAAGCCCCAGCAAGACGCGCCCCGAGGAGCGTCTTGCCACATGTCAGCACTCGGTCTGACTGAGCTCCTCCAGGAGAGAGGCCCAAGGAAGACGCGCCCCGAGGAGCGTCTTGCCACGTATCAACAATGGATCTGACTGAGGGCCTCCATGAGAGAAGCCCAAGCAAGACGCGCCCCGAGGAGCGTCTTGTCACATGTCACCACTGGGTCTGATTGAGCGCCTCCAGGAGAGAGGCCCAAGCAAGACGCGCCCCGAGGAGCGTCTTGCCACATGTCACCACTGGGTCTGACTGAGCGCCTCCAGGAGAGAGGCCCAAGCAAGACGCGCCCCGAGGAGCGTCTTGCCACATGTCAACAATGAGTCTGACTGAGGGCCTCCAGGAGAGAAGCCCAAGCAAGACGCGTCCCGAGGAGCGTCTTGCCACATGTCAGCACTCGGTCTGACTGAACGCCTCCAGGAGAGAAGCCCCAGCAAGACGCGCCCCGAGGAGCATCTTGCCACATGTCAACAATGGGTCTGACTGAGGGCCTCCAGGAGAGAAGCCCAAGCAAGATGTGCCCAAAGGAGCGTCTTGCCACATGTAAACAATGGGTCTGACTGAGGGCCTCCAGGAGAGAAGCCCAAGCAAGACGCGCCCCGTGGAGCGTCTTGCCACATGTCAGCACTCGGTCTGACTTAGCGCCTCCAGGAGAGAGGCCCAAGCAAGACGCGCCCCGAGGAGCGTCTTGCCACATATAAGCAATGGGTCTGACTGAGGGCCTCCATGAGAGAAGCCCAAGCAAGACGCGCCCCGAGGAGCGTCTTGCCACATGTCACCACTGGGTCTGACTGAGCGCCTCCAGGAGAGAGGCCCAAGCAAGACGCGCCCCGAGAAGCGTCTTGCCACGTGTCAACACTGGGTCTGACTGAGCGTCTCCAGGAGAGAAGCCCCAGCAAGACGCGCCCCGAGGAGCGTCTTGCCACATATCAACAATGGGGCTGACAGAGGGCCTCCAGGAGAGAGGCCCAAGCAAGACGCTCCCCGAGGAGTGTCTTGCCACATGTCACCACTGGGTCTGACTGAGCGCCTCCAGGAGAGAGGCCCAAGCAAGACGCGCCCCGAGGAGCGTCATGCCACATGTCACTACTCAGTCTGACTGAGCTCCTCCAGGAGAGAGGCCCAAGCAAGACGCGCCCCGAGGAGCGTCTTGCCACATGTCAACAATGGGTCTGACAGAGGGCCTCCAGGAGAGAGGCCCAAGCAATACGCGCCCCGAGGAGCGTGTTGCCACATGTCACCACTGGGTCTGACTGAGCGCCTCCAGGAGAGATGCCCAAGCAAGACGCGCCCCGAGGAGCGTCTTGCCACGTGTCACCACTGGGTCTGATTGAGCGCCTCCAGGAGAGATCACAGCAAGACACGCCCCGAGGAGCATCTTGCCTTATGTCAGCACTCGGTCTGACTGAACGCCTCCAGGAGAGAGGCCCAAGCAAGACGCGCCCCGAGGAGCGTCTTGCCACATGTCAACAATGGGTCTGACAGAGGGCCTCCAGGAGAGAGGCCCAAGCAAGACACTCCTCGGGGCGCGTCTTGTCACATGTCAACACTGGGTCTGACTGAGCTCCTCCAGGAGAGAAGGTCCAGCAAGACGCGCCCCGAGGAGCGTCTTGCCACATGTCAGAACTCGGTCTGACTGAGCGCCTCCAGGAGAGAGACCCAAGCAAGATGCGCCCCGAGGAGCGTCTTGCCACATGTAAACAATGGGTCTGACTGAGGGCCTCCAGGAGAGAAGCCCAAGCAAGACGCGCCACGAGGAGCGTCTTGCCACATGTCAGCACTCGGTCTGACTGAGCGCCTCCAGGAGAGAGGCCCAAGCAAGACGCACCCCAAGGAGCGTCTTGCCACATGTCAACAATGGGTCTGACTGAGGGCCTCCAGGAGAGAAGCCCAAGCAAGACGCGCCCCGAGGAGAATCTTGCCACATGTCAACACTGGGTCTGACTGAGCACCTCCAGGAGAGAGGCCCAAGCAAGACGCGCCCCGAGGAGAGTCTTGCCACATGTCAACACTGGGTCTGACTGAGCACCTCCAGGAGAGAGGCCCAAGCAAGACGCGCCCCGAGGAGCGTCTTGCCACATGTCAACACTGGGTCTGACAGAGGGCCTCCAGGAGAGAGGCCCAAGCAAGACGCGCCCCGAGGAGCGTCTTGCCACATGTCAACAATGAGTCTGACTGAGGGCCTCCAGGAGAGAAGCCCAAGCAAGACGCGCCCCGAGGAGTGTCTTGCCACATGTCAGCACTAGGTCTGACTGAGCGCCTCCAGGAGAGAGGCCCAAGCAAGATGCGCCCCGAGGAGCGTCTTGCCACATGTCAACAATGGGTCTGACTGAGGGCCTCCAGGAGAGAAGCCGAAGCAAGACGCACCCTGAGGAGCGTCTTGCTGCATGTCAGCACTCGGTCTGACTGAGCGCCTCCAGGAGAGAGGCCCAAGCAAGACGCGCCACGAGGAGCGTCTTGCCACATGTCAACAATGGGTCTGAATTTAGGGCCTCCAGGAGAGAAGCCCAAGCAAGACTCGCCCCGAGGAGCGTCTTGACATATGTCAACACTGGGGCTGACAGAGGGCCTCCAGGAGAGAGGCCCAAGCAAGATGCGCCCCGAGGAGCGTCTTGCCACATGTCAGCACTCGGTCTGACTGAGCGCTTCCAGGAGAGAGGCCCAAGCAAGACGCGCCCCGAGGAGCGTCTTGCCACATATCAGCAATGGGTCTGACTGAGGGCCTCCATGAGAGAAGCCCAAGCAAGACGCGCCCCGAGGAGCGTCTTGCCACATGTCACCACTGGGTCTGACTGAGCACCTCCAGGAGAGAGGCCCAAGCAAGACGCGCCCCGAGGAGCGTCTTGCCACGTGTCAACACTGGGTCTGACTGAGCGTCTCCAGGAGAGAGGCCCAAGCAAGACGCGCTCCGAGGAGCGTCTTGCCACATGTCAGCACTGGGTCTGACTGAGCGCCTCCAGGAGAGAGGCCCAAGCAAGACGCGCCCCGAGGAGCGTCTTGCCACATGTAAGCACTGGGTCTGACTGAGCGCCTCCAGGAGAGAAGCCCCAGCAAGACGCGCCCCGAGGAGCGTCTTACCACATGTCAGCACTCGGTCTGACTGAACGCCTCCAGGAGAGAAGCCCAAGCAAGACGCGCCCCGAGGAGCGTGTTGCCACATGTCAGCACTCGGTCTGACTGAGCGCCTCCAGGAGAGAGGCCCAAGCAAGACGCGCCCCGAGGAGCGTCTTGCCACATATCAACAATGGGTCTGACTGAGGGCCTCCATGAGATAAGCCCAAGCAAGACGCGCCCCGAGGAGCATCTTGTCACGTGTCAACACTGGGTCTGACTGAGCGCCTCCAGGAGAGAGGCCCAGCAAGACGCGCCCCGAGGAGCGTCTTGCCTTATGTCAGCACTCGGTCTGACTGAGCGCCTCCAGGAGAGAGGCCCAAGCAAGACGCGCCCCGAGGAGCGTCTTGCCACATGTCAACAATGGGTCTGACTGAGGGCCTCCAGGAGAGAAGCCCAAGCAAGACGCGCCCCGAGGAGCGTCCTGCCACTTGTCAGCACTCGGTCTGACTGAGCGACTCCAGGAGAGAGGCCCAAGCAAGAAGCACCCCGAGGAGCGTCTTGACACATGTCAACACTGGGGCTGACAGAGGGCCTCCAGGAGAGAGGCCCAAGCAAGATGCGCCCCGAGGAGCGTCTTGCCACATGTCAACAATGGGTCTGACTGAGGGCCTCCAGGAGAGAAGCCCAAGCAAGACGCGCCCCGAGGAGCGTCTTGCCACATGTCAGCACTCGGTCTGACTGAGCGCCTCCAGGAGAGAGGCCCAAGCAAGACGCGCCCCGAGGAGCGTCTTGCCACATATCAACAATGGGTCTGACTGAGGGCCTCCATGAGATTAGCCCAAGCAAGACGGGCCCCGAGGAGCGTCTTGTCACGTGTCAACACTGGGTCTGACTGAGCGTCTCCAGGAGAGAGGCCCAAGCAAGACGCGCCCCGAGGAGCGTCTTGCCACATGTCACCACTGGGTCTGACTGAGCGCCTCCAGGAGAGAGACCCAAGCAAGACGCGCCCCGAGGAGCGTCTTGCCACATGTAAGCACTGGGTCTGACTGAGCGCCTCCAGGAGAGAGGCCCAAGCAAGACGCGCCCCGAGGAGCGTCTTGCCTTATGTCAGCACTCGGTCTGACTGAGCGCCTCCAGGAGAGAGGCCCAAGCAAGACGCGCCCCGAGGAGCGTCTTACCACATGTCAACAATGAGTCTGACAGAGGGCCTCCAGGAGAGAAGCCCAAGCAAGACGCGCCCCGAGGAGCGTCTTGCCACATGTTAGCACTCGGTCTGACTGAGCGCCTCCAGGAGAGAGGCCCAAGCAAGACGCACCCCGAGAAGCGTCTTGCCACATGTCAACAATGAGTCTGACTGAGGGCCTCCAGGAGAGAAGCCCAAGCAAGACGCGTCCCGAGGAGTGTCTTGCCACATGTCAGCACTCGGTCTGACTGAACGCCTCCAGGAGAGAAGCCCCAGCAAGACGCGCCCCGAGGAGCGTCTTGCCACATGTAAGCACTGGGTCTGACTGAGCGCCTCCAGGAGAGAGGCCCCAGCAAGACGCGCCCCGAGGAGCGTCTTGCCTTATGTCAGCACTCGGTCTGACTGAGCGCCTCCAGGAGAGAGGCCCAAGCAAGACGCGCCCAGAGGAGCGTCTTGCCACATGTCAACAATGGGTCTGACTGAGGGCCTCCAGGAGAGAAGCCCAAGCAAGACGCGCCCCGAGGATCGTCTTGCCACATGTCAACAATGGGTCTGACTGAGGGCCTCCAAGAGAGAAGCCCAAGCAAGACGCGCCCCGAGGAGCGTCTTGCACCATGTCAACACTGGGTCTGACTGAGCACCTCCAGGAGAGAGGCCCAAGCAAGACTCGCCCCGAGGAGCGTCTTGCCACATATCAACAATGGGTCTGACTGAGGGCCTCCATCAGAGAAGCCCAAGCAAGATGCGCCCCGAGGAGCGTCTTGCCACATGTAAGCACTCGGTCTGACTGAGCGTCTCCAGGAGAGAGGCCCAAGCAAGACGCGCCCCGAGGAGCGTCTTGCCACATATCAACAATGGGTCTGACTGAGGGCCTCCATGAGAGAAGCCCAAGCAAGATGCGCCCCGAGGAGCGTCTTGCCACATGTCAACAATGGGTCTGACTGAGGGCCTCCAGGAGAGAAGCCCAAGCAAGACGCGCCCCGAGGAGCGTCTTGCCACATGTAAGCACTCGGTCTGACTGAGCGCCTCCAGGAGAGAGGCCCAAGCAAGACGCGCCCCGAGGAGCGTCTTGCCACATATCAACAATGGGTCTGACTGAGGGCCTCCATGAGAGAAGCCCAAGCAAGATGCGCCCCGAGGAGCGTCTTGTCACATGTCACCACTGGGTCTGACTGAGCGCCTCCAGGAGAGAGGCCCAAGCAAGACGCGCCCCGAGGAGCGTCTTGTCACATGTCACCACTGGGTCTGACTGAGCGCCTCCAGGAGAGAGGCCCAAGCAAAACGCGCCCCGAGGAGCGTCTTGCCACATGTCAACAATGAGTCTGACTGAGGGCCTCGAGGAGAGAAGCCCAAGCAAGACGCGTCCCGAGGAGCGTCTTGCCACATGTCGGCACTCGGTCTGACTGAACGCCTCTAGGAGAGAAGCCCCAGCAAGACGCGCCCCGAGGAGCGTCTTGCCACATATCAACAATGGGTCTGACTGAGGGCCTCCATGAGAGAAGCCCAAGCAAGACGTGCCCCGAGGAGCGTCTTGTCACATGTCACCACTGGGTCTGACTGAGCGCCTCCTGGAGAGAGGCCCAAGCAAGACGCGCCCCGAGGAGCGTCTTGCCACATGTAAGCACTGGGTCTGACTGAGCGCCTCCAGGAGAGAGGCCCCAGCAAGACGCGCCCCGAGGGGCATCTTGCCTTATGTCAGCACTCGGTCTGACTGAGCGCCTCCAGGAGAGAGGCCCAAGCAAGACGCGCCCCGAGGAGCATCTTGCCACATGTAAGCACTGGGTCTGACTGAGGGCCTCCAGGAGAGAGGCCCCAGCAAGACGCGCCCCGAGGAGCGTCTTGCCACATGTCAGCACTCGGTCTGACTGAACGCCTCCAGGAGAGAGGCCCAAGCAAGACGCGCCCCGAGGAGCGTCTTGCCACATGTCAGCACTCGGTCTGACTGAGCGCCTCCAGGAGAGAGGCCCAAGCAAGACGCACCCCGAGGAGCGTCTTGCCACATGTCAACACTGGGGCTGACAGAGGGCCTCCAGGAGAGAGGCCCAAGCAAGACGCTCCCCGAAGAGTGTCTTGCCACATGTCACCACTGGGTCTGACTGAGCGCCTCAAGGAGAGAGGCCCAAGCAAGACGCGCCCAGAGGAGCGTCATGCCACATGTCACTACTCGGTCTGACTGAGCGTCTCCAGGAGAGAGGCCCAAGCAAGACGCGCCCCAAGGAGCGTCTTGCCACGTGTCACCACTGGGTCTGACTGAGTGCCTCCAGGAGAAAGGCCCAAGCAAGACGCGCCCAGAGGAGCGTCTTGCCACGTGTCACCACTGGGTCTGATTGAGCGCCTCCAGGAGAGAGGCCACAGCAAGACGCGCCCCGAGGAGCATCTTGCCTTATGTCAGCACTCGGTCTGACTGAGCGCCTCCAGGAGAGAGGCCAAAGCAAGACGCGCCCCGAGGAGCATCTTGCCACATGTCAACAATGGGTCTGACAGATGGCCCCCAGGAGAGAGGCCCAAGCAAGACGCGCCCCGGGGAGCGTCTTGCCACATGTCAACAATGGGTCTGACTGAGCGCCTCCAGGAGAGAAGCCCAAGCAAGACGCGCCCCGAGGAGCGTCTTGTCACATGTCAACACTGGGTCTGACTGAGCGCCTCCAGGAGACAAGCCCCAGCAAGACGCACCCCGAGGAGCGTCTTGCCACATGTGACTACTCGGTCTGACTGTGCGCCTCCAGGAGAGAGGCCCAAGCAAGACGCGCCCCGAGGAGCGTGTTGGCACATGTCAACACTGGGTCTGACTGAGGGCCTCCAGGAGAGAAGCCCAAGCAACACGCGCCCCGAGCAGCGTCTTGCCACATGTCAGCACCCGGTCCGACTGAGCGCCTCCAGGAGAGAGGCCCAAGCAAGATGCGCCCCGAGGAGCGTCTTGCCACATGTCAACAATGGGTCCGACTGAGGGCCTCCAGGAGAGAAGCCCAAGCAAGACGCGCCCCGAGGAGCGTCTTGCCACATGTCAGCACTCGGTCTGACAGAACGCCTCCAGGAGAGAAGCCCCAGCAAGACACGCCCCGAGGAGCGTCTTGCCACATGTCAGCACTCAGTCTGACTGAGCGCCTCCAGGAGAGAGGCCCAAGCAAGACGCGCCCCGAGGAGCGTCTTGCCACATATCAACAATGGGTCTGACTGAGGGCCTTCATGAGAGAAGCCCAAGCAAGACGCGCCCCGAGGTGCGTCTTGCCACAGATCAACAATGGGTCTGACTGAGGGCCTCCAGGAGAGAAGCCCAAGCAAGACGCGCCCCGAGGAGCGTCTTGCCACATGTCAGCACTCGGTCTGACTGAGCGCCTCCAGGAGAGAGGCCCAAGCAAGACGCACCCCGAGGAGCGTCTTGCCACATGTCAACAATGGGTCTGACTGAGGGCCTCCAGGAGAGAAGCCCAAGCAAGACGCGCCCCGATGAGTGTCTTGCCACATGTCAGCACTCGGTCTGACTGAGCGACTCCAGGAGAGAGGCCCAAGCAAGAAGCACCCCGAGGAGCGTCTTGACACATGTCAACACTGGGGCTGACAGAGGGCCTCCAGGAGAGAGGCCCAAGCAAGATGCGCCCAGAGGAGCGTCTTGCCACATGTCAACAATGGGTCTGACTGAGGGCCTCCAGGAGAGAAGCCCAAGCAAGACGCGCCCCGAGGAGCGTCTTGCCACATGTCAGCACTCGGTCTGACTGAGCGCCTCCAGGAGAGAGGCCCAAGCAAGACGCGCCCGGAGGAGCGTCTTGCCACATATCCACAATGGGTCTGACTGAGGGCCTCCATGAGATAAGCCCAAGCAAGACGCGCCCTGAGGAGCGTCTCTTCACGTGTCAACACTGGGTCTGACTGAGCGTCTCCAGGAGAGAGGCCCAAGCAAGACGCGCCCCGAGGAGCGTCTTGCCACATGTCACCACTGGGTCTGACTGAGCGCCTCCAGGAGAGAGGCCCAAGCAAGACGCGCCCCGAGGAGCGTCTTGCCACATGTAAGCACTGGGTCTGACTGAGCGCCTCCAGGAGAGAGGCCCCAGCAAGACGCGCCCCGAGGAGCGTCTTGCCACATGTCAAAAATGGGTCTGACTGAGGGCCTCCAAGAGAGAAGCCCAAGCAAGACGCGCCCCGAGGAGCTTCTTGCACCATGTCAACACTGGGTCTGACTGAGCATCTCCAGGAGAGAGGCCCAAGCAAGACGCGCCCCGAGAAGCGTCTTGCCACATGTCAACAATGAGTCTGACTGAGGGCCGCCAGGAGAGAAGCCCCAGCAAGACGCGCCCCGAGGAGCGTCTTGCCACATGTAAGCACTGGGTCTGACTGAGCGCCTCCAGGAGAGAGGCCCCAGCAAGACGCGCCCCGAGGAGCGTCTTGCCTTATGTCAGCACTCGGTCTGACTGAGCGCCTCCAGGAGAGAAGCCCAAGCAAGACGCGCCCCGAGGAGCTTCTTGCACCATGTCAACACTGGGTCTGACTGAGCGTCTCCAGGAGAGAGGCCCAAGCAAGACGCGCCCCGAGGAGCGTCTTGCCACATGTCACCACTGGGTCTGACTGAGCGCCTCCAGGAGAGAGGCCCAAGCAAGACGCGCCCCGAGGAGCGTCTTGCCTTATGTCAGCACTCGGTCTGACTGAGCGCCTCCAGGAGAGAGGCCCAAGCAAGACGCGCCCCGAGGAGTGTCTTACCACATGTCAACAATTAGTCTGACTGAGGGCCTCCAGGAGAGAAGCCCAAGCAAGACGCGCCCCGAGGAGCGTCTTGCCACATGTTAGCACTCGGTCTGACTGAGCGCCTCCAGGAGAGAGGCCCAAGCAAGACGCACCCCGAGAAGCGTCTTACCACATGTCAACAATGAGTCTGACTGAGGGCCTCCAGGAGAGAAGCCCAAGCAAGACGCGTCCCGAGGAGTGTCTTGCCACATGTCAGCACTCGGTCTGACTGAACGCCGCCAGGAGAGAAGCCCCAGCAAGACGCGCCCCGAGGAGCGTCTTGCCACATGTAAGCACTGGGTCTGACTGAGCGCCTCCAGGAGAGAGGCCCCAGCAAGACGCGCCCCGAGGAGCGTCTTGCCTTATGTCAGCACTCGGTCTGACTGAGCGCCTCCAGGAGAGAGGCCCAAGCAAGACGCGCCCAGAGGAGCGTCTTGCCACATGTCAACAATGGGTCTGACTGAGGGCCTCCAGGAGAGAAGCCCAAGCAAGACGCGCCCCGAGGATCGTCTTGCCACATGTCAACAATGGGTCTGACTGAGGGCCTCCAAGAGAGAAGCCCAAGCAAGACGCGCCCCGAGGAGCGTCTTGCACCATGTCAACACTGGGTCTGACTGAGCACCTCCAGGAGAGAGGCCCAAGCAAGACTCGCCCCGAGGAGTGTCTTGCCAAATATCAACAATGGGTCTGACTGAGGGCCTCCATCAGAGAAGCCCAAGCAAGACGCGCCCCGAGGAGCGTCTTGCCACATGTAAGCACTCGGTCTGACTGAGCGCCTCCAGGAGAGAGGCCCAAGCAAGACGCGCCCCGAGGAGCGTCTTGCCACATATCAACAATGGGTCTGACTGAGGGCCTCCATGAGAGAAGCCCAAGCAAGATGCGCCCCGAGGAGCGTCTTGTCACATGTCACCACTGGGTCTGACTGAGCGCCTCCAGGAGAGAGGCCCAAGCAAGACGCGCCCCGAGGAGCGTCTTGTCACATGTCACCACTGGGTCTGACTGAGCGCCTCCAGGAGAGAGGCCCAAGCAAAACACGCCCCGAGGAGCGTCTTGCCACATGTCAACAATGAGTCTGACTGAGGGCCTCGAGGAGAGAAGCCCAAGCAAGACGCGTCCCGAGGAGCGTTTTGCCACATGTCGGCACTCGGTCTGACTGAACGCCTCTAGGAGAGAAGCCCCAGCAAGACGCGCCCCGAGTAGCGTCTTGCCACATATCAACAATGGGTCTGACTGAGGGCCTCCATGAGAGAAGCCCAAGCAAGACGCGCCCCGAGGAGCGTCTTGTCACATGTCACCACTGGGTCTGACTGACCGCCTCCTGGAGAGAGGCCCAAGCAAGACGCGCCCCGAGGAGCGTCTTGCCACATGTAAGCACTGGGTCTGACTGAGCGCCTCCAGGAGAGAGGCCCCAGCAAGACGCGCCCCGAGGAGCATCTTGCCTTATGTCAGCACTCGGTCTGACTGAGCGCCTCCAGGAGAGAGGCCCAAGCAAGACGCGCCCCGAGGAGCGTCTTGCCACATGTAAGCACTGGGTCTGACTGAGGGCCTCCAGGAGAGAGGCCCCAGCAAGACGCGCCCCGAGGAGCGTCTTGCCACGTGTCACCACTGGGTCTGATTGAGCGCCTCCAGGAGAGAGGCCACAGCAAGACGCGCCCCGAGGAGCATCTTGCCTTATGTCAGCACTCGGTCTGACTGAGCGCCTCCAGGAGAGAGGCCAAAGCAAGACGCGCCCCGAGGAGCATCTTGCCACATGTCAACAATGGGTCTGACAGATGGCCCCCAGGAGAGAGGCCCAAGCAAGACGCGCCCCGGGGAGCGTCTTGCCACATGTCAACAATGGGTCTGACTGAGCGCCTCCAGGAGAGAAGCCCAAGCAAGACGCGCCCCGAGGAGCGTCTTGTCACATGTCAACACTGGGTCTGACTGAGCGCCTCCAGGAGAGAAGCCCCAGCAAGACGCACCCCGAGGAGCGTCTTGCCACATGTGACTACTCGGTCTGACTGTGCGCCTCCAGGAGAGAGGCCCAAGCAAGACGCGCCCCGAGGAGCGTCTTGGCACATGTCAACACTGGGTCTGACTGAGGGCCTCCAGGAGAGAAGCCCAAGCAACACGCGCCCCGAGGAGCGTCTTGCCACATGTCAGCACCCGGTCCGACTGAGCGCCTCCAGGAGAGAGGCCCAAGCAAGATGCGCCCCGAGGAGCGTCTTGCCACATGTCAACAATGGGTCCGACTGAGGGCCTCCAGGAGAGAAGCCCAAGCAAGACGCGCCCCGAGGAGCGTCTTGCCACATGTCAGCACTCGGTCTGACAGAACGCCTCCAGGAGAGAAGCCCCAGCAAGACACGCCCCGAGGAGCGTCTTGCCACATGTCAGCACTCAGTCTGACTGAGCGCCTCCAGGAGAAAGGCCCAAGCAAGACGCGCCCCGAGGAGCGTCTTGCCACATATCAACAATGGGTCTGACTGAGGGCCTTCATGAGAGAAGCCCAAGCAAGACGCGCCCCGAGGTGCGTCTTGCCACAGATCAACAATGGGTCTGACTGAGGGCCTCCAGGAGAGAAGCCCAAGCAAGACGCGCCCCGAGGAGCGTCTTGCCACATGTCAGCACTCGGTCTGACTGAGCGCCTCCAGGAGAGAGGCCCAAGCAAGACGCACCCCGAGGAGCGTCTTGACACATGTCAACACTGGGGCTGACAGAGGGCCTCCAGGAGAGAGGCCCAAGCAAGACGCTCCCCAAGGAGTGTCTTGCCACATGTAAACAATGGGTCTGACTGAGCGCCTCCAGGAGAGAGGCCCAAGCAAGACGCGCCCCGAGGAGCGTCTTGCCACGTGTCAACACTGGGTCTGATTGAGGGCCTCCAGGAGAGAGGCCCAAGCAAGACGCGCCCCGAGGAGCGTCTTGCCACATGTCAACAATGGGTCTGACAGAGGGCCTCCAGGAGAGAGGCCCAAGCAATACGCGCCCCGAGGAGCGTGTTGCCACATGTCATCAATTGGTCTGACTGAGCGCCTCCAGGAGAGAGGCCCAAGCAAGACGCGCCCCGAGGAGCGTCTTGCCACGTATCACCACTGGGTCTGATTGAGCGCCTCCAGGAGAGAGGCCCCAGCAAGACGCGCCCCGAGGAGCATCTTGCCTTATGTCAGCACTCGGTCTGACTGAGCGCCTCCAGGAGAGAGGCCCAAGCAAGACGCACCCCGAGGAGCGTCTTGCCACATGTCAACAATGGGTCTGACAGAGGGCCTCCAGGAGAGAGGCCCAAGCAAGACGCGCCCCGAGGAGCATCTTGCCACATGTCACCTCTGGGTCTGACTGAGCGCCTCCAGGAGAGAGGCCCAAGCAAGACGCGCCCCGAGGAGCGTCTTGTCACATGTCAACACTGGGTCTGACTTAGCGCCTCCAGGAGAGAAGCCCCAGCAAGACGCGCCCCGAGGAGCGTCTTGCCACATGTCAGCACTCTGTCTGTCTGTGCGCCTCCAGGAGAGAGGCCCAAGCAAGACGCGCCCCGAGGAGCGCCTTGCCACATGTCAGCACTCGGTCTGACTGAACGCCTCCAGGAGAGAAGCCCCAGCAAGACGCGCCCCGAGGAGCGTCTTGTCACATGTCAACACTGGGTCTGACTGAGCGCCTCCAGGAGAGAAGCCCCAGCAAGACGCGCCCCGAGGAGCGTCTGGCCACATGTCAGCACTCTGTCTGACTGTGCGCCTCCAGGAGAGAGGCCCCAAGCAAGACGCGCCCCGAGGAGCGTCTTGCCACGTGTCAACACTGGGTCTGACTGAGCGTCTCCAGAAGAGAGGCCCAAGCAAGACGCGCCCCGAGGAGCGTCTTGCCACATGTCACCACTGGGTCTGACTGAGCGCCTCCAGGAGAGAGGCCCAAGCAAGACGCGCCCCGAGGAGCGTCTTGCCACATGTAAGCACTGGGTCTGACTGAGCGCCTCCAGGAGAGAAGCCCCAGCAAGACGCGCCCCGAGGAGCGTCTTACCACATGTGAGCACTCGGTCTGACTGAACGCCTCCAGGAGAGAAGCCCAAGCAAGACGCGCCCCGAGGAGCGTCTTGCCTTATGTCAGCACTCGGTCTGACTGAGCGCCTCCAGGAGATAGGCCCAAGCAAGACGCGCCCCGAGGAGCGTCTTGCCACATGTCAACAATGGGTCTGACTGAGGGCCTCCAGGAGAGAAGCCCAAGCAAGACGCACCCCGAGGAGCGTCTTGCCACATGTCAACAATGGGTCTGACTGAGGGCCTCCAAGAGAGAAGCCCAAGCAAGACGCGCCCCGAGGAGCGTCTTGCACCATGTCAACACTGGGTCTGACTGAGCACCTCCAGGAGAGAGGCCCAAGCAAGACTCGCCCCGAGGAGCGTCTTGACATATGTCAACACTGGGGCTGACAGAGGGCCTCCAGGAGAGAGGCCCAAGCAAGATGCGCCCCGATGAGCGTCTTGCCACATGTAAACAATGGGTCTGACTGAGGGCCTCCAGGAGAGAAGCCCAAGCAAGACGCGCCCCGAGGAGCGTCTTGCCACATGTCAGCACTCGGTCTGACTGAGCGCCTCCAGGAGAGAGGCCCCAGCAAGACGCGCCCCGAGGAGCGTCTGGCCACCAGTCAGCACTCTGTCTGACTGTGCGCCTCCAGGAGAGAGGCCCCAAACAAGACGCGCCCCGAGGAGCATCTTGCCACATGTCAACAATGAGTCTGACTGAGGGCCTCCAGGAGAGAAGCCCAAGCAAGACGCGCCCCGAGGAGCGTCTTGCCACATGTCAGCACTCGGTCTGACTGAACGCCTCCAGGAGAGAAGCCCCAGCAAGACGCGCCCCGAGGAGCGTCTTGCCACATGTCAGCACTCGGTCTGACTGAGCTTCTCCAGGAGAGAGGCCCAAGCAAGACGCGCCCCGAGGAGCGTCTTGACACGTATCAACAATGGATCTGACTGAGGGCCTCCATGAGAGAAGCCCAAGGAAGACGCGCCCCGAGGAGCGTCTTGTCACATGTCACCACTGGGTCTGACTGAGCGCCTCCAGGAGAGAGGCCCAAGCAAGACGCGCCCCGAGGAGCGTCTTGCCACATGTCACCACTGGGTCTGACTGAGCGCCTCCAGGAGAGAGGCCCAAGCAAGACGCGCCCCGAGGAGCGTCTTGCCACATGTCAACAATGAGTCTGACTGAGGGCCTCCAGGAGAGAAGCCCAAGCAAGACGCGTCCCGAGGAGCGTCTTGCCACATGTCAGCACTCGGTCTGACTGAACGCCTCCAGGAGAGAAGCCCCAGCAAGACGCGCCCCGAGGAGCGTCTTGCCACATGTCAACAATGGGTCTGACTGAGGGCCGCCAGGAGAGAAGCCCAAGCAAGATGCGCCCAAAGGAGCGTCTTGCCACATGTAAACAATGGGTCTGACTGAGGGCCTCCAGGAGAGAAGCCCAAGCAAGACGCGCCCCGAGGAGCGTCTTGCCACATGTCAGCACTCGGTCTGACTGAGCGCCTCCAGGAGAGAGGCCCAAGCAAGACGCGCCCCGAGGAGCGTCTTGCCACATATCAGCAATGGTCTGACTGAGGGCCTCCATGAGAGAAGCCCAAGCAAGACGCGCCCCGAGGAGCGTCTTGCCACATGTCACCACTGGGTCTGACTGAGCGCCTCCAGGAGAGAGGCCCAAGCAAGACGCGCCCCGAGGAGCGTCTTGCCACGTGTCAACACTGGGTCTGACTGAGCATCTCCAGGAGAGAGGCCCAAGCAAGACGCGCCCCGAGGAGCGTCTTGCCACATGTCAGCACTGGGTCTGACTGAGCGCCTCCAGGAGAGAGGCCCAAGCAAGACGCGCCCCAAGGAGCGTCTTGCCACATGTAAGCACTGGGTCTGACTGAGCGCCTCCAGGAGAGAAGCCCCAGCAAGACGCGCCCCGAGGAGCGTCTTACCACATGTCAGAACTCGGTCTGACTGAACGCCTCCAGGAAAGAAGCCCAAGCAAGACGCGCCCCGAGGAGCGTCTTGCCACATGTCAGCACTCGGTCTGACTGAACGCCTCCAGGAGAGAAGCCCCAGCAAGACACGCCCCGAGGAGCATCTTGCCACATGTAAGCACTGGATCTGACTGAGCGCCTCCAGGAGAGAGGCCCAGCAAGACGCGCCCCGAGGAGCGTCTTGCCTTATGTCAGCACTCGGTCTGACTGAGCGCCTCCAGGAGAGAGGCCCAAGCAAGACGCGCCCCGAGGAGCGTCTTGCCACATGTCAACAATGGGTCTGACTGAGGGCCTCCAGGAGAGAAGCCCAAGCAAGACGCGCCCCGAGGAGCGTCTTGCCACATGTCAGCACTCGGTCTGACTGAGCGACTCCAGGAGAGAGGCCGAAGCAAGAAGCACCCCGAGGAGCGTCTTGACACATGTCAACACTGGGGCTGACAGAGGGCCTCCAGGAGAGAGGCCCAAGCAAGATGCGCCCCGAGGAGCGTCTTGCCACATGTCAACAATGGGTCTGACTGAGGGCCTCCAGGAGAGAAGCCCAAGCAAGACGCGCCCCGAGGAGCGTCTTGCCACATGTCAGCACTCGGTCTGACTGAGCGCCTCCAGGAGAGAGGCCCAAGCAAGACGCGCCCCGAGGAGCGTCTTGCCACATATCAACAATGGGTCTGACTGAGGGCCTCCATGAGAGAAGCCCAAGCAAGACGCGCCCCGAGGAGCGTCTTGTCACATGTCAACAATGGGTCTGACTGAGGGCCTCCAAGAGAGAAGCCCAAGCAAGACGCGCCCCGAGGAGCTTCTTGCACCATGTCAACACTGGGTCTGACTGAGCACCTCCAGGAGAGAGGCCCAAGCAAGACTCGCCCCGAGGAGCGTCTTGCCACATATCAACAATGGGTCTGACTGAGGGCCTCCATGAGAGAAGCCCAAGCAAGACGCACCCCGAGGAGCGTCTTGCCACATGTTAGCACTTAGTCTGACTGAGCGCCTCCAGGAGAGAGGCCCAAGCAAGATGCAGCCCGAGACGCGTCTTGCCACATATCAACAATGGGTCTGACTGAGGGCCTCCATGAGAGAAGCCCAAGCAAGACACGCCCCGAGGAGTGTCTTGTCACGTGTCAACACTGGGTCTGACTGAGCGTCTCCAGGAGAGAGGCCCAAGCAAGACGCGCCCCGAGGATCGTCTTGCCACATGTCACCACTGGGTCTGACTGAGCGCCTCCAGGAGAGAGGCCCAAGCAAGACGCGCCCCGAGGAGCGTCTTGCCTTATGTCAGCACTCGGTCTGACTGAGCGCCTCCAGGAGAGAGGCCCAAGCAAGACGCGCCCCGAGGAGCGTCTTACCACATGTCAACAATGAGTCTGACTGAGGGCCTCCAGGAAAGAAGCCCAAGCAAGACGCGCCCCGAGGAGCGTCTTGCCACATGTTAGCACTTGGTCTGACTGAGCGCCTCCAGGAGAGAGGCCCAAGCAAGACGCACCCCGAGAAGCGTCTTGCCACATGTCAACAATGAGTCTGACTGAGGGCCTCCAGGAGAGAAGCCCAAGCAAGACGCGTCCCGAGGAGTGTCTTGCCACATGTCAGCACTCGGTCTGACTGAACGCCTCCAGGAGAGAAGCCCCAGCAAGACGCGCCCCGAGGAGCGTCTTGCCACATGTAAGCACTGGGTCTGACTGAGCACCTCCAGGAGAGAGGCCCCAGCAAGACGCGCCCCGAGGAGCGTCTTGCCTTATGTCAGCACTCGGTCTGACTGAGCGACTCCAGGAGAGAGGCCGAAGCAAGAAGCACCCCGAGGAGCGTCTTGACACATGTCAACACTGGGGCTGACAGAGGGCCTCCAGGAGAGAGGCCCAAGCAAGATGCGCCCCGAGGAGCGTCTTGCCACATGTCAACAATGGGTCTGACTGAGGGCCTCCAGGAGAGAAGCCCAAGCAAGACGCGCCCCGAGGAGCGTCTTGCCACATGTCAGCACTCGGTCTGACTGAGCGCCTCCAGGAGAGAGGCCCAAGCAAGACGCGCCCCGAGGAGCGTCTTGCCACATATCAACAATGGGTCTGACTGAGGGCCTCCATGAGAGAAGCCCAAGCAAGACGCGCCCCGAGGAGCGTCTTGTCACATGTCAACAATGGGTCTGACTGAGGGCCTCCAAGAGAGAAGCCCAAGCAAGACGCGCCCCGAGGAGCTTCTTGCACCATGTCAACACTGGGTCTGACTGAGCACCTCCAGGAGAGAGGCCCAAGCAAGACTCGCCCCGAGGAGCGTCTTGCCACATATCAACAATGGGTCTGACTGAGGGCCTCCATGAGAGAAGCCCAAGCAAGACGCACCCCGAGGAGCGTCTTGCCACATGTTAGCACTCGGTCTGACTGAGCGCCTCCAGGAGAGAGGCCCAAGCAAGATGCAGCCCGAGACGCGTCTTGCCACATATCAACAATGGGTCTGACTGAGGGCCTCCATGAGAGAAGCCCAAGCAAGACACGCCCCGAGGAGTGTCTTGTCACGTGTCAACACTGGGTCTGACTGAGCGTCTCCAGGAGAGAGGCCCAAGCAAGACGCGCCCCGAGGATCGTCTTGCCACATGTCACCACTGGGTCTGACTGAGCGCCTCCAGGAGAGAGGCCCAAGCAAGACGCGCCCCGAGGAGCGTCTTGCCTTATGTCAGCACTCGGTCTGACTGAGCGCCTCCAGGAGAGAGGCCCAAGCAAGACGCGCCCCGAGGAGCGTCTTACCACATGTCAACAATGAGTCTGACTGAGGGCCTCCAGGAAAGAAGCCCAAGCAAGACGCGCCCCGAGGAGCGTCTTGCCACATGTTAGCACTTGGTCTGACTGAGCGCCTCCAGGAGAGAGGCCCAAGCAAGACGCACCCCGAGAAGCGTCTTGCCACATGTCAACAATGAGTCTGACTGAGGGCCTCCAGGAGAGAAGCCCAAGCAAGACGCGTCCCGAGGAGTGTCTTGCCACATGTCAGCACTCGGTCTGACTGAACGCCTCCAGGAGAGAAGCCCCAGCAAGACGCGCCCCGAGGAGCGTCTTGCCACATGTAAGCACTGGGTCTGACTGAGCACCTCCAGGAGAGAGGCCCCAGCAAGACGCGCCCCGAGGAGCGTCTTGCCTTATGTCAGCACTCGGTCTGACTGAGCGCCTCCAGGAGAGAGGCCCAAGCAAGACGCGCCCAGAGGAGCGTCTTGCCACATGTCAACAATGGGTCTGACTGAGGGCCTCCAGGAGAGAAGCCCAAGCAAGACGCGCCCCGAGGAGCGTCTTGCCACATGTCAACAATGGGTCTGACTGAGGGCCTCCAAGAGAGAAGCCCAAGCAAGACGCGCCCCGAGGAGCGTCTTGCACCATGTCAACACTGGGTCTGACTGAGCACCTCCAGGAGAGAGGCCCAAGCAAGACTCGCCCCGAGGAGCGTCTTGCCACATATCAACAATGGGTCTGACTGAGGGCCTCCATCAGAGAAGCCCAAGCAAGACGCGCCCCGAGGAGTGTCTTGCCACATGTAAGCACTCGGTCTGACTGAGCGCCTCCAGGAGAGAGGCCCAAGCAAGACGCGCCCCGAGGAGCGTCTTGCCACATATCAACAATGGGTCTGACTGAGGGCCTCCATGAGAGAAGCCCAAGCAAGATGCGCCCCGAGGAGCGTCTTGTCACATGTCACCACTGGGTCTGACTGAGCGCCTCCAGGAGAGAGGCTCAAGCAAGACGCGCCCCGAGGAGCGTCTTGTCACATGTCACCACTGGATCTGACTGAGCGCCTCCAGGAGAGAGGCCCAAGCAAAACGCGCCCCGAGGAGCGTCTTGCCACATGTCAACAATGAGTCTGACTGAGGGCCTCGAGGAGAGAAGCCCAAGCAAGACGCGTCCCGAGGAGCGTCTTGCCACATGTCGGCACTCGGTCTGACTGAACGCCTCTAGGAGAGAAGCCCCAGCAAGACGCGCCCCGAGGAGCGTCTTGCCACATATCAACAATGGGTCTGACTGAGGGCCTCCATGAGAGAAGCCCAAGCAAGACGCGCCCCGAGGAGCGTCTTGTCACATGTCACCACTGGGTCTGACTGAGCGACTCCTGGAGAGAGGCCCAAGCAAGACGCGCCCCGAGGAGCGTCTTGCCACATGTAAGCACTGGGTCTGACTGAGCGCCTCCAGGAGAGAGACCCCAGCAAGACGCGCCCCGAGGAGCATCTTGCCTTATGTCAGCACTCGGTCTGACTGAGCGCCTCCAGGAGAGAGGCCCAAGCAAGACGCGCCCCGAGGAGTGTCTTGCCACATGTAAGCACTGGGTCTGACTGAGGGCCTCCATTAGAGAGGCCCCAGCAAGACGCGCCCCGAGGAGCGTCTTGCCACATGTCAGCACTCGGTCTGACTGAACGCCTCCAGGAGAGAGGCCCAAGCAAGACGCGCCCCGAGGAGCGTCTTGCCACATGTCAGCACTCGGTCTGACTGAGCGCCTCCAGGAGAGAGGCCCAAGCAAGACGCACCCCGAGGAGCGTCTTGACACATGTCAACACTGGGGCTGACAGAGGGCCTCCAGGAGAGAGGCCCAAGCAAGACGCTCCCCGAAGAGTGTCTTGCCACATGTCACCACTGGGTCTGACTGAGCGCCTCAAGGAGAGAGGCCCAAGCAAGACGCGCCCCAAGGAGCGTCTTGCCACGTGTCACCACTGGGTCTGACTGAGTGCCTCCAGGAGAAAGGCCCAAGCAAGACGCGCCCAGAGGAGCGTCTTGCCACGTGTCACCACTGGGTCTGATTGAGCGCCTCCAGGAGAGAGGCCACAGCAAGACGCGCCCCGAGGAGCATCTTGCCTTATGTCAGCACTCGGTCTGACTGAGCGCCTCCAGGAGAGAGGCCCAAGCAAGACGCGCCCCGAGGAGCATCTTGCCACATGTCAACAATGGGTCTGACAGAGGGCCCCCAGGAGAGAGGCCCAAGCAAGACGCGCCCCGGGGAGCGTCTTGCCACATGTCAACAATGGGTCTGACTGAGCGCCTCCAGGAGAGAAGCCCAAGCAAGACGCGCCCCGAGGAGCGTCTTGTCACATGTCAACACTGGGTCTGACTGAGCGCCTACAGGAGAGAAGCCCCAGCAAGACGCACCCCGAGGAGCGTCTTGCCACATGTGACTACTCGGTCTGACTGTGCGCCTCCAGGAGAGAGGCCCAAGCAAGACGCGCCCCGAGGAGCGTCTTGGCACATGTCAACACTGGGTCTGACTGAGGGCCTCCAGGAGAGAAGCCCAAGCAACACGCGCCCCGAGGAGCGTCTTGCCACATGTCAGCACCCGGTCCGACTGAGCGCATCCAGGAGAGAGGCCGAAGCAAGATGCGCCCCGAGGAGCGTCTTGCCACATGTCAACAATGGGTCCGACTGAGGGCCTCCAGGAGAGAAGCCCAAGCAAGACGCGCCCCGAGGAGCGTCATCCCACATGTCACTACTCAGTCTGACTGAGCGCCTCCAGGAGAGAGGCCCAAGCAAGACGCGCCCCGAGGAGCGTCTTGCCATATGTAAACATTGGGTCTGACAGAGGGCCTCCAGGAGAGAGGCCCAAGCATTACGCGCCCCGAGGAGCGTGTTGCCACATGTCACCACTGGGTCTGACTGAGCGCCTCCAGGAGAGAGGCCCAAGCAAGACGCGCCCCGAGGAGCGTCTTGCCACATGTCAGCACTCAGTCTGACTGAACGCCTCCAGGAGAGAAGCCCCAGCAAGACGCGCCCCGAGGAGCGTCTTGCCACATGTCAGCACTCGGTCTGACAGAACGCCTCCAGGAGAGAAGCCCCAGCAAGACACGCCCCGAGGAGCGTCTTGCCACATGTCAGCACTCAGTCTGTGAGCGCCTCCAGGAGAGAGGCCCAAGCAAGACGCGCCCCGAGGAGCGTCTTGCCGCATATCAACAATGGGTCTGACTGAGGGCCTTCATGAGAGAAGCCCAAGCAAGATGCGCCCCGAGGTGCGTCTTGCCACAGATCAACAATGGGTCTGACTGAGGGCCTCCAGGAGAGAAGCCCAAGCAAGACGCGCCCCGAGGAGCGTCTTGCCACATAGCAGCACTCGGTCTGACTGAGCGCCTCCAGGAGAGAGGCCCAAGCAAGACGCACCCCGAGGAGCGTCTTGACACATGTCAACACTGGGGCTGAAAGAGGGCCTCCAGGAGAGAGGCCCAAGCAAGACGCTGCCCAAGGAGTGTCTTGCCACGTGTAAACAATGGGTCTGACTGAGCGCCTCCAGGAGAGAGGCCCAAGCAAGACGCGCCCCGAGGAGCGTCTTGCCACGTGTCAACACTGGGTCTGATTGAGGGCCTCCAGGAGAGAGGCCCAAGCAAGACGCGCCCCGAGGAGCGTCTTGCCACATGTCAACAATGGGTCTGACAGAGGGCCTCCAGGAGAGAGGCCCAAGCAATACGCGCCCCGAGGAGCGTCTTGCCACGTGTCACCACTGGGTCTGATTGAGCGCCTCCAGGAGAGAGGCCCCAGCAAGACGCGCCCCGAGGAGCATCTTGCCTTATGTCAGTACTCGGTCTGACTGAGCGCCTCCAGGAGAGAGGCCCAAGCAAGACGCACCCCGAGGAGCGTCTTGCCACATGTCAACAATGGGTCTGACAGAGGGCCTCCAGGAGAGAGGCCCAAGCAAGACGCGCCCCAAGGAGCATCTTGCCACATGTCACCTCTGGGTCTGACTGAGCGCCTCCAGGAGAGAGGCCCAAGCAAGACGCGCCCCGAGGAGCGTCTTGTCACATGTCACCTCTGGGTCTGACTGAGCGCCTCCAGGAGAGAGGCCCAAGCAAGACGCGCCCCGAGGAGCGTCTTGCCACATGTCGGCACTCGGTCTGACTGAACGCCTCTAGGAGAGAAGCCCCAGCAAGACGCGCCCCGAGGAGCGTCTTGCCACATATCAACAATGGGTCTGACTGAGGGCCTCCATGAGAGAAGCCCAAGCAAGACGCGCCCCGAGGAGCGTCTTGTCACATGTCACCACTGGGTCTGACTGAGCGCCTCCTGGAGAGAGGCCCAAGCAAGACGCGCCCCGAGGAGCGTCTTGTCACATGTCAACACTGGGTCTGACTGTGCGCCTCCAGGAGAGAGGCCCAAGCAAGACGCGCCCCGAGGAGCGTCTTGGCACATGTCAACACTGGGTCTGACTGAGGGCCTCCAGGAGAGAAGCCCAAGCAACACGCGCCCCGAGGAGCGTCTTGCCACATGTCAGCACCCGGTCCGACTGAGCGCCTCCAGGAGAGAGGCCGAAGCAAGATGCGCCCCGAGGAGCGTCTTGCCACATGTCAACAATGGGTCCGACTGAGGGCCTCCAGGAGAGAAGCCCAAGCAAGACGCGCCCCGAGGAGCGTCATCCCACATGTCACTACTCGGTCTGACTGAGCGCCTCCAGGAGAGAGGCCCAAGCAAGACGCGCCCCGAGGAGCGTCTTGCCATATGTAAACATTGGGTCGGACAGAGGGCCTCCAGGAGAGAGGCCCAAGCATTACGCGCCCCGAGGAGCGTCTTGCCACATGTCAGCACTCGGTCTGACTGAGTGCCTCCAGGAGAGAGGCCCCAGCAAGACGCGCCCCGAGGAGCGTCTTGTCACATGTCACCACTGGGTCTGACTGAGGGCCTCCAGGAGGCTCCTCGGGGCGCGTCTTGCTTGGGCCTCTCTCCTGGAGACGCTCAGTCAGACCCAGTGTTGACACGTGGCAAGACGCTCCTCGGGGCGCGTCTTGCTTGGGCTTCTCTCCTGGAGGCCCTCAGTCAGACCCATTGTTTACATGTGGCAAGACGCTCCTTTGGGCGCATCTTGCTTGGGCTTCTCTCCTGGAGGCCCTCAGTCAGACCCATTGTTGGCATGTGGCAAGACGCTCCTCGGGGCGCGTCTTTCTGGGGCTTCTCTCCTGGAGGCGTTCAGTCAGACCGAGTGCTGACATGTGGTAAGACGCTCCTCGGGACGCGTCTTGCTTGGGCTTCTCTCCTGGAGGCCCTCAGTCAGACTCATTGTTGACATGTGGCAAGACGCTCCTCGGGGCGCGTCTTGCTTGGGCCTCTCTCCTGGAGGCGCTCAGTCAGACCCAGTGGTGACATGTGGCAAGACGCTCCTCGGGGCGCGTCTTGCTTGGGCCTCTCTCCTGGAGGCGCTCAGTCAGACCCAGTGGTGACATGTGACAAGACGCTCCTCGGTGCGCGTCTTGCTTGGGCTTCTCTCATGGAGGCCCTCAGTCAGATCCATTGTTGATATGTGGCAAGACGCTCCTCGGGACGCGTCTTGCTTGGGCCTCTCTCCTGGAGGAGCTCAGTCAGACCGAGTGCTGACATGTGGCAAGACGCTCCTCGGGGCGCGTCTTGCTGGGGCTTCTCTCCTGGAGGCGTTCAGTCAGACCGAGTGCTGACATGTGCCAAGACGCTCCTCGGGGCGCGTCTTGCTTGGGCTTCTCTCCTGGAGGCCCTCAGTCAGACTCATTGTTGACATGTGGCAAGATGCTCCTCGGGGCGCGTCTTGCTTGGGGCCTCTCTCCTGGAGGCGCACAGTCAGACAGAGTGCCTACTGGTGGCCAGACGCTCCTCGGGGCGCGTCTTGCTGGGGCCTCTCTCCTGGAGGCACTCAGTCAGACCGAGTGCTGACATGTGGCAAGACGCTCCTCGGGGCGCGTCTTGCTTGGGCTTCTCTCCTGGAGGCCCTCAGTCAGACCCATTGTTTACATGTGGCAAGACGCTCCTCGGGGTGCATCTTGCTTGGGCCTCTCTCCTGGAGGCCCTCTGTCAGCCCCAGTGTTGACATGTGTCAAGACGCTCCTCGGGGCGAGTCTTGCTTGGGCCTCTCTCCTGGAGGTGCTCAGTCAGACCCAGTGTTGACATGGTGCAAGACGCTCCTCGGGGCGCGTCTTGCTTGGGCTTCGCTCTTGGAGGCCCTCAGTCAGACCCATTGTTGACATGTGGCAAGACGCTCCTCGGGGTGCGTCTTGCTTGGGCTTCTCTCCTGGAGGCCCTCAGTCAGACCCATTGTTGACATGTGACAAGACGCTCCTCGGGGGTCGTCTTGCTTGGTCCTCTCTCCTAGAGGCGCTCAGTCAGACCGAGTGCTGACATAAGGCAAGACGCTCCTCGGGGCGCGTCTTGCTGGGGCCTCTCTCCTGGAGGCACTCAGTCATACCCAGTGCTTACATGTGGCAAGACGCTCCTCGGGGTGTGTCTTGCTGGAGCTTCTCTCCTGGAGGCGTTCAGTCAGACCGAGTGCTGACATGTGTCAAGGAGCTCCTCGGGGCGCGTCTTGCTTGGGCTTCTCTCCTGGAGGCCCTCAGTCAGACTCATTGTTGACATGTGGCAAGACGCTCCTCGGGGCGCGTCTTGCTTGGGCCTCTCTCCTGGAGGCGCACAGACAGACAGAGTGCTGACATGTGGCAAGACGCTCCTCGGGGCGCGTCTTGCTTGGGCTTCTCTCCTGGAGGCCCTAAATTCAGACCCATTGTTGACATGTGGCAAGACGCTCCTCGCGGCGCGTCTTGCTTGGGCCTCTCTCCTGGAGGCGCTCAGTCAGACCGAGTGCTGACATGCAGCAAGACGCTCCTCAGGGCGCGTCTTGCTTGGGCTTCTCTCCTGGAGGCCCTCAATCAGACCCATTGTTGACATGTGGCAAGACGCTCCTCGGGGCGCATCTTGCTTGGGCCTCTCTCCTGGAGGAGCTCAGTCAGACCGAGTGCTGACATGTGGCAAGACACTCCTCGGGGCGCGTCTTGCTTGGGCTTCTCTCCTGGAGGCCCTCAGTCAGACTCATTGTTGACATGTGGCAAGACGCTCCTCGGGGCGCGTCTTGCTTGGGCCTCTCTCCTGGAGGCCATCTGTCAGACCCAGTGTTGACCTGTTGCAAGACGCTCCTCGGGGCGCGTCTTGCTTGGGCCTCTCTCCTGGAGGTGCTCAGTCAGACCCAGTGTTGACATGTGGCAAGACTCTCCTCGGGGCGCGTCTTGCTTGGGCCTCTCTCCTGGAGGTGCTCAGTCAGACCCAGTGTTGACATGTGGCAAGACGCTCCTCGTGGCGCGTCTTGCTTGGGCTTCTCTCCTGGAGGCCCTCAGTCAGACCCATTGTTGACATGTGGCAAGACGCTCCTTGGGGTGCGTCTTGCTTGGGCCTCTCTCCTGGAGGCGCTCAGTAAGACCGAGTGCTGACATCTGGCAAGACGCTCCTCGGGGCGCGTCTTGCTTGGGCTTCTCTCCTGGAGGCCCTCAGTCAGACCCATTGTTTACATGTGGCAAGACGCTCCTCGGGGCGCATCTTGCTTGGGCCTCTCTCCTGGAGGCGCTCAGTCAGACCGAGTGCTGACATGTGGCAAGACGCTCCTCGGGGCGCGTCTTGCTGGACCTTCTCTCCTGGAGGCGCTCAGTCAGACCCAGTGTTGACATGTGAGAAGACGCGCCCCGAGGAGTGTCTTGCTTGGGCCTCTCTCCTGCAGGCCCTCTGTCAGACCCATTGTTGACATGTGGCAAGACGCTCCTCGGGGCGCGTCTTGCTTGGGCCTCTCTCCTGGAGGCGTTCAGTCAGACCGAGTGCTGACATAAGGCAAGATGCTCCTCGGGGCGCGTCTTGCTGTGGCCTCTCTCCTGGAGGCGCTCAATCAGACCCAGTGGTGACACGTGGCAAGACGCTCCTCGGGGCGCGTCTTGCTTGGGCCTCTCTCCTGGAGGCGCTCAGTCAGACCCAGTGGTGACATGTGGCAACACGCTCCTCGGGGCGCGTATTGCTTGGGCCTCTCTCCTGGAGGCCCTCTGTCAGACCCATTGTTGACATGTGGCAAGACGCTCCTCGTGGCGCGTCTTGCTTGGGCCTCTCTCCTGGAGGCCCTCAATCAGACCCAGTGTTGACACGTGGTAAGACGCTCCTCGGGGCGCGTCTTGCTTGGGCCTCTCTCCTGGAGGCGCTCAGTCAGACTGAGTAGTGACATGTGGCATGACGCTCCTCGGGGCGCGTCTTGCTTGGGCCTCTCTCCTGGAGGCGCTCAGTCAGACCCAGTGGTGACATGTGGCAAGACACTCCTCAGGGAGCGTCTTGCTTGGGCCTCTCTCCTGGAGGCCCTCTGTCAGCCCCATTGTTGATATGTGGCAAGATGCTCCTCGGGGCGCGTCTTGCTGGGGCTTCTCTCCTAGAGGCGTTCAGTCAGACCGAGTGCCGACATGTGGCAAGACGCTTCTCGGGACGCGTCTTGCTTGGGCTTCTCTCCTCGAGGCCCTCAGTCAGACTCATTGTTGACATGTGGCAAGACGCTCCTCGGGGCGCGTTTTGCTTGGGCCTCTCTCCTGGTGGCGCTCAGTCAGACCCAGTGGTGACATGTGGCAAGAAGCTCCTCGGGGCGCATCTTGCTTGGGCCTCTCTCCTGGAGGCGCTCAGTCAGACCCAGTGGTGACATGTGACAAGACGCTCCTCGGGGCGCGTCTTGCTTGGGCTTCTCTCATGGAGGCCCTCAGTCAGACCCATTGTTGATATTTGGCAAGACGCTCCTCGGGGCGCGTCTTGCTTGGGCCTCTCTCCTGGAGGCGCTCAGTCAGACCGAGTGCTGACATGTGGCAAGACGCTCCTCGGGGCGAGTCTTGCTTGAGCCTCTCTCCTGGAGGTGCTCAGTCAGACCCAGTGTTGACATGGTGCAAGACGCTCCTCGGGGCGCGTCTTGCTTGGGCTTCTCTCTTGGAGGCCCTCAGTCAGACCCATTGTTGACATGTGGCAAGACGCTCCCCGGGGCGCGTCTTGCTTGGGCTTCTCTCCTGGAGGCCCTCAGTCAGACCCATTGTTGACATGTGGCAAGACGCTCCTCGGGGCGCGTCTTGCTTGGGCCTCTCTCCTGGAGGCGCTCAGTCAGACCGAGTGCTGACATAAGGCAAGATTCTCCTCGGGGCGCGTCTTGCTGGGGCCTCTCTCCTGGAGGCGCTCAGTCAGAACCAGTGCTTACATGTGGCAAGACGCTCCTCGGGGCGCGTCTTGCTTGGGCCTCTCTCCTGGAGGCGCTCAGTCAGACCCAGTGGTGACATGTGGCAAGACGCTCCTCGGGGCGCGTCTTGCTTGGGCCTCTCTCCTGGAGACGCTCAGTCAGAACCAGTGTTGACGCGTGACAAGACGCTCCTCGGGGCGCGTCTCGCTTGGGCTTCTCTCATGGAGGCCCTCAGTCAGACCCATTGTTGATATGTGGCAAGACGCTCCTCGGGGCGAGTCTTGCTTGGGCCTCTCTCCTGGAGGTGCTCAGTCAGACCCAGTGTTGACATGGTGCAAGACGCTCCTCGGGGCGCGTCTTGCTTGGGCTTCTCTCTTGGAGGCCCTCAGTCAGATCCAGTGCTTACATGTGGCAAGACGCTCCTCGGGGCGTGTCTTGCTGGGGCTTCTCTCCTGGAGGCGTTCAGTCAGACCGAGTGCTGACATGTGGCAAGATGCTCCTCGGGGCGCGTCTTGCTTGGGCTTCTCTCCTGGAGGCGTTCAGTCAGACCGAGTGCTGACATGTGGTAAGACGCTCCTCGAGGCGCGTCTTGCTGGGGCTTCTCTCCTGGAGGCGCTCAGTCAGACCCAGTGCTTACATGTGGCAAGACGCTCCTCGGGGCGCGTCTTGCTTGGGCCTCTCTCCTGGAGGCGCTCAGTCAGACCCAGTGCTGACATGTGGCAAGACGCTCCTCGGGGCGCGTCTTGCTTGGGCCTCTCTCCTGGAGACGCTCAGTCAGACCCAGTGTTGACATGTGGCAAGACTCTCCTCGGGGCGCGTCTTGCTTGGGCCTCTCTCCTGGAGGTGCTCAGTCAGACCCAGTGTTGACATGTGGCAAGACGCTCCTCGTGGCGCGTCTTGCTTGGGCTTCTCTCCTGGAGGCCCTCAGTCAGACCCATTGTTGACATGTGGCAAGACGCTCCTTGGGGTGCGTCTTGCTTGGGCCTCTCTCCTGGAGGCGCTCAGTAAGACCGAGTGCTGACATCTGGCAAGACGCTCCTCGGGGCGCGTCTTGCTTGGGCTTCTCTCCTGGAGGCCCTCAGTCAGACCCATTGTTTACATGTGGCAAGACGCTCCTCGGGGCGCATCTTGCTTGGGCCTCTCTCCTGGAGGCGCTCAGTCAGACCGAGTGCTGACATGTGGCAAGACGCTCCTCGGGGCGCGTCTTGCTGGACCTTCTCTCCTGGAGGCGCTCAGTCAGACCCAGTGTTGACATGTGAGAAGACGCGCCCCGAGGAGTGTCTTGCTTGGGCCTCTCTCCTGGAGGCCCTCTGTCAGACTCATTGTTGACATGTGGCAAGACGCTCCTCGGGGCGCGTCTTGCTTGGGCCTCTCTCCTGGAGGCGTTCAGTCAGACCGAGTGCTGACATAAGGCAAGATGCTCCTCGGGGCGCGTCTTGCTGTGGCCTCTCTCCTGGAGGCGCTCAATCAGACCCAGTGGTGACACGTGGCAAGACGCTCCTCGGGGCGCGTCTTGCTTGGGCCTCTCTCCTGGAGGCGCTCAGTCAGACCCAGTGGTGACATGTGGCAACACGCTCCTCGGGGCGCGTATTGCTTGGGCCTCTCTCCTGGAGGCCCTCTGTCAGACCCATTGTTGACATGTGGCAAGACGCTCCTCGTGGCGCGTCTTGCTTGGGCCTCTCTCCTGGAGGCCCTCAATCAGACCCAGTGTTGACACGTGGTAAGACGCTCCTCGGGGCGCGTCTTGCTTGGGCCTCTCTCCTGGAGGCGCTCAGTCAGACTGAGTAGTGACATGTGGCATGACGCTCCTCGGGGCGCGTCTTGCTTGGGCCTCTCTCCTGGAGGCGCTCAGTCAGACCCAGTCGTGACATGTGGCAAGACACTCCTCAGGGAGCGTCTTGCTTGGGCCTCTCTCCTGGAGGCCCTCTGTCAGCCCCATTGTTGATATGTGGCAAGACGCTCCTCGGGGCGCGTCTTGCTGGGGCTTCTCTCCTAGAGGCGTTCAGTCAGACCGAGTGCCGACATGTGGCAAGACGCTTCTCGGGACGCGTCTTGCTTGGGCTTCTCTCCTCGAGGCCCTCAGTCAGACTCATTGTTGACATGTGGCAAGACGCTCCTCGGGGCGCGTTTTGCTTGGGCCTCTCTCCTGGTGGCGCTCAGTCAGACCCAGTGGTGACATGTGGCAAGAAGCTCCTCGGGGCGCATCTTGCTTGGGCCTCTCTCCTGGAGGCGCTCAGTCAGACCCAGTGGTGACATGTGACAAGACGCTCCTCGGGGCGCGTCTTGCTTGGGCTTCTCTCATGGAGGCCCTCAGTCAGACCCATTGTTGATATGTGGCAAGACGCTCCTCGGGGCGCGTCTTGCTTGGGCCTCTCTCCTGGAGGCGCTCAGTCAGACCGAGTGCTGACATGTGGCAAGACGCTCCTCGGGGCGAGTCTTGCTTGAGCCTCTCTCCTGGAGGTGCTCAGTCAGACCCAGTGTTGACATGGTGCAAGACGCTCCTCGGGGCGCGTCTTGCTTGGGCTTCTCTCTTGGAGGCCCTCAGTCAGACCCATTGTTGACATGTGGCAAGACGCTCCCCGGGGCGCGTCTTGCTTGGGCTTCTCTCCTGGAGGCCCTCAGTCAGACCCATTGTTGACATGTGGCAAGACGCTCCTCGGGGCGCGTCTTGCTTGGGCCTCTCTCCTGGAGGCGCTCAGTCAGACCGAGTGCTGACATAAGGCAAGACGCTCCTCGGGGCGCGTCTTGCTGGGGCCTCTCTCCTGGAGGCGCTCAGTCAGAACCAGTGCTTACATGTGGCAAGACGCTCCTCGGGGCGCGTCTTGCTTGGGCCTCTCTCCTGGAGGCGCTCAGTCAGACCCAGTGGTGACATGTGGCAAGACGCTCCTCGGGGCGCGTCTTGCTTGGGCCTCTCTCCTGGAGACGCTCAGTCAGAACCAGTGTTGACACGTGACAAGACGCTCCTCAGGGCGCGTCTCGCTTGGGCTTCTCTCATGGAGGCCCTCAGTCAGACCCATTGTTGATATGTGGCAAGACGCTCCTCGGGGCGCGTCTTGCTTGGGCTTCTCTCATAGAGGCCCTCAGTCAGACCCATTGCTGATATGTGCAAGACGCTCCTCGGGGCGCGTCTTGCTTGGGCCTCTCTCCTGGAGGTGCTCAGTCAGACCGAGTGCTGACATGTGGCAAGACGCTCCTCGGGGCGCGTCTTGCTTGGGCTTCTCTCCTGGAGGCCCTCAGTCAGACCCATTGTTTACATGTGGCAAGGCGCTCCTTTGGGCGCATCTTGCTTGGGCTTCTCTCCTGGAGGCCCTCAGTCAGACCCATTGTTGACATGTGGCAAGACGCTCCTCGGGGCGCGTCTTGCTGGGGCTTCTCTCCTGGAGGCGTTCAGTCAGACCGAGTGCTGACATGTGGCAAGACGCTCCTCGGGGCGCGTCTTGCTTGGGCCTCTCTCCTGGAGGCGCTCAGTCAGACCCTGTGGTGACATGTGGCAAGACGCTCCTCGGGGCGCGTCTTGCTTGGGCCTCTCTCCTGGAGGCGCTCAGTCAGACCCAGTGGAGACATGTGACAAGACGCTCCTCCGGGCGCGTCTTGCTTGGGCTTCTCTCATGGAGGCCCTCAGTCAGATCCATTGTTGATATGTGGCAAGACGCTCCTCGGGGCGCGTCTTGCTTGGGCCTCTCTCCTGGAGGAGCTCAGTCAGACCGAGTGCTGACATGTGGCAAGACGCTCCTCGGGGCGCATCTTGCTGGGGCTTCTCTCCTGGAGGCGTTCAGTCAGACCGAGTGCTGACATGTGGCAAGACGCTCCTCGGGGCGCGTCTTGCTTGGGCTTCTCTCCTGGAGGCCCTCAGTCAGACTCATTGTTGACATGTGGCAAGATGCTCCTCGGGGCGCGTCTTGCTTGGGGCCTCTCTCCTGGAGGCGCACAGTCAGACAGAGTGCTGACTGGTGGCCAGACGCTCCTCGGGGCGCGTCTTGCTGGGGCCTCTCTCCTGGAGGCACTCAGTCAGACCGAGTGCTGACATGTGGCAAGACGCTCCTCGGGGCGAGTCTTGCTTGGGCCTCTCTCCTGGAGGTGCTCAGTCAGACCCAGTGTTGATATGGTGCAAAACGCTCCTCGGGGCGCGTCTTGCTTGGGCTTCTCTCTTGGAGGCCCTCAGTCAGACCCATTGTTGACATGTGGCAAGACGCTCCTCGGGGTGCGTCTTGCTTGGGCTTCTCTCCTGGAGGCCCTCAGTCAGACCCATTGTTGACATGTGGCAAGACGCTCCTCGGGGCGCGTCTTGCTTGGGCCTATCTCCTGGAGGCGCTCAATCAGACCGAGTGCTGACATAAGGCAAGGGGCTCCTCGGGGCGCGTCTTGCTGGGGCCTCTCTCCTGGAGGCGCTCAGTCAGACCCAGTGCTTACATGTGGCAAGACGCTCCTCGGGGTGTGTCTTGCTGGGGCTTCTCTCCTGGAGGCGTTCAGTCAGACCGAGTGCTGACATGTGTCAAGGAGCTCCTCGGGGCGAGTCTTGCTTGGGCTTCTCTCCTGGAGGCGTTCAGTCAGACCGAGTGCTGACATGTGGTAAGACGCTCCTCGGGGCGCGTCTTGCTGGGGCTTCTCTCCTGGAGGCGCTCAGTCAGACCCAGTGCTTACATGTGGCAAGACGCTCCTCGGGGCGCGTCTTATTTGGGCCTCTCTCCTGGAGGCGCTCAGTCAGACCCAGTGGTGACATGTGGCAAGACGCTCCTCGGGGCGCGTCTTGCTTGGGCCTCTCTCCTGGAGACGCTCAGTCAGACCCAGTGTTGACACGTGGCAAGACGCTCCTCGGGGCGCATCTTGCTTGGGGCCTCTCTCCTGGAGGCGCACAGTCAGACAGAGTGCTGACATGTGGCCAGACGCTCCTCGGGGCGCGTCTTGCTGGGGCTTCTCTCCTGGAGGCGCTCAGTCAGACCCAGTGTTGACATGTGACAAGACGCTCCTCGGGGCGCTTCTTGCTTGGGCTTCTCTCCTGGAGGCCCTCAGTCAGACTCATTGTTGACATGTGGCAAGACGCTCCTCGGGGCGCGTCTTGCTTGGGCCTCTCTCCTGGAGGCGCACAGACAGACAGAGTGCTGACATGTGGCAAGACGCTCCTCGGGGCGCGTCTTGCTTGGGCTTCTCTCCTGGAGGCCCTAAATTCAGACCCATTGTTGACATGTGGCAAGACACTCCTCGGGGCGCGTCTTGCTTGGGCTTCTCTCCTGGAGGCCCTCAGTCAGACTCATTGTTGACATGTGGCAAGACGCTCCTCGGGGCGCGTCTTGCTTGGGCCTCTCTCCTGGAGGCCCTCTGTCAGACCCAGTGTTGACATGTGGCAAGACGCTCCTCGGGGCGCGTCTTGCTTGGGCCTCTCTCCTGGAGGTGCTCAGTCAGACCCAGTGTTGACATGTGGCAAGACTCTCCTCGGGGCGCGTCTTGCTTGGGCCTCTCTCCTGGAGGTGCTCAGTCAGACCCAGTGTTGACATGTGGCAAGACGCTCCTCGGGGCGCGTCTTGCTTGGGCTTCTCTCCTGGAGGCCCTCAGTCAGACCCATTGTTGACATGTGGCAAGACGCTCCTTGGGGTGCGTCTTGCTTGGGCCTCTCTCCTGGAGGCGCTCAGTCAGACCGAGTGCTGACATGTGGCAAGACGCTCCTCGGGGCGCGTCTTGCTGGACCTTCTCTCCAGGAGGCGCTCAGTCAGACCCAGTGTTGATATGTGACAAGACGCGCCCCGAGGAGTGTCTTGCTTGGGCCTCTCTCCTGGAGGCCCTCTGTCAGACCCATTGTTGACATGTGGCAAGACGCTCCTCGGGGCGCGTCTTGCTTGGGCCTCTCTCCTGGAGGCGTTCAGTCAGACCGAGTGCTGACATAAGGCAAGATGCTCCTCGGGGCGCGTCTCTCTTGGGGCCTCTCTCCTGGAGGCGCACAGTCAGACAGAGTGCTGACATGTGGCCAGACGCTCCTCGGGGCGCGTCTTGCTGGGGCTTCTCTCCTGGAGGCGCTCAGTCAGACCCAGTGTTGACATGTGACAAGACGCTCCTCGGGGCGCGTCTTGCTTGGGCTTCTCTCCTGGAGGCCCTCAGTCAGACTCATTGTTGACATGTGGCAAGACGCTCCTCGGGGCGCGTCTTGCTTGGGCCTCTCTCCTGGAGGCGCACAGACAGACAGAGTGCTGACATGTGGCAAGACGCTCCTCGGGGCGCGTCTTGCTTGGGCTTCTCTCCTGGAGGCCCTAAATTCAGACCCATTGTTGACATGTGGCAAGACACTCCTCGGGGCGCATCTTGCTTGGGCTTCTCTCCTGGTGGCCCTCAGTCAGACTCATTGTTGACATGTGGCAAGACGCTCCTCGGGGCGCGTCTTGCTTGGGCCTCTCTCCTGGAGGCCCTCTGTCAGACCCAGTGTTGACATGTGGCAAGACGCTCCTCGGGGCGCGTCTTGCTTGGGCCTCTCTCCTGGAGGTGCTCAGTCAGACCCAGTGTTGACATGTGGCAAGACTCTCCTGGGGCGCGTCTTGCTTGGGCCTCTCTCCTGGAGGTGCTCAGTCAGACCCAGTGTTGACATGTGGCAAGACGCTCCTCGGGGCGCGTCTTGCTTGGGCTTCTCTCCTGGAGGCCCTCAGTCAGACCCATTGTTGACATGTGGCAAGACGCTCCTTGGGGTGCGTCTTGCTTGGGCCTCTCTCCTGGAGGCGCTCAGTCAGACCGAGTGCTGACATGTGGCAAGACGCTCCTCGGGGCGTGTCTTGCTTGGGCTTCTCTCCTGGAGGCCCTCAGTCAGACCCATTGTTTACATGTGGCAAGACGCTCCTCGGGGCGCATCTTGCTTGGGCCTCTCTCCTGGAGGCGCTCAGTCAGACCGAGTGCTGACATGTGGCAAGACGCTCCTCGGGGCGCGTCTTGCTGGACCTTCTCTCCTGGAGGCGCTCAGTCAGACCCAGTGTTGATATGTGACAAGACGCGCCCCGAGGAGTGTCTTGCTTGGGCCTCTCTCCTGGAGGCCCTCTGTCAGACCCATTGTTGACATGTGGCAAGACGCTCCTCGGGGCGCGTCTTGCTTGGGCCTCTCTCCTGGAGGCGTTCAGTCAGACCGAGTGCTGACATAAGGCAAGATGCTCCTCGGGGCGTGTCTTGCTGTGGCCTCTCTCCTGGAGGCGCTCAATCAGACCCAGTGGTGACACGTGGCAAGACGCTCCTCGGGGCGCGTCTTGCTTGGGCCTCTCTCCTGGAGGCGCTCAGTCAGAACCAGTGGTGACATGTGGCAACACGCTCCTCGGGGCGCGTATTGCTTGGGCCTCTCTCCTGGAGGCCCTCTGTCAGACCCATTGTTGACATGTGGCAAGACGCTCCTCGGGGCGCGTCTTGCTTGGGCCTCTCTCCTGGAGGCCCTCAATCAGACCCAGTGTTGACACGTGGTAAGACGCTCCTCGGGGCGCGTCTTGCTTGGGCCTCTCTCCTGGAGGCGCTCAGTCAGACTGAGTAGTGACATGTGGCATGACGCTCCTCGGGGCGCGTCTTGCTTGGGCCTCTCTCCTGGAGGCGCTCAGTCAGACCCAGTGGTGACATGTGGCAAGACGCTCCTCGGGGCGCGTCTTGCTTGGGCTTCTCTCCTGGAGGCCCTCAGTCAGACCCATTGTTGACATGTGGCAAGACGCTCCTTGGGGTGCGTCTTGCTTGGGCCTCTCTCCTGGAGGCGCTCAGTCAGACCGAGTGCTGACATGTGGCAAGACGCTCCTCGGGGCGCGTCTTGCTGGACCTTCTCTCCAGGAGGCGCTCAGTCAGACCCAGTGTTGATATGTGACAAGACGCGCCCCGAGGAGTGTCTTGCTTGGGCCTCTCTCCTGGAGGCCCTCTGTCAGACCCATTGTTGACATGTGGCAAGACGCTCCTCGGGGCGCGTCTTGCTTGGGCCTCTCTCCTGGAGGCGTTCAGTCAGACCGAGTGCTGACATAAGGCAAGATGCTCCTCGGGGCGCGTCTCTCTTGGGGCCTCTCTCCTGGAGGCGCACAGTCAGACAGAGTGCTGACATGTGGCCAGACGCTCCTCGGGGCGCGTCTTGCTGGGGCTTCTCTCCTGGAGGCGCTCAGTCAGACCCAGTGTTGACATGTGACAAGACGCTCCTCGGGGCGCATCTTGCTTGGGCTTCTCTCCTGGAGGCCCTCAGTCAGACTCATTGTTGACATGTGGCAAGACGCTCCTCGGGGCGCGTCTTGCTTGGGCCTCTCTCCTGGAGGCGCACAGACAGACAGTGCTGACATGTGGCAAGACGCTCCTCGGGGCGCGTCTTGCTTGGGCTTCTCTCCTGGAGGCCCTAAATTCAGACCCATTGTTGACATGTGGCAAGACACTCCTCGGGGCACATCTTGCTTGGGCTTCTCTCCTGGAGGCCCTCAGTCAGACTCATTGTTGACATGGGCAAGACGCTCCTCGGGGCGCGTCTTGCTTGGGCCTCTCTCCTGGAGGCCCTCTGTCAGACCCAGTGTTGACATGTGGCAAGACGCTCCTCGGGGCGCGTCTTGCTTGGGCCTCTCTCCTGGAGGTGCTCAGTCAGACCCAGTTTTGACATGTGGCAAGACTCTCCTCGGGGCGCGTCTTGCTTGGGCCTCTCTCCTGGAGGTGCTCAGTCAGACCCAGTGTTGACATGTGGCAAGACGTTCCTCGGGGCGCGTCTTGCTTGGGCTTCTCTCCTGGAGGCCCTCAGTCAGACCCATTGTTGACATGTGGCAAGACGCTCCTTGGGGTGCGTCTTGCTTGGGCCTCTCTCCTGGAGGCGCTCAGTCAGACCGAGTGCTGACATGTGGCAAGACGCTCCTCGGGGCGTGTCTTGCTTGGGCTTCTCTCCTGGAGGCCCTCAGTCAGACCCATTGTTTACATGTGGCAAGACGCTCCTCGGGGCGCATCTTGCTTGGGCCTCTCTCCTGGAGGCGCTCAGTCAGACCGAGTGCTGACATGTGGCAAGACGCTCCTCGGGGCGCGTCTTGCTGGACCTTCTCTCCTGGAGGCGCTCAGTCAGACCCAGTGTTGATATGTGACAAGACGCGTCCCGCGGAGTGTCTTGCTTGGGCCTCTCTCCTGGAGGCCCTCTGTCAGACCCATTGTTGACATGTGGCAAGACGCTCCTCGGGGCGCGTCTTGCTTGGGCCTCTCTCCTGGAGGCGTTCAGTCAGACCGAGTGCTGACATAAGGCAAGATGCTCCTCGGGGCGTGTCTTGCTGTGGCCTCTCTCCTGGAGGCGCTCAATCAGACCCAGTGGTGACACGTGGCAAGACGCTCCTCGGGGCGCGTCTTGCTTGGGCCTCTCTCCTGGAGGCGCTCAGTCAGAACCAGTGGTGACATGTGGCAACACGCTCCTCGGGGCGCGTATTGCTTGGGCCTCTCTCCTGGAGGCCCTCTGTCAGACCCATTGTTTACATGTGGCAAGACACTCCTCGGGGCGCGTCTTGCTTGGGCCTCTCTCCTGGAGGCCCTCAATCAGACCCAGTGTTGACACGTGGTAAGACGCTCCTCGGGGCGCGTCTTGCTTGGGCCTCTCTCCTGGAGGCGCTCAGTCAGACTGAGTAGTGACATGTGGCATGACGCTCCTCGGGGCGCGTCTTGCTTGGGCCTCTCTCCTGGAGGCGCTCAGTCAGACCCAGTGGTGACATGTGGCAAGACACTCCTCGGGGAGCGTCTTGCTTGGGCCTCTCTCCTGGAGGCCCTCTGTCAGCCCCATTGTTGATATGTGGCAAGACGCTCCTCGGGGCGCGTCTTGCTGGGGCTTCTCTCCTAGAGGCGTTCAGTCAGACCGAGTGCCGACATGTGGCAAGACGCTTCTCGGGACGCGTCTTGCTTGGGCTTCTCTCCTCGAGGCCCTCAGTCAGACTCATTGTTGACATGTGGCAAGACGCTCCTCGGGGCGCGTTTTGCTTGGGCCTCTCTCCTGGTGGCGCTCAGTCAGACCCAGTGGTGACATGTGGCAAGACGCTCCTCGGGGCGCATCTTGCTTGCGCCTCTCTCCTGGAGGCGCTCAGTCAGACCGAGTGCTGACATGTGGCAAGACGCTCCTCGGGGCGCGTCTTGCTTGGGCTTCTCTCATGGAGGCCCTCAGTCAGACCCATTGTTGATATGTGGCAAGACGCTCCTCGGGGCGAGTCTTGCTTGGGCCTCTCTCCTGGAGGTGCTCAGTCAGACCCAGTGTTGACATGGTGCAAGACGCTCTGTAGGAGCCAAAAAGCAGTGTTCTGTGTACGTGCATTTTGACAAGATGTTGATCAGCCCAGCATCCTGTGTACGTGCACTTTTAACATCTTGATTGTCCAGCTGCTGCGTACGTGCTCAACAACATGTTGTTCAGTCCAGCTTATGTAACTTCCAGTAAGTATTGGCTTACTTTGACCATATTGGGTAATAAAACAGCATCCCATCATTTCCCGAAATCATGAGGGTGGGGGCCAGAAGAGTATAACCGATGCTGCGTGGTGTAGGAGGGAGGGCTTTTGCAGCAGGTTTCCAGCCGAGGCATTTAGTTCGAGGCTGAAGGCTGTCCCCATGAAGTGTTGGTGATGTATTGCTGAATTGTACAAATAAAGCCCCACGCTGAGATTGGATAAACTGTCTCTCTCTTGTTTTTGATAAGGAAAAAGAACCACATTTGGTGACCACGAAGCGGGGAGTGGAGGTGTGCTCTTCGGATCATTTCTCAATCCACTGAAACCTGACTCCGGGGCCCTTATAGGTAAGAACAACTTTTGTTCAATTTTGGAGTTATTTTCGTGGACTGAGAAATGGTCTGGGAGAAAAAAAACATGCCCTACTCATAATTTAGAATAACAACAAGAGAAGGCGCTTGTCCAGAGCAGCGGTGAAATTATTCACACATGTGTGAAGTCAGCTGAGTCATTTTGATGACGGACAAAGTTTAAAGTGACAAATTAAAAGCTGGGACAGCGAGAATTGGAATAGAATTTGACAGCTGATAAAAAAAAGAGTCCAGGAAGGACAAGTAAAAGGTCGACAAGTGAGATCCATATGCCCCGGTGAGGCCGGGATAAGATTGGGATCTGAGAAAAAGCGCTGAAGTTGTGACAGATAAGCTTGCCAGTAATTTGGTTGAATCCTCGAGGATTGGTAAATTTCATGTGTTGTTGGCAAAAGGCATGTGTTGAACTCATAGGAGCAGCGGAGAGGCTGCAAGGGAAACGACAGACCCGGGTGCTCGGGGAAACTGTCTATTGAGTTTTTTTGTGTGTGTGTGTGTGTGTGTGCGCTGAGACAAGTGTGTGTGTGTGTGTTTGTGAAGACAAGCGTGTGTGTGAGTGAGAACAGCTGTGGGTGAGGCGCCAGAGGTTAGGAGGAAAAAAGGAGGAAAAACTAGGAGAAGCTTTAAAAAACGGTGTAAAACAAATCAATATTATTCACTGCAGTGCTACATTTTGATGTTTAATGTTATACAAATTTCAAAGTCTGTGATCTTGTTCTGATTAGCCTTTGAACAGAAAACCAGAAGTTAAAATAATAATAACAAGTTTTTAGAGTGACATATATATAAATAAAAAATATATGCTGAAGTGCACAAGCATGATAACTATTTTTACCAGCTGGGTTATGTGAAATATGAGAAATATAGATTATGAGTAAAAATAATAATGTGTATGTGTGTTGCTGTTTGGCATGAAACGTTGTTCCAGTGTCAAATCGCTTTGAAGTGTGTTTTTTATCTCTATGCAAGTGTGAAAGCTTTGTTGTGTGTGGTTGTTTTACTCGTGAAAGTTCAAATACTCTGATCTTGTTTAAACTATTGCTTGGATAAATTAGAGAGAAACTGATTTTTCTTCTGCTGATTCGGTCTCAATTGTGGTTGACTTTTTCCTGTGTTGTAATGTTATAAAGCTGTATGAGAGTTGCTAAATTCTGAAGACTGGGTGCGGTTGATGTCACCAGGACTTGTTCGTTTCTCTGTACAGACATCCTTAGCGGTCAGACTCTCAGCTTAGACTGGGCAGAGAATCAGAATAGAAGTGTAAGCTCCACCCACCAGCTGTGTGTGCGTTAATCTCCTAACACACACAGACACAGAAGTACAGAGGCGATCCCGCCTCTGACTCCACCTCTGTGTGTGGATTGGTTGGTGAACCGTAGGCGTAGAGAAACCCTACCCTGTGGGCTGAACATTGCTCACACACAGCTCGGACCAAGGATACGGCTATTTTAGCCTGTCACACCAGCCTGCCTCTGCAGGACAGAAGATTTGAGTCAAACTCATCTTGCAGCTTAACTGCTGGAGAAATAAATACATCAGGCATTAAGTTTTCTTTCAACAATAAATAAAGCTTTTTGAACTAACTTTACTTTAGTGTTACATCAGAAGAGATTTGATTTTAAGGCATTTACAATAAGAAGATAAATTGTTCAACATTTGTGTAAACAGAGCAACAACAGATTACTCAAGACCACAGCATCATATGTCACCAGTATCTGTTTCAACTTTCAATTCTTGTGTTATTTTCAGGAGATTATAAATAAACAAACTAGTCAACTAATCAAAGGAATAATAGTGTCACTGAAACTTCAAAATGTCTGTCACGCCAGCAGGAATTTTGGCAGCGAAGAATCCGGCTTTAGCAAAAGAGATAAAGCACATGTCAGAGAAGTGGTCAAAACGGACGAGAAAACTATGCAATCCGTGGCCATCTGAAGGCACTTTTGACGTAGTGGCGTGTGATAATTTGGAATTGAGAATTCAGGATCATAAAGCAGATGGATCCAAGAAAAGACAGCAGAAAAGAGAAAAAGAAATTCAGATCCTGGACTTATTCAGGAATGAAGGAAAGATTTACAGACAGAACTTTAAACATGCCATTCTCAAAATGAAAGACAAATTGGACAAACCCCAGAAGGAAGTGAAGGCCCCAGCAGAAGAGGGCCTGTATCCCCTCTTGGGAACCGTTACAATTACGGGAGATTTTGATTTGCGCGACACATTCGACAAAGGTCCTAAGGGTTTAGATGTCGACAATGCAATTTTAAAATTAACAACATCACAGCAATCAGATGAAGCACCTGGCAAAGAAAAGCATGCAAAAGGAAGTGAGGAAAGAGAATTCGAACAAACAACTCCACCTCGTGGAACGCATCCAAAATATTGCAGTACAGAACGTCGAGCGGTAAGGGAAGAAGGACGAAGGGAGATTGATTGTTTTGCAGAACATAAGGATTTTTTGAAAAGGCAACCGAAGGCTAACTCATACTGGATTGACCTTGAGAACAAGGATGAGGATGTACATGATGAGCTAAACGATGTTGACCAAATTATACAGGACATATCTGAAGGCCTGCGGAAATCCTTAAATCACATCACAGGCACACATTCAGATGAGGTTAGTGAGAACACCACTAGCACAAGCAAGGAGAAAAATTTCAAGCCTTTTTACAAACCAGGCATTCACTCACCAGAGCGTGGTGACCCAAATACAGGTCTGACTCAGGAGAAGGAAAAACCAGGTCCTAGCAGTGAAAGCCGTGAGCTGAGACCCAGACATGACTTAAAACCACCTATTCGATACACTAATGATGGTCAGTACCCAATTTTAATTAAGGGCACAAGAGCTAATTATATTCCCTGGCAGAGCCTCGACCTCACTGGTTTGGTTTCGCGGCTGCCCGAGATACAGGATGGCGCTGGAAAGTGGATTCGGGCCTTCGAACAGGAGACAACTGGGCTAATGCTTGCCCTTGGAGATCTCAAAGCTATTTTGGCTCGAGTTGTTGGGACATCAGCTATGGGAACATTGCTAGCATCCAATGGAGTCCAATGGATGCTGGACCCAATGGCTGACGGCACGGAGTTTAACACACACAGAAATGCACTCTGGAACATACTAAGAGCAGCATATCCCAACAGGATTGACCCCAAAGCCTTGAAAGGTGAGCCACTTTCAGAGACTGAGAGTCCTGCGTCATTTGTTGACAGGCAGCTCAGACGGTGGAAGCTGGAGACGGAGGAGGGTCCTGAGGGGACGCCAATAATGACTTCTCTGTTCCGAACATCCCTGATTTCCACTCTCCCGACTCCTGTGCGAGACAAACTGGAGGATGTGGTGGGACTGGACTCAATGCCACATGCACAGTTCAGAGACCATGTAGTCCACGCCGTGGACCGCTATCGGAAAGACAATAACAAAATGATTGAGCAAGAAAAGTGTGCTCAAAGAAAACTCACGCAGCTGCACATAAATGATCTCCAGAGCAAGGCAAAAACTCAGGCAGCAGTGGTGAAAAGTGACAGCCAAGTCCAAGCATTGCAGACAGCTGTGGCCCCGCCTCAAACTCCATCTCAACCGGTTATCAATGTCTACCCAAACCAGTATGGTAGACAGCAGCCCGGACCACAGAGACGATTTCCAAATCGTTTCCCCAATCGCTACCCAACTCGACAAGGCTGGGTGCAGCAGAATCGACCCCCACTTCCAGGTTCATGTTGGGGGTGTGGCCAGATGGGTCACCTGTATCGAGACTGTCCGAATCCAATTCCAAACCCTGAATGGTCTGGGCGTGGTCGTGGAACACGACCAAACCGGGGAAGAGGAGGTCCAGTTAATCCATGGGCAGCACAACAAGGATTCTAGGGATGCCCGGAGGGCCCTGGGGGGGAGGAGCAACTACCAATTTTAACAGCTAACGCCGATAAAGAACCAGTGATCAATGTTAAAATAGAAGGCAAATCGGTCCCAATGTTAGTTGATACTGGGGCAACCTACTCGTGCATAAAATCAAATTATGCAACTCATCTCCCCATGTCTGAGAAAAGCGTAAAGACAACAGGGTTCTCGGGAGCAAAACAAATAAACCCCTTAACAGCTCCAGTAAGACTAGCAGTTGATGACAGTGAAATCGTAATCCCAATTCTGATTTCAGACCAAACTCCAGTTAATCTACTAGGAAGAGATGCATTGTGTAAACTAAAAACAAAAATCTGGTGCACACCAGAAGGAATTTATGTAGATAGCTCTGGAATAAACTTTCAAATGACTGCTCAGACAAAACACGCTAAGGTCTACTGGCTTGGTGACATTAACAAGCCAGTCTCCGAGATGTTTCAACAATGGGAGAAATTTATTGAAGCTCAAATTCCAGAAGCTACTGTACCATTCAGTGACTATCACTGCACAATGACTTATGATCCATCATGCAGTAGAATCTTTGAAGAAAAATGGGACAAAGAAACAAAAGACTTGCACTTTAGGCTAGTGTCACAATACATCGTGATAGGACAGCAAGGTGCAGCTGTGAATGTGGAAGAAAACCCATTTATTGAAAAATGGCACACTGTGCCAGAATCAGCACCACACATTACCTTAATGGTAAACAAAGGCTTTGAGTCAAAAGATCTTGGACCAATGATGTTAACAGCAACTAAAACAGAGTGGCAGAAAACAGATAACCCGCTAATCTACACTACAAAAAATGCAGAAATGATTAAAATTCTCTGCGGTACCACCATGATGTCAAAACCACAGGTTGTAACAGTCGCAAACAAAAAACACATGCAGGGTGTAGCAGAATCAGAAACAGTTCAAAACGAGTTGAAAGCTGACATGCTAAAACAGGTTCCAGACCAGCTATGGTCCAAACATGACACGGATGTTGGACTGGTAACATCGGCAACTCCAGTTCAAGTGGAATTGAAGCCAAATGCAAGACTGCCTTATCGACCCCAATACCCACTAAAGCCAGAAGCAGAAGAGGGTATAAATGCAACTATTGAAGGTCTAATTCAAGCAGGAGTACTAAAAGAAACCTATAGCACATGTAACACTCCAATTTTGCCAGTGCTAAAAGCAGACAAGCTCAAGTACAGACTGGTACATGATTTAAGAGCTGTAAATGAAGTGATCACTGACTTTGACGCAGACGTGCCAAATCCAAGCACATTACTGAGTAACATCGATGGAGAAGCTAAATACTTCACGGTAATTGATCTGTGTTCAGCATTTTTTAGCATCCCATTGGCCAAAGAATCACAATATCTTTTTGCATTCACGTTTCGTGGTAGACAGCTCACGTACAGAAGGCTACCACAAGGGCTAAAACACAGTCCACACATCTTCAATCAAATTTTGAAACAGAGCCTCGAAGGCATCGAGGTGAACAGCACTGTGATTCAGTATGTTGATGACCTACTGATTTGCGCACGAACAATCGATGATTGCCATCGTGACTCCATTAAAGTCCTACAGAAGTTAGCTCGGGGAGGACACAAAGCCTCCCTGACAAAGCTTCAGTATTGCCAACCACAGGTAGAGTACCTAGGGAGAGTAATCTCCCATGGGACTGTCGCCATCTCACCAGAACACGTGGAAGGTGTGAGCAAAGCTCCACAACCACAAACTGTTGGACAAATGATGACATTTCTGGGAATGACTGGTTTCAACTCCGAGTGGATTGAAAACTATGCTGAAAAAACCGCACCACTTAGGGCACTGATTAAAGATGCTGGAAGTGAGTCTTTAAAATCGACTCTAAAATGGACAAATGAAGCTAAGATAGCTTTTGAAACCATCAAACAAGACATGCAAACTGCGCCAAGTTTAGCAACACCTGACTACACAAAACCATTTTTGCTGTACGTCGCAAACAGACATGACATGTATGCCTCTGCAGTGTTAATGCAGGACACATGCAGTGGACGTCGGAAACAACCTATTGCGTACTACAGTGCAAAACTTGACAATGTGGCACAGGGATGGCCCCCTTGTTATCAAGGATTGGCTGCTTTGCATTATGCTTATGAGAAAGCCTCAGTGATAACAATGGGATATCCTGTCACCATCTACACACATCACAAAATATCTGAACTAATCAACCGAGGGAAGTTTGTGTTAAACCAAGCAAGATGCCTGCAGTATATGCCACTACTGACATATCCGGACGTTGTCATAAAGAGGTGTACCACGACAAACCCTGCTAACAGTGTTCCCTTTGAGTTCGAAGGAGAACCACATTGCTGCATAGCTGAGGTATCTAGATACACTAAGCTAAGGCCTGATTTGGAATCTACTCCTTTCGATCAATCTGATGTCACCTATTTTGTTGATGGTTCATGTTTTAGAGACTACTTAGGAAACCATGCAGCGTTTGCTGTTGTGGAAAAAGTAGATGACAGATTTGAAACAGTAAAAGCTGAAAAGTGTAACCAACCCTGTTCTGCACAGCTAGCGGAACTCAAAGCCCTGACCGAAGCTTGCAAGTTGGCAAGTGGCCAGGTAGCAACTATTTACACTGACTCTGCATACGCCCATGGTGTTTGTCACCTGTTTGGAAGTGTGTGGAGACAAAGAGGTTTTAAGAAGACGGACGGTACACCCATCCTTCATGGAAAGCAGATCAACGAGCTGATCTCAGCAATGATGCTTCCATCGAAACTGGCCATTGTAAAATGCCCTGCACACCGCAAGGGTAACTGCGATGTCATCAGAGGCAACAATGCAGCAGATGAGGCGGCAAAATCTGCCTCCAGGTGTGAAGAAGCCATTTTGACGCCTGTAATATCATTAGAACCTGTAATAACACCAGAAGACATCATTTTGATTCAGGAAAAGGCAGAGAAAAGCGAGCAGCAGTGTTGGAGAAAAAGAGGTGCAACAATGGACTCAAGCGGCTTGTGGAGGTCTCATGAGGGCTTGATCGTTGCACCTGTCTCCCTGCTGACAATGCTAATCTCAGAGAGCCACGGTCCTGATCATTGTGGTCGTACAGAGGTTCTGAAAAGACTTAACAAACAAGGTTACTGGTCACCCTACCTAAAAGCCATGGTTGAGGAAGTAATAGATCAGTGTGACATTTGTGCTGAGAACAATGTAAAAAAGGGCATCACAGTCCCAGCGGGACACATTCCAGTGCCCGAAGGTCCTTTCAAACATTTGGTCATTGACTATGTTGACATGATTAAGTCTGTGCATGGGAAGCGGTACATGTTGGTGATCATTGACAGATTCAGTCGGTGGATCGAAGCCGTTCCCTCCAAAGATCTAGGTTCAGAAACAGTGGTAAAGTTTCTAGTCAGAGAAGTGATTCCTCGCTTTGGTATCCCGTCGGAAATAAGCTCGGACAATGGTCCTGCTTTTGTTGAAAAAGTCCTTAAAGGTGTGTTGCAACAACTAAGGATAAAGCAACGATTAGGATCAGTTTATCACCCCCAGAGCCAAGGAATGGTCGAGCGAGCGAATCTGACGTTGAAGTCTAAAATCTGCAAAATCTGTGCTTGTACTAACCTTAACTGGGTTGATGCATTGCCGCTTGCCTTAATGAGCTATCGCATGCAAACTAACAGAAGCACGCATCTTTCACCTCATGAGGTCCTAACAGGCAGGCCAATGCCAGCTCCTCAGCTCAGAGGACCCCACAAGGGGCCTTCACTGGAGCAGCTAGAGCTTGAATTCAAAAGCTACATCAAGCAACTAACCAGCATCCATAAAGCCATCTATTTGCAGGAAAAGAGAAAGGAGCTCGTCTCTAGCGCAGGCGCAGACGGGCCAGTAGTTCCTGGAGACCAGGTGTACATCAAAGTTTTCAGGAGGAAGTGGCACGAACCGCGGCGAGAGGGTCCCTACAAAGTGGTTCGAGCAACGCCAACGGCAGTCCAGGTCGAAGGAGGATCGACGTGGCATCATCTGACACACTGCACGAAAGTCAAAGACAAAACTCAGGGCAGTATTGTGTCTGACGTAACAAACCGGCATGATGGCCGAGGAAAAGAAGGGCGTGCTAAGCCTGATAACAGTTCTGTTTTGGATGACACTAGGGGGTCTGATGGTGGTGCTGGAGGAGGTGAAGATGGAGACGATGGCCGAGGAGCAGATCGTCGACCCATCACAAGAGCATACGCTAGACGACTTGGTCAACGACGAGGCAGCACACCGTGATCAAGTTAAGTACAATCCAGCAGGCCGGATGCAACATAGGTCAGCATCCTTGCCTGCATTCGACGTAGCAGTTGTTAAAACTGGTGTTACAACCACGATTCCAAATAATGTTTTGACCACAATTAAGATAAATAAAATCCCTGACAGTGTGACCACAGTTCCAAATAATGTTTTAACTACTAGCGCTACTACTACTACTACTGTAATCCCTGATGTTTTGACTACCACAGCTCCTGTTGAAGAGGGGAGGTCCGACTGGAGCTCTTCCTCTCACTTACAGCTAGTGACTCCACTGATTTTAAGACCTGAAACAACGCCAGTTAGCAAGTTAAGAAGTGTAACTACTAAGCCACCTGTTAGTACTACAACTCCCACAGGAGATGTAAATGTGAAATCTGATTTTCCCACAGAAGCCTCTGGTAGTAACCATGTTTGTAATCTTACTCAGCAAGGCCAAAATGAACAAGAAGTGACCAATCGCAAAGCTGTGCCTAAGCCACTATTTGGGCCGATTAGACCTGGGCCCGGGAGTAACACAGGACCTATCTCCCCTAGAGCGGGCAGACCATTGCCGATAGAGGATAGGCTTTGGGATGCCGCCATGCAAAATAGTTGGTATAAATGGGCTTTGTATACGACGAGAGAAATGACTCCTAATGACTGCATAGTGTGCGCTCAAGCACCCGGAATGTTACCTGAGGTTGTTCCAGAAAAATATACTTCTAGTGAATGTGCCATTACACAACGACGCACTTGTAAGACTAGAAAGGAAATAGAGATAAATAAAAAGATTCCACCTATTCTTAAGTTGCCATTGTGCGGATTCCACTGCAGATTGCTCCATGGTACACGAGATAAGCACAAATATGTTAAAAAATATGCAGAATATAACATCTTAGAGGAATGTGCTGAATTTGCGATCCAAACAGACCAAAATGGTCCTCCAACGGACTACAAAATTGATTATAGTGCTGATTATGAATGTTTTGCAAGTGGAGGTTTCGCTGACAATGGAGGAGTGGACGTAGGTAATACATCTGTCAACTGTAACGTCACTTGGGTATTATCCTGGTTCCCGCATGCAAATATGACGCCACTTCTCATTGATACCCCTGTTTGGTATGAAAACCCTGTAACTCTTAGTCAGGACTGTGAAAACATATCGATGACGATCCCCACTCTGGATCTCATAGGTGAGCAAGACATTCCAGTGGCCGACAGCTACTGGATGTGTGGTGGTGATGTTTTAATGAATGTTTTGCCAAGTTTTTGGGTTGGGTTGTGTACGCTAGTACGTATGAAAGTTCCAGTGACTATCTTACATGAAGGTGTGAGTGAATTACTTCAGTTGGAGACTACCAATAGACGTAGAACAAAGAGGTATGATGTGTTTGATCATAAAGTGCATTTAAACGCCATAGGACTGCCAACAGGAATTCCCATAGAATTTCAAGCAAGAGATGAGGTAGTAGCTGGTTTAGAGTCAATTCTTCCTTGGATAACAATAAATAAGAATGTGAAATGGATCAACTATGTTTATTTTAATCAGCAAAGAATCTTAAATTACACAGTAAATAACCTTGGCCTCTTGGGTGAACAACTTCATGCCACAGTCAAGATGACTTTGCAGCATGACCAGGCTTTGGACTGGTTGCTGGCCGAGAAAGGTGGGCTCTGTAAGTTTCTGAACTCCAGTGGGCAAGAATGTTGCACCTACATTCCAAGTAATACGGCCCCTGATGGTGCATTTACTGAAGGAATGAGGAAATTGAAAGATTTAAAGATAGAGCTGAGGGAGAATGCAGGCAGGGAAAGCTGGTCCTTAGACTCCTTAGCCCTCAAATTGGGTCAGTGGGGAGCTATTTTGGTAAAAGCAGGAATTAGTGCAATAGTAGTACTAATTCTGATTTCTCTATTGGCATGTTGCATCCTACCTGTTGTGAGGAGACTGTGGGAGCGAACTCTGGCTGCCCAAATGAACCTTGCTGCGTCGTCTCAATACGTGCAAATGGAAATGGCCGCAATGGACTCAGCACGACACCCAATGTGCCTGAAGAATGGGACGGCTGATGAGATGGCGGTGGAGTAAGCTTTGCGTCTCATCAGAGATGTTGTTGTTGTGGTTACATGCACTCGACTAAGGAATCGGCCTCGAAGTCCTCTTCCAGCGACAAGACCCCTGCAGCAGTCATCAATGAAACTGAACTTGACTCTTGTGTTTTCTTCACTCCGTTTCTTTTTTCCAGCTCTGCAACTGAGACTCTGACTCCGTTCTCTATTTCGGTTGAGCAGTTGTGTTGTTACATCTAGTATATTCGTATATTCATTACATTTACTGTTGTGTTTAACTTTTTATAGGTTTAGTCACATCAACATCTCCTAGTTGTTCATTCGTATCCACGTCAATCATTTATTTCATATGAGTTTGTATTTTTGATTGCATATTCACGTACAGTTACTGGTTGCAATGTTGCTAAGGGTAATTAATGCACGATCGTACTCATGATTTTTTTTATTCTCTGTTGGAAGGTATCATCACTTCATTTTCTCTTATGTGTGTTCTTTTGTTAATTCAATGTTACCTAATGTCTGCCATATACTTAGGCTAGACTTGTATGCTCACTCTGTGCGTTACGTGATCGTCCTGTTGGGGCAGGAGGTCAAGGGGGAATTTTCCTGTTAAGAACAGCGGACAGGTTTTTCGCCCTCTTACAGTGTGCGCATGCATTTTTGATGTATTGCTGGGGTGGTTAGAGACGTCACATTCCATGTTGTGTCTTGCAGCTGATACTTACTTTGCAGTTACTTCGTCGTTACATTTATATCTATATAGTTTGGCTGAAGGCTGCAGTATATTAGTCATTTTGTCATTTAACACCCATTTACTGGTCTATGTTAACATTCATTTATGTGTTATGTTATTTGTTATGTAGCCAGCTTGTTTATGGGGGTGGACACCCCCATGGGGGGGATCTGTAGGAGCCAAAAAGCAGTGTTCTGTGTACGTGCATTTTGACAAGATGTTGATCAGCCCAGCATCCTGTGTACGTGCACTTTTAACATCTTGATTGTCCAGCTGCTGCGTACGTGCTCAACAACATGTTGTTCAGTCCAGCTTATGTAACTTCCAGTAAGTATTGGCTTACTTTGACCATATTGGGTAATAAAACAGCATCCCATCATTTCCCGAAATCATGAGGGTGGGGGCCAGAAGAGTATAACCGATGCTGCGTGGTGTAGGAGGGAGGGCTTTTGCAGCAGGTTTCCAGCCGAGGCATTTAGTTCGAGGCTGAAGGCTGTCCCCATGAAGTGTTGGTGATGTATTGCTGAATTGTACAAATAAAGCCCCACGCTGAGATTGGATAAACTGTCTCTCTCTTGTTTTTGATAAGGAAAAAGAACCACATTTGGTGACCACGAAGCGGGGAGTGGAGGTGTGCTCTTCGGATCATTTCTCAATCCACTGAAACCTGACTCCGGGGCCCTTATAGGTAAGAACAACTTTTGTTCAATTTTGGAGTTATTTTCGTGGACTGAGAAATGGTCTGGGAGAAAAAAAACATGCCCTACTCATAATTTAGAATAACAACAAGAGAAGGCGCTTGTCCAGAGCAGCGGTGAAATTATTCACACATGTGTGAAGTCAGCTGAGTCATTTTGATGACGGACAAAGTTTAAAGTGACAAATTAAAAGCTGGGACAGCGAGAATTGGAATAGAATTTGACAGCTGATAAAAAAAAGAGTCCAGGAAGGACAAGTAAAAGGTCGACAAGTGAGATCCATATGCCCCGGTGAGGCCGGGATAAGATTGGGATCTGAGAAAAAGCGCTGAAGTTGTGACAGATAAGCTTGCCAGTAATTTGGTTGAATCCTCGAGGATTGGTAAATTTCATGTGTTGTTGGCAAAAGGCATGTGTTGAACTCATAGGAGCAGCGGAGAGGCTGCAAGGGAAACGACAGACCCGGGTGCTCGGGGAAACTGTCTATTGAGTTTTTTTGTGTGTGTGTGTGTGTGTGTGCGCTGAGACAAGTGTGTGTGTGTGTGTTTGTGAAGACAAGCGTGTGTGTGAGTGAGAACAGCTGTGGGTGAGGCGCCAGAGGTTAGGAGGAAAAAAGGAGGAAAAACTAGGAGAAGCTTTAAAAAACGGTGTAAAACAAATCAATATTATTCACTGCAGTGCTACATTTTGATGTTTAATGTTATACAAATTTCAAAGTCTGTGATCTTGTTCTGATTAGCCTTTGAACAGAAAACCAGAAGTTAAAATAATAATAACAAGTTTTTAGAGTGACATATATATAAATAAAAAATATATGCTGAAGTGCACAAGCATGATAACTATTTTTACCAGCTGGGTTATGTGAAATATGAGAAATATAGATTATGAGTAAAAATAATAATGTGTATGTGTGTTGCTGTTTGGCATGAAACGTTGTTCCAGTGTCAAATCGCTTTGAAGTGTGTTTTTTATCTCTATGCAAGTGTGAAAGCTTTGTTGTGTGTGGTTGTTTTACTCGTGAAAGTTCAAATACTCTGATCTTGTTTAAACTATTGCTTGGATAAATTAGAGAGAAACTGATTTTTCTTCTGCTGATTCGGTCTCAATTGTGGTTGACTTTTTCCTGTGTTGTAATGTTATAAAGCTGTATGAGAGTTGCTAAATTCTGAAGACTGGGTGCGGTTGATGTCACCAGGACTTGTTCGTTTCTCTGTACAGACATCCTTAGCGGTCAGACTCTCAGCTTAGACTGGGCAGAGAATCAGAATAGAAGTGTAAGCTCCACCCACCAGCTGTGTGTGCGTTAATCTCCTAACACACACAGACACAGAAGTACAGAGGCGATCCCGCCTCTGACTCCACCTCTGTGTGTGGATTGGTTGGTGAACCGTAGGCGTAGAGAAACCCTACCCTGTGGGCTGAACATTGCTCACACACAGCTCGGACCAAGGATACGGCTATTTTAGCCTGTCACACCAGCCTGCCTCTGCAGGACAGAAGATTTGAGTCAAACTCATCTTGCAGCTTAACTGCTGGAGAAATAAATACATCAGGCATTAAGTTTTCTTTCAACAATAAATAAAGCTTTTTGAACTAACTTTACTTTAGTGTTACATCAGAAGAGATTTGATTTTAAGGCATTTACAATAAGAAGATAAATTGTTCAACATTTGTGTAAACAGAGCAACAACAGATTACTCAAGACCACAGCATCATATGTCACCAGTATCTGTTTCAACTTTCAATTCTTGTGTTATTTTCAGGAGATTATAAATAAACAAACTAGTCAACTAATCAAAGGAATAATAGTGTCACTGAAACTTCAAAATGTCTGTCACGCCAGCAGGAATTTTGGCAGCGAAGAATCCGGCTTTAGCAAAAGAGATAAAGCACATGTCAGAGAAGTGGTCAAAACGGACGAGAAAACTATGCAATCCGTGGCCATCTGAAGGCACTTTTGACGTAGTGGCGTGTGATAATTTGGAATTGAGAATTCAGGATCATAAAGCAGATGGATCCAAGAAAAGACAGCAGAAAAGAGAAAAAGAAATTCAGATCCTGGACTTATTCAGGAATGAAGGAAAGATTTACAGACAGAACTTTAAACATGCCATTCTCAAAATGAAAGACAAATTGGACAAACCCCAGAAGGAAGTGAAGGCCCCAGCAGAAGAGGGCCTGTATCCCCTCTTGGGAACCGTTACAATTACGGGAGATTTTGATTTGCGCGACACATTCGACAAAGGTCCTAAGGGTTTAGATGTCGACAATGCAATTTTAAAATTAACAACATCACAGCAATCAGATGAAGCACCTGGCAAAGAAAAGCATGCAAAAGGAAGTGAGGAAAGAGAATTCGAACAAACAACTCCACCTCGTGGAACGCATCCAAAATATTGCAGTACAGAACGTCGAGCGGTAAGGGAAGAAGGACGAAGGGAGATTGATTGTTTTGCAGAACATAAGGATTTTTTGAAAAGGCAACCGAAGGCTAACTCATACTGGATTGACCTTGAGAACAAGGATGAGGATGTACATGATGAGCTAAACGATGTTGACCAAATTATACAGGACATATCTGAAGGCCTGCGGAAATCCTTAAATCACATCACAGGCACACATTCAGATGAGGTTAGTGAGAACACCACTAGCACAAGCAAGGAGAAAAATTTCAAGCCTTTTTACAAACCAGGCATTCACTCACCAGAGCGTGGTGACCCAAATACAGGTCTGACTCAGGAGAAGGAAAAACCAGGTCCTAGCAGTGAAAGCCGTGAGCTGAGACCCAGACATGACTTAAAACCACCTATTCGATACACTAATGATGGTCAGTACCCAATTTTAATTAAGGGCACAAGAGCTAATTATATTCCCTGGCAGAGCCTCGACCTCACTGGTTTGGTTTCGCGGCTGCCCGAGATACAGGATGGCGCTGGAAAGTGGATTCGGGCCTTCGAACAGGAGACAACTGGGCTAATGCTTGCCCTTGGAGATCTCAAAGCTATTTTGGCTCGAGTTGTTGGGACATCAGCTATGGGAACATTGCTAGCATCCAATGGAGTCCAATGGATGCTGGACCCAATGGCTGACGGCACGGAGTTTAACACACACAGAAATGCACTCTGGAACATACTAAGAGCAGCATATCCCAACAGGATTGACCCCAAAGCCTTGAAAGGTGAGCCACTTTCAGAGACTGAGAGTCCTGCGTCATTTGTTGACAGGCAGCTCAGACGGTGGAAGCTGGAGACGGAGGAGGGTCCTGAGGGGACGCCAATAATGACTTCTCTGTTCCGAACATCCCTGATTTCCACTCTCCCGACTCCTGTGCGAGACAAACTGGAGGATGTGGTGGGACTGGACTCAATGCCACATGCACAGTTCAGAGACCATGTAGTCCACGCCGTGGACCGCTATCGGAAAGACAATAACAAAATGATTGAGCAAGAAAAGTGTGCTCAAAGAAAACTCACGCAGCTGCACATAAATGATCTCCAGAGCAAGGCAAAAACTCAGGCAGCAGTGGTGAAAAGTGACAGCCAAGTCCAAGCATTGCAGACAGCTGTGGCCCCGCCTCAAACTCCATCTCAACCGGTTATCAATGTCTACCCAAACCAGTATGGTAGACAGCAGCCCGGACCACAGAGACGATTTCCAAATCGTTTCCCCAATCGCTACCCAACTCGACAAGGCTGGGTGCAGCAGAATCGACCCCCACTTCCAGGTTCATGTTGGGGGTGTGGCCAGATGGGTCACCTGTATCGAGACTGTCCGAATCCAATTCCAAACCCTGAATGGTCTGGGCGTGGTCGTGGAACACGACCAAACCGGGGAAGAGGAGGTCCAGTTAATCCATGGGCAGCACAACAAGGATTCTAGGGATGCCCGGAGGGCCCTGGGGGGGAGGAGCAACTACCAATTTTAACAGCTAACGCCGATAAAGAACCAGTGATCAATGTTAAAATAGAAGGCAAATCGGTCCCAATGTTAGTTGATACTGGGGCAACCTACTCGTGCATAAAATCAAATTATGCAACTCATCTCCCCATGTCTGAGAAAAGCGTAAAGACAACAGGGTTCTCGGGAGCAAAACAAATAAACCCCTTAACAGCTCCAGTAAGACTAGCAGTTGATGACAGTGAAATCGTAATCCCAATTCTGATTTCAGACCAAACTCCAGTTAATCTACTAGGAAGAGATGCATTGTGTAAACTAAAAACAAAAATCTGGTGCACACCAGAAGGAATTTATGTAGATAGCTCTGGAATAAACTTTCAAATGACTGCTCAGACAAAACACGCTAAGGTCTACTGGCTTGGTGACATTAACAAGCCAGTCTCCGAGATGTTTCAACAATGGGAGAAATTTATTGAAGCTCAAATTCCAGAAGCTACTGTACCATTCAGTGACTATCACTGCACAATGACTTATGATCCATCATGCAGTAGAATCTTTGAAGAAAAATGGGACAAAGAAACAAAAGACTTGCACTTTAGGCTAGTGTCACAATACATCGTGATAGGACAGCAAGGTGCAGCTGTGAATGTGGAAGAAAACCCATTTATTGAAAAATGGCACACTGTGCCAGAATCAGCACCACACATTACCTTAATGGTAAACAAAGGCTTTGAGTCAAAAGATCTTGGACCAATGATGTTAACAGCAACTAAAACAGAGTGGCAGAAAACAGATAACCCGCTAATCTACACTACAAAAAATGCAGAAATGATTAAAATTCTCTGCGGTACCACCATGATGTCAAAACCACAGGTTGTAACAGTCGCAAACAAAAAACACATGCAGGGTGTAGCAGAATCAGAAACAGTTCAAAACGAGTTGAAAGCTGACATGCTAAAACAGGTTCCAGACCAGCTATGGTCCAAACATGACACGGATGTTGGACTGGTAACATCGGCAACTCCAGTTCAAGTGGAATTGAAGCCAAATGCAAGACTGCCTTATCGACCCCAATACCCACTAAAGCCAGAAGCAGAAGAGGGTATAAATGCAACTATTGAAGGTCTAATTCAAGCAGGAGTACTAAAAGAAACCTATAGCACATGTAACACTCCAATTTTGCCAGTGCTAAAAGCAGACAAGCTCAAGTACAGACTGGTACATGATTTAAGAGCTGTAAATGAAGTGATCACTGACTTTGACGCAGACGTGCCAAATCCAAGCACATTACTGAGTAACATCGATGGAGAAGCTAAATACTTCACGGTAATTGATCTGTGTTCAGCATTTTTTAGCATCCCATTGGCCAAAGAATCACAATATCTTTTTGCATTCACGTTTCGTGGTAGACAGCTCACGTACAGAAGGCTACCACAAGGGCTAAAACACAGTCCACACATCTTCAATCAAATTTTGAAACAGAGCCTCGAAGGCATCGAGGTGAACAGCACTGTGATTCAGTATGTTGATGACCTACTGATTTGCGCACGAACAATCGATGATTGCCATCGTGACTCCATTAAAGTCCTACAGAAGTTAGCTCGGGGAGGACACAAAGCCTCCCTGACAAAGCTTCAGTATTGCCAACCACAGGTAGAGTACCTAGGGAGAGTAATCTCCCATGGGACTGTCGCCATCTCACCAGAACACGTGGAAGGTGTGAGCAAAGCTCCACAACCACAAACTGTTGGACAAATGATGACATTTCTGGGAATGACTGGTTTCAACTCCGAGTGGATTGAAAACTATGCTGAAAAAACCGCACCACTTAGGGCACTGATTAAAGATGCTGGAAGTGAGTCTTTAAAATCGACTCTAAAATGGACAAATGAAGCTAAGATAGCTTTTGAAACCATCAAACAAGACATGCAAACTGCGCCAAGTTTAGCAACACCTGACTACACAAAACCATTTTTGCTGTACGTCGCAAACAGACATGACATGTATGCCTCTGCAGTGTTAATGCAGGACACATGCAGTGGACGTCGGAAACAACCTATTGCGTACTACAGTGCAAAACTTGACAATGTGGCACAGGGATGGCCCCCTTGTTATCAAGGATTGGCTGCTTTGCATTATGCTTATGAGAAAGCCTCAGTGATAACAATGGGATATCCTGTCACCATCTACACACATCACAAAATATCTGAACTAATCGACATGTGGCAAGACGCTCCTCGGGGCGCGTCTTGCTTGGGCCTCTCTCCTGGAGGCGTTCAGTCAGACCGAGTGCTGACATAAGGCAAGATGCTCCTCGGGGCGCGTCTTGCTGTGGCCTCTCTCCTGGAGGCGCTCAATCAGACCCAGTGGTGACACGTGGCAAGACGCTCCTCGGGGCGCGTCTTGCTTGGGCCTCTCTCCTGGAGGCGCTCAGTCAGACCCAGTGGTGACATGTGGCAACACGCTCCTCGGGGCGCGTATTGCTTGGGCCTCTCTCCTGGAGGCCCTCTGTCAGACCCATTGTTGACATGTGGCAAGACGCTCCTCGGGGCGCGTCTTGCTCTGGCCTCTCTCCTGGAGGCGCTCAGTCAGACTGAGTAGTGACATGTGGCATGACGCTCCTCGGGGCGCGTCTTGCTTGGGCCTCTCTCCTGGAGGCGCTCAGTCAGACCCAGTGGTGACATGTGGCAAGACACTCCTCGGGGAGCGTCTTGCTTGGGCCTCTCTCCTGGAGGCCCTCTGTCAGCCCCATTGTTGATATGTGGCAAGACGCTCCTCGGGGCGCGTCTTGCTGGGGCTTCTCTCCTAGAGGCGTTCAGTCAGACCGAGTGCCGACATGTGGCAAGACGCTTCTCGGGACGCGTCTTGCTTGGGCTTCTCTCCTCGAGGCCCTCAGTCAGACTCATTGTTGACATGTGGCAAGACGCTCCTCGGGGCGCGTTTTGCTTGGGCCTCTCTCCTGGTGGCGCTCAGTCAGACCCAGTAATGACATGTGGCAGACGCTCCTCGGGGCGCATCTTGCTTGGGCCTCTCTCCTGGAGGCGCTCAGTCAGACCCAGTGCTGACATGTGACAAGACGCTCCTCGGGGCGCGTCTTGCTTGGGCTTCTCTCATGGAGGCCCTCAGTCAGACCCATTGTTGATATGTGGCAAGACGCTCCTCGGGGCGCGTCTTGCTTGGGCCTCTCTCCTGGAGGCGCTCAGTCAGACCGAGTGCTGACATGTGGCAAGACGCTCCTCGGGGCGCGTCTTGCTTGGGCTTCTCTCATGGAGGCCCTCAGTCAGACCCATTGTTGATATGTGGCAAGACGCTCCTCGGGGCGAGTCTTGCTTGGGCCTCTCTCCTGGAGGTGCTCAGTCAGACCCAGTGTTGACATGGTGCAAGACGCTCCTCGGGGCGCGTCTTGCTTGGGCTTCTCTCTTGGAGGCCCTCAGTCAGACCCATTGTTGACATGTGGCAAGACGCTCCCCGGGGCGCGTCTTGCTTGGGCTTCTCTCCTGGAGGCCCTCAGTCAGACCCATTGTTGACATGTGGCAAGACGCTCCTCGGGGCGCGTCTTGCTTGGGCCTCTCTCCTGGAGGCGCTCAGTCAGACCGAGTGCTGACAAAAGGCAAGACGCTCCTCGGGGCGCGTCTTGCTGGGGCCTCTCTCCTGGAGGCGCTCAGTCAGAACCAGTGCTTACATGTGGCAAGACGCTCCTCGGGGCGCGTCTTGCTTGGGCCTCTCTCCTGGAGACGCTCAGTCAGAACCAGTGTTGACACGTGACAAGACGCTCCTCGGGGCGCGTCTTGCTTGGGCTTCTCTCACGGAGGCCCTCAGTCAGAACCATTGTTGATATGTGGCAAGACGCTCCTCGGGGCGAGTCTTGCTTGGGCCTCTCTCCTGGAGGTGCTCAGTCAGACCCAGTGTTGACATGGTGCAAGACGCTCCTCGGGGCGCGTCTTGCTTGGGCTTCTCTCTTGGAGGCCCTCAGTCAGACCCATTGTTGACATGTGGCAAGACGCTCCTCGGGGCGCGTCTTGCTTGGGCTTCTCTCCTGGAGGCCCTCAGTCAGACCCATTGTTGACATGTGGCAAGACGCTCCTTTGGGCGCGTCTTGCTTGGGCCTCTCTCCTGGAGGCGCTCAGTCAGACCGAGTGCTGACATAAAGCAAGACGCTCCTCGGGGCGCGTCTTGCTGGGGCCTCTCTCCTGGAGGCGCTCAGTCAGACCCAGTGCTTACATGTGGCAAGACGCTCCTCGGGGCGCGTCTTGCTTGGGCCTCTCTCCTGGAGGCGCTCAGTCAGACCCAGTGGTGACATGTGGCAAGACGCTCCTCGGGGCGCGTCTTGCTTGGGCCTCTCTCCTGGAGATGCTCAGTCAGACCCAGTGTTGACACGTGACAAGACGCTCCTCGGGGCGCGTCTTGCTTGGGCATCTCTCATGGAGGCCTTCAGTCAGACCCATTGTTGATATGTGGCAAGACGCTCCTCGGGGCGCGTCTTGCTTGGGCCTCTCTCCTGGAGGCGCTCAGTCAGACCGAGTGCTGACATGTGGCAAGACGCTCCTCGGGGCGCGTCTTGCTTGGGCTTCTCTCCTGGAGGCCCTCAGTCAGATCCATTGTTGACATGTGGCAAGACGCTCCTCGGGGCGCGTCTTGCTTGGGCCTCTCTCCTGGACGCCCTCTGTCAGCCCCATTGTTGACATGTGGCAAGACGCTCCTCGGGGCGCGTCTTACTTGGGCCTCTCTCCTGGAGGCGCTCAGTCAGACCGAGTGCTGACATAAAGCAAGACGCTCCTCGGGGCGCGTCTTGCTGGGGCCTCTCTCCTGGAGGCGCTCAGTCAGACCCAGTGCTTACATGTGGCAAGACGCTCCTCGGGGCGCGTCTTGCTTGGGCCTCTCTCCTGGAGGCGCTCAGTCAGACCCAGTGGTGACATGTGGCAAGACGCTCCTCGGGGCGCGTCTTGCTTGGGCCTCTCTCCTGGAGACGCTCAGTCAGACCCAGTGTTGACACGTGACAAGACGCTCCTCGGGGCGCGTCTTGCTTGGGCCTCTCTCCTGGAGGCGCTCAGTCAGACCGAGTGCTGACATAAGGCAAGACGCTCCTCGGGGCGCGTCTTGCTGGGCCTCTCTCCTGGAGGCGCTCAGTCAGACCCAGTGCTTACATGTGGCAAGACGCTCCTCGGGGCGTGTCTTGCTGGGGCTTCTCTCCTGGAGGCGTTCAGTCAGACCGAGTGCTGACATGTGGCAAGACGCTCCTCGGGGCGCGTCTTGCTTGGGCTTCTCTCCTGGAGGCGTTCAGTCAGACCGAGTGCTGACATGTGGTAAGACGCTCTTCGGGGCGCGTCTTGCTGGGGCTTCTCTCCTGGAGGTGCTCAGTCAGAGCCAGTGCTTACATGTGGCAAGACGCTCCTCGGGGCGCGTCTTGCTGGGCCTCTCTCCTGGAGGCGCTCAGTCAGACCCAGTTTTGACATGTGGCAAGACTCTCCTCGGGGCGCGTCTTGCTTGGGCCTCTCTCCTGGAGGTGCTCAGTCAGACCCAGTGTTGACATGTGGCAAGACGTTCCTCGGGGCGCGTCTTGCTTGGGCTTCTCTCCTGGAGGCCCTCAGTCAGACCCATTGTTGACATGTGGCAAGACGCTCCTTGGGGTGCGTCTTGCTTGGGCCTCTCTCCTGGAGGCGCTCAGTCAGACCGAGTGCTGACATGTGGCAAGACGCTCCTCGGGGCGTGTCTTGCTTGGGCTTCTCTCCTGGAGGCCCTCAGTCAGACCCATTGTTTACATGTGGCAAGACGCTCCTCGGGGCGCATCTTGCTTGGGCCTCTCTCCTGGAGGCGCTCAGTCAGACCGAGTGCTGACATGTGGCAAGACGCTCCTCGGGGCGCGTCTTGCTGGACCTTCTCTCCTGGAGGCGCTCAGTCAGACCCAGTGTTGATATGTGACAAGACGCGTCCCGCGGAGTGTCTTGCTTGGGCCTCTCTCCTGGAGGCCCTCTGTCAGACCCATTGTTGACATGTGGCAAGACGCTCCTCGGGGCGCGTCTTGCTTGGGCCTCTCTCCTGGAGGCGTTCAGTCAGACCGAGTGCTGACATAAGGCAAGATGCTCCTCGGGGCGTGTCTTGCTGTGGCCTCTCTCCTGGAGGCGCTCAATCAGACCCAGTGGTGACACGTGGCAAGACGCTCCTCGGGGCGCGTCTTGCTTGGGCCTCTCTCCTGGAGGCGCTCAGTCAGAACCAGTGGTGACATGTGGCAACACGCTCCTCGGGGCGCGTATTGCTTGGGCCTCTCTCCTGGAGGCCCTCTGTCAGACCCATTGTTTACATGTGGCAAGACACTCCTCGGGGCGCGTCTTGCTTGGGCCTCTCTCCTGGAGGCCCTCAATCAGACCCAGTGTTGACACGTGGTAAGACGCTCCTCGGGGCGCGTCTTGCTTGGGCCTCTCTCCTGGAGGCGCTCAGTCAGACTGAGTAGTGACATGTGGCATGACGCTCCTCGGGGCGCGTCTTGCTTGGGCCTCTCTCCTGGAGGCGCTCAGTCAGACCCAGTGGTGACATGTGGCAAGACACTCCTCGGGGAGCGTCTTGCTTGGGCCTCTCTCCTGGAGGCCCTCTGTCAGCCCCATTGTTGATATGTGGCAAGACGCTCCTCGGGGCGCGTCTTGCTGGGGCTTCTCTCCTAGAGGCGTTCAGTCAGACCGAGTGCCGACATGTGGCAAGACGCTTCTCGGGACGCGTCTTGCTTGGGCTTCTCTCCTCGAGGCCCTCAGTCAGACTCATTGTTGACATGTGGCAAGACGCTCCTCGGGGCGCGTTTTGCTTGGGCCTCTCTCCTGGTGGCGCTCAGTCAGACCCAGTGGTGACATGTGGCAAGACGCTCCTCGGGGCGCATCTTGCTTGCGCCTCTCTCCTGGAGGCGCTCAGTCAGACCGAGTGCTGACATGTGGCAAGACGCTCCTCGGGGCGCGTCTTGCTTGGGCTTCTCTCATGGAGGCCCTCAGTCAGACCCATTGTTGATATGTGGCAAGACGCTCCTCGGGGCGAGTCTTGCTTGGGCCTCTCTCCTGGAGGTGCTCAGTCAGACCCAGTGTTGACATGGTGCAAGACGCTCCTCGGGGCGCGTCTTGCTTGGGCTTCTCTCTTGGAGGCCCTCAGTCAGACCCATTGTTGACATGTGGCAAGACGCTCCCCGGGGCGCGTCTTGCTTGGGCTTCTCTCCTGGAGGCCCTCAGTAAGACCCATTGTTGACATGTGGCAAGACGCTCCTCGGGGCGCGTCTTGCTTGGGCCTCTCTCCTGGAGGCGCTCAGTCAGACCGAGTGCTGACATAAGGCAAGACGCTCCTCGGGGCGCGTCTTGCTGGGGCCTCTCTCCTGGAGGCGCTCAGTCAGAACCAGTGCTTACATGTGGCAAGACGCTCCTCGGGGCGAGTCTTGCTTGGGCCTCTCTCCTGGAGGTGCTCAGTCAGACACAGTGTTGACATGGTGCAAGACGCTCCTCGGGGCGCGTCTTGCTTGGGCTTCTCTCTTGGAGGCCCTCAGTCAGACCCATTGTTGACATGTGGCAAGACGCTCCTAGGGGCGCATCTTGCTTGGGCTTCTCTCCTGGAGGCCCTCAGTCAGACCCATTGTTGACATGTGGCAAGACGCTCCTCGGGGCGCGTCTTGCTTGGGCCTCTCTCCTGGAGGCGCTCAGTCAGACCGAGTGCTGACATAAAGCAAGACGCTCCTCGGGGCGCGTCTTGCTGGGGCCTCTCTCCTGGAGGCGCTCAGTCAGACCCAGTGGTGACAAGTGGCAAGACGCTCCTCGGGGCGCGTCTTGCTTGGGCCTCTCTCCTGGAGACGCTCAGTCAGACCCAGTGTTGACACGTGACAAGACGCTCCTCGGGGCGCGTCTTGCTTGGGCTTCTCTCATGGAGGCCCTCAGTCAGACCCATTGTTGATATGTGGCAAGACGCTCCTCGGGGCGCGTCTTGCTTGGGCCTCTCTCCTGGAGGCGCTCAGTCAGACCGAGTGCTGACATGTGGCAAGACGCTCCTCGGGGCGCGTCTTGCTTGGGCTTCTCTCCTGGAGGCCCTCAGTCAGACCCATTGTTGACATGTGGCAAGACTCTCCTCGGGGCGCATCTTGCTTGGGCCTCTCTCCTGGAGGCCCTCTGTCAGCCAGAGTGTTGACATGTGTCAAGACGCTCCTCGGGTGCGTCTTGCTTGGGCCTCTCTCCTGGAGTCGCTCAGTCAGACCGAGTGCTGACATGTGGCAAGACGCTCCTCGGGGCGCGTCTTGCTTGGGCTTCTCTCCTGGAGGCCCTCAGTCAGACTCATTGTTGACATGTGGCAAGACGCTCCTCGGGGCGCGTTTTGCTTTGGCCTCTCTCCTGGGGGCGCTCAGTCAGACCCAGTGGTGACATGTTGCAAGACGCTCCTCGGGGCGCATCTTGCTTGGGCCTCTCTCCTGGAGGCGCTCAGTCAGACCCAGTGGTGACATGTGACAAGACGCTCCTCGGGGCGCGTCTTGCTTGGGCTTCTCTCATGGAGGCCCTCAGTCAGACCCATTGTTGATATGTGGCAAGACGCTCCTCGGGGCGCGTCTTGCTTGGGCCTCTCTCCTGGAGGCGCTCAGTCGGACCGAGTGCTGACATGTGGCAAGACGCTCCTCGGGGCGCGTCTTGCTTGGGCTTCTCTCATGGAGGCCCTCAGTCAGACCCATTGTTGATATGTGGCAAGACGCTCCTCGGGGCGAGTCTTGCTTGGGCCTCTCTCCTGGAGGTGCTCAGTCAGACCCAGTGTTGACATGGTGCAAGACGCTCCTCGGGGCGCGTCTTGCTTGGGCTTCTCTCTTGGAGGCCCTCAGTCAGACCCATTGTTGACATGTGGCAAGACTCTCCCCGGGGCGCGTCTTGCTTGGGCTTCTCTCCTGGAGGCCCTCAGTCAGACCCATTGTTGACATGTGGCAAGACGCTCCTCGGGGCGTGTCTTGCTTGGGCCTCTCTCCTGGAGGCGCTCAGTCAGACCGAGTGCTGACATAAGGAAAGACGCTCCTCGGGGCGCGTCTTGCTTGGGCCTCTCTCCTGGAGGCGCTCAGTCAGACCCAGTGGTGACATGTGGCAAGACGCTCCTCGGGGCGCGTCTTGCTTGGGCCTCTCTCCTGGAGACGCTCAGTCAGAACCAGTGTTGACACGTGACAAGACGCTCCTCGGGGCGCGTCTTTCTTGGGCTTCTCTCATGGAGGCCCTCAGTCAGACCCATTGTTGATATGTGGCAAGACGCTCCTCGGGGTGAGTCTTGCTTGGGCCTCTCTCCTGGAGGTGCTCAGTCAGACCCAGTGTTGACATGGTGCAAGACGCTCCTCGGGGCGCGTCTTGCTTGGGCTTCTCTCTTGGAGGCCCTCAGTCAGATCCAGTGCTTACATGTGGCAAGACGCTCCTCGGGGCGTGTCTTGCTGGGGCTTCTCTCCTGGAGGCGTTCAGTCAGACCGAGTGCTGACATGTGGCAAGACGCTCCTCGGGGCGCGTCTTGCTTGGGCTTCTCTCCTGGAGGCGTTCAGTCAGACCGAGTGCTGACATGTGGTAAGACGCTCCTCGGGGCGCGTCTTGCTGGGGCTTCTCTCCTGGAGGCGCTCAGTCAGACCCAGTGCTTACATGTGGCAAGACGCTCCTCGGGGCGCGTCTTGCTTGGGCCTCTCTCCTGGAGGCGCTCAGTCAGACCCAGTGCTGTCATGTGGCAAGACGCTCCTCGGGGCGCGTCTTGCTTGGGCCTCTCTCCTGGAGACGCTCAGTCAGACCCAGTGTTGACACGTGGCAAGACGCTCCTCGGGGCGCGTCTTGCTTGGGCCTCTCTCCTGGAGGCGCTCAGTCAGACCCAGTGGTGACATGTGGCAAGACGCTCCTCGGGGCGCGTCTTGCTTGGGCTTCTCTCATGGAGGCCCTCAGTCAGACCCATTGCTGATATGTGGCAAGACGCTCCTCGGGGCGCGTCTTGCTTGGGCCTCTCTCCTGGAGGCGCTCAGTCAGACCGAGTGCTGACATGTGGCAAGACGCTCCTCGGGGCGCGTCTTGCTTGGGCTTCTCTCCTGGAGGCCCTCAGTCAGACCCATTGTTTACATGTGGCAAGACGCTCCTTTGGGCGCATCTTGCTTGGGCTTCTCTCCTGGAGGCCCTCAGTCAGACCCATTGTTGACATGTGGCAAGACGCTCCTCGGGGCGCGTCTTGCTGGGGCTTCTCTCCTGGAGGCGTTCAGTCAGACCGAGTGCTGACATGTGGCAAGACGCTCCTCGGGACGCGTCTTGCTTGGGCTTCTCTCCTGGAGGCCCTCAGTCAGACTCATTGTTGACATGTGGCAAGACGCTCCTCGGGGCGCGTCTTGCTTGGGCCTCTCTCCTGGAGGCGCTCAGTCAGACCCAGTGGTGACATGTGGCAAGACGCTCCTCGGGGCGCGTCTTGCTTGGGGCCTCTCTCCTGGAGGCGCACAGTCAGACAGAGTGCTGACATGTGGCCAGACGCTCCTCGGGGCGCATCTTGCTGGGGCTTCTCTCCTGTAGGCGCTCAGTCAGACCCAGTGTTGACATGTGACAAGACGCTCCTCGGGGCGCGTCTTGCTGGGGCTTCTCTCCTGGAGGCGTTCAATCAGACCGAGTGCTGACATGTGGCAAGACGCTCCTCGGGGCGCGTCTTGCTTGGGCTTCTCTCCTGGAGGCCCTCAGTCAGACTCATTGTTGACATGTGGCAAGACGCTCCTCGGGGCGCGTCTTGCTTGGGCCTCTCTCCTGGAGGCGCACAGACAGACAGAGTGCTGACATGTGGCAAGACGCTCCTCGGGGCGCGTCTTGCTTGGGCTTCTCTCCTGGAGGCCCTAAATTCAGACCCATTGTTGACATGTGGCAAGACGCTCCTCGGGGCGCATCTTGCTTGGGCCTCTCTCCTGGAGGCGCTCAGTCAGACCGAGTGCTGACATGCAGCAAGACGCTCCTCAGGGCGCGTCTTGCTTGGGCTTCTCTCCTGGAGGCCCTCAGTCAGACCCATTGTTGACATGTGGCAAGACGCTCCTCGGGGCGCATCTTGCTTGGGCCTCTCTCCTGGAGGCGCTCAGTCAGACCGAGTGCTGACATGTGGCAAGACACTCCTCGGGGCGCGTCTTGCTTGGGCTTCTCTCCTGGAGGCCCTCAGTCAGACTCATTGTTGACATGTGGCAAGACGCTCCTCGGGGCGCGTCTTGCTTGGGCCTCTCTCCTGGAGGCCCTCTGTCAGACCCAGTGTTGACATGTGGCAAGACGCTCCTCGGGGCGCGTCTTGCTTGGGCCTCTCTCCTGGAGGTGCTCAGTCAGACCCAGTGTTGACATGTGGCAAGACTCTCCTCGGGGCGCGTCTTGCTTGGGCCTCTCTCCTGGAGGTGCTCAGTCAGACCCAGTGTTGACATGTGGCAAGACGCTCCTCGGGGCGCGTCTTGCTTGGGCTTCTCTCCTGGAGGCCCTCAGTCAGACCCATTGTTGACATGTGGCAAGACGCTCCTTGGGGTGCGTCTTGCTTGGGCCTCTCTCCTGGAGGCGCTCAGTCAGACCGAGTGCTGACATGTGGCAAGACGCTCCTCGGGGCGCGTCTTGCTTGGGCTTCTCTCCTGGAGGCCCTCAGTCAGACCCATTGTTTACATGTGGCAAGACGCTCCTCGGGGCGCATCTTGCTTGGGCCTCTCTCCTGGAGGCGCTCAGTCAGACCGAGTGCTGACATGTGGCAAGACGCTCCTCGGGGCGCGTCTTGCAGGACCTTCTCTCCTGGAGGCGCTCAGTCAGACCCAGTGTTGATATGTGACAAGACGCGCCCCGAGGAGTGTCTTGCTTGGGCCTCTCTCCTGGAGGCCCTCTGTCAGACCCATTGTTGACATGTGGCAAGACGCTCCTCGGGGCGCGTCTTGCTTGGGCCTCTCTCCTGGAGGCGTTCAGTCAGACCGAGTGCTGACATAAGGCAAGATGCTCCTCGGGGCGCGTCTTGCTGTGGCCTCTCTCCTGGAGGCGCTCAATCAGACCCAGTGGTGACACGTGGCAAGACGCTCCTCGGGGCGCGTCTTGCTTGGGCCTCTCTCCTGGAGGCGCTCAGTCAGACCCAGTGGTGACATGTGGCAACACGCTCCTCGGGGCGCGTATTGCTTGGGCCTCTCTCCTGGAGGCCCTCTGTCAGACCCATTGTTGACATGTGGCAAGACGCTCCTCGGGGCGCGTCTTGCTCTGGCCTCTCTCCTGGAGGCGCTCAGTCAGACTGAGTAGTGACATGTGGCATGACGCTCCTCGGGGCGCGTCTTGCTTGGGCCTCTCTCCTGGAGGCGCTCAGTCAGACCCAGTGGTGACATGTGGCAAGACACTCCTCGGGGAGCGTCTTGCTTGGGCCTCTCTCCTGGAGGCCCTCTGTCAGCCCCATTGTTGATATGTGGCAAGACGCTCCTCGGGGCGCGTCTTGCTGGGGCTTCTCTCCTAGAGGCGTTCAGTCAGACCGAGTGCCGACATGTGGCAAGACGCTTCTCGGGACGCGTCTTGCTTGGGCTTCTCTCCTCGAGGCCCTCAGTCAGACTCATTGTTGACATGTGGCAAGACGCTCCTCGGGGCGCGTTTTGCTTGGGCCTCTCTCCTGGTGGCGCTCAGTCAGACCCAGTAATGACATGTGGCAGACGCTCCTCGGGGCGCATCTTGCTTGGGCCTCTCTCCTGGAGGCGCTCAGTCAGACCCAGTGCTGACATGTGACAAGACGCTCCTCGGGGCGCGTCTTGCTTGGGCTTCTCTCATGGAGGCCCTCAGTCAGACCCATTGTTGATATGTGGCAAGACGCTCCTCGGGGCGCGTCTTGCTTGGGCCTCTCTCCTGGAGGCGCTCAGTCAGACCGAGTGCTGACATGTGGCAAGACGCTCCTCGGGGCGCGTCTTGCTTGGGCTTCTCTCATGGAGGCCCTCAGTCAGACCCATTGTTGATATGTGGCAAGACGCTCCTCGGGGCGAGTCTTGCTTGGGCCTCTCTCCTGGAGGTGCTCAGTCAGACCCAGTGTTGACATGGTGCAAGACGCTCCTCGGGGCGCGTCTTGCTTGGGCTTCTCTCTTGGAGGCCCTCAGTCAGACCCATTGTTGACATGTGGCAAGACGCTCCCCGGGGCGCGTCTTGCTTGGGCTTCTCTCCTGGAGGCCCTCAGTCAGACCCATTGTTGACATGTGGCAAGACGCTCCTCGGGGCGCGTCTTGCTTGGGCCTCTCTCCTGGAGGCGCTCAGTCAGACCGAGTGCTGACAAAAGGCAAGACGCTCCTCGGGGCGCGTCTTGCTGGGGCCTCTCTCCTGGAGGCGCTCAGTCAGAACCAGTGCTTACATGTGGCAAGACGCTCCTCGGGGCGCGTCTTGCTTGGGCCTCTCTCCTGGAGACGCTCAGTCAGAACCAGTGTTGACACGTGACAAGACGCTCCTCGGGGCGCGTCTTGCTTGGGCTTCTCTCACGGAGGCCCTCAGTCAGAACCATTGTTGATATGTGGCAAGACGCTCCTCGGGGCGAGTCTTGCTTGGGCCTCTCTCCTGGAGGTGCTCAGTCAGACCCAGTGTTGACATGGTGCAAGACGCTCCTCGGGGCGCGTCTTGCTTGGGCTTCTCTCTTGGAGGCCCTCAGTCAGACCCATTGTTGACATGTGGCAAGACGCTCCTCGGGGCGCGTCTTGCTTGGGCTTCTCTCCTGGAGGCCCTCAGTCAGACCCATTGTTGACATGTGGCAAGACGCTCCTTTGGGCGCGTCTTGCTTGGGCCTCTCTCCTGGAGGCGCTCAGTCAGACCGAGTGCTGACATAAAGCAAGACGCTCCTCGGGGCGCGTCTTGCTGGGGCCTCTCTCCTGGAGGCGCTCAGTCAGACCCAGTGCTTACATGTGGCAAGACGCTCCTCGGGGCGCGTCTTGCTTGGGCCTCTCTCCTGGAGGCGCTCAGTCAGACCCAGTGGTGACATGTGGCAAGACGCTCCTCGGGGCGCGTCTTGCTTGGGCCTCTCTCCTGGAGATGCTCAGTCAGACCCAGTGTTGACACGTGACAAGACGCTCCTCGGGGCGCGTCTTGCTTGGGCATCTCTCATGGAGGCCTTCAGTCAGACCCATTGTTGATATGTGGCAAGACGCTCCTCGGGGCGCGTCTTGCTTGGGCCTCTCTCCTGGAGGCGCTCAGTCAGACCGAGTGCTGACATGTGGCAAGACGCTCCTCGGGGCGCGTCTTGCTTGGGCTTCTCTCCTGGAGGCCCTCAGTCAGATCCATTGTTGACATGTGGCAAGACGCTCCTCGGGGCGCGTCTTGCTTGGGCCTCTCTCCTGGACGCCCTCTGTCAGCCCCATTGTTGACATGTGGCAAGACGCTCCTCGGGGCGCGTCTTACTTGGGCCTCTCTCCTGGAGGCGCTCAGTCAGACCGAGTGCTGACATAAAGCAAGACGCTCCTCGGGGCGCGTCTTGCTGGGGCCTCTCTCCTGGAGGCGCTCAGTCAGACCCAGTGCTTACATGTGGCAAGACGCTCCTCGGGGCGCGTCTTGCTTGGGCCTCTCTCCTGGAGGCGCTCAGTCAGACCCAGTGGTGACATGTGGCAAGACGCTCCTCGGGGCGCGTCTTGCTTGGGCCTCTCTCCTGGAGACGCTCAGTCAGACCCAGTGTTGACACGTGACAAGACGCTCCTCGGGGCGCGTCTTGCTTGGGCCTCTCTCCTGGAGGCGCTCAGTCAGACCGAGTGCTGACATAAGGCAAGACGCTCCTCGGGGCGCGTCTTGCTGGGCCTCTCTCCTGGAGGCGCTCAGTCAGACCCAGTGCTTACATGTGGCAAGACGCTCCTCGGGGCGTGTCTTGCTGGGGCTTCTCTCCTGGAGGCGTTCAGTCAGACCGAGTGCTGACATGTGGCAAGACGCTCCTCGGGGCGCGTCTTGCTTGGGCTTCTCTCCTGGAGGCGTTCAGTCAGACCGAGTGCTGACATGTGGTAAGACGCTCTTCGGGGCGCGTCTTGCTGGGGCTTCTCTCCTGGAGGTGCTCAGTCAGAGCCAGTGCTTACATGTGGCAAGACGCTCCTCGGGGCGCGTCTTGCTGGGCCTCTCTCCTGGAGGCGCTCAGTCAGACCCAGTGCTTACATGTGGCAAGACGCTCCTGGGGGCGTGTCTTGCTGGGGCTTCTCTCCTGGAGGCGTTCAGTCAGACCGAGTGCTGACATGTGGCAAGACGCTCCTCGGGGCGCGTCTTGCTTGGGCTTCTCTCCTGGAGGCGTTCAGTCAGACCGAGTGCTGACATGTGGTAAGACGCTCTTCGAGGCGCGTCTTGCTGGGGCTTCTCTCCTGGAGGCGCTCAGTCAGACCCAGTGCTTACATGTGGCAAGACGCTCCTCGGGGCGCGTCTTGCTTGGGCCTCTCTCCTGGAGGCGCTCAGTCAGACCCAGTGCTGACATGTGGCAAGACGCTCCTCGGGGCGCGTCTTGCTTGGGCCTCTCTCCTGGAGACGCTCAGTCAGACCCAGTGTTGACACGTGGCAAGACGCTCCTCGGGGCGCGTCTTGCTTGGGCCTCTCTCCTGGAGGCGCTCAGTCAGACCCAGTGGTGACATGTGGCAAGACGCTCCTCGGGGCGCGTCTTGCTTGGGCTTCTCTCATGGAGGCCCTCAGTCAGACCCATTGCTGATATGTGGCAAGACGCTCCTCGGGGCGCGTCTTGCTGGGGCTTCTCTCCTGGAGGCGTTCAGTCAGACCGAGTGCTGACATGTGGCAAGACGCTCCTCGGGACGCGTCTTGCTTGGGCTTCTCTCCTGGAGGCCCTCAGTCAGACTCATTGTTGACATGTGGCAAGACGCTCCTCGGGGCGCGTCTTGCTTGGGCCTCTCTCCTGGAGGCGCTCAGTCAGACCCAGTGGTGACATGTGGCAAGACGCTCCTCGGGGCGCGTCTTGCTTGGGCCTCTCTCCTGGAGGCGCACAGTCAGACCCAGTGGTGACATGTGACAAGACGCTCCTCGGGGCGCGTCTTGCTTGGGCTTCTCTCATGGAGGCCCTCAGTCAGATCCATTGTTGATATGTGGCAAGACGCTCCTCGGGGCGCGTCTTGCTTGGGCCTCTCTCCTGGAGGAGCTCAGTCAGACCGAGTGCTGACATGTGGCAAGACGCTCCTCGGGGCGCGTCTTGCTTGGGCTTCTCTCCTGGAGGCCCTCAGTCAGACTTATTGTTGACATGTGGCAAGATGCTCCTCGGGGCGCGTCTTGCTTGGGGCCTCTCTCCTGGAGGCGCACAGTCAGACAGAGTGCTGACTGGTGGCCAGACGCTCCTCGGGGCGCGTCTTGCTGGGGCCTCTCTCCTGGAGGCGCTCAGTCAGACCGAGTGCTGACATGTGGCAAGACGCTCCTCGGGGCGCGTCTTGCTTGGGCTTCTCTCCTGGAGGCCCTCAGTCAGACCCATTGTTTACATGTGGCAAGACGCTCCTCGGGGCGCATCTTGCTTGGGCCTCTCTCCTGGAGGCCCTCAGTCAGACCCATTGTTGACATGTGGCAAGACGCTCCTTTGGGCGCGTCTTGCTTGGGCCTCTCTCCTGGAGGCGCTCAGTCAGACCGAGTGCTGACATAAAGCAAGACGCTCCTCGGGGCGCGTCTTGCTGGGGCCTCTCTCCTGGAGGCGCTCAGTCAGACCCAGTGCTTACATGTGGCAAGACGCTCCTCGGGGCGCGTCTTGCTTGGGCCTCTCTCCTGGAGGCGCTCAGTCAGACCCAGTGGTGACATGTGGCAAGACGCTCCTCGGGGCGCGTCTTGCTTGGGCCTCTCTCCTGGAGATGCTCAGTCAGACCCAGTGTTGACACGTGACAAGACGCTCCTCGGGGCGCGTCTTGCTTGGGCATATCTCATGGAGGCCTTCAGTCAGACCCATTGTTGATATGTGGCAAGACGCTCCTCGGGGCGCGTCTTGCTTGGGCCTCTCTCCTGGAGGCGCTCAGTCAGACCGAGTGCTGACATGTGGCAAGACGCTCCTCGGGGCGCGTCTTGCTTGGGCTTCTCTCCTGGAGGCCCTCAGTCAGATCCATTGTTGACATGTGGCAAGACGCTCCTCGGGGCGCGTCTTGCTTGGGCCTCTCTCCTGGACGCCCTCTGTCAGCCCCATTGTTGACATGTGGCAAGACGCTCCTCGGGGCGCGTCTTACTTGGGCCTCTCTCCTGGAGGCGCTCAGTCAGACCGAGTGCTGACATAAAGCAAGACGCTCCTCGGGGCGCGTCTTGCTGGGGCCTCTCTCCTGGAGGCGCTCAGTCAGACCCAGTGCTTACATGTGGCAAGACGCTCCTCGGGGCGCGTCTTGCTTGGGCCTCTCTCCTGGAGGCGCTCAGTCAGACCCAGTGGTGACATGTGGCAAGACGCTCCTCGGGGCGCGTCTTGCTTGGGCCTCTCTCCTGGAGACGCTCAGTCAGACCCAGTGTTGACACGTGACAAGACGCTCCTCGGGGCGCGTCTTGCTTGGGCCTCTCTCCTGGAGGCGCTCAGTCAGACCGAGTGCTGACATAAGGCAAGACGCTCCTCGGGGCGCGTCTTGCTGGGCCTCTCTCCTGGAGGCGCTCAGTCAGACCCAGTGCTTACATGTGGCAAGACGCTCCTCGGGGCGTGTCTTGCTGGGGCTTCTCTCCTGGAGGCGTTCAGTCAGACCGAGTGCTGACATGTGGTAAGACGCTCTTCGGGGCGCGTCTTGCTGGGGCTTCTCTCCTGGAGGCGCTCAGTCAGACCCAGTGGTGACATGTGGCAAGACGCTCCTCGGGGCGCGTCTTGCTTGGGCCTCTCTCCTGGAGACGCTCAGTCAGACCCAGTGTTGACACGTGACAAGACGCTCCTCGGGGCGCGTCTTGCTTGGGCCTCTCTCCTGGAGGCGCTCAGTCAGACCGAGTGCTGACATAAGGCAAGACGCTCCTCGGGGCGCGTCTTGCTGGGCCTCTCTCCTGGAGGCGCTCAGTCAGACCCAGTGCTTACATGTGGCAAGACACTCCTCGGGGCGTGTCTTGCTGGGGCTTCTCTCCTGGAGGCGTTCAGTCAGACCGAGTGCTGACATGTGGTAAGACGCTCTTCGGGGCGCGTCTTGCTGGGGCTTCTCTCCTGGAGGCGCTCAGTCAGACCCAGTGCTTACATGTGGCAAGACGCTCCTCGGGGCGCGTCTTGCTGGGCCTCTCTCCTGGAGGCGCTCAGTCAGACCCAGTGCTTACATGTGGCAAGACGCTCCTGGGGGCGTGTCTTGCTGGGGCTTCTCTCCTGGAGGCGTTCAGTCAGACCGAGTGCTGACATGTGGTAAGACGCTCTTCGGGGCGCGTCTTGCTGGGGCTTCTCTCCTGGAGGCGCTCAGTCAGACCCAGTGCTTACATGTGGCAAGACGCTCCTTGGGGCGCGTCTTGCTTGGGCCTCTCTCCTGGAGGCGCTCAGTCAGACCCAGTGCTGACATGTGGCAAGACGCTCCTCGGGGCGCGTCTTGCTTGGGCCTCTCTCCTGGAGAAGCTCAGTCAGACCCAGTGTTGACACGTGGCAAGACGCTCCTCGGGGCGCGTCTTGCTTGGGCCTCTCTCCTGGAGGCGCTCAGTCAGACCCAGTGGTGACATGTGGCAAGACGCTCCTCGGGGCGCGTCTTGCTTGGGCTTCTCTCATGGAGGCCCTCAGTCAGACCCATTGCTGATATGTGGCAAGACGCTCCGCGGGGCGCGTCTTGCTGGGGCTTCTCTCCTGGAGGCGTTCAGTCAGACCGAGTGCTGACATGTGGCAAGACGCTCCTCGGGACGCGTCTTGCTTGGGCTTCTCTCCTGGAGGCCCTCAGTCAGACTCATTGTTGACATGTGGCAAGACGCTCCTCGGGGCGCGTCTTGCTTGGGCCTCTCTCCTGGAGGCGCTCAGTCAGACCCAGTGGTGACATGTGGCAAGACGCTCCTCGGGGCGCGTCTTGCTTGGGCCTCTCTCCTGGAGGCGCTCAGTCAGACCCAGTGGTGACATGTGACAAGACGCTCCTCGGGGCGCGTCTTGCTTGGGCTTCTCTCATGGAGGCCCTCAGTCAGATCCATTGTTGATATGTGGCAAGACGCTCCTCGGGGCGCGTCTTGCTTGGGCCTCTCTCCTGGAGGAGCTCAGTCAGACCGAGTGCTGACATGTGGCAAGACGCTCCTCGGGGCGCGTCTTGCTTGGGCTTCTCTCCTGGAGGCCCTCAGTCAGACTTATTGTTGACATGTGGCAAGATGCTCCTCGGGGCGCGTCTTGCTTGGGGCCTCTCTCCTGGAGGCGCACAGTCAGACAGAGTGCTGACTGGTGGCCAGACGCTCCTCGGGGCGCGTCTTGCTGGGGCCTCTCTCCTGGAGGCGCTCAGTCAGACCGAGTGCTGACATGTGGCAAGACGCTCCTCGGGGCGAGTCTTGCTTGGGCTTCTCTCCTGGAGGCCCTCAGTCAGACCCATTGTTTACATGTGGCAAGACGCTCCTCGGGGCGCATCTTGCTTGGGCCTCTCTCCTGGAGGCCCTCTGTCAGCCCCAGTGTTGACATGTGTCAAGACGCTCCTCGGGGCGAGTCTTGCTTGGGCCTCTCTCCTTGAGGTGCTCAGTCAGACCCAGTGTTGACATGGTGCAAGACGCTCCTCGGGGCGCGTCTTGCTTGGGCTTCTCTCTTGGAGGCCCTCAGTCAGACCCATTGTTGACATGTGGCAAGACGCTCCTCGGGGTGCGTCTTGCTTGGGCTTCTCTCCTGGAGGCCCTCAGTCAGACCCATTGTTGACATGTGGCAAGACGCTCCTCGGGGCGCGTCTTGCTTGGGCCTATCTCCTGGAGGCGCTCAGTCAGACCGAGTGCTGACATAAGGCAAGACGCTCCTCGGGGCGCGTCTTGCTGGGGCCTCTCTCCTGGAGGCGCTCAGTCAGACCCAGTGCTTACATGTGGCAAGACGCTCCTCGGGGTGTGTCTTGCTGGGGCTTCTCTCCTGGAGGCGTTCAGTCAGACCGAGTGCTGACATGTGGCAAGGAGCTCCTCGGGGCGCATCTTGCTTGGGCTTCTCTCCTGGAGGCGTTCAGTCAGACCGAGTGCTGACATGTGGTAAGACGCTCCTCGGGGCGCGTCTTGCTGGGGCTTCTCTCCTGGAGGCGCTCAGTCAGACCCAGTGCTTACATGTGGCAAGACGCTCCTCGGGCCGCGTCTTGCTTGGGCCTCTCTCCTGGAGGCGCTCAGTCAGACCCAGTGGTGACATGTGGCAAGACGCTCCTCGGGGCGCGTCTTGCTTGGGCCTCTCTCCTGGAGACGCTCAGTCAGACCCAGTGTTGACACGTGGCAAGACGCTCCTTGGGGCGCGTCTTGCTTGGGGCCTCTCTCCTGGAGGCGCACAGTCAGACAGAGTGCTGACATGTGGCCAGACGCTCCTCGGGGCGCGTCTTGCTGGGGCTTCTCTCCTGGAGGCGCTCAGTCAGACCCAGTGTTGACATGTGACAAGACGCTCCTCGGGGCGCATCTTGCTTGGGCCTCTCTCCTGGAGGCGCTCAGTCAGACCGAGTGCTGACATGTGGCAAGACACTCATCGGGGCGAGTCTTGCTTGGGCTTCTCTCCTGGAGGCCCTCAGTCAGACTCATTGTGGACATGTGGCAAGACGCTCCTCGGGGCGCGTCTTGCTTGGGCCTCTCTCCTGGAGGAGCTCAGTCAGACCGAGTGCTGACATGTGGCAAGACGCTCCTCGGGGCGCGTCTTGCTTGGGCTTCTCTCCTGGAGGCCCTCAGTCAGACTTATTGTTGACATGTGGCAAGATGCTCCTCGGGGCGCGTCTTGCTTGGGGCCTCTCTCCTGGAGGCGCACAGTCAGACAGAGTGCTGACTGGTGGCCAGACGCTCCTCGGGGCGCGTCTTGCTGGGGCCTCTCTCCTGGAGGCGCTCAGTCAGACCGAGTGCTGACATGTGGCAAGACGCTCCTCGGGGCGAGTCTTGCTTGGGCTTCTCTCCTGGAGGCCCTCAGTCAGACCCATTGTTTACATGTGGCAAGACGCTCCTCGGGGCGCATCTTGCTTGGGCCTTTCTCCTGGGGGCCCTCTGTCAGCCCCAGTGTTGACATGTGTCAAGACGCTCCTCGGGGCGAGTCTTGCTTGGGCCTCTCTCCTTGAGGTGCTCAGTCAGACCCAGTGTTGACATGGTGCAAGACGCTCCTCGGGGCGCGTCTTGCTTGGGCTTCTCTCTTGGAGGCCCTCAGTCAGACCCATTGTTGACATGTGGCAAGACGCTCCTCGGGGTGCGTCTTGCTTGGGCTTCTCTCCTGGAGGCCCTCAGTCAGACCCATTGTTGACATGTGGCAAGACGCTCCTCGGGGCGCGTCTTGCTTGGGCCTATCTCCTGGAGGCGCTCAGTCAGACCGAGTGCTGACATAAGGCAAGACGCTCCTCGGGGCGCGTCTTGCTGGGGCCTCTCTCCTGGAGGCGCTCAGTCAGACCCAGTGCTTACATGTGGCAAGACGCTCCTCGGGTTGTGTCTTGCTGGGGCTTCTCTCCTGGAGGCGTTCAGTCAGACCGAGCGCTGACATGTGGCAAGGAGCTCCTCGGGGCGCATCTTGCTTGGGCTTCTCTCCTGGAGGCGTTCAGTCAGACCGAGTGCTGACATGTGGTAAGACGCTCCTCGGGGCGCGTCTTGCTGGGGCTTCTCTCCTGGAGGCGCTCAGTCAGACCCAGTGCTTACATGTGGCAAGACGCTCCTCGGGCCGCGTCTTGCTTGGGCCTCTCTCCTGGAGGCGCTCAGTCAGACCCAGTGGTGACATGTGGCAAGACGCTCCTCGGGGCGCGTCTTGCTTGGGCCTCTCTCCTGGAGACGCTCAGTCAGACCCAGTGTTGACACGTGGCAAGACGCTCCTTGGGGCGCGTCTTGCTTGGGGCCTCTCTCCTGGAGGCGCACAGTCAGACAGAGTGCTGACATGTGGCCAGACGCTCCTCGGGGCGCGTCTTGCTGGGGCTTCTCTCCTGGAGGCGCTCAGTCAGACCCAGTGTTGACATGTGACAAGACGCTCCTCGGGGCGCATCTTGCTTTGGCCTCTCTCCTGGAGGCGCTCAGTCAGACCGAGTGCTGACATGTGGCAAGACACTCATCGGGGCGCGTCTTGCTTGGGCTTCTCTCCTGGAGGCCCTCAGTCAGACTCATTGTGGACATGTGGCAAGACGCTCCTCGGGGAGCATCTTGCTTTGGCCTCTCTCCTGGAGGCCCTCTGTCAGACCCAGTGTTGACATGTGGCAAGACGCTCCTCGGGGCGCGTCTTGCTTGGGCCTCTCTCCTGGAGGTGCTCAGTCAGACCCAGTGTTGACATGTGGCAAGACTCTCCTCGGGGCGCGTCTTGCTTGGGCCTCTCTCCTGGAGGTGCTCAGTCAGACCCAGTGTTGACATGTGGCAAGACGCTCCTCGGGGCGAGTCTTGCTTGGGCTTCTCTCCTGGAGGCCCTCAGTCAGACCCATTGTTGACATGTGGCAAGACGCTCCTTGGGGTGCGTCTTGCTTGGGCCTCTCTCCTGGAGGCGCTCAGTCAGACCGAGTGCTGACATGTGGCAAGACGCTCCTCGGGGCGCGTCTTGCTTGGGCTTCTCTCCTGGAGGCCCTCAGTCAGACCCATTGTTTACATGTGGCAAGACGCTCCTCGGGGCGCATCTTGCTTGGGCCTCTCTCCTGGAGGCGCTCAGTCAGACCGAGTGCTGACATGTGGCAAGACGCTCCTCGGGGCGCGTCTTGCTTGGGCTTCTCTCCTGGAGGCCCTCAGTCAGACCCATTGTTTACATGTGGCAAGACGCTCCTCGGGGCGCGTCTTGCTTGGGCCTCTCTCCTGGAGGCGTTCAGTCAGACCGAGTGCTGACATAAGGCAAGATGCTCCTCGGGGCGCGTCTTGCTGTGGCCTCTCTCCTGGAGGCGCTCAATCAGACCCAGTGGTGACACGTGGCAAGACGCTCCTCGGGGCGCGTCTTGCTTGGGCCTCTCTCCTGGAGGCGCTCAGTCAGAGCCAGTGGTGACATGTGGCAACACGCTCCTTGGGGCGCGTATTGCTTGGGCCTCTCTCCTGGAGGCCCTCTGTCAGACCCATTGTTGACATGTGGCAAGACGCTCCTCGGGGCGCGTCTTGCTTGGGCCTCTCTCCTGGAGGCGCTCAGTCAGACCCAGTGGTGACATGTGGCAAGACACTCGTCGGGGAGCGTCTTGCTTGGGCCTCTCTCCTGGAGGCCCTCTGTCAGCCCCATTGTTGATATGTGGCAAGACGCTCCTCGGGGCGCGTCTTGCTGGGGCTTCTCTCCTATAGGCGTTCAGTCAGACCGAGTGCCGACATGTGGCAAGACGCTTCTCGGGACGCGTCTTTCTTGGGTTTCTCTCCTCGAGGCCCTCAGTCAGACTCATTGTTGACATGTGGCAAGACGCTCCTCGGGGCGCGTTTTGCTTGGGCCTCTCTCCTGTTGGCGCTCAGTTAGACCCAGTGGTGACATGTGGCAAGACGCTCCTCGGGGCGCATCTTGCTTGGGCCTCTCTCCTGGAGGCGCTCAGTCAGACCCAGTGGTGACATGGTGCAAGACGCTCCTCGGGGCGCGTCTTGCTTGGGCTTCTCTCTTGGAGGCCCTCAGTCAGACCCATTGTTGACATGTGGCAAGACGCTCCCCGGGGTGCGTCTTGCTTGGGCTTCTCTCCTGGAGGCCCTCAGTCAGACCCATTGTTGACATGTGGCAAGACGCTCCTCGGGGCGCGTCTTGCTTGGGCCTCTCTCCTGGAGGCGCTCAGTCAGACCGAGTGCTGACATAAGGCAAGACGCTCCTCGGGGCGCGTCTTGCTGGGGCCTCTCTCCTGGAGGTGCTCAGTCAGACCCAGTGCTTACATGTGGCAAGACGCTCCTCGGGGCGCGTCTTGCTTGGGCCTCTCTCCTGGAGGCGCTCAGTCAGACCCAGTGGTGACATGTGGCAAGACGCTCCTCGGGGCGCGTCTTGCTTGGGCCTCTCTCCTGGAGACGCTCAGTCAGAACCAGTGTTGACACGTGACAAGACGCTCCTCGGGGCGCGTCTTGCTTGGGCTTCTCTCATGGAGGCCCTCAGTCAGACCCATTGTTGATCTGTGGCAAGACGCTCCTCGGGGCGCGTCTTGCTTGGGCCTCTCTCCTGGAGGCGCTCAGTCAGACCGAGTGCTGACATGTGGCAAGACGCTCCTCGGGGCGCGTCTTGCTTGGGCTTCTCTCATGGATGCCCTCAGTCAGAGCCATTGTTGATATGTGGCAAGACGCTCCTCGGGGCGAGTCTTGCTTGGGCCTCTCTCCTGGAGGTGCTCAGTCAGACCCAGTGTTGACATGGTGCAAGACGCTCCTCGGGGCGCATCTTGCTTGGGCTTCTCTCTTGGAGGATCTCAGTCAGACCCATTGTTGACATGTGGCAAGACGCTCCTCGGGGCGCGTCTTGCTTAGGCTTCTCTCCTGGAGGCCCTCACTCAGACCCATTGTTGACACGTGGCAAGACGCTCCTCGGGGCGCGTCTTGCTTGGGCCTCTCTCCTGGAGACGCTCAGTCAGACCCAGTGTTGACACGTGACAAGACGCTCCTCTGGGCGCGTCTTGCTTGGGCTTCTCTCATGGAGGCCCTCAGTCAGACCCATTGTTGATACGTGGCAAGACGCTCCTCGGGGCGCTTCTTGCTTGGGCCTCTATCCTGGAGGCGCTCAGTCAGACCGAGTGCTGACATGTGGCAAGACGCTCCTCGGGGCGCATCTTGCTGGGGCCTCTCTCCTGGAGGCGCTCAGTCAGACCCAGTGCTTACATGTGGCAAGACGCTCCTCGGGGCGCGTCTTGCTGGGGCTTCTCTCCTGGAGGCGTTCAGTCAGACCGAGTGCTGACGTGTGGCAAGACACTCCTCGGGACGCGTCTTGCTTGGGCTTCTCTCCGGGAGGCCCTCAGTCAGACTCATTGTTGACATGTGGCAAGACGCTCCTCGGGGCGCGTCTTGCTTGGGCTTCTCTCTTGGAGGATCTCAGTCAGACCCATTGTTGACATGTGGCAAGACGCTCCTCGGGGCGCGTCTTGCTTAGGCTTCTCTCCTGGAGGCCCTCACTCAGACCCATTGTTGACACGTGGCAAGACGCTCCTCGGGGCGCGTCTTGCTTGGGCCTCTCTCCTGGAGGCGCTCAGTCAGACCGAGTGCTGACATAAGGCAAGACGCTCCTCGGGGCGCGTCTTGCTGGGGCCACTCTCCTGGAGGCGCTCAGTCAGACCCAGTGCTTACATGTGGCAAGACACTCCTCGGGGCGCGTCTTGCTTGGGCCTCTCTCCTGGAGACGCTCAGTCAGACCCAGTGTTGACACGTGACAAGACGCTCCTCTGGGCGCGTCTTGCTTGGGCTTCTCTCATGGAGGCCCTCAGTCAGACCCATTGTTGATATGTGGCAAGACGCTCCTCGGGGCGCTTCTTGCTTGGGCCTCTCTCCTGGAGGCGCTCAGTCAGACCGAGTGCTGACATGTGGCAAGACGCTCCCCGGGGCGCGTCTTGCTGGGGCCTCTCTCCTGGAGGCGCTCAGTCAGACCCAGTGCTTACATGTGGCAAGACGCTCCTCGGGGCGCGTCTTGCTGGGGCTTCTCTCCTGGAGGCGTTCAGTCAGACCGAGTGCTGACATGTGGCAAGACGCTCCTCGGTGCGCGTCTTGCTGGACCTTCTCTCCTGGAGGCGCTCAGTCAGACCCAGTGTTGACATGTGACAAGACGCACCCCGAGGAGCGTCTTGCTTGGGCCTCTCTCCTGGAGGCCCTCTGTCAGACCCATTGTTGACATGTGGCAAGACGCTCCTCGGGGCGCGTCTTGCTTGGGCCTCTCTCCTGGAGGCGTTCAGTCAGACCGAGTGCTGACATAAGGCAAGATGCTCCTCGGGGCGCGTCTTGCTGTGGCCTCTCTCCTGGAGGCGCTCAATCAGACCCAGTGGTGACACGTGGCAAAACGCTCCTCGGGGCGCGTCTTGCTTGGGCCTCTTTCCTGGAGGCGCTCAGTCAGACCCAGTGGTGACATGTGGCAAGACACTCCTCGGGGAGCGTCTTGCTTGGGCCTCTCTCCTGGAGGCCCTCTGTCAGCCCCATTGTTGATATGTGGCAAGGCGCTCCTCGGGGCGCGTCTTGCTGGGGCTTCTCTCCTAGAGGCGTTCAGTCAGACCGAGTGCCGACATGTGGCAAGACGCTTCTCGGGACGCGTCTTGCTTGGGCTTCTCTCCTCGAGGCCCTCAGTCAGACTCATTGTTGACATGTGGCAAGACGCTCTTCGGGGCGCGTTTTGCTTGGGCCTCTCTCCTGTTGGCGCTCAGTTAGACCCAGTGGTGACATGTGGCAAGACGCTCCTCGGGGCGCATCTTGCTTGGGCCTCTCTCCTGGAGGCGCTCAGTCAGACCCAGTGGTGACATGTGACAAGACGCTCCTCGGGGCGCATCTTGCTTGGGCTTCTCTCATGGAGGCCCTCAGTCAGACCCATTGTTGATATGTGGCAAGACGCTCCTCGGGGCGCGTCTTGCTTGGGCCTCTCTCCTGGAGGCGCTCAGTCAGACCGAGTGCTGACATGTTGCAAGACGCTCCTCGGGGCGCGTCTTGCTTGGGCTTCTCTCATGGAGGCCCTCAGTCAGACCCATTGTTGATATGTGGCAAGACGCTCCTCGGGGCGAGTCTTGCTTGGGCCTCTCTCCTGGAGGTGCTCAGTCAGACCCAGTGTTGACATGGTGCAAGACGCTCCTCGGGGCGCGTCTTGCTTGGGCTTCTCTCTTGGAGGCCCTCAGTCAGACCCATTGTTGACATGTGGCAAGACGCTCCCCGGGGCGCGTCTTGCTTGGGCTTCTCTCCTGGAGGCCCTCAGTCAGACCCATTGTTGACATGTGGCAAGACGCTCCTCGGGGCGCGTCTTGCTTGGGCCTCTCTCCTGGAGGCGCTCAGTCAGACCGAGTGCTGACATAAGGCAAGACGCTCCTCGGGGCGCGTCTTGCTGGGGCCTCTCTCCTGGAGGCGCTCAGTCAGACCCAGTGCTTACATGTGGCAAGACGCTCCTCGGGGCGCGTCTTGCTTGGGCCTCTCTCCTGGAGGCGCTCAGTCAGACCCAGTGGTGACATGTGGCAAGACGCTCCTCGGGGCGCGTCTTGCTTGGGCCTCTCTCCTGGAGACGCTCAGTCAGAACCAGTGTTGACACGTGACAAGACGCTCCTCGGGGCGCGTCTTGCTTGGGCTTCTCTCATGGAGGCCCTCAGTCAGACCCAGTGCTTACATGTGGCAAGACGCTCCTCGGGGCGCGTCTTGCTTGGGCCTCTCTCCTGGAGGCGCTCAGTCAGACCCAGTGGTGACATGTGGCAAGACGCTCCTCGGGGCGCGTCTTGCTTGGGCCTCTCTCCTGGAGGCGCTCAGTCAGACCGAGTGCTGACATGTGGCAAGACGCTCCTCGGGGCGCGTCTTGCTTGGGCTTCTCTCATGGATGCCCTCAGTCAGAGCCATTGTTGATATGTGGCAAGACGCTCCTCGGGGCGAGTCTTGCTTGGGCCTCTCTCCTGGAGGTGCTCAGTCAGACCCAGTGTTGACATGGTGCAAGACGCTCCTCGGGGCGCATCTTGCTTGGGCTTCTCTCTTGGAGGATCTCAGTCAGACCCATTGTTGACATGTGGCAAGACGCTCCTCAGGGCGCGTCTTGCTTAGGCTTCTCTCCTGGAGGCCCTCACTCAGACCCATTGTTGACACGTGGCAAGACGCTCCTCGGGGCGCGTCTTGCTTGGGCCTCTCTCCTGGAGGCGCTCAGTCAGACCGAGTGCTGACATAAGGCAAGACGCTCCTCGGGGCGCGTCTTGCTGGGGCCACTCTCCTGGAGGCGCTCAGTCAGACCCAGTGCTTACATGTGGCAAGACACTCCTCGGGGCGCGTCTTGCTTGGGCCTCTCTCCTGGAGACGCTCAGTCAGACCCAGTGTTGACACGTGACAAGACGCTCCTCTGGGCGCGTCTTGCTTGGGCTTCTCTCATGGAGGCCCTCAGTCAGACCCATTGTTGATACGTGGCAAGACGCTCCTCGGGGCGCTTCTTGCTTGGGCCTCTCTCCTGGAGGCGCTCAGTCAGACCGAGTGCTGACATGTGGCAAGACGCTCCTCGGGGCGCGTCTTGCTGGGGCCTCTCTCCTGGAGGCGCTCAGTCAGACCCAGTGCTTACATGTGGCAAGACGCTCCTCGGGGCGCGTCTTGCTGGGGCTTCTCTCCTGGAGGCGTTCAGTCAGACCGAGTGCTGACATGTGGCAAGACACTCCTCGGGACGCGTCTTGCTTGGGCTTCTCTCCGGGAGGACCTCAGTCAGACTCAATGTTGACATGTGGCAAGACGCTCCTCGGGGCGCGTCTTGCTTGGGCTTCTCTCTTGGAGGATCTCAGTCAGACCCATTGTTGACATGTGGCAAGACGCTCCTCGGGGCGCGTCTTGCTTAGGCTTCTCTCCTGGAGGCCCTCACTCAGACCCATTGTTGACACGTGGCAAGACGCTCCTCGGGGCGCGTCTTGCTTGGGCCTCTCTCCTGGAGGCGCTCAGTCAGACCGAGTGCTGACATAAGGCAAGACGCTCCTCGGGGCGCGTCTTGCTGGGGCCACTCTCCTGGAGGCGCTCAGTCAGACCCAGTGCTTACATGTGGCAAGACACTCCTCGGGGCGCGTCTTGCTTGGGCCTCTCTCCTGGAGACGCTCAGTCAGACCCAGTGTTGACACGTGACAAGACGCTCCTCTGGGCGCGTCTTGCTTGGGCTTCTCTCATGGAGGCCCTCAGTCAGACCCGTTGTTGATATGTGGCAAGACGCTCCTCGGGGCGCTTCTTGCTTAGGCCTCTCTCCTGGAGGCGCTCAGTCAGACCGAGTGCTGACATGTGGCAAGACGCTCCTCGGGGCGCGTCTTGCTGGGGCCTCTCTCCTGGAGGCGCTCAGTCAGACCCAGTGCTTACATGTGGCAAGACGCTCCTCGGGGCGCGTCTTGCTGGGGCTTCTCTCCTGGAGGCGCTCAGTCAGACCGAGTGCTGACATGTGGCAAGACGCTCCTCGGGGCGCGTCTTGCTGGGGCCTCTCTCCTGGAGGCGTTCAGTCAGACCGAGTGTTGACATGTGGCAAGACGCTCCTCGGGGCGCGTCTTGCTTGGGCCTCTCTCCTGGAGACGCTCAGTCAGAACCAGTGTTGACACGTGACAAGACGCTCCTCGGGGCGCGTCTTGCTTGGGCTTCTCTCATGGAGGCCCTCAGTCAGACCCATTGTTGATATGTGGCAAGACGCTCCTCGGGGCGCGTCTTGCTTGGGCCTCTCTCCTGGAGGCGCTCAGTCAGACCGAGTGCTGACATGTGGCAAGACGCTCCTCGGGGCGCGTCTTGCTTGGGCTTCTCTCATGGATGCCCTCAGTCAGAGCCATTGTTGATATGTGGCAAGACGCTCCTCGGGGCGAGTCTTGCTTGGGCCTCTCTCCTGGAGGTGCTCAGTCAGACCCAGTGTTGACATGGTGCAAGACGCTCCTCGGGGCGCATCTTGCTTGGGCTTCTCTCTTGGAGGATCTCAGTCAGACCCATTGTTGACATGTGGCAAGACGCTCCTCAGGGCGCGTCTTGCTTAGGCTTCTCTCCTGGAGGCCCTCACTCAGACCCATTGTTGACACGTGGCAAGACGCTCCTCGGGGCGCGTCTTGCTTGGGCCTCTCTCCTGGAGGCGCTCAGTCAGACCGAGTGCTGACATAAGGCAAGACGCTCCTCGGGGCGCGTCTTGCTGGGGCCACTCTCCTGGAGGCGCTCAGTCAGACCCAGTGCTTACATGTGGCAAGACACTCCTCGGGGCGCGTCTTGCTTGGGCCTCTCTCCTGGAGACGCTCAGTCAGACCCAGTGTTGACACGTGACAAGACGCTCCTCTGGGCGCGTCTTGCTTGGGCTTCTCTCATGGAGGCCCTCAGTCAGACCCATTGTTGATACGTGGCAAGACGCTCCTCGGGGCGCTTCTTGCTTGGGCCTCTCTCCTGGAGGCGCTCAGTCAGACCGAGTGCTGACATGTGGCAAGACGCTCCTCGGGGCGCGTCTTGCTGGGGCCTCTCTCCTGGAGGCGCTCAGTCAGACCCAGTGCTTACATGTGGCAAGACGCTCCTCGGGGCGCGTCTTGCTGGGGCTTCTCTCCTGGAGGCGTTCAGTCAGACCGAGTGCTGACATGTGGCAAGACACTCCTCGGGACGCGTCTTGCTTGGGCTTCTCTCCGGGAGGCCCTCAGTCAGACTCAATGTTGACATGTGGCAAGACGCTCCTCGGGGCGCGTCTTGCTTGGGCTTCTCTCTTGGAGGATCTCAGTCAGACCCATTGTTGACATGTGGCAAGACGCTCCTCGGGGCGCGTCTTGCTTAGGCTTCTCTCCTGGAGGCCCTCACTCAGACCCATTGTTGACACGTGGCAAGACGCTCCTCGGGGCGCGTCTTGCTTGGGCCTCTCTCCTGGAGGCGCTCAGTCAGACCGAGTGCTGACATAAGGCAAGACGCTCCTCGGGGCGCGTCTTGCTGGGGCCACTCTCCTGGAGGCGCTCAGTCAGACCCAGTGCTTACATGTGGCAAGACACTCCTCGGGGCGCGTCTTGCTTGGGCCTCTCTCCTGGAGACGCTCAGTCAGACCCAGTGTTGACACGTGACAAGACGCTCCTCTGGGCGCGTCTTGCTTGGGCTTCTCTCATGGAGGCCCTCAGTCAGACCCATTGTTGATATGTGGCAAGACGCTCCTCGGGGCGCTTCTTGCTTGGGCCTCTCTCCTGGAGGCGCTCAGTCAGACCGAGTGCTGACATGTGGCAAGACGCTCCTCGGGGCGCGTCTTGCTGGGGCCTCTCTCCTGGAGGCGCTCAGTCAGACCCAGTGCTTACATGTGGCAAGACGCTCCTCGGGGCGCGTCTTGCTGGGGCTTCTCTCCTGGAGGCGTTCAGTCAGACCGAGTGCTGACATGTGGCAAGACGCTCCTCGGGGCGCGTCTTGCTGGACCTTCTCTGCTGGAGGCGCTCAGTCAGACCCAGTGTTGACATGTGACAAGACGCGCCCCGAGGAGCGTCTTGCTTGGGCCTCTCTCCTGGAGGCCCTCTGTCAGACCCATTGTTGACATGTGGCAAGACGCTCCTCGGGGCGCGTCTTGCTTGGGCCTCTCTCCTGGAGGCGTTCAGTCAGACCGAGTGCTGACATAAGGCAAGATGCTCCTCGGGGCACGTCTTGCTGTGGCCTCTCTCCTGGAGGCGCTCAATCAGACCCAGTGGTGACACGTGGCAAGACGCTCCTCGGGGCGCGTCTTGCTTGGGCCTCTCTCCTGGAGGCGCTCAGTCAGAGCCAGTGTTGACATGTGGCAACACGCTCCTCGGGGCGCGTATTGCTTGGGCCTCTCTCCTGGAGGCCCTCTGTCAGACCCATTGTTGACATGTGGCAAGACGCTCCTCGGGGCGCGTCTTGCTTGGGCCTCTCTCCTGGAGGCCCTCAATCAGACCCAGTGTTGACACGTGGTAAGACGCTCCTCGGGGCGCGTCTTGCTTGGGCCTCTCCCCTGGAGGCGCTCAGTCAGACTGAGTAGTGACATGTGGCATGACGCTCCTCGGGGCGCGTCTTGCTTGGGCCTCTCTCCTGGAGGCGCTCAGTCAGACCCAGTGGTGACATGTGGCAAGACACTCCTCGGGGAGCGTCTTGCTTGGGCCTCTCTCCTGGAGGCCCTCTGTCAGCCCCATTGTTGATATGTGGCAAGACGCTCCTCGCGGCGCGTCTTGCTGGGGCCTCTCTCCTGTTGGCGCTCAGTTAGACCCAGTGGTGACATTTGGCAAGACGCTCCTCGGGGCGCATCTTGCTTGGGCTTCTCTCATGGAGGCCCTCAGTCAGACCCATTGTTGATATGTGGCAAGACGCTCCTCGGGGCGAGTCTTGCTTGGGCTTCTCTCCTGGAGGCCCTCAGTCAGACCCATTGTTGACATGTGGCAAGATGCTCCTCGGGGCGCGTCTTGCTTGGGCCTCTCTCCTGGAGGCGCTCAGTCAGACCGAGTGCTGACATAAGGCAAGACGCTCCTCGGGGCGCGTCTTGCTGGGGCCTCTCTCCTGGAGGCGCTCAGTCAGACCCAGTGCTTACATGTGGCAAGACGCTCCTCGGGGCGCATCTTGCTTGGGCCTCTCTCCTGGAGGCGCTCAGTCAGACCCAGTGGTGACATGTGGCAAGACGCTCTTCGGGGCGCGTTTTGCTTGGGCCTCTCTCCTGTTGGCGCTCAGTTAGACCCAGTGGTGACATGTGGCAAGACGCTCCTCGGGGCGCATCTTGCTTGGGCCTCTCTCCTGGAGGCGCTCAGTCAGACCCAGTGGTGACATGTGACAAGACGCTCCTCGGGGCGCGTCTTGCTTGGGCTTCTCTCATGGAGGCCCTCAGTCAGACCCATTGTTGATATGTGGCAAGACGCTCCTCGGGGCGCGTCTTGCTTGGGCCTCTCTCCTGGAGGCGCTCAGTCAGACCGAGTGCTGACATGTGGCAAGACGCTCCTCGGGGCGCGTCTTGCTTGGGCTTCTCTCATGGAGGCCCTCAGTCAGACCCATTGTTGATATGTGGCAAGACGCTCCTCGGGGCGAGTCTTGCTTGGGCCTCTCTCCTGGAGGTGCTCAGTCAGACCCAGTGTTGACATGGTGCAAGACGCTCCTCGGGGCGCGTCTTGCTTGGGCTTCTCTCTTGGAGGCCCTCAGTCAGACCCATTGTTGACATGTGGCAAGACGCTCCCCGGGGCGCGTCTTGCTTGGGCTTCTCTCCTGGAGGCCCTCAGTCAGACCCATTGTTGACATGTGGCAAGACGCTCCTCGGGGCGCGTCTTGCTTGGGCCTCTCTCCTGGAGGCGCTCAGTCAGACCGAGTGCTGACATAAGGCAAGTCGCTCCTCGGGACGCGTCTTGCTGGGGCCTCTCTCCTGGAGGCGCTCAGTCAGACCCAGTGCTTACATGTGGCAAGACGCTCCTCGGGGCGCGTCTTGCTTGGGCCTCTCTCCTGGAGGCGCTCAGTCAGACCCAGTGGTGACATGTGGCAAGACGCTCCTCGGGGCGCGTCTTGCTTGGGCCTCTCTCCTGGAGACGCTCAGTCAGAACCAGTGTTGACACGTGACAAGACGCTCCTCGGGGCGCGTCTTGCTTGGGCTTCTCTCATGGAGGCCCTCAGTCAGACCCATTGTTGATATGTGGCAAGATGCTCCTCGGGGCGCGTCTTGCTTGGGCCTCTCTCCTGGAGGCGCTCAGTCAGACCGAGTGCTGACATGTGGCAAGACGCTCCTCGGGGCGCGTCTTGCTTGGGCTTCTCTCATGGATGCCCTCAGTCAGAGCCATTGTTGATATGTGGCAAGACGCTCCTCGGGGCGAGTCTTGCTTGGGCCTCTCTCCTGGAGGTGCTCAGTCAGACCCAGTGTTGACATGGTGCAAGACGCTCCTCGGGGCGCATCTTGCTTGGGCTTCTCTCTTGGAGGATCTCAGTCAGACCCATTGTTGACATGTGGCAAGACGCTCCTCGGGGCGCGTCTTGCTTAGGCTTCTCTCCTGGAGGCCCTCACTCAGACCCATTGTTGACACGTGGCAAGACGCTCCTCGGGGCGCGTCTTGCTTGGGCCTCTCTCCTGGAGGCGCTCAGTCAGACCGAGTGCTGACATAAGGCAAGACGCTCCTCGGGGCGCGTCTTGCTGGGGCCACTCTCCTGGAGGCGCTCAGTCAGACCCAGTGCTTACATGTGGCAAGACACTCCTCGGGGCGCGTCTTGCTTGGGCCTCTCTCCTGGAGACGCTCAGTCAGACCCAGTGTTGACACGTGAAAAGACGCTCCTCTGGGCGCGTCTTGCTTGGGCTTCTCTCATGGAGGCCCTCAGTCAGACCCATTGTTGATACGTGGCAAGACGCTCCTCGGGGCGCTTCTTGCTTGGGCCTCTCTCCTGGAGGCGCTCAGTCAGACCGAGTGCTGACATGTGGCAAGACGCTCCTCGGGGCGCGTCTTGCTGGGGCCTCTCTCCTGGAGGCGCTTAGTCAGACCCAGTGCTTACATGTGGCAAGACGCTTCTCGGGGCGCGTCTTGCTGGGGCTCCTCTCCTGGAGGCGTTCAGTCAGACCGAGTGCTGACATGTGGCAAGACACTCCTCGGGACGCGTCTTGCTTGGGCTTCTCTCCGGGAGGCCCTCAGTAAGACTCATTGTTGACATGTGGCAAGACGCTCCTCGGGGCGCGTCTTGCTTGGGCTTCTCTCTTGGAGGATCTCAGTCAGACCCATTGTTGACATGTGGCAAGACGCTCCTCGGGGCTCGTCTTGCTTAGGCTTCTCTCCTGGAGGCCCTCACTCAGACCCATTGTTGACACGTGGCAAGACGCTCCTCGGGGCGCGTCTTGCTTGGGCCTCTCTCCTGGAGGCGCTCAGTCAGACCGAGTGCTGACATAAGGCAAGACGCTCCTCGGGGCGCGTCTTGCTGGGGCCACTCTCCTGGAGGCGCTCAGTCAGACCCAGTGCTTACATGTGGCAAGACACTCCTCGGGGCGCGTATTGCTTGGGCCTCTCTCCTGGAGACGCTCAGTCAGACCCAGTGTTGACACGTGACAAGACGCTCCTCTGGGCGCGTCTTGCTTGGGCTTCTCTCATGGAGGCCCTCAGTCAGACCCATTGTTGATATGTGGCAAGACGCTCCTCGGGGCGCTTCTTGCTTGGGCCTCTCTCCTGGAGGCGCTCAGTCAGACCGAGTGCTGACATGTGGCAAGACGCTCCTCGGGGCGCGTCTTGCTGGGGCCTCTCTCCTGGAGGCGCTCAGTCAGACCCAGTGCTTACATGTGGCAAGACCCTCCTCGGGGCGCGTCTTGCTGGGGCTTCTCTCCTGGAGGCGTTCAGTCAGACCGAGTGCTGACATGTGGCAAGACGCTCCTCGGGGCGCGTCTTGCTGGACCTTCTCTCCTGGAGGCGCTCAGTCAGACCCAGTGTTGACATGTGACAAGACGTGCCCCGAGGAGCGTCTTGCTTGGGCCTCTCTCCTGGAGGCCCTCTGTCAGACCCATTGTTGACATGTGGCAAGACGCTCCTCGGGGCGCGTCTTGCTTGGGCCTCTCTCCTGGAGGCGTTCAGTCAGACCGAGTGCTGACATAAGGCAAGATGCTCCTCGGGGCGCGTCTTGCTGTGGCCTCTCTCCTGGAGGCGCTCAATCAGACCCAGTGGTGACACGTGGCAAGACGCTCCTCGGGGCGCGTCTTGCTTGGGCCTCTCTCCTGGAGGCGCACAGTCAGAGCCAGTGGTGACATGTGGCAACACGCTCCTCGGGGCGCGTATTGCTTGGGCCTCTCTCCTGGAGGCCCTCTGTCAGACCCATTGTTGACATGTGGCAAGACGTTCCTCAGGGCGCGTCTTGCTTGGGCCTCTCTCCTGGAGACCCTCAATCAGACCCAGTGTTGACACGTGGTAAGACGCTCCTCGGGGCGCGTCTTGCTTGGGCCTCTCTCCTGGAGGCGCTCAGTCAGACCCAGTGGTGACATGTGGCAAGACACTCCTCGGGGAGCGTCTTGCTTGGGCCTCTCTCCTGGAGGCCCTCTGTCAGCCCCATTGTTGATATGTGGCAAGACGCTCCTCGGGGCGCGTCTTGCTGGGGCCTCTCTCCTGGAGACCCTCAATCAGACCCAGTGGTGACATGTGGCAAGACACTCCTCGGGGAGCGTCTTGCTTGGGCCTCTCTCCTGGAGGCCCTCTGTCAGCCCCATTGTTGATATGTGGCAAGACGCTCCTCGGGGCGCGTCTTGCTTGGGCCTCTCTCCTGGAGACCCTCAATCAGACCCAGTGTTGACACGTGGTAAGACGCTCCTCGGGGCGCATCTTGCTTGGGCTTCTCTCATGGAGGCCCTCAGTCAGACCCATTGTTGATATGTGGCAAGACGCTCCTCGGGGCGAGTCTTGCTTGGGCCTCTCTCCTGGAGGTGCTCAGTCAGACCCAGTGTTGACATGGTGCAAGACGATCCTCGGGGCGCGTCTTGCTTGGGCTTCTCTCTTGGAGGCCCTCAGTAGGACCCATTGTTGACATGTGGCAAGACGCTCCCCGGGGCGCGTCTTGCTTGAGCTTCTCTCCTGGAGGCCCTCAGTCAGACCCATTGTTGACATGTGGCAAGACGCTCCTCGGGGCGCGTCTTGCTTGGGCCTCTCTCCTGGAGGCGCTCAGTCAGACCGAGTGCTGACATAAGGCAAGACGCTCCTCGGGGCGCGTCTTGCTGGGGCCTCTCTCCTGGAGGCGCTCAGTCAGACCCAGTGCTTACATGTGGCAAGACGCTCCTCGGGGCGCGTCTTGCTTGGGCCTCTCTCCTGGAGGCGCTCAGTCAGACCCAGTGGTGACATGTGGCAAGACGCTCCTCGGGGCGCGTCTTGCTTGGGCCTCTCTCCTGGAGACGCTCAGTCAGAACCAGTGTTGACACGTGACAAGACGCTCCTCGGGGCGCGTCTTGCTTGGGCTTCTCTCATGGAGGCCCTCAGTCAGACCCATTGTTGATATGTGGCAAGACGCTCCTCGGGGCACGTCTTGCTTGGGCCTCTCTCCTGGAGGCGCTCAGTCAGACCGAGTGCTGACATGTGGCAAGACGCTCCTCGGGACGCGTCTTGCTTGGGCTTCTCTCAGGGATGCCCTCAGTCAGAGCCATTTTTGATATGTGGCAAGACGCTCCTCGGGGCGAGTCTTGCTTGGGCCTCTCTCCTGGAGGTGCTCAGTCAGACCCAGTGTTGACATGGTGCAAGACGCTCCTCGGGGCGCATCTTGCTTGGGCTTCTCTCTTGGAGGATCTCAGTCAGACCCATTGTTGACATGTGGCAAGACGCTCCTCGGGGCGCGTCTTGCTTAGGCTTCTCTCCTGGAGGCCCTCACTCAGACCCATTGTTGACACGTGGCAAGACGCTCCTCGGGGCGCGTCTTGCTTGGGCCTCTCTCCTGGAGGCGCTCAGTCAGACCGAGTGCTGACATAAGGCAAGACGCTCCTCGGGGCGCGTCTTGCTGGGGCCACTCTCCTGGAGGCGCTCAGTCAGACCCAGTGCTTACATGTGGCAAGACACTCCTCGGGGCGCGTCTTGCTTGGGCCTCTCTCCTGGAGAAGCTCAGTCAGACCCAGTGTTGACACGTGACAAGACGCTCCTCTGGGCGCGTCTTGCTTGGGCTTCTCTCATGGAGGCCCTCAGTCAGACCCATTGTTGATATGTGGCAAGACGCTCCTCGGGGCGCTTCTTGATTGGGCCTCTCGCCTGGAGGCGCTCAGTCAGACCGAGTGCTGACATGTGGCAAGACGCTCCTCGGGGCGCGTCTTGCTGGGGCCTCTCTCCTGGAGGCGTTCAGTCAGACCGAGTGCTGACATGTGGCAAGACACTCCTCGGGACGCGTCTTGCTTGGGCTTCTCTCCGGGAGGCCCTCAGTCAGACTCATTGTTGACATGTGGCAAGACGCTCCTCGGGGCGCATCTTGCTTGGGCTTCTCTCCTGGAGGCGCTCAGTCAGACCCAGTGGTGACAAGTGGCAAGACGCTCCTCGGGGCGCGTCTTGCTTGGGCCTCTCTCCTGGAGACGCTCAGTCAGACCCAGTGTTGACACGTGACAAGACGCTCCTCGGGGCGCGTCTTGCTTGGGCTTCTCTCATGGAGGCCCTCAGTCAGACCCATTGTTGATATGTGGCAAGACGCTCCTCGGGGCGCGTCTTGCTTGGGCCTCTCTCCTGGAGGCGCTCAGTCAGGCCGAGTGCTGACATGTGGCAAGACACTCCTCGGGACGCGTTTTGCTTGGGCTTCTCTCCTGGAGGCCCTCAGTCAGACTCATTGTTGACATGTGGCAAGACGCTCCTCGGGGTGCGTCTGGCTTGGGCCTCTCTCCTGGAGGCGCTCAGTCAGACCCAGTGGTGACATGTGGCAAGAAGCTCCTCAGGGCGCGTCTTGCTTGGGCCTCTCTCCTGGAGACGCTCAGTCAGACCCAGTGTTGACACGTGACAAGACGCTCCTCGGGGCGCGTCTTGCTTGGGCTTCTCTCATGGAGGCCCTCAGTCAGACCCATTGTTGATATGTGGCAAGACGCTCCTCGGGGCGCGTCTTGCTTGGGCCTCTCTCCTGGTGGCGCTCATTCAGACCGAGTGCTGACATGTGGCAAGACACTCCTCGGGACTCGTCTTGCTTGGGCTTCTCTCCTGGAGGCCCTAAGTCAGACTCATTGTTGACATGTGGCAAGACGCTCCTCGGGGCGCGTCTTGCTTGGGCCTCTCTCCTGGAGGCACTCAGTCAGACCGAGTGTTGACGTGGCAAGACGCTCCTCGGGGCGCGTCTTGCTTGGGCCTCTCTCCTGGAGACGCTCAGTCAGACCCAGTGTTGACACGTGACAAGACGCTCCTCGGGGCGCGTCTTGCTTGGGCTTCTCTCATGGAGGCCCTCAGTGAGACCCATTGTTGATATGTGGCAAGACGCTCCTCGGGGCGCGTCTTGCTTGGGCCTCTCTCCTGGAGGTGCTCAGTCAGACCCAGTGTTGACATGGTGCAAGACGCTCCTCGGGGCGCGTCTTGCTTAGGCTTCTCTCTTGGAGGCCCTCAGTCAGACCCATTGTTGACATGTGGCAAGACGCTCCTCGGGGCGCGTCTTGCTTGGGCTTCTCTCCTGGAGGCCCTCAGTCAGACCCATTGTTGACATGTGGCAAGACGCTCCTCGGGGCGCGTCTTGCTTGGGCCTCTCTCCTGGAGGCGCTCAGTCAGACCGAGTGCTGACATAAGGCAAGACGCTCCTCGGGGCGCGTCTTGCTGGGGCCTCTCTCCTGGAGGCGCTCAGTCAGACCCAGTGCTTACATGTGGCAAGACGCTCCTCATGGCGCGTCTTGCTTGGGCCTCTCTCCTGGAGGCGCTCAGTCAGACCCAGTGGTGACATGTGGCAAGACGCTCTTCGGGGCGCGTCTTGCTTGAGCCTCTCTCCTGGAGATGCTCAGTCAGACCCAGTGTTGACACGTGACAAGACGCTCCTCGGGGCGCGTCTTGCTTGGGCTTCTCTCATGGAGGCCCTCAGTCAGACCCATTGTTGATATGTGGCAAGACGCTCCTCGGGGCGCGTCTTGCTTGGGCCTCTCTCCTGGAGGCGCTCAGTCAGACCGAGTGCTGACATGTGGCAAGACGCTCCTCGGGGCGCGTCTTGCTTGGGCTTCTCTCCTGGAGGCACTCAGTCAGACCCATTGTTTACATGTGGCAAGACGCTCCTTGGGGCGCATCTTGCTTGTGCCTCTCTCCTGGAGGCCCTCTGTCAGCCCCAGTGTTGACATGTGTCAAGACGCTCCTCGGGGTGCGTCTTGCTTGGGCCTCTCTCCTGGAGGCGCTCAGTCAGACCGAGTGCTGACATGTGGCAAGACGTTCCTCGGGGCGCGTCTTGCTTGGGCTTCTCTCCTGGAGGCCCTCAGTCAGACCCATTGTTGACATGTGGCAAGACGCTCCTCGGGGCGTGTCTTGCTTGGGCTTCTCTCCTGGAGGCCCTCAGTCAGACCCATTGTTCACATGTGGCAAGACGCTCCTCGGGGCGCATCTTGCTTGGGCCTCTCTCCTGGAGGCCCTCTGTCAGCCCCAGTGTTGACATGTGTCAAGACGCTCCTCGGGGCGCGTCTTGCTGGGGCTTCTCTCCTGGAGGCGTTCAGTCAGACCGAGTGCTGACATGTGGCAAGACACTCCTCGGGACGCGTCTTGCTTGGGCTTCTCTCCGGGAGGCCCTCAGTCAGACTCATTGTTGACATGTGGCAAGACGCTCCTCGGGGCGCGTCTTGCTTGGGCTTCTCTCCTGGAGGCGCTCAGTCAGACCCAGTGGTGACATGTGGCAAGACGCTCCTCGGGGCGCGTCTTGCTTGGGCCTCTCTCCTGGAGACGCTCAGTCAGACCCAGTGTTGACACGTGACAAGACGCTCCTCGGGGCGCGTCTTGCTTGGGCTTCTCTCATGGAGGCCCTCAGTCAGACCCATTGTTGATATGTGGCAAGACGCTCCTCGGGGCGCGTCTTGCTTGGGCCTCTCTCCTGGAGGCGCTCAGTCAGGCCGAGTGCTGACATGTGGCAAGACACTCCTCGGGACGCGTTTTGCTTGGGCTTCTCTCCTGGAGGCCCTCAGTCAGACTCATTGTTGACATGTGGCAAGACGCTCCTCGGGGTGCGTCTGGCTTGGGCCTCTCTCCTGGAGGCGCTCAGTCAGACCCAGTGGTGACATGTGGCAAGAAGCTCCTCAGGGCGCGTCTTGCTTGGGCCTCTCTCCTGGAGACGCTCAGTCAGACCCAGTGTTGACACGTGACAAGACACTCCTCGGGGCGCGTCTTGCTTGGGCTTCTCTCATGGAGGCCCTCAATCAGACCCATTGTTGATATGTGGCAAGACGCTCCTCGGGGCGCGTCTTGCTTGGGCCTCTCTCCTGGTGGCGCTCATTCAGACCGAGTGCTGACATGTGGCAAGACACTCCTCGGGACTCGTCTTGCTTGGGCTTCTCTCCTGGAGGCCCTAAGTCAGACTCATTGTTGACATGTGGCAAGACGCTCCTCGGGGCGCGTCTTGCTTGGGCCTCTCTCCTGGAGGCACTCAGTCAGACCGAGTGGTGACATGTGGCAAGACGCTCCTCGGGGCGCGTCTTGCTTGGGCCTCTCTCCTGGAGACGCTCAGTCAGACCCAGTGTTGACACGTGACAAGACGCTCCTCGGGGCGCGTCTTGCTTGGGCTTCTCTCATGGAGGCCCTCAGTGAGACCCATTGTTGATATGTGGCAAGACGCTCCTCGGGGCGCGTCTTGCTTGGGCCTCTCTCCTGGAGGTGCTCAGTCAGACCCAGTGTTGACATGGTGCAAGACGCTCCTCGGGGCGCGTCTTGCTTAGGCTTCTCTCTTGGAGGCCCTCAGTCAGACCCATTGTTGACATGTGGCAAGACGCTCCTCGGGGCGCGTCTTGCTTGGGCTTCTCTCCTGGAGGCCCTCAGTCAGACCCATTGTTGACATGTGGCAAGACGCTCCTCGGGGCGCGTCTTGCTTGGGCCTCTCTCCTGGAGGCGCTCAGTCAGACCGAGTGCTGACATAAGGCAAGACGCTCCTCGGGGCGCGTCTTGCTGGGGCCTCTCTCCTGGAGGCGCTCAGTCAGACCCAGTGCTTACATGTGGCAAGACGCTCCTCATGGCGCGTCTTGCTTGGGCCTCTCTCCTGGAGGCGCTCAGTCAGACCCAGTGGTGACATGTGGCAAGACGCTCTTCGGGGCGCGTCTTGCTTGAGCCTCTCTCCTGGAGATGCTCAGTCAGACCCAGTGTTGACACGTGACAAGACGCTCCTCGGGGCGCGTCTTGCTTGGGCTTCTCTCATGGAGGCCCTCAGTCAGACCCATTGTTGATATGTGGCAAGACGCTCCTCGGGGCGCGTCTTGCTTGGGCCTCTCTCCTGGAGGCGCTCAGTCAGACCGAGTGCTGACATGTGGCAAGACGCTCCTCGGGGCGCGTCTTGCTTGGGCTTCTCTCCTGGAGGCACTCAGTCAGACCCATTGTTTACATGTGGCAAGACGCTCCTTGGGGCGCATCTTGCTTGTGCCTCTCTCCTGGAGGCCCTCTGTCAGCCCCAGTGTTGACATGTGTCAAGACGCTCCTCGGGGTGCGTCTTGCTTGGGCCTCTCTCCTGGAGGCGCTCAGTCAGACCGAGTGCTGACATGTGGCAAGACGTTCCTCGGGGCGCGTCTTGCTTGGGCTTCTCTCCTGGAGGCCCTCAGTCAGACCCATTGTTGACATGTGGCAAGACGCTCCTCGGGGCGTGTCTTGCTTGGGCTTCTCTCCTGGAGGCCCTCAGTCAGACCCATTGTTCACATGTGGCAAGACGCTCCTCGGGGCGCATCTTGCTTGGGCCTCTCTCCTGGAGGCCCTCTGTCAGCCCCAGTGTTGACATGTGTCAAGACGCTCCTCGGGGTGCGTCTTGCTTGGGCCTCTCTCCTGGAGGCGCTCAGTCAGACCGAGTGCTGACATGTGGCAAGACGCTCCTCGGGGCGCGTCTTGCTTGGGCTTCTCTCCTGGAGGCCCTCAGTCAGACCCACTGTTGTCATGTGGCAAGACGCTCCTCGGGGCGCGTCTTGCTTGGAACTCTCTCCTGGAGGGGCTCAGTCAGACCGAGTGCTGACATAAGGAAAGACGCTCCTCGGGGCGCGTCTTGCTGGGGCCTCTCTCCTGGAGGCGCTCAGTCAGACCCAGTGCTTACATGTGGCAAGACGCTCCTCGGGGCGCGTCGTGCTGGGGCTTCTCTCCTGGAGGCGTTCAGTCAGACCGAGTGCTGACATGTGGCAAGACACTCCTCGGGACACGTCTTGCTTGGGCTTCTCTCCTGGAGGCCCTCAGTCAGACTCATTGTTGACATGTGGCAAGACGCTCCTCGGGGCGCGTCTTGCTTGGGCTTCTCTCATGGAGGCCCTCAGTCAGACCCATTGTTGATATGTGGCAAGACGCTCCTCGGGGCGCGTCTTGCTTGGGCCTCTCTCCTGGAGGCGCTCAGTCAGGCCGAGTGCTGACATGTGGCAAGACACTCCTCGGGACGCGTCTTGCTTGGGCTTCTCTCCTGGAGGCCCACAGTCAGACTCATTGTTGACATGTGGCAAGACGCTCCTCGGGGCGCGTCTTGCTTGGGCCTCTCTCCTGGAGGCGCTCAGTCAGACCCAGTGGTGACATGTGGCAAGAAGCTCCTCAGGGCGCGTCTTGCTTGGGCCTCTCTCCTGGAGACGCTCAGTCAGACCCAGTGTTGACACGTGACAAGACGCTCCTCGGGGCGCGTCTTGCTTGGGCTTCTCTCATGGAGGCCCTCAGTCAGACCCATTGTTGATATGTGGCAAGACGCTCCTCGGGGCGCGTCTTGCTTGGGCCTCTCTCCTGTAGGCGCTCATTCAGACCGAGTGCTGACATGTGGCAAGACACTCCTCGGGACGCGTCTTGCTTGGGCTTCTCTCCTGGAGGCCCTCAGTCAGACCCAGTGTTGACACGTGACAAGACGCTCCTCGGGGCGCGTCTTGCTTGGGCTTCTCTCATGGAGGCCCTCAGTCAGACCCATTGTTGATATGTGGCAAGACGCTCCTCGGGGCGCGTCTTGCTTGGGCATCTCTCCTGGAGGCGCTCAGTCAGACCGAGTGCTGACATGTGGCAAGACGCTCCTCGGGGCGCGTCTTGCTTGGGCTTCTCTCCTGGAGGCCCTTAGTCAGACCCATTGTTCACATGTGGCAAGACGCTCCTCGGGGCGCATCTTGCTTGGGCCTCTCTCCTGGAGGCCCTCTGTCAGCCCCAGTGTTGACATGTGTCAAGACGCTCCTCGGGGTGCGTCTTGCTTGGGCCTCTCTCCTGGAGGCGCTCAGTCAGACCGAGTGCTGACATGTGGCAAGACGCTCCTCGGGGTGCGTCTTGCTTGGGCTTCTCTCCTGGAGGCCCTCAGTCAGACCCATTGTTGTCATGTGGCAAGACGCTCCTCGGGGCGCGTCTTGCTTGGAACTCTCTCCTGGAGGGGCTCAGTCAGACCGAGTGCTGACATAAGGAAAGACGCTCCTTGGGGCGCGTCTTGCTGGGGCCTCTCTCCTGGAGGCGCTCAGTCAGACCCAGTGCTTACATGTGGAAAGACGCTCCTCGGGACGCGTCTTGCTTGGGCTTCTCTCCTGGAGGCCCTCAGTCAGACTCATTGTTGACATGTGGCAAGACGCTCCTCGGGGCGCGTCTTGCTTGGGCTTCTCTCATGGAGGCCCTCAGTCAGACCCATTGTTGATATGTGGCAAGAAGCTCCTCGGGGCGCGTCTTGCTTGGGCCTCTCTCCTGGAGGCGCTCAGTCAGGCCGAGTGCTGACATGTGGCAAGACACTCCTCGGGACGCGTCTTGCTTGGGCTTCTCTCCTGGAGGCCCACAGTCAGACTCATTGTTGACATGTGGCAAGACGCTCCTCGGGGCGCGTCTTGCTTGGGCCTCTCTCCTGGAGGCGCTCAGTCAGACCCAGTGGTGACATGTGGCAAGAAGCTCCTCAGGGCGCGTCTTGCTTGGGCTTCTCTCATGGAGGCCCTCAGTCAGACACATTGTTGATATGTGGCAAGACGCTCCTCGGGGCGCGTCTTGCTTGGGCCTCTCTCCTGGAGGCGCTCATTCAGACCGAGTGCTGACATGTGGCACGACACTCCTCGGGACGCGTCTTGCTTGGGCTTCTCTCCTGGAGGCCCTCAGTCAGACTCATTGTTGACATGTGGCAAGACGCTCCTCGGGACGCGTCTTGCTTGGGCCTCTCTCCTGGAGGCACTCAGTCAGACCGAGTGGTGACATGTGGCAAGACGCTCCTCGGGGCGCGTCTTGCTTGGGCCTCTCTCCTGGAGACGCTCAGTCAGACCCAGTGTTGACACGTGACAAGACGCTCCTCGGGGCGCGTCTTGCTTGGGCTTCTCTCATGGAGGCCCTCAGTCAGACCCATTGTTGATATGTGGCAAGACGCTCCTCGGGGCGCGTCTTGCTTGGGCCTCTCTCCTGGAGGCGCTCAGTAAGACCGAGTGCTGACATGTGGCAAGACGCTCCTCGGGGCGCGTCTTGCTTGGGCTTCTCTCATGGAGGCCCTCAGTCAGACCCATTGTTGATATGTGGCAAGACGCTCCTCGGGGCGAGTCTTGCTTGGGCCTCTCTCCTGGAGGTGCTCAGTCAGACCCAGTGTTGACATGGTGCAAGATGCTCCTCGGGGCGCGTCTTGCTTAGGCTTCTCTCTTGGAGGCCCTCAGTCAGACCCATTGTTGACATGTGGCAAGACGTTCCTCGGGGCGCGTCTTGCTTGGGCTTCTCTCCTGGAGGCCCTCAGTCAGACCCATTGTTGACATGTGGCAAGACGCTCCTCGGGGCGCGTCTTGCTTGGGCCTCTCTCCTGGAGGCGCTCAGTCAGACCGAGTGCTGACATAAGGCAAGACGCTCCTCGGGGCGCGTCTTTCTGGGGCCTCTCTCCTGGAGGCCCTCAGTCAGACCCAGTGCTTACATGTGGCAAGACGCTCCTCGGGGCGCGTCTTGCTTGGGCCTCTCTCCTGGAGGCGCTCAGTCAGACCCAGTGGTGACATGTGGCAAGACGCTCTTCGGGGCACGTCTTTCTTGAGCCTCTCTCCTGGAGATGCTCAGTCAGACCCAGTGTTGACACGTGACAAGACGCTCCTCGGGGCGCGTCTTGCTTGGGCTTCTCTCATGGAGGCCCTCAGTCAGACCCATTGTTGATATGTGGCAAGACGCTCCTCGGGGCGCGTCTTGCTTGGGCATCTCTCCTGGAGGCGCTCAGTCAGACCGAGTGCTGACATGTGGCAAGACGCTCCTCGGGGCGCGTCTTGCTTGGGCTTCTCTCCTGGAGGCCCTCAGTCAGACCCACTGTTGTCATGTGGCAAGACGCTCCTCGGGGCGCGTCTTGCTTGGAACTCTCTCCTGGAGGGGCTCAGTCAGACCGAGTGCTGACATAAGGAAAGACGCTCCTCGGGGCGCGTCTTGCTGGGGCCTCTCTCCTGGAGGCGCTCAGTCAGACCCAGTGCTTACATGTGGCAAGACGCTCCTCGGGGCGCGTCGTGCTGGGGCTTCTCTCCTGGAGGCGTTCAGTCAGACCGAGTGCTGACATGTGGCAAGACACTCCTCGGGACACGTCTTGCTTGGGCTTCTCTCCTGGAGGCCCTCAGTCAGACTCATTGTTGACATGTGGCAAGACGCTCCTCGGGGCGCGTCTTGCTTGGGCTTCTCTCATGGAGGCCCTCAGTCAGACCCATTGTTGATATGTGGCAAGACGCTCCTCGGGGCGCGTCTTGCTTGGGCCTCTCTCCTGGAGGCGCTCAGTCAGGCCGAGTGCTGACATGTGGCAAGACACTCCTCGGGACGCGTCTTGCTTGGGCTTCTCTCCTGGAGGCCCACAGTCAGACTCATTGTTGACATGTGGCAAGACGCTCCTCGGGGCGCGTCTTGCTTGGGCCTCTCTCCTGGAGGCGCTCAGTCAGACCCAGTGGTGACATGTGGCAAGAAGCTCCTCAGGGCGCGTCTTGCTTGGGCCTCTCTCCTGGAGACGCTCAGTCAGACCCAGTGTTGACACGTGACAAGACGCTCCTCGGGGCGCGTCTTGCTTGGGCTTCTCTCATGGAGGCCCTCAGTCAGACCCATTGTTGATATGTGGCAAGACGCTCCTCGGGGCGCGTCTTGCTTGGGCCTCTCTCCTGGAGGCGCTCATTCAGACCGAGTGCTGACATGTGGCAAGACACTCCTCGGGACGCGTCTTGCTTGGGCTTCTCTCCTGGAGGCCCTCAGTCAGACCCAGTGTTGACACGTGACAAGACGCTCCTCGGGGCGCGTCTTGCTTGGGCTTCTCTCATGGAGGCCCTCAGTCAGACCCATTGTTGATATGTGGCAAGACGCTCCTCGGGGCGCGTCTTGCTTGGGCATCTCTCCTGGAGGCGCTCAGTCAGACCGAGTGCTGACATGTGGCAAGACGCTCCTCGGGGCGCGTCTTGCTTGGGCTTCTCTCCTGGAGGCCCTCAGTCAGACCCATTGTTCACATGTGGCAAGACGCTCCTCGGGGCGCATCTTGCTTGGGCCTCTCTCCTGGAGGCCCTCTGTCAGCCCCAGTGTTGACATGTGTCAAGACGCTCCTCGGGGTGCGTCTTGCTTGGGCCTCTCTCCTGGAGGCGCTCAGTCAGACCGAGTGCTGACATGTGGCAAGACGCTCCTCGGGGTGCGTCTTGCTTGGGCTTCTCTCCTGGAGGCCCTCAGTCAGACCCATTGTTGTCATGTGGCAAGACGCTCCTCGGGGCGCGTCTTGCTTGGAACTCTCTCCTGGAGGGGCTCAGTCAGACCGAGTGCTGACATAAGGAAAGACGCTCCTCGGGGCGCGTCTTGCTGGGGCCTCTCTCCTGGAGGCGCTCAGTCAGACCCAGTGCTTACATGTGGAAAGACGCTCCTCGGGACGCGTCTTGCTTGGGCTTCTCTCCTGGAGGCCCTCAGTCAGACTCATTGTTGACATGTGGCAAGACGCTCCTCGGGGCGCGTCTTGCTTGGGCTTCTCTCATGGAGGCCCTCAGTCAGACCCATTGTTGATATGTGGCAAGAAGCTCCTCGGGGCGCGTCTTGCTTGGGCCTCTCTCCTGGAGGCGCTCAGTCAGGCCGAGTGCTGACATGTGGCAAGACACTCCTCGGGACGCGTCTTGCTTGGGCTTCTCTCCTGGAGGCCCACAGTCAGACTCATTGTTGACATGTGGCAAGACGCTCCTCGGGGCGCGTCTTGCTTGGGCCTCTCTCCTGGAGGCGCTCAGTCAGACCCAGTGGTGACATGTGGCAAGAAGCTCCTCAGGGCGCGTCTTGCTTGGGCTTCTCTCATGGAGGCCCTCAGTCAGACACATTGTTGATATGTGGCAAGACGCTCCTCGGGGCGCGTCTTGCTTGGGCCTGTCTCCTGGAGGCGCTCATTCAGACCGAGTGCTGACATGTGGCACGACACTCCTCGGGACGCGTCTTGCTTGGGCTTCTCTCCTGGAGGCCCTCAGTCAGACTCATTGTTGACATGTGGCAAGACGCTCCTCGGGACGCGTCTTGCTTGGGCCTCTCTCCTGGAGGCACTCAGTCAGACCGAGTGGTGACATGTGGCAAGACGCTCCTCGGGGCGCGTCTTGCTTGGGCCTCTCTCCTGGAGACGCTCAGTCAGACCCAGTGTTGACACGTGACAAGACGCTCCTCGGGGCGCGTCTTGCTTGGGCTTCTCTCATGGAGGCCCTCAGTCAGACCCATTGTTGATATGTGGCAAGACGCTCCTCGGGGCGCGTCTTGCTTGGGCCTCTCTCCTGGAGGCGCTCAGTAAGACCGAGTGCTGACATGTGGCAAGACGCTCCTCGGGGCGCGTCTTGCTTGGGCTTCTCTCATGGAGGCCCTCAGTCAGACCCATTGTTGATATATGGCAAGACGCTCCTCGGGGCGAGTCTTGCTTGGGCCTCTCTCCTGGAGGTGCTCAGTCAGACCCAGTGTTGACATGGTGCAAGATGCTCCTCGGGGCGCGTCTTGCTTAGGCTTCTCTCTTGGAGGCCCTCAGTCAGACCCATTGTTGACATGTGGCAAGACGCTCCTCGGGGCGCGTCTTGCTTGGGCTTCTCTCCTGGAGGCCCTCAGTCAGACCCATTGTTGACATGTGGCAAGACGCTCCTCGGGGCGCGTCTTGCTTGGGCCTCTCTCCTGGAGGCGCTCAGTCAGACCGAGTGCTGACATAAGGCAAGACGCTCCTCGGGGCGCGTCTTGCTGGGGCCTCTCTCCTGGAGGCCCTCAGTCAGACCCAGTGCTTACATGTGGCAAGACGCTCCTCGGGGCGCGTCTTGCTTGGGCCTCTCTCCTGGAGGCGCTCAGTCAGACCCAGTGGTGACATGTGGCAAGACGCTCTTCGGGGCACGTCTTTCTTGAGCCTCTCTCCTGGAGATGCTCAGTCAGACCCAGTGTTGACACGTGACAAGACGCTCCTCGGGGCGCGTCTTGCTTGGGCTTCTCTCATGGAGGCCCTCAGTCAGACCCATTGTTGATATGTGGCAAGACGCTCCTCGGGGCGCGTCTTGCTTGGGCATCTCTCCTGGAGGCGCTCAGTCAGACCGAGTGCTGACATGTGGCAAGACGCTCCTCGGGGCGCGTCTTGCTTGGGCTTCTCTCCTGGAGGCACTCAGTCAGACCCATTGTTTACATGTGGCAAGACGCTCCTTGGGGCGCATCTTGCTTGTGCCTCTCTCCTGGAGGCCCTCTGTCAGCCCCAGTGTTGACATGTGTCAAGACGCTCCTCGGGGTGCGTCTTGCTTGGGCCTCTCTCCTGGAGGCGCTCAGTCAGACCGAGTGCTGACATGTGGCAAGACGCTCCTCGGGGCGCGTCTTGCTTGGGCTTCTCTCCTGGAGGCCCTCAGTCAGACCCATTGTTGACATGTGGCAAGACGCTCCTCGGGGCATGTCTTGCTTGGGCTTCTCTCCTGGAGGCCCTCAGTCAGACCCATTGTTCACATGTGGCAAGACGCTCCTCGGGGCGCATCTTGCTTGGGCCTCTCTCCTGGAGGCCCTCTGTCAGCCACAGTGTTGACATGTGTCAAGACGCTCCTCGGGGCGCGTCTTGCTTGGGCCTCTCTCCTGGAGGCGCTCAGTCAGACCGAGTGCTGACATGTGGCAAGACGCTCCTCGGGGTGCGTCTTGCTTGGGCTTCTCTCTTGGAGGCCCTCAGTCAGACCCATTGTTGTCATGTGGCAAGACGCTCCTCGGGGCGCGTCTTGCTTGGAACTCTCTCCTGGAGGGGCTCAGTCAGACCGAGTGCTGACATAAGGAAAGACGCTCCTCGGGGCGCGTCTTGCTGGGGCCTCTCTCCTGGAGGCGCTCAGTCAGACCCAGTGCTTACATGTGGAAAGACGCTCCTCGGGACGCGTCTTGCTTGGGCTTCTCTCCTGGAGGCCCTCAGTCAGACTCATTGTTGACATGTGGCAAGACGCTCCTCGGGGCGCGTCTTGCTTGGGCTTCTCTCAGGGAGGCCCTCAGTCAGACCCATTGTTGATATGTGGCAAGAAGCTCCTCGGGGCGCGTCTTGCTTGGGCCTCTCTCCTGGAGGCGCTCAGTCAGGCCGAGTGCTGACATGTGGCAAGACACTCCTCGGGACGCGTCTTGCTTGGGCTTCTCTCCTGGAGGCCCACAGTCAGACTCATTGTTGACATGTGGCAAGACGCTCCTCGGGGCGCGTCTTGCTTGGGCCTCTCTCCTGGAGGCGCTCAGTCAGACCCAGTGGTGACATGTGGCAAGAAGCTCCTCAGGGCGCGTCTTGCTTGGGCTTCTCTCATGGAGGCCCTCAGTCAGACACATTGTTGATATGTGGCAAGACGCTCCTCGGGGCGCGTCTTGCTTGGGCCTCTCTCCTGGAGGCGCTCATTCAGACCGAGTGCTGACATGTGGCACGACACTCCTCGGGACGCGTCTTGCTTGGGCTTCTCTCCTGGAGGCCCTCAGTCAGACTCATTGTTGACATGTGGCAAGACGCTCCTCGGGGCACGTCTTGCTTGGGCCTCTCTCCTGGAGGCACTCAGTCAGACCGAGTGGTGACATGTGGCAAGACGCTCCTCGGGGCGCGTCTTGCTTGGGCCTCTCTCCTGGAGACGCTCAGTCAGACCCAGTGTTGACACGTGACAAGACGCTCCTCGGGGCGCGTCTTGCTTGGGCTTCTCTCATGGAGGCCCTCAGTCAGACCCATTGTTGATATGTGGCAAGACGCTCCTCGGGGCGAGTCTTGCTTGGGCCTCTCTCCTGGAGGTGCTCAGTCAGACCCAGTGTTGACATGGTGCAAGACGCTCCTCGGGGCGCGTCTTGCTTAGGCTTCTCTCTTGGAGGCCCTCAGTCAGACCCATTGTTGACATGTGGCAAGACGCTCCTCGGGGCGCGTCTTGCTTGGGCTTCTCTCCTGGAGGCCCTCAGTCAGACCCATTGTTGACATGTGGCAAGACGCTCCTCAGGGCGCGTCTTGCTTGGGCCTCTCTCCTGGAGGCGCTCAGTCAGACCGAGTGCTGACATAAGGCAAGACGCTCCTCGGGGCGCGTCTTGCTGGGGCCTCTCTCCTGGAGGCCCTCAGTCAGACCCAGTGCTTACATGTGGCAAGACGCTCCTCGGGGCGCGTCTTGCTTGGGCCTCTCTCCTGGAGGCGCTCAGTCAGACCCAGTGGTGACATGTGGCAAGACGCTCTTCGGGGCGCGTCTTGCTTGAGCCTCTCTCCTGGAGATGCTCAGTCAGACCCAGTGTTGACACGTGACAAGACGCTCCTCGGGGCGCGTCTTGCTTGGGCTTCTCTCATGGAGGCCCTCAGTCAGACCCATTGTTGATATGTGGCAAGACGCTCCTCGGGGCGCATCTTGCTTGGGCCTCTCTCCTGGAGGCGCTCAGTCAGACCGAGTGCTGACATGTGGCAAGACGCTCCTCGGGGCGCGTCTTGCTTGGGCTTCTCTCCTGGAGGCCCTCAGTCAGACCCATTGTTTACATGTGGCAAGACGCTCCTTGGGGCGCATCTTGCTTGGGCCTCTCTCTTGGAGGCCCTCTGTCATCCCCAGTGTTGACATGTGTCAAGACGCTCCTCGGGGTGCGTCTTGCTTGGGCCTCTCTCCTGGAGGCGCTCAGTCAGATCGAGTGCTGACATGTGGCAAGACGCTCCTCGGGGCGCGTCTTGCTTGGGCTTCTCTCCTGGAGGCCCTCAGTCAGACCCATTGTTGACATGTGGCAAGATGCTCCTCGGGGCGCGTCTTGCTTGTGCTTCTCTCCTGGAGGCCCTCAGTCAGACTCATTGTTTACATGTGGCAAGACGCTCCTCGGGGCGCATCTTGCTTGGGCCTCTCTCCTGGAGGCCCTCTGTCAGCCCCAGTGTTGACATGTGTCAAGACGCTCCTCGGGGCGCGTCTTGCTGGGGCCTCTCTCCTGGAGGCGATCAGTCAGACCCAGTGCTGACATGTGGTAAGACGCTCCTCGGGGCGCGTCTTGCTGGGGCTTCTCTCCTGGAGACGCTCAGTCAGACCCAGTGTTGACACGTGGCAAGACGCTCCTCGGGGCGCGTCTTGCTTGGGCCTCTCTCCTGGAGGCGCTCAGTCAGACCCAGTGGTGACATGTGGCAAGACGCTCCTCGGGGCGCGTCTTGCTTGGGCTTCTCTCATGGAGGCCCTCAGTCAGACCCATTGTTGATATGTGGCAAGACGCTCCTCGGGGCGCGTCTTGCTTGGGCCTCTCTCCTGGAGGCGCTCAGTCAGACCGAGTGCTGACATAAGGCAAGACGCTCCTCGGGGCGCGTCTTGCTGGGGACTCTCTCCTGGAGGCCCTCAGTCAGACCCAGTGCTTACATGTGGCAAGACGCTCCTCGGGGCGCGTCTTGCTTGGACCTCTCTCCTGGAGGCGCTCAGTCAGACCCAGTGGTGACATGTGGCAAGACGCTCTTCGGGGCGCGTCTTGCTTGAGCCTCTCTCCTGGAGATGCTCAGTCAGACCCAGTGTTGACACGTGACAAGACGCTCCTCGGGGCGCGTCTTGCTTGGGCTTCTCTCATGGAGGCCCTCAGTCAGACCCATTGTTGATATGTGGCAAGACGCTCCTCGGGGCGCGTCTTGCTTGGGCCTCTCTCCTGGAGGCGCTCAGTCAGACCGAGTGCTGACATGTGGCAAGACGCTCCTCGGGGCGCGTCTTGCTTGGGCTTCTCTCCTGGAGGCCCTCAGTCAGACCCATTGTTTACATGTGGCAAGACGCTCCTTGGGGCGCATCTTGCTTGGGCCTCTCTCTTGGAGGCCCTCTGTCATCCCCAGTGTTGACATGTGTCAAGACGCTCCTCGGGGTGCGTCTTGCTTGGGCCTCTCTCCTGGAGGCGCTCAGTCAGATCGAGTGCTGACATGTGGCAAGACGCTCCTCGGGGCGCGTCTTGCTTGGGCTTCTCTCCTGGAGGCCCTCAGTCAGACCCATTGTTGACATGTGGCAAGATGCTCCTCGGGGCGCGTCTTGCTTGTGCTTCTCTCCTGGAGGCCCTCAGTCAGACTCATTGTTTACATGTGGCAAGACGCTCCTCGGGGCGCATCTTGCTTGGGCCTCTCTCCTGGAGGCCCTCTGTCAGCCCCAGTGTTGACATGTGTCAAGACGCTCCTCGGGGCGCGTCTTGCTGGGGCCTCTCTCCTGGAGGCGATCAGTCAGACCCAGTGCTGACATGTGGTAAGACGCTCCTCGGGGCGCGTCTTGCTGGGGCTTCTCTCCTGGAGACGCTCAGTCAGACCCAGTGTTGACACGTGGCAAGACGCTCCTCGGGGCGCGTCTTGCTTGGGCCTCTCTCCTGGAGGCGCTCAGTCAGACCCAGTGGTGACATGTGGCAAGACGCTCCTCGGGGCGCGTCTTGCTTGGGCTTCTCTCATGGAGGCCCTCAGTCAGACCCATTGTTGATATGTGGCAAGACGCTCCTCGGGGCGCGTCTTGCTTGGGCCTCTCTCCTGGAGGCGCTCAGTCAGACCGAGTGCTGACATAAGGCAAGACGCTCCTCGGGGCGCGTCTTGCTGGGGACTCTCTCCTGGAGGCCCTCAGTCAGACCCAGTGCTTACATGTGGCAAGACGCTCCTCGGGGCGCGTCTTGCTTGGACCTCTCTCCTGGAGGCGCTCAGTCAGACCCAGTGGTGACATGTGGCAAGACGCTCTTCGGGGCGCGTCTTGCTTGAGCCTCTCTCCTGGAGATGCTCAGTCAGACCCAGTGTTGACACGTGACAAGACGCTCCTCGGGGCGCGTCTTGCTTGGGCTTCTCTCATGGAGGCCCTCAGTCAGACCCATTGTTGATATGTGGCAAGACGCTCCTCGGGGCGCGTCTTGCTTGGGCCTCTCTCCTGGAGGCGCTCAGTCAGACCGAGTGCTGACATGTGGCAAGACGCTCCTCGGGGCGCGTCTTGCTTGGGCTTCTCTCCTGGAGGCCCTCAGTCAGACCCATTGTTTACATGTGGCAAGACGCTCCTTGGGGCGCATCTTGCTTGGGCCTCTCTCCTGGAGGCCCTCTGTCATCCCCAGTGTTGACATGTGTCAAGACGCTCCTCGGGGTGCGTCTTGCTTGGGCCTCTCTCCTGGAGGCGCTCAGTCAGATCGAGTGCTGACATGTGGCAAGACGCTCCTCGGGGCGCGTCTTGCTTGGGCTTCTCTCCTGGAGGCCCTCAGTCAGACCCATTGTTGACATGTGGCAAGACGCTCCTCGGGGCGCGTCTTGCTTGTGCTTCTCTCCTGGAGGCCCTCAGTCAGACTCATTGTTTACATGTGGCAAGACGCTCCTCGGGGCGCATCTTGCTTGGGCCTCTCTCCTGGAGGCCCTCTGTCAGCCCCAGTGTTGACATGTGTCAAGACGCTCCTCGGGGCGCGTCTTGCTGGGGCCTCTCTCCTGGAGGCGCTCAGTCAGACCCAGTGCTGACATGTGGTAAGACGCTCCTCGGGGCGCGTCTTGCTGGGGCTTCTCTCCTGGAGGCGCTCAGTCAGACCCAGTGCTTACATGTGGCAAGACGCTCCTCGGGGCGCGTCTTGCTTGGGCCTCTCTCCTGGAGGCGCTCAGTCAGACCCAGTGGTGACATGTGGCAAGACGCTCCTCGGGGCGCGTCTTGCTTGGGCCTCTCTCCTGGAGACGCTCAGTCAGACCCAGTGTTGACACGTGGCAAGACGCTCCTCGGGGCGCGTCTTGCTTGGGCTTCTCTCCTGGAGGCCCTGAGTCAGACCCATTGTTTACATGTGGCAAGACGCTCCTTTGGGCGCATCTTGCTTGGGCTTCTCTCCTGGAGGCCCTCAGTCAGACCCATTGTTGACATGTGGCAAGACGCTCCTCGGGGCGCGTCTTGCTTGGGCCTCTCTCCTGGAGGCGCTCAGTCAGACCCAGTGTTGACATGTGACAAGACGCTCCTCGGGGCGCGTCTTGCTTTGGCTTCTCTCATGGAGGCCCTCAGTCAGACCCATTGTTGATATGTGGCAAGACGCTCCTCGGGGCGCGTCTTGCTTGGGCCTCTCTCCTGGAGGCGCTCAGTCAGACCGAGTGCTGACATGTGGCAAGACGCTCCTCGGGGCGCGTCTTGCTTGGGCTTCTCTCCTGGAGGCCCTCTGTCAGCCCCAGTGTTGACATGTGTCAAGACGCTCCTCGGGGTGCGTCTTGCTTGGGCCTCTCTCCTGGAGGCGCTCAGTCAGACCGAGTGCTGAGATGTGGCAAGACGCTCCTCGGGGCGCGTCTTGCTTGGGCCTCTCTCCTGGAGGCCCTATGTCAGCCCCAGTGTTGACATGTGTCAAGACGCTCCTCGGGGCGCGTCTTGCTGGGGCCTCTCTCCTGGAGGCGCTCAGTCAGACCCAGTGCTTACATGTGGCAAGACGCTCCTCGGGGCGCGTCTTGCTGGGGCTTCTCTCCTGGAGGCGTTCAGTCAGACCGAGTGCTGACAAGTGGCAAGACGCTCCTCGGGGCGTGTCTTGCTTGGGCTTCTCTCCTGGAGGCGTTCAGTCAGACCGAGTGCTGACATGTGGTAAGACGCTCCTCGGGGCGCGTCTTGCTGGGGCTTCTCTCCTGGAGGCGCTCAGTCAGACCCAGTGCTTACATGTGGCAAGACGCTCCTCGGGGCGCGTCTTGATTGGGCCTCTCTCCTGGAGGCGCTCAGTCAGACCCAGTGGTGACATGTGGCAAAACGCTCCTCGGGGCGCGTCTTGCTTGGGCTTCTCTCATGGAGGCCCTCAGTCAGACCCATTGTTGATATGTGGCAAGACGCTCCTCGGAGCGCGTCTTGCTGGGGCTTCTCTCCTGGAGGCGCTCAGTCAGACCCAGTGCTTACATGTGGCAAGACGCTCCTCGGGGCGCATCGTGATTGGGCCTCTCTCCTGGAGGCGCTCAGTCAGACCCAGTGGTGACATGTGGCAAGACGCTCCTCGGGGCGCGTCTTGCTTGGGCTTCTCTCATGGAGGCCCTCAGTCAGACCCATTGTTGATATGTGGCAAGACGCTCCTCGGAGCACGTCTTGCTTGGGCCTCTCTCCTGGAGGCGCTCAGTCAGACCGAGTGCTGACATGTGGCAAGAAGCTCCTCGGGGCGCGTCTTGCTTGGGTTTCTCTCCTGGAGGCCCTCAGTCAGACCCATTGTTTACATGTGGCAAGACGCTCCTTTGGCCGCATCTTGCTTGGGCTTCTCTCCTGGAGGCCCTCAGTCAGACCCATTGTTGACATGTGGCAAGACGCTCCTCGGGGCGCGTCTTGCTTGGGCCTCTCTCCTGGAGGCGCTCAGTCAGACCCAGTGCTTACATGTGGCAAGACGCTCCTCGGGGCGCGTCTTGCAGGGGCTTCTCTCCTGGAGGCGTTCAGTCAGACCGAGTGCTGACATGTGGCAAGACGCTCCTCGAGACGCGTCTTGCTTGGGCTTCTCTCCTGGAGGCCCTCAGTCAGACCCATTGTTGACATGTGGCAAGACGCTCCTCGGGGCGCGTCTTGCTTGGGCCTCTCTCCTGGAGACGCTCGGTCAGACCCAGTGTTGACACGTGACAAGACGCTCCTCGGGGCGCGTCTTGCTTGGGCTTCTCTCATGGAGGCCCTCAGTCAGACCCATTGTTGATATGTGGCAAGACGCTCCTCGGGGCGCGTCTTGCTTGGGCCTCTCTCCTGGAGGCGCTCAGTCAGGCCGAGTGCTGACATGTGGCAAGACACTCCTCGGGACGCGTCTTGCTTGGGCTTCTCTCCTGGAGGCCCTCAGTCAGACTCATTGTTGACATGTTGCAAGACGCTCCTCGGGGCGCGTCTTGCTTGGGCCTCTCTCCTGGAGGCGCTCAGTCAGACCCAGTGGTGACATGTGGCAAGAAGCTCCTCAGGGCGCGTCTTGCTTGGGCCTCTCTCCTGGAGACGCTCAGTCAGACCCAGTGTTGACACGTGACAAGACGCTCCTCGGGGCGCATCTTGCTTGGGCTTCTCTCATGGAGGCCCTCAGTCAGACCCATTGTTGATATGTGGCAAGACGCTCCTCGGGGCGCGTCTTGCTTGGGCCTCTCTCCTGGAGGCGCTCATTCAGACCGAGTGCTGACATGTGGCAAGACACTCCTCGGGACGCGTCTTGCTTGGGCTTCTCTCCTGGAGGCCCTCAGTCAGACTCATTGTTGACATGTGGCAAGACGCTCCTCGGGGCGCGTCTTGCTTGGGCCTCTCTCCTGGAGGCACTCAGTCAGACCGAGTGGTGACATGTGGCAAGACGCTCCTCGGGGCACGTCTTGCTTGGGCCTTTCTCCTGGAGACGCTCAGTCAGACCCAGTGTTGACACGTGACAAGACGCTCCTCGGGGCGCGTCTTGCTTGGGCTTCTCTCATGGAGGCCCTCAGTCAGACCCATTGTTGATATGTGGCAAGACGCTCCTCGGGGCGCGTCTTGCTTGGGCCTCTCTCCTGGAGGCGCTCAGTCAGACCGAGTGCTGACATGTGGCAAGACGCTCCTCGGGGCGAGTCTTGCTTGGGCCTCTCTCCTGGAGGTGCTCAGTCAGACCCAGTGTTGACATGGTGCAAGAAGCTCCTCGGGGCGCGTCTTGCTTAGGCTTCTCTCTTGGAGGCCCTCAGTCAGACCCATTGTTGACATGTGGCAAGACGCTCCTCGGGGCGCGTCTTGCTTGGGCTTCTCTCCTGGAGGCCCTCAGTCAGACCCATTGTTGACATGTGGCAAGACGCTCCTCGGGGCGCGTCTTGCTTGGGCCTCTCTCCTGGAGGCGCTCAGTCAGACCGAGTGCTGACATAAGGCAAGACGCTCCTCGGGGCGCGTCTTGCTGGGGCCTCTCTCCTGGAGGCGCTCAGTCAGACCCAGTGCTTACATGTGGCAAGACGCTCCTCGGGGCGCGTCTTGCTTGGGCCTCTCTCCTGGAGGCGCTCAGTCAGACCCAGTGGTGACATGTGGCAAGACGCTCTTCGGGGCGCGTCTTGCTTGAGCCTCTCTCCTGGAGATGCTCAGTCAGACCCAGTGTTGACACGTGACAAGACGCTCCTCTGGGCGCGTCTTGCTTGGGCTTCTCTCATGGAGGCCCTCAGTCAGACCCATTGTTGATATGTGGCAAGACGCTCCTCGGGGCGCGTCTTGCTTGGGCCTCTCTCCTGGAGGCGCTCAGTCAGACCGAGTGCTGACATGTGGCAAGACGCTCCTCAGGGCGCGTCTTGCTTGGGCTTCTCTCCTGGAGGCCCTCAGTCAGACCCATTGTTTACATGTGGCAAGACGCTCCTTGGGGCGCATCTTGCTTGGGCCTCTCTCCTGGAGGCCCTCTGTCATCCCCAGTGTTGACATGTGTCAAGACGCTCCTCGGGGTGCGTCTTGCTTGGGCCTCTCTCCTGGAGGCGCTCAGTCAGACCGAGTGCTGACATGTGGCAAGACGCTCCTCGGGGCGCGTCTTGCTTGGGCTTCTCTCCTGGAGGCCCTCAGTCAGACCCATTGTTGACATGTGGCAAGACGCTCCTCGGGGCGCGTCTTGCTTGTGCTTCTCTCCTGGAGGCCCTCAGTCAGACCCATTGTTTACATGTGGCAAGACGCTCCTCGGGGCGCAACATGCTTGGGCCTCTCTCCTGGAGGCCCTCTGTCAGCCCCAGTGTTGACATGTGTCAAGACGCTCCTCGGGGCGCGTCTTGCTGGGGCCTCTCTCCTGGAGGCGCTCAGTCAGACCCAGTGCTGACATGTGGTAAGACGCTCCTCGGGGCGCGTCTTGCTTGGGCCTCTCTCCTGGAGGCGCTCAGTCAGACCCAGTGGTGACATGTGGCAAGACGCTCCTCGGGGCGCGTCTTGCTTGGGCCTCTCTCCTGGAGACGCTCAGTCAGACCCAGTGTTGACACGTGGCAAGACGCTCCTCGGGGCGTGTCTTGCTTGGGCCTCTCTCCTGGAGGCGCTCAGTCAGACCCAGTGGTGACATGTGGCAAGACGCTCCTCGGGGCGCGTCTTGCTTGGGCTTCTCTCATGGAGGCCCTCAGTCAGACCCATTGTTGATATGTGGCAAGACGCTCCTCGGGGCGCGTCTTGCTTGGGCCTCTCTCCTGGAGGCGCTCAGTCAGACCCAGTGCTGACATGTGGTAAGACGCTCCTCGGGGCGCGTCTTGCTTGGGCCTCTCTCCTGGAGGCGCTCAGTCAGACCCAGTGCTTACATGTGGCAAGACGCTCCTCGGGGCGCGTCTTGCTTGGGCCTGTCTCCTGGAGGCGCTCAGTCAGACCCAGTGGTGACATGTGGCAAGACGCTCTTCGGGGCGCGTGTTGCTTGAGCCTCTCTCCTGGAGATGCTCAGTCAGACCCAGTGTTGACACGTGACAAGACGCTCCTCGGGGCGCGTCTTGCTTGGGCTTCTCTCATGGAGGCCCTCAGTCAGACCCATTGTTGATATGTGGCAAGACGCTCCTCGGGGCGCGTCTTGCTTGGGCCTCTCTCCTGGAGGCGCTCAGTCAGACCGAGTGCTGACATGTGGCAAGACTCTCCTCGGGGCGCGTCTTGCTTGGGCTTCTCTCCTGGAGGCCCTCAGTCAGACACATTGTTTACATGTGGCAAGACGCTCCTTGGGGCGCATCTTGCTTGGGCCTCTCTCCTGGAGGCCCTCTGTCAACCCCAGTGTTGACATGTGTCAAGACGCTCCTCGGGGTGCGTCTTGCTTGGGCCTCTCTCCTGGAGGCGCTCAGTCAGACCGAGTGCTGACATGTGGCAAGACGCTCCTCGCGGCGCGTCTTGCTTGGGCTTCTCTCCTGGAGGCCCTCAGTCAGACCCATTGTTGACATGTGGCAAGACACTCCTCGGGGCGCGTCTTGCTTGTGCTTCTCTCCTGGAGGCCCTCAGTCAGACCCATTGTTTACATGTGGCAAGACGCTCCTCGGGGCGCATCTTGCTTGGGCCTCTCTCCTGGAGGCCCTATGTCAGCCCCAGTGTTGACATGTGTCAAGACGCTCCTCGGGGCGCGTCTAGCTGGGGCCTCTCTCCTGGAGATGCTCAGTCAGACCCAGTGCTTACATGTGGCAAGACGCTCCTCGGGGCGCGTCTTGCTGGGGCTTCTCTCCTGGAGGCGTTCAGTCAGACCGAGTGCTGACATGTGGCAAGACGCTCCTCGGGGCGCGTCTTGCTTGGGCTTCTCTCCTGGAGGCGTTCAGTCAGACCGAGTGCTGACATGTGGTAAGACGCTCCTCGGGGCGCGTCTTGCTGGGGCTTCTCTCCTGGAGGCGCTCAGTCAGACCCAGTGCTTACATGTGGCAAGACGCTCCTCTGGGCGCGTCTTGATTGGGCCTCTCTCCTGGAGGCGCTCAGTCAGACCCAGTGGTGACATGATGCAAGACGCTCCTCGGGGCGCGTCTTGCTTGGGCCTCTCTCCTGGAGACGCTCAGTCAGACCCAGTGTTGACACGTGGCAAGACGCTCCTCGGGGCGTGTCTTGCTTGGGCCTCTCTCCTGGAGGCGCTCAGTCAGACCCAGTTGTGACATGTGGCAAGACGCTCCTCAGGGCGCGTCTTGCTTGGGCTTCTCTCATGGAGGCCCTCAGTCAGACCCATTGTTGATATGTGGCAAGACGCTCCTCTTGGCGCGTCTTGCTTGGGCCTCTCTCCTGGAGGCGCTCAGTCAGACCGAGTGCTGACATGTGGCAAGACGCTCCTCGGGGCGCGTCTTGCTTGGGCTTCTCTCCTGGAGGCCCTCAGTCAGACCCATTGTTTACATGTGGCCAGACGCTCCTTTGGGCGCATCTTGCTTGGGCTTCTCTCCTGGAGGCCCTCAGTCAGACCCATTGTTGACATGTGGCAAGACGCTCCTCGGGGCGCGTCTTGCTTGGGCCTCTCTCCTGGAGGCGCTCAGTCAGACCCAGTGCTTACATGTGGCAAGACGCTCCTCGGGGCGCGTCTTGCTGGGGCTTCTCTCCTGGAGGCGTTCAGTCAGACCGAGTGCTGACATGTGGCAAGACGCTCCTCGGGACGCGTCTTGCTTGGGCTTCTCTCCTGGAGGCCCTCAGTCAGACCCATTGTTGACATGTGGCAAGACGCTCCTCGGGGCGCGTCTTGCTTGGGCCTCTCTCCTGGAGGTGCTCAGTCAGACCCAGTGGTGACATGTGGCAAGACGCTCCTCGGGGCGTGTCTTGCTTGGGCCTCTCTCCTGGAGGCGCTCAGTCAGACCCATTGTTGACATGTGGCAAGACGCTCCTCGGGGCGCGTCTTGCTTGGGATTCTCTCCTGGAGGCCCTCAGTCAGACCCATTGTTGACATGTGGCAAGACGCTCCTCGGGGCGCGTCTTGCTTGGGCCTCTCTCCTGGAGGCGCTCAGTCAGACCGAGTGCTGACATAAGGCAAGACGCTCCTCGGGGCGCGTCTTGCTTGGGCCTCTCTCCTGGAGACGCTCAGTCAGACCCAGTGTTGACACGTGACAAGACGCTCCTCGGGGCGCGTCTTGCTTGGGCTTCTCTCATGGAGGCCCTCAGTCAGACCCATTGTTGATATGTGGCAAGACGCTCCTCGGGGCGCGTCTTGCTTGGGCCTCTCTCCTGGAGGCGCTCAGTCAGACCGAGTGCTGACATGTGGCAAGACGCTCCTCGGGGCGCGTCTTGCTTGGGCTTCTCTCCTGGAGGCCCTCAGTCAGACCCATTGTTTACATGTGGCAAGACGCTCCTCGGGGCGCATCTTGCTTGGGCCTCTCTCCTGGAGTTCCTCTGTCAGCCCCAGTGTTGACATGTGTCAAGACGCTCCTCGGGGTGCGTCTTGCTTGGGCCTCTCTCCTGGAGGCGCTCAGTCAGACCGAGTGCTGACATGTGGCAAGACGCTCCTCGGGGCGCGTCTTGCTTGGGCTTCTCTCCTGGAGGCCCTCAGTCAGACCCATTGTTGACATGTGGCAAGACACTCCTCGGGACGCGTCTTGCTTGGGCTTCTCTCCTGGAGGCCCTCAGTCAGACTCATTGTTGACATGTGGCAAGACACTCCTCGGGACGCGTCTTGCTTGGGCCTCTCTCCTGGAGGCGCTCAGTCAGACCGAGTGCTGACATAAGGCAAGACGCTCCTCGGGGCGCGTCTTGCTTGGGCCTCTCTCCTGGAGGCGCTCAGTCAGACCGAGTGCTGACATGTGGCAAGACTCTCCTCGGGGCGCGTCTTGCTTGGGCTTCTCTCCTGGAGGCCCTCAGTCAGACACATTGTTTACATGTGGCAAGACGCTCCTTGGGGCGCATCTTGCTTGGGCCTCTCTCCTGGAGGCCCTCTGTCAACCCCAGTGTTGACATGTGTCAAGACGCTCCTCGGGGTGCGTCTTGCTTGGGCCTCTCTCCTGGAGGCGCTCAGTCAGACCGAGTGCTGACATGTGGCCAGACGCTCCTCGCGGCGCGTCTTGCTTGGGCTTCTCTCCTGGAGGCCCTCAGTCAGACCCATTGTTGACATGTGGCAAGACACTCCTCGGGGCGCGTCTTGCTTGTGCTTCTCTCCTGGAGGCCCTCAGTCAGACCCATTGTTTACATGTGGCAAGACGCTCCTCGGGGCGCATCTTGCTTGGGCCTCTCTCCTGGAGGCCCTATGTCAGCCCCAGTGTTGACATGTGTCAAGACGCTCCTCGGGGCGCGTCTTGCTGGGGCCTCTCTCCTGGAGATGCTCAGTCAGACCCAGTGCTTACATGTGGCAAGACGCTCCTCGGGGCGCGTCTTGCTGGGGCTTCTCTCCTGGAGGCGTTCAGTCAGACCGAGTGCTGACATGTGGCAAGACGCTCCTCGGGGCGCATCTTGCTTGGGCTTCTCTCCTGGAGGCGTTCAGTCAGACCGAGTGCTGACATGTGGTAAGACGCTCCTCGGGGCGCGTCTTGCTGGGGCTTCTCTCCTGGAGGCGCTCAGTCAGACCCAGTGCTTACATGTGGCAAGACGCTCCTCTGGGCGCGTCTTGATTGGGCCTCTCTGCTGGAGGCGCTCAGTCAGACCCAGTGGTGACATGATGCAAGACGCTCCTCGGGGCGCGTCTTGCTTGGGCCTCTCTCCTGGAGACGCTCAGTCAGACCCAGTGTTGACACGTGGCAAGACGCTCCTCGGGGCGTGTCTTGCTTGGGCCTCTCTCCTGGAGGCGCTCAGTCAGACCCAGTTGTGACATGTGGCAAGACGCTCCTCGGGGCGCGTCTTGCTTGGGCTTCTCTCATGGAGGCCCTCAGTCAGACCCATTGTTGATATGTGGCAAGACGCTCCTCTTGGCGCGTCTTGCTTGGGCCTCTCTCCTGGAGGCGCTCAGTCAGACCGAGTGCTGACATGTGGCAAGACGCTCCTCGGGGCGCGTCTTGCTTGGGCTTCTCTCCTGGAGGCCCTCAGTCAGACCCATTGTTGACATGTGGCAAGACGCTCCTCGGGGCGCGTCTTGCTTGGGCCTCTCTCCTGGAGGCGCTCAGTCAGACCCAGTGCTTACATGTGGCAAGACGCTCCTCGGGGCGCGTCTTGCTGGGGCTTCTCTCCTGGAGGCGTTCAGTCAGACCGAGTGCTGACATGTGGCAAGACGCTCCTCGGGACGCGTCTTGCTTGGGCTTCTCTCCTGGAGGCCCTCAGTCAGACCCATTGTTGACATGTGGCAAGACGCTCCTCGGGGCGCGTCTTGCTTGGGCCTCTCTCCTGGAGGCGCTCAGTCAGACCCAGTGGTGACATGTGGCAAGACGCTCCTCGGGGCGTGTCTTGCTTGGGCCTCTCTCCTGGAGGCGCTCAGTCAGACCCATTGTTGACATGTGGCAAGACGCTCCTCGGGGCGCGTCTTGCTTGGGATTCTCTCCTGGAGGCCCTCAGTCAGACCCATTGTTGACATGTGGCAAGACGCTCCTCGGGGCGCGTCTTGCTTGGGCCTCTCTCCTGGAGGCGCTCAGTCAGACCGAGTGCTGACATAAGGCAAGACGCTCCTCGGGGCGCGTCTTGCTTGGGCCTCTCTCCTGGAGACGCTCAGTCAGACCCAGTGTTGACACGTGACAAGACGCTCCTCGGGGCGCGTCTTGCTTGGGCTTCTCTCATGGAGGCCCTCAGTCAGACCCATTGTTGATATGTGGCAAGACGCTCCTCGGGGCGCGTCTTGCTTGGGCCTCTCTCCTGGAGGCGCTCAGTCAGACCGAGTGCTGACATGTGGCAAGACGCTCCTCGGGGCGCGTCTTGCTTGGGCTTCTCTCCTGGAGGCCCTCAGTCAGACCCATTGTTTACATGTGGCAAGACGCTCCTCGGGGCGCATCTTGCTTGGGCCTCTCTCCTGGAGTTCCTCTGTCAGCCCCAGTGTTGACATGTGTCAAGACGCTCCTCGGGGTGCGTCTTGCTTGGGCCTCTCTCCTGGAGGCGCTCAGTCAGACCGAGTGCTGACATGTGGCAAGACGCTCCTCGGGGCGCGTCTTGCTTGGGCTTCTCTCCTGGAGGCCCTCAGTCAGACCCATTGTTGACATGTGGCAAGACACTCCTCGGGACGCGTCTTGCTTGGGCTTCTCTCCTGGAGGCCCTCAGTCAGACTCATTGTTGACATGTGGCAAGACACTCCTCGGGACGCGTCTTGCTTGGGCCTCTCTCCTGGAGGCGCTCAGTCAGACCGAGTGCTGACATAAGGCAAGACGCTCCTCGGGGCGCGTCTTGCTGGGGCCTCTCTCCTGGAGGCGCTCAGTCAGACCCAGTGCTTACATGTGGCAAGACGCTCCTCGGGGCGCGTCTTGCTGGGGCTTCTCTCCTGGAGGCGTTCAGTCAGACCGAGTGCTGACATGTGGCAAGACACTCCTCGGGACGCGTCTTGCTTGGGCTTCTCTCCTGGAGGCCCTCAGTCAGACTCATTGTTGACATGTGGCAAGACGCTCCTCGGGGCGCGTCTTGCTTGGGCCTATCTCCTGGAGGCGCTCAGTCAGACCCAGTGGTGACATGTGGCAAGACGCTCCTCGGGGCGCGTCTTGCTTGGGCCTCTCTCCTGGAGACGCTCAGTCAGACCCAGTGTTGACACGTGACAAGACGCTCCTCGGGGCGCGTCTTGCTTGGGCTTCTCTCATGGAGGCCCTCAGTCAGACCCATTGTTGATATGTGGCAAGACACTCCTCGGGGCGCGTCTTGCTTGGGCCTCTCTCCTGGAGGCGCTCAGTCAGACCGAGTGCTGACATGTGGCAATACGCTCCTCGGGGCGCGTCTTGCTTGGGCTTCTCTCATGGAGGCCCTCAGTCAGACCCATTGTTGATATGTGTCAAGACGCTCCTCGGGGCGCGTCTTGCTGGGGCCTCTCTCCTGGAGGCGCTCAGTCAGACCCAGTGCTGACATGTGGTAAGACGCTCCTCGGGGCGCGTCTTGCTGGGGCTTCTCTCCTGGAGGCGCTCAGTCAGACCCAGTGCTTACATGTGGCAAGACGCTCCTCGGGGCGCGTCTTGATTGGGCCTCTCTCCTGGAGGCGCTCAGTCAGACCCAGTGGTGACATGTGGCAAAACGCTCCTCGGGGCGCGTCTTGCTTGGGCTTCTCTCATGGAGGCCCTCAGTCAGACCCATTGTTGATATGTGGCAAGACGCTCCTCGGAGCGCGTCTTGCTGGGGCTTCTCTCCTGGAGGCGCTCAGTCAGACCCAGTGCTTACATGTGGCAAGACGCTCCTCGGGGCGCGTCTTGATTGGGCCTCTCTCCTGGAGGCGCTCAGTCAGACCCAGTGGTGACATGTGGCAAGACGCTCCTCGGGGCGCGTCTTGCTTGGGCTTCTCTCATGGAGGCCCTCAGTCAGACCCATTGTTGATATGTGGCAAGACGCTCCTCGGAGCGCGTCTTGCTTGGGCCTCTCTCCTGGAGGCGCTCAGTCAGACCGAGTGCTGACATGTGGCAAGACGCTCCTCGGGGCGCGTCTTGCTTGGGCTTCTCTCCTGGAGGCCCTCAGTCAGACCCATTGTTTACATGTGGCAAGACACTCCTTTGGCCGCATCTTGCTTGGGCTTCTCTCCTGGAGGGCCTCAGTCAGACCCATTGTTGACATGTGGCAAGACGCTCCTCGGGGCGCGTCTTGCTTGGGCCTCTCTCCTGGAGGCGCTCAGTCAGACCCAGTGCTTACATGTGGCAAGACGCTCCTCGGGGCGCGTCTTGCAGGGGCTTCTCTCCTGGAGGCGTTCAGTCAGACCGAGTGCTGACATGTGGCAAGACGCTCCTCGAGACGCGTCTTGCTTGGGCTTCTCTCCTGGAGGCCCTCAGTCAGACCCATTGTTGACATGTGGCAAGACGCTCCTCGGGGCGCGTCTTGCTTGGGCCTCTCTCCTGGAGACGCTCGGTCAGACCCAGTGTTGACACGTGACAAGACGCTCCTCGGGGCACGTCTTGCTTGGAATTCTCTCATGGAGGCCCTCAGTCAGACCCATTGTTGATATGTGGCAAGACGCTCCTCGGGGCGCGTCTTGCTGGGCCTCTCTCCTGGAGGCGCTCAGTCAGGCCGAGTGCTGACATGTGGCAAGACACTCCTCGGGACGCGTCTTGCTTGGGCTTCTCTCCTGGAGGCCCTCAGTCAGACTCATTGTTGACATGTTGCAAGACGCTCCTCGGGGCGCGTCTTGCTTGGGCCTCTCTCCTGGAGGCGCTCAGTCAGACCCAGTGGTGACATGTGGCAAGAAGCTCCTCAGGGCGCGTCTTGCTTGGGCCTCTCTCCTGGAGACGCTCAGTCAGACCCAGTGTTGACACGTGACAAGACGCTCCTCGGGGCGCATCTTGCTTGGGCTTCTCTCCTGGAGGCCCTCAGTCAGACTCATTGTTGACATGTGGCAAGACGCTCCTCGGGGCGCGTCTTGCTTGGGCCTCTCTCCTGGAGGCACTCAGTCAGACCGAGTGGTGACATGTGGCAAGACGCTCCTCGGGGCGCGTCTTGCTTGGGCCTTTCTCCTGGAGACGCTCAGTCAGACCCAGTGTTGACACGTGACAAGACGCTCCTCGGGGCGCGTCTTGCTTGGGCTTCTCTCATGGAGGCCCTCAGTCAGACCCATTGTTGATATGTGGCAAGACGCTCCTCGGGGCGCGTCTTGCTTGGGCCTCTCTCCTGGAGGCGCTCAGTCAGACCGAGTGCTGACATGTGGCAAGACGCTCCTCGGGGCGAGTCTTGCTTGGGCCTCTCTCCTGGAGGTGCTCAGTCAGACCCAGTGTTGACATGGTGCAAGAAGCTCCTCGGGGCGCGTCTTGCTTAGGCTTCTCTCTTGGAAGCCCTCAGTCAGACCCATTGTTGACATGTGGCAAGACGCTCCTCGGGGCGCGTCTTGCTTGGGCTTCTCTCCTGGAGGCCCTCAGTCAGACCCATTGTTGACATGTGGCAAGACGCTCCTCGGGGCGCGTCTTGCTTGGGCCTCTCTCCTGGAGGCGCTCAGTCAGACCGAGTGCTGACATAAGGCAAGACGCTCCTCGGGGCGCGTCTTGCTGGGGCCTCTCTCCTGGAGGCGCTCAGTCAGACCCAGTGCTTACATGTGGCAAGACGCTCCTCGGGGCGCGTCTTGCTTGGGCCTCTCTCCTGGAGGCGCTCAGTCAGACCCAGTGGTGACATGTGGCAAGACGCTCTTCGGGGCGCGTCTTGCTTGAGCCTCTCTCCTGGAGATGCTCAGTCAGACCCAGTGTTGACACGTGACAAGACGCTCCTCGGGGCGCGTCTTGCTTGGGCTTCTCTCATGGAGGCCCTCAGTCAGACCCATTGTTGATATGTGGCAAGACGCTCCTCGGGGCGCGTCTTGCTTGGGCCTCTCTCCTGGAGGCGCTCAGTCAGACCGAGTGCTGACATGTGGCAAGACGCTCCTCAGGGCGCGTCTTGCTTGGGCTTCTCTCCTGGAGGCCCTCAGTCAGACCCATTGTTTACATGTGGCAAGACGCTCCTTGGGGCGCATCTTGCTTGGGCCTCTCTCCTGGAGGCCCTCTGTCATCCCCAGTGTTGACATGTGTCAAGACGCTCCTCGGGGTGCGTCTTGCTTGGGCCTCTCTCCTGGAGGCGCTCAGTCAGACCGAGTGCTGACATGTGGCAAGACGCTCCTCGGGGCGCGTCTTGCTTTGGCTTCTCTCCTGGAGGCCCTCAGTCAGACCCATTGTTGACATGTGGCAAGACGCTCCTCGGGGCGCGTCTTGCTTGTGCTTCTCTCCTGGAGGCCCTCAGTCAGACCCATTGTTTACATGTGGCAAGACGCTCCTCGGGGCGCAACATGCTTGGGCCTCTCTCCTGGAGGCCCTCTGTCAGCCCCAGTGTTGACATGTGTCAAGACGCTCCTCGGGGCGCGTCTTGCTGGGGCCTCTCTCCTGGAGGCGCTCAGTCAGACCCAGTGCTGACATGTGGTAAGACGCTCCTCGGGGCGCGTCTTGCTTGGGCTTCTCTCCTGGAGGCGCTCAGTCAGACCCAGTGGTGACATGTGGCAAGACGCTCCTCGGGGCGCGTCTTGCTTCGGCCTCTCTCCTGGAGACGCTCAGTCAGACCCAGTGTTGACACGTGGCAAGACGCTCCTCGGGGCGTGTCTTGCTTGGGCCTCTCTCCTGGAGGCGCTCAGTCAGACCCAGTGGTGACATGTGGCAAGACGCTCCTCGGGGCGCGTCTTGCTTGGGCTTCTCTCATGGAGGCCCTCAGTCAGACCCATTGTTGATATGTGGCAAGACGCTCCTCGGGGCGCGTCTTGCTTGGGCCTCTCTCCTGGAGGCGCTCAGTCAGACCGAGTGCTGACATGTGGCAAGACGCTGCTCGGGGCGCGTCTTGCTTGGGCTTCTCTCCTGGAGGCCCTGAGTCAGACCCATTGTTTACATGTGGCAAGACACTCCTTTGGGCGCATCTTGCTTGGGCTTCTCTCCTGGAGGCCCTCAGTCAGACCCATTGTTGACATGTGGCAAGACGCTCCTCGGGGCGCGTCTTGCTTGGGCCTCTCTCCTGGAGGCGCTCAGTCAGACCCAGTGGTGACATGTGGCAAGACGCTCCTCGGGGCGCGTCTTGCTTGGGCCTCTCTCCTGGAGGTGCTCAGTCAGACCCAGTGTTGACATGGTGCAAGAAGCTCCTCGGGGCGCGTCTTGCTTAGGCTTCTCTCTTGGAGGCCCTCAGTCAGACCCATTGTTGACATGTGGCAAGACGCTCCTCGGGGCGCGTCTTGCTTGGGCTTCTCTCCTGGAGGACCTCAGTCAGACCCATTGTTGACATGTGGCAAGACGCTCCTCGGGGCGCGTCTTGCTTGGGCCTCTCTCCTGGAGGTGCTCAGTCAGACCGAGTGCTGACATAAGGCAAGACGCTCCTCGGGGCGCGTCTTGCTGGGGCCTCTCTCCTGGAGGCGCTCAGTCAGACACAGTGCTTACATGTGGCAAGACGCTCCTCGGGGCGCGTCTTGCTTGGGCCTCTCTCCTGGAGGCGCTCAGTCAGACCCAGTGGTGACATGTGGCAAGACGCTCTTCGGGGCGCGTCTTGCTTGAGCCTCTCTCCTGGAGATGCTCAGTCAGACCCAGTGTTGACACGTGACAAGACGCTCCTCGGGGCGCGTCTTGCTTGGGCTTCTCTCATGGAGGCCCTCAGTCAGACCCATTGTTGATATGTGGCAAGACGCTCCTCGGGGCGCGTCTTGCTTGGGCCTCTCTCCTTGAGGCGCTCAGTCAGACCGAGTGCTGACATGTGGCAAGCCGCTCCTCAGGGCGCGTCTTGCTTGGGCTTCTCTCCTGGAGGCCCTCAGTCAGACCCATTGTTTACATGTGGCAAGACGCTCCTTGGGGCGCATCTTGCTTGGGCCTCTCTCCTGGAGGCCCTCTGTCATCCCCAGTGTTGACATGTGTCAAGACGCTCCTCGGGGTGCGTCTTGCTTGGGCCTCTCTCCTGGAGGCGCTCAGTCAGACCGAGTGCTGACATGTGGCAAGACGCTCCTCGGGGCGCGTCTTGCTTGGGCTTCTCTCCTGGAGGCCCTCAGTCAGACCCATTGTTGACATGTGGCAAGACGCTCCTCGGGGCGCGTCTTGCTTGTGCTTCTCTCCTGGAGGCCCTCAGTCAGACCCATTGTTTACATGTGGCAAGACGCTCCTCGGGGCGCAACATGCTTGGGCCTCTCTCCTGGAGGCCCTCTGTCAGCCCCAGTGTTGACATGTGTCAAGACGCTCCTCGGGGCGCGTCTTGCTGGGGCCTCTCTCCTGGAGGCGCTCAGTCAGACCCAGTGCTGACATGTGGTAAGACGCTCCTCGGGGCGCGTCTTGCTTGGGCCTCTCTCCTGGAGGCGCTCAGTCAGACCCAGTGGTGACATGTGGCAAGACGCTCCTCGGGGCGCGTCTTGCTTCGGCCTCTCTCCTGGAGACGCTCAGTCAGACCCAGTGTTGACACGTGGCAAGACGCTCCTCGGGGCGTGTCTTGCTTGGGCCTCTCTCCTGGAGGCGCTCAGTCAGACCCAGTGGTGACATGTGGCAAGACGCTCCTCGGGGCGCGTCTTGCTTGGGCTTCTCTCATGGAGGCCCTCAGTCAGACCCATTGTTGATATGTGGCAAGACGCTCCTCGGGGCGCGTCTTGCTTGGGCCTCTCTCCTGGAGGCGCTCAGTCAGACCGAGTGCTGACATGTGGCTAGACGCTGCTCGGGGCGCGTCTTGCTTGGGCTTCTCTCCTGGAGGCCCTGAGTCAGACCCATTGTTTACATGTGGCAAGACACTCCTTTGGGCGCATCTTGCTTGGGCTTCTCTCCTGGAGGCCCTCAGTCAGACCCATTGTTGACATGTGGCAAGACGCTCCTCGGGGCGCGTCTTGCTTGGGCCTCTCTCCTGGAGGCGCTCAGTCAGACCCAGTGCTTACATGTGGCAAGACGCTCCTCGGGGCGCGTCTTGCTTGGGCCTGTCTCCTGGAGGCACTCAGTCAGACCCAGTGGTGACATGTGGCAAGACGCTCTTCGGGGCGCGTCTTGCTTGAGCCTCTCTCCTGGAGATGCTCAGTCAGACCCAGTGTTGACACGTGACAAGACGCTCCTCGGGGCGCGTCTTGCTTGGGCTTCTCTCATGGAGGCCCTCAGTCAGACCCATTGTTGATATGTGGCAAGACGCTCCTCGGGGCGCGTCTTGCTTGGGCCTCTCTCCTGGAGGCGCTCAGTCAGACCGAGTGCTGACATGTGGCAAGACGCTCCTCGGGGCGCGTCTTGCTTGGGCTTCTCTCCTGGAGGCCCTCAGTCAGACACATTGTTTACATGTGGCAAGACGCTCCTTGGGGCGCATCTTGCTTGGGCCTCTCTCCTGGAGGCCCTCTGTCAACCCCAGTGTTGACATGTGTCAAGACGCTCCTCGGGGTGCGTCTTGCTTGGGCCTCTCTCCTGGAGGCGCTCAGTCAGACCGAGTGCTGACATGTGGCAAGACGCTCCTCGCGGCGCGTCTTGCTTGGGCTTCTCTCCTGGAGGCCCTCAGTCAGACCCATTGTTGACATGTGGCAAGACGCTCCTCGGGGCGCGTCTTGCTTGTGCTTCTCTCCTGGAGGCCCTCAGTCAGACCCATTGTTTACATGTGGCAAGACGCTCCTCGGGGCGCATCTTGCTTGGGCCTCTCTCCTGGAGGCCCTATGTCAGCCCCAGTGTTGACATGTGTCAAGACGCTCCTCGGGGCGCGTCTTGCTGGGGCCTCTCTCCTGGAGATGCTCAGTCAGACCCAGTGCTTACATGTGGCAAGACGCTCCTCGGGGCGCGTCTTGCTGGGGCTTCTCTCCTGGAGGCGTTCAGTCAGACCGAGTGCTGACATGTGGCAAGACGCTCCTCGGGGCGCGTCTTGCTTGGGCTTCTCTCCTGGAGGCGTTCAGTCAGACCGAGTGCTGACATGTGGTAAGACGCTCCTCGGGGCGCGTCTTGCTGGGGCTTCTCTCCTGGAGGCGCTCAGTCAGACCCAGTGCTTACATGTGGCAAGACGCTCCTCGGGGCGCGTCTTGATTGGGCCTCTCTCCTGGAGGCGCTCAGTCAGACCCAGTGGTGACATGTGGCAAGACGCTCCTCGGGGCGCGTCTTGCTTGGGCCTCTCTCCTGGAGACTCTCAGTCAGACCCAGTGTTGACACGTGGCAAGACGTTCCTCGGGGCGTGTCTTGCTTGGGCCTCTCTCCTGGAGGCGCTCAGTCAGACCCAGTTGTGACATGTGGCAAGACGCTCCTCGGGGCGCGTCTTGCTTGGGCTTCTCTCATGGAGGCCCTCAGTCAGACCCATTGTTGATATGTGGCAAGACGCTCCTCTTGGCGCGTCTTGCTTGGGCCTCTCTCCTGGAGGCGCTCAGTCAGACCGAGTGCTGACATGTGGCAAGACGCTCCTCGGGGCGCGTCTTGCTTGGGCTTCTCTCCTGGAGGCCCTCAGTCAGACCCATTGTTTACACTTGGCCAGACGCTCCTTTGGGCGCATCTTGCTTGGGCTTCTCTCCTGGAGGCCCTCAGTCAGACCCATTGTTGACATGTGGCAAGACGCTCCTCGGGGCGCGTCTTGCTTGAGCCTCTCTCCTGGAGGCGCTCAGTCAGACCCAGTGCTTACATGTGGCAAGACGCTCCTCGGGGCGCGTCTTGCTGGGGCTTCTCTCCTGGAGGCGTTCAGTCAGACCGAGTGCTGACATGTGGCAAGACGCTCCTCGGGACGCGTCTTGCTTGGGCTTCTCTCCTTGAGGCCCTCAGTCAGACCCATTGTTGACATGTGGCAAGACGCTCCTCGGGGCGCGTCTTGCTTGGGCCTCTCTCCTGGAGGCGCTCAGTCAGACCCAGTGGTGACATGTGGCAAGACGCTCCTCGGGGCGTGTCTTGCTTGGGCCTCTCTCCTGGAGGCGCTCAGTCAGACCCATTGTTGACATGTGGCAAGACGCTCCTCGGGGCGCGTCTTGCTTGGGATTCTCTCCTGGAGGCCCTCAGTCAGACCCATTGTTGACATGTGGCAAGACGCTCCTCGGGGCGCGTCTTGCTTGGGCCTCTCTCCTGGAGGCGCTCAGTCAGACCGAGTGCTGACATAAGGCAAGACGCTCCTCGGGGCGCGTCTTGCTTGGGCCTCTCTCCTGGAGACGCTCAGTCAGACCCAGTGTTGACACGTGACAAGACGCTCCTCGGGGCGCGTCTTGCTTGGGCTTCTCTCATGGAGGCCCTCAGTCAGACCCATTGTTGATATGTGGCAAGACGCTCCTCGGGGCGCGTCTTGCTTGGGCCTCTCTCCTGGAGGCGCTCAGTCAGACCGAGTGCTGACATGTGGCAAGACGCTCCTCGGGGCGCGTCTTGCTTGGGCTTCTCTCCTGGAGGCCCTCAGTCAGACCCATTGTTTACATGTGGCAAGACGCTCCTCGGGGCGCATCTTGCTTGGGCCTCTCTCCTGGAGTTCCTCTGTCAGCCTCAGTGTTGACATGTGTCAAGACGCTCCTCGGGGTGCGTCTTGCTTGGGCCTCTCTCCTGGAGGCGCTCAGTCAGACCGAGTGCTGACATGTGGCAAGACGCTCCTCGGGGCGCGTCTTGCTTGGGCTTCTCTCCTGGAGGCCCTCAGTCAGACCCATTGTTGACATGTGGCAAGACACTCCTCGGGACGCGTCTTGCTTGGGCCTCTCTCCTGGAGGCGCTCAGTCAGACCGAGTGCTGACATGAGGCAAGACGCTCCTCGGGGCGCGTCTTGCTGGGGCCTCTCTCCTGGAGGCGCTCAGTCAGACCCAGTGCTTACATGTGGCAAGACGCTCCTCGGGGCGCGTCTTGCTGGGGCTTCTCTCCTGGAGGCGTTCAGTCAGACCGAGTGCTGACATGTGGCAAGACACTCCTCGGGAAGCGTCTTGCTTGGGCTTCTCTCCTGCAGGCCCTCAGTCAGACTCATTGTTGACATGTGGCAAGACGCTCCTCGGGGCGCGTCTTGCTTGGGCCTCTCTCCTGGAGGCGCTCAGTCAGACCCAGTGGTGACATGTGGCAAGACGCTCCTCGGGGCGCGTCTTGCTTGGGCCTCTCTCCTGGAGACGCTCAGTCAGACCCAGTGTTGACACGTGACAAGACGCTCCTCGGGGCGCGTCTTGCTTGGGCTTCTCTCATGGAGGCCCTCAGTCAGACCCATTGTTGATATGTGGCAAGACACTCCTCGGGGCGCGTCTTGCTTGGGCCTCTCTCCTGGAGGCGCTCAGTCAGACCGAGTGCTGACATGTGGCAATACGCTCCTCGGGGCGCGTCTTGCTTGGGCTTCTCTCATGGAGGCCCTCAGTCAGACCCATTGTTGATATGTGGCAAGACGCTCCTCGGGGCGAGTCTTGCTTGGGCCTCTCTTCTGGAGGTGCTCAGTCAGACCCAGTGTTGACATGGTGCAAGACGCTCCTCGGGGCGCGTCTTGCTTGGGCTTCTCTCTTGGAGGCCCTGAGTCAGACCCATTGTTGACATGTGGCAAGACGCTCCTCGGGGCGCATCTTGCTTGGGCCTCTCTCTTGGAGGCCCTCTGTCAGCCCCAGTGTTGACATGTGTCAAGACGCTCCTCGGGGTGCGTCTTGCTTGGGCCTCTCTCCTGGAGTCGCTCAGTCAGACCGAGTGCTGACATGTGGCAAGATGCTCCTCGGGGCGCGTCTTGCTTGGGCTTCTCTCATGGAGGCCCTCAGTCAGACCTATTGTTGATATGTGGCAAGACGCTCCTCGGGGCGAGTCTTGCTTGGGCCTCTCTCCTGGAGGTGCTCAGTCAGACCCAGTGTTGACATGGTGCAAGACGCTCCTCGGGGCGCGTCTTGCTTGGGCTTCTCTCTTGGAGGCCCTCAGTCAGACCCATTGTTTACATGTGGCAAGACGCTCCTCGGGGCGCATCTTGCTTGGGCCTCTCTCCTGGAGGCCCTCTGTCAGCCCCAGTGTTGACATGTGTCAAGACGCTCCCCGGGGTGCGTCTTGCTTGGGCCTCTCTCCTGGAGTCGCTCAGTCAGACCGAGTGCTGACATGTGCCAAGACGCTCCTCGGGGCGCGTCTTGCTTGGGCTTCTCTCCTGGAGGCCCTCAGTCAGACCCATTGTTGACATGTGGCAAGACGCTCCGCGGGGCGCGTCTTGCTTGGGCCTCTCTCCTGGAGGCGCTCAGTCAGACCGAGTGCTGACATAAGGCAAGACGCTCCTCGGGGCGCGTCTTGCTGGGGCCTCTCTCCTGGAGGCGCTCAGTCAGACCCAGTGCTTACATGTGGCAAGACGCTCCTCGGGGCGTGTCTTGCTGGGGCTTCTCTCCTGGAGGCGTTCAGTCAGACCGAGTGCTGACATGTGGCAAGACGCTCCTCGGGGCGCGTCTTGCTTGGGCTTGTCTCCTGGAGGCGTTCAGTCAGACCGAGTGCTGACATGTGGTAAGACGCTCCTCGGGGCGCGTCTTGCTGGGGCTTCTCTCCTGGAGGCGCTCAGTCAGACCCAGTGCTTACATGTGGCAAGACGCTCCTCGGGGCGCGTCTTGCTTGGGCCTCTCTCCTGGAGGCGCTCAGTCAGACCCAGTGCTTACATGTGGCAAGACGCTCCTCGGGGCGCGTCTTGCTGGGGCTTTTCTCCTGGAGGCGCTCAGTCAGACCCAGTGCTTGCATGTGGCAAGACGCTCCTCGGGGCGCGTCTTGCTGGGGCTTCTCTCCTTGAGGCGTTCAGTCAGACCGAGTGCTGACATGTGGCAAGACGCTCCTCGGGACGCGTCTTGCTTGGGCTTCTCTCCTGGAGGCCCTCAGTCAGACCCATTGTTGACATGTGGCAAGACGCGCCTCGGGGCGCGTCTTGCTTGGGACTCTCTCCTGGAGGCGCTCAGTCAGACCCAGTGGTGACATGTGGCAAGACGCTCCTCGGGGCGCGTCTTGCTTGGGCCTCTCTCCTGGAGGCGCTCAGTCAGACCCATTGTTGACATGTGGCAAGACACTCCTCGGGGCACGTCTTGCTTGAAGCTTCTCTCCTGGAGGCCCTCAGTCAGACCCATTGTTGACATGTGGCAAGACGCTCCTCGGGGCGCGTCTTGCTTGGGCCTCTCTCCTGGAGGCGCTCAGTCAGACCGAGTGCTGACATAAGGCAAGACGCTCCTCGGGGCGCGTCTTGCTGGGGCCTCTCTCCTGGAGGCGCTCAGTCAGACCCAGTGCTTACATGTGGCAAGATGCTCCTCGGGGCGCGTCTTGCTGGGGCCTCTCTCCTGGAGGCGCTCAGTCAGACCGAGTGCTGACATGTGGCAAGACGCTCCTCGGGGCGCGTCTTGCTTGGGCTTCTCTCATGGAGGCCCTCAGTCAGACCCATTGTTGATATGTGGCAAGACGCTCCTCGGGGCGCGTCTTGCTTGGGCCTCTCTCCTGGAGGCGCTCAGTCAGACCGAGTGCTGACATGTGGCAAGACGCTCCTCGGGGCGCGTCTTGCCTTGGCTTCTCTCCTGGAGGCCCTCAGTCAGACCCATTGTTTACATGTGGCAAGACGCTCCTCGGGGCGCATCTTGCTTGGGCCTCTCTCCTGGAGTTCCTCTGTCAGCCCCAGTGTTGACATGTGTCAAGACGCTCCTCGGGGTGCGTCTTGCTTGGGCCTCTCTCCTGGAGGCGCTCAGTCAGACCGAGTGCTGACATGTGGCAAGACGCTCCTCGGGGCGCGTCTTGCTTGGGCTTCTCTCCTGGAGGCCCTCAGTCAGACCCATTGTTGACATGTGGCAAGACACTCCTCGGGACGCGTCTTGCTTGGGCTTCTCTCCTGGAGGCCCTCAGTCAGACTCATTGTTGACATGTGGCAAGACGCTCCTCGGGGCGCGTCTTGCTTGGGCCTCTCTCCTGGAGGCGCTCAGTCAGAACCAGAGGTGACATGTGGCAAGACGTTCCTCGGGGCGCGTCTTGCTTTGGCCTCTCTCCTGGAGACGCTCAGTCAGACCCAGTGTTGACACGTGACAAGACGCTCCTCGGGGCGCGTCTTGCTTGGGCTTCTCTCATGGAGGCCCTCAGTCAGACCCATTGTTGATATGTGGCAAGACGCTCCTCGGGGCGCGTCTTGCTTGGTCCTCTCTCCTGGAGGTGCTCAGTCAGACCCAGTGTTGACATGGTGCAAGATGCTCCTCGGGGCGCGTCTTGCTTGAGCTTCTCTCTTGGAGGCCCTCAGTCAGACCCATTGTTTACATGTGGCAAGACGCTCCTCGGGGCGCATCTTGCTTGGGCCTCTCTCCTGGAGGCCCTCTGTCAGCCCCAGTGTTGACATGTGTCAAGACGCTCCCCGGGGTGCGTCTTGCTTGGGCCTCTCTCCTGGAGTCGCTCAGTCAGACCGAGTGCTGACATGTGGCAAGACGCTCCTCGGGGCGCGTCTTGCTTGGGCTTCTCTCCTGGAGGCCCTCAGTCAGACCCATTGTTGACATGTGGCAAGACGCTCCGCGGGGCGCGTCTTGCTTGGGCCTCTCTCCTGGAGGCGCTCAGTCAGACCGAGTGCTGACATAAGGCAAGACGCTCCTCGGGGCGCGTCTTGCTGGGGCCTCTCTCCTGGAGGCGCTCAGTCAGACCCAGTGCTTACATGTGGCAAGACCCTCCTCGGGGCGTGTCTTGCTGGGGCTTCTCTCCTGGAGGCGTTCAGTCAGACCGAGTGCTGACGTGTGGCAAGACGCTCCTCGGGGCGCGTCTTGCTTGGGCTTCTCTCCTGGAGGCGTTCAGTCAGACCGAGTGCTGACATGTGGTAAGACGCTCCTCGGGGTGCGTCTTGCTGGGGCTTCTCTCCTGGAGGCGCTCAGTCAGACCCAGTGCTTACATGTGGCAAGACGCTCCTCGGGGCGCGTCTTGCTTGGGCCTCTCTCCTGGAGGCGCTCAGTCAGACCCAGTGCTTACATGTGGCAAGACGCTCCTCGGGGCGCGTCTTGCTGGGGCCTCTCTCCTAGAGGCGCTCAGTCAGACCCAGTGCTTACATGTGGCAAGACGCTCCTCGGGGCGCGTCTTGCTGGGGCTTCTCTCCTGGAGGCGTTCAGTCAGACCGAGTGCTGACATGTGGCAAGACACTCCTCGGGACGCGTCTTGCTTGGGCTTCTCTCCTGGAGGCCTTCAGTCAGACTAATTGTTGACATGTGGCAAGACGCTCCTCGGGGCGCGTCTTGCTTGGGCCTCTCTCCTGGAGACGCTCAGTCAGACCCAGTGTTGACACGTGACAAGACGCTCCTTGGGGCGCGTCTTGCTTTGGCTTCTCTCATGGAGGCCCTCAGTCAGACCCATTGTTGATATGTGGCAAGACGCTCCTCGGGGCGCGTCTTGCTTGGGCCTCTCTCCTGGAGGCACTCAGTCAGACCGAGTGCTGACATGTGGCAAGACGCTCCTCGGGGCGCGTCTTGCTTGGGCTTCTCTCATGGAGGCCCTCAGTCAGACCCATTGTTGATATGTGGCAAGACGCTCCTCGGGGCGAGTCTTGCTTGGGCCTCTCTCCTGGAGGTGCTCAGTCAGACCCAGTGTTGACATGGTGCAAGACGCTCCTCGGGGCGCGTCTTGCTTGGGCTTCTCTCTTGGAGGCCCTCAGTCAGACCCATTGTTGACATGTGGCAAGACGCTCCTCGGGGCGCATCTTGCTTGGGCTTCTCTCCTGGAGGCCCTCTGTCAGCCCCAGTGTTGACATGTGTCAAGACGCACCTCGGGGTGCGTCTTGCTTGGGCCTCTCTCCTGGAGTCGCTCAGTCAGACCGAGTGCTGACATGTGGCAAGATGCTCCTCGGGGTGCGTCTTGCTTGGGCTTCTCTCATGGAGGCCCTCAGTCAGACCCATTGTTGATATGTGGCAAGACGCTCCTCGGGGCGAGTCTTGCTTGGGCCTCTCTCCTGGAGGCGTTCAGTCAGACCGAGTGCTGACATGTGGCAAGACACTCCTCGGGACGCGTCTTGCTTGGGCTTCTCTCCTGGAGGCCCTCAGTCAGACTCATTGTTGACATGTGGCAAGACGCTCCTCGGGGCGCGTCTTGCTTGGGCCTCTCTCCTGGAGACGCTCAGTCAGACCCAGTGTTGACATGTGACAAGACGCTCCTCGGGGCGCGTCTTGCTTGGGCTTCTCTCATGGAGGCCCTCAGTCAGACCCATTGTTGATATGTGGCAAGACGCACCTCGGGGCGCGTCTTGCTTGGGCCTCTCTCCTGGAGGCGCTCAGTCAGACCGAGTGCTGACATGTGGCAAGACGCTCCTCGGGGCGCGTCTTGCTTGGGCTTCTCTCATGGAGGCCCTCAGTCAGACCCATTGTTGATATGTGGCAAGACGCTCCTCGGGGCGAGTCTTGCTTGGGCCTCTCTCCTGGAGATGCTCAGTCAGACCCAGTGTTGACATGGTGCAAGACGCTCCTCGGGGCGCGTCTTGCTTGGGCTTCTCTCTTGGAGGCCCTCAGTCAGACCCATTGTTGACATGTGGCAAGACGCTCCTCGGGGCGCATCTTGCTTGGGCCTCTCTCCTGGAGGCCCTCTGTCAGCCCCAGTGTTGACATGTGTCAAGACGCTCCTCGCGGTGCGTTTTGCTTGGGCCTCTCTCCTGGAGGCGCTCAGTCAGACCCATTGTTGACATGTGGCAAGACGCTCCTCGGGGCACGTCTTGCTTGAGGCTTCTCTCCTGGAGGCCCTCAGTCAGACCCATTGTTGACATGTGGCAAGACGCTCCACGGGGCGCGTCTTGCTTGGGCCTCTCTCCTGGAGGCGCTCAGTCAGACCGAGTGCTGACATAAGGCAAGACGCTCCTCGGGGCGCGTCTTGCTGGGGCCTCTCTCCTGGAGGCGCTCAGTCAGACCGAGTGCTGACATGTGGCAAGACGCTCCTCGGTGCGCGTCTTGCTTGGGCTTCTCTCCTGGAGGCCCTCAGTCAGACCCATTGTTTACATGTGGCAAGACGCTCCTCGGGGCGCATCTTGCTTGGGCCTCTCTCCTGGAGTTCCTCTGTCAGCCCCAGTGTTGACATGTGTCAAGACGCTCCTCGGGGTGCGTCTTGCTTGGGCCTCTCTCCTGGAGGCGCTCAGTCAGACCGAGTGCTGACATGTGGCAAGACGCTCCTCGGGGCGCGTCTTGCTTGGGCTTCTCTCCTGGAGGCCCTCAGTCAGACCCATTGTTGACATGTGGCAAGACACTCCTCGGGACGCGTCTTGCTTGGGCTTCTCTCCTGGAGGCCCTCAGTCAGACTCATTGTTGACATGTGGCAAGACACTCCTCGGGACGCGTCTTGCTTGGGCCTCTCTCCTGGAGGCGCTCAGTCAGACCGAGTGCTGACATAAGGCAAGACGCTCCTCGGGGCGCGTCTTGCTGGGGCCTCTCTCCTGGAGGCGCTCAGTCAGACCAAGTGCTTACATGTGGCAAGACGCTCCTCGGGGCGCGTATTGCTGGGGCTTCTCTCCTGGAGGCGCTCAGTCAGACCCAGTGCTTACATGTGGCAAGACGCTCCTCGGGGCGCGTATTGCTGGGGCTTCTCTCCTGGAGGCGTTCAGTCAGACCGAGTGCTGACATGTGGCAAGACCCTCCTCGGGGCGCGTCTTGCTGGGGCTTCTCTCCTGGAGGCGTTCAGTCAGACCGAGTGCTGACGTGTGGCAAGACGCTCCTCGGGGCGCGTCTTGCTTGAGCTTCTCTCCTGGAGGCGTTCAGTCAGACCGAGTGCTGACATGTGGTAAGACGCTCCTCGGGGTGCGTCTTGCTGGGGCTTCTCTCCTGGAGGCGCTCAGTCAGACCCAGTGCTTACATGTGGCAAGACGCTCCTCGGGGAGCGTCTTGCTTGGGCCTCTCTCCTGGAGGCGCTCAGTCAGACCCAGTGCTTACATGTGGCAAGACGCTCCTCGGGGCGCGTCTTGCTGGGGCCTCTCTCCTGGAGGCGCTCAGTCAGACCCAGTGCTTACATGTGGCAAGACGCTCCTCGGGGCGCGTCTTGCTGGGGCTTCTCTCCTGGAGGCGTTCAGTCAGACCGAGTGCTTACATGTGGCAAGACACTCCTCGGGACGCGTCTTGCTTGGGCTTCTCTCCTGGAGGCCCTCAGTCAGACTCATTGTTGACATGTGGCAAGACGCTCCTCGGGGCGAGTCTTGCTTGGGCCTCTCTCCTGGAGGCGTTCAGTCAGACCGAGTGCTGACATGTGGCAAGACACTCCTCGGGACGCGTCTTGCTTGGGCTTCTCTCCTGGAGGCCCTCAGTCAGACTCATTGTTGACATGTGGCAAGACGCTCCTCGGGGCGCGTCTTGCTTGGGCCTCTCTCCTGGAGACGCTCAGTCAGACCGAGTGCTGACATGTGGCAAGACGCTCCTCGGGGCGCGTCTTGCTTGGGCTTCTCTCATGGAGGCCCTCAGTCAGACCCATTGTTGATATGTGGCAAGACGCTCCTCGGGGCGAGTCTTGCTTGGGCCTCTCTCCTGGAGATGCTCAGTCAGACCCAGTGTTGACATGGTGCAAGACGCTCCTCGGGGCGCGTCTTGCTTGGGCTTCTCTCTTGGAGGCCCTCAGTCAGACCCATTGTTGACATGTGGCAAGACGCTCCTCGGGGCGCATCTTGCTTGGGCCTCTCTCCTGGAGGCCCTCTGTCAGCCCCAGTGTTGACATGTGTCAAGACGCTCCTCGCGGTGCATCTTGCTTGGGCCTCTCTCCTGGAGGCCCTCAGTCAGACCCATTGTTGACATGTGGCAAGACGCTCCTCGGGGCACGTCTTGCTTGAGGCTTCTCTCCTGGAGGCCCTCAGTCAGACCCATTGTTGACATGTGGCAAGACGCTCCACGGGGCGCGTCTTGCTTGGGCCTCTCTCCTGGAGGCGCTCAGTCAGACCGAGTGCTGACATAAGGCAAGACGCTCCTCGGGGCGCGTCTTGCTGGGGCCTCTCTCCTGGAGGCGCTCAGTCAGACCGAGTGCTGACATGTGGCAAGACGCTCCTCGGTGCGCGTCTTGCTTGGGCTTCTCTCCTGGAGGCCCTCAGTCAGACCCATTGTTTACATGTGGCAAGACGCTCCTCGGGGCGCATCTTGCTTGGGCCTCTCTCCTGGAGTTCCTCTGTCAGCCCCAGTGTTGACATGTGTCAAGACGCTCCTCGGGGTGCGTCTTGCTTGGGCCTCTCTCCTGGAGGCGCTCAGTCAGACCGAGTGCTGACATGTGGCAAGACGCTCCTCGGGGCGCGTCTTGCTTGGGCTTCTCTCCTGGAGGCCCTCAGTCAGACCCATTGTTGACATGTGGCAAGACACTCCTCGGGACGCGTCTTGCTTGGGCTTCTCTCCTGGAGGCCCTCAGTCAGACTCATTGTTGACATGTGGCAAGACACTCCTCGGGACGCGTCTTGCTTGGGCCTCTCTCCTGGAGGCGCTCAGTCAGACCGAGTGCTGACATAAGGCAAGACGCTCCTCGGGGCGCGTCTTGCTGGGGCCTCTCTCCTGGAGGCGCTCAGTCAGACCCAGTGCTTACATGTGGCAAGACGCTCCTCGGGGCGCGTATTGCTGGGGCTTCTCTCCTGGAGGCGCTCAGTCAGACCCAGTGCTTACATGTGGCAAGACGCTCCTCGGGGCGCGTATTGCTGGGGCTTCTCTCCTGGAGGCGTTCAGTCAGACCGAGTGCTGACATGTGGCAAGACCCTCCTCGGGGCGCGTCTTGCTGGGGCTTCTCTCCTGGAGGCGTTCAGTCAGACCGAGTGCTGACGTGTGGCAAGACGCTCCTCGGGGCGCGTCTTGCTTGGGCTTCTCTCATGGAGGCCCTCAGTCAGACCCATTGTTGATATGTGGCAAGACGTTCCTCGGGGCGAGTCTTGCTTGGGCCTCTCTCCTGGAGGCGTTCAGTCAGACCGAGTGCTGACATGTGGCAAGACACTCCTCGGGACGCGTCTTGCTTGGGCTTCTCTCCTGGAGGCCCTCAGTCAGACTCATTGTTGACATGTGGCAAGACGCTCCTCGGGGCGCGTCTTGCTTGGGCCTCTCTCCTGGAGACGCTCAGTCAGACCCAGTGTTGACACGTGACAAGACGCTCCTCGGGGCGCGTCTTGCTTGGGCTTCTCTCATGGAGGCCCTCAGTCAGACCCATTGTTGATATGTGGCAAGACGCTCCTCGGGGCGCGTCTTGCTTGGGCCTCTCTCCTGGAGGCGCTCAGTCAGACCGAGTGCTGACATGTGGCAAGACGCTCCTCGGGGCGCGTCTTGCTTGGGCTTCTCTCATGGAGGCCCTCAGTCAGACCCATTGTTGATATGTGGCAAGACGCTCCTCGGGGCGAGTCTTGCTTGGGCCTCTCTCCTGGAGATGCTCAGTCAGACCCAGTGTTGACATGGTGCAAGACGCTCCTCGGGGCGCGTCTTGCTTGGGCTTCTCTCTTGGAGGCCCTCAGTCAGACCCATTGTTGACATGTGGCAAGACGCTCCTCGGGGCGCATCTTGCTTGGGCCTCTCTCCTGGAGGCCCTCTGTCAGCCCCAGTGTTGACATGTGTCAAGACGCTCCTCGCGGTGCGTCTTGCTTGGGCCTCTCTCCTGGAGGCGCTCAGTCAGACCCATTGTTGACATGTGGCAAGACGCTCCTCGGGGCACGTCTTGCTTGAGGCTTCTCTCCTGGAGGCCCTCAGTCAGACCCATTGTTGACATGTGGCAAGACGCTCCACGGGGCGCGTCTTGCTTGGGCCTCTCTCCTGGAGGCGCTCAGTCAGACCGAGTGCTGACATAAGGCAAGACGCTCCTCGGGGCGCGTCTTGCTGGGGCCTCTCTCCTGGAGGCGCTCAGTCAGACCGAGTGCTGACATGTGGCAAGACGCTCCTCGGTGCGCGTCTTGCTTGGGCTTCTCTCCTGGAGGCCCTCAGTCAGACCCATTGTTTACATGTGGCAAGACGCTCCTCGGGGCGCATCTTGCTTGGGCCTCTCTCCTGGAGTTCCTCTGTCAGCCCCAGTGTTGACATGTGTCAAGACGCTCCTCGGGGTGCGTCTTGCTTGGGCCTCTCTCCTGGAGGCGCTCAGTCAGACCGAGTGCTGACATGTGGCAAGACGCTCCTCGGGGCGCGTCTTGCTTGGGCTTCTCTCCTGGAGGCCCTCAGTCAGACCCATTGTTGACATGTGGCAAGACACTCCTCGGGACGCGTCTTGCTTGGGCTTCTCTCCTGGAGGCCCTCAGTCAGACTCATTGTTGACATGTGGCAAGACACTCCTCGGGACGCGTCTTGCTTGGGCCTCTCTCCTGGAGGCGCTCAGTCAGACCGAGTGCTGACATAAGGCAAGACGCTCCTCGGGGCGCGTCTTGCTGGGGCCTCTCTCCTGGAGGCGCTCAGTCAGACCCAGTGCTTACATGTGGCAAGACGCTCCTCGGGGTGCGTATTGCTGGGGCTTCTCTCCTGGAGGCGCTCAGTCAGACCCAGTGCTTACATGTGGCAAGACGCTCCTCGGGGCGCGTATTGCTGGGGCTTCTCTCCTGGAGGCGATCAGTCAGACCGAGTGCTGACATGTGGCAAGACCCTCCTCGGGGCGCGTCTTGCTGGGGCTTCTCTCCTGGAGGCGTTCAGTCAGACCGAGTGCTGACGTGTGGCAAGACGCTCCTCGGGGCGCGTCTTGCTTGGGCTTCTCTCCTGGAGGCGTTCAGTCAGACCGAGTGCTGACATGTGGTAAGACGCTCCTCGGGGTGCGTCTTGCTGGGGCTTCTCTCCTGGAGGCGCTCAGTCAGACCCAGTGCTTACATGTGGCAAGACGCTCCTCGGGGTGCGTCTTGCTTGGGCCTCTCTCCTGGAGGCGCTCAGTCAGACCCAGTGCTTACATGTGGCAAGACGCTCCTCGGGGCGCGTCTTGCTGGGGCCTCTCTCCTGGAGGCGCTCAGTCAGACCCAGTGCTTACATGTGGCAAGACGCTCCTCGGGGCGCGTCTTGCTGGGGCTTCTCTCCTGGAGGCGTTCAGTCAGACCGAGTGCTTACATGTGGCAAGACACTCCTCGGGACGCGTCTTGCTTGGGCTTCTCTCCTGGAGGCCCTCAGTCAGACTCATTGTTGACATGTGGCAAGACGCTCCTCGGGGCGCGTCTTGCTTGGGCCTCTCTCCTGGAGACGCTCAGTCAGACCCAGTGTTGACACGTGACAAGACGCTCCTCGGGGCGCGTCTTGCTTGGGCTTCTCTCATGGAGGCCCTCAGTCAGACCCATTGTTGATATGTGGCAAGACGCTCCTCGGGGCGCGTCTTGCTTGGGCCTCTCTCCTGGAGGCGCTCAGTCAGACCGAGTGCTGACATGTGGCAAGACGCTCCTCGGCGCGCGTCTTGCTTGGGCTTCTCTCATGGAGGCCCTCAGTCAGACCCATTGTTGATTTGTGGCAAGACGCTCCTCGGGGCGAGTCTTGCTTGGGCCTCTCTCCTGGAGGTGCTCAGTCAGACCCAGTGTTGACATGGTGCAAGACGCTCCTCGGGGCGCGTCTTGCTTGGGCTTCTCTCTTGGAGGCCCTCAGTCAGACCCATTGTTGACATGTGGCAAGACGCTCCTCGGGGCGCATCTTGCTTGGGCCTCTCTCCTGGAGGCCCTCTGTCAGCCCCAGTGTTGACATGTGTCAAGACGTTCCTCGGGTTGCGTCTTGCTTGGGCCTCTCTCCTGGAGTCGCTCAGTCAGACCGAGTGCTGACATGTGGCAAGATGCTCCTCGGGGCGCGTCTTGCTTGGGCTTCTCTCATGGAGGCCCTCAGTCAGACCTATTGTTGATATGTGGCAAGACGCTCCTCGGGGCGAGTCTTGCTTGGGCCTCTCTCCTGGAGGCGTTCAGTCAGACCGAGTGCTGACATGTGGCAAGACACTCCTCGGGACGCGTCTTGCTTGGGCTTCTCTCCTGGAGGCCCTCAGTCAGACTCATTGTTGACATGTGGCAAGAAGCTCCTCGGGGCGAGTCTTGCTTGGGCCTCTCTCCTGGAGACGCTCAGTCAGACCCAGTGTTGACACGTGACAAGACGCTCCTCGGGGCGTGTCTTGCTTGGGCTTCTCTCATGGAGGCCCTCAGTCAGACCCATTGTTGATATGTGGCAAGACGCTCCTCGGGGCGCGTCTTGCTTGGGCCTCTCTCCTGGAGGTGCTCAGTCAGACCCAGTGTTGACATGGTGCAAGACGCTCCTCGGGGCGCGTCTTGCTTGGGCCTCTCTCCTGGAGTCGCTCAGTCAGACCGAGTGCTGACATGTGGCAAGATGCTCCTCGGGGCGCGTCTTGCTTGGGCTTCTCTCATGGAGGCCCTCAGTTAGACCCATTGTTGATATGTGGCAAGACGCTCCTCGGGGTGAGTCTTGCTTGGGCCTCTCTCCTGGAGGTGCTCAGTCAGACCCAGTATTGACATGGTGCAAGACGCTCCTCGGGGCGCGTCTTGCTTGGGCTTCTCTCTTGGAGGCCCTCAGTCAGACCCATTGTTTACATGTGGCAAGACGCTCCTCGGGGCGCATCTTAATTGGGCCTCTCTCCTGGAGACCCTCTGTCAGCCCCAGTGTTGACATGTGTCAAGACGCTCCCCGGGGCGCGTCTTGCTTGGGCCTCTCTCCTGGAGTCGCTCAGTCAGACCGAGTGCTGACATGTGGCAAGACGCTCCGCGGGGCGCGTCTTGCTTGGGCCTCTCTCCTGGAGGCGCTCAGTCAGACCGAGTGCTGACATAAGGCAAGACGCTCCTCGGGGCGCGTCTTGCTGGGGCCTCTCTCCTGGAGGCGCTCAGTCAGACCCAGTGCTTACATGTGGCAAGACGCTCCTCGGGGCGTGTCTTGCTGGGGCTTCTCTCCTGGAGGCGTTCAGTCAGACCGAGTGCTGACATGTGGCAAGACGCTCCTCGGGGCGCGTCTTGCTTGGGCTTCTCTACTGGAGGCGTTCAGTCAGACCGAGTGCTGACATGTGGTAAGACGCTCCTCGGGGCGCGTCTTGCTGGGGCTTCTCTCCTGGAGGCGCTCAGTCAGACCCAGTGCTTACATGTGGCAAGACGCTCCTCGGGGCACGTCTTGCTTGGGCCTCTCTCCTGGAGGCGCTCAGTCAGACCCAGTGCTGACATGTGGCAAGACGCTCCTCGGGGCGCGTCTTGCTTGGGCCTCTCTCCTGGAGACGCTCAGTCAGTCCCAGTGTTGACACGTGGCAAGACGCTCCTCGGGGCGCGTCTTACTTGGGCCTCTCTTCTGGAGGCGCTCAGTCAGACCCAGTGGTGACATGTGGCAAGACGCTCCTCGGGGCGCGTCTTGCTTGGGCTTCTCTCCTGGAGGCCCTCAGTCAGACCCAGTGGTGACATGTGGCAAGACGCTCCTCGGGGCGCGTCTTGCTTGGGCCTCTCTCCTGGAGGCGCTCAGTCAGACCGAGTGCTGACATGTGGCAAGACGCTCCTCGGGGCGCGTCTTGCTCTGGCTTCTCTCCTGGAGGCCCTCAGTCAGACCCATTGTTTACATGTGGCAAGACGCTCCTTTGGGCGCATCTTGCTTGGGCTTCTCTCCTGGAGGCCCTCAGTCAGACCCATTGTTGACATGTGGCAAGACGCTCCTCGGGGCGCGTCTTGCTTGGGCCTCTCTCCTGGAGGCGCTCAGTCAGACCGAGTGCTGACATAAGGCAAGACGCTCCTCGGGGCGCGTCTTGCTGGGGCTTCTCTCCTGGAGGCGTTCAGTCAGACCGAGTGCTGACATGTCGCAAGACACTCCTCGGGACGCGTCTTGCTTGGGCTTCTCTCCTGGAGGCCCTCAGTCAGACTCATTGTTGACATGTGGCAAGACGCTCCTCGGGGCGGGTCTTGCTTGGGCCTCTCTCCTGGAGGCGCTCAGTCAGACCCAGTGGTGACATGTGGCAAGACGCTCCTCGGGGCGCGTCTTGCTTGGGCCTCTCTCCTGGAGACGCTCAGTCAGACCCAGTGTTGACACGTGACAAGACGCTCCTCGGGGCGCGTCTTGCTTGGGCTTCTCTCTTGGAGGCCCTCAGTCAGACCCATTGTTGATATGTGGCAAGACGCTCCTCGGGGCGCGTCTTGCTTGGGCCTCTCTCCTGGAGGCGCTCAGTCAGACCGAGTGCTGACATGTGGCAAGACGCTCCTCGGGGCGTGTCTTGCTTGGGCTTCTCTCATGGAGGCCCTCAGTCAGACCCATTGTTGATATGTGGCAAGACGCTCCTCGGGGCGAGTCTTGCTTGGGCCTCTCTCCTGGAGGTGCTCAGTCAGACCCAGTGTTGACATGGTGCAAGACGCTCCTCGGGGTGCGTCTTGCTTGGGCCTCTCTCCTGGAGTCGCTCAGTCAGACCGAGTGCTGACATGTGGCAAGATGCTCCTCGGGGCGCGTCTTGCTTGGGCTTCTCTCATGGAGGCCCTCAGTCAGACCCATTGTTGATTTGTGGCAAGACGCTCCTCGGGGCGAGTCTTGCTTGGGCCTCTCTCCTGGAGGTGCTCAGTCAGACCCAGTGTTGACATGGTGCAAGACGCTCCTCGGGCGCGTCTTGCTTGGGCTTCTCTCTTGGAGGCCCTCAGTCAGACCCATTGTTTACGTGTGGCAAGACGCTCCTCGGGGCGCATCTTAATTGGGCCTCTCTCCTGGAGGCCCTCTGTCAGCCCCAGTGTTGACATGTGTCAAGACGCTCCCCGGGGTGCGTCTTGCTTGGGCCTCTCTCCTGGAGTCGCTCAGTCAGACCGAGTGCTGACATGTGGAAAGACGCTCCTCGGGGCGCGTCTTGCTTGGGCTTCTCTCCTGGAGGCCCTCAGTCAGACCCATTGTTGACATGTGGCAAGACGCTCTGCGGGGCGCGTCTTGCTGGGGCCTCTCTCCTGGAGGCGCTCAGTCAGACCGAGTGCCGACATAAGGCAAGACGCTCCTCGGGGCGCGTCTTGCTGGGGACTCTCTCCTGGAGGCGCTCAGTCAGACCCAGTGCTTACATGTGGCAAGACGCTCCTCGGGGCGTGTCTTGCTGGGGCTTCTCTCCTGGAGGCGTTCAGTCAGACCGAGTGCTGACATGTGGCAAGACGCTCCTCGGGGCTCGTCTTGCTTGGGCTTCTCTCCTGGAGGCGTTCAGTCAGACCGAGTGCTGACATGTGGTAAGACGCTCCTCGGGGCGCGTCTTGCTGGGGCTTCTCTCCTGGAGGCGCTCAGTCAGACCCAGTGCTTACATGTGGCAAGACGCTCCTCGGGGCGCGTCTTGCTTGGGCCTCTCTCCTGGAGGCGCTCAGTCAGACCCAGTGCTGACATGTGGCAAGACGCTCCTCGGGGCGCGTCTTGCTTGGGCCTCTCTCCTGGAGACGCTCAGTCAGACCCAGTGTTGACACGTGGCAAGACGCTCCTCGGGGCGCGTCTTACTTGGGCCTCTCTCCTGGAGGCGCTCAGTCAGACCCAGTGGTGACATGTGGCAAGACGCTCCTCGGGACGGGTCTTGCTTGGGCTTCTCTCATGGAGGCCCTCAGTCAGACCCATTGCTGATATGTGGCAAGACGCTCCTCGGGGCGCGTTATGCTTGGGCCTCTCTCCTGGAGGCGCTCAGTCAGACCGAGTGCTGACATGTGGCAAGACGCTCCTCGGGGCGCGTCTTGCTTGGGCTTCTCTCCTGGAGGCCCTCAGTCAGACCCATTGTTTACATGTGGCAAGACGCTCCTTTGGGCGCATCTTGCTTGGGCTTCTCTCCTGGAGGCCCTCAGTAAGACCCATTGTTGACATGTGGCAAGACGCTCCTCGGGGCGCATCTTGCTTGGGCCTCTCTCCTGGAGGCCCTCTGTCAGCCCCAGTGTTGACATGTGTCAAGACGCTCCTCGGGGCGAGTCTTGCTTGGGCCTCTCTCCTGGAGGTGCTCAGTCAGCCCCAGTGTTGACATGTTGCAAGACGCTCCTCGGGGCGCATCTTGCTTGGGCTTCTCTCTTGGAGGCCCTCAGTCAGACCCATTGTTGACATGTGGCAAGACGCTCCTCGGGGCGCGTCTTGCTTGGGCTTCTCTCCTGGAGGCCCTCAGTCAGACCCATTGTTGACATGTGGCAAGACGCTCCTCGGGGCGCGTCTTGCCTGGGCCTCTCTCCTGGAGGCGCTCAGTCAGACCGAGTGCTGACATAAGGCAAGACGCTCCTCGGTGCGCGTCTTGCTGGGGCCTCTCTCCTGGAGGCGCTCAGTCAGACCCAGTGCTTACATGTGGCAAGACGCTCCTCGGGGTGTGTCTTGCTGGGGCTTCTCTCCTGGAGGCGTTCAGTCAGACCGAGTGCTGACATGTGGCAAGGAGCTCCTCGGGGCGCGTCTTGCTTGGGCTTCTCTCCTGGAGGCGTTCAGTCAGACCGAGTGCTGACATGTGGTAAGACGCTCCTCGGGGCGCGTCTTGCTGGGGCTTCTCTCCTGGAGGCGCTCAGTCAGACCCAGTGGTGACATGTGACAAGACGCTCCTCGGGGCGCGTCTTGCTTGGGCTTCTCTCCTGGAGGCCCTCAGTCAGACCCATTGTTTACATGTGGCAAGACGCTCCTCGGGGCGCATCTTGCTTGGGCCTCTCTCCTGGAGGCCCTCTGTCAGCCCCAGTGTTGACATGAGTCAAGACGCTCCTCGGGGCGAGTCTTGCTTGGGCCTCTCTCCTGGAGGTGCTCAGTCAGACCCAGTGTTGACATGGTGCAAGAAGCTCCTTGGGGCGCGTCTTGCTTGGGCTTCTCTCTTGAAGGCCCTCAGTCAGACCCATTGTTGACATGTGGCAAGACGCTCCTCGGGGCGCGTCTTGCTTGGGCTTCTCTCCTGGAGGCCCTCAGTCAGACCCATTGTTGACATGTGGCAAGACGCTCCTCGGGGCCCGTCTTGCTGGGGCCTCTCTCCTGGAGGCGCTCAGTCAGACCCAGTGCTTTCATGTGGCAAGACGCTCCTCGGGGTGTGTCTTGCTGGGGCTTCTCTCCTGGAGGCGTTCAGTCAGACCGAGTGCTGACATGTGGCAAGGAGCTCCTCGGGGCGCGTCTTGCTTGGGCTTCTCTCCTGGAGGCGTTCAGTCAGACCGAGTGCTGACATGTGGTAAGACGCTCCTCGGGGCGCGTCTTGCTGGGGTTTCTCTCCTGGAGGCGCTCAGTCAGACCCAGTGCTTACATGTGGCAAGACGCTCCTCGGGGCGCGTCTTGCTTGGGTCTCTCTCCTGGAGGCGCTCAGTCAGACCCAGTGGTGACATGTGGCAAGACGCTCCTCGGGGCGCGTCTTGCTTGGGCCTCTCTCCTGGAGACGCTCAGTCAGACCCAGTGTTGACACGTGGCAAGACGCTCCTCGGGGCGCGTCTTGCTTGGGGCCTCTCTCCTGGAGGCGCACAGTCAGACAGAGTGCTGACATGTGGCCAGACGCTCCTCGGGGCACGTCTTGCTGGGGCTTCTCTCCTGGAGGCGCTCATTCAGACCCAGTGTTGACATGTGACAAGACGCTCCTCGGGGCGCGTCTTGCTGGGGCTTCTCTCCTGGAGGCGTTCAGTCAGACCGAGTGCTGACATGTGGCAAGACGCTCCTCGGGGCGCGTCTTGCTTGGGCTTCTCTCCTGGAGGCCCTCAGTCAGATTCATTGTTGACATGTGGCAAGACGCTGCTCGGGGCGCGTCTTGCTTGGGCCTCTCTCCTGGAGGCGCACAGACAGACAGAGTGCTGACATAAGGCAAGACGCTCCTCGGGGCGCGTCTTGCTGGGGCCTCTCTCCTGGAGGCGCTCAGTCAGACCCAGTGCTTACATGTGGCAAGACGCTCCTCGGGGCGCGTCTTGCTGGGGCTTCTCTCCTGGAGGCGTTCAGTCAGACTCATTGTTGACATGTGGCAAGATGCTCCTCGGGGCGCGTCTTGCTTGGGGCCTCTCTCCTGGAGGCGCACAGTCAGACAGAGTGCTGACATGTGGCCAGACGCTCCTCGGGGCGCGTCTTGCTGGGGCCTCTCTCCTGGAGGCGCTCTGTCAGACCGAGTGCTGACATGTGGCAAGACGCTCCTCGGGGCGCGTCTTGCTTGGGCTTCTCTCCTGGAGGCCCTCAGTCAGACCCATTGTTTACATGTGGCAAGACGCTCCTCGGGGCGCATCTTGCTTGGGCCTCTCTCCTGGAGGCCCTCTGTCAGCCCCAGTGTTGACATGTGTCAAGACGCTCCTCGGGGCGAGTCTTGCTTGGGCCTCTCTCCTGGAGGTGCTCAGTCAGACCCAGTGTTGACATGTTGCAAGACGCTCCTCGGGGCGCATCTTGCTTGGGCTTCTCTCTTGGAGGCCCTCAGTCAGACCCATTGTTGACATGTGGCAAGACGCTCCTCGGGGCGCGTCTTGCTTGGGCTTCTCTCCTGGAGGCCCTCAGTCAGACCCATTGTTGACATGTGGCAAGACGCTCCTCAGGGCGCGTCTTGCCTGGGCCTCTCTCCTGGAGGCGCTCAGTCAGACCGAGTGCTGACATAAGGCAAGACGCTCCTCGGTGCGCGTCTTGCTGGGGCCTCTCTCCTGGAGGCGCTCAGTCAGACCCAGTGCTTACATGTGGCAAGACGCTCCTCGGGGTGTGTCTTGCTGGGGCTTCTCTCCTGGAGGCGTTCAGTCAGACCCAGTTCTTACATGTGGCAAGACGCTCCTCGGGGCGCGTCTTGCTGGGGCTTCTCTCCTGGAGGCGTTCAGTCAGACCGAGTGCTGACATGTGGCAAGACGCTCCTCGGGACGCGTCTTGCTTGGGCTTCTCTCCTGGAGGCCCTCAGTCAGACTCATTGTTGACATGTGGCAAGATGCTCCTCGGGGCGCGTCTTGCTTGGGGCCTCTCTCCTGGAGGCGCACAGTCAGACAGAGTGCTGACATGTGGCCAGACGCTCCTCGGGGCGCGTCTTGCTGGGGCCTCTCTCCTGGAGGCGCTCTGTCAGACCGAGTGCTGAAATGTGGCAAGACGCTCCTCGGGGCGCGTCTTGCTTGGGCTTCTCTCCTGGAGGCCCTCAGTCAGACCCATTGTTTACATGTGGCAAGACGCTCCTCGGGGCGCATCTTGCTTGGGCCTCTCTCCTGGAGGCCCTCTGTCAGCCCCAGTGTTGACATGTGTCAAGACGCTCCTCGGGGCGAGTCTTGCTTGGGCCTCTCTCCTGGAGGTGCTCAGTCAGCCCCAGTGTTGACATGTTGCAAGACGCTCCTCGGGGCGCATCTTGCTTGGGCTTCTCTCTTGGAGGCCCTCAGTCAGACCCATTGTTGACATGTGGCAAGACGCTCCTCGGGGCGCGTCTTGCTTGGGCTTCTCTCCTGGAGGCCCTCAGTCAGACCCATTGTTGACATGTGGCAAGACGCTCCTCGGGGCGCGTCTTGCCTGGGCCTCTCTCCTGGAGGCGCTCAGTCAGACCGAGTGCTGACATAAGGCAAGACGCTCCTCGGTGCGCGTCTTGCTGGGGCCTCTCTCCTGGAGGCGCTCAGTCAGACCCAGTGCTTACATGTGGCAAGACGCTCCTCGGGGTGTGTCTTGCTGGGGCTTCTCTCCTGGAGGCGTTCAGTCAGACCGAGTGCTGACATGTGGCAAGGAGCTCCTCGGGGCGCGTCTTGCTTGGGCTTCTCTCCTGGAGGCGTTCAGTCAGACCGAGTGCTGACATGTGGTAAGACGCTCCTCGGGGCGCGTCTTGCTGGGGCTTCTCTCCTGGAGGCGCTCAGTCAGACCCAGTGGTGACATGTGACAAGACGCTCCTCGGGGCGCGTCTTGCTTGGGCTTCTCTCCTGGAGGCCCTCAGTCAGACCCATTGTTTACATGTGGCAAGACGCTCCTCGGGGCGCATCTTGCTTGGGCCTCTCTCCTGGAGGCCCTCTGTCAGCCCCAGTGTTGACATGAGTCAAGACGCTCCTCGGGGCGAGTCTTGCTTGGGCCTCTCTCCTGGAGGTGCTCAGTCAGACCCAGTGTTGACATGGTGCAAGAAGCTCCTTGGGGCGCGTCTTGCTTGGGCTTCTCTCTTGAAGGCCCTCAGTCAGACCCATTGTTGACATGTGGCAAGACGCTCCTCGAAGCGCGTCTTGCTTGGGCTTCTCTCCTGGAGGCCCTCAGTCAGACCAATTGTTGACATGTGGCAAGACGCTCCTCGGGGCCCGTCTTGCTGGGGCCTCTCTCCTGGAGGCGCTCAGTCAGACCCAGTGCTTTCATGTGGCAAGACGCTCCTCGGGGTGTGTCTTGCTGGGGCTTCTCTCCTGGAGGCGTTCAGTCAGACCGAGTGCTGACATGTGGCAAGGAGCTCCTCGGGGCGCGTCTTGCTTGGGCTTCTCTCCTGGAGGCGTTCAGTCAGACCGAGTGCTGACATGTGGTAAGACGCTCCTCGGGGCGCGTCTTGCTGGGGTTTCTCTCCTGGAGGCGCTCAGTCAGACCCAGTGCTTACATGTGGCAAGACGCACCTCGGGGCGCGTCTTGCTTGGGTCTCTCTCCTGGAGGCGCTCAGTCAGACCCAGTGGTGACATGTGGCAAGACGCTCCTCGGGGCGCGTCTTGCTTGGGCCTCTCTCCTGGAGACGCTCAGTCAGACCCAGTGTTGACACGTGGCAAGACGCTCCTCGGGGCGCGTCTTGCTTGGGGCCTCTCTCCTGGAGGCGCACAGTCAGACAGAGTGCTGACATGTGGCCAGACGCTCCTCGGGGCACGTCTTGCTGGGGCTTCTCTCCTGGAGGCGCTCATTCAGACCCAGTGTTGACATGTGACAAGACGCTCCTCGGGGCGCGTCTTGCTGGGGCTTCTCTCCTGGAGGCGTTCAGTCAGACCGAGTGCTGACATGTGGCAAGACGCTCCTCGGGGCGCGTCTTGCTTGGGCTTCTCTCCTGGAGGCCCTCAGTCAGATTCATTGTTGACATGTGGCAAGACGCTGCTCGGGGCGCGTCTTGCTTGGGCCTCTCTCCTGGAGGCGCACAGACAGACAGAGTGCTGACATAAGGCAAGACGCTCCTCGGGGCGCGTCTTGCTGGGGCCTCTCTCCTGGAGGCGCTCAGTCAGACCCAGTGCTTACATGTGGCAAGACGCTCCTCGGGGCGCGTCTTGCTGGGGCTTCTCTCCTGGAGGCGTTCAGTCAGACCGAGTGCTGACATGTGGCAAGACGCTCCTCGGGACGCGTCTTGCTTGGGCTTCTCTCCTGGAGGCCCTCAGTCAGACTCATTGTTGACATGTGGCAAGATGCTCCTCGGGGCGCGTCTTGCTTGGGGCCTCTCTCCTGGAGGCGCACAGTCAGACAGAGTGCTGACATGTGGCCAGACGCTCCTCGGGGCGCGTCTTGCTGGGGCCTCTCTCCTGGAGGCGCTCTGTCAGACCGAGTGCTGACATGTGGCAAGACGCTCCTCGGGGCGCGTCTTGCTTGGGCTTCTCTCCTGGAGGCCCTCAGTCAGACCCATTGTTTACATGTGGCAAGACGCTCCTCGGGGCGCATCTTGCTTGGGCCTCTCTCCTGGAGGCCCTCTGTCAGCCCCAGTGTTGACATGTGTCAAGACGCTCCTCGGGGCGAGTCTTGCTTGGGCCTCTCTCCTGGAGGTGCTCAGTCAGACCCAGTGTTGACATGTTGCAAGACGCTCCTCGGGGCGCATCTTGCTTGGGCTTCTCTCTTGGAGGCCCTCAGTCAGACCCATTGTTGACATGTGGCAAGACGCTCCTCGGGGCGCGTCTTGCTTGGGCTTCTCTCCTGGAGGCCCTCAGTCAGACCCATTGTTGACATGTGGCAAGACGCTCCTCAGGGCGCGTCTTGCCTGGGCCTCTCTCCTGGAGGCGCTCAGTCAGACCGAGTGCTGACATAAGGCAAGACGCTCCTCGGTGCGCGTCTTGCTGGGGCCTCTCTCCTGGAGGCGCTCAGTCAGACCCAGTGCTTACATGTGGCAAGACGCTCCTCGGGGTGTGTCTTGCTGGGGCTTCTCTCCTGGAGGCGTTCAGTCAGACCGAGTGCTGACATGTGGCAAGGAGCTCCTCGGGGCGCGTCTTGCTTGGGCTTCTCTCCTGGAGGCGTTCAGTCAGACCGAGTGCTGACATGTGGTAAGACGCTCCTCGGGGCGCGTCTTGCTGGGGCTTCTCTCCTGGAGGCGCTCAGTCAGACCCAGTGGTGACATGTGACAAGACGCTCCTCGGGGCGCGTCTTGCTTGGGCTTCTCTCCTGGAGGCCCTCAGTCAGACTCATTGTTGACATGTGGCAAGATGCTCCTCGGGGCGCGTCTTGATTGGGGCCTCTCTCCTGGAGGCGCACAGTCAGACAGAGTGCTGACATGTGGCCAGACGCTCCTCGGGGCGCGTCTTGCTGGGGCCTCTCTCCTGGAGGCGCTCAGTCAGACCGAGTGCTGACATGTGGCAAGACGCTCCTCGGGGCGCGTCTTGCTTGGGCTTCTCTCCTGGAGGCCCTCAGTCAGACCCATTGTTTACATGTGGCAAGACGCTCCTCGGGGCGCATCTTGCTTGGGCCTCTCTCCTGGAGGCCCTCTGTCAGCCCCATTGTTGACATGAGTCAAGACGCTCCTCGGGGCGAGTCTTGCTTGGGCCTCTCTCCTGGAGGTGCTCAGTCAGACCCAGTGTTGACATGGTGCAAGAAGCTCCTTGGGGCGCGTCTTGCTTGGGCTTCTCTCTTGAAGGCCCTCAGTCAGACCCATTGTTGACATGTGGCAAGACGCTCCTCGGGGCGCGTCTTGCTTGGGCTTCTCTCCTGGAGGCCCTCAGTCAGACCCATTGTTGACATGTGGCAAGACGCTCCTCGGGGCCCGTCTTGCTTGGGCCTCTCTCCTGGAGGCGCTCAGTCAGGCCGAGTGCTGACATAAGGCAAGACGCTCCTCGGGGCGCATCTTGCTGGGGCCTCTCTCCTGGAGGCGCTCAGTCAGACCCAGTGCTTTCATGTGGCAAGACGCTCCTCGGGGTGTGTCTTGCTGGGGCTTCTCTCCTGGAGGCGTTCAGTCAGACCGAGTGCTGACATGTGGCAAGGAGCTCCTCGGGGCGCGTCTTGCTTGGGCTTCTCTCCTGGAGGCGTTCAGCCAGACCGAGTGCTGACATGTGGTAAGACGCTCCTCGGGGCGCGTCTTGCTGGGGTTTCTCTCCTGGAGGCGCTCAGTCAGACCCAGTGCTTACATGTGGCAAGACGCTCCTCGGGGCGCGTCTTGCTTGGGTCTCTCTCCTGGAGGCGCTCAGTCAGACCCAGTGGTGACATGTGGCAAGACGCTCCTCGGGGCGCGTCTTGCTTGGGCCTCTCTCCTGGAGACGCTCAGTCAGACCCAGTGTTGACACGTGGCAAGACGCTCCTCGGGGCGCGTCTTGCTTGGGGCCTCTCTCCTGGAGGCGCACAGTCAGACAGAGTGCTGACATGTGGCCAGACGCTCCTCGGGGCGCGTCTTGCTGGGGCTTCTCTCCTGGAGACGCTCATTCAGACCCAGTGTTGACATGTGACAAGACGCTCCTCGGGGCGCGTCTTGCTGGGGCTTCTCTCCTGGAGGCGTTCAGTCAGACCGAGTGCTGACATGTGGCAAGACGCTCCTCGGGGCGCGTCTTGCTTGGGCTTCTCTCCTGGAGGCCCTCAGTCAGATTCATTGTTGACATGTGGCAAGACGCTGCTCGGGGCGCGTCTTGCTTGGGCCTCTCTCCTGGAGGCGCACAGACAGACAGAGTGCTGACATGTGGCAAGACGCTCCTTGGGGCGTGTCTTGCTTGGGCTTCTCTCCTGGAGGCCCTAAGTTCAGACCCATTGTTGACATGTGGCAAGACGCTCCTCGGGGCGCGTCTTGCTTGGGCCTCTCTCCTGGAGGCGCTCAGTCAGACCAAGTGCTGACATGCAGCAAGACGCTCCTCAGGGCGCGTCTTGCTTGGGCTTCTCTCCTGGAGGCCCTCAGTCAGACCCATTGTTGACATGTGGCAAGATGCTCCTCGGGGCGCGTCTTGCTTGGGCTTCTCTCATGGAGGCCCTCAGTCAGACCCATTGTTGATATGTGGCAAGACGCTCCTCGGGGCGAGTCTTGCTTGGGCCTCTCTCCTGGAGGTGCTGAGTCAGACCCAGTGTTGACATGGTGCAAGACGCTCCTCGGGGCACGTCTTGCTTGGGCTTCTCTCTTGGAGGCCCTCAGTCAGACCCATTGTTTACATGTGGCAAGACGCTCCTCGGGGCGCATCTTGCTTGGGCCTCTCTCCTGGAGGCCCTCTGTCAGCCCCAGTGTTGACATGTGTCAAGACGCTCCCCGGGTTGCGTCTTGCTTGGGCCTCTCTCCTGGAGTCGCTCAGTCAGACCGAGTGCTGACATGTGGCAAGACGCTCCTCGTGGCGCGTCTTGCTTGGGCTTCTCTCCTGGAGAGCCTCAGTCAGACCCATTGTTGGCATGTGGCAAGACGCTCCGCGGGGCGCGTCTTGCTTGGCCCTCTCTCCTGGAGGCGCTCAGTCAGACTGAGTGCTGACATAAGGCAAGACGCTCCTCGAGGCGCGTCTTGCTGGGGCCTCTCTCCTGGAGGCGCTCAGTCAGACCCAGTGCTTACATGTGGCAAGACGCTCCTCGGGGCGTGTCTTGCTGGGGCTTCTCTCCTGGAGGCGTTCAGTCAGACCGAGTGCTGACATGTGGCAAGACGCTCCTCGGGGCGCGTCTTGCTTGGGCTTCTCTCCTGGAGGCGTTCAGTCAGACCGAGTGCTGACATGTGGTAAGACGCTTCTCGGGGCGCGTCTTGCTGGGGCTTCTCTCCTGGAGGCGCTCAGTCAGACCCAGTGCTTACATGTGGCAAGACGCTCCTCGGGGCGCGTCTTGCTTGGGCCTCTCTCCTGGAGACGCTCAGTCAGACCCAGTGTTGACACGTGGCAAGACGCTCCTCGGGGCGCGTCTTGCTTGGGCCTCTCTCCTGGAGGCGCTCAGTCAGACCCAGTGCTTACATGTGGCAAGACGCTCCTCGGGGCGCGTCTTGCTGGGGCTTCTCTTCTGGAGGCGTTCAGTCAGACCGAGTGCTGACATGTGGCAAGACGCTCCTCGGGGCGCGTCTTGCTTGGGCTTCTCTCCTGGAGGCCCTCAGTCAGATTCATTGTTGACATGTGGCAAGACGCTGCTCGGGGCGCGTCTTGCTTGGGCCTCTCTCCTGGAGGCGCACAGACAGACAGAGTGCTGACATGTGGCAAGACGCTCCTTGGGGCGTGTCTTGCTTGGGCTTCTCTCCTGGAGGCCCTAAGTTCAGACCCATTGTTGACATGTGGCAAGACGCTCCTCGGGGCGCGTCTTGCTTGGGCCTCTCTCCTGGAGGCGCTCAGTCAGACCAAGTGCTGACATGCAGCAAGACGCTCCTCAGGGCGCGTCTTGCTTGGGCTTCTCTCCTGGAGGCCCTCAGTCAGACCCATTGTTGACATGTGGCAAGATGCTCCTCGGGGCGCGTCTTGCTTGGGCTTCTCTCATGGAGGCCCTCAGTCAGACCCATTGTTGATATGTGGCAAGACGCTCCTCGGGGCGAGTCTTGCTTGGGCCTCTCTCCTGGAGGTGCTGAGTCAGACCCAGTGTTGACATGGTGCAAGACGCTCCTCGGGGCACGTCTTGCTTGGGCTTCTCTCTTGGAGGCCCTCAGTCAGACCCATTGTTTACATGTGGCAAGACGCTCCTCGGGGCGCATCTTGCTTGGGCCTCTCTCCTGGAGGCCCTCTGTCAGCCCCAGTGTTGACATGTGTCAAGACGCTCCCCGGGGTGCGTCTTGCTTGGGCCTCTCTCCTGGAGTCGCTCAGTCAGACCGAGTGCTGACATGTGGCAAGACGCTCCTCGTGGCGCGTCTTGCTTGGGCTTCTCTCCTGGAGGCCCTCAGTCAGACCCATTGTTGGCATGTGGCAAGACGCTCCGCGGGGCGCGTCTTGCTTGGCCCTCTCTCCTGGAGGCGCTCAGTCAGACCGAGTGCTGACATAAGGCAAGACGCTCCTCGGGGCGCGTCTTGCTGGGGCCTCTCTCCTGGAGGCGCTCAGTCAGACCCAGTGCTTACATGTGGCAAGACGCTCCTCGGGGCGTGTCTTGCTGGGGCTTCTCTCCTGGAGGCGTTCAGTCAGACCGAGTGCTGACATGTGGCAAGACGCTCCTCGGGGCGCGTCTTGCTTGGGCCTCTCTCCTGGAGACGCTCAGTCAGACCCAGTGTTGACACGTGGCAAGACGCTCCTCGGGGCGCGTCTTGCTTGGGCCTCTCTCCTGGAGGCGCTCAGTCAGACCCAGTGCTTACATGTGGCAAGACGCTCCTCGGGGCGCGTCTTGCTGGGGCTTCTCTTCTGGAGGCGTTCAGTCAGACCGAGTGCTGACATGTGGCAAGACGCTCCTCGGGACGCGTCTTGCTTGGACTTCTCTCCTGGAGGCCCTCAGTCAGACTCATTGTTGACATGTGGCAAGACGCTCCTCGGGGCGCGTCTTGCTTGGGCCTCTCTCCTGGAGGCGCTCAGTCAGACCCAGTGGTGACATGTGGCAAGACGCTCCTCGGGGCGCGTCTTGCTTGGGCCTCTCTCCTGGAGGCGCTCAGTCAGACCCAGTGGTGACATGTGACAAGACGCTCCTCGGGGCGCGTCTTGCTTGGGCTTCTCTCATGGAGGCCCTCAGTCAGATCCATTGTTGATATGTGGCAAGACGCTCCTCGGGGCGCGTCTTGCTTGGGCCTCTCTCCTGGAGGAGCTCAGTCAGACCGAGTGCTGACATGTGGCAAGACGCTCCTCGGGGCGCGTCTTGCTGGGGCTTCTCTCCTAGAGGCGTTCAGTCAGACCGAGTGCTGACATGTGGCAAGACGCTCCTCGGGGCGCGTCTTGCTTGGGCCTCTCTCCTGGAGGCGCTCAGTCAGACCCAGTGGTGACACGTGGCAAGACGCTCCTCGGGGCGCATCTTGCTTGGGCCTCTCTCCTGGAGGTGCTCAGTCAGAGCCAGTGGTGACATGTGGCAACACGCTCCTCGGGGCGCGTATTGCTTGGGCCTCTCTCCTGGAGGCCCTCTGTCAGACCCATTGTTGACATGTGGCAAGACGCTCCTCGGGGCACGTCTTGCTTGGGCCTCTCTCCTGGAGGCCCTCAATCAGACCCAGTGTTGACACGTGGTAAGACGCTCCTCGGGGCGCGTCTTGTTTGGGCCTCTCTCCTGGAGGCGCTCAGTCAGACTGAGTAGTGACATGTGGCATGACGCTCCTCGGGGCGCGTCTTGCTTGGGCCTCTCTCCTGGAGGCGCTCAGTCAGACCCAGTGGTGACATGTGGCAAGACACTCCTCGGGGAGCGTCTTGCTTGGGCCTATCTCCTGGAGGCCCTCTGTCAGCCCCATTGTTGATATGTGGCAAGAAGCTCCTCGGGGCGCGTCTTGCTGGGGCTTCTCTCCTAGAGGCATTCAGTCAGACCGAGTGCCGACATGTGGCAAGACGCTTCTCGGGACGCGTCTTGCTTGGGCTTCTCTCCTCGAGGCCCTCAGTCAGACTCATTGTTGACATGTGGCAAGACGCTCCTCGGGGCGCGTTTTGCTTGGGCCTCTCTCCTGGAGGCGCTCAGTCCGACCCAGTGGTGACATGTGACAAGACGCTCCTCGGGGCGCGTCTTGCTTGGGCTTCTCTCATGGAGGCCCTCAGTCAGACCCATTGTTGATATGTGGCAAGACGCTCCTCGGGGCGCGTCTTGCTTGGGCCTCTCTCCTGGAGGTGCTCAGTCAGACCGAGTGCTGACATGTGGCAAGACGCTCCTCAGGGCGCGTCTTGCTTGGGCTTCTCTCATGGAGGCCCTCAGTCAGACCCATTGTTGATATGTGGCAAGACGCTCCTCGGGGCGAGTCTTGCTTGGGCCTCTCTCCTGGAGGTGCTCAGTCAGACCCAGTGTTGACATGGTGCAAGACGCTCCTCGGGGCGCGTCTTGCTTGGGCTTCTCTCTTGGAGGCCCTCAGTCAGACCCATTGTTGACATGTGGCAAGATGCTCCCCGGGGCGCGTCTTGCTTGGGCTTCTCTCCTGGAGGCCCTCAGTCAGACCCATTGTTGACATGTGTCTAGACGCTCCTCGGGGCGCGTCGTGCTTGGGCCTCTCTCCTGGAGGCGCTCAGTCAGACCGAGTGCTGACATAAGGCAAGACGCTCCTCGGGGCGCGTCTTGCTGGGGCCTCTCTCCTGGAGGCGCTCAGTCAGACCCAGTGCTTACATGTGGCAAGACGCTCCTCGGGGCGCGTCTTGCTTGGGCCTCTCTCCTGGAGGCGCTCAGTCAGACCCATTGGTGACATGTGGCAAGACGCTCCTCGGGGCGCGTCTTGCTTGGGCCTCTCTCCTGGAGACGCTCAGTCAGAACCAGTGTTGACACGTGACAAGACGCTCCTCGGGGCGCGTCTTGCTTGGGCTTCTCTAATGGAGGCCCTCAGTCAGACCCATTGTTGATATGTGGCAAGACGCTCCTCGGGGCGCGTCTTGCTTGGGCCTCTCTCCTGGAGGCGCTCAGTCAGACCGAGTGCTGACATGTGGCAAGACGCTCCTCGGGGCGCGTCTTGCTTGGGCTTCTCTCATGGATGCCCTCAGTCAGAGCCATTGTTGATATGTGGCAAGACGCTCCTCTGGGCGAGTCTTGCTTGGGCCTCTCTCCTGGAGGTGCTCAGTCAGACCCAGTGTTGACATGGTGCAAGACGCTCCTCGGGGAGCATCTTGCTTGGGCTTCTGTCTTGGAGGATCTCAGTCAGACCCATTGTTGACATGTGGCAAGACGCTCCTTGGGGCGCGTCTTGCTTAGGCTTCTCTCCTGGAGGCCCTCACTCAGACCCATTGTTGACACGTGGCAAGACGCTCCTCGGGGCGCGTCTTGCTTGGGCCTCTCTCCTGGAGGCGCTCAGTCAGACCGAGTGCTGACATAAGGCAAGACGCTCCTCGGGGCGCGTCTTGCTAGGGCCACTCTCCTGGAGGCGCTCAGTCAGACCCAGTGCTTACATGTGGCAAGACACTCCTCGGGGCGCGTCTTGCTTGGGCCTCTCTCCTGGAGATGCTCAGTAAGACCCAGTGTTGACACGTGACAAGACGCTCCTCTGGGCGCGTCTTGCTTGGGCTTCTCTCATGGAGGCCCTCAGTCAGACCCATTGTTGATATGTGGCAAGACAGTCCTCGTGGCGCTTCTTGCTTGGGCCTCTCTCCTGGAGGCGCTCAGTCAGACCGAGTGCTGACATGTGGCAAGACGCTCCTCGGGCGCGTCTTGCTTGGGCTTCTCTCCTGGAGGCCCTCAGTCAGACCCATTGTTCACATGTGGCAAGACGCTCCTCGGGGTGCATCTTGCTTGGGCCTCTATCCTGGAGGCCCTCTGTCAGCCCCAGTGTTGACAAGTGTCAAGACGCTCCTCGGGGTGCGTCTTGCTTGGGCCTCTCTCCTGGAGGCGCTCAGTCAGAACGAGTGCTGACATGTGGCAAGACGCTCCTCGGGGCGCATCTTGCTTGGGCTTCTCTCCTGGAGGCCCTCAGTCAGACCCATTGTTGTCATGTGGCAAGACGCTCCTCGGGGCGCGTCTTGCTTGGAACTCTCTCCTGGAGGCGCTCAGTCAGACCGAGTGCTGACATAAGGCAAGACGCTCCTCGGGGCGCGTCTTGCTGGGGCCTCTCTCCTGGAGGCGCTCAGTCAGACCGAGTGCTGACATGTGGCAAGACACTCCTCGGGACGCGTCTTGCTTGGGCTTCTCTCCGGGAGGCCCTCAGTCAGACTCATTGTTGACATGTGGCAAGACGCTCCTCGGGGCGCGTCTTGCTTGGGCTTCTCTCCTGGAGGCGCTCAGTCAGACCCAGTGGTGACATGTGGCAAGACGCTCCTCGGGGCTGTCTTGCTTGGGCCTCTCTCCTGGAGACGCTCAGTCAGACCCAGTGTTGACACGTGACAAGACGCTCCTCGGGGCGCGTCTTGCTTGGGCTTCTCTCATGGAGGCCCTCAGTCAGACCCATTGTTGATATGTGGCAAGACGCTCCTCGGGGCGCGTCTTGCTTGGGCCTCTCTCCTGGAGTCGCTCAGTCAGGCCGAGTGCTGACATGTGACAAGACGCTCCTCGGGGCGCGTCTTGCTTGGGCTTCTCTCATGGAGGCCCTCAGTCAGACCCATTGTTGATATGTGGCAAGACGCTCCTCGGGGCGCGTCTTGCTTGGGCCTCTCTCCTGGAGGTGCTCAGTCAGACCGAGTGCTGACATGTGGCAAGACGCTCCTCAGGGCGCGTCTTGCTTGGGCTTCTCTCATGGAGGCCCTCAGTCAGACCCATTGTTGATATGTGGCAAGACGCTCCTCGGGGCGAGTCTTGCTTGGGCCTCTCTCCTGGAGGTGCTCAGTCAGACCCAGTGTTGACATGGTGCAAGACGCTCCTCGGGGCGCGTCTTGCTTGGGCTTCTCTCTTGGAGGCCCTCAGTCAGACCCATTGTTGACATGTGGCAAGATGCTCCCCGGGGCGCGTCTTGCTTGGGCTTCTCTCCTGGAGGCCCTCAGTCAGACCCATTGTTGACATGTGTCTAGACGCTCCTCGGGGCGCGTCGTGCTTGGGCCTCTCTCCTGGAGGCGCTCAGTCAGACCGAGTGCTGACATAAGGCAAGACGCTCCTCGGGGCGCGTCTTGCTGGGGCCTCTCTCCTGGAGGCGCTCAGTCAGACCCAGTGCTTACATGTGGCAAGACGCTCCTCGGGGCGCGTCTTGCTTGGGCCTCTCTCCTGGAGGCGCTCAGTCAGACCCATTGGTGACATGTGGCAAGACGCTCCTCGGGGCGCGTCTTGCTTGGGCCTCTCTCCTGGAGACGCTCAGTCAGAACCAGTGTTGACACGTGACAAGACGCTCCTCGGGGCGCGTCTTGCTTGGGCTTCTCTAATGGAGGCCCTCAGTCAGACCCATTGTTGATATGTGGCAAGACGCTCCTCGGGGCGCGTCTTGCTTGGGCCTCTCTCCTGGAGGCGCTCAGTCAGACCGAGTGCTGACATGTGGCAAGACGCTCCTCGGGGCGCGTCTTGCTTGGGCTTCTCTCATGGATGCCCTCAGTCAGAGCCATTGTTGATATGTGGCAAGACGCTCCTCTGGGCGAGTCTTGCTTGGGCCTCTCTCCTGGAGGTGCTCAGTCAGACCCAGTGTTGACATGGTGCAAGACGCTCCTCGGGGAGCATCTTGCTTGGGCTTCTGTCTTGGAGGATCTCAGTCAGACCCATTGTTGACATGTGGCAAGACGCTCCTTGGGGCGCGTCTTGCTTAGGCTTCTCTCCTGGAGGCCCTCACTCAGACCCATTGTTGACACGTGGCAAGACGCTCCTCGGGGCGCGTCTTGCTTGGGCCTCTCTCCTGGAGGCGCTCAGTCAGACCGAGTGCTGACATAAGGCAAGACGCTCCTCGGGGCGCGTCTTGCTAGGGCCACTCTCCTGGAGGCGCTCAGTCAGACCCAGTGCTTACATGTGGCAAGACACTCCTCGGGGCGCGTCTTGCTTGGGCCTCTCTCCTGGAGATGCTCAGTAAGACCCAGTGTTGACACGTGACAAGACGCTCCTCTGGGCGCGTCTTGCTTGGGCTTCTCTCATGGAGGCCCTCAGTCAGACCCATTGTTGATATGTGGCAAGACACTCCTCGTGGCGCTTCTTGCTTGGGCCTCTCTCCTGGAGGCGCTCAGTCAGAACGAGTGCTGACATGTGGCAAGACGCTCCTCGGGGCGCATCTTGCTTGGGCTTCTCTCCTGGAGGCCCTCAGTCAGACCCATTGTTGTCATGTGGCAAGACGCTCCTCGGGGCGCGTCTTGCTTGGAACTCTCTCCTGGAGGCGCTCAGTCAGACCGAGTGCTGACATAAGGCAAGACGCTCCTCGGGGCGCGTCTTGCTGGGGCCTCTCTCCTGGAGGCGCTCAGTCAGACCGAGTGCTGACATGTGGCAAGACACTCCTCGGGACGCGTCTTGCTTGGGCTTCTCTCCGGGAGGCCCTCAGTCAGACTCATTGTTGACATGTGGCAAGACGCTCCTCGGGGCGCGTCTTGCTTGGGCTTCTCTCCTGGAGGCGCTCAGTCAGACCCAGTGGTGACATGTGGCAAGACGCTCCTCGGGGCTGTCTTGCTTGGGCCTCTCTCCTGGAGACGCTCAGTCAGACCCAGTGTTGACACGTGACAAGACGCTCCTCGGGGCGCGTCTTGCTTGGGCTTCTCTCATGGAGGCCCTCAGTCAGACCCATTGTTGATATGTGGCAAGACGCTCCTCGGGGCGCGTCTTGCTTGGGCCTCTCTCCTGGAGTCGCTCAGTCAGGCCGAGTGCTGACATGTGACAAGACGCTCCTCGGGGCGCGTCTTGCTTGGGCTTCTCTCATGGAGGCCCTCAGTCAGACCCATTGTTGATATGTGGCAAGACGCTCCTCGGGGCGCGTCTTGCTTGGGCCTCTCTCCTGGAGGTGCTCAGTCAGACCGAGTGCTGACATGTGGCAAGACGCTCCTCAGGGCGCGTCTTGCTTGGGCTTCTCTCATGGAGGCCCTCAGTCAGACCCATTGTTGATATGTGGCAAGACGCTCCTCGGGGCGAGTCTTGCTTGGGCCTCTCTCCTGGAGGTGCTCAGTCAGACCCAGTGTTGACATGGTGCAAGACGCTCCTCGGGGCGCGTCTTGCTTGGGCTTCTCTCTTGGAGGCCCTCAGTCAGACCCATTGTTGACATGTGGCAAGATGCTCCCCGGGGCGCGTCTTGCTTGGGCTTCTCTCCTGGAGGCCCTCAGTCAGACCCATTGTTGACATGTGTCTAGACGCTCCTCGGGGCGCGTCGTGCTTGGGCCTCTCTCCTGGAGGCGCTCAGTCAGACCGAGTGCTGACATAAGGCAAGACGCTCCTCGGGGCGCGTCTTGCTGGGGCCTCTCTCCTGGAGGCGCTCAGTCAGACCCAGTGCTTACATGTGGCAAGACGCTCCTCGGGGCGCGTCTTGCTTGGGCCTCTCTCCTGGAGGCGCTCAGTCAGACCCATTGGTGACATGTGGCAAGACGCTCCTCGGGGCGCGTCTTGCTTGGGCCTCTCTCCTGGAGACGCTCAGTCAGAACCAGTGTTGACACGTGACAAGACGCTCCTCGGGGCGCGTCTTGCTTGGGCTTCTCTAATGGAGGCCCTCAGTCAGACCCATTGTTGATATGTGGCAAGACGCTCCTCGGGGCGCGTCTTGCTTGGGCCTCTCTCCTGGAGGCGCTCAGTCAGACCGAGTGCTGACATGTGGCAAGACGCTCCTCGGGGCGCGTCTTGCTTGGGCTTCTCTCATGGATGCCCTCAGTCAGAGCCATTGTTGATATGTGGCAAGACGCTCCTCTGGGCGAGTCTTGCTTGGGCCTCTCTCCTGGAGGTGCTCAGTCAGACCCAGTGTTGACATGGTGCAAGACGCTCCTCGGGGAGCATCTTGCTTGGGCTTCTGTCTTGGAGGATCTCAGTCAGACCCATTGTTGACATGTGGCAAGACGCTCCTTGGGGCGCGTCTTGCTTAGGCTTCTCTCCTGGAGGCCCTCACTCAGACCCATTGTTGACACGTGGCAAGACGCTCCTCGGGGCGCGTCTTGCTTGGGCCTCTCTCCTGGAGGCGCTCAGTCAGACCGAGTGCTGACATAAGGCAAGACGCTCCTCGGGGCGCGTCTTGCTAGGGCCACTCTCCTGGAGGCGCTCAGTCAGACCCAGTGCTTACATGTGGCAAGACACTCCTCGGGGCGCGTCTTGCTTGGGCCTCTCTCCTGGAGATGCTCAGTAAGACCCAGTGTTGACACGTGACAAGACGCTCCTCTGGGCGCGTCTTGCTTGGGCTTCTCTCATGGAGGCCCTCAGTCAGACCCATTGTTGATATGTGGCAAGACACTCCTCGTGGCGCTTCTTGCTTGGGCCTCTCTCCTGGAGGCGCTCAGTCAGACCGAGTGCTGACATGTGGCAAGACGCTCCTCGGGCGCGTCTTGCTTGGGCTTCTCTCCTGGAGGCCCTCAGTCAGACCCATTGTTCACATGTGGCAAGACGCTCCTCGGGGTGCATCTTGCTTGGGCCTCTATCCTGGAGGCCCTCTGTCAGCCCCAGTGTTGACAAGTGTCAAGACGCTCCTCGGGGTGCGTCTTGCTTGGGCCTCTCTCCTGGAGGCGCTCAGTCAGAACGAGTGCTGACATGTGGCAAGACGCTCCTCGGGGCGCATCTTGCTTGGGCTTCTCTCCTGGAGGCCCTCAGTCAGACCCATTGTTGTCATGTGGCAAGACGCTCCTCGGGGCGCGTCTTGCTTGGAACTCTCTCCTGGAGGCGCTCAGTCAGACCGAGTGCTGACATAAGGCAAGACGCTCCTCGGGGCGCGTCTTGCTGGGGCCTCTCTCCTGGAGGCGCTCAGTCAGACCGAGTGCTGACATGTGGCAAGACACTCCTCGGGACGCGTCTTGCTTGGGCTTCTCTCCGGGAGGCCCTCAGTCAGACTCATTGTTGACATGTGGCAAGACGCTCCTCGGGGCGCGTCTTGCTTGGGCTTCTCTCCTGGAGGCGCTCAGTCAGACCCAGTGGTGACATGTGGCAAGACGCTCCTCGGGGCTGTCTTGCTTGGGCCTCTCTCCTGGAGACGCTCAGTCAGACCCAGTGTTGACACGTGACAAGACGCTCCTCGGGGCGCGTCTTGCTTGGGCTTCTCTCATGGAGGCCCTCAGTCAGACCCATTGTTGATATGTGGCAAGACGCTCCTCGGGGCGCGTCTTGCTTGGGCCTCTCTCCTGGAGTCGCTCAGTCAGGCCGAGTGCTGACATGTGGCAAGACACTCCTCGGGACGCGTCTTGCTTGGGCTTCTCTCCTGGAGGCCCTCAGTCAGACTCATTGTTGACATGTGGCAAGACGCTCCTCGGGGCACGTCTTGCTTGGGCCTCGCTCCTGGAGGCGCTCAGTCAGACCCAGTGGTGACATGTGGCCAGAAGCTCCTCAGGGCGCGTCTTGCTTGGGCCTCTCTCCTGGAGACGCTCAGTCAGACCCAGTGTTGACACGTGACAAGACGCTCCTCGGGGCGTGTCTTGCTTGGGCTTCTCTCATGGAGGCCCTCAGTCAGACCCATTGTTGATATGTGGCAAGACGCTCCTCGGGGCGCGTCTTGCTTGGGCCTCTCTCCTGGAGGCGCTCAGTCAGACCGAGTGCTGACATGTGGCAAGACGCTCCTCGGGGCGCGTCTTGCTTGGGCTTCTCTCATGGAGGCCCTCAGTCAGACCCATTGTTGATATGTGGCAAGACGCTCCTCGGGGCGAGTCTTGCTTGGGCCTCTCTCCTGGAGGTGCTCAGTCAGATCCAGTGTTGACATGGTGCAAGACGCTCCTCGGGGCGCGTCTTGCTTAGGCTTCTCTCTTGGAGGCCCTCAGTCAGACCCATTGTTGACATGTGGCAAGACGCTCCTCGGGGCGCGTCTTGCTTGGGCTTCTCTCCTGGAAGCCCTCAGTCAGACCCATTGTTGACATGTGGCAAGACGCTCCTCGGGGCGCGTCTTGCTTGGGCCTCTCTCCTGGAGGCGCTCAGTCAGACCCAGTGGTGACATAAGGCAAGACGCTCCTCGGGGCGCGTCTTGCTGGGGCCTCTCTCCTGGAGGCGCTCAGTCAGACCCAGTGCTTACATGTGGCAAGACGCTCCTCGGGGCGCGTCTTGCTTGGGCCTCTCTCCTGGAGGCGCTCAGTCAGACCCAGTGGTGACATGTGGCAAGACGCTCTTCGGGGCGCGTCTTGCTTGAGCCTCTCTCCTGGAGATGCTCAGTCAGAACCAGTGTTGACACGTGACAAGACGCTCCACGGGGCGCGTCTTGCTTGGGCTTCTCTCATGGAGGCCCTCAGTCAGACCCATTGTTGATATGTGGGAAGACGCTCCTCGGGGCGCGTCTTGCTTGGGCCTCTCTCCTGGAGGCGCTCAGTCAGACCTAGTGCTGACATGTGGCATGACGCTCCTCGGGGCGCGTCTTGCTTGGGCTTCTCTCCTGGAGGCACTCAGTCAGACCCATTGTTTACATGTGGCAAGATGCTCCTTGGGGCGCATCTTGCTTGGGCCTCTCTCCTGGAGGCCCTCTGTAAGCTCCAGTGTTGACATGTGTCAAGACGCTCCTCGGGGTGCGTCTTGCTTGGGCCTCTCTCCTGGAGGCGCTCAGTCAGACCGAGTGCTGACATAAGGCAAGACGCTCCTCGGGGCGCGTCTTGCTGGGGCCTCTCTCCTGGATGCGCTCAGTCAGACCCAGTGCTTACATGTGGCAAGACGCTACTCGGGGCGCGTCTTGCTTGGGCCTCTCTCCTGGAGGCGCTCAGTCAGACCCAGTGGTGACATGTGACAAGACGCTCCTCGGGGCGCGTCTTGCTGGGGCTTCTCTCCTGGAGGCGTTCAGTCAGACCGAGTGCTGACATGTGGCAAGACGCTCCTCGGGGCGCGTCTTGCTTGGGCTTCTCTCCTGGAGGCCCTCAGTCAGATTCATTGTTGACATGTGGCAAGACGCTGCTCGGGGCGCGTCTTGCTTGGGCCTCTCTCCTGGAGGCGCACAGACAGACAGAGTGCTGACATGTGGCAAGACGCTCCTTGGGGCGTGTCTTGCTTGGGCTTCTCTCCTGGAGGCCCTAAGTTCAGACCCATTGTTGACATGTGGCAAGACGCTCCTCGGGGCGCGTCTTGCTTGGGCTTCTCTCCTCGAGGCCCTCAGTCAGACTCATTGTTGACATGTGGCAAGACGCTCCTCGGGGCGCGTTTTGCTTGGGCCTCTCTCCTGGAGGCGCTCAGTCAGACCCAGTGGTGACATGTGACAAGACGCTCCTCGGGGCGCGTCTTGCTTGGGCTTCTCTCATGGAGGCCCTCAGTCAGACCCATTGTTGATATGTGGCAAGACGCTCCTCGGGGCGAGTCTTGCTTGGGCCTCTCTCCTGGAGGTGCTCAGTCAGACCCAGTGTTGACATGGTGCAAGACGCTCCTCGGGGCGCGTCTTGCTTGGGCTTCTCTCTTGGAGGCCCTCAGTCAGACCCATTGTTGACATGTGGCAAGACGCTCCCCGGGGCGCGTCTTGCTTGGGCTTCTCTCCTGGAGGCCCTCAGTCAGACCCATTGTTGACATGTGGCTAGACGCTCCTCGGGGCGCGTCTTGCTTGGGCCTCTCTCCTGGAGGCGCTCAGTCAGACCCAGTGGTGACATGTGGCAAGACGCTCCTCGGGGCGCGTCTTGCTTGGGCCTCTCTCCTGGAGACGCTCAGTCAGAACCAGTGTTGACACGTGACAAGACGCTCCTCGGGGCGCGTCTTGCTTGGGCTTCTCTAATGGAGGCCCTCAGTCAGACCCATTGTTGATATGTGGCAAGACGCTCCTCGGGGTGCGTCTTGCTTGGGCCTCTCTCCTGGAGGCGCTCAGTCAGACCGAGTGCTGACATGTGGCAAGACGCTCCTCGGGGCGCGTCTTGCTTGGGCTTCTCTCATGGATGCCCTCAGTCAGAGCCATTGTTGATATGTGGCAAGACGCTCCTCTGGGCGAGTCTTGCTTGGGCCTCTCTCCTGGAGGTGCTCAGTCAGACCCAGTGTTGACATGGTGCAAGACGCTTCTCGGGGCGCATCTTGCTTGGGCTTCTCTCCTGGAGGCCCTCAGTCAGACCCATTGTTGTCATGTGGCAAGACGCTCCTCGGGGCGCGTCTTGCTTGGAACTCTCTCCTGGAGGCGCTCAGTCAGACCGAGTGCTGACATAAGGCAAGACGCTCCTCGGGGCGCGTCTTGCTGGGGCCTCTCTCCTGGAGGCGCTCAGTCAGACCGAGTGCTGACATGTGGCAAGACACTCCTCGGGACGCGTCTTGCTTGGGCTTCTCTCCGGGAGGCCCTCAGTCAGACTCATTGTTGACATGTGGCAAGACGCTCCTCGGGGCGCGTCTTGCTTGGGCTTCTCTCCTGGAGGCGCTCAGTCAGACCCAGTGGTGACATGTGGCAAGACGCTCCTCGGGGCGCGTCTTGCTTGGGCCTCTCTCCTGGAGACGCTCAGTCAGACCCAGTGTTGACACGTGACAAGACGCTCCTCGGGGCGCGTCTTGCTTGGGCTTCTCTCATGGAGGCCCTCAGTCAGACCCATTGTTGATATGTGGCAAGACGCTCCTCGGGGCGCGTCTTGCTTGGGCCTCTCTCCTGGAGTCGCTCAGTCAGGCCGAGTGCTGACATGTGGCAAGACACTCCTCGGGACGCGTCTTGCTTGGGCTTCTCTCCTGGAGGCCCTCAGTCAGACTCATTGTTGACATGTGGCAAGACGCTCCTCGGGGCACGTCTTGCTTGGGCCTCTCTCCTGGAGGCGCTCAGTCAGACCCAGTGGTGACATGTGGCCAGAAGCTCCTCAGGGCGCGTCTTGCTTGGGCCTCTCACCTGGAGGCGCTCATTCAGACCGAGTGCTGACATGTGGCAAGACACTCCTCGGGACGCGTCTTGCTTGGGCTTCTCTCCTGGAGGCCCTCAGTCAGACTCATTGTTGACATGTGGCAAGACGCTCCTCGGGGCGCGTCTTGCTTGGGCCTCTCTCCTGGAGGCACTCAGTCAGACCGAGTGGTGACATGTGGCAAGACGCTCCTCGGGGCGCGTCTTGCTTGGGCCTCTCTCCTGGAGACGCTCAGTCAGACCCAGTGTTGACACGTGACAAGACGCTCCTCGGGGCGTGTCTTGCTTGGGCTTCTCTCATGGAGGCCCTCAGTCAGACCCATTGTTGATATGTGGCAAGACGCTCCTCGGGGCGCGTCTTGCTTGGGCCTCTCTCCTGGAGGCGCTCAGTCAGACCGAGTGCTGACATGTGGCAAGACGCTCCTCGGGGCGCGTCTTGCTTGGGCTTCTCTCATGGAGGCCCTCAGTCAGACCCATTGTTGATATGTGGCAAGACGCTCCTCGGGGCGAGTCTTGCTTGGGCCTCTCTCCTGGAGGTGCTCAGTCAGACCCAGTGCTTACATGTGGCAAGACGCTCCTCGGGGCGCGTCTTGCTTGGGCCTCTCTCCTGGAGGCGCTCAGTCAGACCCAGTGGTGACATGTGGCAAGACGCTCTTCGGGGCGCGTCTTGCTTGAGCCTCTCTCCTGGAGATGCTCAGTCAGAACCAGTGTTGACACGTGACAAGACGCTCCTCGGGGCGCGTCTTGCTTGGGCTTCTCTCATGGAGGCCCTCAGTCAGACCCATTGTTGATATGTGGCAAGACGCTCCTCGGGGCGCGTCTTGCTTGGGCCTCTCTCCTGGAGGCGCTCAGTCAGACCTAGTGCTGACATGTGGCATGACCCTCCTCGGGGCGCGTCTTGCTTGGGCTTCTCTCCTGGAGGCACTCAGTCAGACCCATTGTTTACATGTGGCAAGATGCTCCTTGGGGCGCATCTTGCTTGGGCCTCTCTCCTGGAGGACCTCTGTCAGCCCCAGTGTTGACATGTGTCAAGACGCTCCTCGGGGTGCGTCTTGCTTGGGCCTCTCTCCTGGAGGCGCTCAGTCAGACCGAGTGCTGACATGTGGCAAGACGCTCCTCGGGGCGCGTCTTGCTTGGGCTTCTCTCCTGGAGGCCCTCAGTCAGACCCATTGTTGTCATGTGGCAAGACGCTCCTCGGGGCGCGTCTTGCTTGGAACTCTCTCCTGGAGGCGCTCAGTCAGACCGAGTGCTGACATAAGGCAAGACGCTGCTCGGGGCGCGTCTTGCTGGGGCCTCTCTCCTGGAGGCGCTCAGTCAGACCCAGTGCTTACATGTGGCAAGACGCTCCTCGGGGCGCGTCTTGCTGGGGCTTCTCTCCTGGAGGCGTTCAGTCAGACCGAGTGCTGACATGTGGCAAGACACTCCTCGGGACGCGTCTTGCTTGGGCTTCTCTCCTGGAGGCCCTCAGTCAGACTCATTGTTGACATGTGGCAAGACGCTCCTCGGGGCGCGTCTTGCTTGGGCTTCTCTCCTGGAGGCGTTCAGTCAGACCCAGTGGTGACATGTGGCAAGACGCTCCTCGGGGCGCGTCTTGCTTGGGCCTCTCTCCTGGAGACGCTCAGTCAGACCCAGTGTTGACACGTGACAAGACTCTCCTCGGGGCGCGTCTTGCTTGGGCTTCTCTCATGGAGGCCCTCAGTCAGACCCATTGTTGATATGTGGCAAGACGCTCCTCGGGGCGCGTCTTGCTTGGGCCTCTCTCCTGGAGGCGCTCAGTCAGGCCGAGTGCTGACATGTGGCAAGACACTCCTCGGGACGTGTCTTGCTTGGGCTTCTCTCCTGGAGGCCCTCAGTCAGACTCATTGTTGACATGTGGCAAGACGCTCCTCGGGGCGCGTCTTGCTTGGGCCTCTCTCCTGAAGGCGCTCATTCAGACCGAGTGCTGACATGTGGCAAGACACTCCTCGGGACGCGTCTTGCTTGGGCTTCTCTCCTGGAGGCCCTCAGTCAGACTCATTGTTGACATGTGGCAAGACGCTCCTCGGGGCGCGTCTTGCTTGGGCCTCTCTCCTCCAGGCACTCAGTCAGACCGAGTGGTGACATGTGGCAAGACGCTCCTCGGGGCGCATCTTGCTTTGGCCTCTCTCCTGGAGACGCTCAGTCAGACCCAGTGTTGACACGTGACAAGACGCTCCTCGGGGCGCGTCTTGCTTGGGCTTCTCTCATGGAGGCCCTCAGTCAGACCCATTGTTGATATGTGGCAAGACGCTCCTCGGGGCGCGTCTTGCTTGGGCCTCTCTCCTGGAGGCGCTCAGTCAGACCGAGTGCTGACATGTGGCAAGACGCTCCTCGGGGCGCGTCTTGCTTGGGCTTCTCTCATGGAGGCCCTCAGTCAGACCCATTGTTGATATGTGGCAAGACGCTCCTCGGGGCGAGTCTTGCTTGGGCCTCTCTCCTGGAGGTGCTCAGTCAGACCCAGTGTTGACATGGTGCAAGACGCTCCTCGGGGCGCGTCTTGCTTGGGCTTCTCTCCTGGAGGCCCTCAGTCAGACCCATTGTTGACATGTGGCAAGACGCTCCTCGGGGCGCGTCTTGCTTGGGCCTCTCTCCTGGAGGCGCTCAGTCAGACCGAGTGCTGACATAAGGCAAGACGCTCCTCGGGGCGCATCTTGCTGGGGCCTCTCTCCTGGAGGCGCTCAGTCAGACCAAGTGCTTACATGTGGCAAGACGCTCCTCGGGGCGCGTCTTGCTTGGGCCTCTCTCCTGGAGGCGCTCAGTCAGACCCAGTGGTGACATGTGGCAAGACGCTCTTCGGGGCGCGTCTTTCTTAAGCCTCTCTCCTGGAGATGCTCAGTCAGACCCAGTGTTGACACGTGACAAGACGCTACTCGGGGCGCGTCTTGCTTGGTCTTCTCTCATGGAGGCCCTCAGTCAGACCCATTGTTGATATGTGGCAAGACGCTCCTCGGGGCGCGTCTTGCTTGGGCCTCTCTCCTGGAGGCGCTCAGTCAGACCGAGTGCTGACATGTGGCAAGACGCTCCTCGGGGCGCGTCTTGCTTGGGCTTCTCTCCTGGAGGCCCTCAGTCAGACCCATTGTTTACATGTGGCAAGACGCTCCTTGGGGCGCATCTTGCTTGGGCCTCTGTCCTGGAGGCCCTCTGTCATCCCCAGTGTTGACATGTGTCAAGACGCTCCTCGGGGTGCGTCTTGCTTGGGCCTCTCTCCTGGAGGCGCTCAGTCAGACCGAGTGCTGACATGTGGCAAGAAGCTCCTCGGGGCGCGTCTTGCTTGGGCTTCTCTCCTGGAGGCCCTCAGTTAGACCCATTGTTGACATGTGGCAAGACGCTCCTCGGGGCGCGTCTTGTTTGTGCTTCTCTCCTGGAGGCCCTCAGTCAGACCCATTGTTTACATGTGGCAAGACGCTCCTCGGGGTGCATCTTGCTTGGGCCTCTCTCCTGGAGGCCCTCTGTCAGCCCCAGTGTTGACATGTGTCAAAACGCTCCTCGGGGCGCGTCTTGCTGGGGCCTCTCTCCTGGAGGCGCTCAGTCAGACCCAGTGCTGACATGTGGTAAGACGCTCCTCGGGGCGCGTCTTGCTGGGGCTTCTCTCCTGGAGGCGCTCAGTCAGACCCAGTGCTTACATGTGGCAAGACGCTCCTCGGGGCGCGTCTTGCTTGGGCCTCTCTCCTGGAGGTGCTCAGTCAGACCCAGGTGTGACATGTGGCAAGACGCTCCTCGGGGCGCGTCTTGCTTGGGCCTCTCTCCTGGAGACGCTCAGTCAGACCCAGAGTTGACACGTGGCAAGACGCTCCTCGGGGCGCGTCTTGCTTGGGCCTCTCTCCTGGAGGCGCTCAGTCAGACCCAGTGGTGACAAGTGGCAAGACGCTCCTCGGGGCGCGTCTTGCTTGGGCTTCTCTCATGGAGGCCCTCAGTCAGACCCATTGTTGATATGTGGCAAGACGCTCCTCGGGGCGCGTCTTGCTTGGGCCTCTCTCCTGGAGGCGCTCAGTCAGACCGAGTGCTGACATGTGGCAAGACGCTGCTCGGGGCGCGTCTTGCTTGGGCTTCTCTCCTGGAGGCCCTGAGTCAGACCCATTGTTTACATGTGGCAAGACGCTCCTTTGGGTGCATCTTGCTTGGGCTTCTCTCCTGGAGGCCCTCAGTCAGACCCAGTGGTGACATGTAGCAAGACGCTCTTCGGGGCGCGTCTTGCTTGAGCCTCTCTCCTGGAGATGCTCAGTCAGACCCAGTGTTGACACGTGACAAGACGCTCCTCGGGGCGCGTCTTGCTTGGGCTTCTCTCATGGAGGCCCTCAGTCAGACCCATTGTTGATATGTGGCAAGACGCTCCTCGGGGCGCGTCTTGCTTGGGCCTCTCTCCTGGAGGCGCTCAGTCAGACCGAGTGCTGACATGTGGCAAGACGCTCCTCGGGGCGCGTCTTGCTTGGGCTTCTCTCCTGGAGGCCCTCAGTCAGACCCATTGTTTACAAGTGGCAAGACGCTCCTTGGGGCGCATCTTGCTTGGGCCTCTCTCCTGGAGGCCCTCTGTCAGCCCCAGTGTTGACATGTGTCAAGACGCTCCTCGGGGTGCGTCTTGCTTGGGCCTCTCTCCTGGAGGCGCTCAGTCAGACCGAGTGCTGAAATGTGGCAAGACGCTCCTCGGGGCGCGTTTTGCTTGGGCTTCTCTCCTGGAGGCCCTCAGTCAGACCCATTGTTGACATGTGGCAAGACGCTCCTCGGGGCGCGTCTTGCTTTTGCTTCTCTCCTGGAGGCCCTCAGTCAGACCCATTGTTTACATTTGGCAAGACGCTCCTCGGGGCGCATCTTGCTTGGGCCTCTCTCCTGGAGGCCCTATGTCAGCCCCAGTGTTGACATGTGTCAAGACGCTCCTCGGGGCGCGTCTTGCTGGGGCCTCTCTCCTGGAGGCGCTCAGTCAGACCCAGTGCTTACATGTGGCAAGACGCTCCTCGGGGCGCGTCTTGCTGGGGCTTCTCTCCTGGAGGCGTTCAGTCAGACCGAGTGCTGACAAGTGGCAAGACGCTCCTCGGGGCGCGTCTTGCTGGGGCTTCTCTCCTGGAGGTGCTCAGTCAGACCCAGTGCTTACATGTGGCAAGACGCTCCTCGGGGCGCTTCTTGATTGGGCCTCTCTCCTGGAGGCGCTCAGTCAGACCCAGTGGTGACATGTGGCAAGACGCTCCTCGGGGCGCGTCTTGCTTGGGCCTCTCTCCTGGAGACGCTCAGTCAGACCCAGTGTTGACACGTGGCAAGACGCTCCTCGGGGCGCGTCTTGCTTGGGCTTCTCTCCTGGAGGCGTTCAGTCAGACCGAGTGCTGACATGTGGTAAGACGCTCCTCGGGGCGCGTCTTGCTTGGGCTTCTCTCCTGGAGGCCCTCAGTCAGACCCATTGTTGACATGTGGCAAGACGCTCCTCGGGGCGCGTCTTGCTTTTGCTTCTCTCCTGGAGGCCCTCAGTCAGACCCATTGTTTACATGTGGCAAGACGCTCCTCGGGGCGCATCTTGCTTGGGCCTCTCTCCTGGAGGCCCTATGTCAGCCCCAGTGTTGACATTTGTCAAGACGCTCCTCGGGGCGCGTCTTGCTGGGGCCTCTCTTCTGGAGGCGCTCAGTCAGACCCAGTGCTTACATGTGGAAAGACGCTCCTCGGGGCGCGTCTTGCTGGGGCTTCTCTCCTGGAGGCGTTCAGTCAGACCGAGTGCTGACAAGTGGCAAGACGCTCCTCGGGGCGCGTCTTGCTTGGGCTTCTCTCCTGGAGGCGTTCAGTCAGACCGAGTGCTGACATGTGGTAAGACGCTCCTCGGGGCGCGTCTTGCTGGGGCTTCTCTCCTGGAGGCGCTCAGTCAGACCCAGTGCTTACATGTGGCAAGACGCTCCTCGGGGCGCTTCTTGATTGGGCCTCTCTCCTGGAGGCGCTCAGTCAGACCCAGTGGTGACATGTGGCAAGACGCTCCTCGGGGCGCGTCTTGCTTGGGCCTCTCTCCTGGAGACGCTCAGTCAGACCCATTGTTGACACGTGGCAAGACGCTCCTCGGGGCGCGTCTTGCTTGGGCCTCTCTCCTGGAGGCGCTCAGTCAGGCCGAGTGCTGACATGTGGCAAGACACTCCTCGGGACGCGTCTTGCTTGGGCTTCTCTCCTGGAGGCACTCAGTCAGACTCATTGTTGACATGTGGCAAGACGCTCCTCGGGGCGCGTCTTGCTTGGGCCTCTCTCCTGGAGGTGCTCAGTCAGACCCAGTGGTGACATGTGGCAAGAAGCTCCTCAGGGCGCGTCTTGCTTGGGCCTCTCTCCTGGAGACGCTCAGTCAGACCCAGTGTTGACACGTGACAAGACGCTCCTCGGGGCGCGTCTTGCTTGGGCTTCTCTCATGGAGGCCCTCAGTCAGACCCATTGTTGATATGTGGCAAGACGCTCCTCGGGGCGCGTCTTGCTTGGGCCTCTCTCCTGGAGGCGCTCATTCAGACCGAGTGCTGACATGTGGCAAGACACTCCTCGGGACGCGTCTTGCTTGGGCTTCTCTCCTGGAGGCCCTCAGTCAGACCCATTGTTGATATGTGGCAAGACGCTCCTCTTGGCGCGTCTTGCTTGGGCCTCTCTCCTGGAGGCGCTCAGTCAGACCGAGTGCTGACATGTGGCAAGACGCTCCTCGGGGCGCGTCTTTCTTGGGCTTCTCTCATGGAAGCCCTCAGTCAGACCCATTGTTGATATGTGGCAAGACGCTCCTCGGGGCGAGTCTTTCTTGGGCTTCTCTCCGGGAGGCCCTCAGTCAGACTCATTGTTGACATGTGGCAAGACGCTCCTCGGGGCGCATCTTGCTTGGGCTTCTCTCCTGGAGGCGCTCAGTCAGACCCAGTGGTGACATGTGGCAAGACGCTCCTCGGGGCGCGTCTTGCTTGGGCCTCTCTCCTGGAGACGCTCAGTCAGACCCAGTGTTGACACGTGACAAGACGCTCCTCGGGGCGCGTCTTGCTTGGGCCTCTCTCCTGGAGGCGCTCAGTCAGACCCAGTGGTGACATGTGGCAAGAAGCTCCTCAGGGCGCGTCTTGCTTGGGCCTCTCTCCTGGAGACGCTGAGTCAGACCCAGTGTTGACACGTGACAAGACGCTCCTCGGGGCGCGTCTTGCTTGGGCTTCTCTCATGGAGGCCCTCAGTCAGACCCATTGTTGATATGTGGCAAGACGCTCCTCGGGGCGCGTCTTGCTTGGGCCTCTCTCCTGGAGGCGCTCATTCAGACCGAGTGCTGACATGAGGCAAGACACTCCTCGGGACGCGTCTTGCTTGGGCTTCTCTCCTGGAGGCCCTCAGTCAGACTCATTGTTGACATGTGGCAAGACGCTCCTCGGGGCGCGTCTTGCTTGGGCCTCTCTCCTGGAGGCACTCAGTCAGACCGAGTGGTGACATGTGGCAAGACGCTCCTCGGGGCACGTCTTGCTTGGGCCTCTCTCCTGGAGACGCTCAGTCAGACCCAGTGTTGACACGTGACAAGACGCTCCTCGGGGCGCGTCTTGCTTGGGCTTCTCTCATGGAGGCCCTCAGTCAGACCCATTGTTGATATGTGGCAAGACGCTCCTCTGGGCGCGTCTTGCTTGGGCCTCTCTCCTGGAGGCGCTCAGTCAGACCGAGTGCTGACATGTGGCAAGACGCTCCTCGGGGCGCGTCTTTCTTGGGCTTCTCTCATGGAGGCCCTCAGTCAGACCCATTGTTGATATGTGGCAAGACGCTCCTCGGGGCGAGTCTTTCTTGGGCTTCTCTCCGGGAGTCCCTCAGTCAGACTCATTGTTGACATGTGGCAAGAAGCTCCTCAGGGCGCGTCTTGCTTGGGCCTCTCTCCTGAAGACGCTCAGTCAGACCCAGTGTTGACACGTGACAAGACGCTCCTCGGGGCGTGTCTTGCTTGGGCTTCTCTCATGGAGGCCCTCAGTCAGACCCATTGTTGATATGTGGCAAGACGCTCCTCGGGGCGCGTCTTGCTTGGGCCTCTCTCCTGGAGGCGCTCAGTCAGACCGAGTGCTGACATGTGGCAAGACGCTCCTCGGGGAGGCGTCTTGCTCGGGCTTCTCTCATGGAGGCCCTCAGTCAGACCCATTGTTGATATGTGGCAAGACGCTCCTCGGGGCGAGTCTTGCTTGGGCCTCTCTCCTGGAGGTGCTCAGTCAGACCCAGTGTTGACATGGTGCAAGACGCTCCTCGGGGCGCATCTTGCTTAGGCTTCTCTCTTGGAGGCCCTCAGTCAGACCCATTGTTGACATACGGCAAGACGCTCCTCGGGGCGCGTCTTGCTTGGGCTTCTCTCCTGGAAGCCCTCAGTCAGACCCATTGTTGACATGTGGCAAGACGCTCCTCGGGGCGCGTCTTGCTTGGGCCTCTCTCCTGGAGGCGCTCAGTCAGACCGAGTGCTGACATAAGGCAAGACGCTCCTCGGGGCGCGTCTTGCTGGGGCCTCTCTCCTGGAGGCGCTCAGTCAGACCCAGTGCTTACATGTGGCAAGACGCTCCTCGGGGCGCGTCTTGCTTGGGCCTCTCTCCTGGAGGCGCTCAGTCAGACCCAGTGGTGACATGTGGCAAGACGCTCGTCGGGGCGCGTCTTGCTTGAACCTCTCTCCTGGAGATGCTCAGTCAGAACCAGTGTTGACACGTGACAAGACGCTCCTCGGGGCGCGTCTTGCTTGGGCTTCTCTCATGGAGGCCCTCAGTCAGACCCATTGTTGATATGTGGCAAGACGCTCCTCGGGGCGCGTCTTGCTTGGGCTTCTCTCCTGGAGGCACTCAGTCAGACCCATTGTTTACATGTGGCAAGATGCTCCTTGGGGCGCATCTTGCTTGGGCCTCTCTCCTGGAGGACCTCTGTCAGCCCCAGTGTTGACTTGTGTCAAGACGCTCCTCGGGGTGCGTCTTGCTTGGGCCTCTCTCCTGGAGGCGCTCAGTCAGACCGAGTGCTGACATGTGGCAAGACGCTCCTCGGGCGCGTCTTGCTTGGGCTTCTCTCCTGGAGGCCCTCAGTCAGACCCATTGTTGACATGTGGCAAGACGCTCCTCGGGGCGCGTCTTGCTTGGGCTTCTCTCCTGGAGGCCCTCAGTCAGACCCATTGTTCACATGTGACAAGACGCTCCTCGGGGCGCATCTTGCTTGGGCCTCTCTCCTGGAGGCCCTCTGTCAGCCCCAGTGTTGACATGTGTCAAGACGCTCCTCGGGGTGCGTCTTGCTTGGGCCTCTCTCCTGGAGGCGCTCAGTCAGACCGAGTGCTGACATGTGGCAAGACGCTCCTCGGGGCGCGTCTTGCTTGGGCTTCTCTCCTGGAGGCCCTCAGTCAGACCCATTGTTGACATGTGGCAAGACGCACCGCGGGGAGCGTCTTGCTTGGGCCTCTCTCCTGGAGGCGCTCAGTCAGACCGAGTGCTGACATAAGGCAAGACGCTCCTCGGGGCGCGTCTTGCTGGGGCCTCTCTCCTGGAGGCGCTCAGTCAGACCCAGTGCTTACATGTGGCAAGACGCTCCTCGGGGCGTGTCTTGCTGGGGCTTCTCTCCTGGAGGCGTTCAGTCAGACCGAGTGCTGACATGTGGCAAGACGCTCCTCGGGGCGCGTCTTGCTTGGGCTTCTCTCCTGGAGGAGTTCAGTCAGACCGAGTGCTGACATGTGGTAAGACGCTCCTCGGGGCGCGTCTTGCTGGGGCTTCTCTCCTGGAGGCGCTCAGTCAGACCCAGTGCTTACATGTGGCAAGACGCTCCTCGGGGCGCGTCTTGCTTGGGCCTCTCTCCTGGAGGCGCTCAGTCAGACCCAGTGCTGACATGTGGCAAGACGCTCCTCGGGGCGCGTCTTGCTTGGGCCTCTCTCCTGGAGACGCTCAGTCAGACCCAGTGTTGACACGTGGCAAGACGCTCCTCGGGGCGCGTCTTACTTGGGCCTCTCTCCTGGAGGCGCTCAGTCAGACCCAGTGGTGACACGTGGCAAGACGCTCCTCGGGGCGCGTCTTGCTTGGGCTTCTCTCATGGAGGCCCTCAGTCAGACCCATTGTTGACATGTGGCAAGACGCACCGCGGGGAGCGTCTTGCTTGGGCCTCTCTCCTGGAGGCGCTCAGTCAGACCGAGTGCTGACATAAGGCAAGACGCTCCTCGGGGCGCGTCTTGCTGGGGCCTCTCTCCTGGAGGCGCTCAGTCAGACCCAGTGCTTACATGTGGCAAGACGCTCCTCGGGGCGTGTCTTGCTGGGGCCTCTCTCCTGGAGGCGTTCAGTCAGACCGAGTGCTGACATGTGGCAAGACGCTCCTCGGGGCGCGTCTTGCTTGGGCTTCTCTCCTGGAGGCGTTCAGTCAGACCGAGTGCTGACATGTGGTAAGACGCTCCTCGGGGCGCGTCTTGCTGGGGCTTCTCTCCTGGAGGCGCTCAGTCAGACCCAGTGCTTACATGTGGCAAGACGCTCCTCGGGGCGCGTCTTGCTTGGGCCTCTCTCCTGGAGGCGCTCAGTCAGACCCAGTGCTGACATGTGGCAAGACGCTCCTCGGGGCGCGTCTTGCTTGGGCCTCTCTCCTGGAGACGCTCAGTCAGACCCAGTGTTGACACGTGGCAAGACGCTCCTCGGGGCGCGTCTTACTTGGGCCTCTCTCCTGGAGGCGCTCAGTCAGACCCAGTGGTGACACGTGGCAAGACGCTCCTCGGGGCGCGTCTTGCTTGGGCTTCTCTCATGGAGGCCCTCAGTCAGACCCATTGTTTACATGTGGCAAGACGCTCCTTTGGGCGCATGTTGCTTGGGCTTCTCTCCTGGAGGCCCTCAGTCAGACCCATTGTTGACATGTGGCAAGACGCTCCTCGGGGCGCGTCTTGCTTGGGCCTCTCTCCTGGAGGCGCTCAGTCAGACCGAGTGCTGACATAAGGCAAGACGCTCCTCGGGGCGCGTCTTGCTGGGGCCTCTCTCCTGGAGGCGCTCAGTCAGACCCAGTGCTTACATGTGGCAAGACGCTCTTCGGGGCGCGTCTTGCTGGGGCTTCTCTCCTGGAGGCGTTCAGTCAGACCGAGTGCTGACATGTGGCAAGACGCTCCTCGGGACGCGTCTTGCTTGGGCTTCTCTCCTGGAGGCCCTCAGTCAGACTCATTGTTGACATGTGGCAAGACGCTCCTCGGGGCGCGTCTTGCTTGGGCCTCTCTCCTGGAGGCGCTCAGTCAGACCCAGTGGTGACATGTGGCAAGACGCTCCTCGGGGCGCGTCTTGCTTGGGCCTCTCTCATGGAGGCCCTCAGTGGGACCCATTGTTGACATGTGGCAAGACGCTCCTCGGGGCGCGTCTTGCTTGGGCCTCTCTCATGGAGGCGCTCAGTCAGACCGAGTGCTGACATAAGGCAAGACGCTCCTCGGGGCGCGTCTTGCTGGGGCCTCTCTCCTGGAGGCGCTCAGTCAGACCCAGTGCTTACATGTGGCAAGACGCTCCTCGGGGTGTGTCTTGCTGGGGCTTCTCTCCTGGAGGCGTTCAGTCAGACCGAGTGCTGACATGTGGCAAGGAGCTCCTCGGGGCGCGTCTTGCTTGGGCTTCTCTCCTGGAGGCGTTCAGTCAGACCGAGTGCTGACATGTGGTAAGACGCTCCTCGGGGCGCGTCTTGCTCGGGTTTCTCTCCTGGAGGCGCTCAGTCAGACCCAGTGCTTACATGTGGCAAGACGCTCCTCGGGGCGCGTCTTACTTGGGCCTCTCTCCTGGAGGCGCTCAGTCAGACCCAGTGGTGACACGTGGCAAGACGCTCCTCGGGGCGCGTCTTGCTTGGGCTTCTCTCATGGACGCCCTCAGTCAGACCCATTGTTGACATGTGGCAAGACGCACCGCGGGGAGCGTCTTGCTTGGGCCTCTCTCCTGGAGGCGCTCAGTCAGACCGAGTGCTGACATAAGGCAAGACGCTCCTCGGGGCGCGTCTTGCTGGGGCCTCTCTCCTGGAGGCGCTCAGTCAGACCCAGTGCTTACATGTGGCAAGACGCTCCTCGGGGCGTGTCTTGCTGGGGCCTCTCTCCTGGAGGCGTTCAGTCAGACCGAGTGCTGACATGTGGCAAGACGCTCCTCGGGGCGCGTCTTGCTTGGGCTTCTCTCCTGGAGGCGTTCAGTCAGACCGAGTGCTGACATGTGGTAAGACGCTCCTCGGGGCGCGTCTTGCTGGGGCTTCTCTCCTGGAGGCGCTCAGTCAGACCCAGTGCTTACATGTGGCAAGACGCTCCTCGGGGCGCGTCTTGCTTGGGCCTCTCTCCTGGAGGCGCTCAGTCAGACCCAGTGCTGACATGTGGCAAGACGCTCCTCGGGGCGCGTCTTGCTTGGGCCTCTCTACTGGAGACGCTCAGTCAGACCCAGTGTTGACACGTGGCAAGACGCTCCTCGGGGCGCGTCTTACTTGGGCCTCTCTCCTGGAGGCGCTCAGTCAGACCCAGTGGTGACACGTGGCAAGACGCTCCTCGGGGCGCGTCTTGCTTGGGCTTCTCTCATGGAGGCCCTCAGTCAGACCCATTGTTTACATGTGGCAAGACGCTCCTTTGGGCGCATCTTGCTTGGGCTTCTCTCCTGGAGGCCCTCAGTCAGACCCATTGTTGACATGTGGCAAGACGCTCCTCGGGGCGCGTCTTGCTTGGGCCTCTCTCCTGGAGGCGCTCAGTCAGACCGAGTGCTGACATAAGGCAAGACGCTCCTCGGGGCGCGTCTTGCTGGGGCCTCTCTCCTGGAGGCGCTCAGTCAGACCCAGTGCTTACATGTGGCAAGACGCTCTTCGGGGCGCGTCTTGCTGGGGCTTCTCTCCTGGAGGCGTTCAGTCAGACCGAGTGCTGACATGTGGCAAGACGCTCCTCGGGACGCGTCTTGCTTGGGCTTCTCTCCTGGAGGCCCTCAGTCAGACTCATTGTTGACATGTGGCAAGACGCTCCTCGGGGCGCGTCTTGCTTGGGCCTCTCTCCTGGAGGCGCTCAGTCAGACCCAGTGGTGACATGTGGCAAGACGCTCCTCGGGGCGCGTCTTGCTTGGGCCTCTCTCCTGGAGGCGCTCAGTCAGACACAGTGGTGACATGTGACAAGACGCTCCTCGGGGCGCGTCTTGCTTGGGCTTCTCTCATGGAGGCCCTCAGTCAGACCCATTGTTGACATGTGGCAAGACGCTCCTCGGGGCGCGTCTTGCTTGGGCCTCTCTCATGGAGGCGCTCAGTCAGACCGAGTGCTGACATAAGGCAAGACGCTCCTCGGGGCGCGTCTTGCTGGGGCCTCTCTCCTGGAGGCGCTCAGTCAGACCCAGTGCTTACATGTGGCAAGACGCTCCTCGGGGTGTGTCTTGCTGGGGCTTCTCTCCTGGAGGCGTTCAGTCAGACCGAGTGCTGACATGTGGCAAGGAGCTCCTCGGGGCGCGTCTTGCTTGGGCTTCTCTCCTGGAGGCGTTCAGTCAGACCGAGTGCTGACATGTGGTAAGACGCTCCTCGGGGCGCGTCTTGCTCGGGTTTCTCTCCTGGAGGCGCTCAGTCAGACCCAGTGCTTACATGTGGCAAGACGCTCCTCGGGGCGCGTCTTGCTTGGGCCTCTCTCCTGGAGGCGCTCAGTCAGACCCAGTGGTGACATGTGGCAAGACGCTCCTCGGGGCGAGTCTTTCTTGGGCCTCTCTCCTGGAGACGCTCAGTCAGACCCAGTGTTGACACGTGGCAAGACGCTCCTCGGGGCGCGTCTTGCTTGGGGCCTCTCTCCTGGAGGCGCACAGTCAGACAGAGTGCTGACATGTGGCCAGACGCTCCTCGGGGCGCGTCTTGCTTGGGCTTCTCTCCTGGAGGCACTCAGTCAGACCAAGTGCTGACATGCAGCAAGACGCTCCTCAGGGCACGTCTTGCTTGGACTTCTCTCCTGGAGGCCCTCAGTCAGACCCATTGTTGACATGTGGCAAGATGCTCATCGGGGCGCGTCTTGCTTGGGCTTCTCTAATGGAGGCCCTCAGTCAGACCCATTGTTGATATGTGGCAAGACGCTCCTCGGGGCGAGTCTTGCTGGGGCTTCTCTCCTGGAGGCGTTCAGTCAGACCGAGTGCTGACATGTGGCAAGACGCTCCTCGGGACGCGTCTTGCTTGGGCTTCTCTCCTGGAGGCGTTCAGTCAGACCGAGTGCTGACATGTGGCAAGACGCTCCTCGGGACGCGTCTTGCTTGGGCTTCTCTCCTGGAGGCCCTCAGTCAGACCCATTGTTGACATGTGGCAAGACGCTCCTCGGGGCGCGTCTTGCTTGGGCCTCTCTCCTGGAGGCTCTCAGTCAGACCCAGTGTTGACATGTGGCAAGACGCTCCTCGGGGCGCGTCTTGCTTGGGCCTCTCTCCTGGAAGCGCTCAGTCAGACCCATTGTTGACATGTGGCAAGACGCTCCTCGGGGCGCGTCTTGCTTGGGCTTCTCTCCTGGAGGCCCTCAGTCAGACCCATTGTTGACATGTGGCAAGACGCACCTCGGGGCGCGTCTTGCTTGGGCCTCTCTCCTGGAGGCGCTCAGTCAGACCGAGTGCTGACATAAGGCAAGACGCTCCTCGGGGCGCGTCTTGCTGGGGCCTCTCTCCTGGAGGCGCTCAGTCAGACCCAGTGCTTACATGTGGCAAGACGCTCCTCGGGGCGCGTCTTGCTTGGGCCTCTCTCCTGGAGACGCTCAGTCAGACCCAGTGTTGACACGTGACAAGACGCTCCTCGGGGCGCGTCTTGCTTGGGCTTCTCTCATGGAGGCCCTCAGTCAGACCCATTGTTGATATGTGGCAAGACGCTCCTCGGGGCGCGTCTTGCTTGGGCCTCTCTCCTGGAGGCGCTCAGTCAGACCGAGTGCTGACATGTGGCAAGACGCTCCTCGGGGCGCGTCTTGCTTGGGCTTCTCTCCTGGAGGCCCTCAGTCAGACCCATTGTTTACATGTGGCAAGACGCTCCTCGGGGCGCATCTTGCTTGGGCCTCTCTCCTGGAGTTCCTCTGTCAGCCCCAGTGTTGACATGTGTCAAGACGCTCCTCGGGGTACGTCCTGCTTGGGCCTCTCTCCTGGAGGCGCTCAGTCAGACCGAGTGCTGACATGTGGCAAGACGCTCCTCGGGGCGCGTCTTGCTTGGGCCTCTCTCCTGGAGGCGCTCAGTCAGACCCATTGTTGACATGTGGCAAGACACTCCTCGGGACGCGTCTTGCTTGGGCTTCTCTCCTGGAGGCCCTCAGTCAGACTCATTGTTGACATGTGGCAAGACACTCCTCGGGACGCGTCTTGCTTGGGCCTCTCTCCTGGAGGCGCTCAGTCAGACCGAGTGCTGACATAAGGCAAGAAGCTCCTCGGGGCGCGTCTTGCTGGGGCCTCTCTCCTGGAGGCGCTCAGTCAGACCCAGTGCTTACATGTGGCAAGACGCTCCTCGGGGCGCGTCTTGCTGGGGCTTCTCTCCTGGAGGCGTTCAGTCAGACCGAGTGCTGACATGTGGCAAGACACTCCTCGGGACGCGTCTTGCTTGGGCTTCTCTCCTGGAGGCCCTCAGTCAGACTCATTGTTGACATGTGGCAAGACGCTCCTCGGGGCGCGTCTTGCTTGGGCCTCTCTCCTGGAGGCGCTCAGTCAGACCCAGTGGTGACATGTGGCAAGACGCTCCTCGGGGCGCGTCTTGCTTGGGCCTCTCTCCTGGAGACGCTCAGTCAGACCCAGTGTTGACACGTGACAAGACGCTCCTCGGGGCGCGTCTTGCTTGGGCTTCTCTCATGGAGGCCCTCAGTCAGACCCATTGTTGATATGTGGCAAGACGCTCCTCGGGGCGCGTCTTGCTTGGGCCTCTCTCCTGGAGGCGCTCAGTCAGACCGAGTGCTGACATGTGGCAAGACGCTCCTCGGGGCGCGTCTTGCTTGGGCTTCTCTCATGGAGGCCCTCAGTCAGACCCATTGTTGATATGTGGCAAGACGCTCCTTGGGGCGAGTCTTGCTTGGGCCTCTCTCCTGGAGGTGCTCAGTCAGACCCAGTGTTGACATGGTGCAAGACGCTCCTCGGGGCGCGTCTTGCTTGGGCTTCTCTCTTGGAGGCCCTCAGTCAGACCCATTGTTGACATGTGGCAAGACGCTCCTCGGGGCGCATCTTGCTTGGGCCTCTCTCCTGGAGGCCCTCTGTCAGCCCCAGTGTTGACATGTGTCAAGACGCTCCTCGGGGTGCGTCTTGCTTGGGCCACTCTCCTGGAGTCCCTCAGTCAGACCGAGTGCTGACATGTGGCAAGATGCTCCTCGGGGCGCGTCTTGCTTGGGCTTCTCTCATGGAGGCCCTCAGTCAGACCCATTGTTGATATGTGGCAAGACGCTCCTCGGGGCGAGTCTTGCTTGGGCCTCTCTCCTGGAGGTGCTCAGACAGACCCAGTGTTGACATGGTGCAAGACGCTCCTAGGGGCGCGTCTTGCTTGGGCTTCTCTCTTGGAGGCCCTCAGTCAGACCCATTGTTTACATGTGGCAAGAATCTCCTCGGGGCGCATCTTAATTGGGCCTCTCTCCTGGAGGCCCTCTGTCAGCCCCAGTGTTGACATGTGTCAAGACGCTCCCCGGGGTGCGTCTTGCTTGGGCCTCTCTCCTGGAGTCGCTCAGTCAGACCGAGTGCTGACATGTGGTAAGACGCTCCTCGGGGCGCGTCTTGCTGGGGCTTCTCTCCTGGAGGCGCTCAGTCAGACCCAGTGCTTACATGTGGCAAGACGCTCCTCGGGGCGCGTCTTGCTTGGGCCTCTCTCCTGGAGACGCTCAGTCAGACCCAGTGTTGACACGTGGCAAGACGCTCCTCGGGGCGCGTCTTACTTGGGCCTCTCTCCTGGAGGCGCTCAGTCAGACCGAGTGCTGACATGTGGCAAGACGCTCCTCGGGGCGCGTCTTGCTTGGGCTTCTCTCCTGGAGGCCCTCAGTCAGACCCATTGTTTACATGTGGCAAGACGCTCCTTTGGGCGCATCTTGCTTGGGCTTCTCTCCTGGAGGCCCTCAGTCAGACCCATTGTTGACATGTGGCAAGACGCTCCTCGGGGCGCGTCTTGCTTGGGCCTCTCTCCTGGAGGCGCTCAGTCAGACCGAGTGCTGACATAAGGCAAGACGCTCCTCGGGGCGCGTCTTGCTGGGGCCTCTCTCCTGGAGGCGCTCAGTCAGACCCAGTGCTTACATGTGGCAAGACGCTCTTCGGGGCGCGTCTTGCTGGGGCTTCTCTCCTGGAGGCGTTCAGTCAGACCGAGTGCTGACATGTGGCAAAACGCTCCTCGGGACGCGTCTTGCTTGGGCTTCTCTCCTGGAGGCCCTCAGTCAGACTCATTGTTGACATGTGGCAAGACGCTCCTCGGGGCGCGTCTTGCTTGAGCCTCTCTCCTGGAGGCGCTCAGTCATACCCAGTGGTGACATGTGGCAAGACGCTCCTCGGGGCCCGTCTTGCTTGGGCCTCTCTCCTGGAGGCGCTCAGTCAGACCGAGTGCTGACATGTGGCAAGACGCTCCTCGGGGCGCGTCTTGCTTGGGCTTCTCTCCTGGAGGCCCTCAGTCAGACCCATTGTTGACATGTGGCAAGACGCTCCTTTGGGCGCATCTTGCTTGGGCTTCTCTCCTGGAGGAACTCAGTCAGACCCATTGTTGACATGTGGCAAGACGCTCCTCGGGGCGCGTCTTGCTTGGGCCTCTCTCCTGGAGGCGCTCAGTCAGACCCAGTGCTTACATGTGGCAAGACGCTCCTCGGGGCGCGTCTTGCTGGGGCTTCTCTCCTGGAGGCGTTCAGTCAGACCGAGTGCTGACATGTGGCAAGACGCTCCTCGGGACGCTTCTTGCTTGGGCTTCTCTCCTGGAGGCCCTCAGTCAGACCCATTGTTGACATGTGGCAAGACGCTCCTCGGGGCGCGTCTTGCTTGGGCCTCTCTCCTGGAGGCGCTCAGTCAGACCCAGTGGTGACATGTGGCAAGACGCTCCTCGGGGCACGTCTTGCTTGGGCCTCTCTCCTGGAGGTGCTCAGTCAGACCCATTGTTGACATGTGGCAAGACGCTCCTCGGGGCGCGTCTTGCTTGGGCTTCTCTCCTGGAGGCCCTCAGTCAGACCCATTGTTGACATGTGGCAAGACGCTCCGCGGGGCGCGTCTTGCTTGGGCCTCTCTCCTGGAGGCGCTCAGTCAGACCGAGTGCTGACATAAGGCAAGACGCTCCTCGGGGCGCGTCTTGCTGGGGCCTCTCTCCTGGAGGCGCTCAGTCAGACCCAGTGCTTACATGTGGCAAGACGCTCCTCGGGGCGCGTCTTGCTGGGGCTTCTCTCCTGGAGGCCTTCAGTCAGACCGAGTGCTGACATGTGGCAAGACACTCCTCGGGACGCGTCTTGCTTGGGCTTCTCTCCTGGAGGCCCTCAGTCAGACTCATTGTTGACATGTGGCAAGACGCTCCTCGGGGCGCGTCTTGCTTGGGCCTCTCTCCTGGAGGCGCTCAGTCAGACCCAGTGGTGACATGTGGCAAGACGCTCCTCGGGGCGCGTCTTGCTTGGGCCTCTCTCCTGGAGACGCTCAGTCAGACCCAGTGTTGACACGTGACAAGACGCTCCTCGGGGCGCGTCTTGCTTGGGCTTCTCTCATGGAGGCCCTCAGTCAGACCCATTGTTGATATGTGGCAAGACGCTCCTCGGGGCGCGTCTTGCTTGGGCCTCTCTCCTGGAGGCGCTCAGTCAGACCGAGTGCTGACATGTGGCAAGACGCTCCTCGGGGCGCGTCTTGCTTGGGCTTCTCTCATGGAGGCCCTCAGTCAGACCCATTGTTGATATGTGGCAAGACGCTCCTCGGGGCGAGTCTTGCTTGGGCCTCTCTCCTGGAGGTGCTCAGTCAGACCCAGTGTTGACATGGTGCAAGACGCTCCTCGGGGCGCGTCTTGCTTGGGCTTCTCTCTTGGAGGCCCTCAGTCAGACCCATTGTTGACATGTGGCAAGACGCTCCTCGGGGCGCATCTTGCTTGGGCCTCTCTCCTGGAGGCCCTCTGTCAGCCCCAGTGTTGACATGTGTCAAGACGCTCCTCGGGGTGCGTCTTGCTTGGGCCTCTCTCCTGGAGTCCCTCAGTCAGACCGAGTGCTGACATGTGGCAAGATGCTCCTCGGGGCGCGTCTTGCTTGGGCTTCTCTCATGGAGGCCCTCAGTCAGACCCATTGTTGATATGTGGCAAGACGCTCCTCGGGGCGAGTCTTGCTTGGGCCTCTCTCCTGGAGGTGCTCAGACAGACCCAGTGTTGACATGGTGCAAGACGCTCCTCGGGGCGCGTCTTGCTTGGGCTTCTCTCTTGGAGGCCCTCAGTCAGACCCATTGTTTACATGTGGCAAGAATCTCCTCGGGGCGCATCTTAATTGGGCCTCTCTCCTGGAGGCCCTCTGTCAGCCCCAGTGTTGACATGTGTCAAGACGCTCCCCGGGGTGCGTCTTGCTTGGGCCTCTCTCCTGTAGTCGCTCAGTCAGACCGAGTGCTGACATGTGGTAAGACGCTCCTCGGGGCGCGTCTTGCTGGGGCTTCTCTCCTGGAGGCGCTCAGTCAGACCCAGTGCTTACATGTGGCAAGACGCTCCTCGGGGCGCGTCTTGCTTGGGCCTCTCTCCTGGAGACGCTCAGTCAGACCCAGTGTTGACACATGGCAAGACGCTCCTCGGGGCGCGTCTTACTTGGGCCTCTCTCCTGGAGGCGCTCAGTCAGACCGAGTGCTGACATGTGGCAAGACGCTCCTCGGGGCGCATCTTGCTTGGGCTTCTCTCCTGGAGGCCCTCAGTCAGACCCATTGTTTACATGTGGCAAGACGCTCCTTTGGGCGCATCTTGCTTGGGCTTCTCTCCTGGAGGCCCTCAGTCAGACCCATTGTTGACATGTGGCAAGACGCTCCTCGGGGCGCGTCTTGCTTGGGCCTCTCTCCTGGAGGCGCTCAGTCAGACCGAGTGCTGACATAAGGCAAGACGCTCCTCGGGGCACGTCTTGCTGGGGCCTCTCTCCTGGAGGCGCTCAGTCAGACCCAGTGCTTACATGTGGCAAGACGCTCTTCGGGGCGCGTCTTGCTGGGGCTTCTCTCCTGGAGGCGTTCAGTCAGACCGAGTGCTGACATGTGGCAAGACGCTCCTCGGGACGCGTCTTGCTTGGGCTTCTCTCCTGGAGGCCCTCAGTCAGACTCATTGTTGACATGTGGCAAGACGCTCCTCGGGGCGCGTCTTGCTTGAGCCTCTCTCCTGGAGGCGCTCAGTCATACCCAGTGGTGACATGTGGCAAGACGCTCCTCGGGGCGCGTCTTGCTTGGGCCTCTCTCCTGGAGGCGCTCAGTCAGACCGAGTGCTGACATGTGGCAAGACGCTCCTCGGGGCGCGTCTTGCTTGGGCTTCTCTCCTGGAGGCCCTCAGTCAGACCCATTGTTGACATGTGGCAAGACGCTCCTTTGGGCGCATCTTGCTTGGGCTTCTCTCCTGGAGGCCCTCAGTCAGACCCATTGTTGACATGTGGCAAGACGCTCCTCGGGGCGCGTCTTGCTTGGGCCTCTCTCCTGGAGGCGCTCAGTCAGACCCAGTGCTTACATGTGGCAAGACGCTCCTCGGGGCGCGTCTTGCTGGGGCTTCTCTCCTGGAGGCGTTCAGTCAGACCGAGTGCTGACATGTGGCAAGACGCTCCTCGGGACGCTTCTTGCTTGGGCTTCTCTCCTGGAGGCCCTCAGTCAGACCCGTTGTTGACATGTGGCAAGACGCTCCTCGGGGCGCGTCTTGCTTGGGCCTCTCTCCTGGAGGCGCTCAGTCAGACCCAGTGGTGACATGTGGCAAGACGCTCCTCGGGGCACGTCTTGCTTGGGCCTCTCTCCTGGAGGCGCTCAGTCAGACCCATTGTTGACATGTGGCAAGACGCTCCTCGGGGCGCGTCTTGCTTGGGCTTCTCTCCTGGAGGCCCTCAGTCAGACCCATTGTTGACATGTGGCAAGACGCTCCGCGGGGCGCGTCTTGCTTGGGCCTCTCTCCTGGAGGCGCTCAGTCAGACCGAGTGCTGACATAAGGCAAGACGCTCCTCGGGGCGCGTCTTGCTGGGGCCTCTCTCCTGGAGGCGCTCAGTCAGACCCAGTGCTTACATGTGGCAAGACGCTCCTCGGGGCGTGTCTTGCTGGGGCTTCTCTCCTGGAGGCGTTCAGTCAGACCGAGTGCTGACATGTGGCAAGACGCTCCTCGGGGCGCGTCTTGCTTGGGCTTCTCTCCTGGAGGCGTTCAGTCAGACCGAGTGCTGACATGTGGTAAGACGCTCCTCGGGGCGCGTCTTGCTGGGGCTTCTCTCCTGGAGGCGCTCAGTCAGACCCAGTGCTTACATGTGGCAAGACGCTCCTCGGGGCGCGTCTTGCTTGGGCCTCTCTCCTGGAGGCGCTCAGTCAGACCCAGTGCTGACATGTGGCAAGACGCTCCTCGGGGCGCGTCTTGCTTGGGCCTCTCTCCTGGAGGCGCTCAGTCAGACCCAGTGGTGACATGTGGCAAGACGCTCCTCGGGGCGCGTCTTGCTTGGGCTTCTCTCATGGAGGCCCTCAGTCAGACCCATTGTTGATATGTGGCAAGACGCTCCTCGGGTTGCGTCTTGCTTGGGCCTCTCTCCTGGAGGCGCTCAGTCAGACCGAGTACTGACATGTGGCAAGACGCTCCTCGGGGCGCGTCTTGCTTGGGCTTCTCTCCTGGAGGCCCTCAGTCAGACCCATTGTTTACATGTGGCAAGACGCTCCTTTGGGCGCATCTTGCTTGGGCTTCTCTCCTGGAGGCCCTCAGTCAGACCCATTGTTGACATGTGGCAAGACGCTCCTCGGGGCGCGTCTTGCTTGGGCCTCTCTCCTGGAGGCGCTCAGTCAGACCCAGTGCTTACATGTGGCAAGACGCTCCACGGGGCGCGTCTTGCTGGGGCTTCTCTCCTGGAGGCGTTCAGTCAGACCGAGTGCTGACATGTGGAAAGACGCTCCTCGGGACGCTTCTTGCTTGGGCTTCTCTCCTGGAGGCCCTCAGTCAGACCCATTGTTGACATGTGGCAAGACGCTCCTCGGGGCGCGTCTTGCTTGGGCCTCTCTCCTGGAGGCGCTCAGTCAGACCCAGTGGTGACATGTGGCAAGACGCTCCTCGGGGCACGTCTTACTTGGGCCTCTCTCCTGGAGGCGCTCAGTCAGACCCATTGTTGACATGTGGCAAGACGCTCCTCGGGGCGCGTCTTGCTTGGGCTTCTCTCCTGGAGGCCCTCAGTCAGACCCATTGTTGACATGTGGCAAGACGCTCCGCGGGGCGCGTCTTGCTTGGGCCTCTCTCCTGGAGGCGCTCAGTCAGACCGAGTGCTGACATAAGGCAAGACGCTCCTCGGGGCGCGTCTTGCTTGGGCCTCTCTCCTGGAGGCGCTCAGTCAGACCCAGTGGTGACATGTGGCAAGACGCTCCTCGGGGCGCGTCTTGCTTGGGCCTCTCTCCTGGAGGCGCTCAGTCAGACCGAGTGCTGACATGTGGCAAGACGCTCCTCGGGGCGCGTCTTGCTTGGGCTTCTCTCCTGGAGGCCCTCAGTCAGACCCATTGTTTACATGTGGCAAGACGCTCCTTTGGGCGCATCTTGCTTGGGCTTCTCTCCTGGAGGCCCTCAGTCAGACCCATTGTTGACATGTGGCAAGACGCTCCTCGGGGCGCGTCTTGCTTGGGCCTCTCTCCTGGAGGCGCTCAGTCAGACCCAGTGCTTACATGTGGCAAGACGCTCCTCGGGGCGCGTCTTGCTTGGGCTTCTCTCATGGAGGCCCTCAGTCAGACCCATTGTTGATATGTGGCAAGACGCTCCTCGGGTTGCGTCTTGCTTGGGCCTCTCTCCTGGAGGCGCTCAGTCAGACCGAGTACTGACATGTGGCAAGACGCTCCTCGGGGCGCGTCTTGCTTGGGCTTCTCTCCTGGAGGCCCTCAGTCAGACCCATTGTTTACATGTGGCAAGACGCTCCTTTGGGCGCATCTTGCTTGGGCTTCTCTCCTGGAGGCCCTCAGTCAGACCCATTGTTGACATGTGGCAAGACGCTCCTCGGGGCGCGTCTTGCTTGGGCCTCTCTCCTGGAGGCGCTCAGTCAGACCCAGTGCTTACATGTGGCAAGACGCTCCACGGGGCGCGTCTTGCTGGGGCTTCTCTCCTGGAGGCGTTCAGTCAGACCGAGTGCTGACATGTGGAAAGACGCTCCTCGGGACGCTTCTTGCTTGGGCTTCTCTCCTGGAGGCCCTCAGTCAGACCCATTGTTGACATGTGGCAAGACGCTCCTCGGGGCGCGTCTTGCTTGGGCCTCTCTCCTGGAGGCGCTCAGTCAGACCCAGTGGTGGCATGTGGCAAGACGCTCCTCGGGGCACGTCTTACTTGGGCCTCTCTCCTGGAGGCGCTCAGTCAGACCCATTGTTGACATGTGGCAAGACGCTCCTCGGGGCGCGTCTTGCTTGGGCTTCTCTCCTGGAGGCCCTCAGTCAGACCCATTGTTGACATGTGGCAAGACGCTCCGCGGGGCGCGTCTTGCTTGGGCCTCTCTCCTGGAGGCGCTCAGTCAGACCGAGTGCTGACATAAGGCAAGACGCTCCTCGGGGCGCGTCTTGCTTGGGCCTCTCTCCTGGAGGCGCTCAGTCAGACCCAGTGGTGACATGTGGCAAGACGCTCCTCGGGGCGCGTCTTGCTTGGGCCTCTCTCCTGGAGGCGCTCAGTCAGACCGAGTGCTGACATGTGGCAAGACGCTCCTCGGGGCGCGTCTTGCTTGGGCTTCTCTCCTGGAGGCCCTCAGTCAGACCCATTGTTTACATGTGGCAAGACGCTCCTTTGGGCGCGTCTTGCTTGGGCCTCTCTCCTGGAGGCGCTCAGTCAGACCCAGTGGTGACATGTGGCAAGACGCTCCTCGGGGCACGTCTTGCTTGGGCCTCTCTCCTGGAGACGCTCAGTCAGAACCAGTGTTGACACGTGACAAGACGCTCCTCGGGGCGCGTCTTGCTTGGGCTTCTCTCATGGAGGCCCTCAGTCAGACCCATTGTTGATATGTGGAAAGACGCTCCTCGGGGCGAGTCTTGCTTGGGCCTCTCTCCTGGAGGTGCTCAGTCAGACAAGTGTTGACATGGTGCAAGACGCTCCTCGGGGCGCATCTTGCTTGGGCTTATCTCTTGGAGGATCTCAGTCAGACCCATTGTTGACATGTGGCAAGACGCTCCTCGGGGCGCGTCTTGCTTGGGCCTCTCTCCTGGAGGCGCTCAGTCAGACCGAGTGCTGACATGTGGCAAGACGCTCCTCGGGGCGCGTCTTGCTGGGGCTTCTCTCCTGGAGGCCCTCAGTCAGACCCATTGTTTACATGTGGCAAGACGCTCCTCGGGGCGCATCTTGCTTGGGCCTCTCTCCTGGAGGCCCTCTGTCAGCCCCAGTGTTGACATGTGTCAAGACGCTCCTCGGGGTGCGTCTTGCTTGGGCCTCTCTCCTGGAGGCGCTCAGTCAGACCCAGTGCTTACATGTGGCAAGACGCTCCTCGGGGCGCGTCTTGCTTGGGCCTCTCTCCTGGAGGCGCTCAGTCAGACCCAGTGGTGACATGTGGCAAGACGCTCCTCGGGGCGCGTCTTGCTTGGGCCTCTCTCCTGGAGACGCACAGTCAGACCCAGTGTTGACACGTGGCAAGACGCTCCTCGAGGCGCGTCTTGCTTGGGCCTCTCTCCTGGAGGTGCTCAGTCAGACCCAGTGGTGAAATGTGGCAAGACGCTCCTCGGGGCGCGTCTTGCTTGGGCTTCTCTCATGGAGGCCCTCAGTCAGACCCATTGTTGATATGTGGCAAGACGCTCCTCGGGGCGCGTCTTGCTTGGGCCTCTCTCCTGGAGGCGCTCAGTCAGACCGAGTGCTGACATGTGGCAAGACGCTCCTCGGGGCGCGTCTTGCTTGGGCTTCTCTCCTGGAGGCCCTCAGTCAGACCCATTGTTTACATGTGGCAAGACGCTCCTTTGGGCGCATCTTGCTTGGGCTTCTCTCCTGGAGGCCCTCAGTCAGACCCATTGTTGACATGTGGCAAGATGCTCCTCGGGGCGCGTCTTGCTTGGGCCTCTCTCCTGGAGGCGCTCAGTCAGACCCAGTGCTTACATGTGGCAAGACGCTCCTCGGGGCGCGTCTTGCTGGGGCTTCTCTCCTGGAGGCGTTCAGTCAGACCGAGTGCTGACATGTGGCAAGACGCTCCTCGGGACGCTTCTTGCTATGGCTTCTCTCCTGGAGGCCCTCAGTCAGACCCATTGTTGACATGTGGCAAGACGCTCCTCGGGGCGCCTCTTGCTTGGGCCTCTCTCCTGGAGGCGCTCAGTCAGACCCAGTGGTGACATGTGGCAAGACGCTCCTCGGGGCACGTCTTGCTTGGGCCTCTCTCCTGGAGGCGCTCAGTCAGACCCATTGTTGACATGTGGCAAGACGCTCCTCGGGGCGCGTCTTGCTTGGGCTTCTCTCCTGGAGGCCCTCAGTCAGACCCATTGTTGACATGTGGCAAGACGCTCCGCGGGGCGCGTCTTGCTTGGGCCTCTCTCCTGGAGGCGCTCAGTCAGACCGAGTGCTGACATAAGGCAAGACGCTCCTCGGGGCGCGTCTTGCTGGGGCCTCTCTCCTGGAGGCGCTCAGTCAGACCCAGTGCTTACATGTGGCAAGACGCTCCTCGGGGCGTGTCTTGCTGGGGCTTCTCTCCTGGAGGCGTTCAGTCAGACCGAGTGCTGACATGTGGCAAGACACTCCTCGGGGCGCGTCTTGCTTGGGCTTCTCTCCTGGAGGCGTTCAGTCAGACCGAGTGCTGACATGTGGTAAGACGCTCCTCGGGGCGCGTCTTGCTGGGGCTTCTCTCCTGGAGGCGCTCAGTCAGACCCAGTGCTTACATGTGGCAAGACGCTCCTCGGGGCGCGTCTTGCTTGGGCCTCTCTCCTGGAGGCGCTCAGTCAGACCCAGTGCTGACATGTGGCAAGACGCTCCTCGGGGCGCGTCTTGCTTGGGCCTCTCTCCTGGAGGCGCTCAGTCAGACCCAGTGGTGACATGTGGCAAGACGCTCCTCGGGGCGCGTCTTGCTTGGGCTTCTCTCATGGAGGCCCTCAGTCAGACCCATTGTTGATATGTGGCAAGACGCTCCTCGGGGCGCGTCTTGCTTGGGCCTCTCTCCTGGAGGCGCTCAGTCAGACCGAGTACTGACATGTGGCAAGACGCTCCTCGGGGCGCGTCTTGCTTGGGCTTCTCTCCTGGAGGCCCTCAGTCAGACCCATTGTTTACATGTGGCAAGACGCTCCTTTGGGCGCATCTTGCTTGGGCTTCTCTCCTGGAGGCCCTCAGTCAGACCCATTGTTGACATGTGGCAAGACGCTCCTCGGGGCGCGTCTTGCTTGGGCCTCTCTCCTGGAGGCGCTCAGTCAGACCCAGTGCTTACATGTGGCAAGACGCTCCACGGGGCGCGTCTTGCTGGGGCTTCTCTCCTGGAGGCGTTCAGTCAGACCGAGTGCTGACATGTGGCAAGACGCTCCTCGGGACGCTTCTTGCTTGGGCTTCTCTCCTGGAGGCCCTCAGTCAGACCCATTGTTGACATGTGGCAAGACGCTCCTCGGGGCGCGTCTTGCTTGGGCCTCTCTCCTGGAGGCGCTCAGTCAGACCCAGTGGTGACATGTGGCAAGACGCTCCTCGGGGCACGTCTTACTTGGGCCTCTCTCCTGGAGGCGCTCAGTCAGACCCATTGTTGACATGTGGCAAGACGCTCCTCGGGGCGCGTCTTGCTTGGGCTTCTCTCCTGGAGGCCCTCAGTCAGACCCATTGTTGACATGTGGCAAGACGCTCCGCGGGGCGCGTCTTGCTTGGGCCTCTCTCCTGGAGGCGCTCAGTCAGACCGAGTGCTGACATAAGGCAAGACGCTCCTCGGGGGGCGTCTTGCTGGGGCCTCTCTCCTGGAGGCGCTCAGTCAGACCCAGTGCTTACATGTGGCAAGACGCTCCTCGGGGCGTGTCTTGCTGGGGCTTCTCTCCTGGAGGCGTTCAGTCAGACCGAGTGCTGACATGTGGCAAGACGCTCCTCGGGGCGCGTCTTGCTTGGGCTTCTCTCCTGGAGGCGTTCAGTCAGACCGAGTGCTGACATGTGGTAAGACGCTCCTCGGGGCGCGTCTTGCTGGGGCTTCTCTCCTGGAGGCGCTCAGTCAGACCCAGTGCTTACATGTGGCAAGACGCTCCTCGGGGCGCGTCTTGCTTGGGCCTCTCTCCTGGAGGCGCTCAGTCAGACCCAGTGCTGACATGTGGCAAGACGCTCCTCGGGGCGCGTCTTGCTTGGGCCTCTCTCCTGGAGACGCTCAGTCAGACCCAGTGTTGACACATGGCAAGAACCTCCTCGGGGCACGTCTTGCTTGGGCCTCTCTCCTGGAGGCGCTCAGTCAGACCCAGTGGTGACACGTGGCAAGACGCTCCTCGGGGCGCGTCTTGCTTGGGCTTCTCTCATGGAGGCCCTCAGTCAGACCCATTGCTGATATGTGGCAAGACGCTCCTCGGGGCGCGTCTTGCTTGGGCCTCTCTCCTGGAGGCGCTCAGTCAGACCGAGTGCTGACATGTGGCAAGACGCTCCTCGGGGCGCGTCTTGCTTGGGCTTCTCTCCTGGAGGCCCTCAGTCAGACCCATTGTTGACATGTGGCAAGACGCTCCTCGGGGCGCGTCTTGCTTGGGCCTCTCTCCTGGAGGCGCTCAGTCAGACCGAGTGCTGACATAAGGCAAGACGCTCCTCGGGGCGCGTCTTGCTGGGGCCTCTCTCCTGGAGGCGCTCAGTCAGACCCAGTGCTTACATGTGGCAAGACGCTCCTCGGGGCACGTATTGCTGGGGCTTCTCTTCTAGAGGCGTTCAGTCAGACCGAGTGCTGACATGTGGCAAGGCGCTCCTCGGGACGCGTCTTGCTTGGGCTTCTCTCCTGGAGGCCCTCAGTCAGACTCATTGTTGACATGTGGCAAGACGCTCCTCGGGGCGCGTCTTGCTTGGGCCTCTCTCCTGGAGGCGCTCAGTCAGACCCAGTGGTGACATGTGATAAGACGCTCCTCGGGGCGCGTCTTGCTTGGGCCTCTCTCCTGGAGGCGCTCAGTCAGACCCAGTGGTGACATGTGACAAGACGCTCCTCGGGGCGCGTCTTGCTTGGGCTTCTCTCATGGAGGCCCTCAGTCAGATCCATTGTTGATATGTGGCAAGACGCTCCTCGGGGCGCGTCTTGCTTGGGCCTCTCTCCTGGAGGAGCTCAGTCAGACCGAGTGCTGACATGTGGCAAGACGCTCCTCGGGGCGCGTCTTGCTGGGGCTTCTCTCCTAGAGGCGTTCAGTCAGACCGAGTGCTGACATGTGGCAAGACGCTCCTCGGGGCGCGTCTTGCTTGGGCTTCTCTCCTGGAGGCCCTCAGTCAGACTCATTGTTGACATGTGGCAAGATGCTCCTCGGGGCGCGTCTTGCTTGGGGCCTCTCTCCTGGAGGCGCACAGTCAGACAGAACGATGACATGTGGCCAGACGCTCCTCGGGGCGCGTCTTGCTGGGGCCTCTCTCCTGGAGGCGCTCAGTCAGACCGAGTGCTGACATGTGGCAAGACGCTCCTTGGGGCGCGTCTTGCTTGGGCTTCTCTCCTGGAGGCCCTCAGTCTGACCCATTGTTTACATGTGGCAAGACGCTCCTCGGGGCGCATCTTGCCTGGGCCTCTCTCCTGGAGGCCCTCTGTCAGCCCCAGTGTTGACATGTGTCAAGACGCTCCTCGGGGCGAGTCTTGCTTGGGCCTCTCTCCTGGAGGTGGTCAGTCAGACCCAGTGCTGACATGTGGCAAGGAGCTCCTCGGGGCGCGTCTTGCTTGGGCTTCTCTCCTCGAGGCGTTCAGTCAGACCCATTGTTGACATGTGGTAAGACGCTCCTCGGGGCGCGTCTTGCTTGGGCCTCTCTCCTGGAGGCCCTCTGTCAGACCCATTGTTGACATGTGGCAAGACGCTCCTCGGGGCGCGTCTTGCTTGGGCCTCTCTCCTGGAGGCGCTCAGTCAGACCCAGTGGTGACATGTGGCAACATGCTCCTCGGGGCGCGTCTTGCTTGGGCCTCTCTCCTGGAGGCGCTCAGTCAGACCGAGTGCTGACATAAGGCAAGATTCTCCTCGGGGCGCGTCTTGCTGGGGCCTCTCTCCTGGAGGCGCTCAGTCAGACCCAGTGCTTACATGTGGCAAGACGCTCCTCGGGGTGTGTCTTGCTGGGGCTTCTCTCCTGGAGGCGTTCAGTCAGACCGAGTGCTGACATGTGGCAAGGAACTCCTCGGGGCGCGTCTTGCTTGGGCTTCTCTCCTGGAGGCGTTCAGTCAGACCAAGTGCTGACATGTGGTAAGACGCTCCTCGGGGCGCGTCTTGCTGGGGCTTCTCTCCTGGAGGCGCTCAGTCAGACCCAGTGCTTACATGTGGCAAGACGCTCCTAGGGGCGCGTCTTGCTTGGGCCTCTCTCCTGGAGGCGCTCAGTCAGACCCAGTGGTGACATGTGGCAAGACGCTCCTCGGGGCGCGTCTTGCTTGGGCCTCTCTCCTGGAGACGCTCAGTCAGACCCAGTGTTGACACGTGGCAAGACGCTCCTCGGGGCGCGTCTTGCTTGGGGCCTCTCTCCTGGAGGCGCACAGTCTGACAGAGTGCTGACATGTGGCCAGACGCTCCTCGGGGCGCGTCTTGCTGGGGCCTCTCTCCTGGAGGCGCTCAGTCAGACCCAGTGCTTACATGTGGCAAGACGCTCCTCGGGGTGTGTCTTGCTGGGGCTTCTCTCCTGGAGGCGTTCAGTCAGACCGAGTGCTGACATGTGGCAAGGAGCTCCTCGGGGCGCGTCTTGCTTGGGCTTCTCTCCTGGAGGCGTTCAGTCAGACCGAGTGCTGACATGTGGTAAGACGCTCCTCGGGGCGCGTCTTGCTGGGGCTTCTCTCCTGGAGGCGCTCAGTCAGACCCAGTGCTTACATGTGGCAAGACGCTCCTAGGGGCGCGTCTTGCTTGGGCCTCTCTCCTGGAGGCGCTCAGTCAGACCCAGTGGTGACATGTGGCAAGACGCTCCACGGGGCGCGTCTTGCTTGGGGCCTCTCTCCTGGAGGCGCACAGTCAGACAGAGTGCTGACATGTGGCCAGACGCTCCTCGGGGCGCGTCTTGCTGGGGCTTCTGTCCTGGAGGCGCTCAGTCAGACCCAGTGTTGACATGTGACAAGACGCTCCTCGGGGCGCGTCTTGCTGGGGCTTCTCTCCTGGAGGCGTTCAGTCAGACCGAGTGCTGACATGTGGCAAGACGCTCCTCGGGGCTCGTCTTGCTTGGGCTTCTCTCCTGGAGGCCCTCAGTCAGACTCATTGTTGACATGTGGCAAGACGCTCCTCGGGGCGCGTCTTGCTTGGGCCTCTCTCCTGGAGGTGCACAGACAGACAGAGTGCTGACTTGTGGCAAGACGCTCCTCGTGGCGCGTCTTGCTTGGGCTTCTCTCCTGGAGGCCCTAAGTTCAGACCCATTGTTGACATGTGGCAAGACGCTCCTCGGGGCGCGTCTTGCTTGGGCCTCTCTCCTGGAGGTGCTCAGTCAGACCGAGTGCTGACATGCAGCAAGACGCTCCTCAGGGCGCGTCTTGCCTGGGCTTCTCTCCTGGAGGCCCTCAGTCAGACCCATTGTTGACATGTGGCAAGACGCACCTCGGGGCGCATCTTGCTTGGGCCTCTCTCCTGGAGGCGCTCAGTCAGACCGAGTGCTGACATGTGGCAAGACACTCCTCGGGGCGCGTCTTGCTTGGGCTTCTCTCCTGGAGGCCCTCAGTCAGACTCATTGTTGACATGTGGCAAGACGCTCCTCAGGGCGCGTCTTGCTTGGGCCTCTCTCCTGGAGGCCCTCTGTCAGATCCAGTGTTGACATGTGGCAAGACGCTCCTCGGGGCGCGTCTTGCTTAAACCTCTCTCCTGGAGGTGCTCAGTCAGACCCAGTGTTGACATGTGGCAAGACTCTCCTCGGGGTGCGTCTTGCTTGGGCCTCTCTCCTGGAGGTGCTCAGTCAGACCCAGTGTTGACATGTGGCAAGACGCTCCTTGGGGTGCGTCTTGCTTGGGCCTCTCTCCTGGAGGCGCTCAGTCAGACCGAGTGCTGACATGTGGCAAGACGCTCCTCGGGGCGCGTCTTGCTTGGGCTTCTCTCCTGGAGGCCCTCAGTCAGACTCATTGTTGACATGTGGCAAGACGCTCCTCGGGGCGCGTCTTGCTTGGGCCTCTCTCCTGGAGGAGCTCAGTCAGACCGAGTGCTGACATAAGGCAAGATGCTCCTCGGGGCGCGTCTTGCTGTGGCCTCTCTCCTGGAGGCGCTCAATCAGACCCAGTGGTGACACGTGGCAAGACGCTCCTCGGGGCGCGTCTTGCTTGGGCCTCTCTCCTGGAGGCGCTCAGTCAGACCCAGTGGTGACATGTGGCAACATGCTCCTCGGGGCGCGTATTGCTTGGGCCTCTCTCCTGGAGGCCCTCTGTCAGACCCATTGTTGACATGTGGCAAGACGCTCCTCGGGGCGCGTCTTGCTTGGGCCTCTCTCCTGGAGGCCCTCAATCAGACCCAGTGTTGATACGTGGTAAGACGCTCCTCGGGGCGCGTCTTGCTTGGGCCTCTCTCCTGCAGGCGCTCAGTCAGACTGAGTAGTGACATGTGGCATGACGCTCCTCGGGGCGCGTCTTGCTTGGGCCTCTCTCCTGGAGGCGCTCAGTCAGACCCAGTGGTGACTTGTGGCAAGACACTCCTCGGGAGCGTCTTGCTTGGGCCTCTCTCCTGGAGGCCCTCTGTCAGCCCCATTGTTGATATGTGGCAAGACGCTCCTCGGGGCGCGTCTTGCTGGGGCTTCTCTCCTAGAGGCGTTCAGTCAGACCGAGTGCCGACATGTGGCAAGACGCTTCGCGGGACGCGTCTTGCTTGGGCTTCTCTCCTCGAGGCCCTCAGTCAGACTCATTGTTGACATGTGGCAAGACGCTCCTCGGGGCGCGATTTGCTTGGGCCTCTCTCCTGGAGTCGCTCAGTCAGACCCAGTGGTGACATGTGGCAAGACGCTCCTCGGGGCGCATCTTGCTTGCGCCTCTCTCCTGGAGGCGCTCAGTCAGAACCAGTGGTGACATGTGACAAGACGCTCCTCGGGGCGCGTCTTGCTTGGGCTTCTCTCATGGAGGCCCTCAGTCAGACCCATTGTTGATATGTGGCAAGACGCTCCTCGGGGCGCGTCTTGCTGGGGCCTCTCTCCTGGAGGCGCTCAGTCAGACCCAGTGCTTACATGTGGCAAGACGCTCCTCGGGGTGTGTCTTGCTGGGGCTTCTCTCCTGGAGGCGTTCAGTCAGACCGAGTGCTGACATGTGGCAAGGAGCTCCTCGGGGCGCGTCTTGCTTGGGCTTCTCTCCTGGAGGCGTTCAGTCAGACCGAGTGCTGACATGTGGTAAGACGCTCCTCGGGGCGCGTCTTGCTGGGGCTTCTCTCCTGGAGGCGCTCAGTCAGACCCAGTGCTTACATGTGGCAAGACGCTCCTAGGGGCGCGTCTTGCTTGGGCCTCTCTCCTGGAGGCGCTCAGTCAGACCCAGTGGTGACATGTGGCAAGACGCTCCACGGGGCGCGTCTTGCTTGGGCCTCTCTTCTGGAGACGCTCAGTCAGACCCAGTGTTGACACGTGGCAAGACGCTCCTCGGGGCGCGTCTTGCTTGGGGCCTCTCTCCTGGAGGCGCACAGTCAGACAGAGTGCTGACATGTGGCCAGACGCTCCTCGGGGCGCGTCTTGCTGGGGCTTCTGTCCTGGAGGCGCTCAGTCAGACCCAGTGTTGACATGTGACAAGACGCTCCTCGGGGCGCGTCTTGTTGGGGCTTCTCTCCTGGAGGCGTTCAGTCAGACCGAGTGCTGACATGTGGCAAGACGCTCCTCGGGGCTCGTCTTGCTTGGGCTTCTCTCCTGGAGGCCCTCAGTCAGACTCATTGTTGACATGTGGCAAGACGCTCCTCGGGGCGCGTCTTGCTTGGGCCTCTCTCCTGGAGGCGCACAGACAGACAGAGTGCTGACTTGTGGCAAGACCCTCCTCGTGGCGCGTCTTGCTTGGGCTTCTCTCCTGGAGGCCCTAAGTTCAGACCCATTGTTGACATGTGGCAAGACGCTCCTCGGGGCGCGTCTTGCTTGGGCCTCTCTCCTGGAGGTGCTCAGTCAGACCGAGTGCTGACATGCAGCAAGACGCTCCTCAGGGCGCATCTTGCTTGGGCCTCTCTCCTGGAGGCGCTCAGTCAGACCGAGTGCTGACATGTGGCAAGACACTCCTCGGGGTGCGTCTTGCTTGGGCTTCTCTCCTGGAGGCCCTCAGTCAGACTCATTGTTGACATGTGGCAAGACGCTCCTCAGGGCGCGTCTTGCTTGGGCCTCTCTCCTGGAGGCCCTCTGTCAGATCCAGTGTTGACATGTGGCAAGACGCTCCTCGGGGCGCGTCTTGCTTAAACCTCTCTCCTGGAGGTGCTCAGTCAGACCCAGTGTTGACATGTGGCAAGACTCTCCTCGGGGTGCGTCTTGCTTGGGCCTCTCTCCTGGAGGTGCTCAGTCAGACCCAGTGTTGACATGTGGCAAGACGCTCCTTGGGGTGCGTCTTGCTTGGGCCTCTCTCCTGGAGGCGCTCAGTCAGACCGAGTGCTGACATGTGGCAAGACGCTCCTCGGGGCGCGTCTTGCTTGGGCTTCTCTCCTGGAGGCCCTCAGTCAGACTCATTGTTGACATGTGGCAAGACGCTCCTCGGGGCGCGTCTTGCTTGGGCCTCTCTCCTGGAGGAGCTCAGTCAGACCGAGTGCTGACATAAGGCAAGATGCTCCTCGGGGCGCGTCTTGCTGTGGCCTCTCTCCTGGAGGCGCTCAATCAGACCCAGTGGTGACACGTGGCAAGACGCTCCTCGGGGCGCGTCTTGCTTGGGCCTCTCTCCTGGAGGCGCTCAGTCAGACCCAGTGGTGACATGTGGCAACATGCTCCTCGGGGCGCGTATTGCTTGGGCCTCTCTCCTGGAGGCCCTCTGTCAGACCCATTGTTGACATGTGGCAAGACGCTCCTCGGGGCGCGTCTTGCTTGGGCCTCTCTCCTGGAGGCCCTCAATCAGACCCAGTGTTGATACGTGGTAAGACGCTCCTCGGGGCGCGTCTTGCTTGGGCCTCTCTCCTGCAGGCGCTCAGTCAGACTGAGTAGTGACATGTGGCATGACGCTCCTCGGGCGCGTCTTGCTTGGGCCTCTCTCCTGGAGGCGCTCAGTCAGACCCAGTGGTGACTTGTGGCAAGACACTCCTCGGGAGCGTCTTGCTTGGGCCTCTCTCCTGGAGGCCCTCTGTCAGCCCCATTGTTGATATGTGGCAAGACGCTCCTCGGGGCGCGTCTTGCTGGGGCTTCTCTCCTAGAGGCGTTCAGTCAGACCGAGTGCCGACATGTGGCAAGACGCTTCGCGGGACGCGTCTTGCTTGGGCTTCTCTCCTCGAGGCCCTCAGTCAGACTCATTGTTGACATGTGGCAAGACGCTCCTCGGGGCGCGATTTGCTTGGGCCTCTCTCCTGGAGTCGCTCAGTCAGACCCAGTGGTGACATGTGGCAAGACGCTCCTCGGGGCGCATCTTGCTTGGGCCTCTCTCCTGGAGGCGCTCAGTCAGAACCAGTGGTGACATGTGACAAGACGCTCCTCGGGGCGCGTCTTGCTTGGGCTTCTCTCATGGAGGCCCTCAGTCAGACCCATTGTTGATATGTGGCAAGACGCTCCTCGGGGCGCGTCTTTCTTGGGCCTCTCTCCTGGAGGCGCTCAGTCAGACCGAGTGCTGACATGTGGCAAGACGCTCCTCGGGGCGCGTCTTGCTTGGGCTTCTCTCATGGAGGCCCTCAGTCAGACCCATTGTTGATATGTGGCAAGACGCTCCTCGGGGCGAGTCTTGCTTGGGCCTCTCTCCTGGAGGTGCTCAGTCAGACCCAGTGTTGACATGGTGCAAGACGCTCCTCGGGGCGCGTCTTGCTTGGGCTTCTCTCTTGGAGGCCCTCAGTCAGACCCATTGTTGACATGTGGCAAGACGCTCCCCGGGCCGCGTCTTGCTTGGGCTTCTCTCCTGGAGGCCCTCAGTCAGACCCATTGTTGACATGTGGCAAGACGCTCCTCGGGGCGCGTCTTGCTTGGGCCTCTCTCCTGGAGGCGCTCAGTCAGACCGAGTGCTGACATAAGGCAAGACGCTCCTCGGGGCGCGTCTTGCTGGGGCCTCTCTCCTGGAGGCGCTCAGTCAGACCCAGTGCTTACATGTGGCAAGACGCTCCTCGGGGCGCATCTTGCTTGGGCCTCTCTCCTGGAGGCGCTCAGTCAGACCCAGTGGTGACATGTGGCAAGAAGCTCCTCGGGGCGCGTCTTGCTTGGGCCTCTCTCCTGGAGACGCTCAGTCAGAACCAGTGTTGACACGTGACAAGACGCTCCTCTGGGCGCGTCTTGCTTGGGCTTCTCTCATGGAGGCCCTCAGTCAGACCCATTGTTGATATGTGGCAAGACGCTCCTCGGGGCGCGTCTTGCTTGGGCCTCTCTCCTGGAGGCGCTCAGTCAGACCGAGTGCTGACATGTGGCAAGACGCTCCTCGGGGCGCATCTTGCTTGGGCCTCTCTCCTGCTGGCCCTCTGTCAGCCCCAGTGTTGACATGTGTCAAGACGCTCCTCGGGGTGCGTCTTGCTTGGGCCTCTCTCCTGGAGGCGCTCAGTCAGACCCAGTGCTTACATGTGGCAAGACGCTCCTCGGGGCGCGTCTTGCTTAAACCTCTCTCCTGGAGGTGCTCAGTCAGACCCAGTGTTGACATGTGGCAAGACTCTCCTCGGGGTGCGTCTTGCTTGGGCCTCTCTCCTGGAGGTGCTCAGTCAGACCCAGTGTTGACATGTGGCAAGACGCTCCTCGGGGCGCGTCTTGCTTGGGCTTCTCTCCTGGAGGCCCTCAGTCAGACCCATTGTTGACATGTGGCAAGACGCTCCTTGGGGTGCGTCTTGCTTGGGCCTCTCTCCTGGACGCGCTCAGTCAGACCGAGTGCTGACATGTGGCAAGACGCTCCTCGGGGCGCGTCTTGCTTGGGCTTCTCTCCTGGAGGCCCTCAGTCAGACTCATTGTTGACATGTGGCAAGACGCTCCTCGGGGCGCGTCTTGCTTGGGCCTCTCTCCTGGAGGAGCTCAGTCAGACCGAGTGCTGACATAAGGCAAGATGCTCCTCGGGGCGCGTCTTGCTGTGGCCTCTCTCCTGGAGGCGCTCAATCAGACCCAGTGGTGACACGTGGCAAGACGCTCCTCGGGGCGCGTCTTGCTTGGGCCTCTCTCCTGGAGGCGCTCAGTCAGACCCAGTGGTGACATGTGGCAACATGCTCCTCGGGGCGCGTATTGCTTGGGCCTCTCTCCTGGAGGCCCTCTGTCAGACCCATTGTTGACATGTGGCAAGACGCTCCTCGGGGCGCGTCTTGCTTGGGCCTCTCTCCTGGAGGCCCTCAATCAGACCCAGTGTTGATACGTGGTAAGACGCTCCTCGGGGCGCGTCTTGCTTGGGTCTCTCTCCTGCAGGCGCTCAGTCAGACTGAGTAGTGACATGTGGCATGACGCTCCTCGGGGCGCGTCTTGCTTGGGCCTCTCTCCTGGAGGCGCTCAGTCAGACCCAGTGGTGACTTGTGGCAAGACACTCCTCGGGAGCGTCTTGCTTGGGCGTCTCTCCTAGAGGCGTTCAGTCAGACCGAGTGCCGACATGTGGCAAGACGCTTCGCGGGACGCGTCTTGCTTGGGCTTCTCTCCTCGAGGCCCTCAGTCAGACTCATTGTTGACATGTGGCAAGACGCTCCTCGGGGCGCGTTTTGCTTGGGCCTCTCTCCTGGAGGCGCTCAGTCAGACCCAGTGGTGACATGTGGCAAGACGCTCCTCGGGGCGCATCTTGCTTGGGCCTCTCTCCTGGAGGCGCTCAGTCAGAACCAGTGGTGACATGTGACAAGACGCTCCTCGGGGCGCGTCTTTCTTGGGCCTCTCTCCTGGAGGCGCTCAGTCAGACCGAGTGCTGACATGTGGCAAGACGCTCCTCGGGGCGCGTCTTGCTTGGGCTTCTCTCATGGAGGCCCTCAGTCAGACCCATTGTTGATATGTGGCAAGACGCTCCTCGGGGCGAGTCTTGCTTGGGCCTCTCTCCTGGAGGTGCTCAGTCAGACCCAGTGTTGACATGGTGCAAGACGCTCCTCGGGGCGCGTCTTGCTTGGGCTTCTCTCTTGGAGGCCCTCAGTCAGACCCATTGTTGACATGTGGCAAGACGCTCCCCGGGCCGCGTCTTGCTTGGGCTTCTCTCCTGGAGGCCCTCAGTCAGACCCATTGTTCACATGTGGCAAGACGCTCCTCGGGGCGCGTCTTGCTTGGGCCTCTCTCCTGGAGGCGCTCAGTCAGACCGAGTGCTGACATAAGGCAAGACGCTCCTCGGGGCGCGTCTTGCTGGGGCCTCTCTCCTGGAGGCGCTCAGTCAGACCCAGTGCTTACATGTGGCAAGACGCTCCTCGGGGCGCGTCTTGCTTGGGCCTCTCTCCTGGAGGCGCTCAGTCAGACCCAGTGGTGACATGTGGCAAGAAGCTCCTCGGGGCGCGTCTTGCTTGGGCCTCTCTCCTGGAGACGCTCAGTCAGAACCAGTGTTGACACGTGACAAGACGCTCCTCTGGGCGCGTCTTGCTTGGGCTTCTCTCATGGAGGCCCTCAGTCAGACCCATTGTTGATATGTGGCAAGACGCTCCTCGGGGCGCATCTTGCTTGGGCCTCTCTCCTGGAGGCCCTCTGTCAGCCCCAGTGTTGACATGTGTCAAGACGCTCCTCGGGGTGCGTCTTGCTTGGGCCTCTCTCCTGGAGGCGCTCAGTCAGACCCAGTGCTTACATGTGGCAAGACGCTCCTCGGGGCGCGTCTTGCTTAAACCTCTCTCCTGGAGGTGCTCAGTCAGACCCAGTGTTGACATGTGGCAAGACTCTCCTCGGGGTGCGTCTTGCTTGGGCCTCTCTCCTGGAGGTGCTCAGTCAGACCCAGTGTTGACATGTGGCAAGACGCTCCTCGGGGCGCGTCTTGCTTGGGCTTCTCTCCTGGAGGCCCTCAGTCAGACCCATTGTTGACATGTGGCAAGACGCTCCTTGGGGTGCGTCTTGCTTGGGCCTCTCTCCTGGAGGCGCTCAGTCAGACCGAGTGCTGACATGTGGCAAGACGCTCCTCGGGGCGCGTCTTGCTTGGGCTTCTCTCCTGGAGGCCCTCAGTCAGACTCATTGTTGACATGTGGCAAGACGCTCCTCGGGGCGCGTCTTGCTTGGGCCTCTCTCCTGGAGGAGCTCAGTCAGACCGAGTGCTGACATAAGGCAAGATGCTCCTCGGGGCGCGTCTTGCTGTGGCCTCTCTCCTGGAGGCGCTCAATCAGACCCAGTGGTGACACGTGGCAAGACGCTCCTCGGGGTGCGTCTTGCTTGGGCCTCTCTCCTGGAGGCGCTCAGTCAGACCCAGTGGTGACATGTGGCAACATGCTCCTCGGGGCGCGTATTGCTTGGGCCTCTCTCCTGGAGGCCCTCTGTCAGACCCATTGTTGACATGTGGCAAGACGCTCCTCGGGGCGCGTCTTGCTTGGGCCTCTCTCCTGGAGGCCCTCAATCAGACCCAGTGTTGATACGTGGTAAGACGCTCCTCGGGGCGCGTCTTGCTTGGGCCTCTCTCCTGCAGGCGCTCAGTCAGACTGAGTAGTGACATGTGGCATGACGCTCCTCGGGGCGCGTCTTGCTTGGGCCTCTCTCCTGGTGGCGCTCAGTCAGACCCAGTGGTGACTTGTGGCAAGACACTCCTCGGGAGCGTCTTGCTTGGGCCTCTCTCCTGGAGGCCCTCTGTCAGCCCCATTGTTGATATGTGGCAAGACGCTCCTCGGGGCGCGTCTTGCTGGGGCTTCTCTCCTAGAGGCATTCAGTCAGACCGAGTGCCGACATGTGGCAAGACGCTTCGCGGGACGCGTCTTGCTTGGGCTTCTCTCCTCGAGGCCCTCAGTCAGACTCATTGTTGACATGTGGCAAGACGCTCCTCGGGGCGCGTTTTGCTTGGGCCTCTCTCCTGGAGGCGCTCAGTCAGACCCAGTGGTGACATGTGGCAAGACGCTCCTCGGGGCGCATCTTGCTTGGGCCTCTCTCCTGGAGGCGCTCAGTCAGAACCAGTGGTGACATGTGACAAGACGCTCCTCGGGGCGCGTCTTGCTTGGGCTTCTCTCATGGAGGCCCTCAGTCAGACCCATTGTTGATATGCGGCAAGACGCTCTGTTACGGACCCTGAGTTCTCCAGCACTCCGCTTCTACTCTGCACCCTTATTCCTGCACCATTTTCAGGACCATGGAGAGCGCCCAGCTCCCTGGCTTCACTCTATGCAGCTGACTCCCATCAGGAATCACCCAGCTGGAGCAGATAAAGATCAGCGCTGCTCAGAGAGGACAGAAGCGCGAGAGGGGAGAGAGAGGAGAGAGCGAGAGAGAGAGAGAGAGGATTGAGGCTGACAGAGAGAGGACTGGAGAGAGGATTGGAGTGAAAGATTGCTTACTTTGGAGAACTTGTGGACGGTTGCCCCTGGCTGGTTTAATTTCCACCCGCATAAGAAAACCGGTTGAGCTCCGGTTTTCTTTGCTCCTAACAGAGTTGACTGTTGCGTGGGTGAGTTGGTTCACCTGTGGACCTTTTGGTAAGGCCTCCGGCCACCTCCGTTGTTCCTGGTTTATTTTCAGAACCAGTGAGTTTCCGTTCCCATTGTTATTTGCTCCTTTAGTTACTTTAAGCCCTCAGCATTTGTTCCTGCAGCCTGAATTAAACTCCTGTTTTCATTAAACAGGTTTTTTTCTCCCTTAGGGACACCTTTAGTTAATAAAAAGGACTTTCTTTTTATTGTGACTTGGTGTCAGATTGGTTCTTTTCTTTTCTCACGTTCCTGTGTTAGGCCTCCCTGAACCTAGACCAGGCCGAGGTCGTAACATATTGGGGGCTCGTCCGGGATTTTATTTTGTTATTGATTCATTTGTTACGTTAACGTGATTGGTGGTGTGATTTGAGTACCCGTGTTGTTGTGCTAACGTGAGCATGTTTAATTTAAAGGAGTTTCTGGCTGCCCCTTCTCGGGACCAGGTCGAAAGCTTCAAAAGGACCGAACTGGCAGAGTTGGCTGTACACCTCGGTCTCCAAGGCATCCAGAACCTGCTGAAAAAGGACTTAAAGGATTCTGTGATGGCCGCGTTGGAAAAGGAAGGTTTGTTACAACCTCCTTTCAGTGACTCTTCTGATTTGCCCCTGAAACAGGACATGGAGGATGGACAGACTGTGAAAGCTGCTACTTCCGTTCCTGTGGGTGCTGCACCCGAGCGCCTTTCTGTCCCAGATGAACAGGACGCTCTTTCGCGGCAGACGCCGTTCACAGGAGGGAGTTTATCCACCGCTTCCTCTGCTGCTAGTATGGAGAATGCACGTCTTCGTCTCAGGCTGGCCCGCATGAAGTATGAGGCTGAGGAAAAGTCCCGATTGCAGCAAATCGAACTGGAGATCCGCCGCTGTGAGATCGAGGCTGAAACAAAGTTAAAACTGAAACGTATGGAGTTGGAATACCAAGCAAGAGGAGGTGTTTCTTCTACTACAAACTATGAGCACGAGAGGTCCATGGACAAACAGAGAAACGAGTGTGACATCAGCAAGTGCCTTGTTCTGGTGCCGACTTTCCGGGAGAGCGAGGTTGACAGCTACTTCGCTACATTCGAGCGTCTGGCTGCTGCTTTAGACTGGCCCCAAGAGGTGTGGTCCACTATGCTGCAGTGTAAGTTAACCGGAAAGGCTCAAGAGGTAATTGCTTCTCTTTCTTTATCTGACAGCATGGATTATAATAAAGTGAAAGCTGCTGTTCTTGTTGCTTATGAGTTGGTTCCTGAAGCCTATCGTCAGAAGTTCCGGTCACAGAATGTAAAACTCTCCACGCAAACTTATGTTGAGTTCTCTAGAGAAAAAGCTCTGATGTTTGAGAAATGGATCCTTGCCTCAAAGGTTGAAACTCTACAGGATCTTAAAGAGCTAATTCTCCTGGAGGAATTTAAGAAGTGTTTGCCAGAGAGGTTGGCATTATATTTAAATGAAAGACAAGTCTCTTCTCTCTCCTCAGCCGCCCTACTGGCGGATGAGTTTGTGTTGACGCACCGTGTTGGTGGTGTTCATCAGGGTGAATCTGCTCGCCCTGTGTCAGTAACACCTTTTAGAAACTCTCCTTCTCCTCCTCGTCCTCAGAAACCTCGCTGTTATTATTGCCACCTGGTGGGGCATGTCGCGAGAGATTGTGTAATCCTCAAGCGGAGGAATGAAAAAAGAGGGTCTGCTGCGCAGCCCGTGGGTTTTGTCTCCAAGTCGGGAGAAAATAACCGTGGTTTTGGTCCTTTCATGTCAGAAGGACAAGTGTCTCTTACAGAAAGCTGTGAAAAGCTGACCCCTGTTAAGATTTTAAGAGACACTGGGGCTTCTCAGACGTTAATTTCACAGAAAGTGTTGCCATTTGATGACTTGAGCTCTACCGGCTCTTCCGTGTTGTTGGCTGGAGTAAATGCTGTGCCTGTTTCTCGCCCGCTTCACAGAATTTACTTAAGGAGTGGACTTTTTACTGGGTCGTGTGAAGTAGCAGTCTGCCCTTCCTTGCCTGTGGAAGGTGTAGCTCTTCTTTTAGGGAACGACTTGGCTGGAGGTGCGGTCATTCCTCCCCCAGTGGTGAAAGAGAACATCGCACCCGGAGAGTGTGAGGAGACTCCCGCAGGAGTGCTCCCCACTTGTGTGTGTACCCGATCTCAAGCTAAGAGAGCGCATGAGATTTTGGATCTCTCCAGTTTGTTTGACGATTCGCAGAGTGATGTTCTTAATCCCGCTGAAACAACTTCTTCCACTCATCTGGTCACAAATGAAGTGTTGTTCAACATGTTTCCGCTAAGTCCGGCTTCTTTGGAGGCGGAACAACGGTCTGATAAATCTCTGACCGACTGCTTTGAGCATGTGGGAAAGAAAATAAATGGAACTACTGGTTATGTTATTGAGAATGGTGTGTTACTGAGAACCTGGTGTAAACCAGTAGCTAAAAACATCACAGACCGTCGCAGGAAAAATTGTGTTTGTAATGTTATCATGTTGGAAAGATATCTGTCTCCTCAGACTACTGCACAACCACCCGGTGAGGCCGCGGTGTGCGCAGCCGCTGCCATCACTCCAGTTCTGGATGAGGTTACTCAAACCCATCTAGTGGCGCCAGAACTTCCTTTGTGCAGCATTTATCTGGATAACATAGTTACTCACACTTCCTCCTGGGATGACCTGTTGGCTTTGGAAAATCCTGTTACTCATCTGGAACCGACCAGCTTCACCACAAACCTCGCAACTCATTGTTTTTATAAGAAAGTTGCTGCTATGGTAGCTACACTAACATTTTTACTGTCTCCAAAGGTCCCGTTTGTATTGGATGTTGGTGCTCAAGGGTCCTGTGATGGCTGCAAACACATGAAGCCGCCACCGGAAAGGAACCGAAAATGTCATCGCTGATTGTTTATCGCGATCCTTCAGCACCCACGATCAGTTTTCAGACGGCTGAGATCCCCTGGCTAGGGTGGAGAGATTATTTCCTCTTTAGGGGATAATCTATTTGTTATTTTGTTAGTGTTGTGGCCCATGGGTTAGTGTTGGTGATTCATTTCACCTTCTCGGGAGCACTCCAGAAAGAGAACCTCTCTTTGCTGGTTATGTTTTTTTGTGTCTTTTGCACCGTGCTTAATCTGCCCGCCCAAATCCACATGAAGAGCTAGGCTTATTTTTAGTTAGTTTTTGGTTAGGCAGATGGCGGGGACTCGGTCTCTGTGTGGGCGTTTGGTGTTTCTGGTAGAAAAAAAAAAGGGGGAGACACATTATGAGAAAAATGGTGTTTTTATTCTGTTTTCACTTCCACCATTTTTCTTTACTTTAGGTATGGGGGTGTTACGGACCCTGAGTTCTCCAGCACTCCGCTTCTACTCTGCACCCTTATTCCTGCACCATTTTCAGGACCATGGAGAGCGCCCAGCTCCCTGGCTTCACTCTATGCAGCTGACTCCCATCAGGAATCACCCAGCTGGAGCAGATAAAGATCAGCGCTGCTCAGAGAGGACAGAAGCGCGAGAGGGGAGAGAGAGGAGAGAGCGAGAGAGAGAGAGAGAGGATTGAGGCTGACAGAGAGAGGACTGGAGAGAGGATTGGAGTGAAAGATTGCTTACTTTGGAGAACTTGTGGACGGTTGCCCCTGGCTGGTTTAATTTCCACCCGCATAAGAAAACCGGTTGAGCTCCGGTTTTCTTTGCTCCTAACAGAGTTGACTGTTGCGTGGGTGAGTTGGTTCACCTGTGGACCTTTTGGTAAGGCCTCCGGGCAAGCTCCGTTGTTCCTGGTTTATTTTCAGAACCAGTGAGTTTCCGTTCCCATTGTTATTTGCTCCTTTAGTTACTTTAAGCCCTCAGCATTTGTTCCTGCAGCCTGAATTAAACTCCTGTTTTCATTAAACAGGTTTTTTTCTCCCTTAGGGACACCTTTAGTTAATAAAAAGGACTTTCTTTTTATTGTGACTTGGTGTCAGATTGGTTCTTTTCTTTTCTCACGTTCCTGTGTTAGGCCTCCCTGAACCTAGACCAGGCCGAGGTCGTAACACGCTCCTCGGGGCGCGTCTTTCTTGGGCCTCTCTCCTGGAGGCGCTCAGTCAGACCGAGTGCTGACATGTGGCAAGACGCTCCTCGGGGCGCGTCTTGCTTGGGCTTCTCTCATGGAGGCCCTGAGTCAGACCCATTGTTGATATGTGGCAAGACGCTCCTCGGGGCGAGTCTTGCTTGGGCCTCTCTCCTGGAGGTGCTCAGTCAGACCCAGTGTTGACATGGTGCAAGACGCTCCTCGGGGCGTGTCTTGCTTGGGCTTCTCTCTTGGAGGCCCTCAGTCAGACCCATTGTTGACATGTGGCAAGACGCTCCCCGGGCCGCGTCTTGCTTGGGCTTCTCACCTGGAGGCCCTCAGTCAGACCCATTGTTGACATGTGGCAAGACGCTCCTCGGGGCGCGTCTTCCTTGGGCCTCTCTCCTGGAGGCGCTCAGTCAGACCGAGTGCTGACATAAGGCAAGACGCTCCTCGGGGCGCGTCTTGCTGGGGCCTCTCTCCTGGAGGCGCTCAGTCAGACCCAGTGCTTACATGTGGCAAGACGCTCCTCGGGGCACGTCTTGCTTGGGCCTCTCTCCTGGAGGCGCTCAGTCAGACCCAGTGGTGACATGTGGCAAGAAGCTCCTCGGGGCGCGTCTTGCTTGGGCCTCTCTCCTGGAGACGCTCAGTCAGAACCAGTGTTGACACGTGACAAGACGCTCCTCTGGGCGCGTCTTGCTTGGGCTTCTCTCATGGAGGCCCTCAGTCAGACCCATTGTTGATATGTGGCAAGACGCTCCTCGGGGCGCGTCTTGCTTGGGCCTCTCTCCTGGAGGCGCTCAGTCAGACCGAGTGCTGACATGTGGCAAGACGCTCCTCGGGGCGCGTCTTGCTTGGGCCTCTCTCCTGGAGGCGGTCAGTCAGACCCAGTGGTGACATGTGGCAACATGCTCCTCGGGGCGCGTTTTGCTTGGGCCTCTCTCCTGGAGGCCCTCTGTCAGACCCATTGTTGACATGTGGCAAGACGCTCCTCGGGGCGCGTCTTGCTTGGGCCTCTCTCCTGGAGGCCCTCAATCAGACCCAGTGTTGATACGTGGTAAGACGCTCCTCGGGGCGCGTCTTGCTTGGGCCTCTCTCCTGCAGGCGCTCAGTCAGACTGAGTAGTGACATGTGGCATAAAGCTCCTCGGGGCGCGTCTTGCTTGGGCCTCTCTCCTGGAGGCGCTCATTCAGACCCAGTGGTGACTTGTGGCAAGACACTCCTCGGGAGCGTCTTGCTTGGGCCTCTCTCCTGGAGGCCCTCTGTCAGCCCCATTGTTGATATGTGGCAAGACGCTCCTCGGGCCGCGTCTTGCTGGGGCTTCTCTCCTAGAGGCATTCAGTCAGACCGAGTGCCGACATGTGGCAAGACGCTTCGCGGGACGCGTCTTGCTTGGGCTTCTCTCCTCGAGGCCCTCAGTCAGACTCATTGTTGACATGTGGCAGGACGCTCCTCGGGGCGCGTTTTGCTTGGGCCTCTCTCCTGGAGGCGCTCAGTCAGACCCAGTGGTGACATGTGGCAAGACGCTCCTCGGGGCGCATCTTGCTTGGGCCTCTCTCCTGGAGGCGCTCAGTCAGAACCAGTGGTGACATGTGACAAGACGCTCCTCGGGGCGCGTCTTGCTTGGGCTTCTCTCATGGAGGCCCTCAGTCAGACCCATTGTTGATATGTGGCAAGACGCTCCTCGGGGCGCGTCTTTCTTGGGCCTCTCTCCTGGAGGCGCTCAGTCAGACCGAGTGCTGACATGTGGCAAGACGCTCCTCGGGGCGCGTCTTGCTTGGGCTTCTCTCATGGAGGCCCTGAGTCAGACCCATTGTTGATATGTGGAAAGACGCTCCTCGGGGCGAGTCTTGCTTGGGCCTCTCTCCTGGAGGTGCTCAGTCAGACCCAGTGTTGACATGGTGCAAGACGCTCCTCGGGGCGCGTCTTGCCTGGGCTTCTCTCTTGGAGGCCCTCAGTCAGACCCATTGTTGACATGTGGCAAGACGCTCCCCGGGCCGCGTCTTGCTTGGGCTTCTCTCCTGGAGGCCCTCAGTCAGACCCATTGTAGACATGTGGCAAGACGCTCCTCGGGGCGCGTCTTGCTTGGGCCTCTCTCCTGGAGGCGCTCAGTCAGACCGAGTGCTGACATAAGGCAAGACGCTCCTCGGGGCGCGTCTTGCTGGGGCCTCTCTCCTGGAGGCGCTCAGTCAGACCCAGTGCTTACATGTGGCAAGACGCTCCTCGGGGCACGTCTTGCTTGGGCCTCTCTCCTGGAGGCGCTCAGTCAGACCCAGTGGTGACATGTGGCAAGAAGCTCCTCGGGGCGCGTCTTGCTTGGGCCTCTCTCCTGGAGACGCTCAGTCAGAACCAGTGTTGACACGTGACAAGACGCTCCTCTGGGCGCGTCTTGCTTGGGCTTCTCTCATGGAGGCCCTCAGTCAGACCCATTGTTGATATGTGGCAAGACGCTCCTCGGGGCGCGTCTTGCTTGGGCCTCTCTCCTGGTGGCGCTCAGTCAGACCGAGTGCTGACATGTGGCAAGACGCTCCTCGGGGCGCATCTTGCTTGGGCCTCTCTCCTGGAGGCCCTCTGTCAGCCCCAGTGTTGACATGTGTCAAGACGCTCCTCGGGGTGCGTCTTGCTTGGGCCTCTCTCCTGGAGGCGCTCAGTCAGACCCAGTGCTTACATGTGGCAAGACGCTCCTCGGGGCGCGTCTTGCTTGGGCCTCTCTCCTGGAGGCGCTCAGTCAGACCCAGTGGTGACATGTGGCAAGACGCTCCTCGGGGCGCGTCTTGCTTGGGCCTCTCTCCTGGAGACGCTCAGTCAGACCCAGTGTTGACACGTGGCAAGACGCTCCTCGGGGCGCGTCTTGCTTGGGCCTCTCTCCTGGAGGCGCTCAGTCAGACCCAGTGCTTACATGTGGCAAGACGCTCCTCGGGGCGCGTCTTGCTTGGGCCTCTCTCCTGGAGGCGCTCAGTCAGACCCAGTGGTGACATGTGGCAAGACGCTCCTCGGGGCGCGTCTTGCTTGGGCCTCTCTCCTGGAGACGCTCAGTCAGACCCAGTGTTGACACGTGGCAAGACGCTCCTCGGGGCGCGTCTTGCTTGGGCCTCTCTCCTGGAGGCGCTCAGTCAGACCCAGTGGTGACATGTGGCAAGACGCTCCTCGGGGCGCGTCTTGCTTGGGCTTCTCTCCTGGAGGCCCTCAGTCAGACCCATTGTTTACATGTGGCAAGATGCTCCTTTGGGCGCATCTTGCTTGGGCTTCTCTCCTGGAGGCCCTCAGTCAGACCCATTGTTGACATGTGGCAAGACGCTCCTCGGGGCGCGTCTTGCTGGGGCTTCTCTCCTGGAGGCGTTCAGTCAGACCGAGTGCTGACATGTGGCAAGACGCTCCTCGGGACGCTTCTTGCTTGGGCTTCTCTCCTGGAGGCCCTCAGTCAGACCCATTGTTGACATGTGGCAAGACGCTCCTCGGGGCGCGTCTTGCTTGGGCCTCTCTCCTGGAGGCGCTCAGTCAGACCCAGTGGTGACATGTGGCAAGACGCTCCTCGGGGCACGTCTTGCTTGGGCCTCTCTCCTGGAGGCGCTCAGTCAGACCCATTGTTGACATGTGGCAAGACGCTCCTCGGGGCGCGTCTTGCTTGGGCTTCTCTCCTGGAGGCCCTCAGTCAGACCCATTGTTGACATGTGGCAAGACGCTCCTCGGGGTGCGTCTTGCTTGGGCCTCTCTCCTGGAGGCGCTCAGTCAGACCGAGTGCTGACATAAGGCAAGACGCTCCTCGGGGCGCGTCTTGCTGGGGCCTCTCTCCAGGAGGTGCTCAGTCAGACCCAGTGCTTACATGTGGCAAGACGCTCCTCGGGACGCGTCTTGCTTGGGCTTCTCTCCTGGAGGCCCTCAGTCAGACTCATTGTTGACATGTGGCAAGACGCTCCTCGGGGCGCGTCTTGCTTGGGCTTCTCTCATGGAGGCCCTCAGTCAGATCCATTGTTGATATGTGGCAAGACGCTCCTCGGGGCGCGTCTTGCTGGGGCTTCTCTCCTAGAGGCGTTCAGTCAGACCGAGTGCTGACATGTGGCAAGACGCTCCTCGGGGCGCGTCTTGCTTGGGCTTCTCTCCTGGAGGCCCTCAGTCAGACTCATTGTTGACATGTGGCAAGATGCTCCTCGGAGCGCGTCTTGCTTGGGGCCTCTCTCCTGGAGGCGCACAGTCAGACAGAACGATGACATGTGGCCAGACGCTCCTCGGGGCGCGTCTTGCTGGGGCCTCTCTCCTGGAGGCGCTCAGTCAGACCGAGTGCTGACATGTGGCAAGACGCTCCTTGGGGCGCGTCTTGCTTGGGCTTCTCTCCTGGAGGCCCTCAGTCAGACCCATTGTTTACATGTGGCAAGACGCTCCTCGGGGCGCATCTTGCCTGGGCCTCTCTCCTGGAGGCCCTCTGTCAGCCCCAGTGTTGACATGTGTCAAGACGCTCCTCGGGGCGAGTCTTGCTTGGGCCTCTCTCCTGGAGGTGGTCAGTCAGACCCAGTGCTGACATGTGGCAAGGAGCTCCTCGGGGCGCGTCTTGCTTGGGCTTCTCTCCTCGAGGCGTTCAGTCAGACCCATTGTTGACATGTGGTAAGACGCTCCTCGGGGCGCGTCTTGCTTGGGCCTCTCTCCTGGAGGCCCTCTGTCAGACCCATTGTTGACATGTGGCAAGACGCTCCTCGGGGCGCGTCTTGCTTGGGCCTCTCTCCTGGAGGCGCTCAGTCAGACCCAGTGGTGACATGTGGCAACATGCTCCTCGGGGCGCGTCTTGCTTGGGCCTCTCTCCTGGAGGCGCTCAGTCAGACCGAGTGCTGACATAAGGCAAGATTCTCCTCGGGGCGCGTCTTGCTGGGGCCTCTCTCCTGGAGGCGCTCAGTCAGACCCAGTGCTTACATGTGGCAAGACGCTCCTCGGGGTGTGTCTTGCTGGGGCTTCTCTCCTGGAGGCGTTCAGTCAGACCGAGTGCTGACATGTGGCAAGGAGCTCCTCGGGGCGCGTCTTGCTTGGGCTTCTCTCCTGGAGGCGTTCAGTCAGACCGAGTGCTGACATGTGGTAAGACGCTCCTCGGGGCGCGTCTTGCTGGGGCTTCTCTCCTGGAGGCGCTCAGTCAGACCCAGTGCTTACATGTGGCAAGACGCTCCTAGGGGCGCGTCTTGCTTGGGCCTCTCTCCTGGAGGCGCTCAGTCAGACCCAGTGGTGACATGTGGCAAGACGCTCCTCGGGGCGCGTCTTGCTTGGGCCTCTCTCCTGGAGACGCTCAGTCAGACCCAGTGTTGACACGTGGCAAGACGCTCCTCGGGGCGCGTCTTGCTTGGGGCCTCTCTCCTGGAGGCGCACAGTCAGACAGAGTGCTGACATGTGGCCAGACGCTCCTCGGGGCGCATCTTGCTGGGGCTTCTCTCCTGGAGGCGCTCAGTCAGACCCAGTGTTGACATGTGACAAGACGCTCCTCGGGGCGCGTCTTGCTGGGGCTTCTCTCCTGGAGGCGTTCAGTCAGACCGAGTGCTGACATGTGGCAAGACGCTCCTCGGGGCTCGTCTTGCTTGGGCTTCTCTCCTGGAGGCCCTCAGTCAGACTCATTGTTGACATGTGGCAAGACGCTCCTCGGGGCGCGTCTTGCTTGGGCCTCTCTCCTGGAGGCGCACAGACAGACAGAGTGCTGACTTGTGGCAAGACGCTCCTCGGGGCACGTCTTGCTTGGGCCTCTCTCCTGGAGGCGCTCAGTCAGACCCATTGTTGACATGTAGCAAGACGCTCCTCGGGGCGCGTCTTGCTTGGGCTTCTCTCCTGGAGGCCCTCAGTCAGACCCATTGTTGACATGTGGCAAGACGCTCCTCGGGGTGCGTCTTGCTTGGGCCTCTCTCCTGGAGGCGCTCAGTCAGACCGAGTGCTGACATAAGGCAAGACGCTCCTCGGGGCGCGTCTTGCTGGGGCCTCTCTCCAGAAGGTGCTCAGTCAGACCCAGTGCTTACATGTGGCAAGACGCTCCTCGGGACGCGTCTTGCTTGGGCTTCTCTCCTGGAGGCCCTCAGTCAGACTCATTGTTGACATGTGGCAAGACGCTCCTCGGGGCGCGTCTTGCTTGGGCTTCTCTCATGGAGGCCCTCAGTCAGATCCATTGTTGATATGTGGCAAGACGCTCCTCGGGGCGCGTCTTGCTGGGGCTTCTCTCCTAGAGGCGTTCAGTCAGACCGAGTGCTGACATTTGGCAAGACGCTCCTCGGGGCGCGTATTGCTTGGGCTTCTCTCCTGGAGACCCTCAGTCAGACTCATTGTTGACATGTGGCAAGATGCTCCTCGGGGCGCGTCTTGCTTGGGGCCTCTCTCCTGGAGGCGCACAGTCAGACAGAACGATGACATGTGGCCAGACGCTCCTCGGGGCGCGTCTTGCTGGGGCCTCTCTCCTGGAGGCGCTCAGTCAGACCGAGTGCTGACATGTGGCAAGACGCTCCTTGGGGCGCGTCTTGCTTGGGCTTCTCTCCTGGAGGCCCTCAGTCAGACCCATTGTTTACATGTGGCAAGACGCTCCTCGGGGCGCATCTTGCCTGGGCCTCTCTCCTGGAGGCCCTCTGTCAGCCCCAGTGTTGACATGTGTCAAGACGCTCCTCGGGGCGAGTCTTGCTTGGGCCTCTCTCCTGGAGGTGGTCAGTCAGACCCAGTGCTGACATGTGGCAAGGAGCTCCTCGGGGCGCGTCTTGCTTGGGCTTCTCTCCTCGAGGCGTTCAGTCAGACCCATTGTTGACATGTGGTAAGACGCTCCTCGGGGCGCGTCTTGCTTGGGCCTCTCTCCTGGAGGCCCTCTGTCAGACCCATTGTTGACATGTGGCAAGACGCTCCTCGGGGCGCGTCTTGCTTGGGCCTCTCTCCTGGAGGCGCTCAGTCAGACCCAGTGGTGACATGTGGCAACATGCTCCTCGGGGCGCGTCTTGCTTGGGCCTCTCTCCTGGAGGCGCTCAGTCAGACCGAGTGCTGACATAAGGCAAGATTCTCCTCGGGGCGCGTCTTGCTGGGGCCTCTCTCCTGGAGGCGCTCAGTCAGACCCAGTGCTTACATGTGGCAAGACGCTCCTCGGGGTGTGTCTTGCTGGGGCTTCTCTCCTGGAGGCGTTCAGTCAGACCGAGTGCTGTCATGTGGCAAGGAGCTCCTCGGGGTGCGTCTTGCTTGGGCTTCTCTCCTGGAGGCGTTCAGTCAGACCGAGTGCTGACATGTGGTAAGACGCTCCTCGGGGTGCGTCTTGCTGGGGCTTCTCTCCTGGAGGCGCTCAGTCAGACCCAGTGCTTACATGTGGCAAGACGCTCCTAGGGGCGCGTCTTGCTTGGGCCTCTCTCCTGGAGGCGCTCAGTCAGACCCAGTGGTGACATGTGGCAAGACGCTCCTCGGGGCGCGTCTTGCTTGGGCCTCTCTCCTGGAGACGCTCAGTCAGACCCAGTGTTGACACGTGGCAAGACGCTCATCGGGGCGCGTCTTGCTTGGGGCCTCTCTCCTGGAGGCGCACAGTCAGACAGAGTGCTGACATGTGGCCAGACGCTCCTCGGGGCGCATCTTGCTGGGGCTTCTCTCCTGGAGGCGCTCAGTCAGACCCAGTGTTGACATGTGACAAGACGCTCCTCGGGGCGCGTCTTGCTGGGGCTTCTCTCCTGGAGGCGTTCAGTCAGACCGAGTGCTGACATGTGGCAAGACGCTCCTCGGGGCTCGTCTTGCTTGGGCTTCTCTCCTGGAGGCCCTCAGTCAGACTCATTGTTGACATGTGGCAAGACGCTCCTCGGGGCGCGTCTTGCTTGGGCCTCTCTCCTGGAGGCGCACAGACAGACAGAGTGCTGACTTGTGGCAAGACGCTCCTCGGGGCGCGTCTTGCTTGGGCTTCTCTCCTGGAGGCCCTAAGTTCAGACCCATTGTTGACATGTGGCAAGACGCTCCTCGGGGCGCGTCTTGCTTGGGCCTCTCTCCTGGAGGCGCTCAGTCAGACCGAGTGCTGACATGCAGCAAGACGCTCCTCAGGGCGCGTCTTGCTTGGGCTTCTCTCCTGGAGGCCCTCAGTCAGACCCATTGTTGACATGTGGCAAGACGCTCCTCGGGGCGCATCTTGCTTGGGCCTCTCTCCTGGAGGCGCTCAGTCAGACCGAGTGCTGACATGTGGCAAGACACTCCTCGGGGCGCGTCTTGCTTGGGCTTCTCTCCTGGAGGCCCTCAGTCAGACTCATTGTTGACATGTGGCAAGATGCTCCTCAGGGCGCGTCTTGCTTGGGCCTCTCTCCTGGAGGCCCTCTGTCAGACCCAGTGTTGACATGTGGCAAGACGCTCCTCGGGGCGCGTCTTGCTTGGGCCTCTCTCCTGGAGGTGCTCAGTCAGACCCAGTGTTGACATGTGGCAAGACTCTCCTCGGGGTGCGTCTTGCTTGGGCCTCTCTCCTGGAGGTGCTCAGTCAGACCCAGTGTTGACATGTGGCAAGACGCTCCTCGGGGCGCGTCTTGCTTGGGCTTCTCTCCTGGAGGCCCTCAGTCAGACCCATTGTTGACATGTGGCAAGACGCTCCTTGGGGTGCGTCTTGCTTGGGCCTCTCTCCTGGAGGCGCTCAGTCAGACCCAGTGCTGACATGTGGCAACATGCTCCTCGGGGCGCGTATTGCTTGGGCCTCTCTCCTGGAGGCCCTCTGTCAGACCCATTGTTGACATGTGGCAAGACGCTCCTCGGGGCGCGTCTTGCTTGGGCCTCTCTCCTGGAGGCCCTCAATCAGACCCAGTGTTGATACGTGGTAAGACGCTCCTCGGGTCGCGTCTTGCTTGGGCCTCTCTCCTGGAGGCGCTCAGTCAGACTGAGTAGTGACATGTGGCATGATGCTCCTCGGGGCGCATCTTGCTTGGGCCTCTCTCCTGGAGGCGCTCAGTCAGAACCAGTGGTGACATGTGACAAGACGCTCCTCGGGGCGCGTCTTGCTTGGGCTTCTCTCATGGAGGCCCTCAGTCAGACCCATTGTTGATATGTGGCAAGACGCTCCTCGGGGCGCGTCTTTCTTGGGCCTCTCTCCTGGAGGCGCTCAGTCAGACCGAGTGCTGACATGTGGCAAGACGCTCCTCGGGGCGCGTCTTGCTTGGGCTTTTCTCATGGAGGCCCTCAGTCAGACCCATTGTTGATATGTGGCAAGACGCTCCTCGGGGCGAGTCTTGCTTGGGCCTCTCTACTGGAGGTGCTCAGTCAGACCCAGTGTTGACATGGTGCAAGACGCTCCTCGGGGCGCGTCTTGCTTGGGCTTCTCTCTTGGAGGCCCTCAGTCAGACCCATTGTTGACATGTGGCAAGACGCTCCCCGGGCCGCGTCTTGCTTGGGCTTCTCTCCTGGAGTCCCTCAGTCAGACCCATTGTTGACATGTGGCAAGACGCTCCTCGGGGCGCGTCTTGCTTGGGCCTCTCTCCTGGAGGCGCTCAGTCAGACCGAGTGCTGACATAAGGCAAGACGCTCCTCGGGGCGCGTCTTGCTGGGGCCTCTCTCCTGGAGGCGCTCAGTTAGACCCAGTGCTTACATGTGGCAAGACGCTCCTCGGGGCGCGTCTTGCTTGGGCCTCTCTCCTGGAGGCGCTCAGTCAGACCCAGTGGTGACCAGTGGCAAGACGCTCCTCGGGGCGCGTCTTGCTTGGGCCTCTCTCCTGGAGACGCTCAGTCAGAACCAGTGTCGACACGTGACAAGACGCTCCTCTGGGCGCGTCTTGCTTGGGCTTCTCTCATGGAGGCCCTCAGTCAGACCCATTGTTGATATGTGGCAAGACGCTCCTCGGGGCGCGTCTTGCTTGGGCCTCTCTCCTGGAGGCGCTCAGTCAGACCGAGTGCTGACATGTGGCAAGACGCTCCTCGGGGCGCGTCTTGCTTGGGCTTCTCTCCTGGAGGCCCTCAGTCAGACCCATTGTTTACATGTGGCAAGACGCTCCTCGGGGCGCATCTTGCTTGGGCCTCTCTCCTGGAGGCCCTCTGTCAGCCCCAGTGTTGACATGTGTCAAGACGCTCCTCGGGGTGCGTCTTGCTTGGGCCTCTCTCCTGGAGGCGCTCAGTCAGACCCAGTGCTTACATGTGGCAAGACGCTCCTCGGGGCGCGTCTTGCTTTGGCCTCTCTCCTGGAGGCGCTCAGTCAGACCCAGTGGTGACATGTGGCAAGACGCTCCTCGGGGCGCATCTTGCTTGGGCCTCTCTCCTGGAGACGCTCAGTCAGACCCAGTGTTGACACGTGGCAAGACGCTCCTCGGGGCGCGTCTTGCTTGGGCCTCTCTCCTGGAGGCGCTCAGTCAGACCCAGTGGTGACATGTGGCAAGACACTCCTCGGGGCGCGTCTTGCTTGGGCTTCTCTCATGGAGGCCCTCAGTCAGACCCATTGTTGATATGTGGCAAGACGCTCCTCGGGGCGCGTCTTGCTTGGGCCTCTCTCCTGGAGGCGCTCAGTCAGCCCGAGTGCTGACATGTTGCAAGACGCTCCTCGGGGCGCGTCTTGCTTGGGCTTCTCTCCTGGAGGCCCTCAGTCAGACCCATTGTTTACATGTGGCAAGACGCTCCTTTGGGCGCATCTTGCTTGGGCTTCTCTCCTGGAGGCCCTCAGTCAGACCCATTGTTGACATGTGGCAAGACGCTCCTCGGGGCGCGTCTTGCTTGGGCCTCTCTCCTGGAGGCGCTCAGTCAGACCCAGTGCTTACATGTGGCAAGACGCTCCTCGGGGCGCGTCTTGCTGGGGCTTCTCTCCCTGAGGCGTTCAGTCAGACCGAGTGCTGACATGTGGCAAGACTCTCCTCGGGACGCTTCTTGCTTGGGCTTCTCTCCTGGAGGCCCTCAGTCAGACCCATTGTTGACATGTGGCAAGACGCTCCTCGGGGCGCGTCTTGCTTGGGCCTCTCTCCTGGAGGCCCTCAGTCAGACCCAGTGGTGACATGTGGCAAGACGCTCCTCGGGGCACGTCTTGCTTGGGCCTCTCTCCTGGAGGCGCTCAGTCAGACCCATTGTTGACATGTGGCAAGACGCTCCTCGGGGCGCGTCTTGCTGGGGCCTCTCTCCAGGAGGTGCTCAGTCAGACCCAGTGCTTACATGTGGCAAGACGCTCCTCGGGGCGCGTCTTGCTTGGGCCTCTCTCCTGGAGACGCTCAGTCAGACCCAGTGTTGACACGTGACAAGATGCTCCTCGGGGCGCGTCTTGCTTGGGCTTCTCTCATGGAGGCCCTCAGTCAGACCCATTGTTGATATGTGGCAAGACGCTCCTCGGGGCGCGTCTTGCTTGGGCCTCTCTCCTGGAGGCGCTCAGTCAGACCGAGTGCTGACATGTGGCAAGACGCTCCTCGGGGCGCGTCTTGCTTGGGCTTCTCTCCTGGAGGCCCTCAGTCAGACCCATTGTTTACATGTGGCAAGACGCTCCTCGGGGCGCATCTTGCTTGGGCCTCTCTCCTGGAGGCCCTCTGTCAGCCCCAGTGTTGACATGTGTCAAGACGCTCCTCGGGGTGCGTCTTGCTTGGGCCTCTCTCCTGGAGGCGCTCAGTCAGACCGAGTGCTGACATGTGGCAAGACGCTCCTCGGGGCGCGTCTTGCTTGGGCTTCTCTCCTGGAGGCCCTCAGTCAGACCCATTGTTGACATGTGGCAAGACACTCCTCGGGACGCGTCTTGCTTGGGCTTCTCTCCTGGAGGCCCTCAGTCAGACTCATTGTTGACATGTGGCAAGACACTCCTCGGGACGCGTCTTGCTTGGGCCTCTCTCCTGGAGGCGCTCAGTCAGACCGAGTGCTGACATAAGGCAAGACGCTCTTCGGGGAGCGTCTTGCTGGGGCCTCTCTCCTGGAGGCGTTCAGTCAGACCGAGTGCTGACATGTGGCAAGACACTCCTCGGGGCGCGTCTTGCTGGGGCTTCTCTCCTGGAGGCGTTCAGTCAGACCGAGTGCTGACATGTGGCAAGACACTCCTCGGGACGCGACTTGCTTGGGCTTCTCTCCTGGAGGCCCTCAGTCAGACTCATTGTTGACATGTGGCAAGACGCTCCTCGGGGCGAGTCTTGCTTGGGCCTCTCTCCTGGAGGCGCTCAGTCAGACCCAGTGGTGACATGTGGCAAGACGCTCCCCGGGGCGCGTCTTGCTTGGGCCTCTCCCCTGGAGACGCTCAGTCAGTCCCAGTGTTGACACGTGACAAGACGCTCCTCGGGGCGCGTCTTGCTTGGGCTTCTCTCATGGAGGACCTCAGTCAGACCCATTGTTGATATGTGGCAAGACGCTCCTCGGGGCGCGTCTTGCTTGGGCCTCTCTCCTGGAGGCGCTCAGTCAGACCAAGTGCTGACATGTGGCAAGACGCTCCTCGGGGCGCGTCTTGCTTGGGCCTCTCTCCTGGAGGTGCTCAGTCAGACCCAGTGTTGATATGTGGCAAGACGCTCCTCGGGGCGAGTCTTGCTTGGGCCTCTCTCCTGGAGGTGCTCAGTCAGACCCAGTGTTGACATGGTGCAAGACGCTCCTCGGGGCGCGTCTTGCTTGGGCTTCTCTCTTGGAGGCCCTCAGTCAGACCCATTGTTTACATGTGGCAAGACGCTCCTCGGGGCGCATCTTGCTTGGGCCTCTCTCCTGGAGGCCCTCTGTCAGACCCAGTGTTGACATGTGTCAAGACGCTCCCCGGGGTGCGTCTTGCTTGGGCCTCTCTCCTGGAGTCGCTCAGTCAGACCGAGTGCTGACATGTGGCAAGACGCTCCTCGGGGCGCGTCTTGCTTGGGCTTCTCTCCTGGAGGCCCTCAGTCAGACCCATTGTTGACATGTGGCAAGACGCTCCGCGGGGCGCGTCTTGCTTGGGCCTCTCTCCTGGAGGCGCTCAGTCAGACCGAGTGCTGACATAAGGCAAGACGCTCCTCGGGGCGCGTCTTGCTGGGGCCTCTCTCCTGGAGGTGCTCAGTCAGACCCAGTGCTTACATGTGGCAAGACGCTCCTCGGGGCGTGTCTTGCTGGGGCTTCTCTCCTGGAGGCGTTCAGTCAGACCGAGTGCTACATGTGGCAAGACGCTCCTCGGGGCGCGTCTTGCTTGGGCTTCTCTCCTGGAGGTGCTCAGTCAGACCGAGTGCTGACATGTGGCAAGACGCTCCTCGGGGCGCATCTTGCTGGTGCTTCTCTCCTGGAGGCGCTCAGTCAGACCCAGTGCTTACATGTGGCAAGACGCTCCTCGGGGCGCGTCTTGCTTGGGCCTCTCTCCTGGAGGCGCTCAGTCAGACCCAGTGCTGACATGTGGCAAGACGCTCCTTGGGGCGCGTCTTGCTTGGGCCTCTCTCCTGGAGACGCTCAGTCAGACCCAGTGTTGACACGTGGCAAGACGCTCCTCGGGGCGCATCTTGCTTGGGCCTCTCTCCTGGAGGCGCTCAGTCAGACCCAGTGGTGACATGTGGCAAGACGCTCCTCGGGGCGCGTCTTGCTTGGGCTTCTCTGATTGAGGCCCTCAGTCAGACCCATTGTTGACATGTGGCAAGACGCTCCTCGGGGCGCGTCTTGCTTGGGCCTCTCTCCTGGAGGCGCTCAGTCAGACCCAGTGGTGACATGTTGGCAAGACGCTCCTCGGGGCGCGTCTTGCTTGGGCCTCTCTCCTGGAGGCGCTCAGTCAGACCCAGTGGTGACATGTGACAAGACGCTCCCGGGGCGCGTCTTGCTTGGGCTTCTCTCATGGAGGCCCTCAGTCAGATCCATTGTTGATATGTGGCAAGACGCTCCTCGGGGCGCGTCTTGCTTGGGCCTCTCTCCTGGAGGAGCTCAGTCAGACCGAGTGCTGACATGTGGCAAGACGCTCCTCGGGGCGCGTCTTGCTGGGGCTTCTCTCCTAGAGGCGTTCAGTCAGACTGAGTGCTGACATGTGGCAAGACGCTCCTCGGGGCGCGTCTTGCTTGGGCTTCTCTCCTGGAGGCCCTCAGTCAGACTCATTGTTGACATGTGGCAAGATGCTCCTCGGGGCGCGTCTTGCTTGGGGCCTCTCTCCTGGAGGCGCACAGTCAGACAGAGTGCTGACATGTGGCCAGACGCTCCTTGGGGCGCGTCTTGCTGGGGCCTCTCTCCTGGAGGCGCTCAGTCAGACCGAGTGCTGACATGTGGCAAGACGCTCCTCGGGGCGCGTCTTGCTTGGGCTTCTCTCCTGGAGGCCCTCAGTCAGACCCATTGTTTACATGTGGCAAGACGCTCCTTGGGGCGCATCTTGCTTGGGCCTCTCTCCTGGAGGCCCTCTGTCAGCCCCAGTGTTGACATGTGTCAAGACGCTCCTCGGGGCGAGTCTTGCTTGGGCCTCTCTCCTGGAGGTGCTCAGTCAGACCCAGTGTTGACATGGTGCAAGACGCTCCTCGGGGCGCGTCTTGCTTGGGCTTCTCTCTTGGAGGCCCTCAGTCAGACCCATTGTTGACATGTGGCAAGACGCTCCTCGGGGCGCGTCTTGCTTGGGCTTCTCTCCTGGAGGCCCTCAGTCAGACCCATTGTTGACATGTGGCAAGACGCTCCTCGGGGCGCGTCTTGCTTGGGCCTCTCTCCTGGAGGCGCTCAGTCAGACCGAGTGCTGACATAAGGCAAGACGCTCCTCGGGGCGCGTCTTGCTGGGGCCTCTCTCCTGGAGGCGCTCAGTCAGACCCAGTGCTTACATGTGGCAAGACGCTCTTCGGGGTGTGTCTTGCTGGGGCTTCTCTCCTGGAGGCGTTCAGTCAGACCGAGTGCTGACATGTGGCAAGGAGGTCTTCGGGGCGCGTCTTGCTTGGGCTTCTCTCCTGGAGGCGTTCAGTCAGACCGAGTGCTGACATGTGGTAAGACGCTCCTCGGGGTGCGTCTTGCTGGGGCTTCTCTCCTGGAGGCGCTCAGTCAGACCCAGTGGTGACATGTGACAAGATGCTCCTCGGGGCGCGTCTTGCTTGGGCTTCTCTCATGGAGGCCCTCAGTCAGATCCATTGTTGATATGTGGCAAGACGCTCTTCGGGGTGTGTCTTGCTGGGGCTTCTCTCATGGAGGCCCTCAGTCAGACCCAGTGCTTACATGTGGCAAGACGCTCTTCGGGGTGTGTCTTGCTGGGGCTTCTCTCCTGGAGGCGTTCAGTCAGACCGAGTGCTGACATGTGGCAAGGAGGTCTTCGGGGCGCGTCTTGCTTGGGCTTCTCTCCTGGAGGCGTTCAGTCAGACCGAGTGCTGACATGTGGTAAGACGCTCCTCGGGGTGCGTCTTGCTGGGGCTTCTCTCCTGGAGGCGCTCAGTCAGACCCAGTGGTGACATGTGACAAGATGCTCCTCGGGGCGCGTCTTGCTTGGGCTTCTCTCATGGAGGCCCTCAGTCAGATCCATTGTTGATATGTGGCAAGACGCTCTTCGGGGTGTGTCTTGCTGGGGCTTCTCTCATGGAGGCCCTCAGTCAGACCCAGTGCTTACATGTGGCAAGACGCTCTTCGGGGTGTGTCTTGCTGGGGCTTCTCTCCTGGAGGCGTTCAGTCAGACCGAGTGCTGACATGTGGCAAGGAGGTCTTCGGGGCGCGTCTTGCTTGGGCTTCTCTCCTGGAGGCGTTCAGTCAGAATGAGTGCTGACATGTGGCAAGACGCTCCTCGGGGCGCGTCTTGCTGGGGCTTCTCTCCTGGAGGCGTTCAGTCAGACCGAGTGCTGACATGTGGCAAGACGCTCCACGGGGCGCGTCTTGCCCCTCAGTCAGACTCATTGTTGACATGTGGCAAGATGCTCCTCGGGGCGCGTCTTGCTTGGGGCCTCTCTCCTGGAGGCGCACAGTCAGACAGAGTGCTGACATGTGGCCAGACGCTCCTCGGGGCACGTCTTGCTTGGGCCTCTCTCCTGGAGGTGCTCAGTCAGACCCAGTGTTGACATGGTGCAAGACGCTCCTCGGGGCGCGTCTTGCTTGGGCTTCTCTCTTGGAGGCCCTCAGTCAGACCCATTGTTGACATGTGGCAAGACGCTCCTCGGGGCGCGTCTTGCTTGGGCTTCTCTCCTGGAGGCCCTCAATCAGACCCATTGTTGACATGTGGCAAGACGCTCCTCGGGGCGCGTCTTGCTTGGGCCTCTCTCCTGGAGGCGCTCATTTAGACCGAGTGCTGACATAAGGCAAGACGCTCCTCGGGGCGCGTCTTGCTGGGGCCTCTCTCCTGGAGGCGCTCAGTCAGACCCAGTGCTTACATGTGGCAAGACGCTCCTCGGGGTCTGTCTTGCTGGGGCTTCTCTCCTGGAGGCGTTCAGTCAGACCGAGTGCTGACATGTGGCAAGGAGCTCCTCGGGGCGCGTCTTGCTTGGGGCCTCTCTCCTGGAGGCGCACAGTCAGACAGAGTGCTGACATGTGGCCAGACGCTCCTCGGGGCGCGCCTTGCTGGGGCTTCTCTCCTGGAGGCGCTCAGTCAGACCCAGTGTTGACATGTGACAAGACGCTCCTCGGGGCGCGTCTTGCTGGGGCTTCTCTCCTGGAGGCGTTCAGTCAGACCGAGTGCTGACATGTGGCAAGACGCTCCTCGGGGCGCGTCTTGCTTGGGCTTCTCTCCTGGAGGCCCTCAGTCAGACTCATTGTTGACATGTGGCAAGACGCTCCTCGGGGCGCGTCTTGCTTGGGCCTCTCTCCTGGAGGAGCACAGACAGACAGAGTGCTGATATGTGGCAAGACGCTCCTCGGGCGCGTCTTGCTTGGGCTTCTCTCCTGGAGGCCCTAAGTTCAGACCCATTGTTGACATGTGGCAAGACGCTGCTCGGGGCGCGTCTTGCTTGGGCCTCTCTCCTGGAGGCGCTCAGTCAGACCGAGTGCTGACATGCAGCAAGACGCTCCTCAGGGCGCGTCTTGCTTGGGCTTCTCTCCTGGAGGCCCTCAGTCAGACCCATTGTTGACATGTGGCAAGACGCTCCTCGGGGCACATCTTGCTTGGGCCTCTCTCTTGGAGGCGCTCAGTCAGACCCAGAGTTGACATGTGTGAAGACGCTCCTCGGGGCGCGTCTTGCTTGGGCCTCTCTCCTGGAGGTGCTCAGTCAGACCCAGTGTTGACATGTGGCAAGACTCTCCTCGGGGCGCGTCTTGCTTGGGCCTCTCTCCTGGAGGCCCTCAATCAGACCCAGTGTTTACACGTGGTAAGACGCTCCTCGGGGCGCGTCTTGCTTGGGCCTCTCTCCTGGAGGCGCTCAGTCAGACTGAGTAGTGACATGTGGCATGACGCTCCTCGGGGCGCGTCTTGCTTGGGCCTCTCTCCTGGAGGCCCTCAGTCAGACCCATTGTTGACATGTGGCAAGACGCTCCTCGGGGCACATCTTGCTTGGGCCTCTCTCTTGGAGGCGCTCAGTCAGACCCAGAGTTGACATGTGTGAAGACGCTCCTCGGGGCGCGTCTTGCTTGGGCCTCTCTCCTGGAGGTGCTCAGTCAGACCCAGTGTTGACATGTGGCAAGACTCTCCTCGGGGCGCGTCTTGCTTGGGCCTCTCTCCTGGAGGTGCTCAGTCAGACCCAGTGTTGACATGTGGCAAGACGCTCCTCGGGGCGCGTCTTGCTTGGGCTTCTCTCCTGGAGGCCCTCAGTCAGACCCATTGTTGACATGTGGCAAGACGCTCCTTGGGGTGCGTCTTGCTTGGGCCTCTCTCCCGGAGGCGCTCAGTCAGACCGAGTGCTGACATGTGGCAAGACGCTCCTCGGGGCGCGTCTTGCTTGGGCTTCTCTCCTGGAGGCCCTCAGTCAGACCCAGTGTTGACATGTGACAAGACGCGCCCCAAGGAGCGTCTTGCTTGGGCCTCTCTCCTGGAGGCCCTCTGTCAGACCCATTGTTGACATGTGGCAAGACGCTCCTCGGGGCGCGTCTTGCTTGGGCCTCTCTCCTGGAGGCGCTCAGTCAGACCGAGTGCTGACATAAGGCAAGATGCTCCTCGGGGCGCGTCTTGCTGTGGCCTCTCTCCTGGAGGCGCTCAATCAGACCCAGTGGTGACACGTGGCAAGACGCTCCTCGGGGCGCGTCTTGCTTGGGCCTCTCTCCTGGAGGCGCTCAGTCAGACCCAGTGGTGACATGTGGCAACACGCTCCTCGGGGCGCGTATTGCTTGGGCCTCTCTCCTGGAGGCCCTCAATCAGACCCAGTGTTTACACGTGGTAAGACGCTCCTCGGGGCGTGTCTTGCTTGGGCCTCTCTCCTGGAGGCGCTCAGTCAGACTGAGTAGTGACATGTGGCATGACGCTCCTCGGGGCGCGTCTTGCTTGGGCCTCTCTCCTGGAGGCGCTCAGTCAGACCCAGTGGTGACATGTGGCAAGACACTCCTCGGGGAGCGTCTTGCTTGGGCCTCTCTCCTGGAGGCCCTCTGTCAGCCCCATTGTTGATATGTGGCAAGACGCTCCTCGGGGCGCGTCTTGCTGGGGCTTCTCTCCTAGAGGCGTTCAGTCAGACCGAGTGCCGACATGTGGCAAGACGCTTCTCGGGACACGTCTTGCTTGGGCTTCTCTCCTCGAGGCCCTCAGTCAGACTCATTATTGACATGTGGCAAGATGCTCCACGGGGCGCGTTTTGCTTGGGCCTCTCTCCTGGAGGCGCTCAGTCAGACCCAGTGGTGACATGTGGCAAGACGCTCCTCGGGGCGCATCTTGCTTGGGCCTCTCTCCTGGAGGCGCTCAGTCAGACCCAGTGGTGACATGTGACAAGACGCTCCTCGGGGCGCGTCTTGCTTGGGCTTCTCTCATGGAGGCCCTCAGTCAGACCCATTGTTGATATGTGGCAAGACGCTCCTCGGGGCGCGTCTTTCTTGGGGCTCTCTCCTGGAGGCGCTCAGTCAGACCGAGTGCTGACATGGGGCAAGACGCTCCTCGGGGCGCGTCTTGCTTGGGCTTCTCTCATGGAGGCCCTCAGTCAGACCCATTGTTGATATTTGGCAAGACACTCCTCGGGGCGAGTCTTGCTTGGGCCTCTCTCCTGGAGGTGCTCAGTCAGACCCAGTGTTGACATGGTGCAAGACGCTCCTCGGGGCGCGTCTTGCTTGGGCTTCTCTCTTGGAGGCCCTCAGTCAGACCCATTGTTGACATGTGGCAAGACGCTCCCCGGGGCGCGTCTTGCTTGGGCTTCTCTCCTGGAGGCCCTCAGTCAGACCCATTGTTGACATGTGGCAAGACGCTCCTCGGGGCGCGTCTTGCTTGGGCCTCTCTCCTGGAGGCGCTCAGTCAGACAGAGTGCTGACATAAGGCAAGACACTCCTCGGGGCGCGTCTTGCTGGGGCCTCTCTCCTGGAGGCGCTCAGTCAGACCCAGTGCTTACATGTGGCAATACGCTCCTCGGGGCGCGTCTTGCTTGGGCCTCTCTCCTGGAGACGCTAAGTCAGAGCCAGTGTTGACACGTGACAAGACGCTCCTCGGGGCGCGTCTTGCTTGGGCTTCTCTCCTGGAGACGCTCAGTCAGAACCAGTGTTGACACGTGACAAGACGCTCCTCGGGGCGTGTCTTGCTTGGGCCTCTCTCCTGGAGGCGCTCAGTCAGACCCAGTGGTGACATGTGGCAAGACGCTCCTCGGGGCGCGTCTTGCTTGGGCCTCTCTCCTGGAGACGCTCAGTCAGAACCAGTGTTGACACGTGACAAGACGCTCCTCGGGGCGTGTCTTGCTTGGGCTTCTCTCATGGAGGCCCTCAGTCAGACCCATTGTTGATATGTGGCAAGACGCTCCTCGGGGCGCGTCTTGCTTGGGCTTCTCTCCTGGAGGCGTTCAGTCAGACCGATGGCTGACATGTGGTAAGACGCTCCTCGGGGCGCGTCTTGCTGGGGCTTCTCTCCTGGAGGCGCTCAGTCAGACCCAGTGCTTACATGTGGCAAGACGCTCCTCGGGGCGCGTCTTGCTGGGGCTTCTCTCCTGGAGGCGTTCAGTCAGACCGAGTGCTGACATGTGGCAAGACGCTCCTCGGGACGCGTCTTGCTTGGGCTTCTCTCCTGGAGGCCCTCAGTCAGACCCATTGTTGACATGTGGCAAGACGCTCCTCGGGGCGCGTCTTGCTTGGGCCTCTCTCCTGGAGGCGCTCAGTCAGACCCAGTGGTGACATGTGGCAAGACGCTCCTCGGGGCGCATCTTGCTTGGGCCTCTCTCCTGGAGGTGCTCAGTCAGACCCATTGTTGACATGTGGCAAGACGCCCTTCGGGGCACGTCTTGCTTGAGGCTTCTCTCCTGGAGTCCCTCAGTCAGACCCATTGTTGACATGTGGCAAGACGCTCCTCGGGGCGCGTCTTGCTTGGGCCTCTCTCCTGGAGGCGCTCAGTCAGACCGAGTGCTGACATAAGGCAAGATGCTCCTCGGGGCGCGTCTTGCTGGGGCCTCTCTCCTGGAGGCGCTCAGTCAGACCCATTGTTGATATGTGGCAAGACGCTCCTCGGGGCGCGTCTTGCTTGGGCCTCTCTCCTGGAGGCGCTCAGTCAGACCGAGTGCTGACATGTGGCAAGACGCTCCTCGGGGCGCGTCTTGCTTGGGCTTCTCTCCTGGAGGCCCTCAGTCAGACCCATTGTTTACATGTGGCAAGACGCTCCTCGGGGCGCATCTTGCTTGGGCCTCTCTCCTGGAGACTCTCAGTCAGACCCATTGTTGATATGTGGCAAGACGCTCCTCGGGGCGCGTCTTGCTTGGGCCTCTCTCCTGGAGGCGCTCAGTCAGACCGAGTGCTGACATGTGGCAAGACGCTCCTCGGGGTGCGTCTTGCTTGGGCTTCTCTCCTGGAGGCCCTCAGTCAGACCCATTGTTTACATGTGGCAAGACGCTCCTCGGGGCGCATCTTGCTTGGGCCTCTCTCCTGGAGTTCCTCTGTCAGCCCCAGTGTTGACATGTGTCAAGACGCTCCTCGGGGTGCGTCTTGCTTGGGCCTCTCTCCTGGAGGCGCTCAGTCAGACCGAGTGCTGACATGTGGCAAGACGCTCCTCGGGGCGCGTCTTGCTTGGGCTTCTCTCCTGGAGACGCTCAGTCAGACCCGGTGTTGACACGTGACAAGACGCTCCTCGGGGCGCGTCTTGCTTGGGCTTCTCTCATGGAGGCCCTCAGTCAGACCCATTGTTGATATGTGGCAAGACGCTCCTCGGGGCGCGTCTTGCTTGGGCCTCTCTCCTGGAGGCGCTCAGTCAGACCGAGTGCTGACATGTGGCAAGACGCTCCTCGGGGCGCGTCTTGCTTGGGCTTCTCTCCTGGAGGCCCTCAGTCAGACCCATTGTTTACATGTGGCAAGACGCTCCTCGGGGCGCGTCTTGCTTGGGCCTCTCTCCTGGAGACTCTCAGTCAGACCCATTGTTGATATGTGGCAAGACGCTCCTCGGGGCGCGTCTTGCTTGGGCCTCTCTCCTGGAGGCGCTCAGTCAGACCGAGTGCTGACATGTGGCAAGACGCTCCTCGGGGCGCGTCTTGCTTGGGCTTCTCTCCTGGAGGCCCTCAGTCAGACCCATTGTTTACATGTGGCAAGACGCTCCTCGGGGCGCATATTGCTTGGGCCTCTCTCCTGGAGACTCTCAGTCAGACCCATTGTTGATATGTGGCAAGACGCTCCTCGGGGCGCGTCTTGCTTGGGCCTCTCTCCTGGAGGCGCTCAGTCAGACCGAGTGCTGACATGTGGCAAGACGCTCCTCGGGGTGCGTCTTGCTTGGGCTTCTCTCCTGGAGGCCCTCAGTCAGACCCATTGTTTACATGTGGCAAGACGCTCCTCGGGGCGCATCTTGCTTGGGCCTCTCTCCTGGAGTTCCTCTGTCAGCCCCAGTGTTGACATGTGTCAAGACGCTCCTCGGGGTGCGTCTTGCTTGGGCCTCTCTCCTGGAGGCGCTCAGTCAGACCGAGTGCTGACATGTGGCAAGACGCTCCTCGGGGCGCGTCTTGCTTGGGCTTCTCTCCTGGAGACGCTCAGTCAGACCCGGTGTTGACACGTGACAAGACGCTCCTCGGGGCGCGTCTTGCTTGGGCTTCTCTCATGGAGGCCCTCAGTCAGACCCATTGTTGATATGTGGCAAGACGCTCCTCGGGGCGCGTCTTGCTTGGGCCTCTCTCCTGGAGGCGCTCAGTCAGACCGAGTGCTGACATGTGGCAAGACGCTCCTCGGGGTGCGTCTTGCTTGGGTTTCTCTCCTGGAGGCCCTCAGTCAGACCCATTGTTTACATGTGGCAAGACGCTCCTCGGGGCGCGTCTTGCTGGGGCCTCTCTCCTGGAGGCGCTCAGTCAAACCCAGTGCTTACATGTGGCAAGACGCTCCTCGGGGCGCGTCTTGCTGGGGCTTCTCTCCTGGAGGCGTTCAGTCAGACCGAGTGCTGACATGTGGCAAGACACTCCTCGGGACGCGTCTTGCTTGGGCTTCTCTCCTGGAGGCCCTCAGTCAGACTCATTGTTGACATGTGGCAAGACGCTCCTCGGGGCGCGTCTTGCTTGGGCCTCTCTCCTGGAGGCGCTCAGTCAGACCCAGTGGTGACATGTGGCAAGACGCTCCTCGCGGCGCGTCTTGCTTGGGCCTCTCTCCTGGAGACGCTCAGTCAGACCCAGTGTTGACACGTGACAAGACGCTCCTCGGGGCGCGTCTTGCTTGGGCTTCTCTCATGGAGGCCCTCAGTCAGACCCATTGTTGATATGTGGCGAGACGCTCCTCGGGGCGCGTCTTGCTTGGGCCTCTCTCCTGGAGGCGCTCAGTCAGACCGAGTGCTGACATGTGGCAAGACGCTCCTCGGGGCGCGTCTTGCTTGGGCTTCTCTCATGGAGGCCCTCAGTCAGACCCATTGTTGATATGTGGCAAGACGCTCCTCGGGGCGAGTCTTGCTTGGGCCTCTCTCCTGGAGGTGCTCAGTCAGACCCAGTGTTGACATGGTGCAAGACGCTCCTCGGGGCGCGTCTTGCTTGGGCTTCTCTCTTGGAGGCCCTCAGTCAGACCCATTGTTGACATGTGGCAAGACGCTCCTCGGGGCGCATCTTGCTTGGGCCTCTCTCCTGGAGGCCCTCTGTCAGCCCCAGTGTTGACATGTGTCAAGACGCTCCTCGGGGTTCGTCTTGCTTGGGCCTCTCTCCTGGAGTCGCTCAGTCAGACCGAGTGCTAACATGTGGCAAGATGCTCCTCGGGGCGCGTCTTGCTTGGGCTTCTCTCATGGAGGCCCTCAGTCAGACCCATTGTTGATATGTGGCAAGACGCTCCTCGGGGCGAGTCTTGCTTGGGCCTCTCTCCTGGAGGTGCTCAGTCAGACTCAGTGTTGACATGATGCAAGACGCTCCTCGGGGCGCGTCTTGCTTGGGCTTCTCTCTTGGAGGCCCTCAGTCAGACCCATTGTTTACATGTGGCAACACGCTCCTCGGGGCGCGTCTTGCTGGGGCCTCTCTCCTGGAGGCGCTCAGTCAGACCCAGTGCTTACATGTGGCAAGACGCTCCTCGGGGCGTGTCTTGCTGGGGCTTCTCTCCTGGAGGCGTTCAGTCAGACCGAGTGCTGACATGTGGCAAGACGCTCCTCGGGGCGCGTCTTGCTTGGGCTTCTCTCCTGGAGGCGTTCAGTCAGACCGAGTGCTGACATGTGGTAAGACGCTCCTCGGGGCGCGTCTTGCTGGGGCTTCTCTCCTGGAGGCGCTCAGTCAGACCCAGTGCTTACATGTGGCAAGACGCTCCTCGGGGCGCGTCTTGCTTGGGCCTCTCTCCTGGAGGCGCTCAGTCAGACCCAGTGCTTACATGTGGCAAGACGCTCCTCGGGGCGCGTCTTGCTGGGGCTTCTCTCCTGGAGGCGCTCAGTCAGACCCAGTGCTTACATGTGGCAAGACGCTCCTCGGGGCGCGTCTTGCTGGGGCTTCTCTCCTGGAGGCGTTCAGTCAGACCGAGTGCTGACATGTGGCAAGACGCTCCTCGGGACGCGTCTTGCTTGGGCTTCTCTCCTGGAGGCCCTCAGTCAGACCCATTGTTGACATGTGGCAAGACGCTCCTCGGGGCGCGTCTTGCTTGGGCCTCTCTCCTGGAGGCGCTCAGTCAGACCCAGTGGTGACATGTGGCAAGACGCTCCTCGGGCGCATCTTGCTTGGGCCTCTCTCCTGGAGGCGCTCAGTCAGACCCATTGTTGACATGTGGCAAGACGCTCCTCGGGGCACGTCTTGCTTGAGGCTTCTCTCCTGGAGGCCCTCAGTCAGACCCATTGTTGACATGTGGCAAGACGCTCCTCGGGGCGCGTCTTGCTTGGGCCTCTCTCCTGGAGGCGCTCAGTCAGACCCAGTGCTTACATGTGGCAAGACGCTCCTCGGGGCGCGTCTTGCTTGGGCCTCTCTCCTGGAGACTCTCAGTCAGACCCATTGTTGATATGTGGCAAGACGCTCCTCGGGGCGCGTCTTGCTTGGGCCTCTCTCCTGGAGGCGCTCAGTCAGACCGAGTGCTGACATGTGACAAGACGCTCCTCGGGGCGCGTCTTGCTTGGGCTTCTCTCCTGGAGGCCCTCAGTCAGACCCATTGTTTACATGTGGCAAGACGCTCCTCGGGGCGCATCTTGCTTGGGCCTCTCTCCTGGAGACTCTCAGTCAGACCCATTGTTGATATGTGGCAAGACGCTCCTCGGGGCGCGTCTTGCTTGGGCCTCTCTCCTGGAGGCGCTCAGTCAGACCGAGTGCTGACATGTGGCAAGACGCTCCTCGGGGTGCGTCTTGCTTGGGCTTCTCTCCTGGAGGCCCTCAGTCAGACCCATTGTTTACATGTGGCAAGACGCTCCTCGGGGCGCATCTTGCTTGGGCCTCTCTCCTGGAGTTCTTCTGTCAGCCCCAGTGTTGACATGTGTCAAGACGCTCCTCGGGGTGCGTCTTGCTTGGGCCTCTCTCCTGGAGGCGCTCAGTCAGACCGAGTGCTGACATGTGGCAAGACGCTCCTCGGGGCGCGTCTTGCTTGGGCTTCTCTCCTGGAGGCCCTCAGTCAGACCCATTGTTGACATGTGGCAAGACACTCCTCGGGACGCGTCTTGCTTGGGCTTCTCTCCTGGAGGCCCTCAGTCAGACTCATTGTTGACATGTGGCAAGACACTCCTCGGGACGCGTCTTGCTTGGGCCTCTCTCCTGGAGGCGCTCAGTCAGACCGAGTGCTGACATAAGGCAAGACGCTCCTCGGGGCGCGTCTTGCTGGGGCCTCTCTCCTGGAGGCGCTCAGTCAGACCCAGTGGTGACATGTGGCAAGACGCTCCTCGGGGCGCGTCTTGCTTGGGCTTCTCTCTTGGAGGCCCTCAGTCAGACCCATTGTTGACATGTGGCAAGACGCTCCTCGGGGCGCATCTTGCTTGGGCCTCTCTCCTGGAGGCCCTCTGTCAGCCCCAGTGTTGACATGTGTCAAGACGCTCCTCGGGGTTCGTCTTGCTTGGGCCTCTCTCCTGGAGTCGCTCAGTCAGACCGAGTGCTAACATGTGGCAAGATGCTCCTCGGGGCGCGTCTTGCTTGGGCTTCTCTCATGGAGGCCCTCAGTCAGACCCATTGTTGATATGTGGCAAGACGCTCCTCGGGGCGAGTCTTGCTTGGGCCTCTCTCCTGGAGGTGCTCAGTCAGACTCAGTGTTGACATGATGCAAGACGCTCCTCGGGGCGCGTCTTGCTTGGGCTTCTCTCTTGGAGGCCCTCAGTCAGACCCATTGTTTACATGTGGCAACACGCTCCTCGGGGCGCGTCTTGCTGGGGCCTCTCTCCTGGAGGCGCTCAGTCAGACCCAGTGCTTACATGTGGCAAGACGCTCCTCGGGGCGTGTCTTGCTGGGGCTTCTCTCCTGGAGGCGTTCAGTCAGACCGAGTGCTGACATGTGGCAAGACGCTCCTCGGGGCGCGTCTTGCTTGGGCTTCTCTCCTGGAGGCGTTCAGTCAGACCGAGTGCTGACATGTGGTAAGACGCTCCTCGGGGCGCGTCTTGCTGGGGCTTCTCTCCTGGAGGCGCTCAGTCAGACCCAGTGCTTACATGTGGCAAGACGCTCCTCGGGGCGCGTCTTGCTTGGGCCTCTCTCCTGGAGGCGCTCAGTCAGACCCAGTGCTTACATGTGGCAAGACGCTCCTCGGGGCGCGTCTTGCTGGGGCTTCTCTCCTGGAGGCGCTCAGTCAGACCCAGTGCTTACATGTGGCAAGACGCTCCTCGGGGCGCGTCTTGCTGGGGCTTCTCTCCTGGAGGCGTTCAGTCAGACCGAGTGCTGACATGTGGCAAGACGCTCCTCGGGACGCGTCTTGCTTGGGCTTCTCTCCTGGAGGCCCTCAGTCAGACCCATTGTTGACATGTGGCAAGACGCTCCTCGGGGCGCGTCTTGCTTGGGCCTCTCTCCTGGAGGCGCTCAGTCAGACCCAGTGGTGACATGTGGCAAGACGCTCCTCGGGCGCATCTTGCTTGGGCCTCTCTCCTGGAGGCGCTCAGTCAGACCCATTGTTGACATGTGGCAAGACGCTCCTCGGGGCACGTCTTGCTTGAGGCTTCTCTCCTGGAGGCCCTCAGTCAGACCCATTGTTGACATGTGGCAAGACGCTCCTCGGGGCGCGTCTTGCTTGGGCCTCTCTCCTGGAGGCGCTCAGTCAGACCCAGTGCTTACATGTGGCAAGACGCTCCTCGGGGCGCGTCTTGCTTGGGCCTCTCTCCTGGAGACTCTCAGTCAGACCCATTGTTGATATGTGGCAAGACGCTCCTCGGGGCGCGTCTTGCTTGGGCCTCTCTCCTGGAGGCGCTCAGTCAGACCGAGTGCTGACATGTGACAAGACGCTCCTCGGGGCGCGTCTTGCTTGGGCTTCTCTCCTGGAGGCCCTCAGTCAGACCCATTGTTTACATGTGGCAAGACGCTCCTCGGGGCGCATCTTGCTTGGGCCTCTCTCCTGGAGACTCTCAGTCAGACCCATTGTTGATATGTGGCAAGACGCTCCTCGGGGCGCGTCTTGCTTGGGCCTCTCTCCTGGAGGCGCTCAGTCAGACCGAGTGCTGACATGTGGCAAGACGCTCCTCGGGGTGCGTCTTGCTTGGGCTTCTCTCCTGGAGGCCCTCAGTCAGACCCATTGTTTACATGTGGCAAGACGCTCCTCGGGGCGCATCTTGCTTGGGCCTCTCTCCTGGAGTTCTTCTGTCAGCCCCAGTGTTGACATGTGTCAAGACGCTCCTCGGGGTGCGTCTTGCTTGGGCCTCTCTCCTGGAGGCGCTCAGTCAGACCGAGTGCTGACATGTGGCAAGACGCTCCTCGGGGCGCGTCTTGCTTGGGCTTCTCTCCTGGAGGCCCTCAGTCAGACCCATTGTTGACATGTGGCAAGACACTCCTCGGGACGCGTCTTGCTTGGGCTTCTCTCCTGGAGGCCCTCAGTCAGACTCATTGTTGACATGTGGCAAGACACTCCTCGGGACGCGTCTTGCTTGGGCCTCTCTCCTGGAGGCGCTCAGTCAGACCGAGTGCTGACATAAGGCAAGACGCTCCTCGGGGCGCGTCTTGCTGGGGCCTCTCTCCTGGAGGCGCTCAGTCAGACCCAGTGGTGACATGTGGCAAGACGCTCCTCGCGGCGCGTCTTGCCTGGGCCTATCTCCTGGAGACGCTCAGTCAGACCCAGTGTTGACACGTGACAAGACGCTCCTCGGGGCGCGTCTTGCTTGGGCTTCTCTCATGGAGGCCCTCAGTCAGACCCATTGTTGATATGTGGCGAGACGCTCCTCGGGGCGCGTCTTGCTTGGGCCTCTCTCCTGGAGGCGCTCAGTCAGACCGAGTGCTGACATGTGGCAAGACGCTCCTCGGGGCGCGTCTTGCTTGGGCTTCTCTCATGGAGGCCCTCAGTCAGACCCATTGTTGATATGTGGCAAGACGCTCCTCGGGGCGAGTCTTGCTTGGGCCTCTCTCCTGGAGGTGCTCAGTCAGACCCAGTGTTGACATGGTGCAAGACGCTCCTCGGGGCGCGTCTTGCTTGGGCTTCTCTCTTGGAGGCCCTCAGTCAGACCCATTGTTGACATGTGGCAAGACGCTCCTCGGGGCGCATCTTGCTTGGGCCTCTCTCCTGGAGGCCCTCTGTCAGCCCCAGTGTTGACATGTGTCAAGACGCTCCTCGGGGTTCGTCTTGCTTGGGCCTCTCTCCTGGAGTCGCTCAGTCAGACCGAGTGCTGACATGTGGCAAGATATTCCTCGGGGCGCGTCTTGCTTGGGCTTCTCTCATGGAGGCCCTCAGTCAGACCCATTGTTGATATGTGGCAAGACGCTCCTCGGGGCGAGTCTTGCTTGGGCCTCTCTCCTGGAGGTGCTCAGTCAGACCCAGTGTTGACATGATGCAAGACGCTCCTCGGGGCGCGTCTTGCTTGGGCTTCTCTCTTGGAGGCCCTCAGTCAGACCCATTGTTTACATGTGGCAACACGCTCCTCGGGGCGCGTCTTGCTGGGGCCTCTCTCCTGGAGGCGCTCAGTCAGACCCAGTGCTTACATGTGGCAAGACGCTCCTCGGGGCGTGTCTTGCTGGGGCTTCTCTCCTGGAGGCTTTCAGTCAGACCGAGTGCTGACATGTGGCAAGACGCTCCTCGGGGCGCGTCTTGCTTGGGCTTCTCTCCTGGAGGCGTTCAGTCAGACCGAGTGCTGACATGTGGTAAGACGCTCCTCGGGGCGCGTCTTGCTGGGGCTTCTCTCCTGGAGGCGCTCAGTCAGACCCAGTGCTTACATGTGGCAAGACGCTCCTCGGGGCGCGTCTTGCTTGGGCCTCTCTCCTGGAGGCGCTCAGTCAGACCCAGTGCTTACATGTGGCAAGACGCTCCTCGGGGCGCGTCTTGCTGGGGCTTCTCTCCTGGAGGCGCTCAGTCAGACCCAGTGCTTACATGTGGCAAGACGCTCCTCGGGGCGCGTCTTGCTGGGGCTTCTCTCCTGGAGGCGTTCAGTCAGACCGAGTGCTGACATGTGGCAAGACGCTCCTCGGGACGCGTCTTGCTTGGGCTTCTCTCCTGGAGGCCCTCAGTCAGACCCATTGTTGACATGTGGCAAGACGCTCCTCGGGGCGCGTCTTGCTTGGGCCTCTCTCCTGGAGGCGCTCAGTCAGACCCAGTGGTGACATGTGGCAAGACGCTCCTCGGGGCGCATCTTGCTTGGGCCTCTCTCCTGGAGGCGCTCAGTCAGACCCATTGTTGACATGTGGCAAGACGCTCCTCGGGGCACGTCTTGCTTGAGGCTTCTCTCCTGGAGGCCCTCAGTCAGACCCATTGTTGACATGTGGCAAGACGCTCCTCGGGGCGCGTCTTGCTTGGGCCTCTCTCCTGGAGGCGCTCAGTCAGACCCAGTGCTTACATGTGGCAAGACGCTCCTCGGGGCGCGTCTTGCTTGGGCCTCTCTCCTGGAGACTCTCAGTCAGACCCATTGTTGATATGTGGCAAGACGCTCCTCGGGGCGCGTCTTGCTTGGGCCTCTCTCCTGGAGGCGCTCAGTCAGACCGAGTGCTGACATGTGACAAGACGCTCCTCGGGGCGCGTCTTGCTTGGGCTTCTCTCCTGGAGGCCCTCAGTCAGACCCATTGTTTACATGTGGCAAGACGCTCCTCGGGGCGCATCTTGCTTGGGCCTCTCTCCTGGAGACTCTCAGTCAGACCCATTGTTGATATGTGGCAAGACGCTCCTCGGGGCGCGTCTTGCTTGGGCCTCTCTCCTGGAGGCGCTCAGTCAGACCGAGTGCTGACATGTGGCAAGACGCTCCTCGGGGCGCATCTTGCTTGGGCCTCTCTCCTGGAGTTCCTCTGTCAGCCCCAGTGTTGACATGTGTCAAGACGCTCCTCGGGGTGCGTCTTGCTTGGGCCTCTCTCCTGGAGGCGCTCAGTCAGACCGAGTGCTGACATGTGGCAAGACGCTCCTCGGGGCGCGTCTTGCTTGGGCTTCTCTCCTGGAGGCCCTCAGTCAGACCCATTGTTGACATGTGGCAAGACACTCCTCGGGACGCGTCTTGCTTGGGCTTCTCTCCTGGAGGCCCTCAGTCAGACTCATTGTTGACATGTGGCAAGACACTCCTCGGGACGCGTCTTGCTTGGGCCTCTCTCCTGGAGGCGCTCAGTCAGACCGAGTGCTGACATAAGGCAAGACGCTCCTCGGGGCGCGTCTTGCTGGGGCCTCTCTCCTGGAGGCGCTCAGTCAGACCCAGTGCTTACATGTGGCAAGACGCTCCTCGGGGCGCGTCTTGCTGGGGCTTCTCTCCTGGAGGCGTTCAGTCAGACCGAGTGCTGACATGTGGCAAGACTCTCCTCGGGACGCGTCTTTCTTGGGCTTCTCTCCTGGAGGCCCTCAGTCAGCCTCATTGTTGACATGTGGCAAGACGCTCCTCGGGGCGCGTCTTGCTTGGGCCTCTCTCCTGGAGGCGCTCAGTCAGACCCAGTGGTGACATGTGGCAAGACGCTCCTCGGGGCGCGTCTTGCTTGGGCCTCTCTCCTGGAGACGCTCAGTCAGACCCAGTGTTGACACGTGACAAGACGCTCCTCGGTGCGCGTCTTGCTTGGGCTTCTCTCATGGAGGCCCTCAGTCAGACCCATTGTTGATATGTGGCAAGACGCTCCTCGGGGCGAGTCTTGCTTGGGCCTCTCTCCTGGAGGTGCTCATTCAGACCCAGTGTTGACATGGTGCAAGACGCTCCTCGGGGCGCGTCTTGCTTGAGCTTCTCTCCTGGAGGCCCTCTGTCAGCCCCAGTGTTGACATGTGTCAAGACGCTCCCCGGGGTGCGTCTTGCTTGGGCCTCTCTCCTGGAGTCGCTCAGTCAGACCGAGTGCTGACATGTGGCAAGACGCTCCTCGGGGCGCGTCTTGCTTGGGCTTCTCTCCTGGAGGCCCTCAGTCAGACCCATTGTTGACATGTGGCAAGACGCTCCGCGGGGCGCGTCTTGCTTGGGCCTCTCTCCTGGAGGCGCTCAGTCAGACCCAGTGCTGACATGTGGCAAGACGCTCCTCGGGGCGTGTCTTGCTTGGGCCTCTCTCCTGGAGACGCTCAGTCAGACCCAGTGTTGACACGTGGCAAGACGCTCCTCGGGGCGCGTCTTACTTGGGCCTCTCTCCTGGAGGCGCTCAGTCAGACCCAGTGGTGACATGTGGCAAGACGCTCCTCGGGGCGCGTCTTGCTTGGGCTTCTCTCATGGAGGCCCTCAGTCAGACCCATTGCTGATATGTGGCAAGATGCTCCTCGGGGTGCGTCTTGCTTGGGCCTCTCTCCTGGAGGCGCTCAGTCAGACCGAGTGCTGACATGTGGCAAGACGCTCCTCGGGGCGCGTCTTGCTTGGGCTTCTCTCCTGGAGGCCCTCAGTCAGACCCATTGTTGACATGTGGCAAGACGCTCCTCGGGGCACGTCTTGCTTGAGGCTTCTCTCCTGGAGGCCCTCAGTCAGACCCATTGTTGACATGTGGCAAGACGCTCCTCGGGGCGCGTCTTGCTTGGGCCTCTCTCCTGGAGGCGCTCAGTCAGACCGAGTGCTGACATAAGGCAAGACGCTCCTCGGGGCGCGTCTTGCTGGGGCCTCTCTCCTGGAGGCGCTCAGTCAGACCCAGTGCTTACATGTGGCAAGACGCTCCTCGGGGCGCGTCTTGCTTGGGCCTCTCTCCTGGAGACTCTCAGTCAGACCCATTGTTGATACGTGGCAAGACGCTCCTCGGGGCGCGTCTTGCTTGGGCCTCTCTCCTGGAGGCGCTCAGTCAGACCGAGTGCTGACATGTGACAAGACGCTCCTCGGGGCGCGTCTTGCTTGGGCTTCTCTCCTGGAGGCCCTCAGTCAGACCCATTGTTTACATGTGGCAAGACGCTCCTCGGGGCGCATCTTGCTTGGGCCTCTCTCCTGGAGACTCTCAGTCAGACCCATTGTTGATATGTGGCAAGACGCTCCTCGGGGCGCGTCTTGCTTGGGCCTCTCTCCTGGAGGCGCTCAGTCAGACCGAGTGCTGACATGTGGCAAGACGCTCCTCGGGGTGCGTCTTGCTTGGGCTTCTCTCCTGGAGGCCCTCAGTCAGACCCATTGTTTACATGTGGCAAGACGCTCCTCGGGACGCATCTTGCTTGGGCCTCTCTCCTGGAGTTCCTCTGTCAGCCCCAGTGTTGACATGTGTCAAGACGCTCCTCGGGGTGCGTCTTGCTTGGGCCTCTCTCCTGGAGGCGCTCAGTCAGACCGAGTGCTGACATGTGGCAAGACGCTCCTCGGGGCGCGTCTTGCTTGGGCTTCTCTCCTGGAGGCCCTCAGTCAGACCCATTGTTGACATGTGGCAAGACACTCCTCGGGACGCGTCTTGCTTGGGCTTCTCTCCTGGAGGCCCTCAGTCAGACTCATTGTTGACATGTGGCAAGACACTCCTCGGGACGCGTCTTGCTTGGGCCTCTCTCCTGGAGGCGCTCAGTCAGACCGAGTGCTGACATAAGGCAAGACGCTCCTCGGGGCGCGTCTTGCTGGGGCCTCTCTCCTGGAGGCGCTCAGTCAGACCCAGTGCTTACATGTGGCAAGACGCTCCTCGGGGCGCGTTTTGCTGGGGCTTCTCTCCTGGAGGCGTTCAGTCAGACCGAGTGCTGACATGTGGCAAGACTCTCCTCGGGACGCGTCTTTCTTGGGCTTCTCTCCTGGAGGCCCTCAGTCAGACTCATTGTTGACATGTGGCAAGACGCTCCTCGGGGCGCGTCTTGCTTGGGCCTCTCTCCTGGAGGCGCTCAGTCAGACCCAGTGGTGACATGTGGCAAGACGCTCCTCGGGGCGCGTCTTGCTTGGGCCTCTCTCCTGGAGACGCTCAGTCAGACCCAGTGTTGACACGTGACAAGACGCTCCTCGGTGCGCGTCTTGCTTGGGCTTCTCTCATGGAGGCCCTCAGTCAGACCCATTGTTGATATGTGGCAAGACGCTCCTCGGGGCGCGTCTTGCTTGGGCCTCTCTCCTGGAGGCGCTCAGTCAGACCGAGTGCTGACATGTGGCAAGACGCTCCTCGGGGCGCGTCTTGCTTGGGCTTCTCTCATGGAGGCCCTCAGTCAGACCCATTGTTGATATGTGGCAAGACGCTCCTCGGGGCGAGTCTTGCTTGGGCCTCTCTCCTGGAGGTGCTCAGTCAGACCCAGTGTTGACATGGTGCAAGACGCTCCTCGGGGCGCGTCTTGCTTGGGCTTCTCTCTTGGAGGCCCTCAGTCAGACCCATTGTTGACATGTGGCAAAATGCTCCTCGGGGCGCGTCTTGCTTGGGCTTCTCTCATGGAGGCCCTCAGTCAGACCCATTGTTGATATGTGGCAAGACGCTCCTCGGGGCGAGTCTTGCTTGGGCCTCTCTCCTGAAGGTGCTCATTCAGACCCAGTGTTGACATGGTGCAAGACGCTCCTCGGGGCGCGTCTTGCTTGAGCTTCTCTCCTGGAGGCCCTCTGTCAGCCCCAGTGTTGACATGTGTCAAGACGCTCCCCGGGGTGCGTCTTGCTTGGGCCTCTCTCCTGGAGTCGCTCAGTCAGACCGAGTGCTGACATGTGGCAAGACGCTCCTCGGGGCGCGTCTTGCTTGGGCTTCTCTCCTGGAGGCCCTCAGTCAGACCCATTGTTGACATGTGGCAAGACGCTCCGCGGGGCGCGTCTTGCTGGGGCCTCTCTCCTGGAGGCGCTCAGTCAGACCCAGTGCTGACATGTGGCAAGACGCTCCTCGGGGCGTGTCTCGCCTGGGCCTCTCTCCTGGAGACGCTCAGTCAGACCCAGTGTTGACACGTGGCAAGACGCTCCTCGGGGCGCGTCTTACTTGGGCCTCTCTCCTGGACGCGCTCAGTCAGACCCAGTGGTGACATGTGGCAAGACGCTCCTCGGGGCGCGTCTTGCTTGGGCTTCTCTCATGGAGGCCCTCAGTCAGACCCATTGCTGATATGTGGCAAGACGCTCCTCGGGGCGCGTCTTGCTTGGGCCTCTCTCCTGGAGGCGCTCAGTCAGACCGAGTGCTGACATGTGGCAAGACGCTCCTCGGGGCGCGTCTTGCTTGGGCTTCTCTCCTGGAGGCCCTCAGTCAGACCCATTGTTTACATGTGGCAAGACGCTCCTTTGGGCGCATCTTGCTTGGGCTTCTCTCCTGGAGGCCCTCAGTCAGACCCATTGTTGACATGTGGCAAGACGCTCCTCGGGGCGCGTCTTGCTTGGGCCTCTCTCCTGGAGGCGCTCAGTCAGACCGAGTGCTGACATAAGGCAAGACGCTCCTCGGGGCGCGTCTTGCTGGGGCCTCTCTCCTGGAGGCGCTCTGTCAGACCGAGTGCTGACATGTGGCAAGACGCTCCTCGGGGCGCTTCTTGCTTGGGCTTCTCTCCTGGAGGTCCTCAGTCAGACCCATTGTTTACATGTGGCAAGACGCTCCTCGGGGCGCATCTTGCTTGTGCCTCTCTCCTGGAGGCCCTCTGTCAGCCCCAGTGTTGACATGTGTGAAGACGCTCCTCGGGGCGAGTCTTGCTGGGGCCTCTCTCCTGGAGGCGCTCAGTCAGACCCAGTGCTTACATGTGGCAAGACGCTCCTCGGGGCGCGTCTTGCTGGGGCTTCTCTCCTGGAGGCGCTCAGTCAGACCCAGTGCTTACATGTGGCAAGACGCTCCTCGGGGCGCGTCTTGCTTGGGCCTCTCTCCTGGAGGCGCTCAGTCAGACCCAGTGCTGACATGTGGCAAGACGCTCCTCGGGGCGTGTCTCGCCTGGGCCTCTCTCCTGGAGACGCTCAGTCAGACCCAGTGTTGACACATGGCAAGACGCTCCTCGGGGCGCGTCTTACTTGGGCCTCTCTCCTGGACGCGCTCAGTCAGACCCTGTGGTGACATGTGGCAAGACGCTCCTCGGGGCGCGTCTTGCTTGGGCTTCTCTCATGGAGGCCCTCAGTCAGACCCATTGCTGATATGTGGCAAGACGCTCCTCGGGGCGTGTCTTGCTTGGGCCTCTCTCCTGGAGGCGCTCAGTCAGACCGAGTGCTGACATGTGGCAAGACGCTCCTCGGGGCGCGTCTTGCTTGGGCTTCTCTCCTGGAGGCCCTCAGTCAGACCCATTGTTTACATGTGGCAAGACGCTCCTTTGGGCGCATCTTGCTTGGGCTTCTCTCCTGGAGGCCCTCAGTCAGACCCATTGTTGACATGTGGCAAGACGCTCCTCGGGGCGCGTCTTGCTTGGGCCTCTCTCCTGGAGGCGCTCAGTCAGACCGAGTGCTGACATAAGGCAAGACGCTCCTCAGGGCGCATCTTGCTGAGGCCTCTCTCCTGGAGGCGCTCAGTCAGACCCAGTGCTTACATGTGTCAAGACGCTCCTCGGGGCGCGTCTTGCTGGGGCTTCTCTCCTGGAGGCGTTCAGTCAGACCGAGTGCTGACATGTGGCAAGACGCTCCTCGGGACGCGTCTTGCTTGGGCTTCTCTCCTGGAGGCCCTCAGTCAGACTCATTGTTGACATGTGGCAAGACGCTCCTCGGGGCGCGTCTTGCTTGGGCCTCTCTCCTGGAGGCGCTCAGTCAGACCCAGTGGTGACATGTGGCAAGACGCTCCTCGGGGCGCGTCTTGCTTGGGCCTCTCTCCTGGAGGCGCTCAGTCAGACCCAGTGGTGACATGTGACAAGACGCTCCTCGGGGCGCGTCTTGCTTGGGCTTCTCTCATGGAGGCCCTCAGTCAGATCCATTGTTGATATGTGGCAAGACGCTCCTCGGGGCGCGTCTTGCTTGGGCCTCTCTCCTGGAGGAGCTCAGTCAGACCGAGTGCTGACATGTGGCAAGACGCTCCTCGGGGCGCGTCTTGCTGGGGCTTCTCTCCTAGAGGCGTTCAGTCAGACCGAGTGCTGACATGTGGCAAGACGCTCCTCGGGGCACGTCTTGCTTGGGCTTCTCTCCTGGAGGCCCTCAGTCAGACTCATTGTTGACATGTGGCAAGATGCTCCTCGGGGCTCGTCTTGCTTGGGGCCTCTCTCCTGGAGGCGCACAGTCAGACAGAGTGCTGACATGTGGCCAGACGCTCCTCGGGGCGCGTCTTGCTGGGGCCTCTCTCCTGGAGGCGCTCTGTCAGACCGAGTGCTGACATGTGGCAAGACGCTCCTCGGGGCGCTTCTTGCTTGGGCTTCTCTCCTGGAGGTCCTCAGTCAGACCCATTGTTTACATGTGGCAAGACGCTCCTCGGGGCGCATCTTGCTTGTGCCTCTCTCCTGGGGGCCCACTGTCAGCCCCAGTGTTGACATGTGTCAAGACGCTCCTCGGGGCGAGTCTTGCTTGGGCCTCTCTCCTGGAGGTGCTCAGTCAGACCCAGTGTTGACATGTTGCAAGACGCTCCTCGGGGCGCATCTTGCTTGGGCTTCTCTCTTGGAGGCCCTCAGTCAGACCCATTGTTGACATGTGGCAAGACGCTCCTCGGGGCGCGTCTTGCTTGGGCTTCTCTCCTGGAGGCCCTCAGTCAGACCCATTGTTGACATGTGGCAAGACGCTCCTCGGGGCGCGTCTTGTTGGGCCTCTCTCCTGGAGGTGCTCAGTCAGACCGAGTGCTGACATAAGGCAAGACGCTCCTCGGTGCGCGTCTTGCTGGGGCCTCTCTCCTGGAGGCGCCAGTCAGACCCAGTGCTTACATGTGGCAAGACGCTCCTCGGGGTGTGTCTTGCTGGGGCTTCTCTCCTGGAGGCGTTCAGTCAGACCGAGTGCTGACATGTGGCAAGGAGCTCCTCGGGGCGCGTCTTGCTTGGGCTTCTCTCCTGGAGACGTTCAGTCAGACCGAGTGCTGACATGTGGTAAGACGCTCCTCGGGGCGCGTCTTGCTGGGACTTCTCTCCTGGAGGCGCTCAGTCAGACCCAGTGGTGACATGTGACAAGACGCTCCTCGGGGCGCGTCTTGCTTGGGCCTCTCTCCTGGAGACGCTCAGTCAGACCCAGTGTTGACACGTGACAAGACGCTCCTCGGTGCGCGTCTTGCTTGGGCTTCTCTCATGGAGGCCCTCAGTCAGACCCATTGTTGATATGTGGCAAGACGCTCCTCGGGGCGCGTCTTGCTTGGGCCTCTCTCCTGGAGGCGCTCAGTCAGACCGAGTGCTGACATGTGGCAAGACGCTCCTCGGGGCGCGTCTTGCTTGGGCTTCTCTCATGGAGGCCCTCAGTCAGACCCATTGTTGATATGTGGCAAGACGCTCCTCGGGGCGAGTCTTGCTTGGGCCTCTCTCCTGGAGGTGCTCAGTCAGACCCAGTGTTGACATGGTGCAAGACGCTCCTCGGGGCGCGTCTTGCTTGGGCTTCTCTCTTGGAGGCCCTCAGTCAGACCCATTGTTGACATGTGGCAAGACGCTCCTCGGGGCGCATCTTGCTTGGGCCTCTCTCCTGGAGGCCCTCTGTCAGCCCCAGTGTTGACATGTGTCAAGACGCTCCTCGGGGTTCGTCTTGCTTGGGCCTCTCTCCTGGAGTCGCTCAGTCAGACCGAGTGCTGACATGTGGCAAGATGCTCCTCGGGGCGCGTCTTGCTTGGGCTTCTCTCATGGAGGCCCTCAGTCAGACCCATTGTTGATATGTGGCAAGACGCTCCTCGGGGCGAGTCTTGCTTGGGCCTCTCTCCTGGAGGTGCTCATTCAGACCCAGTGTTGACATGGTGCAAGACGCTCCTCGGGGCGCGTCTTGCTTGAGCTTCTCTACTGGAGGCCCTCTGTCAGCCCCAGTGTTGACATGTGTCAAGACGCTCCCCGGGGTGCGTCTTGCTTGGGCCTCTCTCCTGGAGTCGCTCAGTCAGACCGAGTGCTGACATGTGGCAAGACGCTCCTCGGGGCGCGTCTTGCTTGGGCATCTCTCCTGGAGGCCCTCAGTCAGACCCATTGTTGACATGTGGCAAGACGCTCCGCGGGGCGCGTCTTGCTGGGGCCTCTCTCCTGGAGGCGCTCAGTCAGACCCAGTGCTTACATGTGGCAAGACGCTCCTCGGGGCGCGTCTTGCTGGGGCTTCTCTCCTGGAGGCGCTCAGTCAGACCCAGTGCTTACATGTGGCAAGACGCTCCTCGGGGCGCGTCTTGCTTGGGCCTCTCTCCTGGAGGCGCTCAGTCAGACCCAGTGCTGACATGTGGCAAGACGCTCCTCGGGGCGTGTCTTGCTTGGGCCTCTCTCCTGGAGACGCTCAGTCAGACCCAGTGTTGACACGTGGCAAGACGCTCCTCGGGGCGCGTCTTACTTGGGCCTCTCTCCTGGAGGCGCTCAGTCAGACCCAGTGGTGACATGTGGCAAGACGCTCCTCGGGGCGCGTCTTGCTTGGGCTTCTCTCATGGAGGCCCTTAGTCAGACCCATTGCTGATATGTGGCAAGACGCTCCTCGGGGCGCGTCTTGCTTGGGCCTCTCTCCTGGAGGCGCTCAGTCAGACCGAGTGCTGACATGTGGCAAGACGCTCCTCGGGGCGCGTCTTGCTTGGGCTTCTCTCCTGGAGGCCCTCAGTCAGACCCATTGTTTACATGTGGCAAGACGCTCCTTTGGGCGCATCTTGCTTGGGCTTCTCTCCTGGAGGCCCTCAGTCAGACCCATTGTTGACATGTGGCAAGACGCTCCTCGGGGCGCGTCTTGCTTGGGCCTCTCTCCTGGAGGCGCTCAGTCAGACCGAGTGCTGACATAAGGCAAGACGCTCCTCGGGGCGCGTCTTGCTGGGGCCTCTCTCCTGGAGGCGCTCAGTCAGACCCAGTGCTTACATGTGGCAAGACGCTCCTCGGGGCGCGTCTTGCTGGGGCTTCTCTCCTGGAGGCGTTCAGTCAGACCGAGTGCTGACATGTGGAAAGACGCTCCTCGGGACGCGTCTTGCTTGGGCTTCTCTCCTGGAGGCCCTCAGTCAGATTCATTGTTGACTTGTGGCAAGACGCTCCTCGGGGCGCGTCTTGCTTGGGCCTCTCTCCTGGAGGCGCTCAGTCAGACCCAGTGGTGACATGTGGCAAGACGCTCCTCGGGGCGCGTCTTGCTTGGGCCTCTCTCCTGGAGGCGCTCAGTCAGACCCAGTGGTGACATGTGACAAGATGCTCCTCGGGGCGCGTCTTGCTTGGGCTTCTCTCATGGAGGCCCTCAGTCAGATCCATTGTTGATATGTGGCAAGACGCTCCTCGGGGCGCGTCTTGCTTGGGCCTCTCTCCTGGAGGAGCTCAGTCAGACCGAGTGCTGACATGTGGCAAGACGCTCCTCGGGGCGCGTCTTGCTGGGGCTTCTCTCCTAGAGGCGTTCAGTCAGACCGAGTGCTGACATGTGGCAAGACGCTCCTCGCGGCACGTCTTGCTTGGGCTTCTCTCCTGGAGGCCCTCAGTCAGACTCATTGTTGACATCTGGCAAGATGCTCCTCGGGGCGCGTCTTGCTTGGGGCCTCTCTCCTGGAGGTGCACAGTCAGACAGAGTGCTGACATGTGGCCAGACGCTCCTCAGGGCACGTCTTGCTGGGGCCTCTCTCCTGGAGGCGCTCTGTCAGACCGAGTGCTGACATGTGGCAAGACGCTCCTCGGGGCGCTTCTTGCTTGGGCTTCTCTCCTGGAGGCCCTCAGTCAGACCCATTGTTTACATGTGGCAAGACGCTCCTCGGGGCGCATCTTGCTTGTGCCTCTCTCCTGGAGGCCCTCTGTCAGCCCCAGTGTTGACATGTGTCAAGACGCTCCTCGGGGCGAGTCTTGCTTGGGCCTCTCTCCTGGAGGTGCTCAGTCAGACCCAGTGTTGACATGTTGCAAGACGCTCCTCGGGGCGCATCTTGCTTGGGCTTCTCTCTTGGAGGCCCTCAGTCAGACCCATTGTTGACATGTGGCAAGACGCTCCTCGGGGCGCGTCTTGCTTGGGCTTCTCTCCTGGAGGCCCTCAGTCAGACCCATTGTTGACATGTGGCAAGACGCTCCTCGGGGCGCGTCTTGTTGGGCCTCTCTCCTGGAGGCGCTCAGTCAGACCGAGTGCTGACATAAGGCAAGACGCTCCTCGGTGCGCGTCTTGCTGGGGCCTCTCTCCTGGAGGCGCTCAGTCAGACCCAGTGCTTACATGTGGCAAGACGCTCCTCGGGGTGTGTCTTGCTGGGGCTTCTCTCCTGGAGGCGTTCAGTCAGACCGAGTGCTGACATGTGGCAAGGAGCTCCTCGGGGCGCGTCTTGCTTGGGCTTCTCTCATGGAGACGTTCAGTCAGACCGAGTGCTGGCATGTGGTAAGACGCTCCTCGGGGCGCGTCTTGCTGGGGCTTCTCTCCTGGAGGCGCTCAGTCAGACCCAGTGGTGACATGTGACAAGACGCTCCTCGGGGCGCGTCTTGCTTGGGCTTCTCTCATGGAGGCCCTCAGTCAGATCCATTATTGATATGTGGCAAGACGCTCCTCGGGGCGCGTCTTGCTTGGGCCTCTCTCCTGGAGGAGCTCAGTCAGACCGAGTGCTGACATGTGGCAAGACGCTCCTCGGGGCGCGTCTTGCTGGGGCTTCTCTCCTGGAGGCGTTCAGTCAGACCCATTGTTGACATGTGGCAAGACGCTCCTCGGGGCGCGTCTTGCTTGGGCCTCTCTCCTGGAGGCGCTCAGTCAGACCGAGTGCTGACATAAGGCAAGACGCTCCTCGGGGCGCGTCTTGCTGGGGCCTCTCTCCTGGAGGCGCTCAGTCAGACCCAGTGCTTACATGTGGCAAGACGCTCCTCGGGGCGCGTCTTGCTTGGGCCTCTCTCCTGGAGACGCTCAGTCAGACCTTGTGTTGACACGTGACAAGACGCTCCTCGGGGCGCGTCTTGCTTGGGCTTCTCTCATGGAGGCCCTCAGTCAGACCCATTGTTGATATGTGGCAAGACGCTCCTCGGGGCGCGTCTTGCTTGGGCCTCTCTCCTGGAGGAGCTCAGTCAGACCGAGTGCTTACATGTGGCAAGACGCTCCTCGGGGCGCGTCTTGCTTGGGCTTCTCTCCTGGAGGCGTTCAGTCAGACCGAGTGCTGACATGTGGTAAGACGCTCCTCGGGGCGCGTCTTGCTGGGGCTTCTCTCCTGGAGGCGCTCAGTCAGACCCAGTGCTTACATGTGGCAAGACGCTCCTCGGGGCGCGTCTTGATTGGGCCTCTCTCCTGGAGGCGCTCAGTCAGACCCAGTGGTGACATGTGGCAAGACGCTCCTCGGGGCGCGTCTTGCTTGGGCCTCTCTCCTGGAGACGCTCAGTCAGACCCAGTGTTGACACGTGGCAAGACGCTCCTCGGGGCGCGTCTTGCTTTGGCCTCTCTCCTGGAGGCACTCAGTCAGACCCAGTGGTGACATGTGGCAAGACGCTCCTCTGGGCGCGTCTTGCTTGGGCTTCTCTCATGGAGGCCCTCAGTCAGACCCATTGTTGATATGTGGCAAGACGCTCCTCGGGACGCGTCTTGCTTGGGCTTCTCTCCTGGAGGCCCTCAGTCAGACCCATTGTTGACATGTGGCAAGACGCTCCTCGGGGCGCGTCTTGCTTGGGCCTCTCTCCTGGAGGCGCTCAGTCAGACCCAGTGGTGACATGTGGCAAGACGCTCCTCGGGGCGCGTCTTGCTTGGGCCTCTCTCCTGGAGGCGCTCAGTCAGACCCATTGTTGACATGTGGCAAGACGCTCCTCGGGGCGCGTCTTGCTTGGGCTTCTCTCCTGGAGGCCCTCAGTCAGACCCATTGTTGACATGTGGCAAGACGCTCCTCGGGGCGCGTCTTGCTTGGGCCTCTCTCCTGGAGGTGCTCAGTCAGACCGAGTGCTGACATAAGGCAAGACGCTCCTCGGGGCGCGTCTTGCTGGGGCCTCTCTCCTTAGGCGCTCAGTCAGACCCAGTGCTTACATGTGGCAAGACGCTCCTCGGGGCGCGTCTTGCTTAGGCCTCTCTCCTGGAGACGCTCAGTCAGACCCGGTGTTGACACGTGACAAGACGCTCATCGGGGCGCGTCTTGCTTGGGCTTCTCTCATGGAGGCCCTCAGTCAGACCCATTGTTGATATGGGGCAAGACGCTCCTCGGGGCGCGTCTTGCTTGGGCCTCTCTCCTGGAGGCGCTCAGTCAGACCGAGTGCTGACATGTGGCAAGACGCTCCTCGGGGCGCGTCTTGCTTGGGCTTCTCTCCTGGAGGCCCTCAGTCAGACCCATTGTTTACATGTGGCAAGACGCTCCTCGGGGCGCATCTTGCTTGGGCCTCTCTCCTGGAGTTCCTCTGTCAGCCCTTGTGTTGACATGTGTCAAGACGCTCCTCGGGGTGCGTCTTGCTTGGGCCTCTCTCCTGGAGGCGCTCAGTCAGACCGAGTGCTGACATGTGGCAAGACGCTCCTCGGGGCGCGTCTTGTTTGGGCCTCTCTCCTTAGGCGCTCAGTCAGACCCAGTGCTTACATGTGGCAAGACGCTCCTCGGGGCGCGTCTTGCTTGGGCCTCTCTCCTGGAGACGCTCAGTCAGACCCGGTGTTGACACGTGACAAGACGCTCCTCGGGGCGCTTCTTGCTTGGGCTTCTCTCATGGAGGCCCTCAGTCAGACCCATTGTTGATATGTGGCAAGACGCTCCTCGGGACGCGTCTTGCTTGGGCTTCTCTCCTGGAGGCCCTCAGTCAGACCCATTGTTGACATGTGGCAAGACGCTCCTCGGGGCGCGTCTTGCTTGGGCCTCTCTCCTGGAGGCGCTCAGTCAGACCCAGTGGTGACATGTGGCAAGACGCTCCTCGGGGCGCGTCTTGCTTGGGCCTCTCTCCTGGAGGCGCTCAGTCAGACCCATTGTTGACATGTGGCAACACGCTCCTCGGGGCGCGTCTTGCTTGGGCTTCTCTCCTGGAGGCCCTCAGTCAGACCCATTGTTGACATGTGGCAAGACGCTCCTCGGGGCGCGTCTTGCTTGGGCCTCTCTTCTGGAGGTGCTCAGTCAGACCGAGTGCTGACATAAGGCAAGACGCTCCTCGGGGCGCGTCTTGCTGGGGCCTCTCTCCTTAGGCGCTCAGTCAGACCCAGTGCTTACATGTGGCAAGACGCTCCTCGGGGCGCGTCTTGCTTAGGCCTCTCTCCTGGAGACGCTCAGTCAGACCCGGTGTTGACACGTGACAAGACGCTCATCGGGGCGCGTCTTGCTTGGGCTTCTCTCATGGAGGCCCTCAGTCAGACCCATTGTTGATATGTGGCAAGACGCTCCTCGGGGCGCGTCTTGCTTGGGCCTCTCTCCTGGAGGCGCTCAGTCAGACCGAGTGCTGACATGTGGCAAGACGCTCCTCGGGGCGCGTCTTGCTTGGGCTTCTCTCCTGGAGGCCCTCAGTCAGACCCATTGTTTACATGTGGCAAGACGCTCCTCGGGGCGCATCTTGCTTGGGCCTCTCTCCTGGAGTTCCTCTGTCAGCCCCAGTGTTGACATGTGTCAAGACGCTCCTCGGGGTGCGTCTTGCTTGGGCCTCTCTCCTGGAGGCGCTCAGTCAGACCGAGTGCTGACATGTGGCAAGACGCTCCTCGGGGCGCGTCTTGTTTGGGCCTCTCTCCTTAGGCGCTCAGTCAGACCCAGTGCTTACATGTGGCAAGACGCTCCTCGGGGCGCGTCTTGCTTGGGCCTCTCTCCTGGAGACGCTCAGTCAGACCCGGTGTTGACACGTGACAAGACGCTCCTCGGGGCGCGTCTTGCTTGGGCTTCTCTCATGGAGGCCCTCAGTCAGACCCATTGTTGATATGTGGCAAGACGCTCCTCGGGGCGCGTCTTGCTTGGGCCTCTCTCCTGGAGGCGCTCAGTCAGACCGAGTGCTGACATGTGGCAAGACGCTCCTCGGGGCGCGTCTTGCTTGGGCTTCTCTCCTGGAGGCCCTCAGTCAGACCCATTGTTTACATGTGGCAAGACGCTCCTCGGGGCGCATCTTGCTTGGGCCTCTCTCCTGGAGTTCCTCTGTCAGCCCCAGTGTTGACATGTGTCAAGACGCTCCTCGGGGTGCGTCTTGCTTGGGCCTCTCTCCTGGAGGCGCTCAGTCAGACCGAGTGCTGACATGTGGCAAGACGCTCCTCGGGGCGCGTCTTGCTTGGGCTTCTCTCCTGGAGGCCCTCAGTCAGACCCATTGTTGACATGTGGCAAGACACTCCTCGGGACGCGTCTTGCTTGGGCTTCTCTCCTGGAGGCCCTCAGTCAGACTCATTGTTGACATGTGGCAAGACACTCCTCGGGACGCGTCTTGCTTGGGCCTCTCTCCTGGAGGCGCTCAGTCAGACCGAGTGCTGACATAAGGCAAGACGCTCCTCGGGGCGCGTCTTGCTGGGGCCTCTCTCCTGGAGGCGCTCAGTCAGACCCAGTGCTTACATGTGGCAAGACGCTCCTCGGGGCGCGTCTTGCTGGGGCTTCTCTCCTGGAGGCGTTCAGTCAGACCGAGTGCTGACATGTGGCAAGACACTCCTCGGGACGCGTCTTGCTTGGGCTTCTCTCCTGGAGGCCCTCAGTCAGACTCATTGTTGACATGTGGAAAGACGCTCCTCGCGGCGCGTCTTGCTTGGGCCTCTCGCCTGGAGACGCTCAGTCAGACCCAGTGTTGACACGTGACAAGACGCTCCTCGGGGCGCGTCTTGCTTGGGCTTCTCTCATGGAGGCCCTCAGTCAGACCCATTGTTGATATGTGGCGAGACGCTCCTCGGGGCGCGTCTTGCTTGGGCCTCTCTCCTGGAGGCGCTCAGTCAGACCGAGTGCTGACATGTGGCAAGACGCTCCTCGGGGCGCGTCTTGCTTGGGCTTCTCTCATGGAGGCCCTCAGTCAGACCCATTGTTGATATGTGGCAAGACGCTCCTCGGGGCGAGTCTTGCTTGGGCCTCTCTCCTGGAGGTGCTCAGTCAGACCCAGTGTTGACATGGTGCAAGACGCTCCTCGGGGCGCGTCTTGCTTGGGCTTCTCTCTTGGAGGCCCTCAGTCAGACCCATTGTTGACATGTGGCAAGACGCTCCTCGGGGCGCATCTTGCTTGGGCCTCTCTCCTGGAGGCCCTCTGTCAGCCCCAGTGTTGACATGTGTCAAGACGCTCCTCGGGGTTCGTCTTGCTTGGGCCTCTCTCCTGGAGTCGCTCAGTCAGACCGAGTGCTGACATGTGGCAAGATGCTCCTCGGGGCGCGTCTTGCTTGGGCTTCTCTCATGGAGGCCCTCAGTCAGACCCATTGTTGATATGTGGCAAGACGCTCCTCGGGGCGAGTCTTGCTTGGGCCTCTCTCCTGGAGGTGCTCAGTCAGACCCAGTGTTGACATGGTGCAAGACGCTCCTCGGGGCGCGTCTTGCTTGGGCTTCTCTCTTGGAGGCCCTCAGTCAGACCCATTGTTTACATGTGGCAACACGCTCCTCGGGGCGCGTCTTGCTGGGGCCTCTCTCCTGGAGGCGCTCAGTCAGACCCAGTGCTTACATGTGGCAAGACGCTCCTCGGGGCGTGTCTTGCTGGGGCTTCTCTCCTGGAGGCGTTCAGTCAGACCGAGTGCTGACATGTGGCAAGACGCTCCTCGGGGCGCGTCTTGCTTGGGCTTCTCTCCTGGAGGCGTTCAGTCAGACCGAGTGCTGACATGTGGTAAGACGCTCCTCGGGGCGCGTCTTGCTGGGGCTTCTCTCCTGGAGGCGCTCAGTCAGACCCAGTGCTTACATGTGGCAAGACGCTCCTCGGGGCGCGTCTTGCTTGGGCCTCTCTCCTGGAGGCGCTCAGTCAGACCCAGTGCTTACATGTGGCAAGACGCTCCTCGGGGCGCGTCTTGCTGGGGCTTCTCTCCTGGAGGCGCTCAGTCAGACCCAGTGCTTACATGTGGCAAGACGCTCCTCGGGGCGCGTCTTGCTGGGGCTTCTCTCCTGGAGGCGTTCAGTCAGACCGAGTGCTGACATGTGGCAAGACGCTCCTCGGGACGCGTCTTGCTTGGGCTTCTCTCCTGGAGGCCCTCAGTCAGACTCATTGTTGACATGTGGCAAGACGCTCCTCGGGGCGCGTCTTGCTTGGGCCTCTCTCCTGGAGGCGCTCAGTCAGACCCAGTGGTGACATGTGGCAAGACGCTCCTCGGGGCGCGTCTTGCTTGGGCCTCTCTCCTGGAGACGCTCAGTCAGACCCAGTGTTGACACGTGACAAGACGCTCCTCGGTGCGCGTCTTGCTTGGGCTTCTCTCATGGAGGCCCTCAGTCAGACCCATTGTTGATATGTGGCAAGACGCTCCTCGGGGCGCGTCTTGCTTGGGCCTCTCTCCTGGAGGCGCTCAGTCAGACCGAGTGCTGACATGTGGCAAGACGCTCCTCGGGGCGCGTCTTGCTTGGGCTTCTCTCATGGAGGCCCTCAGTCAGACCCATTGTTGATATGTGGCAAGACGCTCCTCGGGGCGAGTCTTGCTTGGGCCTCTCTCCTGGAGGTGCTCAGTCAGACCCAGTGTTGACATGGTGCAAGACGCTCCTCGGGGCGCGTCTTGCTTGGGCTTCTCTCTTGGAGGCCCTCAGTCAGACCCATTGTTGACATGTGGCAAGACGCTCCTCGGGGCGCATCTTGCTTGGGCCTCTCTCCTGGAGGCCCTCTGTCAGCCCCAGTGTTGACATGTGTCAAGACGCTCCTCGGGGTGCGTCTTGCTTGGGCCTCTCTCCTGGAGTCGCTCAGTCAGACCGAGTGCTGACATGTGGCAAGATGCTCCTCGGGGCGCGTCTTGCTTGGGCTTCTCTCATGGAGGCCCTCAGTCAGACCCATTGTTGATACGTGGCAAGACGCTCCTCGGGGCGAGTCTTGCTTGGGCCTCTCTCCTGGAGGTGCTCATTCAGACCCAGTGTTGACATGGTGCAAGACGCTCCTCGGGGCGCGTCTTGCTTGAGCTTCTCTCCTGGAGGCCCTCTGTCAGCCCCAGTGTTGACATGTGTCAAGACGCTCCCCGGGGTGCGTCTTGCTTGGGCCTCTCTCCTGGAGTCGCTCAGTCAGACCGAGTGCTGACATGTGGCAAGACGCTCCTCGGGGCGCGTCTTGCTTGGGCTTCTCTCCTGGAGGCCCTCAGTCAGACCCTTTGTTGACATGTGGCAAGACGCTCCGCGGGGCGCGTCTTGCTTGGGCCTCTCTCCTGGAGGTGCTCAGTCAGACCGAGTGCTGTCATAAGGCAAGACGCTCCTCGGGGCGCGTCTTGCTGGGGCCTCTCTCCTGGAGGCGCTCAGTCAGACCCAGTGCTTACATGTGGCAAAACGCTCCTCGGGGCGCGTCTTGCTGGGGCTTCTCTCCTGGAGGCGCTCAGTCAGACCCAGTGCTTACATGTGGCAAGACGCTCCTCGGGGCGCGTCTTGCTTGGGCCTCTCTCCTGGAGGCGCTCAGTCAGACCCAGTGCTGACATGTGGCAAGACGCTCCTCGGGGCGTGTCTTGCTTGGGCCTCTCTCCTGGAGACGCTCAGTCAGACCCAGTGTTGACACGTGGCAAGACGCTCCTCTGGGCGCGTCTTACTTGGGCCTCTCTCCTGGAGGCGCTCAGTCAGACCCAGTGGTGACATGTGGCAAGACGCTCCTCGGGGCGCGTCTTGCTTGGGCTTCTCTCATGGAGGCCCTCAGTCAGACCCATTGCTGATATGTGGCAAGACGCTCCTCGGGGCGCGTCTTGCTTGGGCCTCTCTCCTGGAGGCGCTCAGTCAGACCGAGTGCTGACATGTGGCAAGACGCTCCTCGGGGCGCGTCTTGCTTGGGCTTCTCTCCTGGAGGCCCTCAGTCAGACCCATTGTTTACATGTGGCAAGACGCTCCTTTGGGCGCATCTTGCTTGGGCTTCTCTCCTGGAGGCCCTCAGGCAGACCCATTGTTGACATGTGGCAAGACGCTCCTCGGGGGGCGTCTTGCTTGGGCCTCTCTCCTGGAGGCGCTCGGTCAGACCGAGTGCTGACATAAGGCAAGACGCTCCTCGGGGCGCGTCTTGCTGGGGCCTCTCTCCTGGAGGCGCTCAGTCAGACCCAGTGCTTACATGTGGCAAGACGCTCCTCGGGGCGCGTCTTGCTGGGGCTTCTCTCCTGGAGGCGTTCAGTCAGACCGAGTGCTGACATGTGGCAAGACGCTCCTAGGGACGCGTCTTGCTTGGGCTTCTCTCCTGGAGGCCCTCAGTCAGACTCATTGTTGACATGTGGCAAGACGCTCCTCGGGGCGCGTCTTGCTTGGGCCTCTCTCCTGGAGGCGCTCAGTCAGACCCAGTGGTGACATGTGGCAAGACGCTCCTCGGGGCGCGTCTTGCTTGGGCCTCTCTCCTGGAGGCGCTCAGTCAGACCCAGTGGTGACATGTGACAAGACGCTCCTCTGGGCGCGTCTTGCTTGGGCTTCTCTCATGGAGGCCCTCAGTCAGATCCATTGTTGATATGTGGCAAGACGCTCCTCGGGGCGCGTCTTGCTTGGGCCTCTCTCCTGGAGGAGCTCAGTCAGACCGAGTGCTGACATTTGGCAAGACGCTCCTCGGGGCACGTCTTGCTGGGGCTTCTCTCCTAGAGGCGTTCAGTCAGACCGAGTGCTGACATGTGGCAAGACGCTCCTCGGGGCACGTCTTGCTTGGGCTTCTCTCCTGGAGGCCCTCAGTCAGACCCATTGTTTACATGTGGCAAGACGCTCCTCGGGGCGCATCTTGCTTGTGCCTCTCTCCTGGAGGCCCTCTGTCAGCCCCAGTGTTGACATGTGTCAAGACGCTCCTCGGGGCGAGTCTTGCTTGGGCCTCTCTCCTGGAGGTGCTCAGTCAGACCCAGTGTTGACATGTTGCAAGACGCTCCTCGGGGCGCATCTTGCTTGGGCTTCTCTCTTGGAGGCCCTCAGTCAGACCCATTGTTGACATGTGGCAAGACGCTCCTCGGGGCGCGTCTTGCTTGGGCTTCTCTCCTGGATGCCCTCAGTCAGACCCATTGTTGACATGTGGCAAGACGCTCCTCGGGGCGCGTCTTGTTGGGCCTCTCTCCTGGAGGCGCTCAGTCAGACCGAGTGCTGACATAAGGCAAGACGCTCCTCGGTGCGCGTCTTGCTGGGGCCTCTCTCCTGGAGGCGCTCAGTCAGACCCAGTGCTTACATGTGGCAAGACGCTCCTCGGGGTGTGTCTTGCTGGGGCTTCTCTCCTGGAGGCGTTCAGTCAGACCGAGTGCTGACATGTGGCAAGGAGCTCCTCGGGGCGCGTCTTGCTTGGGCTTCTCTCCTGGAGACGTTCAGTCAGACCGAGTGCTGACATGTGGTAAGACGCTCCTCGGGGCGCGTCTTGCTGGGGCTTCTCTCCTGGAGGCGCTCAGTCAGACCCAGTGGTGACATGTGACAAGACGCTCCTCGGGGCGCGTCTTGCTTGGGCTTCTCTCATGGAGGCCCTCAGTCAGATCCATTATTGATATGTGGCAAGACGCTCCTCGGGGCGCGTCTTGCTTGGGCCTCTCTCCTGGAGGAGCTCAGTCAGACCGAGTGCTGACATGTGGCAAGACGCTCCTCGGGGCGCGTCTTGCTGGGGCTTCTCTCCTGGAGGCGTTCAGTCAGACCCATTGTTGACATGTGGCAAGACGCTCCTCGGGGCGCGTCTTGCTTGGGCCTCTCTCCTGGAGGCGCTCAGTCAGACCCATTGTTGATATGTGGCAAGACGCTCCTCGGGGCGCGTCTTGCTTGGGCCTCTCTCCTTGAGGCGCACAGTCAGACCGAGTGCTGACATGTGGCAAGACGCTCCTCGGGGCGCGTCTTGCTTGGGCTTCTCTCCTGGAGGCCCTCAGTCAGACCCATTGTTTACATGTGGCAAGACGCTCCTCGGGGCGCATCTTGCTTGGGCCTCTCTCCTGGAGATCCTCTGTCAGCCCCAGTGTTGACATGTGTCAAGACGCTCCTCGGGGTGCGTCTTGCTTGGGCCTCTCTCCTGGAGGCGCTCAGTCAGACCGAGTGCTGACATGTGGCAAGACGCTCCTCGGGGCGCGTCTTGCTTGGGCTTCTCTCCTGGAGGCCCTCAGTCAGACCCATTGTTGACATGTGGCAAGACACTCCTCGGGACGCGTCTTGCTTGGGCTTCTCTCCTGGAGGCCCTCAGTCAGACTCATTGTTGACATGTGGTAAGACACTCCTCGGGACGCGTCTTGCTTGGGCCTCTCTCCTGGAGGCGCTCAGTCAGACCGAGTGCTGACATAAGGCAAGACGCTCCTCGGGGCGCGTCTTGCTGGGGCCTCTCTCCTGGAGGCGCTCAGTCAGACCGAGTGCTGACATGTGGCAAGACACTCCTCAGGACGCGTCTTGCTTGGGCTTCTCTCCTGGAGGCCCTCAGTCAGACTCATTGTTGACATGTGGCAAGACGCTCCTCGGGGCGCGTCTTGCTTGGGCCTCTCTCCTGGAGGCGCTCAGTCAGACCCAGTGGTGACATGTGGCAAGACGCTCCTCGGGGCGCGTCTTGCTTGGGCCTCTCTCCTGGAGACGCTCAGTCAGACCCAGTGTTGGCACGTGACAAGACGCTCCTCGGGGCGCGTCTTGCTTGGCCTTCTCTCATGGAGGCCCTCAGTCAGACCCATTGTTGATATCTGGCAAGACGCTCCTCGGGGCGCGTCTTGCTTGGGCTTCTCTCATGGAGGCCCTCAGTCAGACCCATTGTTGATATGTGGCAAGACGCTCCTCGGGGCGAGTCTTGCTTGGGCCTCTCTCCTGGAGGTGCTCAGTCAGACCCAGTGTTGACATGGTGCAAGACGCTCCTCGGGGCGCGTCTTGCTTGGGCTTCTCTCTTGGAGGCCCTCAGTCAGACCCATTGTTGACATGTGGCAAGACGCTCCTCGGGGCGCATCTTGCTTGGGCCTCTCTCCTGGAGGCCCTCTGTCAGCCCCAGTGTTGACATGTGTCAAGACGCTCCTCGGGGTGCGTCTTGCTTGGGCCTCTCTCCAGGAGTCGCTCAGTCAGACCGAGTGCTGACATAAGGCAAGATGCTCCTCCGGGCGCGTCTTGCTTGGGCTTCTCTCATGGAGGCCCTCAGTCAGACCCATTGTTGATATGTGGAAAGACGCTCCTCGGGGCGAGTCTTGCTTTGGCCTCTCTCCTGGAGGTGCTCAGTCAGACCCAGTGTTGACATGGTGCAAGACGCTCCTCGGGGCGCGTCTTGCTTGGGCTTCTCTCTTGGAGGCCCTCAGTCAGACCCATTGTTTACATGTGGCAAGACGCTCCTCGGGGCGCATCTTGCTTGGGCCTCTCTCCTGGAGGCCCTCTGTCAGCCCCAGTGTTGACATGTGTCAAGACGCTCCCCGGGGTGCGTCTTGCTTGGGCCTCTCTCCTGGAGTCGCTCAGTCAGACCGAGTGCTGACATGTGGCAAGACGCTCCTCGGGGCGCGTCTTGCTTGGGCTTCTCTCCTGGAGGTCCTCAGTCAGACCCATTGTTGACATGTGGCAAGACGCTCCGCGGGGCGCATCTTGCTTGGGCCTCTCTCCTGGAGGCGCTCAGTCAGACCGAGTGCTGACATAAGGCAAGACGCTCCTCGGGGTGCGTCTTGCTGGGGCCTCTCTCCTGGAGGCGCTCAGTCAGACCCAGTGCTTACATGTGGCAAGACGCTCCTCGGGGCGTGTCTTGCTGGGGCTTCTCTCCTGGAGGCGTTCAGTCAGACCGAGTGCTGACATGTGGCAAGACGCTCCTCGGGGCGCGTCTTGCTTGGGCTTCTCTCCTGGAGGCGTTCAGTCAGACCGAGTGCTGACATGTGGTAAGACGCTCCTCGGGGCGCGTCTTGCTGGGGCTTCTCTCCTGGAGGCGCTCAGTCAGACCCAGTGCTTACATGTGGCAAGACGCTCCTCGGGGCGCGTCTTGCTTGGGCCTCTCTCCTGGAGGCGCTCAGTCAGACCCAGTGCTTACATGTGGCAAGACGCTCCTCGGGGCACGTCTTGCTGGGGCTTCTCTCCTGGAGGCGTTCAGTCAGACCGAGTGCTGACATGTGGCAAGACGCTCCTCGGGACGCGTCTTGCTTGGGCTTCTCTCCTGGAGGCCCTCAGTCAGACCCATTGTTGACATGTGGCAAGACGCTCCTCGGGGCGCGTCTTGCTTGGGCCTATCTCCTGGAGGCGCTCAGTCAGACCCAGTGGTGACATGTGGCAAGACGCTCCTCGGGGCGCGTCTTGCTTGGGCCTCTCTCCTGGAGGCGCTCAGTCAGACCCATTGTTGACATGTGGCAAGACGCTCCTCGGGGCACGTCTTGCTTGAGGCTTCTCTCCTGGAGGCCCTCAGTCAGACCCATTGTTGACATGTGGCAAGACGCTCCTCGGGGCGCTTCTTGCTTGGGCCTCTCTCCTGGAGGCGCTCAGTCAGACCGAGTGCTGACATAAGGCAAGACGCTCCTCGGGGCGCGTCTTGCTGGGGCCTCTCTCCTGGAGGCGCTCAGTCAGACCCAGTGCTTACATGTGGCAAGACGCTCCTCGGGGCGCGTCTTGCTTGGGCCTCTCTCCTGGAGACTCTCCGTCAGACCCAGTGTTGACACGTGACAAGACGCTCCTCGGGGCGCGTCTTGCTTGGGCTTCTCTCATGGAGGCCCTCAGTCAGACCCATTGTTGATATGTGGCAAGACGCTCCTCGGGGCGCGTCTTGCTTGGGCCTCTCTCCTGGAGGCGCTCAGTCAGACCGAGTGCTGACATGTGGCAAGACGCTCCTCGGGCGCGTCTTGCTTGGGCTTCTCTCCTGGAGGCCCTCAGTCAGACCCATTGTTTACATGTGGCAAGACGCTCCTCGGGGCGCATCTTGCTTGGGCCTCTCTCCTGGAGTTCCTCTGTCAGCCCCAGTGTTGACATGTGTCAAGACGCTCCTCGGGGTGCGTCTTGCTTGGGCCTCTCTCCTGGAGGCGCTCAGTCAGACCGAGTGCTGACATGTGGCAAGACGCTCCTCGGGGCGCGTCTTGCTTGGGTGTTATGTGGCAAGACGCTCCTCGGGGCGCGTCTTGCTTGGGCCTCTCTCCTGGAGGCGCTCAGTCAGACCCAGTGGTGACATGTGGCAAGACGCTCCTCGGGGCGCGTCTTGCTTGGGCTTCTCTCATGGAGGCCCTCAGTCAGACCCATTGTTGATATGTGGCAAGACGCTCCTCGGGGCACGTCTTGCTTAGGCCTCTCTCCTGGAGGCGCTCAGTCAGACCGAGTGCTGACATGTGGCAAGACGCTCCTCGGGGCGCGTCTTGCTTGGGCTTCTCTCCTGGAGGCCCTCAGTCAGACCCATTGTTTACATGTGGCAAGACGCTCCTTTGGGCGCATCTTGCTTGGGCTTCTCTCCTGGAGGCCCTCAGTCAGACCCATTGTTGACATGTGGCAAGACGCTGCTCGGGGCGCGTCTTGCTTGGGCCTCTCTCCTGGAGGCGCTCAGTCAGACCGAGTGCTGACATAAGGCAAGACGCTCCTCGGGGCGCGTCTTGCTGGGGCCTCTCTCCTGGAGGCGCTCAGTCAGACCCAGTGCTTACATGTGGCAAGACGCTCCTCGGGGCGCGTCTTGCTGGGGCTTCTCTCCTGGAGGCGTTCAGTCAGACCGAGTGCTGACATGTGGCAAGACGCTCCTCGGGACGCGTCTTGCTTTGGCTTCTCTCCTGGAGGCCCTCAGTCAGACTCATTGTTGACATGTGGCAAGACGCTCCTCGGGGCGCGTCTTGCTTGGGCCTCTCTCCTGGAGGTGCTCAGTCAGACCCAGTGGTGACATGTGACAAGACGCTCCTCGGGGCGCGTCTTGCTTGGGCTTCTCTCATGGAGGCCCTCAGTCAGATCCATTGTTAATATGTGGCAAGACGCTCCTCGGGGCGCGTCTTGCTTGGGCCTCTCTCCTGGAGGCGCTCAGTCAGACCGAGTGCTGACATGTGGCAAGACGCTCCTCGGGGCGCGTCTTGCTGGGGCTTCTCTCCTGGAGGCGTTCAGTCAGACCGAGTGCTGACATGTGGCAAGACGCTCCACGGGGCGCGTCTTGCTTGGGCTTCTCTCCTGGAGGCCCTCAGTCAGACCCATTGTTGATATGTGGCAAGACGCTCCTCGGGGCGCGTCTTGCTTGGGCCTCTCTCCTGGAGGCGCTCAGTCAGACCGAGTGCTGACATGTGGCAAGACGCTGCTCGGGGCAAGTCTTGCTTGGGCTTCTCTCCTGGAGGCCCTGAGTCAGACCCATTGTTTACATGTGGCAAGACGCTCCTTTAGGCGCATCTTGCTTGGGCTTCTCTCCTGGAGGCCCTCAGTCAGACCCATTGTTGACATGTGGCAAGACGCTCCTCGGGGCGCGTCTTGCTTGGGCCTCTCTCCTGGAGGCGCTCAGTCAGACCCAGTGCTTACATGTGGCAAGACGCTCCTCGGGGCGCGTCTTGCTTGGGCCTCTCTCCTGGAGGCGCTCAGTCAGACCCAGTGGTGACATGTGGCAAGACGCTCTTCGGGGCGCGTCTTGCTTGAGCCTCTCTCCTGGAGATGCTCAGTCAGACCCAGTGTTGACACGTGACAAGACGCTCTTCGGGGCGCGTCTTGCTTGGGCTTCTCTCATGGAGGCCCTCAGTCAGACCCATTGTTGATATGTGGCAAGAGGCTCCTCGGGGCGCGTCTTGCTTGGGCCTCTCTCCTGGAGGCGCTCAGTCAGACCGAGTGCTGACATGTGGCAAGACGCTCCTCGGGGCGCGTCTTGCTTGGGCTTCTCTCCTGGAGGCCCTCAGTCAGACCCATTGTTTACATGTGGCAAGACGCTCCTTGGGGCGCATCTTGCTTGGGCCTCTCTCCTGGAGGCGCTCAGTCAGACCGAGTGCTGACATGTGGCAAGACGCTACTCGGGGCGCGTCTTGCTTGGGCTTCTCTCCTGGAGGCCCTCAGTCAGACCCATTGTTGACATGTGGCAAGACGCTCCTCGGGGCGCGTCTTGCTTGTGCTTCTCTCCTGGAGGCCCTCAGTCAGACCCATTGTTTACATGTGGCAAGACGCTCCTCGGGGCGCATCTTGCTTGGGCCTCTCTCCTGGAGGCCCTATGTCAGCCCCAGTGTTGACATGTGTCAAGACGCTCCTCGGGGTGCGTCTTGCTGGGGCCTCTCTCCTGGAGGCGCTCAGTCAGACCCAGTGCTTACATGTGGCAAGACGCTCCTCGGGGCGCGTCTTGCTGGGGCTTCTCTCCTGGAGGCGTTCAGTCAGACCGAGTGCTGACAAGTGGCAAGACGCTCCTCGGGGCGCGTCTTGCTTGGGCTTCTCTCCTGGAGGCGTTCAGTCAGACCGAGTGCTGACATGAGGTAAGACGCTCCTCGGGGCGCGTCTTGCTGGGGCTTCTCTCCTGGAGGCGCTCAGTCAGACCCAGTGCTTACATGTGGCAAGACGCTCCTCGGGGCGCGTCTTGATTGGGCCTCTCTCCTGGAGGCGCTCAGTCAGACCCAGTGGTGACATGTGGCAAGACGCTCCTCGGGGCGCGTCTTGCTTGGGCTTCTCTCATGGAGGCCCTCAGTAAGACCCATTGTTGATATGTGGCAAGACGCTCCTCGGGGCGCGTCTTGCTTGGGCCTCTCTCCTGGAGGCGCTCAGTCAGACCGAGTGCTGACATGTGGCAAGACGCTCCTCGGGGCGCGTCTTGCTTGGGCTTCTCTCCTGGAGGCCCTCAGTCAGACCCATTGTTTACATGTGGCAAGACGCTCCTTTGGGCGCATCTTGCTTGGGCTTCTCTCCTGGAGGCCCTCAGTCAGACCCATTGTTGACATGTTGCAAGACGCTCCTCGGGGCGCGTCTTGCTTGGGCCTCTCTCCTGGAGGCGCTCAGTCAGACCCAGTGCTTACATGTGGCAAGACGCTCCTCGGGGAGCGTCTTGCTTGGGCCTCTCTCCTTGAGACGCTCAGTCAGACCCAGTGTTGACACGTGACAAGACGCTCCTCGGGGCGCGTCTTGCTTGGGCTTCTCTCATGGAGGCCCTCAGTCAGACCCATTGTTGATATGTGGCAAGACGCTCCTCGGGGCGCGTCTTGCTTGGGCCTCTCTCCTGGAGGCGCTCAGTCAGGCCGAGTGCTGACATGTGGCAAGACACTCCTCGGGACACGTCTTGCTTGGGCTTCTCTCCTGGAGGCCCTCAGTCAGACTCATTGTTGACATGTGGCAAGACGCTCCTCGGGGCGCGTCTTGCTTGGGCCTCTCTCCTGGAGGCGCTCAGTCAGACCCAGTGGTGACATGTGGCAAGAAGCTCCTCAGGGCGCATCTTTGCTTGGGCCTCTCTCCTGGAGACGCTCAGTCAGACCCAGTGTTGACACGTGACAAGACGCTCCTCGGGGCGCGTCTTGCTTGGGCTTCTCGCATGGAGGCCCTCAGTCAGACCCATTGTTGATATGTGGCAAGACGCTCCTCGGGGCGCGTCTTGCTTGGGCCTCTCTCCTGGAGGCGCTCAGTCAGGCCGAGTGCTGACATGTGGCAAGACACTCCTCGGGACACGTCTTGCTTGGGCTTCTCTCCTGGAGGCCCTCAGTCAGACTCATTGTTGACATGTGGCAAGACGCTCCTCGGGGCGCGTCTTGCTTGGGCCTCTCTCCTGGAGGCGCTCAGTCAGACCCAGTGGTGACATATGGCAAGAAGCTCCTCAGGGCGCGTCTTTGCTTGGGCCTCTCTCCTGGAGACGCTCAGTCAGACCCAGTGTTGACACGTGACAAGACGCTCCTCGGGGCGCGTCTTGCTTGGGCTTCTCTCATGGAGGCCCTCAGTCAGACCCATTGTTGATATGTGGCAAGACGCTCCTCGGGGCGCGTCTTGCTTGGGCCTCTCTCCTGGAGGCGCTCATTCAGACCGAGTGCTGACATGTGGCAAGACACTCCTCGGGACGCGTCTTGCTTGGGCTTCTCTCCTGGAGGCCCTCAGTCAGACTCATTGTTGACATGTGGCAAGACGCTCCTCGGGGCGCGTCTTGCTTGGGCCTCTCTCCTGGAGGCACTCAGTCAGACCGAGTGGTGACATGTGGCAAGACGCTCCTCGGGGCGCGTCTTGCTTGGGCCTCTCTCCTGGAGGCGCTCAGTCAGACCCAGTGTTGACACGTGACAAGACGCTCCTCGGGGCGCGTCTTGCTTGGGCTTCTCTCATTGAGGCCCTCAGTCAGACCCATTGTTGATATGTGGCAAGACGCTCCTCGGGGCGAGTCTTGCTTGGGCCTCTCTCCTGGAGGTGCTCAGTCAGACCCAGTGTTGACATGGTGCAAGACGCTCCTCGGGGCGCGTCTTGCTTAGGCTTCTCTCTTGGAGGCCCTCAGTCAGACCCATTGTTGACATGTGGCAAGACGCTCCTCGGGGCGCGTCTTGCTTGGGCTTCTCTCCTGGAGGCCCTCAGTCAGACCCATTGTTGACATGTGGCAAGACGCTCCTCTGGGCGCGTCTTGCTTGGGCCTCTCTCCTGGAGGCGCTCAGTCAGACCGAGTGCTGACATAAGGCAAGACGCTCCTCGGGGCGCGTCTTGCTGGGGTCTCTCTCCTGGAGGCGCTCAGTCAGACCCAGTGCTTACATGTGGCAAGACGCTCCTCGGGGCGCGTCTTGCTTGGGCCTCTCTCCTGGAGGCGCTCAGTCAGACCCAGTGGTGACATGTGGCAAGACGCTCTTCGGGGCGCGTCTTGCTTGAGCCTCTCTCCTGGAGATGCTCAGTCAGACCCAGTGTTGACACGTGACAAGACGCTCCTCGCGGCGCGTCTTGCTTGGGCTTCTCTCATGGAGGCCCTCAGTCAGACCCATTGTTGATATGTGGCAAGACGCTCCTCGGGGCGCGTCTTGCTTGGGCCTCTCTCCTGGAGGCGCTCAGTCAGACCGAGTGCTGACATGTGGCAAGACGCTCCTCGGGGCGCGTCTTGCTTGGGCTTCTCTCCTGGAGGCCCTCAGTCAGACCCATTGTTTACATGTGGCAAGACGCTCCTTGGGGCGCATCTTGCTTGGGCCTCTCTCCTGGAGGCCCTCTGTCATCCCCAGTGTTGACATGTGTCAAGACACTCCTCGGGGTGCGTCTTGCTTGGGCCTCTCTCCTGGAGGCGCTCAGTCAGACCGAGTGCTGACATGTGGCAAGACGCTCCTCGGGGCGCGTCTTGCTTGGGCTTCTCTCCTGGAGGCCCTCAGTCAGACCCATTGTTGACATGTGGCAAGACGCTCCTCGGGGCGCGTCTTGCTTGTGCTTCTCTCCTGGAGGCCCTCAGTCAGACCCATTGTTTACATGTGGCAAGACGCTCCTCGGGGCGCATCTTGCTTGGGCCTCTCTCCTGGAGGCCCTCTGTCAGCCCCAGTGTTGACATGTGTCAAGACGCTCCTCGGGGCGCGTCTTGCTTGGGCCTCTCTCCTGGAGGCGCTAAGTCAGACCCAGTGGTGACATGTGGCAAGACGCTCCTCGGGGCGCCTCTTGCTTGGGCCTCTCTCCTGGAGACGCTCAGTCAGACCAAGTGTTGACACGTGGCAAGACGCTCCTCGGGGCGCGTCTTGCTTGGGCCTCTCTCCTGGAGGCGCTCAGTCAGACCCAGTGGTGACATGTGGCAAGACGCTCCTCGGGGCGCGTCTTGCTTGGGCTTCTCTCATGGAGGCCCTCAGTCATACCCATTGTTGATATGTGGCAAGACGCTCCTCGGGGCGCGTCTTGCTTGGGCCTCTCTCCTGGAGGCGCTCAGTCAGACCGAGTGCTGACATGTGGCAAGACGCTGCTCGGGGCGCGTCTTGCTTGGGCTTCTCTCCTGGAGGCCCTGAGTCAGACCCATTGTTTACATGTGGCAAGACGCTCCTTTGGGCGCATCTTGCTTGGGCTTCTCTCCTGGAGGCCCTCAGTAAGACCCATTGTTGACATGTGGCAAGACGCTCCTCGGGGCGCGTCTTGCTTGGGCCTCTCTCCTGGAGGCGCTCAGTCAGACCCAGTGCTTACATGTGGCAAGACGCACCTCGGGGCGCGTCTTGCTTGGGCCTCTCTCCTGGAGGCGCTCAGTCAGACCCAGTGGTGACATGTGGCAAGACGCTCTTCGGGGCGCGTCCTTCTTGAGCCTCTCTCCTGGAGATGCTCAGTCAGACCCAGTGTTGACACGTGTCAAGATGCTCCTCGGGGTGCGTCTTGTTTGGGCCTCTCTCCTGGAGGCGCTCAGTCAGACTGAGTGCTGACATGTGGCAAGACGCTCCTCGGGGTGCGTCTTGCTTGGGCCTCTCTCCTGGAGGCCCTATGTCAGCCCCAGTGTTGACATGTGTCAAGACGCTCCTCGGGGCGCGTCTTGCTGGGGCCTCTCTCCTGGAGGCGCTCAGTCAGACCCAGTGCTTACATGTGGCAAGACGCTCCTCGGGGCGCGTCTTGCTGGGGCTTCTCTCCTGGAGGCGTTCAGTCAGACCGAGTGCTGACATGTGGCAAGACGCTCCTCGGGGCGCGTCTTGCTTGGGCTTCTCTCCTGGAGGCGTTCAGTCAGACCGAGTGCTGACATGTGGTAAGACGCTCCTCGGGGCGCGTCTTGCCGGGGCTTCTCTCCTGGAGGCGCTCAGTCAGACCCAGTTCTTACATGTGGCAAGACGCTCCTCGGGGCGCGTCTTGATTGGGCCTCTCTCCTGGAGGCGCTCAGTCAGACCCAGTGGTGACATGTGGCAAGACGCTCCTCGGGGCGCGTCTTGCTTGGGCCTCTCTCCTGGAGACGCTCAGTCAGACCCAGTGTTGACACGTGGCAAGACGCTCCTCGGGGCGTGTCTTGCTTGGGCCTCTCTCCTGGAGGCGCTCAGTCAGACCCAGTGGTGACATGTGGCAAGACGCTCCTCGGGGCGCGTCTTGCTTGGGCTTCTCTCATGGAGGCCCTCAGTCAGACCCATTGTTGACATGTGGCAAGACGCTCCTCGGGGCGCGTCTTGCTTGGGCCTCTCTCCTTGAGACGCTCAGTCAGACCCAGTGTTGACACGTGACAAGACGCTCCTCGGGGCGCGTCTTGCTTGGGCTTCTCTCATGGAGGCCCTCAGTCAGACCCATTGTTGATATGTGGCAAGGCGCTCCTCGGGGCGCGTCTTGCTTGGGCCTCTCTCCTGGAGGCGCTCAGTCAGGCCGAGTGCTGACATGTGGCAAGACACTCCTCGGGACACGTCTTGCTTGGGCTTCTCTCCTGGAGGCCCTCAGTCAGACTCATTGTTGACATGTGGCAAGACGCTCCTCGGGGCGCGTCTTGCTTGGGCCTCTCTCCTGGAGGCGCTCAGTCAGACCCAGTGGTGACATGTGGCAAGAAGCTCCTCAGGGCGCGTCTTTGCTTGGGCCTCTCTCCTGGAGACGCTCAGTCAGACCCAGTGTTGACACGTGACAAGACGCTCCTCGGGGCGCGTCTTGCTTGGGCTTCTCGCATGGAGGCCCTCAGTCAGACCCATTGTTGATATGTGGCAAGACGCTCCTCGGGGCGCGTCTTGCTTGGGCCTCTCTCCTGGAGGCGCTCAGTCAGGCCGAGTGCTGACATGTGGCAAGACACTCCTCGGGACACGTCTTGCTTGGGCTTCTCTCCTGGAGGCCCTCAGTCAGACTCATTGTTGACATGTGGCAAGACGCTCCTCGGGGCGCGTCTTGCTTGGGCCTCTCTCCTGGAGGCGCTCAGTCAGACCCAGTGGTGACATGTGGCAAGAAGCTCCTCAGGGCGCGTCTTTGCTTGGGCCTCTCTCCTGGAGACGCTCAGTCAGACCCAGTGTTGACACGTGACAAGACGCTCCTCGGGGCGCGTCTTGCTTGGGCTTCTCTCATGGAGGCCCTCAGTCAGACCCATTGTTGATATGTGGCAAGACGCTCCTCGGGGCGCGTCTTGCTTGGGCCTCTCTCCTGGAGGCGCTCATTCAGACCGAGTGCTGACATGTGGCAAGACACTCCTCGGGACGCGTCTTGCTTGGGCTTCTCTCCTGGAGGCCCTCAGTCAGACTCATTGTTGACATGTGGCAAGACGCTCCTCGGGGCGCGTCTTGCTTGGGCCTCTCTCCTGGAGGCACTCAGTCAGACCGAGTGGTGACATGTGGCAAGACGCTCCTCGGGGCGCGTCTTGCTTGGGCCTCTCTCCTGGAGACGCTCAGTCAGACCCAGTGTTGACACGTGACAAGACGCTCCTCGGGGCGCGTCTTGCTTGGGCCTCTCTCCTGGAGGCGCTCAGTCAGACCGAGTGCTGACATGTGGCAAGACGCTCCTCGGGGCGCGTCTTGCTTGGGCTTCTCTCATGGAGGCCCTCAGTCAGACCCATTGTTGATATGTGGCAAGACGCTCCTCGGGGCGAGTCTTGCTTGGGCCTCTCTCCTGGAGGTGCTCAGTCAGATCCAGTGTTGACATGGTGCAAGACGCTCCTCGGGGCGCGTCTTGCTTAGGCTTCTCTCTTGGAGGCCCTCAGTCAGACCCATTGTTGACATGTGGCAAGACGCTCCTCGGGGCGCGTCTTGATTGGGCTTCTCTCCTGGAGGCCCTCAGTCAGACCCATTGTTGACATGTGGCAAGACGCTCCTCTGGGCGCGTCTTGCTTGGGCCTCTCTCCTGGAGGCTCTCAGTCAGACCGAGTGCTGACATAAGGCAAGACGCTCCTCGGGGCGCGTCTTGCTGGGGCCTCTCTCCTGGAGGCGCTCAGTCAGACCCAGTGCTTACATGTGGCAAGACGCTCCTCGGGGCTCATCTTGCTTGGGCCTCTCTCCTGGAGGCGCTCAGTCAGACCCAGTGGTGACATGTGGCAAGACGCTCTTCGGGGCGCGTCTTGCTTGAGCCTCTCTCCTGGAGATGCTCAGTCAGACCCAGTGTTGACACGTGACAAGACGCTCCTCGCGGCGCGTCTTGCTTGGGCTTCTCTCATGGAGGCCCTCAGTCAGACCCATTGTTGATATGTGGCAAGACGCTCCTCGGGGCGCGTCTTGCTTGGGCCTCTCTCCTGGAGGCGCTCAGTCAGACCGAGTGCTGACATGTGGCAAGACGCTCCTCGGGGCGCGTCTTGCTTGGGCTTCTCTCCTGGAGGCCCTCAGTCAGACCCATTGTTTACATGTGGCAAGACGCTCCTTGGGGCGCATCTTGCTTGGGCCTCTCTCCTGGAGGCCCTCTGTCATCCCCAGTGTTGACATGTGTCAAGACGCTCCTCGGGGTGCGTCTTGCTTGGGCCTCTCTCCTGGAGGCGCTCAGTCAGACCGAGTGCTGACATGTGGCAAGACGCTCCTCGGGGCGCGTCTTGCTTGGGCTTCTCTCCTGGAGGCCCTCAGTCAGACCCATTGTTGACATGTGGCAAGACGCTCCTCGGGGCGCGTCTTGCTTGGGCCTCTCTCCTGGAGGCGCTCAGTCAGACCCAGTGGTGACATGTGGCAAGACGATCCTCGGGGCGCATCTTGCTTGGGCCTCTCTCCTGGAGGCCCTCTGTCAGCCCCAGTGTTGACATGTGTCAAGACGCTCCTCGGGGCGCGTCTTGCTGGGGCCTCTCTCCTGGAGGCGCTCAGTCAGACCCAGTGCTGACATGTGGTAAGACGTTCCTCGGGGCGCGTCTTGCTTGGGCTTCTCTCCTGGAGGCCCTCAGTCAGACCCAGTGCTTACATGTTGCAAGACGCTCCTCGGGGCGCGTCTTGCTTGTGCTTCTCTCCTGGAGGCCCTCAGTCAGACCCATTGTTTACATGTGGCAAGACGCTCCTCGGGGCGCATCTTGCTTGGGCCTCTCTCCTGGAGGCCCTCTGTCAGCCCCAGTGTTGACATGTGTCAAGACGCTCCTCGGGGCGCGTCTTGCTGGGGCCTCTCTCCTGGAGGCGCTCAGTCAGACCCAGTGCTGACATGTGGTAAGACGCTCCTCGGGGCGCGTCTTGCTGGGGCTTCTCTCCTGGAGGCGCTCAGTCAGACCCAGTGCTTACATGTTGCAAGACGCTCCTCGGGGCGCGTCTTGCTTGGGCCTCTCTCCTGGAGGCGCTAAGTCAGACCCAGTGGTGACATGTGGCAAGACGCTCCTCGGGGCGCGTCTTGCTTGGGCCTCTCTCCTGGAGACGCTCAGTCAGACCAAGTGTTGACACGTGGCAAGACGCTCCTCGGGGCGCGTCTTGCTTGGGCCTCTCTCCTGGAGGCGCTCAGTCAGACCCAGTGGTGACATGTGGCAAGACGCTCCTCGGGGCGCGTCTTGCTTGGGCTTCTCTCATGGATGCCCTCAGTCAGACCCATTGTTGATATGTGGCAAGACGCTCCTCGGGGCGCGTCTTGCTTGGGCCTCTCTCCTGGAGGCGCTCAGTCAGACCGAGTGCTGACATGTGGCAAGACGCTGCTCGGGGCGCGTCTTGCTTGGGCTTCTCTCCTGGAGGCCCTGAGTCAGACCCATTGTTTACATGTGGCAAGACGCTCCTTTGGGCGCATCTTGCTTGGGCTTCTCTCCTGGAGGCCCTCAGTAAGACCCATTGTTGACATGTGGCAAGACGCTCCTCGGGGCGCGTCTTGCTTGGGCCTCTCTCCTGGAGGCGCTCAGTCAGACCCAGTGCTTACATGTGGCAAGACGCACCTCGGGGCGCGTCTTGCTTGGGCCTCTCTCCTGGAGGCGCTCAGTCAGACCCAGTGGTGACATGTGGCAAGACGCTCTTCGGGGCGCGTCTTGCTTGAGCCTCTCTCCTGGAGATGCTCAGTCAGACCCAGTGTTGACACGTGTCAAGATGCTCCTCGGGGTGCGTCTTGCTTGGGCCTCTCTCCTGGAGGCGCTCAGTCAGACTGAGTGCTGACATGTGGCAAGACGCTCCTCGGGGTGCGTCTTGCTTGGGCCTCTCTCCTGGAGGCCCTATGTCAGCCCCAGTGTTGACATGTGTCAAGACGCTCCTCGGGGCGCGTCTTGCTGGGGCCTCTCTCCTGGAGGCGCTCAGTCAGACCCAGTGCTTACATGTGGCAAGACGCTCCTCGGGGCGCGTCTTGCTGGGGCTTTTCTCCTGGAGGCGTTCAGTCAGACCGAGTGCTGACATGTGGCAAGACGCTCCTCGGGGCGCGTCTTGCTTGGGCTTCTCTCCTGGAGGCGTTCAGTCAGACCGAGTGCTGACATGTGGTAAGACGCTCCTCGGGGCGCGTCTTGCTGGGGCTTCTCTCCTGGAGGCGCTCAGTCAGACCCAGTGCTTACATGTGGCAAGACGCTCCTCGGGGCGCGTCTTGATTGGGCCTCTCTCCTGGAGGCGCTCAGTCAGACCCAGTGGTGACATTTGGCAAGACGCTCCTCGGGGCGCGTCTTGCTTGGGCCTCTCTCCTGGAGACGCTCAGTCAGACCCAGTGTTGACACGTGGCAAGACGCTCCTCGGGGCGTGTCTTGCTTGGGCCTCTCTCCTGGAGGCGCTCAGTCAGACCCAGTGGTGACATGTGGCAAGACGCTCCTCGGGGCGCGTCTTACTTGGGCTTCTCTCATGGAGGCCCTCAGTCAGACCCATTGTTGACATGTGGCAAGACGCTCCTCGGGGCGCGTCTTGCTTGGGCCTCTCTCCTTGAGACGCTCAGTCAGACCCAGTGTTGACACGTGACAAGACGCTCCTCGGGGCGCGTCTTGCTTGGGCTTCTCGCATGGAGGCCCTCAGTCAGACCCATTGTTGATATGTGGCAAGACGCTCCTCGGGGCGCGTCTTGCTTGGGCCTCTCTCCTGGAGGCGCTCAGTCAGGCCGAGTGCTGACATGTGGCAAGACACTCCTCGGGACACGTCTTGCTTGGGCTTCTCTCCTGGAGGCCCTCAGTCAGACTCATTGTTGACATGTGGCAAGACGCTCCTCGGGGCGCGTCTTGCTTGGGCCTCTCTCCTGGAGGCGCTCAGTCAGACCCAGTGGTGACATGTGGCAAGAAGCTCCTCAGGGCGCGTCTTTGCTTGGGCCTCTCTCCTGGAGACGCTCAGTCAGACCCAGTGTTGACACGTGACAAGACGCTCCTCGGGGCGCGTCTTGCTTGGGCTTGTCTCATGGAGGCCCTCAGTCAGACCCATTGTTGATATGTGGCAAGACGCTCCTCGGGGCGCGTCTTGCTTGGGCCTCTCTCCTGGAGGCGCTCATTCAGACCGAGTGCTGACATGTGGCAAGACACTCCTCGGGACGCGTCTTGCTTGGGCTTCTCTCCTGGAGGCCCTCAGTCAGACTCATTGTTGACATGTGGCAAGACGCTCCTCGGGGCGCGTCTTGCTTGGGCCTCTCTCCTGGAGGCACTCAGTCAGACCGAGTGGTGACATGTGGCAAGACGCTCCTCGGGGCGCGTCTTGCTTGGGCCTCTCTCCTGGAGACGCTCAGTCAGACCCAGTGTTGACACGTGACAAGACGCTCCTCGGGGCGCGTCTTGCTTGGGCCTCTCTCCTGGAGGCGCTCAGTCAGACCGAGTGCTGACATGTGGCAAGACGCTCCTCGGGGCGCGTCTTGCTTGGGCTTCTCTCATGGAGGCCCTCAGTCAGACCCATTGTTGATATGTGGCAAGACGCTCCTCGGGGCGAGTCTTGCTTGGGCCTATCTCCTGGAGGTGCTCAGTCAGACCCAGTGTTGACATGGTGCAAGACGCTCCTCGGGGCGCGTCTTGCTTAGGCTTCTCTCTTGGAGGCCCTCAGTCAGACCCATTGTTGACATGTGGCAAGACGCTCCTCGGGGCGCGTCTTGCTTGGGCTTCTCTCCTGGAGGCCCTCAGTCAGACCCATTGTTGACATGTGGCAAGACGCTCCTCTGGGCGCGTCTTGCTTGGGCCTCTCTCCTGGAGGCGCTCAGTCAGACCGAGTGCTGACATAAGGCAAGACGCTCGTCGGGGCGCGTCTTGCTGGGGCCTCTCTCCTGGAGGCGCTCAGTCAGACCCAGTGCTTACATGTGGCAAGACGCTCCTCGGGGCTCATCTTGCTTGGGCCTCTCTCCTGGAGGCGCTCAGTCAGACCCAGTGGTGACATGTGGCAAGACGCTCTTCGGGGCGCGTCTTGCTTGAGCCTCTCTCCTGGAGATGCTCAGTCAGACCCAGTGTTGACACGTGACAAGACGCTCCTCGCGGCGCGTCTTGCTTGGGCTTCTCTCATGGAGGCCCTCAGTCAGACCCATTGTTGATATGTGGCAAGACGCTCCTCGGGGCGCGTCTTGCTTGGGCCTCTCTCCTGGAGGCGCTCAGTCAGACCGAGTGCTGACATGTGGCAAGACGCTCCTCGGGGCGCGTCTTGCTTGGGCTTCTCTCCTGGAGGCCCTCAGTCAGACCCATTGTTTACATGTGGCAAGACGCTCCTTGGGGCACATCTTGCTTGGGCCTCTCTCCTGGAGGCCCTCTGTCATCCCCAGTGTTGACATGTGTCAAGACGCTCCTCGGGGTGCGTCGTGCTTGGGCCTCTCTCCTGGAGGCGCTCAGTCAGACCGAGTGCTGACATGTGGCAAGACGCGCCTCGGGGCGCGTCTTGCTTGGGCTTCTCTCCTGGAGGCCCTCAGTCAGACCCATTGTTGACATGTGGCAAGACGCTCCTCGGGGCGCGTCTTGCTTGGGCTTCTCTCCTGGAGGCCCTCTGTCAGCCCCAGTGTTGACATGTGTCAAGACGCTCCTCGGGGCGCGTCTTGCTGGGGCCTCTCTCCTGGAGGCGCTCAGTCAGACCCAGTGCTCACATGTGGTAAGACGCTCCTCGGGGCGCGTCTTGCTGGGGCTTCTCTCCTGGAGGCGCTCAGTCAGACCCAGTGCTAACATGTTGCAAGACGCTCCTCGGGGCGCGTCTTGCTTGGGCCTCTCTCCTGGAGGCGCTCAGTCAGACCCAGTGGTGACATGTGGCAAGACGCTCCTCGGGGCGCGTCTTGCTTGGGCCTCTCTCCTGGAGACGCTCAGTCAGACCAAGTGTTGACACGTGGCAAGACGCTCCTCGGGGCGCGTCTTGCTTGGGCCTCTCTCCTGGAGGCGCTCAGTCAGACCCAGTGGTGACATGTGGCAAGACGCTCCTCGGGGCGCGTCTTGCTTGGGCTTCTCTCATGGAGGCCCTCAGTCAGACCCATTGTTGATATGTGGCAAGACGCTCCTCGGTGCGCGTCTTGCTTGGGCCTCTCTCCTGGAGGCGCTCAGTCAGACCGAGTGCTGACATGTGGCAAGACGCTGCTCGGGGCGCGTCTTGCTTGGGCTTCTCTCCTGGAGGCCCTGAGTCAGACCCATTGTTTACATGTGGCAAGACGCTCCTTTGGGCGCATCTTGCTTGGGCTTCTCTCCTGGAGGCCCTCAGTAAGACCCATTGTTGACATGTGGCAAGACGCTCCTCGGGGCGCGTCTTGCTTGGGCCTCTCTCCTGGAGGCGCTCAGTCAGACCCAGTGGTGACATGTGGCAAGACGCTCTTCGGGGCGCGTCTTGCTTGAGCCTCTCTCCTGGAGATGCTCAGTCAGACCCAGTGTTGACACGTGTCAAGATGCTCCTCGGGTTGCGTCTTGCTTGGGCCTCTCTCCTGGAGGCGCTCAGTCAGACCGAGTGCTGACATGTGGCAAGACGCTCCTCGGGGTGCGTCTTGCTTGGGCCTCTCTCCTGGAGGCCCTATGTCAGCCCCAGTGTTGACATGTGTCAAGACGCTCCTCGGGGCGCGTCTTGCTGGGGCCACTCTCCTGGAGGCGCTCAGTCAGACCCAGTGCTTACATGTGGCAAGACGCTCCTCGGGGCGCGTCTTGCTGGGGCTTCTCTCCTGGAGGCGTTCAGTCAGACCGAGTGCTGACATGTGGCAAGACGCTTCTCGGGGCGCGTCTTGCTTGGGCTTCTCTCCTGGAGGCGTTCAGTCAGACCGAGTGCTGACATGTGGTAAGACGCTCCTCGGGGCGCGTCTTGCTGGGGCTTCTCTCCTGGAGGCGCTCAGTCAGACCCAGTGCTTACATGTGGCAAGACGCTCCTCGGGGCGCGTCTTGATTGGGCCTCTCTCCTGGAGGCGCTCAGTCAGACCCAGTGGTGACATGTGGCAAGACGCTCCTCGGGGCGCGTCTTGCTTGGGCCTCTCTCCTGGAGACGCTCAGTCAGACCCAGTGTTGACACGTGGCAAGACGCTCCTCGGGGCGTGTCTTGCTTGGGCCTCTCTCCTGGAGGCGCTCAGTCAGACCCAGTGGTGACATGTGGCAAGACGCTCCTCGGGGCGCGTCTTGCTTGGGCTTCTCTCATGGAGGCCCTCAGTCAGACCCATTGTTGATATGTGGCAAGACGCTCCTCAGGGCGCGTCTTGCTTGGGCCTCTCTCCGGGAGGCGCTCAGTCAGACCGAGTGCTGACATGTGGCAAGACGCTCCTCGGGGCGCGTCTTGCTTGGGCTTCTCTCCTGGAGGCCCTCAGTCAGACCCATTGTTTACATGTGGCAAGACGCTCCTTTGGGCGCATCTTGCTTGGGCTTCTCTCCTGGAGGCCCTCAGTCAGACCCAGTGCTTACATGTGGCAAGACGCTACTCGGGGCGCGTCTTGCTGGAGCTTCTCTCCTGGAGGCGTTCAGTCAGACCGAGTGCTGACATGTGGCAAGACGCTCCTCGGGACGCGTCTTGCTTGGGCTTCTCTCCTGGAGGCCCTCAGTCAGACCCATTGTTGACATGTGGCAAGACGCTCCTCGGGGCGCGTCTTGCTTGGGCCTCTCTCCTGGAGGCGCTCAGTCAGACCCAGTGGTGACATGTGGCAAGACGCTCCTCGGGGCGCGTCTTGCTTGGGCCTCTCTCCTGGAGGCGCTCAGTCAGACCCATTGTTGACATGTGGCAAGACGCTCCTCGGGGCGCGTCTTGCTTGGGCTTCTCTCCTGGAGGCCCTCAGTCAGACCCATTGTTGACATGTGGCAAGACGCTCCTCGGGGCGCGTCTTGCTTGGGCCTCTCTCCTGGAGGCGCTCAGTCAGACCGAGTGCTGACATAAGGCAAGACGCTCCTCGGGGTGCGTCTTGCTGGGGCCTCTCTCCTGGAGACGCTCAGTCAGACCCAGTGTTGACACGTGACAAAACGCTCCTCGGGGCGCGTCTTGCTTGGGCTTCTCTCATGGAGGCCCTCAGTCAGACCCATTGTTGATATGTGGCAAGACGCTCCTCGGGGCGCGTCTTGCTTGGGCCTCTCTCCTGGAGGCGCTCAGTCAGACCGAGTGCTGACATGTGGTAAGACGCTCCTCGGGGCGCGTCTTGCTTGGGCTTCTCTCCTGGAGGCCCTCAGTCAGACCCATTGTTTACATGTGGCAAGACGCTCCTCGGGGCGCATCTTGCTTGGGCCTCTCTCCTGGAGTTCCTCTGTCAGCCCCAGTGTTGACATGTGTCAAGACGCTCCTCGGGGTGCGTCTTGCTTGGGCCTCTCTCCTGGAGGCGCTCAGTCAGACCGAGTGCTGACATGTGGCAAGACGCTCCTCGGGGCGCGTCTTGCTTGGGCCTCTCTCCTGGAGGCGCTCAGTCAGACCCAGTGGTGACATGTGGCAAGACGCTCCTCGGGGCGCGTCTTGCTTGGGCTTCTCTCATGGAGGCCCTCAGTCAGACCCATTGTTGATATGTGGCAAGACGCTCCTCGGGGCGCGTCTTGCTTGGGCCTCTCTCCTGGAGGCGCTCAGTCAGACCGAGTGCTGACATGTGGCAAGACGCTCCTCGGGGCGCGTCTTGCTTGGGCCTCTCTCCTGGAGGCGCTCAGTCAGACCCAGTGGTGACATGTGGCAAGACGCTCCTCGGGGCGCGTCTTGCTTGGGCTTCTCTCATGGAGGCCCTCAGTCAGACCCATTGTTGATATGTGGCAAGACGCTCCTCGGGGCGCGTCTTGCTTGGGCCTCTCTCCTGGAGGCGCTCAGTCAGACCGAGTGCTGACATGTGGCAAGACGCTGCTCGGGGCGCGTCTTGCTTGGGCTTCTCTCCTGGAGGCCCTGAGTCCGACCCATTGTTTACATGTGGCAAGACGCTCCTTTGGGCGCATCTTGCTTGGGCTTCTCTCCTGGAGGCCCTCAGTAAGACCCATTGTTGACATGTGGCAAGACGCTCCTCGGGGCGCGTCTTGCTTGGGCCTCTCTCCTGGAGGCGCTCAGTCAGACCCAGTGCTTACATGTGGCAAGACGCACCTCGGGACGCGTCTTGCTTGGGCCTCTCTCCTGGAGGCGCTCAGTCAGACCCAGTGGTGACATGTGGCAAGACGCTCTTCGGGGCGCGTCTTGCTTGAGCCTCTCTCCTGGAGATAATCAGTCAGACCCAGTGTTGACACGTGTCAAGATGCTCCTCGGGGTGCGTCTTGCTTGGGCCTCTCTCCTGGAGGCGCTCAGTCAGACCGAGTGCTGACATGTGGCAAGACGCTCCTCGGGGTGCGTCTTGCTTGGGCCTCTCTCCTGGAGGCCCTATGTCAGCCCCAGTGTTGACATGTGTCAAGACGCTCCTCGGGGCGCGTCTTGCTGGGGCCTCTCTCCTGGAGGCGCTCAGTCAGACCCAGTGCTTACATGTGGCAAGACGCTCCTCGGGGCGCGTCTTGCTGGGGCTTCTCTCCTGGAGGCGTTCAGTCAGACCGAGTGCTGACATGTGGTAAGACGCTCCTCGGGGCGCGTCTTGCTGGGGCTTCTCTCCTGGAGGCGCTCAGTCAGACCCAGTGCTTACATGTGGCAAGACGCTCCTCGGGGCGCGTCTTGATTGGGCCTCTCTCCTGGAGGCGCTCAGTCAGACCCAGTGGTGACATGTGGCAAGACGCTCCTCGGGGCGCGTCTTGCTTGGGCCTCTCTCCTGGAGACGCTCAGTCAGACCCAGTGTTGACACGTGGCAAGACGCTCCTCGGGGCGTGTCTTGCTTGGGCCTCTCTCCTGGAGGCGCTCAGTCAGACCCAGTGGTGACATGTGGCAAGACGCTCCTCGGGGCGCGTCTTGCTTGGGCTTCTCTCATGGAGGCCCTCAGTCAGACCCATTGTTGATATGTGGCAAGACGCTCCTCAGGGCGCGTCTTGCTTGGGCCTCTCTCCGGGAGGCGCTCAGTCAGACCGAGTGCTGACATGTGGCAAGACGCTCCTCGGGGCGCGTCTTGATTGGGCCTCTCTCCTGGAGGCGCTCAGTCAGACCCATTGTTTACATGTGGCAAGACGCTCCTTTGGGCGCATCTTGCTTGGGCTTCTCTCCTGGAGGCCCTCAGTCAGACCCAAAGTTGACATGTGGCAAGACGCTCCTCGGGGCGCGTCTTGCTTGGGCTTCTCTCCTGGAGGCCCTCAGTCAGACCCATTGTTTACATGTGGCAAGACGCTCCTTTGGGCGCATCTTGCTTGGGCTTCTCTCCTGGAGGCCCTCAGTCAGACCGAGTGCTGACATAAGGCAAGACGCTCCTCGGGGCGCGTCTTGCTGGGGCCTCTCTCCTGGAGGCGCTCATTCAGACCCAGTGCTTACATGTGGCAAGACGCTCCTCGGGGCGCGTCTTGCTGGGGCTTCTCTCCTGGAGGCGTTCAGTCAGACCGAGTGCTGACATGTGGCAAGACGCTCCTCGGGACGCGTCTTGCTTTGGCTTCTCTCCTGGAGGCCCTCAGTCAGACTCATTGTTGACATGTGGCAAGACGCTCCTCGGGGCGCGTCTTGCTTGGGCTTCTCTCATGGAGGCCCTCAGTCAGATCCATTGTTGATATGTGGCAAGACGCTCCTCGGGGCGCGTCTTGCTTGGGCCTCTCTCCTGGAGGCGCTCAGTCAGACCGAGTGCTGACATGTGGCAAGACGCTCCTCGGGGCGCGTCTTGCTGGGGCTTCTCTCCTGGAGGCGTTCAGTCAGACCGAGTGCTGACATGTGGCAAGACGCTCCTCGGGGCGCGTCTTGCTTGGGCTTCTCTCCTGGAGGCCCTCAGTCAGACTCATTGTTGACATGTGGCAAGATGCTCCTCGGGGCGCGTCTTGCTTGGGGCCTCTCTCCTGGAGGCGCACAGTCAGACAGAGTGCTGACATGTGGCAAGACGCTCCTCGGGCGCGTCTTGCTGGGGCTTCTCTCCTGGAGGCGCTCAGTCAGACCCAGTGCTTACATGTGGCAAGACGCTCCTCTGGGCGCGTCTTGCTTGGGCCTCTCTCCTGGAGGCGCTCAGTCAGACCCAGTGGTGACATGTGTCAAGATGCTCCTCGGGGCGCGTCTTGCTTGGGCCTCTCTCCTGGAGGCGCTCAGTCAGACCCAGTGGTGACATGTGACAAGACGCTCCTCGGGGCGCGTCTTGCTTGGGCTTCTCTCATGGAGGCCCTCAGTCAGATCCATTGTTGATATGTGGCAAGACGCTCCTCGGGGCGCGTCTTGCTTGGGCCTCTCTCCTGGAGGCGCTCAGTAAGACCCAGTGCTTACATGTGGCAAGACGCACCTCGGGGCGCGTCTTGCTTGGGCCTCTCTCCTGGAGGCGCTCAGTCAGACCCAGTGGTGACATGTGGCAAGACGCTCTTCGGGGCGCGTCTTGCTTGAGCCTCTCTCCTGGAGATAATCAGTCAGACCCAGTGTTGACACGTGTCAAGATGCTCCTCGGGGTGCGTCTTGCTTGGGCCTCTCTCCTGGAGGCGCTCAGTCAGACCGAGTGCTGACATGTGGCAAGACGCTCCTCGGGGTGCGTCTTGCTTGGGCCTCTCTCCTGGAGGCCCTATGTCAGCCCCAGTGTTGACATGTGTCAAGACGCTCCTCGGGGCGCGTCTTGCTGGGGCCTCTCTCCTGGAGGCGCTCAGTCAGACCCAGTGCTTACATGTGGCAAGACGCTCCTCGGGGCGCGTCTTGCTGGGGCTTCTCTCCTGGAGGCGTTCAGTCAGACCGAGTGCTGACATGTGGTAAGACGCTCCTCGGGGCGCGTCTTGCTGGGGCTTCTCTCCTGGAGGCGCTCAGTCAGACCCAGTGCTTACATGTGGCAAGACGCTCCTCGGGGCGCGTCTTGATTGGGCCTCTCTCCTGGAGGCGCTCAGTCAGACCCAGTGGTGACATGTGGCAAGACGCTCCTCGGGGCGCGTCTTGCTTGGGCCTCTCTCCTGGAGACGCTCAGTCAGACCCAGTGTTGACACGTGGCAAGACGCTCCTCGGGGCGTGTCTTGCTTGGGCCTCTCTCCTGGAGGCGCTCAGTCAGACCCAGTGGTGACATGTGGCAAGACGCTCCTCGGGGCGCGTCTTGCTTGGGCTTCTCTCATGGAGGCCCTCAGTCAGACCCATTGTTGATATGTGGCAAGACGCTCCTCAGGGCGCGTCTTGCTTGGGCCTCTCTCCGGGAGGCGCTCAGTCAGACCGAGTGCTGACATGTGGCAAGACGCTCCTCGGGGCGCGTCTTGATTGGGCCTCTCTCCTGGAGGCGCTCAGTCAGACCCATTGTTTACATGTGGCAAGACGCTCCTTTGGGCGCATCTTGCTTGGGCTTCTCTCCTGGAGGCCCTCAGTCAGACCCATTGTTGACATGTGGCAAGACGCTCCTCGGGGCGCGTCTTGCTTGGGCTTCTCTCCTGGAGGCCCTCAGTCAGACCCATTGTTTACATGTGGCAAGACGCTCCTTTGGGCGCATCTTGCTTGGGCTTCTCTCCTGGAGGCCCTCAGTCAGACCGAGTGCTGACATAAGGCAAGACGCTCCTCGGGGCGCGTCTTGCTGGGGCCTCTCTCCTGGAGGCGCTCATTCAGACCCAGTGCTTACATGTGGCAAGACGCTCCTCGGGGCGCGTCTTGCTGGGGCTTCTCTCCTGGAGGCGTTCAGTCAGACCGAGTGCTGACATGTGGCAAGACGCTCCTCGGGACGCGTCTTGCTTTGGCTTCTCTCCTGGAGGCCCTCAGTCAGACTCATTGTTGACATGTGGCAAGACGCTCCTCGGGGCGCGTCTTGCTTGGGCTTCTCTCATGGAGGCCCTCAGTCAGATCCATTGTTGATATGTGGCAAGACGCTCCTCGGGGCGCGTCTTGCTTGGGCCTCTCTCCTGGAGGCGCTCAGTCAGACCGAGTGCTGACATGTGGCAAGACGCTCCTCGGGGCGCGTCTTGCTGGGGCTTCTCTCCTGGAGGCGTTCAGTCAGACCGAGTGCTGACATGTGGCAAGACGCTCCTCGGGGCGCGTCTTGCTTGGGCTTCTCTCCTGGAGGCCCTCAGTCAGACTCATTGTTGACATGTGGCAAGATGCTCCTCGGGGCGCGTCTTGCTTGGGGCCTCTCTCCTGGAGGCGCACAGTCAGACAGAGTGCTGACATGTGGCAAGACGCTCCTCGGGCGCGTCTTGCTGGGGCTTCTCTCCTGGAGGCGCTCAGTCAGACCCAGTGCTTACATGTGGCAAGACGCTCCTCTGGGCGCGTCTTGCTTGGGCCTCTCTCCTGGAGGCGCTCAGTCAGACCCAGTGGTGACATGTGTCAAGATGCTCCTCGGGGCGCGTCTTGCTTGGGCCTCTCTCCTGGAGGCGCTCAGTCAGACCCAGTGGTGACATGTGACAAGACGCTCCTCGGGGCGCGTCTTGCTTGGGCTTCTCTCATGGAGGCCCTCAGTCAGATCCATTGTTGATATGTGGCAAGACGCTCCTCGGGGCGCGTCTTGCTTGGGCCTCTCTCCTGGAGGCGCTCAGTCAGACCCAGTGGTGACATGTGGCAAGACGCTCCTCGGGGCGCGTCTTGCTTGGGCCTCTCTCCTGGAGACGCTCAGTCAGACCCAGTGTTGACACGTGGCAAGACGCTCCTCGGGGCGCGTCTTGCTTGGGCCTCTCTCCTGGAGGCGCTCAGTCAGACCCAGTGGTGACATGTGGCAAGACGCTCCTCGGGGCGCGTCTTGCTTGGGCTTCTCTCATGGAGGCCCTCAGTCAGATCCATTGTTGATATGTGGCAAGACGCTCCTCGGGGCGCGTCTTGCTTGGGCCTCTCTCCTGGAGGCGCTCAGTCAGACCCAGTGGTGACATGTGGCAAGACGCTCCTCGGGGCGCGTCTTGCTTGGGCTTCTCTCATGGAGGCCCTCAGTCAGACCGAGTGCTGACATGTGGCAAGACGCTCCTCGGGGCGTGTCTTGCTTGGGCCTCTCTCCTGGAGGCGCTCAGTCAGACCCAGTGGTGACATGTGGCAAGACGCTCCTCGGGGCGCGTCTTGCTTGGGCCTCTCTCCTGGAGACGCTCAGTCAGACCCAGTGTTGACACGTGGCAAGACGCTCCTCGGGGCGCGTCTTGCTTGGGCCTCTCTCCTGGAGGCGCTCAGTCAGACCCAGTGGTGACATGTGGCAAGACGCTCCTCGGGGCGCGTCTTGCTTGGGCTTCTCTCATGGAGGCCCTCAGTCAGACCCATTGTTGATATGTGGCAAGACGCTCCTCGGGGCGCGTCTTGCTTGGGCCTCTCTCCTGGAGGCGCTCAGTCAGACCGAGTGCTGACATGTGGCAAGACGCTGCTCGGGGCGCGTCTTGCTTGGGCTTCTCTCCTGGAGGCCCTGAGTCAGACCCATTGTTTACATGTGGCAAGACGCTCCTTTGGGCGCATCTTGCTTGGGCTTCTCTCCTGAAGGCGCTCAGTCAGACCGAGTGCTGACATGTGGCAAGACGCACCTCGGGGCGCGTCTTGCTTGGGCTTCTCTCCTGGAGGCCCTCAGTCAGACCCATTGTTTACATGTGGCAAGACGCTCCTTGGGGAGCATCTTGCTTGGGCCTCTCTCCTGGAGGCCCTCTGTCAGCCCCAGTGTTGACATGTGTCAAGACGCTCCTCGGGGTGCGTCTTGCTTGGGCCTCTCTCCTGGAGGCGCTCAGTCAGACCGAGTGCTGACATGTGGCAAGACGCTCCTCGGGGCGCGTCTTGCTTGGGCTTCTCTCCTGGAGGCCCTCAGTCAGACCCATTGTTGACATGTGGCAACATGCTCCTCGGGGCGCGTCTTGCTTGTGCTTCTCTCCTGGAGGCCCTCAGTCAGACCCATTGTTTACATGTGTCAAGACGCTCCTCGGGGCGCATCTTGCTTGGGCCTCTCTCCTGGAGGCCCTATGTCAGCCCCAGTGTTGACATGTGTCAAGACGCTCCTCGGGGTGCGTCTTGCTTGGGCCTCTCTCCTGGAGGCGCTCAGTCAGACCGAGTGCTGACATGTGGCAAGACGCTCCTCGGGGCGCGTCTTGCTTGGGTGTTATGTGGCAAGACGCTCCTCGGGGCGCGTCTTGCTTGGGCCTCTCTCCTGGAGGCGCTCAGTCAGACCCAGTGGTGACATGTGGCAAGATGCTCCTCGGGGCGCGTCTTGCTTGGGCTTCTCTCATGGAGGCCCTCAGTCAGACCCATTGTTGATATGTGGCAAGACGCTCCTCGGGGCACATCTTGCTTGGGCCTCTCTCCTGGAGGCGCTCAGTCAGACCGAGTGCTGACATGTGGCAAGACGCTCCTCGGGGCGCGTCTTGCTTGGGCTTCTCTCCTGGAGGCCCTCAGTCAGACCCATTGTTTACATGTGGCAAGACGCTCCTTTGGGCGCATCTTGCTTGGGCTTCTCTCCTGGAGGCCCTCAGTCAGACCGAGTGCTGACATAAGGCAAGACGCTCCTCGGGGCGCGTCTTGCTGGGGCCTCTCTCCTGGAGGCGCTCAGTCAGACCCAGTGCTTACATGTGGCAAGACGCTCCTCGGGGCGCGTCTTGCTGGGGCTTCTCTCCTGGAGGCGTTCAGTCAGACCGAGTGCTGACATGTGGCAAGACGCTCCTCGGGACGCGTCTTGCTTTGGCTTCTCTCCTGGAGGCCCTCAGTCAGACTCATTGTTGACATGTATCAAGACGCTCCTCGGGGCGCGTCTTGCTTGGGCTTCTCTCATGGAGGCCCTCAGTCAGATCCATTGTTGATATGTGGCAAGACGCTCCTCGGGGCGCGTCTTGCTTGGGCCTCTCTCCTGGAGGCGCTCAGTCAGACCGAGTGCTGACATGTGGCAAGACGCTCCTCGGGGCGCGTCTTGCTGGGGCTTCTCTCCTGGAGGCGTTCAGTCAGACCGAGTGCTGACATGTGGCAAGACGCTCCTCGGGGCGCGTCTTGCTTGGGCTTCTCTCCTGGAGGCCCTCAGTCAGACTCATTGTTGACATGTGGCAAGATGCTCCTCGGGGCGCGTCTTGCTTGGGGCCTCTCTCCTGGAGGCGCACAGTCAGACAGAGTGCTGACATGTGGCAAGACGCTCCTCGGGGCGCGTCTTGCTGGGGCTTCTCTCCTGGAGGCGCTCAGTCAGACCCAGTGCTTACATGTGGCAAGACGCTCCTCGGGGCGCGTCTTGCTTGGGCCTCTCTCCTGGAGGCGCTCAGTCAGACCCAGTGGTGACATGTGTCAAGACGCTCCTCGGGGCGCGTCTTGCTTGGGCCTCTCTCCTGGAGGCGCTCAGTCAGACCTAGTGGTGACATGTGACAAGACGCTCCTCGGGGCGCGTCTTGCTTGGGCTTCTCTCATGGAGGCCCTCAGTCAGATCCATTGTTGATATGTGGCAAGACGCTCCTCGGGGCGCGTCTTGCTTGGGCTTCTCTCATGGAGGCCCTCAGTCAGACCGAGTGCTGACATGTGGCAAGACGCTCCTCGGGGCGCGTCTTGCTTGGGCCTCTCTCCTGGAGGCGCTCAGTCAGACCCAGTGGTGACATGTGGCAAGACGCTCCTCGGGGCGCGTCTTGCTTGGGCCTCTCTCCTGGAGACGCTCAGTCAGACCCAGTGTTGACACGTGGCAAGACGCTCCTCGGGGCGCGTCTTGCTTGGGCCTCTCTCCTGGAGGCGCTCAGTCAGACCCAGTGGTGACATGTGGCAAGACGCTCCTCGGGGCGCGTCTTGCTTGGGCTTCTCTCATGGAGGCCCTCAGTCAGACCCATTGTTGATATGTGGCAAGACGCTCCTCGGGGCGCGTCTTGCTTGGGCCTCTCTCCTGGAGGCGCTCAGTCAGACCGAGTGCTGACATGTGGCAAGACGCTGCTCGGGGCGCGTCTTGCTTGGGCTTCTCTCCTGGAGGCCCTGAGTCAGACCCATTGTTTACATGTGACAAGACGCTCCTTTGGGCGCATCTTGCTTGGGCTTCTCTCCTGGAGGCCCTCTGTCAGACCCATTGTTGACATGTGGCAAGACGCTCCTCGGGGCGCGTCTTGCTTGGGCCTCTCTCCTGAAGGCGCTCAGTCAGACCCAGTGCTTACATGTGGCAAGACGCTCCTCGGGGCACGTCTTGCTTGGGCCTCTCTCCTGGAGGCGCTCAGTCAGACCCAGTGGTGACATGTGGCAAGACGCTCTTCGGGGCGCGTCTTGCTTGAGCCTCTCTCCTGGAGATGCTCAGTCAGACCCAGTGTTGACACGTGACAAGACGCTCCTCGGGGCGCGTCTTGCTTGGGCTTCTCTCATGGAGGCCCTCAGTCAGACCCATTGTTGATATGTGGCAAGACGCTCCTCGGGGCGCGTCTTGCTTGGGCCTCTCTCCTGGAGGCGCTCAGTCAGACCGAGTGCTGACATGTGGCAAGACGCTCCTCGGGGCGCGTCTTGCTTGGGCTTCTCTCCTGGAGGCCCTCAGTCAGACCCATTGTTTACATGTGGCAAGACGCTCCTTGGGGCGCATCTTGCTTGGGCCTCTCTCCTGGAGGCCCTCTGTCAGCCCCAGTGTTGACATGTGTCAAGACGCTCCTCGGGGTGCGTCTTGCTTGGGCCTCTCTCCTGGAGGCGCTCAGTCAGACCGAGTGCTGACATGTGGCAAGACGCTCCTCGGGGCGCGTCTTGCTTGGGCTTCTCTCCTGGAGGCCCTCAGTCAGACCCATTGTTGACATGTGGCAACATGCTCCTCGGGGCGCGTCTTGCTTGTGCTTCTCTCCTGGAGGCCCTCAGTCAGACCCATTGTTTACATGTCTCAAGACGCTCCTCGGGGCGCATCTTGCTTGGGCCTCTCTCCTGGAGGCCCTATGTCAGCCCCAGTGTTGACATGTGTCAAGACGCTCCTCGGGGCGCGTCTTGCTGGGGCCTCTCTCCTGGAGGCGCTCAGTCAGACCCAGTGCTTACATGTGGCAAGACGCTCCTCGGGGTGCGTCTTGCTGGGGCCTCTCTCCTGGAGACGCTCAGTCAGACCCAGTGTTGACACGTGGCAAGACGCTCCTCGGGGCGCGTCTTGCTTGGGCCTCTCTCCTGGAGGCGCTCAGTAAGACCCAGTGGTGACATGTGGCAAGACGCTCCTCGGGGCGCGTCTTGCTTGGGCTTCTCTCATGGAGGCCCTCAGTCAGACCCATTGTTGATATGTGGCAAGACGCTCCTCGGGGCGCGTCTTGCTTGGGCCTCTCTCCTGGAGGCGCTCAGTCAGACCGAGTGCTGACATGTGGCAAGACGCTCCTCGGGGCGCGTCTTGCTTGGGCTTCTCTCTTGGAGGCCCTCAGTCAGACCCATTGTTTACATGTGGCAAGACGCTCCTTTGGGCGCATCTTGCTTGGGCTTCTCTCCTGGAGGCCCTCAGTCAGACCCATTGTTGACATGTGGCAAGACACTCCTCGGGGCGCGTCTTGCTTGGGCCTCTCTCCTGGAGGCGCTCAGTCAGACCCAGTGCTTACATGTGGCAAGACGCTCCTCGGGGCGCGTCTTGCTGGGGCTTCTCTCCTGGAGGCGTTCAGTCAGACCGAGTGCTGACATGTGGCAAGACGCTCCTTTGGACGCGTCTTGCTTGGGCTTCTCTCCTGGAGGCCCTCAGTCAGACCCATTGTTGACATGTGGCAAGACGCTCCTCGGGGCGCGTCTTGCTCGGGCCTCTCTCCTGGAGGCGCTCAGTCAGACCCAGTGGTGACATGTGGCAAGACGCTCCTCGGGGCGCGTCTTGCTTGGGCTTCTCTCCTGGAGGCCCTCAGTCAGACTCATTGTTGACATGTGGCAAGATGCTCCTCGGGGCGCGTCTTGCTTGGGGCCTGTCTCCTGGAGGCGCACAGTCAGACAGAGTGCTGACATGTGGCAAGACGCTCCTCGGGGCGCGTCTTGCTGGGGCTTCTCTCCTGGAGGCGCTCAGTCAGACCCAGTGCTTACATGTGGCAAGACGCTCCTCGGGGCGCGTCTTGCTTGGGCCTCTCTCCTGGAGGCGCTCAGTCAGACCCAGTGGTGACATGTGTCAAGACCCTCCTCGGGGCGCGTCTTGCTTGGGCCTCTCTCCTGGAGGCGCTCAGTCAGACCTAGTGGTGACATGTGACAAGACGCTCCTCGGGGCGCGTCTTGCTTGGGCTTCTCTCATGGAGGCCCTCAGTCAGATCCATTGTTGATATGTGGCAAGACGCTCCTCGGGGCGCGTCTTGCTTGGGCTTCTCTCATGGAGGCCCTCAGTCAGACCGAGTGCTGACATGTGGCAAGACGCTCCTCGGGGCGCGTCTTGCTTGGGCCTCTCTCCTGGAGGCGCTCAGTCAGACCCAGTGGTGACATGTGGCAAGACGCTCCTCGGGGCGCGTCTTGCTTGGGCCTCTCTCCTGGAGACGCTCAGTCAGACCCAGTGTTGACACGTGGCAAGACGCTCCTCGGGGCGCGTCTTGCTTGGGCCTCTCTCCTGGAGGCGCTCAGTCAGACCCAGTGGTGACATGTGGCAAGACGCTCCTCGGGGCGCGTCTTGCTTGGGCTTCTCTCATGGAGGCCCTCAGTCAGACCCATTGTTGATATGTGGCAAGACGCTCCTCGGGGCGCGTCTTGCTTGGGCCTCTCTCCTGGAGGCGCTCAGTCAGACCGAGTGCTGACATGTGGCAAGACGCTGCTCGGGGCGCGTCTTGCTTGGGCTTCTCTCCTGGAGGCCCTGAGTCAGACCCATTGTTTACATGTGACAAGACGCTCCTTTGGGCGCATCTTGCTTGGGCTTCTCTCCTGGAGGCCCTCTGTCAGACCCATTGTTGACATGTGGCAAGACGCTCCTCGGGGCGCGTCTTGCTTGGGCCTCTCTCCTGAAGGCGCTCAGTCAGACCCAGTGCTTACATGTGGCAAGACGCTCCTCGGGGCACGTCTTGCTTGGGCCTCTCTCCTGGAGGCGCTCAGTCAGACCCAGTGGTGACATGTGGCAAGACGCTCTTCGGGGCGCGTCTTGCTTGAGCCTCTCTCCTGGAGATGCTCAGTCAGACCCAGTGTTGACACGTGACAAGACGCTCCTCGGGGCGCGTCTTGCTTGGGCTTCTCTCATGGAGGCCCTCAGTCAGACCCATTGTTGATATGTGGCAAGACGCTCCTCGGGGCGCGTCTTGCTTGGGCCTCTCTCCTGGAGGCGCTCAGTCAGACCGAGTGCTGACATGTGGCAAGACGCTCCTCGGGGCGCGTCTTGCTTGGGCTTCTCTCCTGGAGGCCCTCAGTCAGACCCATTGTTTACATGTGGCAAGACGCTCCTTGGGGCGCATCTTGCTTGGGCCTCTCTCCTGGAGGCCCTCTGTCAGCCCCAGTGTTGACATGTGTCAAGACGCTCCTCGGGGTGCGTCTTGCTTGGGCCTCTCTCCTGGAGGCGCTCAGTCAGACCGAGTGCTGACATGTGGCAAGACGCTCCTCGGGGCGCGTCTTGCTTGGGCTTCTCTCCTGGAGGCCCTCAGTCAGACCCATTGTTGACATGTGGCAACATGCTCCTCGGGGCGCGTCTTGCTTGTGCTTCTCTCCTGGAGGCCCTCAGTCAGACCCATTGTTTACATGTCTCAAGACGCTCCTCGGGGCGCATCTTGCTTGGGCCTCTCTCCTGGAGGCCCTATGTCAGCCCCAGTGTTGACATGTGTCAAGACGCTCCTCGGGGCGCGTCTTGCTGGGGCCTCTCTCCTGGAGGCGCTCAGTCAGACCCAGTGCTTACATGTGGCAAGACGCTCCTCGGGGCGCGTCTTGCTGGGGCCTCTCTCCTTGAGACGCTCAGTCAGACCCAGTGTTGACACGTGGCAAGACGCTCCTCGGGGCGCGTCTTGCTTGGGCCTCTCTCCTGGAGGCGCTCAGTAAGACCCAGTGGTGACATGTGGCAAGACGCTCCTCGGGGCGCGTCTTGCTTGGGCTTCTCTCATGGAGGCCCTCAGTCAGACCCATTGTTGATATGTGGCAAGACGCTCCTCGGGGCGCGTCTTGCTTGGGCCTCTCTCCTGGAGGCGCTCAGTCAGACCGAGTGCTGACATGTGGCAAGACGCTCCTCGGGGCGCGTCTTGCTTGGGCTTCTCTCTTGGAGGCCCTCAGTCAGACCCATTGTTTACATGTGGCAAGACGCTCCTTTGGGCGCATCTTGCTTGGGCTTCTCTCCTGGAGGCCCTCAGTCAGACCCATTGTTGACATGTGGCAAGACACTCCTCGGGGCGCGTCTTGCTTGGGCCTCTCTCCTGGAGGCGCTCAGTCAGACCCAGTGCTTACATGTGGCAAGACGCTCCTCGGGGCGCGTCTTGCTGGGGCTTCTCTCCTGGAGGCGTTCAGTCAGACCGAGTGCTGACATGTGGCAAGACGCTCCTTTGGACGCGTCTTGCTTGGGCTTCTCTCCTGGAGGCCCTCAGTCAGACCCATTGTTGACATGTGGCAAGACGCTCCTCGGGGCGCGTCTTGCTCGGGCCTCTCTCCTGGAGGCGCTCAGTCAGACCCAGTGGTGACATGTGGCAAGACGCTCCTCGGGGCGCGTCTTGCTTGGGCCTCTCTCCTGGAGGCGCTCAGTCAGACCCATTGTTGACATGTGGCAAGACGCTCCTCGGGGCGCGTCTTGCTTGGGCTTCTCTCCTGGAGGCCCTCAGTCACACCCATTGTTGACATGTGGCAAGACGCTCCTCGGGGCGCGTCTTGCTTGGGCCTCTCTCCTGGAGGCGCTCAGTCAGACCGAGTGCTGACATAAGGCAAGACGCTCCTCGGGCGCGTCTTGCTGGGGCCTCTCTCCTGGAGGCGCTCAGTCAGACCCAGTGCTTACATGTGGCAAGACGCTCCTCGGGGCGCGTCTTGCTTGGGCCTCTCTCCTGGAGGCGCTCAGTCAGACCGAGTGCTGACATGTGGCAAGACGCTCCTCGGGGCGCGTCTTGCTTGGGCTTCTCTCCTGGAGGCCCTCAGTCAGACCCATTGTTTACATGTGGCAAGACGCTCCTTTGGGCGCATCTTGCTTGGGCTTCTCTCCTGGAGGCCCTCAGTCAGACCAATTGTTGACATGTGGCAAGACACTCCTCGGGACGCGTCTTGCTTGGGCCTCTCTCCTGGAGGTGCTCAGTCAGACCGAGTGCTGACATAAGGCAAGACGCTCCTCGGGGCGCGTCTTGCTGGGGCCTCTCTCCTGGAGGCGCTCAGTCAGACCCAGTGCTGACATGTGGCAAGACACTCCTCGGGACGCGTCTTAGTTGGGCTTCTCTCCTGGAGGCCCTCAGTCAGACTCATTGTTGACATGTGGCAAGACGCTCCTCGGGGCGCGTCTTGCTGGGGCCTCTCTCCTGGAGGCGCTCAGTCAGACCCAGTGGTGACATGTGGCAAGACGCTCCTCGGGGCGCGTCTTGCTTGGGCCTCTCTCCTGGAGACGCTCAGTCAGACCCAGTGTTGACACGTGACAAGACGCTCCTCGGGGCGCGTCTTGCTTGGGCTTCTCTCATGGAGGCCCTCAGTCAGACTCATTGTTGACATGTGGCAAGACGCTCCTCGGGGCGCGTCTTGCTTGGGCCTCTCTCCTGGAGGCGCTCAGTCAGACCCAGTGGTGACATGTGGCAAGACGCTCCTCGGGGCGCGTCTTGCTTGGGCCTCTCTCCTGGAGACGCTCAGTCAGACCCAGTGTTGACACGTGACAAGACGCTCCTCGGGGCGCGTCTTGCTTGGGCTTCTCTCATGGAGGCCCTCAGTCAGACCCATTGTTGATATGTGGCAAGACGCTCCTCGGGGCGCGTCTTGCTTGGGCCTCTCTCCTGGAGGCGCTCAGTCAGACCGAGTGCTGACATGTGGCAAGATGCTCCTCGGGGCGCGTCTTGCTTGGGCTTCTCTCATGGAGGCCCTCAGTCAGACCCATTGTTGATATGTGGCAAGACGCTCCTCGGGGCGAGTCTTGCTTGGGCCTCTCTCCTGGAGGTGCTCAGTCAGACCCAGTGTTGACATGGTGCAAGACGCTCCTCGGGGCGCGTCTTGCTTGGGCTTCTCTCTTGGAGGCCCTCAGTCAGACCCATTGTTGACACTTTGGCAAGACGCTCCTCGGGGCGCATCTTGCTTGGGCCTCTCTCCTGTAGGCCCTCTGTCAGCCCCAGTGTTGACATGTGTCAAGACGCTCCTCGGGGTGCGTCTTGCTTGGGCCTCTCTCCTGGAGTCGCTCAGTCAGACCGAGTGCTGACATGTGGCAAGATGCTCCTCGGGGCGCGTCTTGCTTGGGCTTCTCTCATGGAGGACCTCAGTCAGACCCATTGTTGATATGTGGCAAGACGCTCCTCGGGGCGAGTCTTGCTTGGGCCTCTCTCCTGGAGGTGCTCAGTCAGACCCAGTGTTGACGTGGTGCAAGACGCTCCTCGGGGCGCGTCTTGCTTGGGCTTCTCTCTTGGAGGCCCTCAGTCAGACCCATTGTTTACATGTGGCAAGACGCTCCTCGGGGCTTATCTTGCTTGGGCCTCTCTCCTGGAGGTGCTCAGTCAGACCCAGTGTTGACATGGTGCAAGACGCTCCTCGGGGCGCGTCTTGCTTGGGCTTCTCTCTTGGAGGCCCTCAGTCAGACCCATTGTTGACACTTTGGCAAGACGCTCCTCGGGGCGCATCTTGCTTGGGCCTCTCTCCTGGAGGTGCTCAGTCAGACCGAGTGCTGACATGTGGCAAGACGCTCCTCGGGGCGCGTCTTGCTTGGGCTTCTCTCCTGGAGGCCCTCAGTCAGACCCATTGTTGACATGTGGCAAGACACTCCTCGGGACGCGTCTTGCTTGGGCTTCTCTCCTGGAGGCCCTCAGTCAGACTCATTGTTGACATGTGGCAAGACACTCCTCGGGACGCGTCTTGCTTGGGCCTCTCTCCTGGAGGCGCTCAGTCAGACCGAGTGCTGACATAAGGCAAGACGCTCCTCGGGGCGCGTCTTGCTGGGGCTTCTCTCATGGAGGCCCTCAGTCAGACCCATTGTTGATATGTGGAAAGACGCTCCTCGGGGCTAGTCGCTTGGGCCTCATTCCTGGAGGTGCTCAGTCAGACCGAGTGCTGACATGCAGCAAGACGCTCCTCAGGGCGCGTCTTGCTTGGGCTTCTCTCCTGGAGGCCCTCAGTCAGACCCATTGTTGACATGTGGCAAGACGCTCCTCGGGGCTCGTCTTGCTTGGGCTTCTCTCATGGAGGCCCTCAGTCAGACCGAGTGCTGACATGTGGCAAGACGCTCCTCGGGGCGCGTCTTGCTTGGGCCTCTCTCCTGGAGGCGCTCAGTCAGACCCAGTGGTGACATGTGGCAAGACGCTCCTCGGGGCGCGTCTTGCTTGGGCCTCTCTCCTGGAGACGCTCAGTCAGACCCAGTGTTGACACGTGGCAAGACGCTCCTCGGGGCGCGTCTTGCTTGGGCCTCTCTCCTGGAGGCGCTCAGTCAGACCCAGTGGTGACATGTGGCAAGACGCTCCTCGGGGCGCGTCTTGCTTGGGCTTCTCTCATGGAGGCCCTCAGTCAGACCCATTGTTGATATGTGGCAAGACGCTCCTCGGGGCGCGTCTTGCTTGGGCCTCTCTCCTGGAGGCGCTCAGTCAGACCGAGTGCTGACATGTGGCAAGACGCTGCTCGGGGCGCGTCTTGCTTGGGCTTCTCTCCTGGAGGCCCTGAGTCAGACCCATTGTTTACATGTGGCAAGACGCTCCTTTGGGCGCATCTTGCTTGGGCTTCTCTCCTGGAGGCCCTCTGTCAGACCCATTGTTGACATGTGGCAAGACGCTCCTCGGGGCGCGTCTTGCTTGGGCCTCTCTCCTGAAGGCGCTCAGTCAGACCCAGTGCTTACATGTGGCAAGACGCTCCTCGGGGCGCGTCTTGCTTGGGCCTCTCTCCTGGAGGCGCTCAGTCAGACCCAGTGGTGACATGTGGCAAGACGCTCTTCGGGGCGCGTCTTGCTTGAGCCTCTCTCCTGGAGATGCTCAGTCAGACCCAGTGGTGACATGTGGCAAGACGCTCTTCGGGGCGCGTCTTGCTTGAGCCTCTCTCCTGGAGATGCTCAGTCAGACCCAGTGTTGACACGTGACAAGACGCTCCTCGGGGCGCGTCTTGCTTGGGCTTCTCTCATGGAGGCGCTCAGTCAGACCCAGTGCTTACATGTGGCAAGACGCTCCTCGGGGCGCGTCTTGCTTGGGCCTCTCTCCTGGAGGCGCTCAGTCAGACCCAGTGGTGACATGTGGCAAGACGCTCTTCGGGGCGCGTCTTGCTTGAGCCTCTCTCCTGGAGATGCTCAGTCAGACCCAGTGTTGACACGTGACAAGACGCTCCTCGGGGCGCGTCTTGCTTGGGCTTCTCTCATGGAGGCCCTCAGTCAGACCCATTGTTGATATGTGGCAAGACGCTCCTCGGGGCACGTCTTGCTTGGGCTTCTCTCCTGGAGGCCCTCAGTCAGACCCATTGTTTACATGTGGCAAGACGCTCCTTGGGGCGCATCTTGCCTGGGCCTCTCTCCTGGAGGCCCTCTGTCAGCCCCAGTGTTGACATGTGTCAAGACGCTCCTCGGGGTGCGTCTTGCTTGGGCCTATCTCCTGGAGGCGCTCAGTCAGACCGAGTGCTGACATGTGGCAAGACGCTCCTCGGGGCGCGTCTTGCTTGGGCTTCTCTCCTGGAGGCCCTCAGTCAGACCCATTGTTGACATGTGGCAACATGCTCCTCGGGGCGCATCTTGCTTGGGCCTCTCTCCTGGAGGCCCTATGTCAGCCCCAGTGTTGACATGTGTCAAGACGCTCCTCGGGGCGCGTCTTGCTGGGGCCTCTCTCCTGGAGGCGCTCAGTCAGACCCAGTGCTTACATGTGGCAAGACGCTCCTCGGGGCGCGTCTTGCTGGGGCCTCTCTCCTGGAGACGCTCAGTCAGACCCAGTGTTGACACGTGGCAAGACGCTCCTCGGGGCGCGTCTTGCTTGGGCCTCTCTCCTGGAGGCGCTCAGTCAGACCCAGTGGTGACATGTGGCAAGACGCTCCTCGGGGCGCGTCTTGCTTGGGCTTCTCTCATGGAGGCCCTCAGTCAGACCCATTGTTGATATGTGGCAAGACGCTCCTCGGGGCGCGTCTTGCTTGGGCCTCTCTCCTGGAGGCGCTCAGTCAGACCGAGTGCTGACATGTGGCAAGACGCTCCTCGGGGCGCGTCTTGCTTGGGCTTCTCTCCTGGAGGCCCTCAGTCAGACCCATTGTTTACATGTGGCAAGAAGCTCCTTTGGGCGCATCTTGCTTGGGCTTCTCTCCTGGAGGCCCTCAGTCAGACCCATTGTTGACATGTGGCAAGACGCTCCTCGGGGCGCGTCTTGCTTGGGCCTCTCTCCTGGAGGCGCTCAGTCAGACCCAGTGCTTACATGTGGCAAGACGCTCCTCGGGGCGCGTCTTGCTGGGGCTTCTCTCCTGGAGGCGTTCAGTCAGACCGAGTGCTGACATGTGGCAAGACGCTCCTTGGGACGCGTCTTGCTTGGGCTTCTCTCCTGGAGGCCCTCAGTCAGACCCAGTGTTGACATGGTGCAAGACGCTCCTCGGGGCGCGTCTTGCTTGGGCTTCTCTCTTGGAGGCCCTCAGTCAGACCCATTGTTGACACTTTGGCAAGACGCTCCTCGGGGCGCATCTTGCTTGGGCCTCTCTCCTGGAGGCCCTCTGTCAGCCCCAGTGTTGACATGTGTCAAGACGCTCCTCGGGGTGCGTCTTGCTTGGGCCTCTCTCCTGGAGTCGCTCAGTCAGACCGAGTGCTGACATGTGGCAAGATGCTCCTCGGGGCGCGTCTTGCTTGGGCTTCTCTCATGGAGGACCTCAGTCAGACCCATTGTTGATATGTGGCAAGACGCTCCTCGGGGCGAGTCTTGCTTGGGCCTCTCTCCTGGAGGTGCTCAGTCAGACCCAGTGTTGACGTGGTGCAAGACGCTCCTCGGGGCGCGTCTTGCTTGGGCTTCTCTCTTGGAGGCCCTCAGTCAGACCCATTGTTTACATGTGGCAAGACGCTCCTCGGGGCTTATCTTGCTTGGGCCTCTCTCCTGGAGGCCCTCTGTCAGCCCCAGTGTTGACATGTGTCAAGACGCTCCCCGGGGCGCGTCTTGCTTGGGCCTCTCTCCTGGAGGCGCTCAGTCAGACCGAGTGCTGACATAAGGCAAGACGCTCCTCGGGCGCGTCTTGCTGGGGCCTCTCACCTGGAGGCGCTCAGTCAGACCCAGTGCTTACATGTGGCAAGACGCTCCTCGGGGCGCGTCTTGCTTGGGCCTCTCTCCTGGAGACGCTCAGTCAGACCCAGTGTTGACACGTGACAAGACGCTCCTCGGGGCGCGTCTTGCTTGGGCCTCTCTCCTGGAGGCGCTCAGTCAGACCGAGTGCTGACATGTGGCAAGACGCTCCTCGGGGCGCGTCTTGCTTGGGCTTCTCTCCTGGAGGCCCTCAGTCAGACCCATTGTTTACATGTGGCAAGACGCTCCTTTGGGCGCATCTTGCTTGGGCTTCTCTCCTGGAGGCCCTCAGTCAGACCCATTGTTGACATGTGGCAAGACACTCCTCGGGACGCGTCTTGCTTGGGCCTCTCTCCTGGAGGTGCTCAGTCAGACCGAGTGCTGACATAAGGCAAGACGCTCCTCGGGGCGCGTCTTGCTGGGTTCTCTCTCCTGGAGGCGCTCAGTCAGATCCAGTGCTTACATATGGCAAGACGCTCCTCGGGGCGCGTCTTGCTGGGGCTTCTCTCCTGGAGGCGTTCAGTCAGACTCATTGTTGACATGTGGCAAGATGCTCCTCGGGGCGCGTCTTGCTTGGGCCTTTCTCCTGGAGGCGCTCAGTCAGACCCAGTGGTGACATGTGGCAAGACGCTCCTCGGGGTGCGTCTTGCTTGGGCCTCTCTCCTGGAGACGCTCAGTCAGACCCAGTGTTGACACGTGACAAGACGCTCCTCGGGGCGCGTCTTGCTTGGGCTTCTCTCATGGAGGCCCTCAGTCAGACCCATTGTTGATATGTGGCAAGACGCTCCTCGCGGCGCGTCTTGCTTGGGCCTCTCTCCTGGAGGCGCTCAGTCAGACCGAGTGCTGACATGTGGCAAGATGCTCCTCGGGGCGCGTCTTGCTTGGGCTTCTCTCATGGAGGCCCTCAGTCAGACCCATTGTTGATATTTGGCAAGACGCTCCTCGGGGCGAGTCTTGCTTGGGCCTCTCTCCTGGAGGTGCTCAGTCAGACCCAGTGTTGACATGGTGCAAGACGCTCCTCGGGGCGCGTCTTGCTTGGGCTTCTCTCTTGGAGGCCCTCAGTCAGACCCATTGTTGACACTTTGGCAAGACGCTCCTCGGGGCGCATCTTGCTTGGGCCTCTCTCCTGGAGGCCCTCTGTCAGCCCCAGTGTTGACATGTGTCAAGACGCTCCTCGGGGTGCGTCTTGCTTGGGCCTCTCTCCTGGAGTCGCTCAGTCAGACCGAGTGCTGACATGTGGCAAGATGCTCCTCGGGGCCCGTCTTGCTTGGGCTTCTCTCATGGAGGACCTCAGTCAGACCCATTGTTGATATGTGGCAAGACGCTCCTCGGGGCGAGTCTTGCTTGGGCCTCTCTCCTGGAGGTGCTCAGTCAGACCCAGTGTTGACGTGGTGCAAGACGCTCCTCGGGGCGCGTCTTGCTTGGGCTTCTCTCTTGGAGGCCCTCAGTCAGACCCATTGTTTACATGTGGCAAGACGCTCCTCGGGGCTTATCTTGCTTGGGCCTCTCTCCTGGAGGTGCTCAGTCAGACCCAGTGTTGACATGGTGCAAGACGCTCCTCGGGGCGCGTCTTGCTTGGGCTTCTCTCTTGGAGGCCCTCAGTCAGACCCATTGTTGACACTTTGGCAAGACGCTCCTCGGGGCGCATCTTGCTTGGGCCTCTCTCCTGGAGGTGCTCAGTCAGACCGAGTGCTGACATGTGGCAAGACCCTCCTCGGGGCGCGTCTTGCTTGGGCTTCTCTCCTGGAGGCCCTCAGTCAGACCCATTGTTGACATGTGGCAAGACACTCCTCGGGACGCGTCTTGCTTGGGCTTCTCTCCTGGAGGCCCTCAGTCAGACTCATTGTTGACATGTGGCAAGACACTCCTCGGGACGCGTCTTGCTTGGGCCTCTCTCCTGGAGGCGCTCAGTCAGACCGAGTGCTGACATAAGGCAAGACGCTCCTCGGGGCGCGTCTTGCTGGGGCTTCTCTCATGGAGGCCCTCAGTCAGACCTATTGTTGATATGTGGCAAGACGCTCCTCGGGGCGAGTCTTGCTTGGGCCTCTCTCCTGGAGGTGCTCAGTCAGACCGAGTGCTGACATGTGGCAAGACGCTCCTCAGGGCGCGTCTTGCTTGGGCTTCTCTCCTGGAGGCCCTCAGTCAGACCCATTGTTGACATGTGGCAAGACGCTCCTCGGGGCGCGTCTTGCTTGGGCTTCTCTCATGGAGGCCCTCAGTCAGACCGAGTGCTGACATGTGGCAAGACGCTCCTCGGGGCGCGTCTTGCTTGGGCCTCTCTCCTGGAGGCGCTCAGTCAGACCCAGTGGTGACATGTGGCAAGACGCTCCTCGGGGCGCGTCTTGCTTGGGCCTCTCTCCTGGAGACGCTCAGTCAGACCCAGTGTTGACACGTGGCAAGACGCTCCTCGGGGCGCGTCTTGCTTGGGCCTCTCTCCTGGAGGCGCTCAGTCAGACCCAGTGGTGACATGTGGCAAGACGCTCCTCGGGGCGCGTCTTGCTTGGGCTTCTCTCATGGAGGCCCTCAGTCAGACCCATTGTTGATATGTGGCAAGACGCTCCTCGGGGCGCGTCTTGCTTGGGCCTCTCTCCTGGAGGCGCTCAGTCAGACCGAGTGCTGACATGTGTCAAGACGCTGCTCGGGGCGCGTCTTGCTTGGGCTTCTCTCCTGGAGGCCCTGAGTCAGACCCATTGTTTACATGTGGCAAGACGCTCCTTTGGGCGCATCTTGCTTGGGCTTCTCTCCTGGAGGCCCTCTGTCAGACCCATTGTTGACATGTGGCAAGACGCTCCTCGGGGCGCGTCTTGCTTGGGCCTCTCTCCTGAAGGCGCTCAGTCAGACCCAGTGCTTACATGTGGCAAGACGCTCCTCGGGGCGCGTCTTGCTTGGGCCTCTCTCCTGGAGGCGCTCAGTCAGACCCAGTGGTGACATGTGGCAAGACGCTCTTCGGGGCGCGTCTTGCTTGAGCCTCTCTCCTGGAGATGCTCAGTCAGACCCAGTGTTGACACGTGACAAGACGCTCCTCGGGGCGCGTCTTGCTTGGGCTTCTCTCATGGAGGCCCTCAGTCAGACCCATTGTTGATATGTGGCAAGACGCTCCTCGGGGCGCGTCTTGCTTGGGCCTCTCTCCTGGAGGCGCTCAGTCAGACCGAGTGCTTACATGTGGCAAGACGCTCCTCGGGGCGCGTCTTGCTTGGGCTTCTCTCCTGGAGGCCCTCAGTCAGACCCATTGTTTACATGTGGCAAGACGCTCCTTGGGGCGCATCTTGCTTGGGCCTCTCTCCTGGAGGCCCTCTGTCAGCCCCAGTGTTGACATGTGTCAAGACGCTCCTCGGGGTGCGTCTTGCTTGGGCCTCTCTCCTGGAGGCGCTCAGTCAGACCGAGTGCTGACATGTGGCAAGACGCTCCTCGGGGCGCGTCTTGCTTGGGCTTCTCTCCTGGAGGCCCTCAGTCAGACCCATTGTTGACATGTGGCAACATGCTCCTCGGGGCGCGTCTTGCTTGTGCTTCTCTCCTGGAGGCCCTCAGTCAGACCCATTGTTTACATGTCTCAAGACGCTCCTCGGGGCGCATCTTGCTTGGGCCACTCTCCTGGAGGCCCTATGTCAGCCCCAGTGTTGACATGTGTCAAGACACTCCTCGGGGCGCGTCTTGCTGGGGCCTCTCTCCTGGAGGCGCTCAGTCAGACCCAGTGCTTACATGTGGCAAGACGCTCCTCGGGGCGCGTCTTGCTGGGGCCTCTCTCCTGGAGACGCTCAGTCAGACCCAGTGTTGACACGTGGCAAGACGCTCCTCGGGGCGCGTCTTGCTTGGGCCTCTCTCCTGGAGGCGCTCAGTCAGACCCAGTGGTGACATGTGGCAAGACGCTCCTCGGGGCGCGTCTTGCTTGGGCTTCTCTCATGGAGGCCCTCAGTCAGACCCATTGTTGATATGTGGCAAGACGCTCCTCGGGGCGCGTCTTGCTTGGGCCTCTCTCCTGGAGGCGCTCAGTCAGACCGAGTGCTGACATGTGGCAAGACGCTCCTCGGGGCGCGTCTTGCTTGGGCTTCTCTCCTGGAGGCCCTCAGTCAGACCCATTGTTTACATGTGGCAAGACGCTCCTTTGGGCGCATCTTGCTTGGACTTCTCTCCTGGAGGCCCTCAGTCAGACCCATTGTTGACATGTGGCAAGACGCTCCTCGGGGCGCGTCTTGCTTGGGCCTCTCTCCTGGAGGCGCTCAGTCAGACCCAGTGCTTACATGTGGCAAGACGCTCCTCGGGGCGCGTCTTGCTGGGGCTTCTCTCCTGGAGGCGTTCAGTCAGACCGAGTGCTGACATGTGGCAAGACGCTCCTTGGGACGCGTCTTGCTTGGGCTTCTCTCCTGGAGGCCCTCAGTCAGACCCATTGTTGACATGTGGCAAGACGCTCCTCGGGGCGCGTCTTGCTTGGGCTTCTCTCCTGGAGGCCCTCAGTCAGACCCATTGTTGACATGTGGCAAGACGCTCCTCGGGGCGCGTCTTGCTTGGGCCTCTCTCCTGGAGGCGCTCAGTCAGACCGAGTGCTGACATAAGGCAAGACGCTCCTCGGGCGCGTCTTGCTGGGGCCTCTCTCCTGGAGGCGCTCAGTCAGACCCAGTGCTTACATGTGGCAAGACGCTCCTCGGGGCGCGTCTTGCTTGGGCTTCTCTCATGGAGGCCCTCAGTCAGACCCATTGTTGATATGTGGCAAGACGCTCCTAGGGGCGCGTCTTGCTTGGGCCTCTCTCCTGGAGGCGCTCAGTCAGACCGAGTGCTGACATGTGGCAAGACGCTCCTCGGGGCGCGTCTTGCTTGGGCTTCTCTCCTGGAGGCCCTCAGTCAGACCCATTGTTTACATGTGGCAAGACGCTCCTTTGGGCGCATCTTGCTTGGGCTTCTCTCCTGGAGGCCCTCAGTCAGACCCATTGTTGACATGTGGCAAGACACTCCTCGGGACGCGTCTTGCTTGGGCCTCTCTCCTGGAGGTGCTCAGTCAGACCGAGTGCTGACATAAGGCAAGACGCTCCTCGGGGCGCGTCTTGCTGGGGCCTCTCTCCTGGAGGCGCTCAGTCAGACCCAGTGCTTACATGTTGCAAGACGCTCCTCGGGGCGCGTCTTGCTGGGGCTTCTCTCCTGGAGGCGTTCAGTCAGACCGAGTGCTGACATGTGGCAAGACACTCCTCGGGACGCGTCTTAGTTGGGCTTCTCTCCTGGAGGCCCTCAGTCAGACTCATTGTTGACATGTGGCAAGACGCTCCTGGGGGCGCGTCTTGCTTGGGCCTCTCTCCTGGAGGCGCTCAGTCAGACCCAGTGGTGACATGTGGCAAGACGCTCCTCGGGGCGCGTCTTGCTTGGGCCTCTCTCCTGGAGACGCTCAGTCAGACCCAGTGTTGACACGTGACAAGACGCTCCTCGGGGCGCGTCTTGCTTGGGCTTCTCTCATGGAGGCCCTCAGTCAGACCCATTGTTGATATGTGGCAAGACTCTCCTCGGGGCGCGTCTTGCTTGGGCCTCTCTCCTGGAGGCGCTCAGTCAGACCGAGTGCTGACATGTGGCAAGATGCTCCTCGGGGCGCGTCTTGCTTGGGCTTCTCTCATGGAGGCCCTCAGTCAGACCCATTGTTGATATGTGGCAAGACGCTCCTCGGGGCGAGTCTTGCTTGGGCCTCTCTCCTGGAAGTGCTCAGTCAGACCCAGTGTTGACATGGTGCAAGACGCTCCTCGGGGCGTGTCTTGCTTGGGCTTCTCTCTTGGAGGCCCTCAGTCAGACCCATTGTTGACACTTTGGCAAGACGCTCCTCGGGGCGCATCTTGCTTGGGCCTCTCTCCTGGAGGCCCTCTGTCAGCCCCAGTGTTGACATGTGTCAAGACGCTCCTCGGGGTGCGTCTTGCTTGGGCCTCTCTCCTGGAGTCGCTCAGTCAGACCGAGTGCTGACATGTGGCAAGATGCTCCTCGGGGCGCGTCTTGCTTGGGCTTCTCTCATGGAGGACCTCAGTCAGACCCATTGTTGATATGTGGCAAGACGCTCCTCGGGGCGAGTCTTGCTTGGGCCTCTCTCCTGGAGGTGCTCAGTCAGACCCAGTGTTGACGTGGTGCAAGACGCTCCTCGGAGCGCGTCTTGCTTGGGCTTCTCTCTTGGAGGCCCTCAGTCAGACCCATTGTTTACATGTGGCAAGACGCTCCTCGGGGCTTATCTTGCTTGGGCCTCTCTCCTGGAGGCCCTCTGTCAGCCCCAGTGTTGACATGTGTCAAGACGCTCCCCGGGGTGCGTCTTGCTTGGGCTTCTCTCCTGGAGGCGCTCAGTCAGACCGAGTGCTGACATGTGGCAAGACGCTCCTCGGGGCGCGTCTTGCTTGGGCTTCTCTCCTGGAGGCCCTCAGTCAGACCCATTGTTGACATGTGGCAAGACGCTCCGCGGGGCGCGTCTTGCTTGGGCCTCTCTCCTGGAGGCGCTCAGTCAGACCGAGTGCTGACATAAGGCAAGACGCTCCTCGGGGCGCGTCTTGCTGTGGCCTCTCTCCTGGAGGCGCTCAGTCAGACCCAGTGCTTACATGTGGCAAGACGCTCCTCGGGGCGTGTCTTGCTGGGGCTTCTCTCCTGGAGGCGTTCAGTCAGACCGAGTGCTGACATGTGGTAAGACGCTCCTCGGGGCGCGTCTTGCTGGGGCTTCTCTCCTGGAGGCGCTCAGTCAGACCCAGTGCTTACATGTGGCAAGACGCTCCTCGGGGCGCGTCTTGCTTGGGCCTCTCTCCTGGAGGCGCTCAGTCAGACCCAGTGGTGACATGTGGCAAGACGCTCCTCGGGGCGCGTCTTGCTTGGGCCTCTCTCCTGGAGACGCTCAGTCAGACCCAGTGTTGACACGTGACAAGACGCTCCTCGGGGCGCGTCTTGCTTGGGCTTCTCTCATGGAGGCCCTCAGTCAGACCCATTGTTGATATGTGGCAAGACGCTCCTCGGGGCGCGTCTTGCTTGGGCCTCTCTCCTGGAGGCGCTCAGTCAGACCGAGTGCTGACATGTGGCAAGACGCTCCTCGGGGCGCGTCTTGCTTGGGCTTCTCTCCTGGAGGCCCTCAGTCAGACCCATTGTTTACATGTGGCAAGACGCTCCTCGGGGCGCATCTTGCTTGGGCCTCTCTCCTGGAGTTCCTCTGTCAGCCCGAGTGTTGACATGTGTCAAGACGCTCCTCGGGGTGCGTCTTGCTTGGGCCTCTCTCCTGGAGGCGCTCAGTCAGACCGAGTGCTGACATGTGGCAAGACGCTCCTCGGGGCGCGTCTTGCTTGGGCTTCTCTCCTGGAGGCCCTCAGTCAGACCCATTGTTGACATGTGGCAAGACACTCCTCGGGACGCGTCTTGCTTGGGCTTCTCTCCTGGAGGCCCTCAGTCAGACTCATTGTTGACATGTGGCAAGACACTCCTCGGGACGCGTCTTGCTTGGGCCTCTCTCCTGGAGGCGCTCAGTCAGACCGAGTGCTGACATAAGGCAAGACGCTCCTCGGGGCAAGTCTTGCTGGGGCCTCTCTCCTGGAGGCGCTCAGTCAGACCCAGTGCTTACATGTGGCAAGACGCTCCTCGGGGCGCGTCTTGCTGGGGCTTCTCTCCTGGAGGCGTTCAGTCAGACCGAGTGCTGACACGTGACAAGACGCTCCTCGGGGCGCGTCTTGCTTGGGCTTCTCTCATGGAGGCCCTCAGTCAGACCCATTGTTGATATGTGGCAAGACGCTCCTCGGGGCGCGTCTTCCTTGGGCCTCTCTCCTGGAGGCGCTCAGTCAGACCGAGTGCTGACATGTGGCAAGACGCTCCTTGGGGGGCGTCTTGCTTGGGCTTCTCTCATGGAGGCCCTCAGTCAGACCCATTGTTGATATGTGGCAAGACGCTCCTCGGGGCGAGTCTTGCTTGGGCCTCTCTCCTGGAGGTGCTCAGTCAGACCCAGTGTTGACATGGTGCAAGACGCTCCTCGGGGCACGTCTTGCTTGGGCTTCTCTCTTGGAGGCCCTCAGTCAGACCCATTGTTGACATGTGGCAAGACGCTCCTCGGGCCGCATCTTGCTTGGGCCTCTCTCCTGGAGGCCCTCTGTCAGACCCATTGTTTACATGTGGCAAGACGCTCCTTTGGGCGCATCTTGCTTGGGCTTCTCTCCTGGAGGCCCTCTGTCAGACCCATTGTTGACATGTGGCAAGACGCTCCTCGGGGCGCGTCTTGCTTGGGCCTCTCTCCTGAAGGCGCTCAGTCAGACCCAGTGCTTACATGTGGCAAGACGCTCCTCGGGGCGCGTCTTGCTTGGGCCTCTCTCCTGGAGGCGCTCAGTCAGACCCAGTGGTGACATGTGGCAAGACGCTCTTCGGGGCGCGTCTTGCTTGAGCCTCTCTCCTGGAGATGCTCAGTCAGACCCAGTGTTGACACGTGACAAGACGCTCCTCGGGGCGCGTCTTGCTTGGGCTTCTCTCATGGAGGCCCTCAGTCAGACCCATTGTTGATATGTGGCAAGACGCTCCTCGGGCGCGTCTTGCTTGGGCCTCTCTCCTGGAGGCGCTCAGTCAGACCGAGTGCTGACATGTGGCAAGACGCTCCTCGGGGCGCGTCTTGCTTGGGCTTCTCTCCTGGAGGCCCTCAGTCAGACCCATTGTTTACATGTGGCAAGACGCTCCTTGGGGCGCATCTTGCTTGGGCCTCTCTCCTGGAGGCCCTCTGTCAGCTCCAGTGTTGACATGTGTCAAGACGCTCCTCGGGGTGCGTCTTGCTTGGGCCTCTCTCCTGGAGGCGCTCAGTCAGACCGAGTGCTGACATGTGGCAAGACGCTCCTCGGGGCGCGTCTTGCTTGGGCTTCTCTCCTGGAGGCCCTCAGTCAGACCCATTGTTGACATGTGGCAACATGCTCCTCGGGGTGCGTCTTGCTTGTGCTTCTCTCCTGGAGGCCCTCAGTCAGACCCATTGTTTACATGTCTCAAGACGCTCCTCGGGGCGCATCTTGCTTGGGCCTCTCTCCTGGAGGCCCTATGTCAGCCCCAGTGTTGACATGTGTCAAGACGCTCCTCGGGGCGCGTCTTGCTGGGGCCTCTCTCCTGGAGGCGCTCAGTCAGACCCAGTGCTTACATGTGGCAAGACGCTCCTCGGGGCGCGTCTTGCTGGGGCCTCTCTCCTGGAGACGCTCAGTCAGACCCAGTGTTGACACGTGGCAAGACGCTCCTCGGGGCGCGTCTTGCTTGGGCCTCTCTCCTGGAGACGCTCAGTCAGACCCAGTGTTGACACGTGACAAGACGCTCCTCGGGGCGCGTCTTGCTTGGGCTTCTCTCCTGGAGACGCTCAGTCAGACCCAGTGTTGACACGTGACAAGACGCTCCTCGGGGCGCGTCTTGCTTGGGCCTCTCATGGAGGCCCTCAGTCAGACCCATTGTTGATATGTGGCAAGACGCTCCTCGGGGCGCGTCTTGCTTGGGCCTCTCTCCTGGAGGCGCTCAGTCAGACCGAGTGCTGACATGTGGCAAGACGCTCCTCGGGGCGCGTCTTGCTTGGGCTTCTCTCCTGGAGGCCCTCAGTCAGACCCATTGGTTACATGTGGCAAGACGCTCCTCGGGGCGCATCTTGCTTGGGCCTCTCTCCTGGAGTTCCTCTGTCAGCCCCAGTGTTGACATGTGTCAAGACGCTCCTCGGGGTGAGCCTTGCTTGGGCCTCTCTCCTGGAGGCGCTCAGTCAGACCGAGTGCTGACATGTGGCAATACGCTCCTCGGGGCGCGTCTTGCTTGGGCTTCTCTCCTGGAGGCCCTCAGTCAGACCCATTGTTGACATGTGGCAAGACACTCCTCGGGACGCGTCTTGCTTGGGCTTCTCTCCTGGAGGCCCTCAGTCAGACTCATTGTTGACATGTGGCAAGACACTCCTCGGGACGCGTCTTGCTTGGGCCTCTCTCCTGGATGCGCTCAGTCAGACCGAGTGCTGACATAAGGCAAGACGCTCCTCGGGGCAAGTCTTGCTGGGGCCTCTCTCCTGGAGACGCTCAGTCAGACCCAGTGCTTACATGTGGCAAGACGCTCCTCGGGGCGCGTCTTGCTGGGGCTTCTCTCCTGGAGGCGATCAGTCAGACCGAGTGCTGACATGTGGCAAGACACTCCTCGGGACGCGTCTTGCTTGGGCTTCTCTCCTGGAGGCCCTCAGTCAGACTTATTGTTGACATGTGGCAAGACCCTCCTCGGGGCGCGTCTTGCTTGGGCCTCTCTCCTGGAGGCGCTCAGTCAGACCCAGTGGTGACATGTGGCAAGACGCTCCTCGGGGCGCGTCTTGCTTGGGCGTCTCTCCTGGAGACGCTCAGTCAGACCCAGTGTTGACACGTGACAAGACGCTCCTCGGGGCGCGTCTTGCTTGGGCTTCTCTCATGGAGGCCCTCAGTCAGACCCATTGTTGATATGTGGCAAGACGCACCTCGGGGCGCGTCTTCCTTGGGCCTCTCTCCTGGAGGCGCTCAGTCAGACCGAGTGCTGACATGTGGCAAGACGCTCCTCGGGGGGCGTCTTGCTTGGGCTTCTCTCATGGAGGCCCTCAGTCAGACCCATTGTTGATATGTGGCAAGACGCTCCTCGGGGCGAGTCTTGCTTGGGCCTCTCTCCTGGAGGTGCTCAGTCAGACCCAGTGTTGACATGGTGCAAGACGCTCCTCGGGGCACGTCTTGCTTGGGCTTCTCTCTTGGAGGCCCTCAGTCAGACCCATTGTTGACATGTGGCAAGACGCTCCTCGGGCCGCATCTTGCTTGGGCCTCTCTCCTGGAGGCCCTCTGTCAGACCCATTGTTTACATGTGGCAAGACGCTCCTTTGGGCGCATCTTGCTTGGGCTTCTCTCCTGGAGGCCCTCTGTCAGACCCATTGTTGACATGTGGCAAGACGCTCCTCGGGGCGCGTCTTGCTTGGGCCTCTCTCCTGAAGGCGCTCAGTCAGACCCAGTGCTTACATGTGGCAAGACGCTCCTCGGGGCGCGTCTTGCTTGGGCCTCTCTCCTGGAGGCGCTCAGTCAGACCCAGTGGTGACATGTGGCAAGACGCTCTTCGGGGCGCGTCTTGCTTGAGCCTCTCTCCTGGAGATGCTCAGTCAGACCCAGTGTTGACACGTGACAAGACGCTCCTCGGGGCGCGTCTTGCTTGGGCTTCTCTCATGGAGGCCCTCAGTCAGACCCATTGTTGATATGTGGCAAGACGCTCCTCGGGCGCGTCTTGCTTGGGCCTCTCTCCTGGAGGCCCTCAGTCAGACCCATTGTTGACATGTGGCAACATGCTCCTCGGGGTGCGTCTTGCTTGTGCTTCTCTCCTGGAGGCCCTCAGTCAGACCCATTGTTTACATGTCTCAAGACGCTCCTCGGGGCGCATCTTGCTTGGGCCTCTCTCCTGGAGGCCCTATGTCAGCCCCAGTGTTGACATGTGTCAAGACGCTCCTCGGGGCGCGTCTTGCTGGGGCCTCTCTCCTGGAGGCGCTCAGTCAGACCCAGTGCTTACATGTGGCAAGACGCTCCTCGGGGCGCGTCTTGCTGGGGCCTCTCTCCTGGAGACGCTCAGTCAGACCCAGTGTTGACACGTGGCAAGACGCTCCTCGGGGCGCGTCTTGCTTGGGCCTCTCTCCTGGAGACGCTCAGTCAGACCCAGTGTTGACACGTGACAAGACGCTCCTCGGGGCGCGTCTTGCTTGGGCTTCTCTCCTGGAGACGCTCAGTCAGACCCAGTGTTGACACGTGACAAGACGCTCCTCGGGGCGCGTCTTGCTTGGGCCTCTCATGGAGGCCCTCAGTCAGACCCATTGTTGATATGTGGCAAGACGCTCCTCGGGGCGCGTCTTGCTTGGGCCTCTCTCCTGGAGGCGCTCAGTCAGACCGAGTGCTGACATGTGGCAAGACGCTCCTCGGGGCGCGTCTTGCTTGGGCTTCTCTCCTGGAGGCCCTCAGTCAGACCCATTGTTTACATGTGGCAAGACGCTCCTCGGGGCGCATCTTGCTTGGGCCTCTCTCCTGGAGTTCCTCTGTCAGCCCCAGTGTTGACATGTGTCAAGACGCTCCTCGGGGTGCGTCTTGCTTGGGCCTCTCTCCTGGAGGCGCTCAGTCAGACCGAGTGCTGACATGTGGCAATACGCTCCTCGGGGCGCGTCTTGCTTGGGCTTCTCTCCTGGAGGCCCTCAGTCAGACCCATTGTTGACATGTGGCAAGACACTCCTCGGGACGCGTCTTGCTTGGGCTTCTCTCCTGGAGGCCCTCAGTCAGACTCATTGTTGACATGTGGCAAGACACTCCTCGGGACGCGTCTTGCTTGGGCCTCTCTCCTGGAGGCGCTCAGTCAGACCGAGTGCTGACATAAGGCAAGACGCTCCTCGGGGCAAGTCTTGCTGGGGCCTCTCTCCTGGAGGCGCTCAGTCAGACCCAGTGCTTACATGTGGCAAGACGCTCCTCGGGGCGCGTCTTGCTGGGGCTTCTCTCCTGGAGGCGTTCAGTCAGACCGAGTGCTGACATGTGGCAAGACACTCCTCGGGACGCGTCTTGCTTGGGCTTCTCTCCTGGAGGCCCTCAGTCAGACTTATTGTTGACATGTGGCAAGACGCTCCTCGGGGCGCGTCTTGCTTGGGCCTCTCTCCTGGAGGCGCTCAGTCAGACCCAGTGGTGACATGTGGCAAGACGCTCCTCGGGGCGCGTCTTGCTTGGGCGTCTCTCCTGGAGACGCTCAGTCAGACCCAGTGTTGACACGTGACAAGACGCTCCTCGGGGCGCGTCTTGCTTGGGCTTCTCTCATGGAGGCCCTCAGTCAGACCCATTGTTGATATGTGGCAAGACGCTCCTCGGGGCGCGTCTTCCTTGGGCCTCTCTCCTGGAGGCGCTCAGTCAGACCGAGTGCTGACATGTGGCAAGACGCTCCTCGGGGGGCGTCTTGCTTGGGCTTCTCTCATGGAGGCCCTCAGTCAGACCCATTGTTGATATGTGGCAAGACGCTCCTCGGGGCGAGTCTTGCTTGGGCCTCTCTCCTGGAGGTGCTCAGTCAGACCCAGTGTTGACATGGTGCAAGACGCTCCTCGGGGCACGTCTTGCTTGGGCTTCTCTCTTGGAGGCCCTCAGTCAGACCCATTGTTGACATGTGGCAAGACGCTCCTCGGGCCGCATCTTGCTTGGGCCTCTCTCCTGGAGGCCCTCTGTCAGACCCATTGTTTACATGTGGCAAGACGCTCCTTTGGGCGCATCTTGCTTGGGCTTCTCTCCTGGAGGCCCTCTGTCAGACCCATTGTTGACATGTGGCAAGACGCTCCTCGGGGCGCGTCTTGCTTGGGCCTCTCTCCTGAAGGCGCTCAGTCAGACCCAGTGCTTACATGTGGCAAGACGCTCCTCGGGGCGCGTCTTGCTTGGGCCTCTCTCCTGGAGGCGCTCAGTCAGACCCAGTGGTGACATGTGGCAAGACGCTCTTCGGGGCGCGTCTTGCTTGAGCCTCTCTCCTGGAGATGCTCAGTCAGACCCAGTGTTGACACGTGACAAGACGCTCCTCGGGGCGCGTCTTGCTTGGGCTTCTCTCATGGAGGCCCTCAGTCAGACCCATTGTTGATATGTGGCAAGACGCTCCTCGGGCGCGTCTTGCTTGGGCCTCTCTCCTGGAGGCGCTCAGTCAGACCGAGTGCTGACATGTGGCAAGACGCTCCTCGGGGCGCGTCTTGCTTGGGCCTCTCTCCTGGAGGCCCTCTGTCAGCCCCAGTGTTGACATGTGTCAAGACGCTCCTCGGGGCGCGTCTTGCTGGGGCCTCTCTCCTGGAGGCGCTCAGTCAGACCCAGTGCTTACATGTGGCAAGACGCTCCTCGGGGTGCGTCTTGCTGGGGCCTCTCTCCTGGAGACGCTCAGTCAGACCCAGTGTTGACACGTGGCAAGACGCTCCTCGGGGCGCGTCTTGCTTGGGCCTCTCTCCTGGAGGCGCTCAGTCAGACCCAGTGGTGACATGTGGCAAGACGCTCCTCGGGGCGCGTCTTGCTTGGGCTTCTCTCATGGAGGCCCTCAGTCAGACCCATTGTTGATATGTGGCAAGACGCTCCTCGGGGCGCGTCTTGCTTGGGCCTCTCTCCTGGAGGCGCTCAGTCAGACCGAGTGCTGACATGTGGCAAGACGCTCCTCGGGGCGCGTCTTGCTTGGGCTTCTCTCCTGGAGGCCCTCAGTCAGACCCATTGTTTACATGTGGCAAGACGCTCCTTTGGGCGCATCTTGCTTGGGCTTCTCTCCTGGAGGCCCTCAATCAGACCAATTGTTGACATGTGGCAAGACGCTCCTCGGGGCGCGTCTTGCTTGGGCCTCTCTCCTGGAGGCGCTCAGTCAGACCCAGTGTTGACGTGGTGCAAGACGCTCCTCGGGGCGCGTCTTGCTTGGGCTTCTCTCTTGGAGGCCCTCAGTCAGACCCATTGTTTACATGTGGCAAGACGCTCCTCGGGGCTTATCTTGCTTGGGCCTCTCTCCTGGAGGCCCTCTGTCAGCCCCAGTGTTGACATGTGTCAAGACGCTCCCCGGGGTGCGTCTTGCTTGGGCTTCTCTCCTGGAGGCGCTCAGTCAGACCGAGTGCTGACATGTGGCAAGACGCTCCTCGGGGCGCGTCTTGCTTGGGCTTCTCTCCTGGAGGCCCTCAGTCAGACCCATTGTTGACATGTGGCAAGACGCTCCGCGGGGCGCGTCTTGCTTGGGCCTCTCTCCTGGAGGCGCTCAGTCAGACCGAGTGCTGACATAAGGCAAGACGCTCCTCGGGGCGCGTCTTGCTGTGGCCTCTCTCCTGGAGGCGCTCAGTCAGACCCAGTGCTTACATGTGGCAAGACGCTCCTCGGGGCGTGTCTTGCTGGGGCTTCTCTCCTGGAGGCGTTCAGTCAGACCGAGTGCTGACATGTGGCAAGACGCTCCTCGGGGCGCGTCTTGCTTGGGCTTCTCTCCTGGAGGCGTTCAGTCAGACCGAGTGCTGACATGTGGTAAGACGCTCCTCGGGGCGCGTCTTGCTGGGGCTTCTCTCCTGGAGGCGCTCAGTCAGACCCAGTGCTTACATGTGGCAAGACGCTCCTCGGGGCGCGTCTTGCTTGGGCCTCTCTCCTGGAGGCGCTCAGTCAGACCCAGTGGTGACATGTGGCAAGACGCTCCTCGGGGCGCGTCTTGCTTGGGCCTCTCTCCTGGAGACGCTCAGTCAGACCCAGTGTTTACATGTGGCAAGACGCTCCTCGGGGCGCGTCTTGCTTGGGCTTCTCTCCTGGAGGCAATCAGTCAGACCCATTGTTGACATGGTGCAAGACGCTCCTCGGGGCGCATCTTGCTTGGGCCTCTCTCCTGGAGTTCCTCTGTCAGCCCCAGTGTTGACATGTGTCAAGACGCTCCTCGGGGTGCGTCTTGCTTGGGCCTCTCTCCTGGAGGCGCTCAGTCAGACCGAGTGCTGACATGTGGCAAGACGCTCCTCGGGGCGCGTCTTGCTTGGGCTTCTCTCCTGGAGGCCCTCAGTCAGACCCATTGTTGACATGTGGCAAGACACTCCTCGGAACGCGTCTTGCTTGGGCTTCTCTCCTGGAGGCCCTCAGTCAGACTCATTGTTGACATGTGGCAAGACACTCCTCGGGACGCGTCTTGCTTGGGCCTCTCTCCTGGAGGCGCTCAGTCAGACCGAGTGCTGACATAAGGCAAGACGCTCCTCGAGGGCAAGTCTTGCTGGGGCCTCTCTCCTGGAGGCGCTCAGTCAGACCCAGTGCTTACATGTGGCAAGACGCTCCTCGGGGCGCGTCTTGCTGGGGCTTCTCTCCTGGAGGCGTTCAGTCAGACCGAGTGCTGACATGTGGCAAGACGCTCCTCGGGGCGCGTCTTGCTTGGGCTTCTCTCCTGGAGGCGTTCAGTCAGACCGAGTGCTGACATGTGGTAAGACGCTCCTCGGGCGCGTCTTGCTTGGGCCTCTCTCCTGGAGGCGCTCAGTCAGACCGAGTGCTGACATGTGGCAAGACGCTCCTCGGGGCGCGTCTTGCTTGGGCCTCTCTCCTGGAGGCCCTCTGTCAGCCCCAGTGTTGACATGTGTCAAGACGCTCCTCGGGGCGCGTCTTGCTGGGGCCTCTCTCCTGGAGGCGCTCAGTCAGACCCAGTGCTTACATGTGGCAAGACGCTCCTCGGGGCGCGTCTTGCTGGGGCCTCTCTCCTGGAGACGCTCAGTCAGACCCAGTGTTGACACGTGGCAAGACGCTCCTCGGGGCGCGTCTTGCTTGGGCCTCTCTCCTGGAGGCGCTCAGTCAGACCCAGTGGTGACATGTGGCAAGACGCTCCTCGGGGCGCGTCTTGCTTGGGCTTCTCTCATGGAGGCCCTCAGTCAGACCCATTGTTGATATGTGGCAAGACGCTCCTCGGGGCGCGTCTTGCTTGGGCCTCTCTCCTGGAGGCGCTCAGTCAGACCGAGTGCTGACATGTGGCAAGACGCTCCTCGGGGCGCGTCTTGCTTGGGCTTCTCTCCTGGAGGCCCTCAGTCAGACCCATTGTTTACATGTGGCAAGACGCTCCTTTGGGCGCATCTTGCTTGGGCTTCTCTCCTGGAGGCCCTCAATCAGACCAATTGTTGACATGTGGCAAGACGCTCCTCGGGGCGCGTCTTGCTTGGGCCTCTCTCCTGGAGGCGCTCAGTCAGACCCAGTGTTGACGTGGTGCAAGACGCTCCTCGGGGCGCGTCTTGCTTGGGCTTCTCTCTTGGAGGCCCTCAGTCAGACCCATTGTTTACATGTGGCAAGACGCTCCTCGGGGCTTATCTTGCTTGGGCCTCTCTCCTGGAGGCCCTCTGTCAGCCCCAGTGTTGACATGTGTCAAGACGCTCCCCGGGGTGCGTCTTGCTTGGGCTTCTCTCCTGGAGGCGCTCAGTCAGACCGAGTGCTGACATGTGGCAAGACGCTCCTCGGGGCGCGTCTTGCTTGGGCTTCTCTCCTGGAGGCCCTCAGTCAGACCCATTGTTGACATGTGGCAAGACGCTCCGCGGGGCGCGTCTTGCTTGGGCCTCTCTCCTGGAGGCGCTCAGTCAGACCGAGTGCTGACATAAGGCAAGACGCTCCTCGGGGCGCGTCTTGCTGTGGCCTCTCTCCTGGAGGCGCTCAGTCAGACCCAGTGCTTACATGTGGCAAGACGCTCCTCGGGGCGTGTCTTGCTGGGGCTTCTCTCCTGGAGGCGTTCAGTCAGACCGAGTGCTGACATGTGGCAAGACGCTCCTCGGGGCGCGTCTTGCTTGGGCTTCTCTCCTGGAGGCGTTCAGTCAGACCGAGTGCTGACATGTGGTAAGACGCTCCTCGGGGCGCGTCTTGCTGGGGCTTCTCTCCTGGAGGCGCTCAGTCAGACCCAGTGCTTACATGTGGCAAGACGCTCCTCGGGGCGCGTCTTGCTTGGGCCTCTCTCCTGGAGGCGCTCAGTCAGACCCAGTGGTGACATGTGGCAAGACGCTCCTCGGGGCGCGTCTTGCTTGGGCCTCTCTCCTGGAGACGCTCAGTCAGACCCAGTGTTTACATGTGGCAAGACGCTCCTCGGGGCGCGTCTTGCTTGGGCTTCTCTCCTGGAGGCAATCAGTCAGACCCATTGTTTACATGTGGCAAGACGCTCCTCGGGGCGCATCTTGCTTGGGCCTCTCTCCTGGAGTTCCTCTGTCAGCCCCAGTGTTGACATGTGTCAAGACGCTCCTCGGGGTGCGTCTTGCTTGGGCCTCTCTCCTGGAGGCGCTCAGTCAGACCGAGTGCTGACATGTGGCAAGACGCTCCTCGGGGCGCGTCTTGCTTGGGCTTCTCTCCTGGAGGCCCTCAGTCAGACCCATTGTTGACATGTGGCAAGACACTCCTCGGAACGCGTCTTGCTTGGGCTTCTCTCCTGGAGGCCCTCAGTCAGACTCATTGTTGACATGTGGCAAGACACTCCTCGGGACGCGTCTTGCTTGGGCCTCTCTCCTGGAGGCGCTCAGTCAGACCGAGTGCTGACATAAGGCAAGACGCTCCTCGAGGGCAAGTCTTGCTGGGGCCTCTCTCCTGGAGGCGCTCAGTCAGACCCAGTGCTTACATGTGGCAAGACGCTCCTCGGGGCGCGTCTTGCTTGGGCGTCTCTCCTGGAGACGCTCAGTCAGACCCAGTGTTGACACGTGACAAGACGCTCCTCGGGGCGCGTCTTGCTTGGGCTTCTCTCATGGAGGCCCTCAGTCAGACCCATTGTTGATATGTGGCAAGACGCTCCTCGGGGCGCGTCTTCCTTGGGCCTCTCTCCTGGAGGCGCTCAGTCAGACCGAGTGCTGACATGTGGCAAGACGCTCCTCGGGGGGCGTCTTGCTTGGGCTTCTCTCATGGAGGCCCTCAGTCAGACCCATTGTTGATATGTGGCAAGACGCTCCTCGGGGCGAGTCTTGCTTGGGCCTCTCTCCTGGAGGTGCTCAGTCAGACCCAGTGTTGACATGGTGCAAGACGCTCCTCGGGGCACGTCTTGCTTGGGCTTCTCTCTTGGAGGCCCTCAGTCAGACCCATTGTTGACATGTGGCAAGACGCTCCTCGGGCCGCATCTTGCTTGGGCCTCTCTCCTGGAGGCCCTCTGTCAGCCCCAGTGTTGACATGTGTCAAGACGCTCCTCGGGGTGCGTCTTGCTTGGGCCTCTCTCCTGGAGTCGCTCAGTCAGACCGAGTGCTGACATGTGGCAAGACGCTCCTCGGGGCGCGTCTTGCTTGGGCTTCTCTCCTGGAGGCCCTCAGTCAGACCCATTGTTTACATGTGGCAAGACGCTCCTCGGGGCGCATCTTGCTTGGGCCTCTCTCCTGGAGTTCCTCTGTCAGCCCCAGTGTTGACATGTGTCAAGACGCTCCTCGGGGTGCGTCTTGCTTGGGCCTCTCTCCTGGAGGCGCTCAGTCAGACCGAGTGCTGACATGTGGCAAGACGCTCCTCGGGGCGCGTCTTGCTTGGGCTTCTCTCCTGGAGGCCCTCAGTCAGACCCATTGTTGACATGTGGCAAGACACTCCTCGGGACGCGTCTTGCTTGGGCTTCTCTCCTGGAGGCCCTCAGTCAGACTCATTGTTGACATGTGGCAAGACACTCCTCGGGACGCGTCTTGCTTGGGCCTCTCTCCTGGAGGCGCTCAGTCAGACCGAGTGCTGACATAAGGCAAGACGCTCCTCGGGGCGCGTCTTGCTGGGGCCTCTCTCCTGGAGGCGCTCAGTCAGACCCAGTGCTTACATGTGGCAAGACGCTCCTCGGGGGGCGTCTTGCTGGGGCTTCTCTCCTGGAGGCGTTCAGTCAGACCGAGTGCTGACATGTGGCAAGACACTCCTCGGGACGCGTCTTGCTTGGGCTTCTCTCCTGGAGGCCCTCAGTCAGACTCATTGTTGACATGTGGCAAGACGCTCCTCGGGGCGCGTCTTGCTTGGGCCTCTCTCCTGGAGGCGCTCAGTCAGACCCGGTGGTGACATGTGGCAAGACGATCCTCGGGGCGCGTCTTGCTTGGGCCTCTCTCCTGGAGACGCTCAGTCAGACCCAGTGTTGACACGTGACAAGACGCTCCTCGGGGCGCGTCTTGCTTGGGCTTCTCTCATGGAGGCCCTCAGTCAGACCCATTGTTGATATGGGACAAGACGCTCTTCGTGGCGCGTCTTGCTTGGGCCTCTCTCCTGGAGGCGCTCAGTCAGACCGAGTGCTGACATGTGGAAAGACGCTCCTCGGGGCGCGTCTTGCTTGGGCTTCTCTCATGGAGGCCCTCAGTCAGACCCATTGTTGATATGTGGCAAGACGCTCCTCGGGGCGAGTCTTGCTTGGGCCTCTCTCCTGGAGGTGCTCAGTCAGACCCAGTGTTGACATGGTGCAAGACGCTCCTCGGGGCGCGTCTTGCTTGGGCTTCTCTCTTGGAGGCCCTCAGTCAGACCCATTGTTGACATGTGGCAAGACGCTCCTCGGGGCGCATCTTGCTTGGGCCTCTCTCCTGGAGGCCCTCTGTCAGCCCCAGTGTTGACATGTGTCAAGACGCTCCTCGGGGTGCGTCTTGCTTGGGCCTCTCTCCTGGAGGAGCTCAGTCAGACCGAGTGCTGACATGTGGCAAGACGCTCCTCGGGGCGCGTCTTGCTGGGGCTTCTCTCCTGGAGGCGTTCAGTCAGACCGAGTGCTGACATGTGGCAAGACGCTCCTCGGGGCGCGTCTTGCTTGGGCTTCTCTCCTGGAGGACCTCAGTCAGACTCATTGTTGACATGTGGCAAGATGCTCCTCGGGGCGCGTCTTGCTTGGGGCCACTCTCCTCGAGGCGCACAGTCAGACAGAGTGCTGACTGGTGGCCAGACGCTCCTCGGGGCGCGTCTTGCTGGGGCCTCTCTCCTGGAGGCACTCAGTCAGACCGAGTGCTGACATGTGGCAAGACGCTCCTCGGGGCGTGTCTTGCTTGGGCTTCTCTCCTGGAGGCCCTCAGTCAGACCCATTGTTTACATGTGGCAAGACGCTCCTCGGGGTGCATCTTGCTTGGGCCTCTCTCCTGGAGGCCCTCTGTCAGCCCCAGTGTTGACATGTGTCAAGACGCTCCTCGGGGCGAGTCTTGCTTGGGCCTCTCTCCTGGAGGTGCTCAGTCAGACCCAGTGTTGACATGGTGCAAGACGCTCCTCGGGGCGCGTCTTGCTTGGGCTTCTCTCTTGGAGGCCCTCAGTCAGACCCATTGTTGACATGTGGCAAGACGCTCCTCGGGGTGCGTCTTGCTTGGGCTTCTCTCCTGGAGGCCCTCAGTCAGACCCATTGTTGACATGTGGCAAGACGCTCCTCGGGGCGCGTCTTGCTTGGTCCTATCTCCTAGAGGCGCTCAGTCAGACCGAGTGCTGACATAAGGCAAGACGCTCCTCGGGGCGCGTCTTGCTGGGGCCTCTCTCCTGGAGGCGCTCAGTCAGACCCAGTGCTTACATGTGGCAAGACGCTCCTCAGGGTGTGTCTTGCTAGGGCTTCTCTCCTGGAGGCGTTCAGTCAGACCGAGTGCTGACATGTGTCAAGGAGCTCCTCGGGGCGCGTCTTGCTTGGGCTTCTCTCCTGGAGGCCCTCAGTCAGACTCATTGTTGACATGTGGCAAGACGCTCCTCGGGGCGCGTCTTGCTTGGGCCTCTCTCCTGGAGGCGCACAGATAGACAGAGTGCTGACATGTGGCAAGACGCTCCTCGGGGCGCGTCTTGCTTGGGCTTCTCTCCTGGAGGCCCTAAATTCAGACCCATTGTTGACATGTGGCAAGACGCTCCTCGGGGCGCGTCTTGCTTGGGCCTCTCTCCTGGAGGCGCTCAGTGAGACCGAGTGCTGACATGCAGCAAGACGCTCCTCAGGGCGCGTCTTGCTTGGGCTTCTCTCCTGGAGGCCCTCAATCAGACCCATTGTTGACATGTGGCAAGACGCTCCTCGGGGCGCATCTTGCTTGGGCCTCTCTCCTGGAGGCGCTCAGTCAGACCGAGTGCTGACATGTGGCAAGACGCTCCTCGGGGCGCGTCTTGCTTGGGCTTCTCTCCTGGAGGCCCTCAGTCAGACTCATTGTTGACATGTGGCAAGACGCTCCTTGGGGCGCGTCTTGCTTGGGCCTCTCTCCTGGAGGCCCTCTGTCAGACCCAGTGTTGACATGTGGCAAGACGCTCCTCGGGGCGCGTCTTGCTTGGGCCTCTCTCCTGGAGGTGCTCAGTCAGACCCAGTGTTGACATGTGGCAAGACTCTCCTCGGGGCGCGTCTTGCTTGGGCCTCTCTCCTGGAGGTGCTCAGTCAGACCCAGTGTTGACATGTGACAAGACGCTCCTCGGGGCGCGTCTCGCTTGGGCTTCTCTCATGGAGGCCCTCAGTCAGACCCATTGTTGATATGTGGCAAGACGCTCCTCGGGGCGAGTCTTGCTTGGGCCTCTCTCCTGGAGGTGCTCAGTCAGACCCAGTGTTGACATGGTGCAAGACGCTCCTCGGGGCGCGTCTTGCTTGGGCTTCTCTCTTGGAGGCCCTCAGTCAGATCCAGTGCTTACATGTGGCAAGACGCTCCTCGGGGCGTGTCTTGCTGGGGCTTCTCTCCTGGAGGCGTTCAGTCAGACCGAGTGCTGACAGGTGGCAAGACGCTCCTCGGGGCGCGTCTTGCTTGGGCTTCTCTCCTGGAGGCGTTCAGTCAGACCGAGTGCTGACATGTGGTAAGACGCTCCTCGAGGCGCGTCTTGCTGGGGCTTCTCTCCTGGAGGCGCTCAGTCAGACCCAGTGCTTACATGTGGCAAGACGCTCCTCGGGGCGCGTCTTGCTTGGGCCTCTCTCCTGGAGGCGCTCAGTCAGACCCAGTGCTGACATGTGGCAAGACGCTCCTCGGGGCGCGTCTTGCTTGGGCCTCTCTCCTGGAGACGCTCAGTCAGACCCAGTGTTGACACGTGGCAAGACGCTCCTCGGGGCGCGTCTTTCTTGGGCCTCTCTCCTGGAGGCGCTCAGTCAGACCCAGTGGTGACATGTGGCAAGACGCTCCTCGGGGCGCGTCTTGCTGGGGCTTCTCTCCTGGAGGCGTTCAGTCAGACCGAGTGCTGACATGTGGCAAGACGCTCCTCGGGACGCGTCTTGCTTGGGCTTCTCTCCTGGAGGCCCTCAGTCAGACTCATTGTTGACATGTGGCAAGACGCTCCTCAGGGCGCGTCTTGCTTGGGCCTCTCTCCTGGAGGCGCTCAGTCAGACCCAGTGGTGACATGTGGCAAGACGCTCCTCGGGGCGCGTCTTGCTTGGGCCTCTCTCCTGGAGGCGCTCAGTCAGACCCAGTGGTGACATGTGACAAGACGCTCCTCGGGGCGCGTCTTGCTTGGGCTTCTCTCATGGAGGCCCTCAGTCAGATCCATTGTTGATATGTGGCAAGACGCTCCTCGGGGCGCGTCTTGCTTGGGCCTCTCTCCTGGAGGAGCTCAGTCAGACCGAGTGCTGACATGTGGCAAGACGCTCCTCGGGGCGCGTCTTGCTGGGGCTTCTCTCCTGGAGGCGTTCAGTCAGACCGAGTGCTGACATGTGGCAAGAAGCTCCTCGGGGCGCGTCTTGCTTGGGCTTCTCTCCTGGAGGCCCTCAGTCAGACTCATTGTTGACATGTGGCAAGATGCTCCTCGGGGCGCGTCTTGCTTGGGGCCTCTCTCCTGGAGGCGCACAGTCAGACAGAGTGCTGACTGGTGGCCAGACGCTCCTCGGGGCGCGTCTTGCTGGGGCCTCTCTCCTGGAGGCACTCAGTCAGACCGAGTGCTGACATGTGGCAAGACGCTCCTCGGGGCGCGTCTTGCTTGGGCTTCTCTCCTGGAGGTGCTCAGTCAGACCCAGTGTTGACATGGTGCAAGACGCTCCTCGGGGCGCGTCTTGCTTGGGCTTCTCTCTTGGAGGCCCTCAGTCAGATCCAGTGCTTACATATGGCAAGACGCTCCTCGGGGCGTGTCTTGCTGGGGCTTCTCTCCTGGAGGCGTTCAGTCAGACCGAGTGCTGACATGTGGCAAGACGCTCCTCGGGGCGCGTCTTGCTTGGGCTTCTCTCCTGGAGGCGTTCAGTCAGACCGAGTGCTGACATGTGGTAAGACGCTCCTCGAGGCGCGTCTTGCTTGGGCCTCTCTCCTGGAGGCGCTCAGTCAGACCCGGTGGTGACATGTGGCAAGACGCTCCTCGGGGCGCGTCTTGCTTGGGCCTCTCTCCTGGAGACGCTCAGTCAGACCCAGTGTTGACACGTGACAAGACGCTCCTCGGGGCGCGTCTTGCTTGGGCTTCTCTCATGGAGGCCCTCAGTCAGACATTGTTGATATGTGGCAAGACGCTCTTCGGGGCGCGTCTTGCTTGGGCCTCTCTCCTGGAGGCGCTCAGTCAGACCGAGTGCTGACATGTGGCAAGACGCTCCTCGGGGCGCGTCTTGCTTGGGCTTCTCTCATGGAGGCCCTCAGTCAGACCCATTGTTGATATGTGGCAAGACGCTCCTCGGGGCGAGTCTTGCTTGGGCCTCTCTCCTGGAGGTGCTCAGTCAGACCCAGTGTTGACATGGTGCAAGACGCTCCTCGGGGCGCGTCTTGCTTGGGCTTCTCTCTTGGAGGCCCTCAGTCAGACCCATTGTTGACATGTGGCAAGACGCTCCTCGGGGCGCATCTTGCTTGGGCCTCTCTCCTGGAGGCCCTCTGTCAGCCCCAGTGTTGACATGTGTCAAGACGCTCCTCGGGGTGCGTCTTGCTTGGGCCTCTCTCCTGGAGGAGCTCAGTCAGACCGAGTGCTGACATGTGGCAAGACGCTCCTCGGGGCGCGTCTTGCTGGGGCTTCTCTCCTGGAGGCGTTCAGTCAGACCGAGTGCTGACATGTGGCAAGACGCTCCTCGGGGCGCGTCTTGCTTGGGCTTCTCTCCTGGAGGCCCTCAGTCAGACTCATTGTTGACATGTGGCAAGATGCTCCTCGGGGCGCGTCTTGCTTGGGGCCTCTCTCCTGGAGGCGCACAGTCAGACAGAGTGCTGACTGGTGGCCAGACGCTCCTCGGGGCGCGTCTTGCTGGGGCCTCTCTCCTGGAGGCACTCAGTCAGACCGAGTGCTGACATGTGGCAAGACGCTCCTCGGGGCGTGTCTTGCTTGGGCTTCTCTCCTGGAGGCCCTCAGTCAGACCCATTGTTTACATGTGGCAAGACGCTCCTCGGGGTGCATCTTGCTTGGGCCTCTCTCCTGGAGGCCCTCTGTCAGCCCCAGTGTTGACATGTGTCAAGACGCTCCTCGGGGCGAGTCTTGCTTGGGCCTCTCTCCTGGAGGTGCTCAGTCAGACCCAGTGTTGACATGGTGCAAGATGCTCCTCGGGGCGCGTCTTGCTTGGGCTTCTCTCTTGGAGGCCCTCAGTCAGACCCATTGTTGACATGTGGCAAGACGCTCCTTTGGGTGCGTCTTGCTTGGGCTTCTCTCCTGGAGGCCCTCAGTCAGACCCATTGTTGACATGTGGCAAGACGCTCCTCGGGGCGCGTCTTGCTTGGTCCTATCTCCTAGAGGCGCTCAGTCAGACCGAGTGCTGACATAAGGCAAGACGCTCCTCGGGGCGCGTCTTGCTGGGGCCTCTCTCCTGGAGGCGCTCAGTCAGACCCAGTGCTTACATGTGGCAAGACGCTCCTCAGGGTGTGTCTTGCTGGGGCTTCTCTCCTGGAGGCGTTCAGTCAGACCGAGTGCTGACATGTGTCAAGGAGCTCCTCGGGGCGCGTCTTGCTTGGGCTTCTCTCCTGGAGGCCCTCAGTCAGACTCATTGTTGACATGTGGCAAGACGCTCCTCGGGGCGCGTCTTGCTTGGGCCTCTCTCCTGGAGGCGCACAGATAGACAGAGTGCTGACATGTGGCAAGACGCTCCTCGGGGCGCGTCTTGCTTGGGCTTCTCTCCTGGAGGCCCTAAATTCAGACCCATTGTTGACATGTGGCAAGACGCTCCTCGGGGCGCGTCTTGCTTGGGCCTCTCTCCTGGAGGCGCTCAGTGAGACCGAGTGCTGACATGCAGCAAGACGCTCCTCAGGGCGCGTCTTGCTTGGGCTTCTCTCCTGGAGGCCCTCAATCAGACCCATTGTTGACATGTGGCAAGACGCTCCTCGGGGCGCATCTTGCTTGGGCCTCTCTCCTGGAGGCGCTCAGTCAGACCGAGTGCTGACATGTGGCAAGACACTCCTCGGGGCGCGTCTTGCTTGGGCTTCTCTCCTGGAGGCCCTCAGTCAGACTCATTGTTGACATGTGGCAAGACGCTCCTTGGGGCGCGTCTTGCTTGGGCCTCTCTCCTGGAGGCCCTCTGTCAGACCCAGTGTTGACATGTGGCAAGACGCTCCTCGGGGCGCGTCTTGCTTGGGCCTCTCTCCTGGAGGTGCTCAGTCAGACCCAGTGTTGACATGTGGCAAGACTCTCCTCGGGGCGCGTCTTGCTTGGGCCTCTCTCCTGGAGGTGCTCAGTCAGACCCAGTGTTGACATGTGGCAAGACGCTCCTCGTGGCGCGTCTTGCTTGGGCTTCTCTCCTGGAGGCCCTCAGTCAGACCCATTGTTGACATGTGGCAAGACGCTCCTTGGGGTGCGTCTTGCTTGGGCCTCTCTCCTGGAGGCGCTCAGTCAGACCGAGTGCTGACATCTGGCAAGACGCTCCTCGGGGCGCGTCTTGCTTGGGCTTCTCTCCTGGAGGCCCTCAGTCAGACCCATTGTTTACATGTGGCAAGACGCTCCTCGGGGCGCATCTTGCTTGGGCCTCTCTCCTGGAGGCGCTCAGTCAGACCGAGTGCTGACATGTGGCAAGACGCTCCTCGGGGCGCGTCTTGCTGGACCTTCTCTCCTGGAGGCGCTCAGTCAGACCCAGTGTTGACATGTGACAAGACGCGCCCAGAGGAGTGTCTTGCTTGGGCCTCTCTCCTGGAGGCCCTCTGTCAGACCCATTGTTGACATGTGGCAAGACGCTCCTCGGGGCGCGTCTTGCTTGGGCCTCTCTCCTGGAGGCGTTCAGTCAGACCGAGTGCTGACATAAGGCAAGATGCTCCTCGGGGCGCGTCTTGCTGTGGCCTCTCTCCTGGAGGCGCTCAATCAGACCCAGTGGTGACACGTGGCAAGACGCTCCTCGGGGCGCGTCTTGCTTGGGCCTCTCTCCTGGAGGCGCTCAGTCAGACCCAGTGGTGACATGTGGCAACACGCTCCTCGGGGCGCGTATTGCTTGGGCCTCTCTCCTGGAGGCCCTCTGTCAGACCCATTGTTGACATGTGGCAAGACGCTCCTCGGGGCGCGTCTTGCTTGGGCCTCTCTCCTGGAGGCCCTCAATCAGACCCAGTGTTGACACGTGGTAAGACGCTCCTCGGGGCGCGTCTTGCATGGGCCTCTCTCCTGGAGGCGCTCAGTCAGACTGAGTAGTGACATGTGGCATGACGCTCCTCGGGGCGCGTCTTGCTTGGGCCTCTCTCCTGGAGGCGCTCAGTCAGACCCAGTGGTGACATGTGGCAAGACACTCCTCGGGGAGCGTCTTGCTTGGGCCTCTCTCCTGGAGGCCCTCTGTCAGCCCCATTGTTGATATGTGGCAAGACGCTCCTCGGGGCGCGTCTTGCTGGGGCTTCTCTCCTAGAGGCGTTCAGTCAGACCGAGTGCCGACATGTGGCAAGACGCTTCTCGGGACGCGTCTTGCTTGGGCTTCTCTCCTCGAGGCCCTCGGTCAGACTCATTGTTGACATGTGGCAAGACGCTCCTCGGGGCGCGTTTTGCTTGGGCCTCTCTCCTGGTGGCGCTCAGTCAGACCCAGTGGTGACATGTGGCAAGACGCTCCTCGGGGCGCATCTTGCTTGGGCCTCTCTCCTGGAGGCGCTCAGTCAGACCCAGTGGTGACATGTGACAAGACGCTCCTCGGGGCGCGTCTTGCTTGGGCTTCTCTCATGGAGGCCCTCAGTCAGACCCATTGTTGATATGTGGCAAGACGCTCCTCGGGGCGCGTCTTGCTTGGGCCTCTCTCCTGGAGGCGCTCAGTCAGACCCAGTGTTGACATGGTGCAAGACGCTCCTCGGGGCGCGTCTTGCTTGGGCTTCTCTCTTGGAGGCCCTCAGTCAGACCCATTGTTGACATGGTGCAAGACGCTCCCCGGGGCGCGTCTTGCTTGGGCTTCTCTCCTGGAGGCCCTCAGTCAGACCCATTGTTGACATGTGGCAAGACGCTCCTCGGGGCGCGTCTTGCTTGGGCCTCTCTCCTGGAGGCGCTCAGTCAGACCGAGTGCTGACATAAGGCAAGACGCTCCTCGGGGCGCGTCTTGCTAGGGCCTCTCTCCTGGAGGCGCTCAGTCAGAACCAGTGCTTACATGTGGCAAGACGCTCCTCGGGGCGCGTCTTGCTTGGGCCTCTCTCCTGGAGGCGCTCAGTCAGACCCAGTGGTGACATGTGGCAAGACGCTCCTCGGGGCGCGTCTTGCTTGGGCCTCTCTCCTGGAGACGCTCAGTCAGAACCAGTGTTGACACGTGACAAGACGCTCCTCGGGGCGCGTCTCGCTTGGGCTTCTCTCATGGAGGCCCTCAGTCAGACCCATTGTTGATATGTGGCAAGACGCTCCTCGGGACGAGTCTTGCTTGGGCCTCTCTCCTGGAGGTGCTCAGTCAGACCCAGTGTTGACATGGTGCAAGACGCTCCTCGGGGCGCGTCTTGCTTGGGCTTCTCTCTTGGAGGCCCTCAGTCAGATCCAGTGCTTACATGTGGCAAGACGCTCCTCGGGGCGTGTCTTGCTGGGGCTTCTCTCCTGGAGGCGTTCAGTCAGACCGAGTGCTGACATGTGGCAAGACGCTCCTCGGGGCGCGTCTTGCTTGGGCTTCTCTCCTGGAGGCGTTCAGTCAGACCGAGTGCTGACATGTGGTAAGACGCTCCTCGAGGCGCGTCTTGCTGGGGCTTCTCTCCTGGAGGCGCTCAGTCAGACCCAGTGCTTACATGTGGCAAGACGCTCCTCGGGGCGCGTCTTGCTTGGGCCTCTCTCCTGGAGGCGCTCAGTCAGACCCAGTGCTGACATGTTGCAAGACGCTCCTCGGGGCGCGTCTTGCTTGGGCCTCTCTCCTGGAGACGCTCAGTCAGACCCAGTGTTGACACGTGGCAAGACGCTCCTCGGGGCGCGTCTTGCTTGGGCGTCTCTCCTGGAGGCGCTCAGTCAGACCCAGTGGTGACACGTGGCAAGACGCTCCTCGGGGCGCGTCTTGCTGGGGCTTCTCTCCTGGAGGCGTTCTGTCAGACCGAGTGCTGACATGTGGCAAGACGCTCCTCGGGACGGGTCTTGCTTGGGCTTCTCTCCTGGAGGCCCTCAGTCAGACTCATTGTTGACATGTGGCAAGACGCTCCTCGGGGCGCGTCTTGCTTGGGCCTCTCTCCTGGAGGCGCTCAGTCAGACCCAGTGGTGACATGTGGCAAGACGCTCCTCGGGGCGCGTCTTGCTTGGGCCTCTCTCCTGGAGGCGCTCAGTCAGACCCAGTGGTGACATGTGACAAGACGCTCCTCGGGGCGCGTCTTGCTTGGGCTTCTCTCATGGAGGCCCTCAGTCAGATCCATTGTTGATATGTGGCAAGACGCTCCTCGGGGCGCGTCTTGCTTGGGCCTCTCTCCTGGAGGAGCTCAGTCAGACCGAGTGCTGACATGTGGCAAGACTCTCCTCGGGGCGCGTCTTGCTGGGGCTTCTCTCCTGGAGGCGTTCAGTCAGACCGAGTGCTGACATGTGGCAAGACGCTCCTCGGGGCGCGTCTTGCTTGGGCTTCTCTCCTGGAGGCCCTCAGTCAGACTCATTGTTGACATGTGGCAAGATGCTCCTCGGGGCGCGTCTTGCTTGGGGCCTCTCTCCTGGAGGCGCACAGTCAGACAGAGTGCTGACTGGTGGCCAGACGCTCCTCGGGGCGCGTCTTGCTGGGGCCTCTCTCCTGGAGGCACTCAGTCAGACCGAGTGCTGACATGTGGCAAGTTACTCCTCGGGGCGCGTCTTGCTTGGGCTTCTCTCCTGGAGGTGCTCAGTCAGACCCAGTGTTGACATGGTGCAAGACGCTCCTCGGGGCGCGTCTTGCTTGGGCTTCTCTCTTGGAGGCCCTCAGTCAGATCCAGTGCTTACATGTGGCAAGACGCTCCTCGGGGCGTGTCTTGCTGGGGCTTCTCTCCTGGAGGCGTTCAGTCAGACCGAGTGCTGACATGTGGCAAGACGCTCCTCGGGGCGCGTCTTGCTTGGGCTTCTCTCCTGGAGGCGTTCAGTCAGACCGAGTGCTGACATGTGGTAAGACGCTCCTCGAGGCGCGTCTTGCTGGGGCTTCTCTCCTGGAGGCGCTCAGTCAGACCCAGTGCTTACATGTGGCAAGACGCTCCTCGGGGCGCGTCTTGCTTGGGCCTCTCTCCTGGAGGCGCTCAGTCAGACCCAGTGCTGACATGTGGCAAGGCGCTCCTCGGGGCGCGTCTTGCTTGGGCCTCTCTCCTGGAGACGCTCAGTCAGACCCAGTGTTGACACGTGGCAAGACGCTCCTCGGGGCGCGTCTTGCTTGGGCCTCTCTCCTGGAGGCGCTCAGTCAGACCCAGTGGTGACATGTGGCAAGACGCTCCTCGGGGCGCGTCTTGCTGGGGCTTCTCTCCTGGAGGCGTTCAGTCAGACCGAGTGCTGACATGTGGCAAGACGCTCCTCGGGACGCGTCTTGCCTGGGCTTCTCTCCTGGAGGCCCTCAGTCAGACTCATTGTTGACATGTGGCAAGACGCTCCTCGGGGCGCGTCTTGCTTGGGCCTCTCTCCTGGAGGCGCTCAGTCAGACCCAGTGGTGACATGTGGCAAGACGCTCCTCGGGGCGCGTCTTGCTTGGGCCTCTCTCCTGGAGGCGCTCAGTCAGACCCAGTGGTGACATGTGACAAGACGCTCCTCGGGGCGCGTCTTGCTTGGGCTTCTCTCATGGAGGCCCTCAGTCAGATCCATTGTTGATATGTGGCAAGACGCTCCTCGGGGCGCGTCTTGCTTGGGCCTCTCTCCTGGAGGAGCTCAGTCAGACCGAGTGCTGACATGTGGCAAGACGCTCCTCGGGGCGCGTCTTGCTGGGGCTTCTCTCCTGGAGGCGTTCAGTCAGACCGAGTGCTGACATGTGGCAAGACGCTCCTCGGGGCGCGTCTTGCTTGGGCTTCTCTCCTGGAGGCCCTCAGTCAGACTCATTGTTGACATGTGGCAAGATGCTCCTCGGGGCGCGTCTTGCTTGGGGCCTCTCTCCTGGAGGCGCACAGTCAGACAGAGTGCTGACTGGTGGCCAGACGCTCCTCGGGGCGCGTCTTGCTGGGGCCTCTCTCCTGGAGGCACTCAGTCAGACCGAGTGCTGACATGTGGCAAGACGCTCCTCGGGGCGCGTCTTGCTTGGGCTTCTCTCCTGGAGGCCCTCAGTCAGACCCATTGTTTACATGTGGCAAGACGCTCCTCGGGGCGCATCTTGCTTGGGCCTCTCTCCTGGAGGCCCTCTGTCAGCCCCAGTGTTGACATGTGTCAAGACGCTCCTCGGGGCGAGTCATTCTTGGGCCTCTCTCCTGGAGGTGCTCAGTCAGACCCAGTGTTGACATGGTGCAAAACGCTCCTCGGGGTGCGTCTTGCTTGGGCTTCTGTCCTGGAGGCCCTCAGTCAGACCCATTGTTGATATGTGGCAAGACGCCCCTCGGGGCGCATCTTGCTTGGGCCTATCTCCTGGAGGCGCTCAATCAGACCGAGTGCTGACATAAGGCAAGACGCTCCTCGGGGCGCGTCTTGCTGGGGCCTCTCTCCTGGAGGCGCTCAGTCAGACCCAGTGCTTACATGTGGCAAGACGATCCTCGGGGTGTGTCTTGCTGGGGCTTCTCTCCTGGAGGCGTTCAGTCAGACCGAGTGCTGACATGTGTCAAGGAGCTCCTCGGGGCGCGTCTTGCTTGGGCTTCTCTCCTGGAGGCGTTCAGTCAGACCGAGTGCTGACATGTGGTAAGACGCTCCTCGGGGCGCGTCTTGCTGGGGCTTCTCTCCTGGAGGCGCTCAGTCAGACCCAGTGCTTACATGTGGCAAGACGCTCCTCGGGGCGCGTCTTATTTGGGCCTCTCTCCTGGAGGCGCTCAGTCAGACCCAGTGGTGACATGTGGCAAGACGCTCCTCGGGGCGCGTCTTGCTTGGGCCTCTCTCCTGGAGACGCTCAGTCAGACCCAGTGTTGACACGTGGCAAGACGCTCCTCGGGGCGCGTCTTGCTTGGGGCCTCTCTCCTGGAGGCGCACAGTCAGACAGAGTGCTGACATGTGGCCAGACGCTCCTCGGGGCGCGTCTTGCTGGGGCTTCTCTCCTGGAGGCGCTCAGTCAGACCCAGTGTTGACATGTGACAAGACGCTTCTCGGGGCGCGTCTTGCTTGGGCTTCTCTCCTGGAGGCCCTCAGTCAGACTCATTGTTGACATGTGGCAAGACGCTCCTCGGGTTGCGTCTTGCTTGGGCCTCTCTCCTGGAGGCGCACAGACAGACAAAGTGCTGACATGTGGCAAGACGCTCCTCGGGGCGCGTCTTGCTTGGGCTTCTCTCCTGGAGGCCCTAAATTCAGACCCATTGTTGACATGTGGCAAGACGCTCCTCGGGGCGCGTCTTGCTTGGGCCTCTCTCCTGGAGGCGCTCAGTCAGACCGAGTGCTGACATGCAGCAAGACGCTACTCAGGGCGCGTCTTGCTTGGGCTTCTCTCCTTGAGGCCCTCAGTCAGACCCATTGTTGACATGTGGCAAGACGCTCCTCGGGGCGCATCTTGCTTGGGCCTCTCTCCTGGAGGCGCTCAGTCAGACCGAGTGCTGACATGTGGCAAGACACTCCTCGGGGCGCGTCTTGCTTGGGCTTCTCTCCTGGAGGCCCTCAGTCAGACTCATTGTTGACATGTGGCAAGACGCTCCTCGGGGCGCGTCTTGCTTGGGCCTCTCTCCTGGAGGTGCTCAGTCAGACCCAGTGTTGACATGTGGCAAGACTCTCTTCGGGGCGCGTCTTGCTTGGGCCTCTCTCCTGGAGGTGCTCAGTCAAACCCAGTGTTGACATGTGGCAAGACGCTCCTCGGGGCGCGTCTTGCTTGGGCTTCTCTCCTGGAGGCCCTCAGTCAGACCCATTGTTGACATGTGGCAAGACGCTCCTTGGGGTGCGTCTTGCTTGGGCCTCTCTCCTGGAGGCGCTCAGTCAGACCGAGTGCTGACATGTGGCAAGACGCTCCTCGGGGCGCGTCTTGCTTGGGCTTCTCTCCTGGAGGCCCTCAGTCAGACCCATTGTTTACATGTGGCAAGACGCTCCTCGGGGCGCATCTTGCTTGGGCCTCTCTCCTGGAGGCGCTCAGTCAGACCGAGTGCTGACATGTGGCAAGACGCTCCTCGGGGCGCGTCTTGCTGGACCTTCTCTCCTGGAGGCACTCAGTCAGACCCAGTGTTGATATGTGACAAGACGCGCCCCGAGGAGTGTCTTGCTTGGGCCTCTCTCCTGGAGGCCCTCTGTCAGACCCATTGTTGACATGTGGCAAGACGCTCCTCGGGGCGCGTCTTGCTTGGGCCTATCTCCTGGAGGCGTTCAGTCAGACCGAGTGCTGACATAAGGCAAGATGCTCCTCGGGGCGTGTCTTGCTGTGGCCTCTCTCCTGGAGGCGCTCAATCAGACCCAGTGGTGACACGTGGCAAGACGCTCCTCGGGGCGCGTCTTGCTTGGGCCTCTCTCCTGGAGGCGCTCAGTCAGACCCAGTGGTGACATGTGGCAACACGCTCCTCGGGGCGCGTATTGCTTGGGCCTCTCTCCTGGAGGCCCTCTGTCAGACCCATTGTTGACATGTGGCAAGACGCTCCTCGGGGCGCGTCTTAATTGGGCCTCTCTCCTGGAGATCCTCAATCAGACCCAGTGTTGACACGTGGTAAGACGCTCCTCGGGGCGCGTCTTGCTTGGGCCTCTCTCCTGGAGGCGCTCAGTCAGACTGAGTAGTGACATGTGGCATGACGCTCCTCGGGGCGCGTCTTGCTTGGGCCTCTCTCCTGGAGGCGCTCAGTCAGACCCAGTGGTGACATGTGGCAAGACGCTCCTCGGGACGCGTCTTGCTTGGGCTTCTCTCCTCGAGGCCCTCAGTCAGACTCATTGTTGACATGTGGCAAGACGCTCCTCGGGGCGCGTCTTGCTTGGGGCCTCTCTCCTGGAGGCGCACAGTCAGACAGAGTGCTGACATGTGGCCAGACGCTCCTCGGGGCGCGTCTTGCTGGGGCTTCTCTCCTGGAGGCGCTCAGTCAGACCCAGTGTTGACATGTGACAAGACGTTTCTCGGGGCGCGTCTTGCTTGGGCTTCTCTCCTGGAGGCCCTCAGTCAGACTCATTGTTGACATGTGGCAAGACGCTCCTCGGGTTGCGTCTTGCTTGGGCCTCTCTCCTGGAGGCGCACAGACAGACAGAGTGCTGACATGTGGCAAGACGCTCCTCGGGGCGCGTCTTGCTTGGGCTTCTCTCCTGGAGGCCCTAAATTCAGACCCATTGTTGACATGTGGCAAGACGCTCCTCGGGGCGCGTCTTGCTTGGGCCTCTCTCCTGGAGGCGCTCAGTCAGACCGAGTGCTGACATGCAGCAAGACGCTACTCAGGGCGCGTCTTGCTTGGGCTTCTCTCCTTGAGGCCCTCAGTCAGACCCATTGTTGACATGTGGCAAGACGCTCCTCGGGGCGCATCTTGCTTGGGCCTCTCTCCTGGAGGCGCTCAGTCAGACCGAGTGCTGACATGTGGCAAGACACTCCTCGGGGCGCGTCTTGCTTGGGCTTCTCTCCTGGAGGCCCTCAGTCAGACTCATTGTTGACATGTGACAAGACGCTCCTCGGGGCGCGTCTTGCTTGGGCCTCTCTCCTGGAGGCCCTCTGTCAGACCCAGTGTTGACATGTGGCAAGACGCTCCTCGGGGCGCGTCTTGCTTGGGCCTCTCTCCTGGAGGAGCTCAGTCAGACCCAGTGTTGACATGTGGCAAGACTCTCTTCGGGGCGCGTCTTGCTTGGGCCTCTCTCCTGGAGGTGCTCAGTCAAACCCAGTGTTGACATGTGGCAAGACGCTCCTCGGGGCGCATCTTGCTTGGGCCTCTCTCCTGGAGGCGTTCAGTCAGACCGAGTGCTGACATGTGGCAAGACGCTCCTCGGGGCGCGTCTTGCTTGGGCTTCTCTCCTGGAGGCGTTCAGTCAGACCGAGTGCTGACATGTGGTAAGACGCTCCTCGAGGCGCGTCTTGCTGGGGCTTCTCTCCTGGAGGCGCTCAGTCAGACCCAGTGCTTACATGTGGCAAGACGCTCCTCGGGGCGCGTCTTGCTTGGGCCTCTCTCCTGGAGGCGCTCAGTCAGACCCAGTGCTGACATGTGGCAAGACGCTCCTCGGGGCGCGTCCTGCTTGGGCCTCTCTCCTGGAGACGCTCAGTCAGACCCAGTGTTGACACGTGGAAAGACGCTCCTCGGGGCGCGTCTTTCTTGGGCCTCTCTCCTGGAGGCGCTCAGTCAGACCCAGTGGTGACATGTGGCAAGACGCTCCTCGGGGCGCGTCTTGCTGGGGCTTCTCTCCTGGAGGCGTTCAGTCAGACCGAGTGCTGACATGTGGCAAGACGCTCCTCGGGACGCGTCTTGCTTGGGCTTCTCTCCTGGAGGCCCTCAGTCAGACTCATTGTTGACATGTGGCAAGACGCTCCTCGGGGCGCGTCTTGCTTGGGCCTCTCTCCTGGAGGCGCTCAGTCAGACCCAGTGGTGACATGTGGCAAGACGCTCCTCGGGGCGCGTCTTGCTTGGGCCTCTCTCCTGGAGGCGCTCAGTCAGACCCAGTGGTGACATGTGACAAGACGCTCCTCGGGGCGCGTCTTGCTTGGGCTTCTCTCATGGAGGCCCTCAGTCAGATCCATTGTTGATATGTGGCAAGACGCTCCTCGGGGCGCGTCTTGCTTGGGCCTCTCTCCTGGAGGAGCTCAGTCAGACCGAGTGCTGACATGTGGCAAGACGCTCCTCGGGGCGCGTCTTGCTTGGGCTTCTCTCCTGGAGGCCCTCAGTCAGACTCATTGTTGACATGTGGCAAGACGCTCCTCGGGGCGCGTCTTGCTTGGGCTTCTCTCCTGGAGGCCCTCAGTCAGACTCATTGTTGACATGTGGCAAGATGCTCCTCGGGGCGCGTCTTGCTTGGGGCCTCTCTCCTGGAGGCCCTCAGTCAGACCCATTGTTTACATGTGGCAAGACGCTCCTCGGGGTGCATCTTGCTTGGGCCTCTCTCCTGGAGGCCCTCTGTCAGCCCCAGTGTTGACATGTGTCAAGACGCTCCTCGGGGCGAGTCTTGCTTGGGCCTCTCTCCTGGAGGTGCTCAGTCAGACCCAGTGTTGACATGGTGCAAGATGCTCCTCGGGGCGCGTCTTGCTTGGGCTTCTCTCTTGGAGGCCCTCAGTCAGACCCATTGTTGACATGTGGCAAGACGCTCCTCGGGGTGCGTCTTGCTTGGGCTTCTCTCCTGGAGGCCCTCAGTCAGACCCATTGTTGACATGTGGCAAGACGCTCCTCGGGGCGCGTCTTGCTTGGTCCTATCTCCTAGAGGCGCTCAGTCAGACCGAGTGCTGACATAAGGCAAGACGCTCCTCGGGGCGCGTCTTGCTGGGGCCTCTCTCCTGGAGGCGCTCAGTCAGACCCAGTGCTTACATGTGGCAAGACGCTCCTCAGGGTGTGTCTTGCTGGGGCTTCTCTCCTGGAGGCGTTCAGTCAGACCGAGTGCTGACATGTGTCAAGGAGCTCCTCGGGGCGCGTCTTGCTTGGGCTTCTCTCCTGGAGGCCCTCAGTCAGACTCATTTTTGACATGTGGCAAGACGCTCCTCGGGGCGCGTCTTGCTTGGGCCTCTCTCCTGGAGGCGCACAGATAGACAGAGTGCTGACATGTGGCAAGACGCTCCTCGGGGCGCGTCTTGCTTGGGCTTCTCTCCTGGAGGCCCTAAATTCAGACCCATTGTTGACATGTGGCAAGACGCTCCTCGGGGCGCGTCTTGCTTGGGCCTCTCTCCTGGAGGCGCTCAGTGAGACCGAGTGCTGACATGCAGCAAGACGCTCCTCAGGGCGCGTCTTGCTTGGGCTTCTCTCCTGGAGGCCCTCAATCAGACCCATTGTTGACATGTGGCAAGACGCTCCTCGGGGCGCATCTTGCTTGGGCCTCTCTCCTGGAGGCGCTCAGTCAGACCGAGTGCTGACATGTGGCAAGACACTCCTCGGGGCGCGTCTTGCTTGGGCTTCTCTCCTGGAGGCCCTCAGTCAGACTCATTGTTGACATGTGGCAAGACGCTCCTTGGGGCGCGTCTTGCTTGGGCCTCTCTCCTGGAGGCCCTCTGTCAGACCCAGTGTTGACATGTGGCAAGACGCTCCTCGGGGCGCGTCTTGCTTGGGCCTCTCTCCTGGAGGTGCTCAGTCAGACCCAGTGTTGACATGTGGCAAGACTCTCCTCGGGGCGCGTCTTGCTTGGGCCTCTCTCCTGGAGGTGCTCAGTCAGACCCAGTGTTGACATGTGGCAAGACGCTCCTCGTGGCGCGTCTTGCTTGGGCTTCTCTCCTGGAGGCCCTCAGTCAGACCCATTGTTGACATGTGGCAAGACGCTCCTTGGGGTGCGTCTTGCTTGGGCCTCTCTCCTGGAGGCGCTCAGTCAGACCGAGTGCTGACATCTGGCAAGACGCTCCTCGGGGCGCGTCTTGCTTGGGCTTCTCTCCTGGAGGCCCTCAGTCAGACCCATTGTTTACATGTGGCAAGACGCTCCTCGGGGCGCATCTTGCTTGGGCCTCTCTCCTGGAGGCGCTCAGTCAGACCGAGTGCTGACATGTGGCAAGACGCTCCTCGGGGCGCGTCTTGCTGGACCTTCTCTCCTGGAGGCGCTCAGTCAGACCCAGTGTTGACATGTGACAAGACGCGCCCCGAGGAGTGTCTTGCTTGGGCCTCTCTCCTGGAGGCCCTCTGTCAGACCCATTGTTGACATGTGGCAAGACGCTCCTCGGGGCGCGTCTTGCTTGGGCCTCTCTCCTGGAGGCGTTCAGTCAGACCGAGTGCTGACATAAGGCAAGATGCTCCTCGGGGCGCGTCTTGCTGTGGCCTCTCTCCTGGAGGCGCTCAATCAGACCCAGTGGTGACACGTGGCAAGACGCTCCTCGGGGCGCGTCTTGCTTGGGCCTCTCTCCTGGAGGCGCTCAGTCAGACCCAGTGGTGACATGTGGCAACACGCTCCTCGGGGCGCGTATTGCTTGGGCCTCTCTCCTGGAGGCCCTCTGTCAGACCCATTGTTGACATGTGGCAAGACGCTCCTCGGGGCGCGTCTTGCTTGGGCCTCTCTCCTGGAGGCCCTCAATCAGACCCAGTGTTGACACGTGGTAAGACGCTCCTCGGGGCGCGTCTTGCTTGGGCCTCTCTCCTGGAGGCGCTCAGTCAGACTGAGTAGTGACATGTGGCATGACGCTCCTCGGGGCGCGTCTTGCTTGGGCCTCTCTCCTGGAGGCGCTCAGTCAGACCCAGTGGTGACATGTGGCAAGACACTCCTCGGGGAGCGTCTTGCTTGGGCCTCTCTCCTGGAGGCCCTCTGTCAGCCCCATTGTTGATATGTGGCAAGACGCTCCTCGGGGCGCGTCTTGCTGGGGCTTCTCTCCTAGAGGCGTTCAGTCAGACCGAGTGCCGACATGTGGCAAGACGCTTCTCGGGACGCGTCTTGCTTGGGCTTCTCTCCTCGAGGCCCTCAGTCAGACTCATTGTTGACATGTGGCAAGACGCTCCTCGGGGCGCGTTTTGCTTGGGCCTCTCTCCTGGTGGCGCTCAGTCAGACCCAGTGGTGACATGTGGCAAGACGCTCCTCGGGGCGCATCTTGCTTGGGCCTCTCTCCTGGAGGCGCTCAGTCAGACCCAGTGGTGACATTTGACAAGACGCTCCTCGGGGCGCGTCTTGCTTGGGCTTCTCTCATGGAGGCCCTCAGTCAGACCCATTGTTGATATGTGGCAAGACGCTCCTCGGGGCGCGTCTTGCTTGGGCCTCTCTCCTGGAGGCGCTCAGTCAGACCCAGTGTTGACATGGTGCAAGACGCTCCTCGGGGCGCGTCTTGCTTGGGCTTCTCTCTTGGAGGCCCTCAGTCAGACCCATTGTTGACATGGTGCAAGACGCTCCCCGGGGCGCGTCTTGCTTGGGCTTCTCTCCTGGAGGCCCTCAGTCAGACCCATTGTTGACATGTGGCAAGACGCTCCTCGGGGCGCGTCTTGCTTGGGCCTCTCTCCTGGAGGCGCTCAGTCAGACCGAGTGCTGACATAAGGCAAGACGCTCCTCGGGGCGCGTCTTGCTGGGGCCTCTCTCCTGGAGGCGCTCAGTCAGAACCAGTGCTTACATGTGGCAAGACGCTCCTCGGGGCGCGTCTTGCTTGGGCCTCTCTCCTGGAGGCGCTCAGTCAGACCCAGTGGTGACATGTGGCAAGACGCTCCTCGGGGCGCGTCTTGCTTGGGCCTCTCTCCTGGAGACGCTCAGTCAGAACCAGTGTTGACACGTGACAAGACGCTCCTCGGGGCGCGTCTCGCTTGGGCTTCTCTCATGGAGGCCCTCAGTCAGACCCATTGTTGATATGTGGCAAGACGCTCCTCGGGGCGAGTCTTGCTTGGGCCTCTCTCCTGGAGGTGCTCAGTCAGACCCAGTGTTGACATGGTGCAAGACGCTCCTCGGGGCGCGTCTTGCTTGGGCTTCTCTCTTGGAGGCCCTCAGTCAGATCCAGTGCTTACATGTGGCAAGACGCTCCTCGGGGCGTGTCTTGCTGGGGCTTCTCTCCTGGAGGCGTTCAGTCAGACCGAGTGCTGACATGTGGCAAGACGCTCCTCGGGGCGCGTCTTGCTTGGGCTTCTCTCCTGGAGGCGTTCAGTCAGACCGAGTGCTGACATGTGGTAAGACGCTCCTCGAGGCGCGTCTTGCTGGGGCTTCTCTCCTGGAGGCGCTCAGTCAGACCCAGTGCTTACATGTGGCAAGACGCTCCTCGGGGCGCGTCTTGCTTGGGCCTCTCTCCTGGAGGCGCTCAGTCAGACCCAGTGCTGACATGTGGCAAGACGCTCCTCGGGGCGCGTCTTGCTTGGGCCTCTCTCCTGGAGACGCTCAGTCAGACCCAGTGTTGACACGTGGCAAGACGCTCCTCGGGGCGCGTCTTGCTTGGGCGTCTCTCCTGGAGGCGCTCAGTCAGACCCAGTGGTGACATGTGGCAAGACGCTCCTCGGGGCGCGTCTTGCTGGGGCTTCTCTCCTGGAGGCGTTCAGTCAGACCGAGTGCTGACATGTGGCAAGACGCTCCTCGGGACGCGTCTTGCTTGGGCTTCTCTCCTGGAGGCCCTCAGTCAGACTCATTGTTGACATGTGGCAAGACGCTCCTCGGGGCGCGTCTTGCTTGGGCCTCTCTCCTGGAGGCGCTCAGTCAGACCCAGTGGTGACATGTGGCAAGACGCTCCTCGGGGCGCGTCTTGCTTGGGCCTCTCTCCTGGAGGCGCTCAGTCAGACCCAGTGGTGACATGTGACAAGACGCTCCTCGGGGCGCGTCTTGCTTGGGCTTCTCTCATGGAGGCCCTCAGTCAGATCCATTGTTGATATGTGGCAAGACGCTCCTCGGGGCGCGTCTTGCTTGGGCCTCTCTCCTGGAGGAGCTCAGTCAGACCGAGTGCTGACATGTGGCAAGACGCTCCTCGGGGCGCGTCTTGCTGGGGCTTCTCTCCTGGAGGCGTTCAGTCAGACTGAGTGCTGACATGTGGCAAGACGCTCCTCGGGGCGCGTCTTGCTTGGGCTTCTCTCCTGGAGGCCCTCAGTCAGACTCATTGTTGACATGTGGCAAGATGCTCCTCGGGGCGCGTCTTGCTTGGGGCCTCTCTCCTGGAGGCGCACAGTCAGACAGAGTGCTGACTGGTGGCCAGACGCTCCTCGGGGCGCGTCTTGCTGGGGCCTCTCTCCTGGAGGCACTCAGTCAGACCGAGTGCTGACATGTGGCAAGTTACTCCTCGGGGCGCGTCTTGCTTGGGCTTCTCTCCTGGAGGTGCTCAGTCAGACCCAGTGTTGACATGGTGCAAGACGCTCCTCGGGGCGCGTCTTGCTTGGGCTTCTCTCTTGGAGGCCCTCAGTCAGATCCAGTGCTTACATGTGGCAAGACGCTCCTCGGGGCGTGTCTTGCTGGGGCTTCTCTCCTGGAGGCGTTCAGTCAGACCGAGTGCTGACATGTGGCAAGACGCTCCTCGGGGCGCGTCTTGCTTGGGCTTCTCTCCTGGAGGCGTTCAGTCAGACCGAGTGCTGACATGTGGTAAGACGCTCCTCGAGGCGCGTCTTGCTGGGGCTTCTCTCCTGGAGGCGCTCAGTCAGACCCAGTGCTTACATGTGGCAAGACGCTCCTCGGGGCGCGTCTTGCTTGGGCCTCTCTCCTGGAGGCGCTCAGTCAGACCCAGTGCTGACATGTGGCAAGACGCTCCTCGGGGCGCGTCTTGCTTGGGCCTCTCTCCTGGAGACGCTCAGTCAGACCCAGTGTTGACACGTGGCAAGACGCTCCTCGGGGCGCGTCTTGCTTGGGCCTCTCTCCTGGAGGCGCTCAGTCAGACCCAGTGGTGACATGTGGCAAGACGCTCCTCGGGGCGCGTCTTGCTGGGGCTTCTCTCCTGGAGGCGTTCAGTCAGACCGAGTGCTGACATGTGGCAAGACGCTCCTCGGGACGCGTCTTGCCTGGGCTTCTCTCCTGGAGGCCCTCAGTCAGACTCATTGTTGACATGTGGCAAGACGCTCCTCGGGGCGCGTCTTGCTTGGGCCTCTCTCCTGGAGGCGCTCAGTCAGACCCAGTGGTGACATGTGGCAAGACGCTCCTCGGGGCGCGTCTTGCTTGGGCCTCTCTCCTGGAGGCGCTCAGTCAGACCCAGTGGTGACATGTGACAAGACGCTCCTCGGGGCGCGTCTTGCTTGGGCTTCTCTCATGGAGGCCCTCAGTCAGATCCATTGTTGATATGTGGCAAGACGCTCCTCGGGGCGCGTCTTGCTTGGGCCTCTCTCCTGGAGGAGCTCAGTCAGACCGAGTGCTGACATGTGGCAAGACGCTCCTCGGGGCGCGTCTTGCTGGGGCTTCTCTCCTGGAGGCGTTCAGTCAGACCGAGTGCTGACATGTGGCAAGACGCTCCTCGGGGCGCGTCTTGCTTGGGCTTCTCTCCTGGAGGCCCTCAGTCAGACTCATTGTTGACATGTGGCAAGATGCTCCTCGGGGCGCGTCTTGCTTGGGGCCTCTCTCCTGGAGGCGCACAGTCAGACAGAGTGCTGACTGGTGGCCAGACGCTCCTCGGGGCGCGTCTTGCTGGGGCCTCTCTCCTGGAGGCACTCAGTCAGACCGAGTGCTGACATGTGGCAAGACGCTCCTCGGGGCGCGTCTTGCTTGGGCTTCTCTCCTGGAGGCCCTCAGTCAGACCCATTGTTTACATGTGGCAAGACGCTCCTCGGGGCGCATCTTGCTTGGGCCTCTCTCCTGGAGGCCCTCTGTCAGCCCCAGTGTTGACATGTGTCAAGACGCTCCTCGGGGCGAGTCTTGCTTGGGCCTCTCTCCTGGAGGTGCTCAGTCAGACCCAGTGTTGACATGGTGCAAAACGCTCCTCGGGGTGCGTCTTGCTTGGGCTTCTCTCCTGGAGGCCCTCAGTCAGACCCATTGTTGATATGTGGCAAGACGCTCCTCGGGGCGCATCTTGCTTGGGCCTATCTCCTGGAGGCGCTCAATCAGACCGAGTGCTGACATAAGGCAAGACGCTCCTCGGGGCGCGTCTTGCTGGGGCCTCTCTCCTGGAGGCGCTCAGTCAGACCCAGTGCTTACATGTGGCAAGACGATCCTCGGGGTGTGTCTTGCTGGGGCTTCTCTCCTGGAGGCGTTCAGTCAGACCGAGTGCTGACATGTGTCAAGGAGCTCCTCGGGGCGCGTCTTGCTTGGGCTTCTCTCCTGGAGGCGTTCAGTCAGACCGAGTGCTGACATGTGGTAAGACGCTCCTCGGGGCGCGTCTTGCTGGGGCTTCTCTCCTGGAGGCGCTCAGTCAGACCCAGTGCTTACATGTGGCAAGACGCTCCTCGGGGCGCGTCTTATTTGGGCCTCTCTCCTGGAGGTGCTCAGTCAGACCCAGTGGTGACATGTGGCAAGACGCTCCTCGGGGCGCGTCTTGCTTGGGCCTCTCTCCTGGAGACGCTCAGTCAGACCCAGTGTTGACACGTGGCAAGACGCTCCTCGGGGCGCGTCTTGCTTGGGGCCTCTCTCCTGGAGGCGCACAGTCAGACAGAGTGCTGACATGTGGCCAGACGCTCCTCGGGGCGCGTCTTGCTGGGGCTTCTCTCCTGGAGGCGCTCAGTCAGACCCAGTGTTGACATGTGACAAGACGCTTCTCGGGGCGCGTCTTGCTTGGGCTTCTCTCCTGGAGGCCCTCAGTCAGACTCATTGTTGACATGTGGCAAGACGCTCCTCAGGTTGCGTCTTGCTTGGGCCTCTCTCCTGGAGGCGCACAGACAGACAAAGTGCTGACATGTGGCAAGACGCTCCTCGGGGCGCGTCTTGCTTGGGCTTCTCTCCTGGAGGCCCTAAATTCAGACCCATTGTTGACATGTGGCAAGACGCTCCTCGGGGCGCGTCTTGCTTGGGCCTCTCTCCTGGAGGCGCTCAGTCAGACCGAGTGCTGACATGCAGCAAGACGCTACTCAGGGCGCGTCTTGCTTGGGCTTCTCTCCTTGAGGCCCTCAGTCAGACCCATTGTTGACATGTGGCAAGACGCTCCTCGGGGCGCATCTTGCTTGGGCCTCTCTCCTGGAGGCGCTCAGTCAGACCGAGTGCTGACATGTGGCAAGACACTCCTCGGGGCGCGTCTTGCTTGGGCTTCTCTCCTGGAGGCCCTCAGTCAGACTCATTGTTGACATGTGGCAAGACGCTCCTCGGGGCGCGTCTTGCTTGGGCCTCTCTCCTGGAGGCCCTCTGTCAGACCCAGTGTTGACATGTGGCAAGACTCTCTTCGGGGCGCGTCTTGCTTGGGCCTCTCTCCTGGAGGTGCTCAGTCAAACCCAGTGTTGACATGTGGCAAGACGCTCCTCGGGGCGCGTCTTGCTTGGGCTTCTCTCCTGGAGGCCCTCAGTCAGACCCATTGTTGACATGTGGCAAGACGCTCCTTGGGGTGCGTCTTGCTTGGGCCTCTCTCCTGGAGGCGCTCAGTCAGACCGAGTGCTGACATGTGGCAAGACGCTCCTCGGGGCGCGTCTTGCTTGGGCTTCTCTCCTGGAGGCCCTCAGTCAGACCCATTGTTTACATGTGGCAAGACGCTCCTCGGGGCGCATCTTGCTTGGACCTCTCTCCTGGAGGCGCTCAGTCAGACCGAGTGCTGACATGTGGCAAGACGCTCCTCGGGGCGCGTCTTGCTGGACCTTCTCTCCTGGAGGCACTCAGTCAGACCCAGTGTTGATATGTGACAAGACGCGCCCCGAGGAGTGTCTTGCTTGGGCCTCTCTCCTGGAGGCCCTCTGTCAGACCCATTGTTGACATGTGGCAAGACGCTCCTCGGGGCGCGTCTTGCTTGGGCCTATCTCCTGGAGGCGTTCAGTCAGACCGAGTGCTGACATAAGGCAAGACGCTCCTCGGGGCGCGTCTTGCTTGGGCCTCTCTCCTGGAGGCGCTCAGTCAGACCCAGTGGTGACATGTGGCAACACGCTCCTCGGGGCGCGTATTGCTTGGGCCTCTCTCCTGGAGGCCCTCTGTCAGACCCATTGTTGACATGTGGCAAGACGCTCCTCGGGGCGCGTCTTAATTGGGCCTCTCTCCTGGAGATCCTCAATCAGACCCAGTGTTGACACGTGGTAAGACGCTCCTCGGGGCGCGTCTTGCTTGGGCCTCTCTCCTGGAGGCGCTCAGTCAGACTGAGTAGTGACATGTGGCATGACGCTCCTCGGGGCGCGTCTTGCTTGGGCCTCTCTCCTGGAGGCGCTCAGTCAGACCCAGTGGTGACATGTGGCAAGACGCTCCTCGGGGCGCGTCTTGCTGGGGCTTCTCTCCTAGAGGCGTTCAGTCAGACCGAGTGCCGACATGTGGCAAGACGCTTCTCGGGACGCGTCTTGCTTGGGCTTCTCTCCTCGAGGCCCTCAGTCAGACTCATTGTTGACATGTGGCAAGACGCTCCTCGGGGCGCGTCTTGCTTGGGGCCTCTCTCCTGGAGGCGCACAGTCAGACAGAGTGCTGACATGTGGCCAGACGCTCCTCGGGGCGCGTCTTGCTGGGGCTTCTCTCCTGGAGGCGCTCAGTCAGACCCAGTGTTGACATGTGACAAGACGCTTCTCGGGGCGCGTCTTGCTTGGGCTTCTCTCCTGGAGGCCCTCAGTCAGACTCATTGTTGACATGTGGCAAGACGCTCCTCGGGTTGCGTCTTGCTTGGGCCTCTCTCCTGGAGGCGCACAGACAGACAGAGTGCTGACATGTGGCAAGACGCTCCTCGGGGCGCGTCTTGCTTGGGCTTCTCTCCTGGAGGCCCTAAATTCAGACCCATTGTTGACATGTGGCAAGACGCTCCTCGGGGCGCGTCTTGCTTGGGCCTCTCTCCTGGAGGCGCTCAGTCAGACCGAGTGCTGACATGCAGCAAGACGCTACTCAGGGCGCGTCTTGCTTGGGCTTCTCTCCTTGAGGCCCTCAGTCAGACCCATTGTTGACATGTGGCAAGACGCTCCTCGGGGCGCATCTTGCTTGGGCCTCTCTCCTGGAGGCGCTCAGTCAGACCGAGTGCTGACATGTGGAAAGACACTCCTCGGGGCGCGTCTTGCTTGGGCTTCTCTCCTGGAGGCCCTCAGTCAGACTCATTGTTGACATGTGACAAGACGCTCCTCGGGGCGCGTCTTGCTTGGGCCTCTCTCCTGGAGGCCCTCTGTCAGACCCAGTGTTGACATGTGGCAAGACGCTCCTCGGGGCGCGTCTTGCTTGGGCCTCTCTCCTGGAGGAGCTCAGTCAGACCCAGTGTTGACATGTGGCAAGACTCTCTTCGGGGCGCGTCTTGCTTGGGCCTCTCTCCTGGAGGTGCTCAGTCAAACCCAGTGTTGACATGTGGCAAGACGCTCCTCGGGGCGCGTCTTGCTTGGGCTTCTCTCCTGGAGGCCCTCAGTCAGACCCATTGTTGACATGTGGCAAGACGCTCCTTGGGGTGCGTCTTGCTTGGGCCTCTCTCCTGGAGGCGCTCAGTCAGACCGAGTGCTGACATGTGGCAAGACGCTCCTCGGGGCGCGTCTTGCTTGGGCTTCTCTCCTGGAGGCCCTCAGTCAGACCCATTGTTTACATGTGGCAAGACGCTCCTCGGGGCGCATCTTGCTGGACCTTCTCTCCTGGAGGCGCTCAGTCAGACCCAGTGTTGACATGTGACAAGACGCGCCCCGAGGAGTGTCTTGCTTGGGCCTCTCTCCTGGAGGCCCTCTGTCAGACCCATTGTTGACATGTGGCAAGACGCTCCTCGGGGCGCGTCTTGCTTGGGCCTCTCTCCTGGAGGCGTTCAGTCAGACCGAGTGCTGACATAAGGCAAGATGCTCCTCGGGGCGCGTCTTGCTGTGGCCTCTCTCCTGGAGGCGCTCAATCAGACCCAGTGGTGACACGTGGCAAGACGCTCCTCGGGGCGCGTCTTGCTTGGGCCTCTCTCCTGGAGGCGCTCAGTCAGACCCAGTGGTGACATGTGGCAACACGCTCCTCGGGGCGCGTATTGCTTGGGCCTCTCTCCTGGAGGCCCTCTGTCAGACCCATTGTTGACATGTGGCAAGACGCTCCTCGGGGCGCGTCTTGCTTGGGCCTCTCTCCTGGAGGCCCTCAATCAGACCCAGTGTTGACACGTGGTAAGACGCTCCTCGGGGCGCGTCTTGCTTGGGCCTCTCTCCTGGAGGCGCTCAGTCAGACTGAGTAGTGACATGTGGCATGACGCTCCTCGGGGCGCGTCTTGCTTGGGCCTCTCTCCTGGAGGCGCTCAGTCAGACCCAGTGGTGACATGTGGCAAGACACTCCTCGGGGAGCGTCTTGCTTGGGCCTCTCTCCTGGAGGCCCTCTGTCAGCCCCATTGTTGATATGTGGCAAGACGCTCCTCGGGGCGCGTCTTGCTGGGGCTTCTCTCCTAGAGGCGTTCAGTCAGACCGAGTGCCGACATGTGGCAAGACGCTTCTCGGGACGCGTCTTGCTTGGGCTTCTCTCCTCGAGGCCCTCAGTCAGACTCATTGTTGACATGTGGCAAGACGCTCCTCGGGGCGCGTTTTGCTTGGGCCTCTCTCCTGGTGGCGCTCAGTCAGACCCAGTGGTGACATGTGGCAAGACGCTCCTCGGGGCGCATCTTGCTTGGGCCTCTCTCCTGGAGGCGCTCAGTCAGACCCAGTGGTGACATGTGACAAGACGCTCCTCGGGGCGCGTCTTGCTTGGGCTTCTCTCATGGAGGCCCTCAGTCAGACCCATTGTTGATATGTGGCAAGACGCTCCTCGGGGCGCGTCTTGCTTGGGCCTCTCTCCTGGAGGCGCTCAGTCAGACCCAGTGTTGACATGGTGCAAGACGCTCCTCGGGGCGCGTCTTGCTTGGGCTTCTCTCTTGGAGGCCCTCAGTCAGACCCATTGTTGACATGGTGCAAGACGCTCCCCGGGGCGCGTCTTGCTTGGGCTTCTCTCCTGGAGGCCCTCAGTCAGACCCATTGTTGACATGTGGCAAGACGCTCCTCGGGGCGCGTCTTGCTTGGGCCTCTCTCCTGGAGGCGCTCAGTCAGACCGAGTGCTGACATAAGGCAAGACGCTCCTCGGGGCGCGTCTTGCTGGGGCCTCTCTCCTGGAGGCGCTCAGTCAGAACCAGTGCTTACATGTGGCAAGACGCTCCTCGGGGCGCGTCTTGCTTGGGCCTCTCTCCTGGAGGCGCTCAGTCAGACCCAGTGGTGACATGTGGCAAGACGCTCCTCGGGGCGCGTCTTGCTTGGGCCTCTCTCCTGGAGACGCTCAGTCAGAACCAGTGTTGACACGTGACAAGACGCTTCTCGGGGCGCGTCTCGCTTGGGCTTCTCTCATGGAGGCCCTCAGTCAGACCCATTGTTGATATGTGGCAAGACGCTCCTCGGGACGAGTCTTGCTTGGGCCTCTCTCCTGGAGGTGCTCAGTCAGACCCAGTGTTGACATGGTGCAAGACGCTCCTCGGGGCGCGTCTTGCTTGGGCTTCTCTCTTGGAGGCCCTCAGTCAGATCCAGTGCTTACATGTGGCAAGACGCTCCTCGGGGCGTGTCTTGCTGGGGCTTCTCTCCTGGAGGCGTTCAGTCAGACCGAGTGCTGACATGTGGCAAGACACTCCTCGGGGCGCGTCTTGCTTGGGATTCTCTCCTGGAGGCGTTCAGTCAGACCGAGTGCTGACATGTGGTAAGACGCTACTCGAGGCGCGTCTTGCTGGGGCTTCTCTCCTGGAGGCGCTCAGTCAGACCCAGTGCTTACATGTGGCAAGACGCTCCTCGGGGCGCGTCTTGCTTGGGCCTCTCTCCTGGAGGCGCTCAGTCAGACCCAGTGCTGACATGTGGCAAGACGCTCCTCGGGGCGCTTCTTGCTTGGGCCTCTCTCCTGGAGACGCTCAGTCAGACCCAGTGTTGACACGTGGCAAGACGCTCCTCGGGGCGCGTCTTGCTTGGGCGTCTCTCCTGGAGGCGCTCAGTCAGACCCAGTGGTGACATGTGGCAAGACGCTCCTCGGGGCGCGTCTTGCTGGGGCTTCTCTCCTGGAGGCGTTCAGTCAGACCGAGTGCTGACATGTGGCAAGACGCTCCTCGGGACGCGTCTTGCTTGGGCTTCTCTCCTGGAGGCCCTCAGTCAGACTCATTGTTGACATGTGGCAAGACGCTCCTCGGGGCGCGTCTTGCTTGGGCCTCTCTCCTGGAGGCGCTCAGTCAGACCCAGTGGTGACATGTGGCAAGACGCTCCTCGGGGCGCGTCTTGCTTGGGCCTCTCTCCTGGAGGCGCTCAGTCAGACCCAGTGGTGACATGTGACAAGACGCTCCTCGGGGCGCGTCTTGCTTGGGCTTCTCTCATGGAGGCCCTCAGTCAGATCCATTGTTGATATGTGGCAAGACGCTCCTCGGGGCGCGTCTTGCTTGGGCCTCTCTCCTGGAGGAGCTCAGTCAGACCGAGTGCTGACATGTGGCAAGACGCTCCTCGGGGCGCGTCTTGCTGGGGCTTCTCTCCTGGAGGCGTTCAGTCAGACCGAGTGCTGACATGTGGCAAGACGCTCCTCGGGGCGCGTCTTGCTTGGGCTTCTCTCCTGGAGGCCCTCAGTCAGACTCATTGTTGACATGTGGCAAGATGCTCCTCGGGGCGCGTCTTGCTTGGGGCCTCTCTCCTGGAGGAGCACAGTCAGACAGAGTGCTGACTGGTGGCCAGACGCTCCTCGGGGCGCGTCTTGCTGGGGCCTCTCTCCTGGAGGCACTCAGTCAGACCGAGTGCTGACATGTTGCAAGTTACTCCTCGGGGCGCGTCTTGCTTGGGCTTCTCTCCTGGAGGTGCTCAGTCAGACCCAGTGTTGACATGGTGCAAGACGCTCCTCGGGGCGCGTCTTGCTTGGGCTTCTCTCTTGGAGGCCCTCAGTCAGATCCAGTGCTTACATGTGGCAAGACGCTCCTCGGGGCGTGTCTTGCTGGGGCTTCTCTCCTGGAGGCGTTCAGTCAGACCGAGTGCTGACATGTGGCAAGACGCTCCTCGGGGCGCGTCTTGCTTGGGCTTCTCTCCTGGAGGCGTTCAGTCAGACCGAGTGCTGACATGTGGTAAGACGCTCCTCGAGGCGCGTCTTGCTGGGGCTTCTCTCCTGGAGGCGCTCAGTCAGACCCAGTGCTTACATGTGGCAAGACGCTCCTCGGGGCGCGTCTTGCTTGGGCCTCTCTCCTGGAGGCGCTCAGTCAGACCCAGTGCTGACATGTGGCAAGACGCTCCTCGGGGCGCGTCTTGCTTGGGCCTCTCTCCTGGAGACGCTCAGTCAGACCCAGTGTTGACACGTGGCAAGACGCTCCTCGGGGTGCGTCTTGCTTGGGCCTCTCTCCTGGAGGCGCTCAGTCAGACCCAGTGGTGACATGTGGCAAGACGCTCCTCGGGGCGCGTCTTGCTGGGGCTTCTCTCCTGGAGGCGTTCAGTCAGACCGAGTGCTGACATGTGGCAAGACGCTCCTCGGGACGCGTCTTGCCTGGGCTTCTCTCCTGGAGGCCCTCAGTCAGACTCATTGTTGACATGTGGCAAGACGCTCCTCGGGGCGCGTCTTGCTTGGGCCTCTCTCCTGGAGGCGCTCAGTCAGACCCAGTGGTGACATGTGGCAAGACGCTCCTCGGGGCGCGTCTTGCTTGGGCCTCTCTCCTGGAGGCGCTCAGTCAGACCCAGTGGTGACATGTGACAAGACGCTCCTCGGGGCGCGTCTTGCTTGGGCTTCTCTCATGGAGGCCCTCAGTCAGATCCATTGTTGATATGTGGCAAGACGCTCCTCGGGGCGCGTCTTGCTTGGGCCTCTCTCCTGGAGGAGCTCAGTCAGACCGAGTGCTGACATGTGGCAAGACGCTCCTCGGGGCGCGTCTTGCTGGGGCTTCTCTCCTGGAGGCGTTCAGTCAGACCGAGTGCTGACATGTGGCAAGACGCTCCTCGGGGCGCGTCTTGCTTGGGCTTCTCTTCTGGAGGCCCTCAGTCAGACTCATTGTTGACATGTGGCAAGATGCTCCTCGGGGCGCGTCTTGCTTGGGGCCTCTCTCCTGGAGGCGCACAGTCAGACAGAGTGCTGACTGGTGGCCAGACGCTCCTCGGGGCGCGTCTTGCTGGGGCCTCTCTCCTGGAGGCACTCAGTCAGACCGAGTGCTGACATGTGGCAAGACGCTCCTCGGGGCGCGTCTTGCTTGGGCTTCTCTCCTGGAGGCCCTCAGTCAGACCCATTGTTTACATGTGGCAAGACGCTCCTCGGGGCGCATCTTGCTTGGGCCTCTCTCCTGGAGGCCCTCTGTCAGCCCCAGTGTTGACATGTGTCAAGACGCTCCTCGGGGCGAGTCTTGCTTGGGCCTCTCTCCTGGAGACGCTCAGTCAGACCCAGTGTTGACACGTGGCAAGACGCTCCTCGGGGCGCGTCTTGCTGGGGCTTCTCTCCTGGAGGCGTTCAGTCAGACCGAGTGCTGACATGTGGCAAGACGCTCCTCGGGACGCGTCTTGCTTGGGCTTCTCTCCTGGAGGCCCTCAGTCAGACTCATTGTTGACATGTGGCAAGACGCTCCTCGGGGCGCGTCTTGCTTGGGCCTCTCTCCTGGAGGCGCTCAGTCAGACCCAGTGGTGACATGTGGCAAGACGCTCCTCGGGGCGCGTCTTGCTTGGGCCTCTCTCCTGGAGGCGCTCAGTCAGACCCAGTGGTGACATGTGACAAGACGCTCCTCGGGGCGCGTCTTGCTTGGGCTTCTCTCATGGAGGCCCTCAGTCAGATCCATTGTTGATATGTGGCAAGACGCTCCTCGGGGCGCGTCTTGCTTGGGCCTCTCTCCTGGAGGAGCTCAGTCAGACCGAGTGCTGACATGTGGCAAGACGCTCCTCGGGGCGCGTCTTGCTGGGGCTTCTCTCCTGGAGGCGTTCAGTCAGACCGAGTGCTGACATGTGGCAAGACGCTCCTCGGGGCGCGTCTTGCTTGGGCTTCTCTCCTGGAGGCCCTCAGTCAGACTCATTGTTGACATGTGGCAAGATGCTCCTCGGGGCGCGTCTTGCTTGGGGCCTCTCTCCTGGAGGCGCACAGTCAGACAGAGTGCTGACTGGTGGCCAGACGCTCCTCGGGGCGCGTCTTGCTGGGGCCTCTCTCCTGGAGGCGCTCAGTCAGACCGAGTGCTGACATGTGGCAAGTTACTCCTCGGGGCGCGTCTTGCTTGGGCTTCTCTCCTGGAGGTGCTCAGTCAGACCCAGTGTTGACATGGTGCAAGACGCTCCTCGGGGCGCGTCTTGCTTGGGCTTCTCTCTTGGAGGCCCTCAGTCAGATCCAGTGCTTACATGTGGCAAGATGCTCCTCGGGGCGTGTCTTGCTGGGGCTTCTCTCCTGGAGGCGTTCAGTCAGACAGAGTGCTGACATGTGGCAAGACGCTCCTCGGGGCGCGTCTTGCTTGGGCTTCTCTCCTGGAGGCGTTCAGTCAGACCGAGTGCTGACATGTGGTAAGACGCTCCTCGAGGCGCGTCTTGCTGGGGCTTCTCTCCTGGAGGCGCTCAGTCAGACCCAGTGCTTACATGTGGCAAGACGCTCCTCGGGGCGCGTCTTGCTTGGGCCTCTCTCCTGGAGGCGCTCAGTCAGACCCAGTGCTGACATGTGGCAAGACGCTCCTCGGGGCGCGTCTTGCTTGGGCCTCTCTCCTGGAGACGCTCAGTCAGACCCAGTGTTGACACGTGGCAAGACGCTCCTCGGGGCGCGTCTTGCTTGGGCCTCTCTCCTGGAGGCGCTCAGTCAGACCCAGTGGTGACATGTGGCAAGACGCTCCTCGGGGCGCGTCTTGCTGGGGCTTCTCTCCTGGAGGCGTTCAGTCAGACCGAGTGCTGACATGTGGCAAGACGCTCCTCGGGACGCGTCTTGCCTGGGCTTCTCTCCTGGAGGCCCTCAGTCAGACTCATTGTTGACATGTGGCAAGACGCTCCTCGGGGCGCGTCTTGCTTGGGCCTCTCTCCTGGAGGCGCTCAGTCAGACCCAGTGGTGACATGTGGCAAGACGCTCCTCGGGGCGCGTCTTGCTTGGGCCTCTCTCCTGGAGGCGCTCAGTCAGACCCAGTGGTGACATGTGACAAGACGCTCCTCGGGGCGCGTCTTGCTTGGGCTTCTCTCATGGAGGCCCTCAGTCAGATCCATTGTTGATATGTGGCAAGACGCTCCTCGGGGCGCGTCTTGCTTGGGCCTCTCTCCTGGAGGAGCTCAGTCAGACCGAGTGCTGACATGTGGCAAGACGCTCCTCGGGGCGCGTCTTGCAGGGGCTTCTCTCCTGGAGGCGTTCAGTCAGACCGAGTGCTGACATGTGGCAAGACGCTCCTCGCGGCGCGTCTTGCTTGGGCTTCTCTCCTGGAGGCCCTCAGTCAGACTCATTGTTGACATGTGGCAAGATGCTCCTCGGGGCGCGTCTTGCTTGGGGCCTCTCTCCTGGAGGCGCACAGTCAGACAGAGTGCTGACTGGTGGCCAGACGCTCCTCGGGGCGCGTCTTGCTGGGGCCTCTCTCCTGGAGGCACTCAGTCAGACCGAGTGCTGAAATGTGGCAAGACGCTCCTCGGGGCGCGTCTTGCTTGGGCTTCTCTCCTGGAGGCCCTCAGTCAGACCCATTGTTTACATGTGGCAAGACGCTCCTCGGGGCGCATCTTGCTTGGGCCTCTCTCCTGGAGGCCCTCTGTCAGCCCCAGTGTTGACATGTGTCAAGACGCTCCTCGGGGCGAGTCTTGCTTGGGCCTCTCTCCTGGAGGTGCTCAGTCAGACCCAGTGTTGACATGGTGCAAAACGCTCCTCGGGGTGCGTCTTGCTTGGGCTTCTCTCCTGGAGGCCCTCAGTCAGACCCATTGTTGATATGTGGCAAGACGCTCCTCGGGGCGCATCTTGCTTGGGCCTATCTCCTGGAGGCGCTCAATCAGACCGAGTGCTGACATAAGGCAAGACGCTCCTCGGGGCGCGTCTTGCTGGGGCCTCTCTCCTGGAGGCGATCAGTCAGACCCAGTGCTTACATGTGGCAAGACGATCCTCGGGGTGTGTCTTGCTGGGGCTTCTCTCCTGGAGGCGTTCAGTCAGACCGAGTGCTGACATGTGTCAAGGAGCTCCTCGGGGCGCGTCTTGCTTGGGCTTCTCTCCTGGAGGCGTTCAGTCAGACCGAGTGCTGACATGTGGTAAGACGCTCCTCGGGGCGCGTCTTGCTGGGGCTTCTCTCCTGGAGGCGCTCAGTCAGACCCAGTGCTTACATGTGGCAAGACGCTCCTCGGGGCGCGTCTTATTTGGGCCTCTCTCCTGGAGGCGCTCAGTCAGACCCAGTGGTGACATGTGGCAAGACGCTCCTCGGGGCGCGTCTTGCTTGGGCCTCTCTCCTGGAGACGCTCAGTCAGACCCAGTGTTGACACGTGGCAAGACGCTCCTCGGGGCGCGTCTTGCTTGGGGCCTCTCTCCTGGAGGCGCACAGTCAGACAGAGTGCTGACATGTGGCCAGACGCTCCTCGGGGCGCGTCTTGCTGGGGCTTCTCTCCTGGAGGCGCTCAGTCAGACCCAGTGTTGACATGTGACAAGACGCTTCTCGGGGCGCGTCTTGCTTGGGCTTCTCTCCTGGAGGCCCTCAGTCAGACTCATTGTTGACATGTGGCAAGACGCTCCTCGGGTTGCGTCTTGCTTGGGCCTCTCTCCTGGAGGCGCACAGACAGACAAAGTGCTGACATGTGGCAAGACGCTCCTCGGGGCGCGTCTTGCTTGGGCTTCTCTCCTGGAGGCCCTAAATTCAGACCCATTGTTGACATGTGGCAAGACGCTCCTCGGGGCGCGTCTTGCTTGGGCCTCTCTCCTGGAGGCGCTCAGTCAGACCGAGTGCTGACATGCAGCAAGACGCTACTCAGGGCGCGTCTTGCTTGGGCTTCTCTCCTTGAGGCCCTCAGTCAGACCCATTGTTGACATGTGGCAAGACGCTCCTCGGGGCGCATCTTGCTTGGGCCTCTCTCCTGGAGGCGCTCAGTCAGACCGAGTGCTGACATGTGGCAAGACACTCCTCGGGGCGCGTCTTGCTTGGGCTTCTCTCCTGGAGGCCCTCAGTCAGACTCATTGTTGACATGTGGCAAGACGCTCCTCGGGGCGCGTCTTGCTTGGGCCTCTCTCCTGGAGGCCCTCTGTCAGACCCAGTGTTGACATGTGGCAAGACGCTCCTCGGGGCGCGTCTTGCTTGGGCCTCTCTCCTGGAGGTGCTCAGTCAGACCCAGTGTTGACATGTGGCAAGACTCTCTTCGGGGCGCGTCTTGCTTGGGCCTCTCTCCTGGAGGTGCTCAGTCAAACCCAGTGTTGACATGTGGCAAGACGCTCCTCGGGGCGCGTCTTGCTTGGGCTTCTCTCCTGGAGGCCCTCAGTCAGACCCATTGTTGACATGTGGCAAGACGCTCCTTGGGGTGCGTCTTGCTTGGGCCTCTCTCCTGGAGGCGCTCAGTCAGACCGAGTGCTGACATGTGGCAAGACGCTCCTCGGGGCGCGTCTTGCTTGGGCTTCTCTCCTGGAGGCCCTCAGTCAGACCCATTGTTTACATGTGGCAAGACGCTCCTCGGGGCGCATCTTGCTTGGGCCTCTCTCCTGGAGGCGCTCAGTCAGACCGAGTGCTGACATGTGGCAAGACGCTCCTCGGGGCGCGTCTTGCTGGACCTTCTCTCCTGGAGGCACTCAGTCAGACCCAGTGTTGATATGTGACAAGACGCGCCCCGAGGAGTGTCTTGCTTGGGCCTCTCTCCTGGAGGCCCTCTGTCAGACCCATTGTTGACATGTGGCAAGACGCTCCTCGGGGCGCGTCTTGCTTGGGCCTATCTCCTGGAGGCGTTCAGTCAGACCGAGTGCTGACATAAGGCAAGATGCTCCTCGGGGCGTGTCTTGCTGTTGCCTCTCTCCTGGAGGCGCTCAATCAGACCCAGTGGTGACACGTGGCAAGACGCTCCTCGGGGCGCGTCTTGCTTGGGCCTCTCTCCTGGAGGCGCTCAGTCAGACCCAGTGGTGACATGTGGCAACACGCTCCTCGGGGCGCGTATTGCTTGGGCCTCTCTCCTGGAGGCCCTCTGTCTGACCCATTGTTGACATGTGGCAAGACGCTCCTCGGGGCGCGTCTTAATTGGGCCTCTCTCCTGGAGATCCTCAATCAGACCCAGTGTTGACACGTGGTAAGACGCTCCTCGGGGCGCGTCTTGCTTGGGCCTCTCTCCTGGAGGCGCTCAGTCAGACTGAGTAGTGACATGTGGCATGACGCTCCTCGGGGCGCGTCTTGCTTGGGCCTCTCTCCTGGAGGCGCTCAGTCAGACCCAGTGGTGACATGTGGCAAGACGCTCCTCGGGGCGCGTCTTGCTGGGGCTTCTCTCCTAGAGGCGTTCAGTCAGACCGAGTGCCGACATGTGGCAAGACGCTTCTCGGGACGCGTCTTGCTTGGGCTTCTCTCCTCGAGGCCCTCAGTCAGACTCATTGTTGACATGTGGCAAGACGCTCCTCGGGGCGCGTCTTGCTTGGGGCCTCTCTCCTGGAGGCGCACAGTCAGACAGAGTGCTGACATGTGGCCAGACGCTCCTCGGGGCGCGTCTTGCTGGGGCTTCTCTCCTGGAGGCGCTCAGTCAGACCCAGTGTTGACATGTGACAAGACGCTTCTCGGGGCGCGTCTTGCTTGGGCTTCTCTCCTGGAGGCCCTCAGTCAGACTCATTGTTGACATGTGGCAAGACGCTCCTCGGGTTGCGTCTTGCTTGGGCCTCTCTCCTGGAGGCGCACAGACAGACAGAGTGCTGACATGTGGCAAGACGCTCCTCGGGGCGCGTCTTGCTTGGGCTTCTCTCCTGGAGGCCCTAAATTCAGACCCATTGTTGACATGTGGCAAGACGCTCCTCGGGGCGCGTCTTGCTTGGGCCTCTCTCCTGGAGGCGCTCAGTCAGACTGAGTGCTGACATGCAGCAAGACGCTACTCAGGGCGCGTCTTGCTTGGGCTTCTCTCCTTGAGGCCCTCAGTCAGACCCATTGTTGACATGTGGCAAGACGCTCCTCGGGGCGCATCTTGCTTGGGCCTCTCTCCTGGAGGCGCTCAGTCAGACCGAGTGCTGACATGTGGCAAGACACTCCTCGGGGCGCGTCTTGCTTGGGCTTCTCTCCTGGAGGCCCTCAGTCAGACTCATTGTTGACATGTGACAAGACGCTCCTCGGGGCGCGTCTTGCTTGGGCCTCTCTCCTGGAGGCCCTCTGTCAGACCCAGTGTTGACATGTGGCAAGACGCTCCTCGGGGCGCGTCTTGCTTGGGCCTCTCTCCTGGAGGAGCTCAGTCAGACCCAGTGTTGACATGTGGCAAGACTCTCTTCGGGGCGCGTCTTGCTTGGGCCTCTCTCCTGGAGGTGCTCAGTCAAACCCAGTGTTGACATGTGGCAAGACGCTCCTCGGGGCGCGTCTTGCTTGGGCTTCTCTCCTGGAGGCCCTCAGTCAGACCCATTGTTGACATGTGGCAAGACGCTCCTTGGGGTGCGTCTTGCTTGGGCCTCTCTCCTGGAGGCGCTCAGTCAGACCGAGTGCTGACATGTGGCAAGACGCTCCTCGGGGCGCGTCTTGCTTGGGCTTCTCTCCTGGAGGCCCTCAGTCAGACCCATTGTTTACATGTGGCAAGACGCTCCTCGGGGCGCATCTTGCTTGGGCCTCTCTCCTGGAGGCGCTCAGTCAGACCGAGTGCTGACATGTGGCAAGACGCTCCTCGGGGCGCGTCTTGCTGGACCTTCTCTCCTGGAGGCGCTCAGTCAGACCCAGTGTTGATATGTGACAAGACGCGCCCCGAGGAGTGTCTTGCTTGGGCCTCTCTCCTGGAGGCCCTCTGTCAGACCCATTGTTGACATGTGGCAAGACGCTCCTCGGGGCGCGTCTTGCTTGGGCCTATCTCCTGGAGGCGTTCAGTCAGACCGAGTGCTGACATAAGGCAAGATGCTCCTCGGGGCGTGTCTTGCTGTGGCCTCTCTCCTGGAGGCGCTCAATCAGACCCAGTGGTGACACGTGGCAAGACGCTCCTCGGGGCGCGTCTTGCTTGGGCCTCTCTCCTGGAGGCGCTCAGTCAGACCCAGTGGTGACATGTGGCAACACGCTCCTCGGGGCGCGTATTGCTTGGGCCTCTCTCCTGGAGGCCCTCTGTCAGACCCATTGTTGACATGTGGCAAGACGCTCCTCGGGGCGCGTCTTAATTGGGCCTCTCTCCTGGAGATCCTCAATCAGACCCAGTGTTGACACGTGGTAAGACGCTCCTCGGGGCGCGTCTTGCTTGGGCCTCTCTCCTGGAGGCGCTCAGTCAGACTGAGTAGTGACATGTGGCATGACGCTCCTCGGGGCGCGTCTTGCTTGGGCCTCTCTCCTGGAGGCGCTCAGTCAGACCCAGTGGTGACATGTGGCAAGACGCTCCTCGGGGCGCGTCTTGCTGGGGCTTCTCTCCTAGAGGCATTCAGTCAGACCGAGTGCCGACATGTGGCAAGATGCTTCTCGGGACGCGTCTTGCTTGGGCTTCTCTCCTCGAGGCCCTCAGTCAGACTCATTGTTGACATGTGGCAAGACGCTCCTCGGGGCGCGTTTTGCTTGGGCCTCTCTCCTGGTGGCGCTCAGTCAGACCCAGTGGTGACATGTGGCAAGACGCTCCTCGGGGCGCATCTTGCTTGGGCCTCTCTCCTGGAGGCGCTCAGTCAGACCCAGTGGTGACATGTGACAAGACGCTCCTCGGGGCGCGTCTTGCTTGGGCTTCTCTCATGGAGGCCCTCAGTCAGACCCATTGTTGATATGTGGCAAGACGCTCCTCGGGGCGCGTCTTGCTTGGGCCTCTCTCCTGGAGGCGCTCAGTCAGACCGAGTGCTGACATGTGGCAAGACGCTCCTCGGGGCGCGTCTTGCTTGGGCTTCACTCATGGAGGCCCTCAGTCAGACCCATTGTTGATATGTGGCAAGACGCTCCTCTGGGCGAGTCTTGCTTGGGCCTCTCTCCTGGAGGTGCTCAGTCAGACCCAGTGTTGACATGGTGCAAGACGCTCCTCGGGGCGCGTCTTGCTTGGGCTTCTCTCTTGGAGGCCCTCAGTCAGACCCATTGTTGACATGTGGCAAGACGCTCCCCGGGGCGCGTCTTGCTTGGGCTTCTCTCCTGGAGGCCCTCAGTCAGACCCATTGTTGACATGTGGCAAGACGCTCCTCGGGGCGCGTCTTGCTTGGGCCTCTCTCCTGGAGGCGCTCAGTCAGACCGAGTGCTGACATAAGGCAAGACGCTCCTCGGGGCGCGTCTTGCTGGGGCCTCTCTCCTGGAGGCGCTCAGTCAGAACCAGTGCTTACATGTGGCAAGACGCTCCTCGGGGCGCGTCTTGCTTGGGCCTCTCTCCTGGAGGCGCTCAGTCAGACCCAGTGGTGACATGTGGCAAGACGCTCCTCGGGGCGCGTCTTGCTTGGGCCTCTCTCCTGGAGACGCTCAGTCAGAACCAGTGTTGACACGTGACAAGACGCTCCTCGGGGCGCGTCTTGCTTGGGCTTCTCTCATGGAGGCCCTCAGTCAGACCCATTGTTGATATGTGGCAAGACGCTCCTCGGGGCGAGTCTTGCTTGGGCCTCTCTCCTGGAGGTGCTCAGTCAGACCCAGTGTTGACATGGTGCAAGACGCTCCTCGGGGCGCGTCTTGCTTGGGCTTCTCTCTTGGAGGCCCTCAGTCAGACCCATTGTTGACATGTGGCAAGACGCTCCTCGGGGCGCGTCTTGCTTGGGCTTCTCTCCTGGAGGCCCTCAGTCAGACCCATTGTTGACATGTGGCAAGACGCTCCTCGGGGCGCGTCTTGCTTGGGCCTCTCTCCTGGAGGCGCTCAGTCAGACCGAGTGCTGACATAAAGCAAGACGCTCCTCGGGGCGCGTCTTGCTGGGGCCTCTCTCCTGGAGGCGCTCAGTCAGACCCAGTGCTTACATGTGGCAAGACGCTCCTCGGGGCGCGTCTTGCTTGGGCCTCTCTCCTGGAGGCGCTCAGTCAGACCCAGTGGTGACATGTGGCAAGACGCTCCTCGGGGCGCGTCTTGCTTGGGCTTCTCTCCTGGAGGCCCTCAGTCAGACCCATTGTTGACATGTGGCAAGACGCTCCTCGGGGCGCATCTTGCTTGGGCCTCTCTCCTGGAGGCCCTCTGTCAGCCCCAGTGTTGACATGTGTCAAGACGCTCCTCGGGGTGCGTCTTGCTTGGGCCTCTCTCCTGGAGTCGCTCAGTCAGACCGAGTGCTGACATGTGGCAAGACGCTCCTCGGGGCGCGTCTTGCTTGGGCTTCTCTCCTGGAGGCCCTCAGTCAGACTCATTGTTGACATGTGGCAAGTCGCTCCTCGGGGCGCGTTTTGCTTGGGCCTCTCTCCTGGTGGCGCTCAGTCAGACCCAGTGGTGACATGTTGCAAGACGCTCCTCGGGGCGCATCTTGCTTGGGCCTCTCTCCTGGAGGCGCTCAGTCAGACCCAGTGGTGACATGTGACAAGACGCTCCTCGGGGCGCGTCTTGCTTGGGCTTCTCTCATGGAGGCCCTCAGTCAGACCCATTGTTGATATGTGGCAAGACGCTCATCGGGGCGCGTCTTGCTTGGGCCTCTCTCCTGGTGGCGCTCAGTCAGACCGAGTGCTGACATGTGGCAAGACGCTCCTCGGGGCGCCTCTTGCTTGGGCTTCTCTCATGGAGGCCCTCAGTCAGAGCAATTGTTGATATGTGGCAAGACGCTCCTCGGGGCGAGTCTTGCTTGGGCCTCTCTCCTGGAGGTGCTCAGTCAGACCCAGTGTTGACATGGTGCAAGACGCTCCTCGGGGCGCATATTGCTTGGGCTTCTCTCTTGGAGGCCCTCAGTCAGACCCATTGTTGACATGTGGCAAGACGCTCCCCGGGGCGCGTCTTGCTTGGGCTTCTCTCCTGGAGGCCCTCAGTCAGACCCATTGTTGACATGTGGCAAGACGCTCCTCGGGGCGCGTCTTGCTTGGGCCTTTCTCCTGGAGGCGCTCAGTCAGACCGAGTGTTGACATAAGGCAAGACGCTCCTCGGGGCGCGTCTTGCTGGGGCCTCTCTCCTGGAGGCGCTCAGTCAGAACCAGTGCTTACATGTGGCAAGACGCTCCTCGGGGCGCGTCTTGCTTGGGCCTCTCTCCTGGAGGCGCTCAGTCAGACCCAGTGGTGACATGTGGCAAGACGCTCCTCGGGGCGCGTCTTGCTTGGGCCTCTCTCCTGGAGACGCTCAGTCAGAACCAGTGTTGACACGTGACAAGACGCTCCTCGGGGCGCGTCTTGCTTGGGCTTCTCTCATGGAGGCCCTCAGTCAGACCCATTGTTGATATGTGGCAAGACGCTCCTCGGGGCGAGTCTTGCTTGGGCCTCTCTCCTGGAGGTGCTCAGTCAGACCCAGTGTTGACATGGTGCAAGACGCTCCTCGGGGCGCGTCTTGCTTGGGCTTCTCTCTTGGAGGCCCTCAGTCAGATCCAGTGCTTACATGTGGCAAGACGCTCCTCGGGGCGTGTCTTGCTGGGGCTTCTCTCCTGGAGGCGTTCAGTCAGACCGAGTGCTGACATGTGGCAAGACGCTCCTCGGGGCGCGTCTTGCTTGGGCTTCTCTCCTGGAGGCGTTCAGTCAGACCGAGTGCTGACATGTGGTAAGACGCTCCTCGGGGCGCGTCTTGCTTGGGCCTCTCTCCTGGAGACGCTCAGTCAGACCCAGTGTTGACACGTGGCAAGACGCTCCTCGGGGCGCGTCTTGCTTGGGCCTCTCTCCTGGAGGCGCTCAGTCAGACCCAGTGGTGACATGTGGCAAGACGCTCCTCGGGGCGCGTCTTGCTTGGGCTTCTCTCCTGGAGGCGCTCAGTCAGACCGAGTGCTGACATGTGGCAAGACGCTCCTCGGGGCGCGTCCTGCTTGGGCTTCTCTCCTGGAGGCCCTCAGTCAGACCCATTGTTTACATGTGGCAAGACGCTCCTTTGGGCGCATCTTGCTTGGGCTTCTCTCCTGGAGGCCCTTAGTCAGACCCATTGTTGACATGTGGCAAGACGCTCCTCGGGGCGCGTCTTGCTGGGGCTTCTCTCCTGGAGGCGTTCAGTCAGACCGAGTGCTGACATGTGGCAAGACGCTCCTCGGGACGCGTCTTGCTTGGGCTTCTCTCCTGGAGGCCCTCAGTCAGACTCATTGTTGACATGTGGCAAGACGCTCCTCGGGCCGCGTCTTGCTTGGGCCTCTCTCCTGGAGGCGCTCAGTCAGACCCAGTGGTGACATGTGGCAAGACGCTCCTCGGGGCGCGTCTTGCTTGGGCCTCTCTCCTGGAGGCGCTCAGTCAGACCCAGTGGTGACATGTGACAAGACGCTCCTCGGGGCGCGTCTTGCTTGGGCCTCTCTCCTGGAGGTGCTCAGTCAGACCCAGTGTTGACATGGTGCAAGAAGCTCCTCGGGGCGCGTCTTGCTTGGGCTTCTCTCTTGGAGGCCCTCAGTCAGACCCATTGTTGACATGTGGCAAGACGCTCCTCGGGGTGCGTCTTGCTTGGGCTTCTCTCCTGGAGGCCCTCAGTCAGACCGAGTGCTGACATAAGGCAAGACGCTCCTCGGGGCGCGTCTTGCTTGGGCCTATCTCCTGGAGGTGCTCAGTCAGACCGAGTGCTGACATAAGGCAAGACGCTCCTCGGGGTGTGTCTTGCTGGGGCTTCTATCCTGGAGGCGTTCAGTCAGACCGGGTGCTGACATGTGTCAAGGAGCTCCTCGGGGCGCGTCTTGCTTGGGCTTCTCTCCTGGAGGCGTTCAGTCAGACCGAGTGCTGACATGTGGTAAGACGCTCCTCGGGGCGCGTCTTGCTGGGGCTTCTCTCCTGGAGGCGCTCAGTCAGACCCAGTGCTTACATGTGGCAAGACGCTCCTCGGGGCGCGACTTGCTTGGGCCTCTCTCCTGGAGGCGCTCAGTCAGACCCAGTGGTGACATGTGGCAAGACGCTCCTCGGGGCGCGTCTTGCTTGGGGCCTCTCTCCTGGAGGCGCACAGTCAGACAGAGTAATGACATGTGGCCAGACGCTCCTCGGGGCGCATCTTGCTGGGGCTTCTCTCCTGGAGGCGCTCAGTCAGACCCAGTGTTGACATGTGACAAGACGCTCCTCGGGGCGCGTCTTGCTGGGGCTTCTCTCCTGGAGTCGTTCAGTCAGACCGAGTGCTGACATGTGGCAAGACGCTCCTCGGGGCGCGTCTTGCTTGGGCTTCTCTCCTGGAGGCCCTCAGTCAGACCCATTGTTGACATGTGGCAAGACGCTCCTCGGGGCGCATCTTGCTTGGGCCTCTCTCCTGGAGGCGCTCAGTCAGACCGAGTGCTGACATGTGGCAAGACACTCCTCGGGGCGCGTCTTGCTTGGGCTTCTCTCCTGGAGGCCCTCAGTCAGACTCATTGTTGACATGTGGCAAGACGCTCCTCGGGGCGCGTCTTGCTTGGGCCTCTCTCCTGGAGGCCCTCTGTCAGACCCAGTGTTGACATGTGGCAAGACGCTACTCGGGGCGCGTATTGCTTGGGCCTCTCTCCTGGAGGTGCTCAGTCAGACCCAGTGTTGACATGTGGCAAGACTCTCCTCGGGGCACGTCTTGCTTGGGCCTCTCTCCTGGAGGTGCTCAGTCAGACCCAGTGTTGACATGTGGCAAGACGCTCCTCGGGGCGCGTCTTGCTTGGGCTTCTCTCCTGGAGGCCCTCAGTCAGACCCATTGTTGACATGTGGCAAGACGCTCCTTGGGGTGCGTCTTGCTTGGGCCTCTCTCCTGGAGGCGCTCAGTCCTACCGAGTGCTGACATGTGGCAAGACGCTCCTCGGGGCGCGTCTTGCTTGGGCTTCTCTCCTGGAGGCCCTCAGTCAGACCCATTGTTTTCATGTGGCAAGACGCTCCTCGGGGCGCATCTTGCTTGGGCCTCTCTCCTGGAGGCGCTCAGTCAGACCGAGTGCTGACATGTGGCAAGACGCTCCTCGGGGCGCGTCTTGCTGGACCTTCTCTCCTGGAGGCGCTCAGTCAGACCCAGTGTTGATATGTGACAAGACGCGCCCCGAGGAGTGTCTTGCTTGGGCCTCTCTCCTGGAGGCCCTCTGTCAGACCCATTGTTGACATGTGGCAAGACGCTCCTCGGGGCGCGTCTTGCTTGGGCCTCTCTCCTGGAGGCGTTCAGTCAGACCGAGTGCTGACATAAGGCAAGATGCTCCTCGGGGCGCGTCTTGCTGTGGCCTCTCTCCTGGAGGCGCTCAATCAGACCCAGTGGTGACACGTGGCAAGACGCTCCTCGGGGCGCGTCTTGCTTGGGCCTCTCTCCTGGAGGCGCTCAGTCAGACCCAGTGGTGACATGTGGCAAGACGCTCCTCGGGGCGCGTCTTGCTTGGGCCTCTCTCCTGGAGACGCTCAGTCAGAACCAGTGTTGACACGTGACAAGACGCTCCTCGGGGCGCGTCTTGCTTGGGCTTCTCTCATGGAGGCCCTCAGTCAGACCCATTGTTGATATGTGGCAAGACGCTCCTCGGGGCGAGTCTTGCTTGGGCCTCTCTCCTGGAGGTGCTCAGTCAGACCCAGTGTTGACATGGTGCAAGACGCTCCTCGGGGCGCGTCTTGCTTGGGCTTCTCTCTTGGAGGCCCTCAGTCAGATCCAGTGCTTACATGTGGCAAGACGCTCCTCGGGGCGTGTCTTGCTGGGGCTTCTCTCCTGGAGGCGTTCAGTCAGACCGAGTGCTGACATGTGGCAAGACGCTCCTCGGGGCGCGTCTTGCTTGGGCTTCTCTCCTGGAGGCGTTCAGTCAGACCGAGTGCTGACATGTGGTAAGACGCTCCTCGGGGCGCGTCTTGCTTGGGCCTCTCTCCTGGAGACGCTCAGTCAGACCCAGTGTTGACACGTGGCAAGACGCTCCTCGGGGCGCGTCTTGCTTGGGCCTCTCTCCTGGAGGCGCTCAGTCAGACCCAGTGGTGACATGTGGCAAGACGCTCCTCGGGGCGCGTCTTGCTTGGGCTTCTCTCCTGGAGGCGCTCAGTCAGACCGAGTGCTGACATGTGGCAAGACGCTCCTCGGGGCGCGTCCTGCTTGGGCTTCTCTCCTGGAGGCCCTCAGTCAGACCCATTGTTTACATGTGGCAAGACGCTCCTTTGGGCGCATCTTGCTTGGGCTTCTCTCCTGGAGGCCCTTAGTCAGACCCATTGTTGACATGTGGCAAGACGCTCCTCGGGGCGCGTCTTGCTGGGGCTTCTCTCCTGGAGGCGTTCAGTCAGACCGAGTGCTGACATGTGGCAAGACGCTCCTCGGGACGCGTCTTGCTTGGGCTTCTCTCCTGGAGGCCCTCAGTCAGACTCATTGTTGACATGTGGCAAGACGCTCCTCGGGGCGCGTCTTGCTTGGGCCTCTCTCCTGGAGGCGCTCAGTCAGACCCAGTGGTGACATGTGGCAAGACGCTCCTCGGGGCGCGTCTTGCTTGGGCCTCTCTCCTGGAGGCGCTCAGTCAGACCCAGTGGTGACATGTGACAAGACGCTCCTCGGGGCGCGTCTTGCTTGGGCCTCTCTCCTGGAGGTGCTCAGTCAGACCCAGTGTTGACATGGTGCAAGAAGCTCCTCGGGGCGCGTCTTGCTTGGGCTTCTCTCTTGGAGGCCCTCAGTCAGACCCATTGTTGACATGTGGCAAGACGCTCCTCGGGGTGCGTCTTGCTTGGGCTTCTCTCCTGGAGGCCCTCAGTCAGACCGAGTGCTGACATAAGGCAAGACGCTCCTCGGGGCGCGTCTTGCTTGGGCCTATCTCCTGGAGGTGCTCAGTCAGACCGAGTGCTGACATAAGGCAAGACGCTCCTCGGGGTGTGTCTTGCTGGGGCTTCTATCCTGGAGGCGTTCAGTCAGACCGGGTGCTGACATGTGTCAAGGAGCTCCTCGGGGCGCGTCTTGCTTGGGCTTCTCTCCTGGAGGCGTTCAGTCAGACCGAGTGCTGACATGTGGTAAGACGCTCCTCGGGGCGCGTCTTGCTGGGGCTTCTCTCCTGGAGGCCCTCAGTCAGACTCATTGTTGACATGTGGCAAGACGCTCCTCGGGGCGCGTCTTGCTTGGGCCTCTCTCCTGGAGGCGCTCAGTCAGACCCAGTGGTGACATGTGGCAAGACGCTCCTCGGGGCGCGTCTTGCTTGGGCCTCTCTCCTGGAGGCGCTCAGTCAGACCCAGTGGTGACATGTGACAAGACGCTCCTCGGGGCGCGTCTTGCTTGGGCCTCTCTCCTGGAGGTGCTCAGTCAGACCCAGTGTTGACCTGGTGCAAGAAGCTCCTCGGGGCGCGTCTTGCTTGGGCTTCTCTCTTGGAGGCCCTCAGTCAGACCCATTGTTGACATGTGGCAAGACGCTCCTCGGGGTGCGTCTTGCTTGGGCTTCTCTCCTGGAGGCCCTCAGTCAGACCGAGTGCTGACATAAGGCAAGACGCTCCTCGGGGCGCGTCTTGCTTGGGCCTATCTCCTGGAGGTGCTCAGTCAGACCGAGTGCTGACATAAGGCAAGACGCTCCTCGGGGTGTGTCTTGCTGGGGCTTCTATCCTGGAGGCGTTCAGTCAGACCGGGTGCTGACATGTGTCAAGGAGCTCCTCGGGGCGCGTCTTGCTTGGGCTTCTCTCCTGGAGGCGTTCAGTCAGACCGAGTGCTGACATGTGGTAAGACGCTCCTCGGGGCGCGTCTTGCTGGGGCTTCTCTCCTGGAGGCGCTCAGTCAGACCCAGTGCTTACATGTGGCAAGACGCTCCTCGGGGCGCGACTTGCTTGGGCCTCTCTCCTGGAGGCGCTCAGTCAGACCCAGTGGTGACATGTGGCAAGACGCTCCTCGGGGCGCGTCTTGCTTGGGGCCTCTCTCCTGGAGGCGCACAGTCAGACAGAGTAATGACATGTGGCCAGACGCTCCTCGGGGCGCATCTTGCTGGGGCTTCTCTCCTGGAGGCGCTCAGTCAGACCCAGTGTTGACATGTGACAAGACGCTCCTCGGGGCGCGTCTTGCTGGGGCTTCTCTCCTGGAGTCGTTCAGTCAGACCGAGTGCTGACATGTGGCAAGACGCTCCTCGGGGCGCGTCTTGCTTGGGCTTCTCTCCTGGAGGCCCTCAGTCAGACCCATTGTTGACATGTGGCAAGACGCTCCTCGGGGCGCATCTTGCTTGGGCCTCTCTCCTGGAGGCGCTCAGTCAGACCGAGTGCTGACATGTGGCAAGACACTCCTCGGGGCGCGTCTTGCTTGGGCTTCTCTCCTGGAGGCCCTCAGTCAGACTCATTGTTGACATGTGGCAAGACGCTCCTCGGGGCGCGTCTTGCTTGGGCCTCTCTCCTGGAGGCCCTCTGTCAGACCCAGTGTTGACATGTGGCAAGACGCTACTCGGGGCGCGTATTGCTTGGGCCTCTCTCCTGGAGGTGCTCAGTCAGACCCAGTGTTGACATGTGGCAAGACTCTCCTCGGGGCGCGTCTTGCTTGGGCCTCTCTCCTGGAGGTGCTCAGTCAGACCCAGTGTTGACATGTGGCAAGACGCTCCTCGGGGCGCGTCTTGCTTGGGCTTCTCTCCTGGAGGCCCTCAGTCAGACCCATTGTTGACATGTGGCAAGACGCTCCTTGGGGTGCGTCTTGCTTGGGCCTCTCTCCTGGAGGCGCTCAGTCCTACCGAGTGCTGACATGTGGCAAGACGCTCCTCGGGGCGCGTCTTGCTTGGGCTTCTCTCCTGGAGGCCCTCAGTCAGACCCATTGTTTTCATGTGGCAAGACGCTCCTCGGGGCGCATCTTGCTTGGGCCTCTCTCCTGGAGGCGCTCAGTCAGACCGAGTGCTGACATGTGGCAAGACGCTCCTCGGGGCGCGTCTTGCTGGACCTTCTCTCCTGGAGGCGCTCAGTCAGACCCAGTGTTGATATGTGACAAGACGCGCCCCGAGGAGTGTCTTGCTTGGGCCTCTCTCCTGGAGGCCCTCTGTCAGACCCATTGTTGACATGTGGCAAGACGCTCCTCGGGGCGCGTCTTGCTTGGGCCTCTCTCCTGGAGGCGTTCAGTCAGACCGAGTGCTGACATAAGGCAAGATGCTCCTCGGGGCGCGTCTTGCTGTGGCCTCTCTCCTGGAGGCGCTCAATCAGACCCAGTGGTGACACGTGGCAAGACGCTCCTCGGGGCGCGTCTTGCTTGGGCCTCTCTCCTGGAGGCGCTCAGTCAGACCCAGTGGTGACATGTGGCAACACGCTCCTCGGGGCGTGTATTGCTTGGGCCTCTCTCCTGGAGGCCCTCTGTCAGACCCATTGTTGACATGTGGCAAGACGCTCCTCGGGGCGCGTCTTGCTTGGGCCTCTCTCCTGGAGGCCCTCAATCAGACCCAGTGTTGACACGTGGTAAGACGCTCCTCGGGGCGCATCTTGCTTGGGCCTCTCTCCTGGAGGCGCTCAGTCAGACTGAGTAGTGACATGTGGCATGACGCTCCTCGGGGCGCGTCTTGCTTGGGCCTCTCTCCTGGAGGCGCTCAGTCAGACCCAGTGGTGACATGTGGCAAGACACTCCTCGGGGAGCGTCTTGCTTGGGCCTCTCTCCTGGAGGCCCTCTGTCAGCCCCATTGTTGATATGTGGCAAGACGCTCCTCGGGGCGCGTCTTGCTGGGGCTTCTCTCCTAGAGGCGTTCAGTCAGACCGAGTGCCGACATGTGGCAAGACGCTTCTCGGGACGCGTCTTGCTTGGGCTTCTCTCCTCGAGGCCCTCAGTCAGACTCATTGTTGACATGTGGCAAGACGCTCCTCGGGGCGCGTTTTGCTTGGGCCTCTCTCCTGGTGGCGCTCAGTCAGACCCAGTAATGACATGTGGCAAGACGCTCCTCGGGGCGCATCTTGCTTGGGCCTCTCTCCTGGAGGCGCTCAGTCAGACCCAGTGGTGACATGTGACAAGACGCTCCTCGGGGCGCGTCTTGCTTGGGCTTCTCTCATGGAGGCCCTCAGTCACACCCATTGTTGATATGTGGCAAGACGCTCCTCGGGGCGCGTCTTGCTTGGGCCTCTCTCCTGGAGGCGCTCAGTCAGACCGAGTGCTGACATGTGGCAAGACGCTCCTCGGGGCGCATCTTGCTTGGGCTTCTCTCATGGAGGCCCTCAGTCAGACCCATTGTTGATATGTAGCAAGACGCTCCTCGGGGCGAGTCTTGCTTGGGCCTCTCTCCTGGAGGTGCTCAGTCAGACCCAATGTTGACATGGTGCAAGACGCTCCTCGGGGCGCGTCTTGCTTGGGCTTCTCTCTTGGAGGCCCTCAGTCAGACCCATTGTTGACATGTGGCAAGACGCTCCCCGGGGCGCGTCTTGCTTGGGCTTCTCTCCTGGAGGCCCTCAGTCAGACCCATTGTTGACATGTGGCAAGACGCTCCTCGGGGCGCGTCTTGCTTGGGCCTCTCTCCTGGAGGCGCTCAGTCAGACCGAGTGCTGACATAAGGCAAGACGCTCCTCGGGGCGCGTCTTGCTGGGGCCTCTCTCCTGGAGGCGCTCAGTCAGAACCAGTGCTTACATGTGGCAAGACGCTCCTCGGGGCGCGTCTTGCTTGGGCCTCTCTCCTGGAGGCGCTCAGTCAGACCCAGTGGTGACATGTGGCAAGACGCTCCTCGGGGCGCGTCTTGCTTGGGCCTCTCTCCTGGAGACGCTCAGTCAGAACCAGTGTTGACACGTGACAAGACGCTCCTCGGGGCGCGTCTTGCTTGGGCTTCTCTCATGGAGGCCCTCAGTCAGACCCATTGTTGATATGTGGCAAGACGCTCCTCGGGGCGAGTCTTGCTTGGGCCTCTCTCCTGGAGGTGCTCAGTCAGACCCAGTGTTGACATGGTGCAAGACGCTCCTCGGGGCGCGTCTTGCTTGGGCTTCTCTCCTGGAGGCCCTCAGTCAGACCCATTGTTGACATGTGGCAAGACGCTCCTCGGGGCGCGTCTTGCTTGGGCCTCTCTCCTGGAGGCGCTCAGTCAGACCGAGTGCTGACATAAAGCAAGACGCTCCTCGGGGCGCGTCTTGCTGGGGCCTCTCTCCTGGAGGCGCTCAGTCAGACCCAGTGCTTACACGTGGCAAGACGCTCCTCGGGGCGCGTCTTGCTTGGGCCTCTCTCCTGGAGGCGCTCAGTCAGACCCAGTGGTGACATGTGGCAAGACGCTCCTCGGGGCGCGTCTTGCTTGGGCCTCTCTCCTGGAGACGCTCAGTCAGACCCAGTGTTGACACGTGACAAGACGCTCCTCGGGGCGCGTCTTGCTTGGGCATCTCTCATGGAGGCCCTCAGTCAGACCCATTGTTGATATGTGGCAAGACGCTCCTCGGGGCGCGTCTTGCTTGGGCCTCTCTCCTGGAGGCGCTCAGTCAGACCGAGTGCTGACATGTTGCTAGACGCTCCTCGGGGCGCGTCTTGCTTGGGCTTCTCTCCTGGAGGCCCTCAGTCAGACCCATTGTTGACATGTGGCAAGACGCTCCTCGGGGCGCGTCTTGCTTGGGCCTCTCTCCTGGAGGCCCTCTGTCAGCCCCAATGTTGACATGTGGCAAGACGCTCCTCGGGGCGCGTCTTGCTTGGGCCTCTCTCCTGGACGCGCTCAGTCAGACCGAGTGCTGACATAAAGCAAGACGCTCCTCGGGGCGCGTCTTGCTGGGGCCTCTCTCCTGGAGGCGCTCAGTCAGACCCAGTGCTTACATGTGGCAAGACGCTCCTCGGGGCGCGTCTTGCTTGGGCCTCTCTCCTGGAGGCGCTCAGTCAGACCCAGTGGTGACATGTGGCAAGACGCTCCTCGGGGCACGTCTTGCTTGGGCCTCTCTCCTGGAGACGCTCAGTCAGACCCAGTGTTGACACGTGACAAGACGCTCCTCGGGGCGCGTCTTGCTTGGGCCTCTCTCCTGGAGGCGCACAGACAGACAGAGTGCTGACATGTGGCAAGACGCTCCTGGGGGCGCGTCTTGCTTGGGCTTCTCTCCTGGAGGCCCTAAATTCAGACCCATTGTTGACATGTGGCAAGACGCTCCTCGGGGCGCGTCTTGCTTGGGCCTCTCTCCTGGAGGCGCTCAGTCAGACCGAGTGCTGACATGCAGCAAGACGCTACTCAGGGCGCGTCTTGCTTGGGCTTCTCTCCTTGAGGCCCTCAGTCAGACCCATTGTTGACATGTGGCAAGACGCTCCTCGGGGCGCATCTTGCTTGGGCCTCTCTCCTGGAGGCGCTCAGTCAGACCGAGTGCTGACATGTGGCAAGACACTCCTCGGGGCGCGTCTTGCTTGGGCTTCTCTCCTGGAGGCCCTCAGTCAGACTCATTGTTGACATGTGGCAAGACGCTCCTCGGGGCGCGTCTTGCTTGGGCCTCTCTCCTGGAGGCCCTCTGTCAGACCCAGTGTTGACATGTGGCAAGACGCTCCTCGGGGCGCGTCTTGCTTGGGCCTCTCTCCTGGAGGTGCTCAGTCAGACCCAGTGTTGACATGTGGCAAGACTCTCCTCGGGGCGCGTCTTGCTTGGGCCTCTCTCCTGGAGGTGCTCAGTCAAACCCAGTGTTGACATGTGGCAAGATGCTCCTCGGGGCGCGTCTTGCTTGGGCTTCTCTCCTGGAGGCCCTCAGTCAGACCCATTGTTGACATGTGGCAAGACGCTCCTTGGGGTGCGTCTTGCTTGGGCCTCTCTCCTGGAGGCGCTCAGTCAGACCGAGTGCTGACATGTGGCAAGACGCTCCTCGGGGCGCGTCTTGCTTGGGCTTCTCTCCTGGAGGCCCTCAGTCAGACCCATTGTTTACATGTGGCAAGACGCTCCTCGGGGCGCATCTTGCTTGGGCCTCTCTCCTGGAGGCGCTCAGTCAGACCGAGTGCTGACATGTGGCAAGACGCTCCTCGGGGCGCGTCTTGCTGGACCTTCTCTCCTGGAGGCGCTCAGTAAGACCCAGGGTTGATATGTGACAAGACGCGCCCCGAGGAGTGTCTTGCTTGGGCCTCTCTCCTGGAGGCCCTCTGTCAGACCCATTGTTGACATGTGGCAAGACGCTCCTCGGGGCGCGTCTTGCTTGGGCCTATCTCCTGGAGGCGTTCAGTCAGACCGAGTGCTGACATAAGGCAAGATGCTCCTCGGGGCGTGTCTTGCTGTGGCCTCTCTCCTGGAGGCGCTCAATCAGACCCAGTGGTGACACGTGGCAAGACGCTCCCCGGGGCGCGTCTTGCTTGGGCTTCTCTCCTGGAGGCCCTCAGTCAGACCCATTGTTGACATGTGGCAAGACGCTCCTCGGGGCGCGTCTTGCTTGGGCCTTTCTCCTGGAGGTGCTCAGTCAGACCGAGTGCTGACATAAGGCAAGACGCTCCTCGGGGCGCGTCTTGCTGGGGCCTCTCTCCTGGAGGCGCTCAGTCAGAACCAGTGCTTACATGTGGCACGACGCTCCTCGGGGCGCGTCTTGCTTGGGCCTCTCTCCTGGAGGCGCTCAGTCAGACCCAGTGGTGACATGTGGCAAGACGCTCCTCGGGGCGCGTCTTGCTTGGGCCTCTCTCCTGGAGACGCTCAGTCAGAACCAGTGTTGACACGTGACAAGACGCTCCTCGGGGCGCGTCTTGCTTGGGCTTCTCTCATGGAGGCCCTCAGTCAGACCCATTGTTGATATGTGGCAAGACGCTCCTCGGGGCGAGTCTTGCTTGGGCCTCTCTCCTGGAGGTGCTCAGTCAGACCCAGTGTTGACATGGTGCAAGACGCTCCTCGGGGCGCGTCTTGCTTGGGCTTCTCTCTTGGAGGCCCTCAGTCAGATCCAGTGCTTACATGTGGCAAGACGCTCCTCGGGGCGTGTCTTGCTGGGGCTTCTCTCCTGGAGGCGTTCAGTCAGACCGAGTGCTGACATGTGGCAAGACGCTCCTCGGGGCGCGTCTTGCTTGGGCTTCTCTCCTGGAGGCGTTCAGTCAGACCGAGTGCTGACATGTGGTAAGACGCTCCTCGGGGCGCGTCTTGCTGGGGCTTCTCTCCTGGAGGCGCTCAGTCAGACCCAGTGCTTACATGTGGCAAGACGCTCCTCGGGGCGCGTCTTGCTTGGGCCTCTCTCCTGGAGGCGCTCAGTCAGACCCAGTGCTGACATGTGGCAAGACGCTCCTCGGGGCGCGTCTTGCTTGGGCCTCTCTCCTGGAGACGCTCAGTCAGACCCAGTGTTGACACGTGGCAAGACGCTCCTCGGGGCGCGTCTTGCTTGGGCCTCTCTCCTGGAGGCGCTCAGTCAGACCCAGTGGTGACATGTGGCAAGACGCTCCTCGGGGCGCGTCTTGCTTGGGCTTCTCTCATGGAGGCCCTCAGTCAGACCCATTGCTGATATGTGGCAAGACGCTCCTCGGGGCGCGTCTTGCTTGGGCCTCTCTCCTGGAGGCGCTCAGTCAGACCGAGTGCTGACATGTGGCAAGACGCTCCTCGGGGCGCGTCCTGCTTGGGCTTCTCTCCTGGAGGCCCTCAGTCAGACCCATTGTTTACATGTGGCAAGACGCTCCTTTGGGCGCATCTTGCTTGGGCTTCTCTCCTGGAGGCCCTTAGTCAGACCCATTTTTGACATGTGGCAAGACGCTCCTCGGGGCCCGTCTTGCTGGGGCTTCTCTCCTGGAGGCGTTCAGTCAGACCGAGTGCTGACATGTGGCAAGACGCTCCTCGGGACGCGTCTTGCTTGGGCTTCTCTCCTGGAGGCCCTCAGTCAGACTCATTGTTGACATGTGGCAAGACACTCCTCGGGGCGCGTCTTGCTTGGGCCTCTCTCCTGGAGGCGCTCAGTCAGACCCAGTGGTGACATGTGGCAAGACGCTCCTCGGGGCGCGTCTTGCTTGGGCCTCTCTCCTGGAGGCGCTCAGTCAGACCCAGTGGTGACATGTGACAAGACGCTCCTCGGGGCGCGTCTTGCTTGGGCCTCTCTCCTGGAGGTGCTCAGTCAGACCCAGTGTTGACATGGTGCAAGAAGCTCCTCGGGGCGCGTCTTGCTTGGGCTTCTCTCTTGGAGGCCCTCAGTCAGACCCATTGTTGACATGTGGCAAGACGCTCCTCGGGGTGCGTCTTGCTTGGGCTTCTCTCCTGGAGGCCCTCAGTCAGACCCATTGTTGACATGTAGCAAGACGCTCCTCGGGGCGCGTCTTGCTTGGGCCTATCTCCTGGAGGCGCTCAGTCAGACCGAGTGCTGACATAAGGCAAGACGCTCCTCGGGGTGTGTCTTGCTGGGGCTTCTATCCTGGAGGCGTTCAGTCAGACCGGGTGCTGACATGTGTCAAGGAGCTCCTCGGGGCGCGTCTTGCTTGGGCTTCTCTCCTGGAGGCGTTCAGTCAGACCGAGTGCTGACATGTGGTAAGACGCTCCTCGGGGCGCGTCTTGCTGGGGCTTCTCTCCTGGAGGCGCTCAGTCAGACCCAGTGCTTACATGTGGCAAGACGCTCCTCGGGGCGCGACTTGCTTGGGCCTCTCTCCTGGAGGCGCTCAGTCAGACCCAGTGGTGACATGTGGCAAGACGCTCCTCGGGGCGCGTCTTGCTTGGGGCCTCTCTCCTGGAGGCGCACAGTCAGACAGAGTAATGACATGTGGCCAGACGCTCCTCGGGGCGCATCTTGCTGGGGCTTCTCTCCTGGAGGCGCTCAGTCAGACCCAGTGTTGACATGTGACAAGACGCTCCTCGGGGCGCGTCTTGCTGGGGCTTCTCTCCTGGAGTCGTTCAGTCAGACCGAGTGCTGACATGTGGCAAGACGCTCCTCGGGGCGCGTCTTGCTTGGGCTTCTCTCCTGGAGGCCCTCAGTCAGACCCATTGTTGACATGTGGCAAGACGCTCCTCGGGGCGCATCTTGCTTGGGCCTCTCTCCTGGAGGCGCTCAGTCAGACCGAGTGCTGACATGTGGCAAGACACTCCTCGGGGCGCGTCTTGCTTGGGCTTCTCTCCTGGAGGCCCTCAGTCAGACTCATTGTTGACATGTGGAAAGACGCTCCTCGGGGCGCGTCTTGCTTGGGCCTCTCTCCTGGAGGCCCTCTGTCAGACCCAGTGTTGACATGTGGCAAGACGCTCCTCGGGGCGCGTCTTGCTTGGGCCTCTCTCCTGGAGGTGCTCAGTCAGACCCAGTGTTGACATGTGGCAAGACTCTCCTCGGGGCGCGTCTTTCTTGGCCCTCTCTCCTGGAGGTGCTCAGTCAGACCCAGTGTTGACATGTGGCAAGACGCTCCTCGGGGCGCGTCTTGCTTGGGCTTCTCTCCTGGAGGCCCTCAGTCAGACCCATTGTTGACATGTGGCAAGACGCTCCTTGGGGTGCGTCTTGCTTGGGCCTCTCTCCTGGAGGCGCTCAGTCAGACCGAGTGCTGACATGTGGCAAGACGCTCCTCGGGGCGCGTCTTGCTTGGGCTTCTCTCCTGGAGGCCCTCAGTCAGACCCATTGTTTTCATGTGGCAAGACGCTCCTCGGGGCGCATCTTGCTTGGGCCTCTCTCCTGGAGGCGCTCAGTCAGACCGAGTGCTGACATGTGGCAAGACGCTCCTCGGGGCGCGTCTTGCTGGACCTTCTCTCCTGGAGGCGCTCAGTCAGACCCAGTGTTGATATGTGACAAGACGCGCCCCGAGGAGTGTCTTGCTTGGGCCTCTCTCCTGGAGGCCCTCTGTCAGACCCATTGTTGACATGTGGCAAGACGCTCCTCGGGGCGCGTCTTGCTTGGGCCTCTCTCCTGGAGGCGTTCAGTCAGACCGAGTGCTGACATAAGGCAAGATGCTCCTCGGGGCGCGTCTTGCTGTGGCCTCTCTCCTGGAGGCGCTCAATCAGACCCAGTGGTGACACGTGGCAAGACGCTCCTCGGGGCGCGTCTTGCTTGGGCCTCTCTCCTGGAGGCGCTCAGTCAGACCCAGTGGTGACATGTGGCAACACGCTCCTCGGGGCGTGTATTGCTTGGGCCTCTCTCCTGGAGGCCCTCTGTCAGACCCATTGTTGACATGTGGCAAGACGCTCCTCGGGGCGCGTCTTGCTTGGGCCTCTCTCCTGGAGGCCCTCAATCAGACCCAGTGTTGACACGTGGTAAGACGCTCCTCGGGGCGCGTCTTGCTTGGGCCTCTCTCCTGGAGGCGCTCAGTCAGACTGAGTAGTGACATGTGGCATGACGCTCCTCGGGGCGCATCTTGCTTGGGCCTCTCTCCTGGAGGCGCTCAGTCAGACCCAGTGGTGACATGTGGCAAGACACTCCTCGGGGAGCGTCTTGCTTGGGCCTCTCTCCTGGAGGCCCTCTGTCAGCCCCATTGTTGATATGTGGCAAGACGCTCCTCGGGGCGCGTCTTGCTGGGGCTTCTCTCCTAGAGGCGTTCAGTCAGACCGAGTGCCGACATGTGGCAAGACGCTTCTCGGGACGCGTCTTGCTTGGGCTTCTCTCCTCGAGGCCCTCAGTCAGACTCATTGTTGACATGTGGCAAGACGCTCCTCGGGGCGCGTTTTGCTTGGGCCTCTCTCCTGGTGGCGCTCAGTCAGACCCAGTAATGACATGTGGCAAGACGCTCCTCGGGGCGCATCTTGCTTGGGCCTCTCTCCTGGAGGCGCTCAGTCAGACCCAGTGGTGACATGTGACAAGACGCTCCTCGGGGCGCGTCTTGCTTGGGCTTCTCTCATGGAGGCCCTCAGTCAGACCCATTGTTGATATGTGGCAAGACGCTCCTCGGGGCGCGTCTTGCTTGGGCCTCTCTCCTGGAGGCGCTCAGTCAGACCGAGTGCTGACATGTGGCAAGACGCTCCTCGGGGCGCATCTTGCTTGGGCTTCTCTCATGGAGGCCCTCAGTCAGACCCATTGTTGATATGTAGCAAGACGCTCCTCGGGGCGAGTCTTGCTTGGGCCTCTCTCCTGGAGGTGCTCAGTCAGACCCAATGTTGACATGGTGCAAGACGCTCCTCGGGGCGCGTCTTGCTTGGGCTTCTCTCTTGGAGGCCCTCAGTCAGACCCATTGTTGACATGTGGCAAGACGCTCCCCGGGGCGCGTCTTGCTTGGGCTTCTCTCCTGGAGGCCCTCAGTCAGACCCATTGTTGACATGTGGCAAGACGCTCCTCGGGGCGCGTCTTGCTTGGGCCTCTCTCCTGGAGGCGCTCAGTCAGACCGAGTGCTGACATAAGGCAAGACGCTCCTCGGGGCGCGTCTTGCTGGGGCCTCTCTCCTGGAGGCGCTCAGTCAGAACCAGTGCTTACATGTGGCAAGACGCTCCTCGGGGCGCGTCTTGCTTGGGCCTCTCTCCTGGAGGCGCTCAGTCAGACCCAGTGGTGACATGTGGCAAGACGCTCCTCGGGGCGCGTCTTGCTTGGGCCTCTCTCCTGGAGACGCTCAGTCAGAACCAGTGTTGACACGTGACAAGACGCTCCTCGGGGCGCGTCTTGCTTGGGCTTCTCTCATGGAGGCCCTCAGTCAGACCCATTGTTGATATGTGGCAAGACGCTCCTCGGGGCGAGTCTTGCTTGGGCCTCTCTCCTGGAGGTGCTCAGTCAGACCCAGTGTTGACATGGTGCAAGACGCTCCTCGGGGCGCGTCTTGCTTGGGCTTCTCTCCTGGAGGCCCTCAGTCAGACCCATTGTTGACATGTGGCAAGACGCTCCTCGGGGCGCGTCTTGCTGGGGCCTCTCTCCTGGAGGCGCTCAGTCAGACCCAGTGCTTACACGTGGCAAGACGCTCCTCGGGGCGCGTCTTGCTTGGGCCTCTCTCCTGGAGGCGCTCAGTCAGACCCAGTGGTGACATGTGGCAAGACGCTCCTCGGGGCGCGTCTTGCTTGGGCCTCTCTCCTGGAGACGCTCAGTCAGACCCAGTGTTGACACGTGACAAGACGCTCCTCGGGGCGCGTCTTGCTTGGGCATCTCTCATGGAGGCCCTCAGTCAGACCCATTGTTGATATGTGGCAAGACGCTCCTCGGGGCGCCTCTTGCTTGGGCCTCTCTCCTGGAGGCGCTCAGTCAGACCGAGTGCTGACATGTGGCTAGACGCTCCTCGGGGCGCGTCTTGCTTGGGCTTCTCTCCTGGAGGCCCTCAGTCAGACCCATTGTTGACATGTGGCAAGACGCTCTTCGGGGCGCGTCTTGCTTGGGCCTCTCTCCTGGAGGCCCTCTGTCAGCCCCATTGTTGACATGTGGCAAGACGCTCCTCGGGGCGCGTCTTGCTTGGGCCTCTCTCCTGGAGGCGCTCAGTCAGACCGAGTGCTGACATAAAGCAAGACGCTCCTCGGGGCGCGTCTTGCTGGGGCCTCTCTCCTGGAGGCGCTCAGTCAGACCCAGTGCTTACACGTGGCAAGACGCTCCTCGGGGCGCGTCTTGCTTGGGCCTCTCTCCTGGAGGCGCTCAGTCAGACCCAGTGGTGACATGTGGCAAGACGCTCCTCGGGGCACGTCTTGCTTGGGCCTCTCTCCTGGAGACGCTCAGTCAGACCCAGTGTTGACACGTGACAAGACGCTCCTCGGGGCGCGTCTTGCTTGGGCCTCTCTCCTAGAGGCGCACAGACAGACAGAGTGCTGACATGTGGCAAGACGCTCCTGGGGGCGCGTCTTGCTTGGGCTTCTCTCCTGGAGGCCCTAAATTCAGACCCATTGTTGACATGTGGCAAGACGCTCCTCGGGGCGCGTCTTGCTTGGGCCTCTCTCCTGGAGGCGCTCAGTCAGACCGAGTGCTGACATGCAGCAAGACGCTACTCAGGGCGCGTCTTGCTTGGGCTTCTCTCCTTGAGGCCCTCAGTCAGACCCATTGTTTACATGTGGCAAGACGCTCCTCGGGGCGCATCTTGCTTGGGCCTCTCTCCTGGAGGCGCTCAGTCAGACCGAGTGCTGACATGTGGCAAGACACTCCTCGGGGCGCGTCTTGCTTGGGCTTCTCTCCTGGAGGCCCTCAGTCAGACTCATTGTTGACATGTGGCAAGACGCTCCTCGGGGCGCGTCTTGCTTGGGCCTCTCTCCTGGAGGCCCTCTGTCAGACCCAGTGTTGACATGTGGCAAGACGCTCCTCGGGGCGCGTCTTGCTTGGGCCTCTCTCCTGGAGGTGCTCAGTCAGACCCAGTGTTGACATGTGGCAAGACTCTCCTCGGGGCGCGTCTTGCTTGGGCCTCTCTCCTGGAGGTGCTCAGTCAAACCCAGTGTTGACATGTGGCAAGACGCTCCTCGGGGCGCGTCTTGCTTGGGCTTCTCTCCTGGAGGCCCTCAGTCAGACCCATTGTTGACATGTGGCAAGACGCTCCTTGGGGTGCGTCTTGCTTGGGCCTCTCTCCTGGAGGCGCTCAGTCAGACCGAGTGCTGACATGTGGCAAGACGCTCCTCGGGGCGCGTCTTGCTTGGGCTTCTCTCCTGGAGGCCCTCAGTCAGACCCATTGTTTACATGTGGCAAGACGCTCCTCGGGGCGCATCTTGCTTGGGCCTCTCTCCTGGAGGCGCTCAGTCAGACCGAGTGCTGACATGTGGCAAGACGCTCCTCGGGGCGCGTCTTGCTGGACCTTCTCTCCTGGAGGCGCTCAGTAAGACCCAGTGTTGATATGTGACAAGACGCGCCCCGAGGAGTGTCTTGCTTGGGCCTCTCTCCTGGAGGCCCTCTGTCAGACCCATTGTTGACATGTGGCAAGACGCTCCTCGGGGCGCGTCTTGCTTGGGCCTATCTCCTGGAGGCGTTCAGTCAGACCGAGTGCTGACATAAGGCAAGATGCTCCTCGGGGCGTGTCTTGCTGTGGCCTCTCTCCTGGAGGCGCTCAATCAGACCCAGTGGTGACACGTGGCAAGACGCTCCTCGGGGCGCGTCTTGCTTGGGCCTCTCTCCTGGAGGCGCTCAGTCAGACCCAGTGGTGACATGTGGCAACACGCTCCTCGGGGCGCATATTGCTTGGGCCTCTCTCCTGGAGGCCCTCTGTCAGACCCATTGTTGACATGTGGCAAGACGCTCCTCGGGGCGCGTCTTAATTGGGCCTCTCTCCTGGAGATCCTCAATCAGACCCAGTGTTGACACGTGGTAAGACGCTCCTCGGGGCGCGTCTTGCTTGGGCCTCTCTCCTGGAGGCGCTCAGTCAGACTGAGTAGTGACATGTGGCATGACGCTCCTCGGGGCGCGTCTTGCTTGGGCCTCTCTCCTGGAGGCGCTCAGTCAGACCCAGTGGTGACATGTGGCAAGACGCTCCTCGGGGCGCGTCTTGCTGGGGCTTCTCTCCTAGAGGCGTTCAGTCAGACCGAGTGCCGACATGTGGCAAGACGCTTCTCGGGACGCGTCTTGCTTGGGCTTCTCTCCTCGAGGCCCTCAGTCAGACCCATTGTTTACATGTGGCAAGACGCTCCTCGGGGCGCATCTTGCTTGGGCCTCTCTCCTGGAGGCGCTCAGTCAGACCGAGTGCTGACATGTGGCAAGACGCTCCTCGGGGCGCGTCATGCTGGACCTTCTCTCCTGGAGGCGCTCAGTCAGACCCAGTGTTGATATGTGACAAGACGCTCCCCGAGGAGTGTCTTGCTTGGGCCTCTCTCCTGGAGGCCCTCTGTCAGACCCATTGTTGACATGTGGCAAGACGCTCCTCGGGGCGCGTCTTGCTTGGGCCTATCTCCTGGAGGCGTTCAGTCAGACCGAGTGCTGACATAAGGCAAGATGCTCCTCGGGGCGTGTCTTGCTGTGGCCTCTCTCCTGGAGGCGCTCAATCAGACCCAGTGGTGACACGTGGCAAGACGCTCCTCGGGGCGCGTCTTGCTTGGGCCTCTCTCCTGGAGGCGCTCAGTCAGACCCAGTGGTGACATGTGGCAACACGCTCCTCGGGGCGCGTATTGCTTGGGCCTCTCTCCTGGAGGCCCTCTGTCAGACCCATTGTTGACATGTGGCAAGACGCTCCTCGGGGCGCGTCTTAATTGGGCCTCTCTCCTGGAGATCCTCAATCAGACCCAGTGTTGACACGTGGTAAGACGCTCCTCGGGGCGCGTCTTGCTTGGGCCTCTCTCCTGGAGGCTTTCAGTCAGACTGAGTAGTGACATGTGGCATGACGCTCCTCGGAGCGCGTCTTGCTTGGGCCTCACTCCTGGAGGCGCTCAGTCAGACCCAGTGGTGACATGTGGCAAGACGCTCCTCGGGGCGCGTCTTGCTGGGGCTTCTCTCCTAGAGGCGTTCAGTCAGACCGAGTGCCGACATGTGGCAAGACGCTTCTCGGGACGCGTCTTGCTTGGGCTTCTCTCCTCGAGGCCCTCAGTCAGACTCATTGTTGACATGTGGCAAGACGCTCCTCGGGGCGCGTTTTGCTTGGGCCTCTCTCCTGGTGGCGCTCAGTCAGACCCAGTGGTGACATGTGGCAAGACGCTCCTCGGGGCGCATCTTGCTTGGGCCTCTCTCCTGGAGGCGCTCAGTCAGACCCAGTGGTGACATGTGACAAGACGCTCCTCGGGGCGCGTCTTGCTTGGGCTTCTCTCATGGAGGCCCTCAGTCAGACCCATTGTTGATATGTGGCAAGACGCTCCTCGGGGCGCGTCTTGCTTGGGCCTCTCTCCTGGAGGCGCTCAGTCAGACCGAGTGCTGACATGTGGCAAGACGCTCCTCGGGGCACGTCTTGCTTGGGCTTCTCTCATGGAGGCCCTCAGTCAGACCCATTGTTGATATGTGGCAAGACGCTCCTCGGGGCGAGTCTTGCTTGGGCCTCTCTCCTGGAGGTGCTCAGTCAGACCCAGTGTTGACATGGTGCAAGACGCTCCTCGGGGCGCGTCTTGCTTGGGCTTCTCTCTTGGAGGCCCTCAGTCAGACCCATTGTTGACATGTGGCAAGACGCTCCCCGGGGCGCGTCTTGCTTGGGCTTCTCTCCTGGAGGCCCTCAGTCAGACCCATTGTTGACACGTGGCAAGACGCTCCTCGGGGCGCGTCTTGCTTGGGCCTCTCTCCTGGAGGCGCTCAGTCAGACCGAGTGCTGACATGTGGCAAGACGCTCCTCGGGGCGCGTCTTGCTGGACCTTCTCTCCTGGAGGCGCTCAGTAAGACCCAGTGTTGATATGTGACAAGACGCGCCCCGAGGAGTGTCTTGCTTGGGCCTCTCTCCTGGAGGCCCTCTGTCAGACCCATTGTTGACATGTGGCAAGACGCTCCTCGGGGCGCGTCTTGCTTGGGCCTATCTCCTGGAGGCGTTCAGTCAGACCGAGTGCTGACATAAGGCAAGATGCTCCTCGGGGCGTGTCTTGCTGTGGCCTCTCTCCTGGAGGCGCTCAATCAGACCCAGTGGTGACACGTGGCAAGACGCTCCTCGGGGCGCGTCTTGCTTGGGCCTCTCTCCTGGAGGCGCTCAGTCAGACCCAGTGGTGACATGTGGCAACACGCTCCTCGGGGCGCATATTGCTTGGGCCTCTCTCCTGGAGGCCCTCTGTCAGACCCATTGTTGACATGTGGCAAGACGCTCCTCGGGGCGCGTCTTAATTGGGCCTCTCTCCTGGAGATCCTCAATCAGACCCAGTGTTGACACGTGGTAAGACGCTCCTCGGGGCGCGTCTTGCTTGGGCCTCTCTCCTGGAGGCGCTCAGTCAGACTGAGTAGTGACATGTGGCATGACGCTCCTCGGGGCGCGTCTTGCTTGGGCCTCTCTCCTGGAGGCGCTCAGTCAGACCCAGTGGTGACATGTGGCAAGACGCTCCTCGGGGCGCGTCTTGCTGGGGCTTCTCTCCTAGAGGCGTTCAGTCAGACCGAGTGCCGACATGTGGCAAGACGCTTCTCGGGACGCGTCTTGCTTGGGCTTCTCTCCTCGAGGCCCTCAGTCAGACCCATTGTTTACATGTGGCAAGACGCTCCTCGGGGCGCATCTTGCTTGGGCCTCTCTCCTGGAGGCGCTCAGTCAGACCGAGTGCTGACATGTGGCAAGACGCTCCTCGGGGCGCGTCATGCTGGACCTTCTCTCCTGGAGGCGCTCAGTCAGACCCAGTGTTGATATGTGACAAGACGCTCCCCGAGGAGTGTCTTGCTTGGGCCTCTCTCCTGGAGGCCCTCTGTCAGACCCATTGTTGACATGTGGCAAGACGCTCCTCGGGGCGCGTCTTGCTTGGGCCTATCTCCTGGAGGCGTTCAGTCAGACCGAGTGCTGACATAAGGCAAGATGCTCCTCGGGGCGTGTCTTGCTGTGGCCTCTCTCCTGGAGGCGCTCAATCAGACCCAGTGGTGACACGTGGCAAGACGCTCCTCGGGGCGCGTCTTGCTTGGGCCTCTCTCCTGGAGGCGCTCAGTCAGACCCAGTGGTGACATGTGGCAACACGCTCCTCGGGGCGCGTATTGCTTGGGCCTCTCTCCTGGAGGCCCTCTGTCAGACCCATTGTTGACATGTGGCAAGACGCTCCTCGGGGCGCGTCTTAATTGGGCCTCTCTCCTGGAGATCCTCAATCAGACCCAGTGTTGACACGTGGTAAGACGCTCCTCGGGGCGCGTCTTGCTTGGGCCTCTCTCCTGGAGGCTTTCAGTCAGACTGAGTAGTGACATGTGGCATGACGCTCCTCGGAGCGCGTCTTGCTTGGGCCTCACTCCTGGAGGCGCTCAGTCAGACCCAGTGGTGACATGTGGCAAGACGCTCCTCGGGGCGCGTCTTGCTGGGGCTTCTCTCCTAGAGGCGTTCAGTCAGACCGAGTGCCGACATGTGGCAAGACGCTTCTCGGGACGCGTCTTGCTTGGGCTTCTCTCCTCGAGGCCCTCAGTCAGACTCATTGTTGACATGTGGCAAGACGCTCCTCGGGGCGCGTTTTGCTTGGGCCTCTCTCCTGGTGGCGCTCAGTCAGACCCAGTGGTGACATGTGGCAAGACGCTCCTCGGGGCGCATCTTGCTTGGGCCTCTCTCCTGGAGGCGCTCAGTCAGACCCAGTGGTGACATGTGACAAGACGCTCCTCGGGGCGCGTCTTGCTTGGGCTTCTCTCATGGAGGCCCTCAGTCAGACCCATTGTTGATATGTGGCAAGACGCTCCTCGGGGCGCGTCTTGCTTGGGCCTCTCTCCTGGAGGCGCTCAGTCAGACCGAGTGCTGACATGTGGCAAGACGCTCCTCGGGGCACGTCTTGCTTGGGCTTCTCTCATGGAGGCCCTCAGTCAGACCCATTGTTGATATGTGGCAAGACGCTCCTCGGGGCGAGTCTTGCTTGGGCCTCTCTCCTGGAGGTGCTCAGTCAGACCCAGTGTTGACATGGTGCAAGACGCTCCTCGGGGCGCGTCTTGCTTGGGCTTCTCTCTTGGAGGCCCTCAGTCAGACCCATTGTTGACATGTGGCAAGACGCTCCCCGGGGCGCGTCTTGCTTGGGCTTCTCTCCTGGAGGCCCTCAGTCAGACCCATTGTTGACACGTGGCAAGACGCTCCTCGGGGCGCGTCTTGCTTGGGCCTCTCTCCTGGAGGCGCTCAGTCAGAACGAGTGCTGACATAAGGCAAGACGCTCCTCGGGGCGCGTCTTGCTGGGGCCTCTCTCCTGGAGGCGCTCAGTCAGAACCAGTGCTTACATGTGGCAAGACGCTCCTCGGGGCGCGTCTTGCTTGGGCCTCTCTCCTGGAGGCGCTCAGTCAGACCCAGTGGTGACATGTGGCAAGACGCTCCTCGGGGCGCGTCTTGCTTGGGCCTCTCTCCTGGAGACGCTCAGTCAGAACCAGTGTTGACACGTGACAAGACGCTCCTCGGGGCGCGTCTTGCTTGGGCGTCTCTCATGGAGGCCCTCAGTCAGACCCATTGTTGATATGTGGCAAGACGCTCCTCGGGGCGAGTCTTGCTTGGGCCTCTCTCCTGGAGGTGCTCAGTCAGACCCAGTGTTGACATGGTGCAAGACGCTCCTCGGGGCGCGTCTTGCTTGGGCTTCTCTCTTGGAGGCCCTCAGTCAGACCCATTGTTGACATGTGGCAAGACGCTCCTCGGGCGCGTCTTGCTTGGGCTTCTCTCCTGGAGGCCCTCAGTCAGACCCATTGTTGACATGTGGCAAGACGCTCCTCGGGGCGCGTCTTGCTTGGGCCTCTCTCCTGGAGGCGCTCAGTCAGACCGAGTGCTGACATAAAGCAAGACGCTCCTCGGGGCGCGTCTTGCTGGGGCCTCTCTCCTGGAGGCGCTCAGTCAGACCCAGTGCTTACATGTGGCAAGACACTCCTCGGGGCGCGTCTTGCTTGGGCCTCTCTCCTGGAGGCGCTCAGTCAGACCGAGTGCTGACATGTGGCAAGACGCTCCTCGGGGCGCATCTTGCTTGGGCTTCTCTCATGGAGGCCCTCAGTCAGACCCATTGATGATATGTGGCAAGACGCTCCTCGGGGCGAGTCTTGCTTGGGCCTCTCTCCTGGAGGTGCTCAGTCAGACCCAATGTTGACATGGTGCAAGACGCTCCTCGGGGCGCGTCTTGCTTGGGCTTCTCTCTTGGAGGCCCTCAGTCAGACCCATTGTTGACATGTGGCAAGACGCTCCTCGGGGCGCGTCTTGCTTGGGCCTCTCTCCTGGAGGCGCTCAGTCAGACCGAGTGCTGACATAAGGCAAGACGCTCCTCGGGGCGCGTCTTGCTGGGGCCTCTCTCCTGGAGGCGCTCAGTCAGAACCAGTGCTTACATGTGGCAAGACGCTCCTCGGGGCGCATCTTGCTTGGGCCTCTCTCCTGGAGGCGCTCAGTCAGACCCAGTGGTGACATGTGGCAAGACGCTCCTCGGGGCGCGTCTTGCTTGGGCCTCTCTCCTGGAGATGCTCAGTCAGAACCAGTGTTGACACGTGACAAGACGCTCCTCGGGGCGCGTCTTGCTTGGGCTTCTCTCATGGAGGCCCTCAGTCAGACCCATTGTTGATATGTGGCAAGACGCTCCTCGGGGCGAGTCTTGCTTGGGCCTCTCTCCTGGAGGTGCTCAGTCAGACCCAGTGTTGACATGGTGCAAGACGCTCCTCGGGGCGCGTCTTGCTTGGGCTTCTCTCTTGGAGGGCCTCAGTCAGACCCATTGTTGACATGTGGCAAGACGCTCCTCGGGGCGCGTCTTGCTTGGGCTTCTCTCCTGGAGGCCCTCAGTCAGACCCATTGTTGACATGTGGCAAGACGCTCCTCGGGGCGCGTCTTGCTTGGGCCTCTCTCCTGGAGGCGCTCAGTCAGACCGAGTGCTGACATAAAGCAAGACGCTCCTCGGGGCGCGTCTTGCTGGGGCCTCTCTCCTGGAGGCGCTCAGTCAGACCCAGTGCTTACATGTGGCAAGACGCTCCTCGGGGCGCGTCTTGCTTGGGCCTCTCTCCTGGAGACGCTCAGTCAGACCCAGTGTTGACACGTGACAAGACGCTCCTCGGGGCGCGTCTTGCTTGGAAATCTCTCATGGAGGCCCTCAGTCAGACCCATTGTTGATATGTGGCAAGACGCTCCTCGGGGCGCGTCTTGCTTGGGCCTCTCTCCTGGAGGCGCTCAGTCAGACCGAGTGCTGACATGTGGCAAGACGCTCCTCGGGGCGCGTCTTGCTGGGGCCTCTCTCCTGGAGGCGCTCAGTCAGACCCAGTGCTTACATGTGGCAAGACGCTCCTCGGGGCGCGTCTTGCTTGGGCCTCTCTCCTGGAGGCGCTCAGTCAGACCCAGTGGTGACATGTGGCAAGACGCTCCTCGGGGCACGTCTTGCTTGGGCCTCTCTCCTGGAGACGCTCAGTCAGACCCAGTGTTGACACGTGACAAGACGCTCCTCGGGGCGCGTCTTGCTTGGGCCTCTCTCCTGGAGGCGCACAGACAGACAGAGTGCTGACATGTGGCAAGACGCTCCTCGGGGCGCGTCTTGCTTGGGCTTCTCTCCTGGAGGCCCTAAATTCAGACCCATTGTTGCCATGTGGCAAGACGCTCCTCGGGGCGCGTCTTGCTTGGGCCTCTCTCCTGGAGGCGCTCAGTCAGACCGAGTGCTGACATGCAGCAAGACGCTACTCAGGGCGCGTCTTGCTTGGGCATCTCTCCTTGAGGCCCTCAGTCAGACCCATTGTTGACATGTGGCAAGACGCTCCTCGGGGCGCATCTTGCTTGGGCCTCTCTCCTGGAGGCGCTCAGTCAGACCGAGTGCTGACATGTGGCAAGACACTCCTCGGGGCGCGTCTTGCTTGGGCTTCTCTCCTGGAGATCCTCAATCAGACCCAGTGTTGACACGTGGTAAGACGCTCCTCGGGGCGCGTCTTGCTTGGGCCTCTCTCCTGGAGGCGCTCAGTCAGACTGAGTAGTGACATGTGGCATGACGCTCCTCGGGGCGCGTCTTGCTTGGGCCTCTCTCCTGGAGGCGCTCAGTCAGACCCAGTGGTGACATGTGGCAAGACGCTCCTCGGGGCGCGTCTTGCTGGGGCTTCTCTCCTAGAGGCGTTCAGTCAGATCGACTGCCGACATGTGGCAAGACGCTTCTCGGGACGCGTCTTGCTTGGGCTTCTCTCCTCGAGGCCCTCAGTCAGACTCATTGTTGACATGTGGCAAGACGCTCCTCGGGGCGCGTTTTGCTTGGGCCTCTCTCCTGGTGGCGCTCAGTCAGACCCAGTGGTGACATGTGGCAAGACGCTCCTCGGGGCGCATCTTGCTTGGGCCTCTCTCCTGGAGGCGCTCAGTCAGACCCAGTGGTGACATGTGACAAGACGCTCCTCGGGGCGCGTCTTGCTTGGGCTTCTCTCATGGAGGCCCTCAGTCAGACCCATTGTTGTTATGTGGCAAGACGCTCCTCGGGGCGCGTCTTGCTTGGGCCTCTCTCCTGGAGGCGCTCAGTCAGACCGAGTGCTGACATGTGGCAAGACGCTCCTCGGGGCGCGTCTTGCTTGGGCTTCTCTCATGGAGGCCCTCAGTCAGACCCATTGTTGATATGTGGCAAGACGCTCCTCGGGGCGAGTCTTGCTTGGGCCTCTCTCCTGGAGGTGCCCAGTCAGACCCAGTGTTGACATGGTGCAAGACGCTCCTCGGGGCGCGTCTTGCTTGGGCTTCTCTCTTGGAGGCCCTCAGTCAGACCCATTGTTGACATGTGGCAAGACGCTCCCAGGGGCGCGTCTTGCTTGGGCTTCTCTCCTGGAGGCCCTCAGTCAGACCCATTGTTGACATGTGGCAAGACGCTCCTCGGGGCGCGTCTTGCTTGGGCCTCTCTCCTGGAGGCGCTCAGTCAGACCGAGTGCTGACATAAGGCAAGACGCTCCTCGGGGCGCGTCTTGCTGGGGCCTCTCTCCTGGAGAAGCTCAGTCAGAACCAGTGCTTACATGTGGCAAGACGCTCCTCGGGGCGCGTCTTGCTTGGGCCTCTCTCCTTGAGGCGCTCAGTCAGACCCAGTGGTGACATGTGGCAAGACGCTCCTCGGGGCGCGTCTTGCTTGGGCCTCTCTCCTGGAGACGCTCAGTCAGAACCAGTGTTGACACGTGACAAGACGCTCCTCGGGGCGCGTCTTGCTTGGGCTTCTCTCATGGAGGCCCTCAGTCAGACCCATTGTTTATATGTGGCAAGACGCTCCTCGGGGCGAGTCTTGCTTGGGCCTCTCTCCTGGAGGTGCTCAGTCAGACCCAGTGTTTACATGGTGCAAGACGCTCCTCGGGGCGCGTCTTGCTTGGGCTTCTCTCTTGGAGGCCCTCAGTCAGACCCATTGTTGACATGTGGCAAGACGCTCCTCGGGGCGCGTCTTGCTTGGGCTTCTCTCCTGGAGGCCCTCAGTCAGACCCATTGTTGACATGTGGCAAGACGCTCCTCGGGGCGCGTCTTGCTTGGGCCTCTCTCCTGGAGGCGCTCAGTCAGACCGAGTGCTGACATAAAGCAAGACGCTCCTCGGGGCGCGTCTTGCTGGGGCCTCTCTCCTGGAGGCGCTCAGTCAGACCCAGTGCTTACATGTGGCAAGACGCTCCTCGGGGCGCGTCTTGCTTGGGCCTCTCTCCTGGAGGCGCTCAGTCAGACCGAGTGCTGACATGTGGCAAGACGCTCCTCGGGGCGCATCTTGCTTGGGCTTCTCTCATGGAGGCCCTCAGTCAGACCCATTGTTGATATGTGGCAAGACGCTCCTCGGGGCGAGTCTTGCTTGGGCCTCTCTCCTGGAGGTGCTCAGTCAGACCCAATGTTGACATGGTGCAAGACGCTCCTCGGGGCGCGTCTTGCTTGGGCTTCTCTCTTGGAGGCCCTCAGTCAGACCCATTGTTGACATGTGGCAAGACGCTCCCCGGGGCGCGTCTTGCTTGGGCTTCTCTCCTGGAGGCCCTCAGTCAGACCCATTGTTGACATGTGGCAAGACGCTCCTCGGGGCGCGTCTTGCTTGGGCCTCTCTCCTGGAGGCGCTCAGTCAGACCGAGTGCTGACATAAGGCAAGACGCTCCTCGGGGCGCGTCTTGCTGGGGCCTCTCTCCTGGAGGCGCTCAGTCAGAACCAGTGCTTACATGTGGCAAGACGCTCCTCGGGGCGCATCTTGCTTGGGCCTCTCTCCTGGAGGCGCTCAGTCAGACCCAGTGGTGACATGTGGCAAGACGCTCCTCGGGGCGCGTCTTGCTTGGGCCTCTCTCCTGGAGACGCTCAGTCAGAACCAGTGTTGACACGTGACAAGACGCTCCTCGGGGCGCGTCTTGCTTGGGCTTCTCTCATGGAGGCCCTCAGTCAGACCCATTGTTGATATGTGGCAAGACGCTCCTCGGGGCGAGTCTTGCTTGGGCCTCTCTCCTGGAGGTGCTCAGTCAGACCCAGTGTTGACATGGTGCAAGACGCTCCTCGGGGCGCGTCTTGCTTGGGCTTCTCTCCTGGAGGCCCTCAGTCAGACCCATTGTTGACATGTGGCAAGACGCTCCTCGGGGCGCGTCTTGCTTGGGCTTCTCTCCTGGAGGCCCTCAGTCAGACCCATTGTTGACATGTGGCAAGACGCTCCTCGGGGCGCGTCTTGCTTGGGCCTCTCTCCTGGAGGCGCTCAGTCAGACCGAGTGCTGACATAAAGCAAGACGCTCCTCGGGGTGGGTCTTGCTGGGGCCTCTCTCCTGGAGGCGCTCAGTCGGACCCAGTGCTTACATGTGGCAAGACGCTCCTCGGGGCGCGTCTTGCTTGGGCCTCTCTCCTGGAGGCGCTCAGTCAGACCCAGTGGTGACATGTGGCAAGACGCTCCTCGGGGCGCGTCTTGCTTGGGCCTCTCTCCTGGAGACGCTCAGTCAGACCCAGTGTTGACACGTGACAAGACGCTCCTCGGGGCGCGTCTTGCTTGGGCATCTCTCATGGAGGCCCTCAGTCAGACCCATTGTTGATATGTGGCAAGACGCTCCTCGGGGCGCGTCTTGCTTGGGCCTCTCTCCTGGAGGCGCTCAGTCAGACCGAGTGCTGACATGTGGCAAGACGCTCCTCGGGGCGCGTCTTGCTTGGGCTTCTCTCCTGGAGGCCCTCAGTCAGACCCATTGTTTACATGTGGCAAGACGCTCCTCGGGGCGCGTCTTGCTTGGGCCTCTCTCCTGGAGGCCCTCTGTCAGCCCCATTGTTGACATGTGGCAAGACGCTCCTCGGGGCGCGTCTTGCTTGGGCCTCTCTCCTGGAGGCGCTCAGTCAGACCGAGTGCTGACATAAAGCAAGACGCTCCTCGGGGCGCGTCTTAATGGGGCCTCTCTCCTGGAGGCGCTCAGTCAGACCAAGTGCTTACATGTGGCAAGACGCTCCTCGGGGCGCGTCTTGCTTGGGCCTCTCTCCTGGAGGCGCTCAGTCAGACCCAGTGGTGACATGTGGCAAGACGCTCCTCGGGGCACGTCTTGCTTGGGCCTCTCTCCTGGAGACGCTCAGTCAGACCCAGTGTTGACACGTGACAAGACGCTCCTCGGGGCGCGTCTTGCTTGGGCCTCTCTCCTGGAGGCGCACAGACAGACAGAGTGCTGACATGTGGCAAGACGCTCCTCGGGGCGCGTCTTGCTTGGGCTTCTCTCCTGGAGGCCCTAAATTCAGACCCATTGTTGACATGTGGCAAGACGCTCCTCGGGGCGCGTCTTGCTTGGGCCTCTCTCCTGGAGGCGCTCAGTCAGACCGAGTGCTGACATGCAGCAAGACGCTACTCAGGGCGCGTCTTGCTTGGGCTTCTCTCCTTGAGGCCCTCAGTCAGACCCATTGTTGACATGTGGCAAGACGCTCCTCGGGGCGCATCTTGCTTGGGCCTCTCTCCTGGAGGCGCTCAGTCAGACCGAGTGCTGACATGTGGCAAGACCCTCCTCGGGGCGCGTCTTGCTTGGGCTTCTCTCCTGGAGGCCCTCAGTCGGACTCATTGTTGACATGTGGCAAGACGCTCCTCGGGGCGCGTCTTGCTTGGGCCTCTCTCCTGGAGGCCCTCTGTCAGACCCAGTGTTGACATGTGGCAAGACGCTCCTCGGGGCGCGTCTTGCTTGGGCCTCTCTCCTGGAGGTGCTCAGTCAGACCCAGTGTTGACATGTGGCAAGACTCTCCTCGGGGCGCGTCTTGCTTGGGCCTCTCTCCTGGAGGTGCTCAGTCAAACCCAGTGTTGACATGTGGCAAGACGCTCCTCGGGGCGCGTCTTGCTTGGGCTTCTCTCCTGGAGGCCCTCAGTCAGACCCATTGTTGACATGTGGCAAGACGCTCCTTGGGGTGCGTCTTGCTTGGGCCTCTCTCCTGGAGGTGCTCAGTCAGACCGAGTGCTGACATGTGGCAAGACGCTCCTCGGGGCGCGTCTTGCTTGGGCTTCTCTCCTGGAGGCCCTCAGTCAGACCCATTGTTTACATGTGGCAAGACGCTCCTCGGGGCGCATCTTGCTTGGGCCTCTCTCCTGGAGGCGCTCAGTCAGACCGAGTGCTGACATGTGGCAAGACGCTCCTCGGGGCGCGTCTTGCTGGACCTTCTCTCCTGGAGGCGCTCAGTCAGACCCAGTGTTGATATGTGACAAGACGCGCCCCGAGGAGTGTCTTGCTTGGGCCTCTCTCCTGGAGGCCCTCTGTCAGACCCATTGTTGACATGTGGCAAGACGCTCCTCGGGGCGCGTCTTGCTTGGGCCTATCTCCTGGAGGCATTCAGTCAGACCGAGTGCTGACATAAGGCAAGACGCTCCTCGGGGCGCGTCTTGCTTGGGCCTCTCTCCTGGAGGCGCTCAGTCAGACCCAGTGGTGACATGTGGCAACACGCTCCTCGGGGCGCGTATTGCTTGGGCCTCTCTCCTGGAGGCCCTCTGTCAGACCCATTGTTGACATGTGGCAAGACGCTCCTCGGGGCGCGTCTTAATTGGGCCTCTCTCCTGGAGATCCTCAATCAGACCCAGTGTTGACACGTGGTAAGACGCTCCTCGGGGCGCGTCTTGCTTGGGCCTCTCTCCTGGAGGCGCTCAGTCAGACTGAGTAGTGACATGTGGCATGACGCTCCTCGGGGCGCGTCTTGCTTGGGCCTCTCTCCTGGAGGCGCTCAGTCAGACCCAGTGGTGACATGTGGCAAGACGCTCCTCGGGGCGCGTCTTGCTGGGGCTTCTCTCCTAGAGGCGTTCAGTCAGACCGAGTGCCGACATGTGGCAAGACGCTTCTCGGGACGCGTCTTGCTTGGGCTTCTCTCCTCGAGGCCCTCAGTCAGACTCATTGTTGACATGTGGCAAGACGCTCCTTGGGGCGCGTTTTGCTTGGGCCTCTCTCCTGGTGGCGCTCAGTCAGACCCAGTGGTGACATGTGGCAAGACGCTCCTCGGGGCGCATCTTGCTTGGGCCTCTCTCCTGGAGGCGCTCAGTCAGACCCAGTGGTGACATGTGACAAGACGCTCCTCGGGGCGCGTCTTGCTTGGGCTTCTCTCATGGAGGCCCTCAGTCAGACCCATTGTTGATATGTGGCAAGACGCTCCTCGGGGCGCGTCTTGCTTGGGCCTCTCTCCTGGAGGCGCTCAGTCAGACCGAGTGCTGACATGTGGCAAGACGCTCCTCGGGGCGCGTCTTGCTTGGGCTTCTCTCATGGAGGCCCTCAGTCAGACCCATTGTTGATATGTGGCAAGACGCTCCTCGGGGCGCGTCTAGCTTGGGCCTCTCTCCTGGAGGCGCTCAGTCAGACCGAGTGCTGACATAAGGCAAGACGCTCCTCGGGGCGCGTCTTGCTGGGGCCTCTCTCCTGGAGGCGCTCAGTCAGAACCAGTGCTTACATGTGGCAAGACGCTCCTCGGGGCGCGTCTTGCCTGGGCCTCTCTCCTGGAGGCGCTCAGTCAGACCCAGTGGTGACATGTGGCAAGACGCTCCTCGGGGCGCGTCTTGCTTGGGCCTCTCTCCTGGAGACGCTCAGTCAGAACCAGTGTTGACACGTGACAAGACGCTCCTCGGGGCGCGTCTTGCTTGGGCTTCTCTCATGGAGGCCCTCAGTCAGACCCATTGTTGATATGTGGCAAGACGCTCCTCGGGGCGAGTCTTGCTTGGGCCTCTCTCCTGGAGGTGCTCAGTCAGACCCAGTGTTGACATGGTGCAAGACGCTCCTCGGGGCGCGTCTTGCTTGGGCTTCTCTCTTGGAGGCCCTCAGTCAGACCCATTGTTGACATGTGGCAAGACGCTCCTCGGGGCGCGTCTTGCTTGGGCTTCTCTCCTGGAGGCCCTCAGTCAGACCCATTGTTGACATGTGGCAAGACGCTCCTCGGGGCGCGTCTTGCTTGGGCCTCTCTCCTGGAGGCGCTCAGTCAGACCGAGTGCTGACATAAAGCAAGACGCTCCTCGGGGCGCGTCTTGCTGGGGCCTCTCTCCTGGAGGCGCTCAGTCAGACCCAGTGCTTACATGTGGCAAGACGCTCCTCGGGGCGCGTCTTGCTTGGGCCTCTCTCCTGGAGGCGCTCAGTCAGACCCAGTGGTGACATGTGGCAAGATGCTCCTCGGGGCGCATCTTGCTTGGGCCTCTCTCCTGGAGGCCCTCTGTCAGCCCCAGTGTTGACATGTGTCAAGACGCTCCTCGGGGTGCGTCTTGCTTGGGCCTCTCTCCTGGAGTCGCTCAGTCAGACCGAGTGCTGACATGTGGCAAGACGCTCCTCGGGGCGCGTCTTGCTTGGGCTTCTCTCCTGGAGGCCCTCAGTCAGACTCATTGTTGACATGTGGCAAGACACTCCTCGGGGCGCGTTTTGCTTGGGCCTCTCTCCTGGTGGCGCTCAGTCAGACCCAGTGGTGACATGTTGCAAGACGCTCCTCGGGGCGCATCTTGCTTGGGCCTCTCTCCTGGAGGCGCTCAGTCAGACCCAGTGGTGACATGTGACAAGACGCTCCTCGGGGCGCGTCTTGCTTGGGCTTCTCTCATGGAGGCCCTCAGTCAGACCCATTGTTGATATGTGGCAAGACGCTCCTCGGGGCGCGTCTTGCTTGGGCCTCTCTCCTGGAGGCGCTCAGTCAGACCGAGTGCTGACATGTGGCAAGACGCTCCTCGGGGCGCGTCTTGCTTGGGCTTCTCTCATGGAGGCCCTCAGTCAGACCCATTGTTGATATGTGGAAAGACGCTCCTCGGGGCGAGTCTTGCTTGGGCCTCTCTCCTGGAGGTGCTCAGTCAGACCCAGTGTTGACATGGTGCAAGACGCTCCTCGGGGCGCATCTTGCTTGGGCTTCTCTCTTGGAGGCCCTCAGTCAGACCCATTGTTGACATGTGGCAAGACGCTCCCCGGGGCGCGTCTTGCTTGGGCTTCTCTCCTGGAGGCCCTCAGTCAGACCCATTGTTGACATGTGGCAAGACGCTCCTCGGGGCGCGTCTTGCTTGGGCCTCTCTCCTGGAGGCGCTCAGTCAGACCGAGTGCTGACATAAGGCAAGATGCTCCTAGGGGCGCGTCTTGCTGGGGCCTCTCTCCTGGAGGCGCTCAGTCAGAACCAGTGCTTACATGTGGCAAGACGCTCCTCGGGGCGCGTCTTGCTTGGGCCTCTCTCCTGGAGGCGCTCAGTCAGACCCAGTGGTGACATGTGGCAAGACGCTCCTCGGGGCGCGTCTTGCTTGGGCCTCTCTCCTGGAGACGCTCAATCAGAACCAGTGTTGACACGTGACAAGACGCTCCTCGGGGCGCGTCTTGCTTGGGCTTCTCTCATGGAGGCCCTCAGTCAGACCCATTGTTGATATGTGGCAAGACGCTCCTCGGGGCGAGTCTTGCTTGGGCCTCTCTCCTGGAGGTGCTCAGTCAGACCCAGTGTTGACATGGTGCAAGACGCTCCTCGGGGCGCGTCTTGCTTGGGCTTCTCTCTTGGAGGCCCTCAGTCAGATCCAGTGCTTACATGTGGCAAGATGCTCCTCGGGGCGTGTCTTGCTGGGGCTTCTCTCCTGGAGGCGTTCAGTCAGACCGAGTGCTGACATGTGGCAAGACGCTCCTCGGGGCGCGTCTTGCTTGGGCTTCTCTCCTGGAGGCGTTCAGTCAGACCGAGTGCTGACATGTGGTAAGACGCTCCTCGGGGCGCGTCTTGCTGGGGCTTCTCTCCTGGAGGCGCTCAGTCAGACCCAGTGCTTACATGTGGCAAGACGCTCCTCGGGGCGCGTCTTGCATGGGCCTCTCTCCTGGAGGCGCTCAGTCAGACCCAGTGCTGACATGTGGCAAGACGCTCCTCGGGGCGCGTCTTGCTTGGGCCTCTCTCCTGGAGACGCTCAGTCAGACCCAGTGTTGACACGTGGCAAGACGCTCCTCGGGGCGCATCTTGCTTGGGCCTCTCTCCTGGAGGCGCTCAGTCAGACCCAGTGGTGACATGTGGCAAGACGCTCCTCCGGGCGCGTCTTGCTTGGGCTTCTCTCATGGAGGCCCTCAGTCAGACCCATTGCTGATATGTGGCAAGACGCTCCTCGGGGCGCGTCTTGCTTGGGCCTCTCTCCTGGAGGCGCTCAGTCAGACCGAGTGCTGACATGTGGCAAGACGCTCCTCGGGGCGCGTCTTGCTTGGGCTTCTCTCCTGGAGAACCTCAGTCAGACCCATTGTTTACATGTGGCAAGACGCTCCTTTGGGCGCATCTTGCTTGGGCTTCTCTCCTGGAGGCCCTTAGTCAGACCCATTGTTGACATGTGGCAAGACGCTCCTCGGGGCGCGTCTTGCTGGGGCTTCTCTCCTGGAGGCGTTCAGTCAGACCGAGTGCTGACATGTGGCAAGATGCTCCTCGGGACGCGTCTTGCTTGGGCTTCTCTCCTGGAGGCCCTCAGTCAGACTCATTGTTGACATGTGGCAAGACGCTCCTCGGGGCGCGTCTTGCTTGGGCCTCTCTCCTGGAGGCGCTCAGTCAGACCCAGTGGTGACATGTGGCAAGACGCTCCTCGGGGCGCGTCTTGCTTGGGCCTCTCTCCTGGAGGCGCTCAGTCAGACCCAGTGGTGACATGTGACAAGACGCTCCTCGGGGCGCGTCTTGCTTGGGCTTCTCTCATGGAGGCCCTCAGTCAGATCCATTGTTGATATGTGGCAAGACGCTCCTCGGGGCGCGTCTTGCTTTGGCCTCTCTCCTGGAGGAGCTCAGTCAGATCGAGTGCTGACCTGTGGCAAGACGCTCCTCGGGGCGCGTCTTGCTGGGGCTTCTCTCCTGGAGGCGTTCAGTCAGACCGAGTGCTGACATGTGGCAAGACGCTCCTCGGGGCGCGTCTTGCTTGGGCTTCTCTCCTGGAGGCCCTCAGTCAGACTCATTGTTGACATGTGGCAAGATGCTCCTCGGGGCGCGTCTTGCTTGGGGCCTCTCTCCTGGAGGAGCACAGTCAGACAGAGTGCTGACTGGTGGCCAGACGCTCCTCGGGGCGCGTCTTGCTGGGGCCTCTCTCCTGGAGGCACTCAGTCAGACCGAGTGCTGACATGTGGCAAGACGCTCCTCGGGGCGCGTCTTGCTGGGGCTTCTCTCCTGGAGGCCCTCAGTCAGACCCATTGTTTACATGTGGCAAGACGCTCCTCGGGGCGCATCTTGCTTGGGCCTCTCTCCTGGAGGCCCTCTGTCAGCCCCAGTGTTGACATGTGTCAAGACGCTCCTCGGGCCGAGTCTTGCTTGGGCCTCTCTCCTGGAGGTGCTCAGTCAGACCCAGTGTTGACATGGTGCAAGACGCTCCTCGGGGCGCGTCTTGCTTGGGCTTCTCTCTTGGAGGCCCTCAGTCAGACCCATTGTTGACATGTGGCAAGACGCTCCTCGGGGTGCGTCTTGCTTGGGCTTCTCTCCTGGAGGCCCTCAGTCAGACCCATTGTTGACATGTAGCAAGACGCTCCTCGGGGCGCGTCTTGCTTGGGCCTATCTCCTGGAGGCGCTCAGTCAGACCGAGTGCTGACATAAGGCAAGACGCTCCTCGGGGTGTGTCTTGCTGGGGCTTCTCTCCTGGAGGCGTTCAGTCAGACCGGGTGCTGACATGTGTCAAGGAGCTCCTCGGGGCGTGTCTTGCTTGGGCTTCTCTCCTGGAGGCGTTCAGTCAGACCGAGTGCTGACATGTGGTAAGACGCTCCTCGGGGCGCGTCTTGCTTGGGCTTCTCTCCTGGAGGCCCTCAGTCAGACCCATTGTTGACATGTGGCAAGACGCTCCTCGGGGCGCGTCTTGCTTGGGCCTCTCTCCTGGAGGCGCTCAGTCAGACCGAGTGCTGACATAAAGCAAGACGCTCCTCGGGGCGCGTCTTGCTGGGGCCTCTCTCCTGGAGGCGCTCAGTCAGACCCAGTGCTTACACGTGGCAAGACGCTCCTCGGGGCGCGTCTTGCTTGGGCCTCTCTCCTGGAGGCGCTCAGTCAGACCCAGTGGTGACATGTGGCAAGACGCTCCTCGGGGCGCGTCTTGCTTGGGCCTCTCTCCTGGAGACGCTCAGTCAGACCCAGTGTTGACACGTGACAAGACGCTCCTCGGGGCGCGTCTTGCTTGGGCATCTCTCATGGAGGCCCTCAGTCAGACCCATTGTTGATATGTGGCAAGACGCTCCTCGGGGCGCGTCTTGCTTGGGCCTCTCTCCTGGAGGCGCTCAGTCAGACCGAGTGCTGACATGTGGCTAGACGCTCCTCGGGGCGCGTCTTGCTTGGGCTTCTCTCCTGGAGGCCCTCAGTCAGACCCATTGTTGACATGTGGCAAGACGCTCCTCGGGGCGCGTCTTGCTTGGGCCTCTCTCCTGGAGGCCCTCTGTCAGCCCCATTGTTGACATGTGGCAAGACGCTCCTCGGGGCGCGTCTTGCTTGGGCCTCTCTCCTGGAGGCGCTCAGTCAGACCGAGTGCTGACATAAAGCAAGACGCTCCTCGGGGCGCGTCTTGCTGGGGCCTCTCTCCTGGAGGCGCTCAGTCAGACCCAGTGCTTACATGTGGCAAGACGCTCCTCGGGGCGCGTCTTGCTTGGGCCTCTCTCCTGGAGGCGCTCAGTCAGACCCAGTGGTGACATGTGGCAAGACGCTCCTCGGGGCACGTCTTGCTTGGGCCTCTCTCCTGGAGACGCTCAGTCAGACCCAGTGTTGACACGTGACAAGACGCTCCTCGGGGCGCGTCTTGCTTGGGCCTCTCTCCTGGAGGCGCACAGACAGACAGAGTGCTGACATGTGGCAAGACGCTCCTGGGGGCGCGTCTTGCTTGGGCTTCTCTCCTGGAGGCCCTAAATTCAGACCCATTGTTGACATGTGGCAAGACGCTCCTCGGGGCGCGTCTTGCTTGGGCCTCTCTCCTGGAGGCGCTCAGTCAGACCGAGTGCTGACATGCAGCAAGACGCTACTCAGGGCGCGTCTTGCTTGGGCTTCTCTCCTTGAGGCCCTCAGTCAGACCCATTGTTGACATGTGGCAAGACGCTCCTCGGGGCGCATCTTGCTTGGGCCTCTCTCCTGGAGGCGCTCAGTCAGACCGAGTGCTGACATGTGGCAAGACACTCCTCGGGGCGCGTCTTGCTTGGGCTTCTCTCCTGGAGGCCCTCAGTCAGACTCATTGTTGACATGTGGCAAGACGCTCCTCGGGGCGCGTCTTGCTTGGGCCTCTCTCCTGGAGGCCCTCTGTCAGACCCAGTGTTGACATGTGGCAAGACGCTCCTCGGGGCGCGTCTTGCTTGGGCCTCTCTCCTGGAGGTGCTCAGTCAGACCCAGTGTTGACATGTGGCAAGACTCTCCTCGGGGCGCGTCTTGCTTGGGCCTCTCTCCTGGAGGTGCTCAGTCAAACCCAGTGTTGACATGTGGCAAGACGCTCCTCGGGGCGCGTCTTGCTTGGGCTTCTCTCCTGGAGGCCCTCAGTCAGACCCATTGTTGACATGTGGCAAGACGCTCCTTGGGGTGCGTCTTGCTTGGGCCTCTCTCCTGGAGGCGCTCAGTCAGACCGAGTGCTGACATGTGGCAAGACGCTCCTCGGGGCGCGTCTTGCTTGGGCTTCTCTCCTGGAGGCCCTCAGTCAGACCCATTGTTTACATGTGGCAAGACGCTCCTCGGGGCGCATCTTGCTTGGGCCTCTCTCCTGGAGGCGCTCAGTCAGACCGAGTGCTGACATGTGGCAAGACGCTCCTCGGGGCGCGTCTTGCTGGACCTTCTCTCCTGGAGGCGCTCAGTAAGACCCAGGGTTGATATGTGACAAGACGCGCCCCGAGGAGTGTCTTGCTTGGGCCTCTCTCCTGGAGGCCCTCTGTCAGACCCATTGTTCACATGTGGCAAGACGCTCCTCGGGGCGCGTCTTGCTTGGGCCTATCTCCTGGAGGCGTTCAGTCAGACCGAGTGCTGACATAAGGCAAGATGCTCCTCGGGGCGTGTCTTGCTGTGGCCTCTCTCCTGGAGGCGCTCAATCAGACCCAGTGGTGACACGTGGCAAGACGCTCCCCGGGGCGCGTCTTGCTTGGGCTTCTCTCCTGGAGGCCCTCAGTCAGACCCATTGTTGACATGTGGCAAGACGCTCCTCGGGGCGCGTCTTGCTTGGGCCTTTCTCCTGGAGGCGCTCAGTCAGACCGAGTGCTGACATAAGGCAAGACGCTCCTCGGGGCGCGTCTTGCTGGGGCCTCTCTCCTGGAGGCGCTCAGTCAGAACCAGTGCTTACATGTGGCAAGACGCTCCTCGGGGCGCGGCTTGCTTGGGCCTCTCTCCTGGAGGCGCTCAGTCAGACCCAGTGGTGACATGTGGCAAGACGCTCCTCGGGGCGCGTCTTGCTTGGGCCTCTCTCCTGGAGACGCTCAGTCAGAACCAGTGTTGACACGTGACAAGACGCTCCTCGGGGCGCGTCTTGCTTGGGCTTCTCTCATGGAGGCCCTCAGTCAGACCCATTGTTGATATGTGGCAAGACGCTCCTCGGGGCGAGTCTTGCTTGGGCCTCTCTCCTGGAGGTGCTCAGTCAGACCCAGTGTTGACATGGTGCAAGACGCTCCTCGGGGCGCGTCTTGCTTGGGCTTCTCTCTTGGAGGCCCTCAGTCAGATCCAGTGCTTACATGTGGCAAGACGCTCCTCGGGGCGTGTCTTGCTGGGGCTTCTCTCCTGAAGGCGTTCAGTCAGACCGAGTGCTGACATGTGGCAAGACGCTCCTCGGGGCGCGTCTTGCTTGGGCTTCTCTCCTGGAGGCGTTCAGTCAGACCGAGTGCTGACATGTGGTAAGACGCTCCTCGGGGCGCGTCTTGCTGGGGCTTCTCTCCTGGAGGCGCTCAGTCAGACCCAGTGCTTACATGTGGCAAGACGCTCCTCGGGGCGCGTCTTGCTTGGGCCTCTCTCCTGGAGGCGCTCAGTCAGACCCAGTGCTGACATGTGGCAAGACGCTCCTCGGGGCGCGTCTTGCTTGGGCCTCTCTCCTGGAGACGCTCAGTCAGACCCAGTGTTGACACGTGGCAAGACGCTCCTCGGGGCGCGTCTTGCTTGGGCCTCTCTCCTGGAGGCGCTCAGTCAGACCCAGTGGTGACATGTGGCAAGACGCTCCTCGGGGCGCGTCTTGCTTGGGCTTCTCTCATGGAGGCCCTCAGTCAGACCCATTGCTGATATGTGGCAAGACGCTCCTCGGGGCGCGTCTTGCTTGGGCCTCTCTCCTGGAGGCGCTCAGTCAGACCGAGTGCTGACATGTGGCAAGACGCTCCTCGGGGCGCGTCCTGCTTGGGCTTCTCTCCTGGAGGCCCTCAGTCAGACCCATTGTTTACATGTGGCAAGACGCTCCTTTGGGCGCATCTTGCTTGGGCTTCTCTCCTGGAGGCCCTTAGTCAGACCCATTGTTGACATGTGGCAAGACGCTCCTCGGGGCGCGTCTTGCTGGGGCTTCTCTCCTGGAGGCGTTCAGTCAGACCGAGTGCTGACATGTGGCAAGACGCTCCTCGGGACGCGTCTTGCTTGGGCTTCTCTCCTGGAGGCCCTCAGTCAGTCTCATTGTTGACATGTGGCAAGACGCTCCTCGGGGCGCGTCTTGCTTGGGCCTCTCTCCTGGAGGCGCTCAGTCAGACCCAGTGGTGACATGTGGCAAGACGCTCCTCGGGGCGCGTCTTGCTTGGGCCTCTCTCCTGGAGGCGCTCAGTCAGACCCAGTGGTGACATGTGACAAGACGCTCCTCGGGGCGCGTCTTGCTTGGGCCTCTCTCCTGGAGGTGCTCAGTCAGACCCAGTGTTGACATGGTGCAAGAAGCTCCTCGGGGCGCGTCTTGCTTGGGCTTCTCTCTTGGAGGCCCTCAGTCAGACCCATTGTTGACATGTGGCAAGACGCTCCTCAGGGTGCGTCTTGCTTGGGCTTCTCTCCTGGAGGCCCTCAGTCAGACCCATTGTTGACATGTAGCAAGACGCTCCTCGGGGCGCGTCTTGCTTGGGCCTATCTCCTGGAGGCGCTCAGTCAGACCGAGTGCTGACATAAGGCAAGACGCTCCTCGGGGTGTGTCTTGCTGGGGCTTCTATCCTGGAGGCGTTCAGTCAGACCGGGTGCTGACATGTGTCAAGGAGCTCCTCGGGGCGCGTCTTGCTTGGGCTTCTCTCCTGGAGGCGTTCAGTCAGACCGAGTGCTGACATGTGGTAAGACGCTCCTCGGGGCGCGTCTTGCTGGGGCTTCTCTCCTGGAGGCGCTCAGTCAGACCCAGTGCTTACATGTGGCAAGACGCTCCTCGGGGCGCGACTTGCTTGGGCCTCTCTCCTGGAGGCGCTCAGTCAGACCCAGTGGTGACATGTGGCAAGACGCTCCTCGGGGCGCGTCTTGCTTGGGGCCTCTCTCCTGGAGGCGCACAGTCAGACAGAGTAATGACATGTGGCCAGACGCTCCTCGGGGCGCATCTTGCTGGGGCTTCTCTCCTGGAGGCGCTCAGTCAGACCCAGTGTTGACATGTGACAAGACGCTCCTCGGGGCGCGTCTTGCTGGGGCTTCTCTCCTAGAGTCGTTCAGTCAGACCGAGTGCTGACATGTGGCAAGACGCTCCTCGGGGCGCGTCTTGCTTGGGCTTCTCTCCTGGAGGCCCTCAGTCAGACCCATTGTTGACATGTGGCAAGACGCTCCTCGGGGCGCATCTTGCTTGGGCCTCTCTCCTGGAGGCGCTCAGTCAGACCGAGTGCTGACATGTGGCAAGACACTCCTCGGGGCGCGTCTTGCTTGGGCTTCTCTCCTGGAGGCCCTCAGTCAGACTCATTGTTGACATGTGGCAAGACGCTCCTCGGGGCGCGTCTTGCTTGGGCCTCTCTCCTGGAGGCCCTCTGTCAGACCCAGTGTTGACATGTGGCAAGACGCTCCTCGGGGCGCGTCTTGCTTGGGCCTCTCTCCTGGAGGTGCTCAGTCAGACCCAGTGTTGACATGTGGCAAGACTCTCCTCGGGGCGCGTCTTGCTTGGCCCTCTCTCCTGGAGGTGATCAGTCAGACCCAGTGTTGACATGTGGCAAGACGCTCCTCGGGGCGCGTCTTGCTTGGGCTTCTCTCCTGGAGGCCCTCAGTCAGACCCATTGTTGACATGTGGCAAGACGCTCCTTGGGGTGCGTCTTGCTTGGGCCTCTCTCCTGGAGGCGCTCAGTCAGACCGAGTGCTGACATGTGGCAAGACGCTCCTCGGGGCGCGTCTTGCTTGGGCTTCTCTCCTGGAGGCCCTCAGTCAGACCCATTGTTTTCATGTGGCAAGACGCTCCTCGGGGCGCATCTTGCTTGGGCCTCTCTCCTGGAGGCGCTCAGTCAGACCGAGTGCTGACATGTGGCAAGACGCTCCTCGGGGCGCGTCTTGCTGGACCTTCTCTCCTGGAGGCGCTCAGTCAGACCCAGTGTTGATATGTGACAAGACGCGCCCCGAGGAGTGTCTTGCTTGGGCCTCTCTCCTGGAGGCCCTCTGTCAGACCCATTGTTGACATGTGGCAAGACGCTCCTCGGGGCGCGTCTTGCTTGGGCCTCTCTCCTGGAGGCGTTCAGTCAGACCGAGTGCTGACATAAGGCAAGATGCTCCTCGGGGCGCGTCTTGCTGTGGCCTCTCTCCTGGAGGCGCTCAATCAGACCCAGTGGTGACACGTGGCAAGACGCTCCTCGGGGCGCGTCTTGCTTGGGCCTCTCTCCTGGAGGCGCTCAGTCAGACCCAGTGGTGACATGTGGCAACACGCTCCTCGGGGCGTGTATTGCTTGGGCCTCTCTCCTGGAGGCCCTCTGTCAGACCCATTGTTGACATGTGGCAAGACGCTCCTCGGGGCGCGTCTTGCTTGGGCCTCTCTCCTGGAGGCCCTCAATCAGACCCAGTGTTGACACGTGGTAAGACGCTCCTCGGGGCGCGTCTTGCTTGGGCCTCTCTCCTGGAGGCGCTCAGTCAGACTGAGTAGTGACATGTGGCATGACGCTCCTCGGGGCGCGTCTTGCTTGGGCCTCTCTCCTGGAGGCGCTCAGTCAGACCCAGTGGTGACATGTGGCAAGACACTCCTCGGGGAGCGTCTTGCTTGGGCCTCTCTCCTGGAGGCCCTCTGTCAGCCCCATTGTTGATATGTGGCAAGACGCTCCTCGGGGCGCGTCTTGCTGGGGCTTCTCTCCTAGAGGCGTTCAGTCAGACCGAGTGCCGACATGTGGCAAGACGCTTCTCGGGACGCGTCTTGCTTGGGCTTCTCTCCTCGAGGCCCTCAGTCAGACTCATTGTTGACATGTGGCAAGACGCTCCTCGGGGCGCGTTTTGCTTGGGCCTCTCTCCTGGTGGCGCTCAGTCAGACCCAGTAATGACATGTGGCAAGACGCTCCTCGGGGCGCATCTTGCTTGGGCCTCTCTCCTGGAGGCGCTCAGTCAGACCCAGTGGTGACATGTGACAAGACGCTCCTCGGGGCGCGTCTTGCTTGGGCCTCTCTCATGGAGGCCCTCAGTCAGACCCATTGTTGATATGTGGCAAGACGCTCCTCGGGGCGCGTCTTGCTTGGGCCTCTCTCCTGGAGGCGCTCAGTCAGGCCGAGTGCTGACATGTGGCAAGACGCTCCTCGGGGCGCATCTTGCTTGGGCTTCTCTCATGGAGGCCCTCAGTCAGACCCATTGTTGATATGTAGCAAGACGCTCCTCGGGGCGAGTCTTGCTTGGGCCTCTCTCCTGGAGGTGCTCAGTCAGACCCAATGTTGACATGGTGCAAGACGCTCCTCGGGGCTCGTCTTGCTTGGGCTTCTCTCTTGGAGGCCCTCAGTCAGACCCATTGTTGACATGTGGCAAGACGCTCCCCGGGGCGCGTCTTGCTTGGGCTTCTCTCCTGGAGGCCCTCAGTCAGACCCATTGTTGACATGTGGCAAGACGCTCCTCGGGGCGCGTCTTGCTTGGGCCTCTCTCCTGGAGGCGCTCAGTCAGACCGAGTGCTGACATAAGGCAAGACGCTCCTCGGGGCGCGTCTTGCTGGGGCCTCTCTCCTGGAGGCGCTCAGTCAGAACCAGTGCTTACATGTGGCAAGACGCTCCTCGGGGCGCGTCTTGCTTGGGCCTCTCTCCTGGAGGCGCTCAGTCAGACCCAGTGGTGACATGTGGCAAGACGCTCCTCGGGGCGCGTCTTGCTTGGGCCTCTCTCCTGGAGACGCTCAGTCAGAACCAGTGTTGACACGTGACAAGACGCTCCTCGGGGCGCGTCTTGCTTGGGCTTCTCTCATGGAGGCCCTCAGTCAGACCCATTGTTGATATGTGGCAAGACGCTCCTCGGGGCGAGTCTTGCTTGGGCCTCTCTCCTGGAGGTGCTCAGTCAGACCCAGTGTTGACATGGTGCAAGACGCTCCTCGGGGCGCGTCTTGCTTGGGCTTCTCTCCTGGAGGCCCTCAGTCAGACCCATTGTTGACATGTGGCAAGACGCTCCTCGGGGCGCGTCTTGCTGGGGCCTCTCTCCTGGAGGCGCTCAGTCAGACCCAGTGCTTACACGTGGCAAGACGCTCCTCGGGGCGCGTCTTGCTTGGGCCTCTCTCCTGGAGGCGCTCAGTCAGACCCAGTGGTGACATGTGGCAAGACGCTCCTCGGGGCGCGTCTTGCTTGGGCCTCTCTCCTGGAGACGCTCAGTCAGACCCAGTGTTGACACGTGACAAGACGCTCCTCGGGGCGCGTCTTGCTTGGGCATCTCTCATGGAGGCCCTCAGTCAGACCCATTGTTGATATGTGGCAAGACGCTCCTCGGGGCGCGTCTTGCTTGGGCCTCTCTCCTGGAGGCGCTCAGTCAGACCGAGTGCTGACATGTGGCTAGACGCTCCTCGGGGCGCGTCTTGCTTGGGCTTCTCTCCTGGAGGCCCTCAGTCAGACCCATTGTTGACATGTGGCAAGACGCTCCTCGGGGCGCGTCTTGCTTGGGCCTCTCTCCTGGAGGCCCTCTGTCAGCCCCATTGTTGACATGTGGCAAGACGCTCCTCGGGGCGCGTCTTGCTTGGGCCTCTCTCCTGGAGGCGCTCAGTCAGACCGAGTGCTGACATAAAGCAAGACGCTCCTCGGGGCGCGTCTTGCTGGGGCCTCTCTCCTGGAGGCGCTCAGTCAGACCCAGTGCTTACATGTGGCAAGACGCTCCTCGGGGCGCGTCTTGCTTGGGCCTCTCTCCTGGAGGCGCTCAGTCAGACCCAGTGGTGACATGTGGCAAGACGCTCCTCGGGGCACGTCTTGCTTGGGCCTGTCTCCTGGAGACGCTCAGTCAGACCCAGTGTTGACACGTGACAAGACGCTCCTCGGGGCGCGTCTTGCTTGGGCCTCTCTCCTAGAGGCGCACAGACAGACAGAGTGCTGACATGTGGCAAGACGCTCCTGGGGGCGCGTCTTGCTTGGGCTTCTCTCCTGGAGGCCCTAAATTCAGACCCATTGTTGACATGTGGCAAGACGCTCCTCGGGGCGCGTCTTGCTTGGGCCTCTCTCCTGGAGGCGCTCAGTCAGACCGAGTGCTGACATGCAGCAAGACGCTACTCAGGGCGCGTCTTGCTTGGGCTTCTCTCCTTGAGGCCCTCAGTCAGACCCATTGTTGACATGTGGCAAGACGCTCCTCGGGGCGCATCTTGCTTGGGCCTCTCTCCTGGAGGCGCTCAGTCAGACCGAGTGCTGACATGTGGCAAGACACTCCTCGGGGCGCGTCTTGCTTGGGCTTCTCTCCTGGAGGCCCTCAGTCAGACTCATTGTTGACATGTGGCAAGACGCTCCTCGGGGCGCGTCTTGCTTGGGCCTCTCTCCTGGAGGCCCTCTGTCAGACCCAGTGTTGACATGTGGCAAGACGCTCCTCGGGGCGCGTCTTGCTTGGGCCTCTCTCCTGGAGGTGCTCAGTCAGACCCAGTGTTGACATGTGGCAAGACTCTCCTCGGGGCGCGTCTTGCTTGGGCCTCTCTCCTGGAGGTGCTCAGTCAAACCCAGTGTTGACATGTGGCAAGACGCTCCTCGGGGCGCGTCTTGCTTGGGCTTCTCTCCTGGAGGCCCTCAGTCAGACCCATTGTTGACATGTGGCAAGACGCTCCTTGGGGTGCGTCTTGCTTGGGCCTCTCTCCTGGAGGCGCTCAGTCAGACCGAGTGCTGACATGTGGCACGACGCTCCTCGGGGCGCGTCTTGCTTGGGCTTCTCTCCTGGAGGCCCTCAGTCAGACCCATTGTTTACATGTGGCAAGACGCTCCTCGGGGCGCATCTTGCTTGGGCCTCTCTCCTGGAGGCGCTCAGTCAGACCGAGTGCTGACATGTGGCAAGACGCTCCTCGGGGCGCGTCTTGCTGGACCTTCTCTCCTGGAGGCGCTCAGTAAGACCCAGTGTTGATATGTGACAAGACGCGCCCCGAGGAGTGTCTTGCTTGGGCCTCTCTCCTGGAGGCCCTCTGTCAGACCCATTGTTGACATGTGGCAAGACGCTCCTCGGGGCGCGTCTTGCTTGGGCCTATCTCCTGGAGGCGTTCAGTCAGACCGAGTGCTGACATAAGGCAAGATGCTCCTCGGGGCGTGTCTTGCTGTGGCCTCTCTCCTGGAGGCGCTCAATCAGACCCAGTGGTGACACGTGGCAAGACGCTCCTCGGGGCGCGTCTTGCTTGGGCCTCTCTCCTGGAGGCGCTCAGTCAGACCCAGTGGTGACATGTGGCAACACGCTCCTCGGGGCGCGTATTGCTTGGGCCTCTCTCCTGGAGGCCCTCTGTCAGACCCATTGTTGACATGTGGCAAGACGCTCCTCGGGGCGCGTCTTAATTGGGCCTCTCTCCTGGAGATCCTCAATCAGACCCAGTGTTGACACGTGGTAAGACGCTCCTCGGGGCGCGTCTTGCTTGGGCCTCTCTCCTGGAGGCGCTCAGCCAGACTGAGTAGTGACATGTGGCATGACGCTCCTCGGGGCGCGTCTTGCTTGGGCCTCTCTCCTGGAGGCGCTCAGTCAGACCCAGTGGTGACATGTGGCAAGACGCTCCTCGGGGCGCGTCTTGCTGGGGCTTCTCCCCTAGAGGCATTCAGTCAGACCGAGTGCCGACATGTGGCAAGACGCTTCTCGGGACGCGTCTTGCTTGGGCTTCTCTCCTCGAGGCCCTCAGTCAGACCCATTGTTTACATGTGGCAAGACGCTCCTCGGGGCGCATCTTGCTTGGGCCTCTCTCCTGGAGGCGCTCAGTCAGACCGAGTGCTGACATGTGGCAAGACGCTCCTCGGGGCGCGTCATGCTGGACCTTCTCTCCTGGAGGCACTCAGTCAGACCCAGTGTTGATATGTGACAAGACGCGCCCCGAGGAGTGTCTTGCTTGGGCCTCTCTCCTGGAGGCCCTCTGTCAGACCCATTGTTGACATGTGGCAAGACGCTCCTCGGGGCGCGTCTTGCTTGGGCCTATCTCCTGGAGGCGTTCAGTCAGACCGAGTGCTGACATAAGGCAAGATGCTCCTCGGGGCGTGTCTTGCTGTGGCCTCTCTCCTGGAGGCGCTCAATCAGACCCAGTGGTGACACGTGGCAAGACGCTCCTCGGGGCGCGTCTTGCTTGGGCCTCTCTCCTGGAGGCGCTCAGTCAGACCCAGTGGTGACATGTGGCAACACGCTCCTCGGGGCGCGTATTGCTTGGGCCTCTCTCCTGGAGGCCCTCTGTCAGACCCATTGTTGACATGTGGCAAGACGCTCCTCGGGGCGCGTCTTAATTGGGCCTCTCTCCTGGAGATCCTCAATCAGACCCAGTGTTGACACGTGGTAAGACGCTCCTCGGGGCGCGTCTTGCTTGGGCCTCTCTCCTGGAGGCGCTCAGTCAGACTGAGTAGTGACATGTGGCATGACGCTCCTCGGAGCGCGTCTTGCTTGGGCCTCTCTCCTGGAGGCGCTCAGTCAGACCCAGTGGTGACATGTGGCAAGACGCTCCTCGGGGCGCGTCTTGCTGGGGCTTCTCTCCTAGAGGCGTTCAGTCAGACCGAGTGCCGACATGTGGCAAGACGCTTCTCGGGACGCGTCTTGCTTGGGCTTCTCTCCTCGAGGCCCTCAGTCAGACTCATTGTTGACATGTGGCAAGACGCTCCTCGGGGCGCGTTTTGCTTGGGCCTCTCTCCTGGTGGCGCTCAGTCAGACCCAGTGGTGACATGTGGCAAGACGCTCCTCGGGGCGCATCTTGCTTGGGCCTCTCTCCTGGAGGCGCTCAGTCAGACCCAGTGGTGACATGTGACAAGACGCTCCTCGGGGCGCGTCTTGCTTGGGCTTCTCTCATGGAGGCCCTCAGTCAGACCCATTGTTGTTATGTGGCAAGACGCTCCTCGGGGCGCATCTTGCTTGGGCCTCTCTCCTGGAGGCGCTCAGTCAGACCGAGTGCTGACATGTGGCAAGACGCTCCTCGGGGCACGTCTTGCTTGGGCTTCTCTCATGGAGGCCCTCAGTCAGACCCATTGTTGATATGTGGCAAGACGCTCCTCGGGGCGAGTCTTGCTTGGGCCTCTCTCCTGGAGGTGCTCAGTCAGACCCAGTGTTGACATGGTGCAAGACGCTCCTCGGGGCGCGTCTTGCTTGGGCTTCTCTCTTGGAGGCCCTCAGTCAGACCCATTGTTGACATGTGGCAAGACGCTCCCCGGGGCGCGTCTTGCTTGGGCTTCTCTCCTGGAGGCCCTCAGTCAGACCCATTGTTGACACGTGGCAAGACGCTCCTCGGGGCGCGTCTTGCTTGGGCCTCTCTCCTGGAGGCGCTCAGTCAGAACGAGTGCTGACATAAGGCAAGACGCTCCTCGGGGCGCGTCTTGCTGGGGCCTCTCTCCTGGAGGCGCTCAGTCAGAACCAGTGCTTACATGTGGCAAGACGCTCCTCGGGGCGCGTCTTGCTTGGGCCTCTCTCCTGGAGGCGCTCAGTCAGACCCAGTGGTGACATGTGGCAAGACGCTCCTCGGGGCGCGTCTTGCTTGGGCCTCTCTCCTGGAGACGCTCAGTCAGAACCAGTGTTGACACGTGACAAGACGCTCCTCGGGGCGCGTCTTGCTTGGGCGTCTCTCATGGAGGCCCTCAGTCAGACCCATTGTTGATATGTGGCAAGACGCTCCTCGGGGCGAGTCTTGCTTGGGCCTCTCTCCTGGAGGTGCTCAGTCAGACCCAGTGTTGACATGGTGCAAGACGCTCCTCGGGGCGCGTCTTGCTTGGGCTTCTCTCTTGGAGGCCCTCAGTCAGACCCATTGTTGACATGTGGCAAGACGCTCCTCGGGCGCGTCTTGCTTGGGCTTCTCTCCTGGAGGCCCTCAGTCAGACCCATTGTTGACATGTGGCAAGACGCTCCTCGGGGCGCGTCTTGCTTGGGCCTCTCTCCTGGAGGCGCTCAGTCAGACCGAGTGCTGACATAAAGCAAGACGCTCCTCGGGGCGCGTCTTGCTGGGGCCTCTCTCCTGGAGGCGCTCAGTCAGACCCAGTGCTTACATGTGGCAAGACACTCCTCGGGGCGCGTCTTGCTTGGGCCTCTCTCCTGGAGGCGCTCAGTCAGACCGAGTGCTGACATGTGGCAAGACGCTCCTCGGGGCGCATCTTGCTTGGGCTTCTCTCATGGAGGCCCTCAGTCAGACCCATTGTTGATATGTGGCAAGACGCTCCTCGGGGCGAGTCTTGCTTGGGCCTCTCTCCTGGAGGTGCTCAGTCAGACCCAATGTTGACATGGTGCAAGACGCTCCTCGGGGCGCGTCTTGCTTGGGCTTCTCTCTTGGAGGCCCTCAGTCAGACCCATTGTTGACATGTGGCAAGACGCTCCTCGGGGCGCGTCTTGCTTGGGCCTCTCTCCTGGAGGCGCTCAGTCAGACCGAGTGCTGACATAAGGCAAGACGCTCCTCGGGGCGCGTCTTGCTGGGGCCTCTCTCCTGGAGGCGCTCAGTCAGAACCAGTGCTTACATGTGGCAAGACGCTCCTCGGGGCGCATCTTGCTTGGGCCTCTCTCCTGGAGGCGCTCAGTCAGACCCAGTGGTGACATGTGGCAAGACGCTCCTCGGGGCGCGTCTTGCTTGGGCCTCTCTCCTGGAGACGCTCAGTCAGAACCAGTGTTGACACGTGACAAGACGCTCCTCGGGGCGCGTCTTGCTTGGGCTTCTCTCATGGAGGCCCTCAGTCAGACCCATTGTTGATATGTGGCAAGACGCTCCTCGGGGCGAGTCTTGCTTGGGCCTCTCTCCTGGAGGTGCTCAGTCAGACCCAGTGTTGACATGGTGCAAGACGCTCCTCGGGGCGCGTCTTGCTTGGGCTTCTCTCTTGGAGGGCCTCAGTCAGACCCATTGTTGACATGTGGCAAGACGCTCCTCGGGGCGCGTCTTGCTTGGGCTTCTCTCCTGGAGGCCCTCAGTCAGACCCATTGTTGACATGTGGCAAGACGCTCCTCGGGGCGCGTCTTGCTTGGGCCTCTCTCCTGGAGGCGCTCAGTCAGACCGAGTGCTGACATAAAGCAAGACGCTCCTCGGGGCACGTCTTGCTGGGGCCTCTCTCCTGGAGGCGCTCAGTCAGACCCAGTGCTTACATGTGGCAAGACGCTCCTCGGGGCGCGTCTTGCTTGGGCCTCTCTCCTGGAGGCGCTCAGTCAGACCCAGTGGTGACATGTGGCAAGACGCTCCTCGGGGCGCGTCTTGCTTGGGCCTCTCTCCTGGAGACGCTCAGTCAGACCCAGTGTTGACACGTGACAAGACGCTCCTCGGGGCGCGTCTTGCTTGGAAATCTCTCATGGAGGCCCTCAGTCAGACCCATTGTTGATATGTGGCAAGACGCTCCTCGGGGCGCGTCTTGCTTGGGCCTCTCTCCTGGAGGCGCTCAGTCAGACCGAGTGCTGACATGTGGCAAGACGCTCCTCGGGGCGCGTCTTGCTGGGGCCTCTCTCCTGGAGGCGCTCAGTCAGACCCAGTGCTTACATGTGGCAAGACGCTCCTCGGGGCGCGTCTTGCTTGGGCCTCTCTCCTGGAGGCGCTCAGTCAGACCCAGTGGTGACATGTGGCAAGACGCTCCTCGGGGCACGTCTTGCTTGGGCCTCTCTCCTGGAGACGCTCAGTCAGACCCAGTGTTGACACGTGACAAGACGCTCCTCGGGGCGCGTCTTGCTTGGGCCTCTCTCCTGGAGGCGCACAGACAGACAGAGTGCTGACATGTGGCAAGACGCTCCTCGGGGCACGTCTTGCTTGGGCTTCTCTCCTGGAGGCCCTAAATTCAGACCCATTGTTGACATGTGGCAAGACGCTCCTCGGGGCGCGTCTTGCTTGGGCCTCTCTCCTGGAGGCGCTCAGTCAGACCGAGTGCTGACATGCAGCAAGACGCTACTCAGGGCGCGTCTTGCTTGGGCTTCTCTCCTTGAGGCCCTCAGTCAGACCCATTGTTGACATGTGGCAAGACGCTCCTCGGGGCGCATCTTGCTTGGGCCTCTCTCCTGGAGGCGCTCAGTCAGACCGAGTGCTGACATGTGGCAAGACACTCCTCGGGGCGCGTCTTGCTTGGGCTTCTCTCCTGGAGATCCTCAATCAGACCCAGTGTTGACACGTGGTAAGACGCTCCTCGGGGCGCGTCTTGCTTGGGCCTCTCTCCTGGAGGCGCTCAGTCAGACTGAGTAGTGACATGTGGCATGACGCTCCTCGGGGCGCGTCTTGCTTGGGCCTCTCTCCTGGAGGCGCTCAGTCAGACCCAGTGGTGACATGTGGCAAGACGCTCCTCGGGGCGCGTCTTGCTGGGGCTTCTCTCCTAGAGGCGTTCAGTCAGACCGACTGCCGACATGTGGCAAGACGCTTCTCGGGACGCGTCTTGCTTGGGCTTCTCTCCTCGAGGCCCTCAGTCAGACTCATTGTTGACATGTGGCAAGACGCTCCTCGGGGCGCGTTTTGCTTGGGCCTCTCTCCTGGTGGCGCTCAGTCAGACCCAGTGGTGACATGTGGCAAGACGCTCCTCGGGGCGCATCTTGCTTGGGCCTCTCTCCTGGAGGCGCTCAGTCAGACCCAGTGGTGACATGTGACAAGACGCTCCTCGGGGCGCGTCTTGCTTGGGCTTCTCTCATGGAGGCCCTCAGTCAGACCCATTGTTGATATGTGGCAAGACGCTCCTCGGGGCGCGTCTTGCTTGGGCCTCTCTCCTGGAGGCGCTCAGTCAGACCGAGTGCTGACATGTGGCAAGACGCTCCTCGGGGCGCGTCTTGCTTGGGCTTCTCTCATGGAGGCCCTCAGTCAGACCCATTGTTGATATGTGGCAAGACGCTCCTCGGGGCGAGTCTTGCTTGGGCCTCTCTCCTGGAGGTGCCCAGTCAGACCCAGTGTTGACATGGTGCAAGACGCTCCTCGGGGCGCATCTTGCTTGGGCTTCTCTCTTGGAGGCCCTCAGTCAGACCCATTGTTGACATGTGGCAAGACGCTCCCAGGGGCGCGTCTTGCTTGGGCTTCTCTCCTGGAGGCCCTCAGTCAGACCCATTGTTGACATGTGGCAAGACGCTCCTCGGGGCGCGTCTTGCTTGGGCCTCTCTCCTGGAGGCGCTCAGTCAGACCGAGTGCTGACATAAGGCAAGACGCTCCTCGGGGCGCGTCTTGCTGGGGCCTCTCTCCTGGAGAAGCTCAGTCAGAACCAGTGCTTACATGTGGCAAGACGCTCCTCGGGGCGCGTCTTGCTTGGGCCTCTCTCCTTGAGGCGCTCAGTCAGACCCAGTGGTGACATGTGGCAAGACGCTCCTCGGGGCGCGTCTTGCTTGGGCCTCTCTCCTGGAGACCCTCAGTCAGAACCAGTGTTGACACGTGACAAGACGCTCCTCGGGGCGCGTCTTGCTTGGGCTTCTCTCATGGAGGCCCTCAGTCAGACCCATTGTTTATATGTGGCAAGACGCTCCTCGGGGCGAGTCTTGCTTGGGCCTCTCTCCTGGAGGTGCTCAGTCAGACCCAGTGTTGACATGGTGCAAGACGCTCCTCGGGGCGCGTCTTGCTTGGGCTTCTCTCTTGGAGGCCCTCAGTCAGACCCATTGTTGACATGTGGCAAGACGCTCCTCGGGGCGCGTCTTGCTTGGGCTTCTCTCCTGGAGGCCCTCAGTCAGACCCATTGTTGACATGTGGCAAGACGCTCCTCGGGGCGCGTCTTGCTTGGGCCTCTCTCCTGGAGGCGCTCAGTCAGACCGAGTGCTGACATAAAGCAAGACGCTCCTCGGGGCGCGTCTTGCTGGGGCCTCTCTCCTGGAGGCGCTCAGTCAGACCCAGTGCTTACATGTGGCAAGACGCTCCTCGGGGCGCGTCTTGCTTGGGCCTCTCTCCTGGAGGCGCTCAGTCAGACCGAGTGCTGACATGTGGCAAGACGCTCCTCGGGGCGCATCTTGCTTGGGCTTCTCTCATGGAGGCCCTCAGTCAGACCCATTGTTGATATGTGGCAAGACGCTCCTCGGGGCGAGTCTTGCTTGGGCCTCTCTCCTGGAGGTGCTCAGTCAGACCCAATGTTGACATGGTGCAAGACGCTCCTCGGGGCGCGTCTTGCTTGGGCTTCTCTCTTGGAGGCCCTCAGTCAGACCCATTGTTGACATGTGGCAAGACCCTCCCCGGGGCGCGTCTTGCTTGGGCTTCTCTCCTGGAGGCCCGCAGTCAGACCCATTGTTGACATGTGGCAAGACGCTCCTCGGGGCGCGTCTTGCTTGGGCCTCTCTCCTGGAGGCGCTCAGTCAGACCGAGTGCTGACATAAGGCAAGACGCTCCTCGGGGCGCGTCTTGCTGGGGCCTCTCTCCTGGAGGCGCTCAGTCAGAACCAGTGCTTACATGTGGCAAGACGCTCCTCGGGGCGCATCTTGCTTGGGCCTCTCTCCTGGAGGCGCTCAGTCAGACCCAGTGGTGACATGTGGCAAGACGCTCCTCGGGGCGCGTCTTGCTTGGGCCTCTCTCCTGGAGACGCTCAGTCAGAACCAGTGTTGACACGTGACAAGACGCTCCTCGGGGCGCGTCTTGCTTGGGCTTCTCTCATGGAGGCCCTCAGTCAGACCCATTGTTGATATGTGGCAAGACGCTCCTCGGGGCGAGTCTTGCTTGGGCCTCTCTCCTGGAGGTGCTCAGTCAGACCCAGTGTTGACATGGTGCAAGACGCTCCTCGGGGCGCGTCTTGCTTGGGCTTCTCTCCTGGAGGCCCTCAGTCAGACCCATTGTTGACATGTGGCAAGACGCTCCTCGGGGCGCGTCTTGCTTGGGCTTCTCTCCTGGAGGCCCTCAGTCAGACCCATTGTTGACATGTGGCAAGACGCTCCTCGGGGCGCGTCTTGCTTGGGCCTCTCTCCTGGAGGCGCTCAGTCAGACCGAGTGCTGACATAAAGCAAGACGCTCCTCGGGGCGGGTCTTGCTGGGGCCTCTCTCCTGGAGGCGCTCAGTCGGACCCAGTGCTTACATGTGGCAAGACGCTCCTCGGGGCGCGTCTTGCTTGGGCCTCTCTCCTGGAGGCGCTCAGTCAGACCCAGTGGTGACATGTGGCAAGACGCTCCTCGGGGCGCGTCTTGCTTGGGCCTCTCTCCTGGAGACGCTCAGTCAGACCCAGTGTTGACACGTGACAAGACGCTCCTCGGGGCGCGTCTTGCTTGGGCATCTCTCATGGAGGCCCTCAGTCAGACCCATTGTTGATATGTGGCAAGACGCTCCTCGGGGCGCGTCTTGCTTGGGCCTCTCTCCTGGAGGCGCTCAGTCAGACCGAGTGCTGACATGTGGCAAGACGCTCCTCGGGGCGCGTCTTGCTTGGGCTTCTCTCCTGGAGGCCCTCAGTCAGACCCATTGTTGACATGTGGCAAGACGCTCCTCGGGGCGCGTCTTGCTTGGGCCTCTCTCCTGGAGGCCCTCTGTCAGCCCCATTGTTGACATGTGGCAAGACGCTCCTCGGGGCGCGTCTTGCTTGGGCCTCTCTCCTGGAGGCGCTCAGTCAGACCGAGTGCTGACATAAAGCAAGACGCTCCTCGGGGCGCGTCTTAATGGGGCCTCTCTCCTGGAGGCGCTCAGTCGGACCAAGTGCTTACATGTGGCAAGACGCTCCTCGGGGCGCGTCTTGCTTGGGCCTCTCTCCTGGAGGCGCTCAGTCAGACCCAGTGGTGACATGTGGCAAGACGCTCCTCGGGGCACGTCTTGCTTGGGCCTCTCTCCTGGAGACGCTCAGTCAGACCCAGTGTTGACACGTGACAAGACGCTCCTCGGGGCGCGTCTTGCTTGGGCCTCTCTCCTGGAGGCGCACAGACAGACAGAGTGCTGACATGTGGCAAGACGCTCCTCGGGGCGCGTCTTGCTTGGGCTTCTCTCATGGAGGCCCTCAGTCAGACCCATTGTTGATATGTGGCAAGACGCTCCTCGGGGCGCGTCTTGCTTGGGCCTCTCTCCTGGAGGCGCTCAGTCAGACCGAGTGCTGACATGTGGCAAGACGCTCCTCGGGGCGCGTCTTGCTTGGGCTTCTCTCATGGAGGCCCTCAGTCAGACCCATTGTTGATATGTGGCAAGACGCTCCTCGGGGCGAGTTGCTTGGGCCTCTCTCCTGGAGGTGCCCAGTCAGACCCAGTGTTGACATGGTGCAAGACGCTCCTCGGGGCGCATCTTGCTTGGGCTTCTCTCTTGGAGGCCCTCAGTCAGACCCATTGTTGACATGTGGCAAGACGCTCCCAGGGGCGCGTCTTGCTTGGGCTTCTCTCCTGGAGGCCCTCAGTCAGACCCATTGTTGACATGTGGCAAGACGCTCCTCGGGGCGCGTCTTGCTTGGGCCTCTCTCCTGGAGGCGCTCAGTCAGACCGAGTGCTGACATAAGGCAAGACGCTCCTCGGGGCGCGTCTTGCTGGGGCCTCTCTCCTGGAGAAGCTCAGTCAGAACCAGTGCTTACATGTGGCAAGACGCTCCTCGGGGCGCGTCTTGCTTGGGCCTCTCTCCTTGAGGCGCTCAGTCAGACCCAGTGGTGACATGTGGCAAGACGCTCCTCGGGGCGCGTCTTGCTTGGGCCTCTCTCCTGGAGACGCTCAGTCAGAACCAGTGTTGACACGTGACAAGACGCTCCTCGGGGCGCGTCTTGCTTGGGCTTCTCTCATGGAGGCCCTCAGTCAGACCCATTGTTTATATGTGGCAAGACGCTCCTCGGGGCGAGTCTTGCTTGGGCCTCTCTCCTGGAGGTGCTCAGTCAGACCCAGTGTTGACATGGTGCAAGACGCTCCTCGGGGCGCGTCTTGCTTGGGCTTCTCTCTTGGAGGCCCTCAGTCAGACCCATTGTTGACATGTGGCAAGACGCTCCTCGGGGCGCGTCTTGCTTGGGCTTCTCTCCTGGAGGCCCTCAGTCAGACCCATTGTTGACATGTGGCAAGACGCTCCTCGGGGCGCGTCTTGCTTGGGCCTCTCTCCTGGAGGCGCTCAGTCAGACCGAGTGCTGACATAAAGCAAGACGCTCCTCGGGGCGCGTCTTGCTGGGGCCTCTCTCCTGGAGGCGCTCAGTCAGACCCAGTGCTTACATGTGGCAAGACGCTCCTCGGGGCGCGTCTTGCTTGGGCCTCTCTCCTGGAGGCGCTCAGTCAGACCGAGTGCTGACATGTGGCAAGACGCTCCTCGGGGCGCATCTTGCTTGGGCTTCTCTCATGGAGGCCCTCAGTCAGACCCATTGTTGATATGTGGCAAGACGCTCCTCGGGGCGAGTCTTGCTTGGGCCTCTCTCCTGGAGGTGCTCAGTCAGACCCAATGTTGACATGGTGCAAGACGCTCCTCGGGGCGCGTCTTGCTTGGGCTTCTCTCTTGGAGGCCCTCAGTCAGACCCATTGTTGACATGTGGCAAGACCCTCCCCGGGGCGCGTCTTGCTTGGGCTTCTCTCCTGGAGGCCCTCAGTCAGACCCATTGTTGACATGTGGCAAGACGCTCCTCGGGGCGCGTCTTGCTTGGGCCTCTCTCCTGGAGGCGCTCAGTCAGACCGAGTGCTGACATAAGGCAAGACGCTCCTCGGGGCGCGTCTTGCTGGGGCCTCTCTCCTGGAGGCGCTCAGTCAGAACCAGTGCTTACATGTGGCAAGACGCTCCTCGGGGCGCATCTTGCTTGGGCCTCTCTCCTGGAGGCGCTCAGTCAGACCCAGTGGTGACATGTGGCAAGACGCTCCTCGGGGCGCGTCTTGCTTGGGCCTCTCTCCTGGAGACGCTCAGTCAGAACCAGTGTTGACACGTGACAAGACGCTCCTCGGGGCGCGTCTTGCTTGGGCTTCTCTCATGGAGGCCCTCAGTCAGACCCATTGTTGATATGTGGCAAGACGCTCCTCGGGGCGAGTCTTGCTTGGGCCTCTCTCCTGGAGGTGCTCAGTCAGACCCAGTGTTGACATGGTGCAAGACGCTCCTCGGGGCGCGTCTTGCTTGGGCTTCTCTCCTGGAGGCCCTCAGTCAGACCCATTGTTGACATGTGGCAAGACGCTCCTCGGGGCGCGTCTTGCTTGGGCTTCTCTCCTGGAGGCCCTCAGTCAGACCCATTGTTGACATGTGGCAAGACGCTCCTCGGGGCGCGTCTTGCTTGGGCCTCTCTCCTGGAGGCGCTCAGTCAGACCGAGTGCTGACATAAAGCAAGACGCTCCTCGGGGCGGGTCTTGCTGGGGCCTCTCTCCTGGAGGCGCTCAGTCGGACCCAGTGCTTACATGTGGCAAGACGCTCCTCGGGGCGCGTCTTGCTTGGGCCTCTCTCCTGGAGGCGCTCAGTCAGACCCAGTGGTGACATGTGGCAAGACGCTCCTCGGGGCGCGTCTTGCTTGGGCCTCTCTCCTGGAGACGCTCAGTCAGACCCAGTGTTGACACGTGACAAGACGCTCCTCGGGGCGCGTCTTGCTTGGGCATCTCTCATGGAGGCCCTCAGTCAGACCCATTGTTGATATGTGGCAAGACGCTCCTCGGGGCGCGTCTTGCTTGGGCCTCTCTCCTGGAGGCGCTCAGTCAGACCGAGTGCTGACGTGTGGCAAGACGCTCCTCGGGGCGCGTCTTGCTTGGGCTTCTCTCCTGGAGGCCCTCAGTCAGACCCATTGTTGACATGTGGCAAGACGCTCCTCGGGGCGCGTCTTGCTTGGGCCTCTCTCCTGGAGGCCCTCTGTCAGCCCCATTGTTGACATGTGGCAAGACGCTCCTCGGGGCGCGTCTTGCTTGGGCCTCTCTCCTGGAGGCGCTCAGTCAGACCGAGTGCTGACATAAAGCAAGACGCTCCTCGGGGCGCGTCTTAATGGGGCCTCTCTCCTGGAGGCGCTCAGTCGGACCAAGTGCTTACATGTGGCAAGACGCTCCTCGGGGCGCGTCTTGCTTGGGCCTCTCTCCTGGAGGCGCTCAGTCAGACCCAGTGGTGACATGTGGCAAGACGCTCCTCGGGGCACGTCTTGCTTGGGCCTCTCTCCTGGAGACGCTCAGTCAGACCCAGTGTTGACACGTGACAAGACGCTCCTCGGGGCGCGTCTTGCTTGGGCCTCTCTCCTGGAGGCGCACAGACAGACAGAGTGCTGACATGTGGCAAGACGCTCCTCGGGGCGCGTCTTGCTTGGGCTTCTCTCCTGGAGGCCCTAAATTCAGACCCATTGTTGACATGTGGCAAGACGCTCCTCGGGGCGCGTCTTGCTTGGGCCTCTCTCCTGGAGGCGCTCAGTCAGACCGAGTGCTGACATGCAGCAAGACGCTACTCAGGGCGCGTCTTGCTTGGGCTTCTCTCCTTGAGGCCCTCAGTCAGACCCATTGTTGACATGTGGCAAGACGCTCCTCGGGGCGCATCTTGCTTGGGCCTCTCTCCTGGAGGCGCTCAGTCAGACCGAGTGCTGACATGTGGCAAGACGCTCCTCGGGGCGCGTCTTGCTTGGGCCTCTCTCCTGGAGGCCCTCTGTCAGACCCAGTGTTGACATGTGGCAAGACGCTCCTCGGGGCGCGTCTTGCTTGGGCCTCTCTCCTGGAGGTGCTCAGTCAGACCCAGTGTTGACATGTGGCAAGACTCTCCTCGGGGCGCGTCTTGCTTGGGCCTCTCTCCTGGAGGTGCTCAGTCAAACCCAGTGTTGACATGTGGCAAGACGCTCCTCGGGGCGCGTCTTGCTTGGGCTTCTCTCCTGGAGGCCCTCAGTCAGACCCATTGTTGACATGTGGCAAGACGCTCCTTGGGGTGCGTCTTGCTTGGGCCTCTCTCCTGGAGGCACTCAGTCAGACCGAGTGCTGACATGTGGCAAGACGCTCCTCGGGGCGCGTCTTGCTTGGGCTTCTCTCCTGGAGGCCCTCAGTCAGACCCATTGTTTACATGTGGCAAGACGCTCCTCGGGGCGCATCTTGCTTGGGCCTCTCTCCTGGAGGCGCTCAGTCAGACCGAGTGCTGACATGTGGCAAGACGCTCCTCGGGGCGCGTCTTGCTGGACCTTCTCTCCTGGAGGCGCTCAGTCAGACCCAGTGTTGATATGTGACAAGACGCGCCCCGAGGAGTGTCTTGCTTGGGCCTCTCTCCTGGAGGCCCTCTGTCAGACCCATTGTTGACATGTGGCAAGACGCTCCTCGGGGCGCGTCTTGCTTGGGCCTATCTCCTGGAGGCATTCAGTCAGACCGAGTGCTGACATAAGGCAAGACGCTCCTCGGGGCGCGTCTTGCTTGGGCCTCTCTCCTGGAGGCGCTCAGTCAGACCCAGTGGTGACATGTGGCAACACGCTCCTCGGGGCGCGTATTGCTTGGGCCTCTCTCCTGGAGGCCCTCTGTCAGACCCATTGTTGACATGTGGCAAGACGCTCCTCGGGGCGCGTCTTAATTGGGCCTCTCTCCTGGAGATCCTCAATCAGACCCAGTGTTGACACGTGGTAAGACGCTCCTCGGGGCGCGTCTTGCTTGGGCCTCTCTCCTGTAGGCGCTCAGTCAGACTGAGTAGTGACATGTGGCATGACGCTCCTCGGGGCGCGTCTTGCCTGGGCCTCTCTCCTGGAGGCGCTCAGTCAGACCCAGTGGTGACATGTGGCAAGACGCTCCTCGGGGCGCGTCTTGCTGGGGCTTCTCTCCTAGAGGCGTTCAGTCAGACCGAGTGCCGACATGTGGCAAGACGCTTCTCGGGACGCGTCTTGCTTGGGCTTCTCTCCTCGAGGCCCTCAGTCAGACTCATTGTTGACATGTGGCAAGACGCTCCTTGGGGCGCGTTTTGCTTGGGCCTCTCTCCTGGTGGCGCTCAGTCAGACCCAGTGGTGACATGTGGCAAGACGCTCCTCGGGGCGCATCTTGCTTGGGCCTCTCTCCTGGAGGCGCTCAGTCAGACCCAGTGGTGACATGTGACAAGACGCTCCTCGGGGCGCGTCTTGCTTGGGCTTCTCTCATGGAGGCCCTCAGTCAGACCCATTGTTGATATGTGGCAAGACGCTCCTCGGGGCGCGTCTTGCTTGGGCCTCTCTCCTGGAGGCGCTCAGTCAGACCGAGTGCTGACATGTGGCAAGACGCTCCTCGGGGCGCGTCTTGCTTGGGCTTCTCTCATGGAGGCCCTCAGTCAGACCCATTGTTGATATGTGGCAAGACGCTCCTCGGGGCGAGTCTTGCTTGGGCCTCTCTCCTGGAGGTGCTCAGTCAGACCCAGTGTTGACATGGTGCAAGACGCTCCTCGGGGCGCGTCTTGCTTGGGCTTCTCTCTTGGAGGCCCTCAGTCAGACCCATTGTTGACATGTGGCAAGACGCTCCCCGGGGCGCGTCTTGCTTGGGCTTCTCTCCTGGAGGCCCTCAGTCAGACCCATTGTTGACATGTGGCAAGACGCTCCTCGGGGCGCGTCTAGCTTGGGCCTCTCTCCTGGAGGCGCTCAGTCAGACCGAGTGCTGACATAAGGCAAGACGCTCCTCGGGGCGCGTCTTGCTGGGGCCTCTCTCCTGGAGGCGCTCAGTCAGAACCAGTGCTTACATGTGGCAAGACGCTCCTCGGGGCGCGTCTTGCTTGGGCCTCTCTCCTGGAGGCGCTCAGTCAGACCCAGTGGTGACATGTGGCAAGACGCTCCTCGGGGCGCGTCTTGCTTGGGCCTCTCTCCTGGAGACGCTCAGTCAGAACCAGTGTTGACACGTGACAAGACGCTCCTCGGGGCGCGTCTTGCTTGGGCTTCTCTCATGGAGGCCCTCAGTCAGACCCATTGTTGATATGTGGCAAGACGCTCCTCGGGGCGAGTCTTGCTTGGGCCTCTCTCCTGGAGGTGCTCAGTCAGACCCAGTGTTGACATGGTGCAAGACGCTCCTCGGGGCGCGTCTTGCTTGGGCTTCTCTCTTGGAGGCCCTCAGTCAGACCCATTGTTGACATGTGGCAAGACGCTCCTCGGGGCGCGTCTTGCTTGGGCTTCTCTCCTGGAGGCCCTCAGTCAGACCCATTGTTGACATGTGGCAAGACGCTCCTCGGGGCGCGTCTTGCTTGGGCCTCTCTCCTGGAGGCGCTCAGTCAGACCGAGTGCTGACATAAAGCAAGACGCTCCTCGGGGCGCGTCTTGCTGGGGCCTCTCTCCTGGAGGCGCTCAGTCAGACCCAGTGCTTACATGTGGCAAGACGCTCCTCGGGGCGCGTCTTGCTTGGGCCTCTCTCCTGGAGGCGCTCAGTCAGACCCAGTGGTGACATGTGGCAAGATGCTCCTCGGGGCGCATCTTGCTTGGGCCTCTCTCCTGGAGGCCCTCTGTCAGCCCCAGTGTTGACATGTGTCAAGACGCTCCTCGGGGTGCGTCTTGCTTGGGCCTCTCTCCTGGAGTCGCTCAGTCAGACCGAGTGCTGACATGTGGCAAGACGCTCCTCGGGGCGCGTCTTGCTTGGGCTTCTCTCCTGGAGGCCCTCAGTCAGACTCATTGTTGACATGTGGCAAGACGCTCCTCGGGGCGCGTTTTGCTTGGGCCTCTCTCCTGGTGGCGCTCAGTCAGACCCAGTGGTGACATGTTGCAAGACGCTCCTCGGGGCGCATCTTGCTTGGGCCTCTCTCCTGGAGGCGCTCAGTCAGACCCAGTGGTGACATGTGACAAGACGCTCCTCGGGGCGCGTCTTGCTTGGGCTTCTCTCATGGAGGCCCTCAGTCAGACCCATTGTTGATATGTGGCAAGACGCTCCTCGGGGCGCGTCTTGCTTGGGCCTCTCTCCTGGAGGCGCTCAGTCAGACCGAGTGCTGACATGTGGCAAGACGCTCCTCGGGGCGCGTCTTGCTTGGGCTTCTCTCATGGAGGCCCTCAGTCAGACCCATTGTTGATATGTGGCAAGACGCTCCTCGGGGCGAGTTTTGCTTGGGCCTCTCTCCTGGAGGTGCTCAGTCAGACCCAGTGTTGACATGGTGCAAGACGCTCCTCGGGGCGCATCTTGCTTGGGCTTCTCTCTTGGAGGCCCTCAGTCAGACCCATTGTTGACATGTGGCAAGACGCTCCCCGGGGCGCGTCTTGCTTGGGCTTCTCTCCTGGAGGCCCTCAGTCAGACCCATTGTTGACATGTGGCAAGACGCTCCTCGGGGCGCGTCTTGCTTGGGCCTCTCTCCTGGAGGCGCTCAGTCAGACCGAGTGCTGACATAAGGCAAGATGCTCCTCGGGGCGCGTCTTGCTGGGGCCTCTCTCCTGGAGGCGCTCAGTCAGAACCAGTGCTTACATGTGGCAAGACGCTCCTCGGGGCGCGTCTTGCTTGGGCCTCTCTCCTGGAGGCGCTCAGTCAGACCCAGTGGTGACATGTGGCAAGACGCTCCTCGGGGCGCGTCTTGCTTGGGCCTCTCTCCTGGAGACGCTCAATCAGAACCAGTGTTGACACGTGACAAGACGCTCCTCGGGGCGCGTCTTGCTTGGGCTTCTCTCATGGAGGCCCTCAGTCAGACCCATTGTTGATATGTGGCAAGACGCTCCTCGGGGCGAGTCTTGCTTGGGCCACTCTCCTGGAGGTGCTCAGTCAGACCCAGTGTTGACATGGTGCAAGACGCTCCTCGGGGCGCGTCTTGCTTGGGCTTCTCTCTTGGAGGCCCTCAGTCAGATCCAGTGCTTACATGTGGCAAGATGCTCCTCGGGGCGTGTCTTGCTGGGGCTTCTCTCCTGGAGGCGTTCAGTCAGACCGAGTGCTGACATGTGGCAAGACGCTCCTCGGGGCGCGTCTTGCTTGGGCTTCTCTCCTGGAGGCGTTCAGTCAGACCGAGTGCTGACATGTGGTAAGACGCTCCTCGGGGCGCGTCTTGCTGGGGCTTCTCTCCTGGAGGCGCTCAGTCAGACCCAGTGCTTACATGTGGCAAGACGCTCCTCGGGGCGCGTCTTGCTTGGGCCTCTCTCCTGGAGGCGCTCAGTCAGACCCAGTGCTGACATGTGGCAAGACGCTCCTCGGGGCGCGTCTTGCTTGGGCCTCTCTCCTGGAGACGCTCAGTCAGACCCAGTGTTGACACGTGGCAAGACGCTCCTCGGGGCGCATCTTGCTTGGGCCTCTCTCCTGGAGGCGCTCAGTCAGACCCAGTGGTGACATGTGGCAAGACGCTCCTCGGGGCGCGTCTTGCTTGGGCTTCTCTCATGGAGGCCCTCAGGCAGACCCATTGCTGATATGTGGCAAGACGCTCCTCGGGGCGCGTCTTGCTTGGGCCTCTCTCCTGGAGGCGCTCAGTCAGACCGAGTGCTGACATGTGGCAAGACGCTCCTCGGGGCGCGTCTTGCTTGGGCTTCTCTCCTGGAGAACCTCAGTCAGACCCATTGTTTACATGTGGCAAGACGCTCCTTTAGGCGCATCTTGCTTGGGCTTCTCTCCTGGAGGCCCTTAGTCAGACCCATTGTTGACATGTGGCAAGACGCTCCTCGGGGCGCGTCTTGCTGGGGCTTCTCTCCTGGAGGCGTTCAGTCAGACCGAGTGCTGACATGTGGCAAGATGCTCCTCGGGACGCGTCTTGCTTGGGCTTCTCTCCTGGAGGCCCTCAGTCAGACTCATTGTTGACATGTGGCAAGACGCTTCTCGGGGCGCGTCTTGCTTGGGCCTCTCTCCTGGAGGCGCTCAGTCAGACCCAGTGGTGACATGTGGCAAGACGCTCCTCGGGGCGCGTCTTGCTTGGGCCTCTCTCCTGGAGGCGCTCAGTCAGACCCAGTGGTGACATGTGACAAGACGCTCCTCGGGGCGCGTCTTGCTTGGGCTTCTCTCATGGAGGCCCTCAGTCAGATCCATTGTTGATATGTGGCAAGACGCTCCTCGGGGCGCGTCTTGCTTTGGCCTCTCTCCTGGAGGAGCTCAGTCAGATCGAGTGCTGACCTGTGGCAAGACGCTCCTCGGGGCGCGTCTTGCTGGGGCTTATCTCCTGGAGGCGTTCAGTCAGACCGAGTGCTGACATGTGGCAAGACGCTCCTCGGGGCGCGTCTTGCTTGGGCTTCTCTCCTGGAGGCCCTCAGTCAGACTCATTGTTGACATGTGGCAAGATGCTCCTCGGGGCGCGTCTTGCTTGGGGCCTCTCTCCTGGAGGAGCACAGTCAGACAGAGTGCTGACTGGTGGCCAGACGCTCCTCGGGGCGCGTCTTGCTGGGGCCTCTCTCCTGGAGGCACTCAGTCAGACCGAGTGCTGACATGTGGCAAGACGCTCCTCGGGGCGCGTCTTGCTGGGGCTTCTCTCCTGGAGGCCCTCAGTCAGACCCATTGTTTACATGTGGCAAGACGCTCCTCGGGGCGCATCTTGCTTGGGCCTCTCTCCTGGAGGCCCTCTGTCAGCCCCAGTGTTGACATGTGTCAAGACGCTCCTCGGGCCGAGTCTTGCTTGGGCCTCTCTCCTGGAGGTGCTCAGTCAGACCCAGTGTTGACATGGTGCAAGACGCTCCTCGGGGCGCGTCTTGCTTGGGCTTCTCTCTTGGAGGCCCTCAGTCAGACCCATTGTTGACATGTGGCAAGACGCTCCTCGGGGTGCGTCTTGCTTGGGCTTCTCTCCTGGAGGCCCTCAGTCAGACCCATTGTTGACATGTAGCAAGACGCTCCTCGGGGCGCGTCTTGCTTGGGCCTATCTCCTGGAGGCGCTCAGTCAGACCGAGTGCTGACATAAGGCAAGACGCTCCTCGGGGTGTGTCTTGCTGGGGCTTCTCTCCTGGAGGCGTTCAGTCAGACCGGGTGCTGACATGTGTCAAGGAGCTCCTCGGGGCGTGTCTTGCTTGGGCTTCTCTCCTGGAGGCGTTCAGTCAGACCGAGTGCTGACATGTGGTAAGACGCTCCTCGGGGCGCGTCTTGCTGGGGCTTCTCTCCTGGAGGCGTTCAGTCAGACCCAGTGCTTACATGTGGCAAGACGCTCCTCGGGGCGCGACTTGCTTGGGCCTCTCTCCTGGAGGCGCTCAGTCAGACCCAGTGGTGACATGTGGCAAGACGCTCCTCGGGGCGCGTCTTGCTTGGGGCCTCTCTCCTGGAGGCGCACAGTCAGACAGAGGGCTGACATGTGGCCAGACGCTCCTCGGGGCGCATCTTGCTGGGGCTTCTCTCCTGGAGGCGCTCAGTCAGACCCAGTGTTGACATGTGACAAGACGCTCCTCGGGGCGCGTCTTGCTGGGGCTTCTCTCCTGGAGGCGTTCAGTCAGACCGAGTGCTGACATGTGGCAAGACGCTCCTCGGGGCGCGTCTTGCTTGGGCTTCTCTCCTGGAGGCCCTCAGTCAGACCCATTGTTGACATGTGGCAAGACGCTCCTCGGGGCGCATCTTGCTTGGGCCTCTCTCCTGGAGGCGCTCAGTCAGACCGAGTGCTGACATGTGGCAAGACACTCCTCGGGGCGCGTCTTGCTTGGGCTTCTCTCCTGGAGGCCCTCAGTCAGACTCATTGTTGACATGTGGCAAGACGCTCCTCGGGGCGCGTCTTGCTTGGGCCTATCTCCTGGAGGCATTCAGTCAGACCGAGTGCTGACATAAGGCAAGATGCTCCTCGGGGCGTGTCTTGCTGTGGCCTCTCTCCTGGAGGCGCTCAATCAGACCCAGTGGTGACACGTGGCAAGACGCTCCTCGGGGCGCGTCTTGCTTGGGCCTCTCTCCTGGAGGCGCTCAGTCAGACCCAGTGGTGACATGTGGCAACACGCTCCTCGGGGCGCGTATTGCTTGGGCCTCTCTCCTGGAGGCCCTCTGTCAGACCCATTGTTGACATGTGGCAAGACGCTCCTCGGGGCGCGTCTTAATTGGGCCTCTCTCCTGGAGATCCTCAATCAGACCCAGTGTTGACACGTGGTAAGACGCTCCTCGGGGCGCGTCTTGCTTGGGCCTCTCTCCTGGAGGCGCTCAGTCAGACTGAGTAGTGACATGTGGCATGACGCTCCTCGGGGCGCGTCTTGCTTGGGCCTCTCTCCTGGAGGCGCTCAGTCAGACCCAGTGGTGACATGTGGCAAGACGCTCCTCGGGGCGCGTCTTGCTGGGGCTTCTCTCCTAGAGGCGTTCAGTCAGACCGAGTGCCGACATGTGGCAAGACGCTTCTCGGGACGCGTCTTGCTTGGGCTTCTCTCCTCGAGGCCCTCAGTCAGACTCATTGTTGACATGTGGCAAGACGCTCCTCGGGGCGCGTTTTGCTTGGGCCTCTCTCCTGGTGGCGCTCAGTCAGACCCAGTGGTGACATGTGGCAAGACGCTCCTCGGGGCGCATCTTGCTTGGGCCTCTCTCCTGGAGGCGCTCAGTCAGACCCAGTGGTGACATGTGACAAGACGCTCCTCGGGGCGCGTCTTGCTTGGGCTTCTCTCATGGAGGCCCTCAGTCAGACCCATTGTTGATATGTGGCAAGACGCTGCTCGGGGCGCGTCTTGCTTGGGCCTCTCTCCTGGAGGCGCTCAGTCAGACCGAGTGCTGACATGTGGCAAGACGCTCCTCGGGGCGCGTCTTGCTTGGGCTTCTCTCATGGAGGCCCTCAGTCAGACCCATTGTTGATATGTGGCAAGACGCTCCTCGGGGCGAGTCTTGCTTGGGCCTCTCTCCTGGAGGTGCTCAGTCAGACCCAGTGTTGACATGGTGCAAGACGCTCCTCGGGGCGCGTCTTGCTTGGGCTTCTCTCTTGGAGGCCCTCAGTCAGACCCATTGTTGACATGTGGCAAGACGCTCCCCGGGGCGCGTCTTGCTTGGGCTTCTCTCCTGGAGGCCCTCAGTCAGACCCATTGTTGACATGTGGCAAGACGCTCCTCGGGGCGCGTCTAGCTTGGGCCTCTCTCCTGGAGGCGCTCAGTCAGACCGAGTGCTGACATAAGGCAAGACGCTCCTCGGGGCGCGTCTTGCTGGGGCCTCTCTCCTGGAGGCGCTCAGTCAGAACCAGTGCTTACATGTGGCAAGACGCTCCTCGGGGCGCGTCTTGCTTGGGCCTCTCTCCTGGAGGCGCACAGTCAGACCCAGTGGTGACATGTGGCAAGACGCTCCTCGGGGCGCGTCTTGCTTGGGCCTCTCTCCTGGAGACGCTCAGTCAGAACCAGTGTTGACACGTGACAAGACGCTCCTCGGGGCGCGTCTTGCTTGGGCTTCTCTCATGGAGGCCCTCAGTCAGACCCATTGTTGATATGTGGCAAGACGCTCCTCGGGGCGAGTCTTGCTTGGGCCTCTCTCCTGGAGGTGCTCAGTCAGACCCAGTGTTGACATGGTGCAAGACGCTCCTCGGGGCGCGTCTTGCTTGGGCTTCTCTCTTGGAGGCCCTCAGTCAGACCCATTGTTGACATGTGGCAAGACGCTCCTCGGGGCGCGTCTTGCTTGGGCTTCTCTCCTGGAGGCCCTCAGTCAGACCCATTGTTGACAAGTGGCAAGACGCTCCTCGGGGCGCGTCTTGCTTGGGCCTCTCTCCTGGAGGCGCTCAGTCAGACCGAGTGCTGACATAAAGCAAGACGCTCCTCGGGGCGCGTCTTGCTGGGGCCTCTCTCCTGGAGGCGCTCAGTCAGACCCAGTGGTGACATGTGGCAAGATGCTCCTCGGGGCGCATCTTGCTTGGGCCTCTCTCCTGGAGGCCCTCTGTCAGCCCCAGTGTTGACATGTGTCAAGACGCTCCTCGGGGTGCGTCTTGCTTGGGCCTCTCTCCTGGAGTCGCTCAGTCAGACCGAGTGCTGACATGTGGCAAGACGCTCCTCGGGGCGCGTCTTGCTTGGGCTTCTCTCCTGGAGGCCCTCAGTCAGACTCATTGTTGACATGTGGCAAGACGCTCCTCGGGGCGCGTTTTGCTTGGGCCTCTCTCCTGGTGGCGCTCAGTCAGACCCAGTGGTGACATGTTGCAAGACGCTCCTCGGGGCGCATCTTGCTTGGGCCTCTCTCCTGGAGGCGCTCAGTCAGACCCAGTGGTGACATGTGACAAGACGCTCCTCGGGGCGCGTCTTGCTTGGGCTTCTCTCATGGAGGCCCTCAGTCAGACCCATTGTTGATATGTGGCAAGACGCTCCTCGGGGCGCGTCTTGCTTGGGCCTCTCTCCTGGAGGCGCTCAGTCAGACCGAGTGCTGACATGTGGCAAGACGCTCCTCGGGGCGCGTCTTGCTTGGGCTTCTCTCATGGAGGCCCTCAGTCAGACCCATTGTTGATATGTGGCAAGACGCTCCTCGGGGCGAGTCTTGCTTGGGCCTCTCTCCTGGAGGTGCTCAGTCAGACCCAGTGTTGACATGGTGCAAGACGCTCCTCGGGGCGCATCTTGCTTGGGCTTCTCTCTTGGAGGCCCTCAGTCAGACCCATTGTTGACATGTGGCAAGACGCTCCCCGGGGCGCGTCTTGCTTGGGCTTCTCTCCTGGAGGCCCTCAGTCAGACCCATTGTTGACATGTGGCAAGACGCTCCTCGGGGCGCGTCTTGCTTGGGCCTCTCTCCTGGAGGCGCTCAGTCAGACCGAGTGCTGACATAAGGCAAGATGCTCCTCGGGGCGCGTCTTGCTGGGGCCTCTCTCCTGGAGGCGCTCAGTCAGAACCAGTGCTTACATGTGGCAAGACGCTCCTCGGGGCGCGTCTTGCTTGGGCCTCTCTCCTGGAGGCGCTCAGTCAGACCCAGTGTTGACATGTGGCAAGACGCTCCTCGGGGCGCGTCTTGCTTGGGCCTCTCTCCTGGAGACGCTCAATCAGAACCAGTGTTGACACGTGACAAGACGCTCCTCGGGGCGCGTCTTGCTTGGGCTTCTCTCATGGAGGCCCTCAGTCAGACCCATTGTTGATATGTGGCAAGACGCTCCTCGGGGCGAGTCTTGCTTGGGCCTCTCTCCTGGAGGTGCTCAGTCAGACCCAGTGTTGACATGGTGCAAGACGCTCCTCGGGGCGCGTCTTGCTTGGGCTTCTCTCTTGGAGGCCCTCAGTCAGATCCAGTGCTTACATGTGGCAAGACGCTCCTCGGGGCGTGTCTTGCTGGGGCTTCTCTCCTGGAGGCGTTCAGTCAGACCGAGTCCTGACATGTGGCAAGACGCTCCTCGGGGCGCGTCTTGCTTGGGCTTCTCTCCTGGAGGCGTTCAGTCAGACAGAGTGCTGACATGTGGTAAGACGCTCCTCGGGGCGCGTCTTGCTGGGGCTTCTCTCCTGGAGGCGCTCAGTCAGACCCAGTGCTTACATGTGGCAAGACGCTCCTCGGGGCGCGTCTTGCTTGGGCCTCTCTCCTGGAGGCGCTCAGTCAGACCCAGTGCTGACATGTGGCAAGACGCTCCTCGGGGCGCGTCTTGCTTGGGCCTCTCTCCTGGAGACGCTCAGTCAGACCCAGTGTTGACACGTGGCAAGACGCTCCTCGGGGCGCATCTTGCTTGGGCCTCTCTCCTGGAGGCGCTCAGTCAGACCCAGTGGTGACATGTGGCAAGACGCTCCTCGGGGCGCGTCTTGCTTGGGCTTCTCTCATGGAGGCCCTCAGTCAGACCCATTGCTGATATGTGGCAAGACGCTCCTCGGGGCGCGTCTTGCTTGGGCCTCTCTCCTGGAGGCGCTCAGTCAGACCGAGTGCTGACATGTGGCAAGACGCTCCTGGGGCGCGTCTTGCTTGGGCTTCTCTCCTGGAGGCCCTCAGTCAGACCCATTGTTTACATGTGGCAAGACGCTCCTTTGGGCGCATCTTGCTTGGGCTTCTCTCCTGGAGGCCCTTAGTCAGACCCATTGTTGACATGTGGCAAGACGCTCCTCGGGGCGCGTCTTGCTGGGGCTTCTCTCCTGGAGGCGTTCAGTCAGACCGAGTGCTGACATGTGGCAAGATGCTCCTCGGGACGCGTCTTGCTTGGGCTTCTCTCCTGGAGGCCCTCAGTCAGACTCATTGTTGACATGTGGCAAGACGCTCCTCGGGGCGCGTCTTGCTTGGGCCTCTCTCCTGGAGGCGCTCAGTCAGACCCAGTGGTGACATGTGGCAAGACGCTCCTCGGGGCGCGTCTTGCTTGGGCCTCTCTCCTGGAGGCGCTCAGTCAGACCCAGTGGTGACATGTGACAAGACGCTCCTCGGGGCGCGTCTTGCTTGGGCTTCTCTCATGGAGGCCCTCAGTCAGATCTATTGTTGATATGTGGCAAGACGCTCCTCGGGGCGCGTCTTGCTTGGGCCTCTCTCCTGGAGGAGCTCAGTCAGACCGAGTGCTGACCTGTGGCAAGACGCTCCTCGGGGCGCGTCTTGCTGGGGCTTCTCTCCTGGAGGCGTTCAGTCAGACCGAGTGCTGACATGTGGCAAGACGCTCCTCGGGGCGCGTCTTGCTTGGGCTTCTCTCCTGGAGGCCCTCAGTCAGACTCATTGTTGACATGTGGCAAGATGCTCCTCGGGGCGCGTCTTGCTTGGGGCCTCTCTCCTGGAGGAGCACAGTCAGACAGAGTGCTGACTGGTGGCCAGACGCTCCTCGGGGCGCGTCTTGCTGGGGCCTCTCTCCTGGAGGCACTCAGTCAGACCGAGTGCTGACATGTGGCAAGACGCTCCTCGGGGCGCGTCTTGCTGGGGCTTCTCTCCTGGAGGCCCTCAGTCAGACCCATTGTTTACATGTGGCAAGACGCTCCTCGGGGCGCATCTTGCTTGGGCCTCTCTCCTGGAGGCCCTCTGTCAGCCCCAGTGTTGACATGTGTCAAGACGCTCCTCGGGCCGAGTCTTGCTTGGGCCTCTCTCCTGGAGGTGCTCAGTCAGACCCAGTGTTGACATGGTGCAAGACGCTCCTCGGGGCGCGTCTTGCTTGGGCTTCTCTCTTGGAGGCCCTCAGTCAGACCCATTGTTGACATGTGGCAAGACGCTCCTCGGGGTGCGTCTTGCTTGGGCTTCTCTCCTGGAGGCCCTCAGTCAGACCCATTGTTGACATGTAGCAAGACGCTCCTCGGGGCGCGTCTTGCTTGGGCCTATCTCCTGGAGGCGCTCAGTCAGACCGAGTGCTGACATAAGGCAAGACGCTCCTCGGGGTGTGTCTTGCTGGGGCTTCTCTCCTGGAGGCGTTCAGTCAGACCGGGTGCTGACATGTGTCAAGGAGCTCCTCGGGGCGCGTCTTGCTTGGGCTTCTCTCCTGGAGGCGTTCAGTCAGACCGAGTGCTGACATGTGGTAAGACGCTCCTCGGGGCGCGTCTTGCTGGGGCTTCTCTCCTGGAGGCGCTCAGTCAGACCCAGTGCTTACATGTGGCAAGACGCTCCTCGGGGCGCGACTTGCTTGGGCCTCTCTCCTGGAGGCGCTCAGTCAGACCCAGTGGTGACATGTGGCAAGACGCTCCTCGGGGCGCGTCTTGCTTGGGGCCTCTCTCCTGGAGGCGCACAGTCAGACAGAGTGCTGACATGTGGCCAGACGCTCCTCGGGACGCATCTTGCTGGGGCTTCTCTCCTGGAGGCGCTCAGTCAGACCCAGTGTTGACATGTGACAAGACGCTCCTCGGGGCGCGTCTTGCTGGGGCTTCTCTCCTGGAGGCGTTCAGTCAGACCGAGTGCTGACATGTGGCAAGACGCTCCTCGGGGCGCGTCTTGCTTGGGCTTCTCTCCTGGAGGCCCTCAGTCAGACCCATTGTTGACATGTGGCAAGACGCTCCTCGGGGCGCATCTTGCTTGGGCCTCTCTCCTGGAGGCGCTCAGTCAGACCGAGTGCTGACATGTGGCAAGACACTCCTCGGGGCGCGTCTTGCTTGGGCTTCTCTCCTGGAGGCCCTCAGTCAGACTCATTGTTGACATGTGGCAAGACGCTCCTCGGGGCGCGTCTTGCTTGGGCCTCTCTCCTGGAGGCCCTCTGTCAGACCCAGTGTTGACATGTGGCAAGACGCTCCTCGGGGCGCGTCTTGCTTGGGCCTCTCTCCTGGAGGTGCTCAGTCAGACCCAGTGTTGACATGTGGCAAGACTCTCCTCGGGGCGCGTCTTGCTTGGGCCTCTCTCCTGGAGGTGCTCAGTCAGACCCAGTGTTGACATGTGGCAAGACGCTCCTCGGGGCGCGTCTTGCTTGGGCTTCTCTCCTGGAGGCCCTCAGTCAGACCCATTGTTGACATGTGGCAAGACGCTCCTTGGGGTGCGTCTTGCTTGGGCCTCTCTCCTGGAGGCGCTCAGTCAGACCGAGTGCTGACATGTGGCAAGACGCTCCTCGGGGCGCGTCTTGCTTGGGCTTCTCTCCTGGAGGCCCTCAGTCAGACCCATTGTTTACATGTGGCAAGACGCTCCTCGGGGCGCATCTTGCTTTTTGCCTCTCTCCTGGAGGCGCTCAGTCAGACCGAGTGCTGACATGTGGCAAGACGCTCCTCGGGGCGCGTCTTGCTGGACCTTCTCTCCTGGAGGCGCTCAGTCAGACCCAGTGTTGATATGTGACAAGACGCGCCCCGAGGAGTGTCTTGCTTGGGCCTCTCTCCTGGAGGCCCTCTGTCAGACCCATTGTTGACATGTGGCAAGACGCTCCTCGGGGCGCGTCTTGCTTGGGCCTCTCTCCTGGAGGCGCTCAGTCAGACCGAGTGCTGACATAAAGCAAGACGCTCCTCGGGGCGCGTCTTGCTGGGGCCTCTCTCCTGGAGGCGCTCAGTCAGACCCAGTGCTTACATGTGGCAAGACGCTCCTCGGGGCGCGTCTTGCTTGGGCCTCTCTCCTGGAGGCGCTCAGTCAGACCCAGTGGTGACATGTGGCAAGACGCTCCTCGGGGCGCGTCTTGCTTGGGCCTCTCTCCTGGAGACGCTGAGTCAGACCCAGTGTTGACACGTGACAAGAAGCTCCTCGGGGCGCGTCTTGCTTGGGCATCTCTCATGGAGGCCCTCAGTCAGACCCATTGTTGATATGTGGCAAGACGCTCCTCGGGGCGCGTCTTGCTTGGGCCTCTCTCCTGGAGGCGCTCAGTCAGACCGAGTGCTGACATGTGGCAAGACGCTCCTCGGGGCGCGTCTTGCTTGGGCTTCTCTCCTGGAGGCCCTCAGTCAGACCCATTGTTGACATGTGGCAAGACGCTCCTCGGGGCGCGTCTTGCTTGGGCCTCTCTCCTGGAGGCCCTCTGTCAGCCCCATTGTTGACATGTGGCAAGACGCTCCTCGGGGCGCGTCTTGCTTGGGCCTCTCTCCTGGAGGCGCTCAGTCAGACCGAGTGCTGACATAAAGCAAGACGCTCCTCGGGGCGCGTCTTGCTGGGGCCTCTCTCCTGGAGGCGCTCAGTCAGACCCAGTGCTTACATGTGGCAAGACGCTCCTCGGGGCGCGTCTTGCTTGGGCCTCTCTCCTGGAGGCGCTCAGTCAGACCCAGTGGTGACATGTGGCAAGACGCTCCTCGGGGCACGTCTTGCTTGGGCCTCTCTCCTGGAGACGCTCAGTCAGACCCAGTGTTGACACGTGACAAGACGCTCCTCGGGGCGCGTCTTGCTTGGGCATCTCTCATGGTGGCCCTCAGTCAGACCCATTGTTGATATGTGGCAAGACGCTCCTCGGGGCGCGTCTTGCTTGGGCCTCTCTCCTGGAGGCGCTAAGTCAGACCGAGTGCTGACATGTGGCAAGACGCTCCTCGGGGCGCGTCTTGCTTGGGCTTCTCTCCTGGAGGCCCTCAGTCAGACCCATTGTTGACATGTGGCAAGACGCTCCTCGGGGCGCATCTTGCTTGGGCCTCTCTCCTGGAGGCCCTCTGTCAGCCCCAGTGTTGACATGTGTCAAGACGCTCCTCGGGGTGCGTCTTGCTTGGGCCTCTCTCCTGGAGTCGCTCAGTCAGACCGAGTGCTGACATGTGGCAAGACGCTCCTCGGGGCGCGTCTTGCTTGGGCTTCTCTCCTGGAGGCCCTCAGTCAGACCCATTGTTGACATGTGGCAAGACGCTCCTCGGGGCGCGTCTTGCTTGGGCCTCTCTCCTGGAGGCGCTCAGTCAGACCGAGTGCTGACATAAGGCAAGACGCTCCTCGGGGCGCGTCTTGCTGGGCCTCTCTCCTGGAGGCGCTCAGTCAGACCCAGTGCTTACATGTGGCAAGACGCTCCTCGGGGCGTGTCTTGCTGGGGCTTCTCTCCTGGAGGCGTTCAGTCAGACCGAGTGCTGACATGTGGCAAGACGCTCCCCGGGGCGCGTCTTGCTTGGGCTTCGCTCCTGGAGGCGTTCAGTCAGACCGAGTGCTGACATGTGGTAAGACGCTCTTCGGGGCGCGTCTTGCTGGGGCTTCTCTCCTGGAGGCGCTCAGTCAGACCCAGTGCTTACATGTGGCAAGACGCTCCTCGGGGCGCGTCTTGCTGGGCCTCTCTCCTGGAGGCGCGCAGTCAGACCCAGTGCTTACATGTGGCAAGACGCTCCTCTGGGCGTGTCTTGCTGGGGCTTCTCTCCTGGAGGCGTTCAGTCAGACCGAGTGCTGACATGTGGCAAGACGCTCCTCGGGGCGCGTCTTGCTTGGGCTTCTCTCCTGGAGGCGTTCAGTCAGACCGAGTGCAGACATGTGGTAAGACGCTCTTCGGGGCGCGTCTTGCTGGGGCTTCTCTCCTGGAGGCGCTAAGTCAGACCCAGTGCTTACATGTGGCAAGACGCTCCTCGGGGCGCGTCTTGCTTGGGCCTCTCTCCTGGAGGCGCTCAGTCAGACCCAGTGCTGACATGTGGCAAGACGCTCCTCGGGGCGCGTCTTGCTTGGGCCTCTCTCCTGGAGACGCTCAGTCAGACCCAGTGTTGACACGTGGCAAGACGCTCCTCGGGGCGCGTCTTGCTTGGGCCTCTCTCCTGGAGGCGCTCAGTCAGACCCAGTGGTGACATGTGGCAAGACGCTCCTCGGGGCGCGTCTTGCTTGGGCTTCTCTCATGGAGGCCCTCAGTCAGACCCATTGCTGATATGTGGCAAGACGCTCCTCGGGGCGCGTCTTGCTGGGGCTTCTCTCCTGGAGGCGTTCAGTCAGACCGAGTGCTGACATGTGGCAAGACGCTCCTCGGGACGCGTCTTGCTTGGGCTTCTCTCCTGGAGGCCCTCAGTCAGACTCATTGTTGACATGTGGCAAGACGCTCCTCGGGGCGCGTCTTGCTTGGGCCTCTCTCCTGGAGGCGCTCAGTCAGACCCAGTGGTGACATGTGGCAAGACGCTCCTCGGGGCGCGTCTTGCTTGGGCCTCTCTCCTGGAGAAGCTCAGTCAGACCCAGTGGTGACATGTGACAAGACGCTCCTCGGGGCGCGTCTTGCTTGGGCTTCTCTCATGGAGGCCCTCAGTCAGATCCATTGTTGATATGTGGCAAGACGCTCCTCGGGGCGCGTCTTGCTTGGGCCTCTCTCCTGGAGGAGCTCAGTCAGACCGAGTGCTGACAAGTGGCAAGACGCTCCTCGGGGCGCGTCTTGCTGGGGCTTCTCTCCTGGAGGCGTTCAGTCAGACCGAGTGCTGACATGTGGCAAGACGCTCCTCGGGGCGCGTCTTGCTTGGGCTTCTCTCCTGGAGGCCCTCAGTCAGACTCATTGTTGACATGTGGCAAGATGCTCCTCGGGGCGCGTCTTGCTTGGGGCCTCTCTCCTGGAGGCGCACAGTCAGACAGAGTGCTGACTGGTGGCCAGACGCTCCTCGGGGCGCGTCTTGCTGGGGCCTCTCTCCTGGAGGCGCTCAGTCAGACCGAGTGCTGACATGTGGCAAGACGCTCCTCGGGGCGCGTCTTGCTTGGGCTTCTCTCCTGGAGGCCCTCAGTCAGACCCATTGTTTACATGTGGCAAGACGCTCCTCGGGGCGCATCTTGCTTGGGCCTCTCTCCTGGAGGCCCTCTGTCAGCCCCAGTGTTGATATGTGTCAAGACGCTCCTCGGGGCGAGTCTTGCTTGGGCCTCTCTCCTTGAGGTGCTAAGTCAGACCCAGTGTTGACATGGTGCAAGACGCTCCTCGGGGCGCGTCTTGCTTGGGCTTCTCTCTTGGAGGCCCTCAGTCAGACCCATTGTTGACATGTGGCAAGACGCTCCTCGGGGTGCGTCTTGCTTGGGCTTCTCTCCTGGAGGCCCTCAGTCAGACCCATTGTTGACATGTGGCAAGACGCTCCTCGGGGCGCGTCTTGCTTGGGCTTCTCTCCTGGAGGCCCTCAGTCAGACTCATTGTTGACATGTGGCAAGATGCTCCTCGGGGCGCGTCTTGCTTGGGGCCTCTCTCCTGGAGGCGCACAGTCAGACAGAGTGCTGACTGGTGGCCAGACGCTCCTCGGGGCGCGTCTTGCTGGGGCCTCTCTCCTGGAGGCGCTCAGTCAGACCGAGTGCTGACATGTGGCAAGACGCTCCTCGGGGCGCGTCTTGCTTGGGCTTCTCTCCTGGAGGCCCTCAGTCAGACCCATTGTTTACATGTGGCAAGACGCTCCTCGGGGCGCATCTTGCTTGGGCCTCTCTCCTGGAGGCCCTCTGTCAGCCCCAGTGTTGATATGTGTCAAGACGCTCCTCGGGGCGAGTCTTGCTTGGGCCTCTCTCCTTGAGGTGCTAAGTCAGACCCAGTGTTGACATGGTGCAAGACGCTCCTCGGGGCGCGTCTTGCTTGGGCTTCTCTCTTGGAGGCCCTCAGTCAGACCCATTGTTGACATGTGGCAAGACGCTCCTCGGGGTGCGTCTTGCTTGGGCTTCTCTCCTGGAGGCCCTCAGTCAGACCCATTGTTGACATGTGGCAAGACGCTCCTCGGGGCGCGTCTTGCCTGGGCCTATCTCCTGGAGGCGCTCAGTCAGACCGAGTGCTGACATAAGGCAAGACGCTCCTCGGGGCGCGTCTTGCTGGGGCCTCTCTCCTGGAGGCGCTCAGTCAGACCCAGTGCTTACATGTGGCAAGACGCTCCTCGGGGTGTGTCTTGCTGGGGCTTCTCTCCTGGAGGCGTTCAGTCAGACCGAGTGCTGACATGTGGCAAGGAGCTCCTCGGGGCGCGTCTTGCTTGGGCTTCTCTCCTGGAGGCGTTCAGTCAGACCGAGTGCTGACATGTGGTAAGACGCTCCTCGGGGCGCGTCTTGCTGGGGCTTCTCTCCTGGAGGCGCTCAGTCAGACCCAGTGCTTACATGTGGCAAGACGCTCCTCGGGGCGCGTCTTGCTTGGGCCTCTCTCCTGGAGGCGCTCAGTCAGACCCAGTGGTGACATGTGGCAAGACGCTCCTCGGGGCGCGTCTTGCTTGGGCCTCTCTCCTGGAGACGCTCAGTCAGACCCAGTGTTGACACGTGGCAAGACGCTCCTCGGGGCGCGTCTTGCTTGGGGCCTCTCTCCTGGAGGCGCACAGTCAGACAGAGTGCTGACATGTGGCCAGACGCTCCTCGGGGCGCGTCTTGCTGGGGCTTCTCTCCTGGAGGCGCTCAGTCAGACCCAGTGTTGACATGTGACAAGACGCTCCTCGGGGCGCGTCTTGCTGGGGCTTCTCTCCTGGAGGCGTTCAGTCAGACCGAGTGCTGACATGTGGCAAGACGCTCCTCAGGGCGCGTCTTGCTTGGGCTTCTCTCCTGGAGGCCCTCAGTCAGACCCATTGTTGACATGTGGCAATACGCTCCTCGGGGCGCATCTTGCTTGGGCCTCTCTCCTGGAGGCGCTCAGTCAGACCGAGTGCTGACATGTGGCAAGACGCTCCTCGGGGCGCGTCTTGCTTGGGCCTCTCTCCTGGAGGTGCTCAGTCAGACCCAGTGTTGACATGTGGCAAGACTCTCCTCGGGGCGCGTCTTGCTTGGGCCTCTCTCCTGGAGGTGCTCAGTCAGACCCAGTGTTGACATGTGGCAAGACGCTCCTCGGGGCGCGTCTTGCTTGGGCTTCTCTCCTGGAGGCCCTCAGTCAGACCCATTGTTGACATGTGGCAAGACGCTCCTCGGGGTGCGTCTTGCTTGGGCTTCTCTCCTGGAGGCCCTCAGTCAGACCCATTGTTGACATGTGGCAAGACGCTCCTCGGGGCGCGTCTTGCTTGGGCCTATCTCCTGGAGGCGCTCAGTCAGACCGAGTGCTGACATAAGGCAAGACGCTCCTCGGGGCGCGTCTTGCTGGGGCCTCTCTCCTGGAGGCGCTCAGTCAGACCCAGTGCTTACATGTGGCAAGACGCTCCTCGGGGTGTGTCTTGCTGGGGCTTCTCTCCTGGAGGCGTTCAGTCAGACCGAGTGCTGACATGTGGCAAGGAGCTCCTCGGGGCGCGTTTTGCTTGGGCTTCTCTCCTGGAGGCGTTCAGTCAGACCGAGTGCTGACATGTGGTAAGACGCTCCTCGGGGCGCGTCTTGCTGGGGCTTCTCTCCTGGAGGCGCTCAGTCAGACCCAGTGCTTACATGTGGCAAGACGCTCCTCGGGGCGCGTCTTGCTTGGGCCTCTCTCCTGGAGGCGCTCAGTCAGACCCAGTGGTGACATGTGGCAAGACGCTCCTCGGGGCGCGTCTTGCTTGGGCCTCTCTCCTGGAGACGCTCAGTCAGACCCAGTGTTGACACGTGGCAAGACGCTCCTCGGGGCGCGTCTTGCTTGGGGCCTCTCTCCTGGAGGCGCACAGTCAGACAGAGTGCTGACATGTGGCCAGACGCTCCTCGGGGAGCGTCTTGCTGGGGCTTCTCTCCTGGAGGCGCTCAGTCAGACCCAGTGTTGACATGTGACAAGACGCTCCTCGGGGCGCGTCTTGCTGGGGCTTCTCTCCTGGAGGCGTTCAGTCAGACCGAGTGCTGACATGTGGCAAGACGCTCCTCAGGGCGCGTCTTGCTTGGGCTTCTCTCCTGGAGGCCCTCAGTCAGACCCATTGTTGACATGTGGCAATACGCTCCTCGGGGCGCATCTTGCTTGGGCCTCTCTCCTGGAGGCGCTCAGTCAGACCCAGTGTTGACATGTGGCAAGACGCTCCTCGGGGCGCGTCTTGCTTGGGCCTCTCTCCTGGAGTTGCTCAGTCAGACCCAGTGTTGACATGTGGCAAGACTCTCCTCGGGGCGCGTCTTGCTTGGGCCTCTCTCCTGGAGCTGCTCAGTCAGACCCAGTGTTGACATGTGAAAAGACGCTCCTCGGGGCGCGTCTTGCTTGGGCTTCTCTCCTGGAGGCCCTCAGTCAGACCCATTGTTGACATGTGGCAAGACGCTCCTTGGGGTGCGTCTTGCTTGGGCCTCTCTCCTGGAGGCGCTCAGTCAGACCGAGTGCTGACATGTGGCAAGACGCTCCTCGGGGCGCGTCTTGCTTGGGCTTCTCTCCTGGAGGCCCTCAGTCAGACCCATTGTTTACATGTGGCAAGACGCTCCTCGGGGCGCATCTTGCTTGGGCCTCTCTCCTGGAGGCGCTCAGTCAGACCGAGTGCTGACATGTGGCAAGACGCTCCTCGGGGCGCGTCTTGCTGGACCTTCTCTCCTGGAGGCGCTCAGTCAGACCCAGTGTTGACATGTGACAAGACGCGCCCCGAGGAGCGTCTTGCTTGGGCCTCTCTCCTGGAGGCCCTCTGTCAGACCCATTGTTGACATGTGGCAAGACGCTCCTCGGGGCGCGTCTTGCTTGGGCCTCTCTCCTGGAGGCGTTCAGTCAGACCGAGTGCTGACATAAGGCAAGATGCTCCTCGGGGCGCGTCTTGCTGTGGCCTCTCTCCTGGAGGCGCTCAATCAGACCCAGTGGTGACACGTGGCAAGACGCTCCTCGGGGCGCGTCTTGCTTGGGCCTCTCTCCTGGAGGCGATCAGTCAGAGCCAGTGGTGACATGTGGCAACACGCTCCTCGGGGCGCGTATTGCTTGGGCCTCTCTCCTGGAGGCCCTCTGTCAGACCCATTGTTGACATGTGGCAAGACGCTCCTCGGGGCGCGTCTTGCTTGGGCCTCTCTCCTGGAGGCCCTCAATCAGACCCAGTGTTGACACATGGTAAGACGCTCCTCGGGGCGCGTCTTGCTTGGGCCTCTCTCCTGGAGGCGCTCAGTCAGACTGAGTAGTGACATGTGGCATGACGCTCCTCGGGGCGCGTCTTGCTTGGGCCTCTCTCCTGGAGGCGCTCAGTCAGACCCAGTGGTGACATGTGGCAAGACACTCCTCGGGGCGCGTCTTGCTTGGGCCTCTCTCCTGGAGGCGCTCAGTCAGACCCAGTGGTGACATGTGGCAAGACGCTCCTCGGGGCGCGTCTTGCTGGGGCTTCTCTCCTAGAGGCGTTCAGTCAGACCGAGTGCCGACATGTGGCAAGACGCTTCTCGGGACGCGTCTTGCTTGGGCTTCTCTCCTCGAGGCCCTCAGTCAGACTCATTGTTGACATGTGGCAAGACGCTCCTCGGGGCGCGTTTTGCTTGGGCCTCTCTCCTGTTGGCGCTCAGTTAGACCCAGTGGTGACATGTGGCAAGACGCTCCTCGGGGCGCATCTTGCTTGGGCCTCTCTCCTGGAGGCGCTCAGTCAGACCCAGTGGTGACATGTGACAAGACGCTCCTCGGGGCGCGTCTTGCTTGGGCTTCTCTCATGGAGGCCCTCAGTCAGACCCATTGTTGATATGTGGCAAGACGCTCCTCGGGGCGCGTCTTGCTTGGTCCTCTCTCCTGGAGGCGCTCAGTCAGACCGAGTGCTGACATAAAGCAAGACGCTCCTCGGGGCGCGTCTTGCTGGGGCCTCTCTCCTGGAGGCGCTCAGTCAGACCCAGTGCTTACATGTGGCAAGACGCTCCTCGGGGCGCGTCTTGCTTGGGCCTCTCTCCTGGAGGCGCTCAGTCAGACCCAGTGGTGACATGTGGCAAGACGCTCCTCGGGGCACGTCTTGCTTGGGCCTCTCTCCTGGAGACGCTCAGTCAGACCCAGTGTTGACACGTGACAAGACGCTCCTCGGGGCGCGTCTTGCTTGGGCATCTCTCATGGAGGCCCTCAGTCAGACCCATTGTTGATATGTGGCAAGACGCTCCTCGGGGCGCGTCTTGCTTGGGCCTCTCTCCTGGAGGCGCTAAGTCAGACCGAGTGCTGACATGTGGCAAGACGCTCCTCGGGGCGCGTCTTGCTTGGGCTTCTCTCCTGGAGGCCCTCAGTCAGACCCATTGTTGACAGTGGCAAGACGCTCCTCGGGGCGCATCTTGCTTGGGCCTCTCTCCTGGAGGCCCTCTGTCAGCCCCAGTGTTGACATGTGTCAAGACGCTCCTCGGGGTGCGTCTTGCTTGGGCCTCTCTCCTGGAGTCGCTCAGTCAGACCGAGTGCTGACATGTGGCAAGACGCTCCTCGGGGCGCGTCTTGCTTGGGCTTCTCTCCTGGAGGCCCTCAGTCAGACCCATTGTTGACATGTGGCAAGACGCTCCTCGGGGCGCGTCTTGCTTGGGCCTCTCTCCTGGAGGCGCTCAGTCAGACCGAGTGCTGACATAAGGCAAGACGCTCCTCGGGGCGCGTCTTGCTGGGCCTCTCTCCTGGAGGCGCTCAGTCAGACCCAGTGCTTACATGTGGCAAGACGCTCCTCGGGGCGTGTCTTGCTGGGGCTTCTCTCCTGGAGGCGTTCAGTCAGACCGAGTGCTGACATGTGGCAAGACGCTCCTCGGGGCGCGTCTTGCTTGGGCTTCGCTCCTGGAGGCGTTCAGTCAGACCGAGTGCTGACATGTGGTAAGACGCTCTTCGGGGCGCGTCTTGCTGGGGCTTCTCTCCTGGAGGCGCTCAGTCAGACCCAGTGCTTACATGTGGCAAGACGCTCCTCGGGGCGCGTCTTGCTGGGCCTCTCTCCTGGAGGCGCTCAGTCAGACCCAGTGCTTACATGTGGCAAGACGCTCCTCGGGGCGCGTCTTGCTTGGGCCTCTCTCCTGGAGGCGCTCAGTCAGACCCAGTGCTGACATGTGGCAAGACGCTCCTCGGGGCGCGTCTTGCTTGGGCCTCTCTCCTGGAGACGCTCAGTCAGACCCAGTGTTGACACGTGGCAAGACGCTCCTCGGGGCGCGTCTTGCTTGGGCCTCTCTCCTGGAGACGCTCAGTCAGACCCAGTGTTGACACGTGGCAAGACGCTCCTCGGGGCGCGTCTTGCTTGGGCCTCTCTCCTGGAGGCGCTCAGTCAGACCGAGTGCTGACATGTGGCAAGACGCTCCTCGGGACGCGTCTTGCTTGGGCTTCTCTCCTGGAGGCCCTCAGTCAGACTCATTGTTGACATGTGGCAAGACGCTCCTCGGGGCGCGTCTTGCTTGGGCCTCTCTCCTGGAGGCGCTCAGTCAGACCCAGTGGTGACATGTGGCAAGATGCTCCTCGGGGCGCGTCTTGCTTGGGCCTCTCTCCTGGAGGCGCTCAGTCAGACCCAGTGGTGACATGTGACAAGACGCTCCTCGGGGCGCGTCTTGCTTGGGCTTCTCTCATGGAGGCCCTCAGTCAGATCCATTGTTGATATGTGGCAAGACGCTCCTCGGGGCGCGTCTTGCTTGGGCCTCTCTCCTGGAGGAGCTCAGTCAGACCGAGTGCTGACATGTGGCAAGACGCTCCTCGGGGCGCGTCTTGCTTGGGCTTCTCTCCTGGAGGCCCTCAGTCAGACTCATTGTTGACATGTGGCAAGATGCTCCTCGAGGCGCGTCTTGCTTGGGGCCTCTCTCCTGGAGGCGCACAGTCAGACAGAGTGCTGACTGGTGGCCAGACGCTCCTCGGGGCGCGTCTTGCTGGGGCCTCTCTCCTGGAGGCGCTCAGTCAGACCGAGTGCTGACATGTGGCAAGACGCTCCTCGGGGCGCATCTTGCTTGGGCTTCTCTCTTGGAGGATCTCAGTCAGACCCATTGTTGACATGTGGCAAGACGCTCCTCGGGGCGCGTCTTGCTTAGGCTTCTCTCCTGGAGGCCCTCACTCAGACCCATTGTTGACACGTGGCAAGACGCTCCTCGGGGCGCGTCTTGCTTGGGCCTCTCTCCTGGAGGCGCTCAGTCAGACCGAGTGCTGACATAAGGCAAGACGCTCCTCGGGGCGCGTCTTGCTGGGGCCACTCTCCTGGAGGCGCTCAGTCAGACCCAGTGCTTACATGTGGCAAGACACTCCTCGGGGCGCGTCTTGCTTGGGCCTCTCTCCTGGAGACGCTCAGTCAGACCCAGTGTTGACACGTGACAAGACGCTCCTCTGGGCGCGTCTTGCTTGGGCTTCTCTCATGGAGGCCCTCAGTCAGACCCATTGTTGATATGTGGCAAGACGCTCCTCGGGGCGCTTCTTGCTTGGGCCTCTCTCCTTGAGGCGCTCAGTCAGACCGAGTGCTGACATGTGGCAAGACGCTCCTCGGGGCGCGTCTTGCTGGGGCCTCTCTCCTGGAGGCGCTCAGTCAGACCCAGTGCTTACATGTGGCAAGACGCTCCTCGGGGCGCGTCTTGCTGGGGCTTCTCTCCTGGAGGCGTTCAGTCAGACCGAGTGCTGACATGTGGCAAGACACTCCTCGGGACGCGTCTTGCTTGGGCTTCTCTCCGGGAGGCCCTCAGTCAGACTCATTGTTGACATGTGGCAAGATGCTCCTCGGGGCGCGTCTTGCTTGGGCTTCTCTCTTGGAGGATGTCAGTCAGACCCATTGTTGACATGTGGCAAGACGCTCCTCGGGGCGCGTCTTGCTTAGGCTTCTCTCCTGGAGGCCCTCACTCAGACCCATTGTTGGCACGTGGCAAGACGCTCCTCGGGGCGCGTCTTGCTTGGGCCTCTCTCCTGGAGGCGCTCAGTCAGACAGAGTGCTGACATAAGGCAAGACGCTCCTCGGGGCGCGTCTTGCTGGGGCCACTCTCCTGGAGGCGCTCAGTCAGACCCAGTGCTTACATGTGGCAAAACACTCCTCGGGGCGCGTCTTGCTTGGGCCTCTCTCCTGGAGACGCTCAGTCAGACCCAGTGTTGACACGTGACAAGACGCTCCTCTGGGCGCGTCTTGCTTGGGCTTCTCTCATGGAGGCCCTCAGTCAGACCCATTTTTGATATGTGGCAAGACGCTCCTTGGGGCGCTTCTTGCTTGGGCCTCTCTCCTGGAGGCGCTCAGTCAGACCGAGTGCTGACATGTGGCAAGACGCTCCTCGGGGCGCGTCTTGCTGGGGCCTCTCTCCTGGAGGCGCTCAGTCAGACCCAGTGCTTACATGTGGCAAGACGCTCCTCGGGGCGCGTCTTGCTGGGGCTTCTCTCCTGGAGGCGTTCAGTCAGACCGAGTGCTGACATGTGGCAAGACGCTCCTCGGGGCGCATCTTGCTGGACCTTCTCTCCTGGAGGCGCTCAGTCAAACCCAGTGTTGACATGTGACAAGACGCGCCCCGAGGAGCGTCTTGCTTGGGCCTCTCTCCTGGAGGCCTTCTGTCAGACCCATTGTTGACATGTGGCAAGACGCTCCTCGGGGCGCGTCTTGCTTGGGCCTCTCTCCTGGAGGCGTTCAGTCAGACCGAGTGCTGACATAAGGCAAGATGCTCCTCGGGGCGCGTCTTGCTGTGGCCTCTCTCCTGGACGCGCTCAATCAGACCCAGTGGTGACACGTGGCAAGACGCTCCTCGGGGCGCGTCTTGCTTGGGCCTCTCTCCTGGAGGCGCTCAGTCAGAGCCAGTGGTGACATGTGGCAACACGCTCCTCGGGGCGCTTATTGCTTGGGCCTCTCTCCTGGAGGCCCTCTGTCAGACCCATTGTTGACATGTGGCAAGACGCTCCTCGGGGCGCGTCTTGCTTGGGCCTCTCTCCTGGAGGCCCTCAATCAGACCCAGTGTTGACACGTGGTAAGATGCTCCTCGGGGCGCGTCTTGCTTGGGCCTCTCCCCTGGAGGCGCTCAGTCAGACTGAGTAGTGACATGTGGCATGACGCTCCTCGGGGCGCGTCTTGCTTGGGCCTCTCTCCTGGAGGCGCTCAGTCAGACCCAGTGGTGACATGTGGCAAGACACTCCTCGGGGAGCGTCTTGCTTGGGCCTCTCTCCTGGAGGCCCTCTGTCAGCCCCATTGTTGATATGTGGCAAGACGCTCCTCGGGGCGCGTCTTGCTGGGGCTTCTCTCCTAGAGGCGTTCAGTCAGACCGAGTGCCGACATGTGGCAAGACGCTTCTCGGGACGCGTCTTGCTTGGGCTTCTCTCCTCGAGGCCCTCAGTCAGACTCATTGTTGACATGTGGCAAGACGCTCTTCGGGGCGCGTTTTGCTTGGGCCTCTCTCCTGTTGGCGCTCAGTTAGACCCAGTGGTGACATGTGGCAAGACGCTCCTCGGGGCGCATCTTGCTTGGGCCTCTCTCCTGGAGGCGCTCAGTCAGACCCAGTGGTGACATGTGACAAGACGCTCCTCGGGGCGCGTCTTGCTTGGGCTTCTCTCATGGAGGCCCTCAGTCAGACCCATTGTTGATATGTGGCAAGACGCTCCTCGGGGCGCGTCTTGCTTGGGCCTCTCTCCTGGAGGCGCTCAGTCAGACCGAGTGCTGACATGTGGCAAGACGCTCCTCGAGGCGCGTCTTGCTTGGGCTTCTCTCATGGAGGCCCTCAGTCAGACCCATTGTTGATATGTGGCAAGACGCTCCTCGGGGCGAGTCTTGCTTGGGCCTCTCTCCTGGAGGTGCTCAGTCAGACCCAGTGTTGACATGGTGCAAGACGCTCCTCGGGGAGCGTCTTGCTTGGGCCTCTCTCCTGGAGGCCCTCTGTCAGCCCCATTGTTGATATGTGGCAAGACGCTCCTCGGGGCGCGTCTCGCTGGGGCTTCTCTCCTAGAGGCGTTCAGTCAGACCGAGTGCCGACATGTAGCAAGACGCTTCTCGGGACGCGTCTTGCTTGGGCTTCTCTCCTCGAGGCCCTCAGTCAGACTCATTGTTGACATGTGGCAAGACGCTCCTCGGGGCGCGTTTTGCTTGGGCCTCTCTCCTGTTGGCGCTCAGTTAGACCCAGTGGTGACATGTGGCAAGACGCTCGTCGGGGCGCATCTTGCTTGGGCCTCTCTCCTGGAGGCGCTCAGTCAGACCCAGTGGTGACATGTGACAAGACGCTCCTCGGGGCGCGTCTTGCTTGGGCTTCTCTCATGGAGGCCCTCAGTCAGACCCATTGTTGATATGTGGCAAGACGCTCCTCGGGGCGCATCTTGCTTGGGCCTCTCTCCTGGAGGCGCTCAGTCAGACCGAGTGCTGACATGTGGCAAGACGCTCCTCGGGGCGCGTCTTGCTTGGGCTTCTCTCATGGAGGCCCTCAGTCAGACCCATTGTTGATATGTGGCAAGACGCTCCTCGGGGCGAGTCTTGCTTGGGCCTCTCTCCTGGAGGTGCTCAGTCAGACCCAGTGTTGACATGGTGCAAGACGCTCCTCGGGGCGCGTCTTGCTTGGGCTTCTCTCTTGGAGGCCCTCAGTCAGACCCTTTGTTGACATGTGGCAAGACGCTCCCCGGGACGCGTCTTGCTTGGGCTTCTCTCCTGGAGGCCCTCAGTCAGACCCATTGTTGACATGTGGCAAGACGCTCCTCGGGGCGCGTCTTGCTTGGGCCTCTCTCCTGGAGGCACTCAGTCAGACCGAGTGTTGACATAAGGCAAGACGCTCCTCGGGGTGCGTCTTGCTGGGGCCTCTCTCCTGGAGGCGCTCAGTCAGACCCAGTGCTTACATGTGGCAAGACGCTCCTCGGGGCGCGTCTTGCTTGGGCCTCTCTCCTGGAGGCGCTCAGTCAGACCCAGTGGTGACATGTGGCAAGACGCTCCTCGGGGCGCGTCTTGCTTGGGCCTCTCTCCTGGAGACGCTCAGTCAGAACCAGTGTTGACACGTGACAAGACGCTCCTCGGGGCGCGTCTTGCTTGGGCTTCTCTCATGGAGGCCCTCAGTCAGACCCATTGTTGATATGTGGCAAGACGCTCCTCGGGGCACGTCTTGCTTGGGCCTCTCTCCTGGAGGCGCTCAGTCAGACCGAGTGCTGACATGTGGCAAGACGCTCCTCGGGGCGCGTCTTGCTTGGGCTTCTCTCCTGGAGGCCCTCAGTCAGACCCATTGTTTACATGTGGCAAGACGCTCCTCGGGGCGCATCTTGCTTGGGCCTCTCTCCTGGAGGCGCTCAGTCAGACCGAGTGCTGACATGTGGCAAGACGCTCCTCTGGGCGCGTCTTGCTGGACCTTCTCTCCTGGAGGCGCTCAGTCAGACCCAGTGTTGACATGTGACAAGACGCGCCCCGAGGAGCGTCTTGCTTGGGCCTCTCTCCTGGAGGCCCTCTGTCAGACCCATTGTTGACATGTGGCAAGACGCTCCTCGGGGCGCGTCTTGCTTGGGCCTCTCTCCTGGAGGCGTTCAGTCAGACCGAGTGCTGACATAAGATAAGATGCTCCTCGGGGCGCGTCTTGCTGTGGCCTCTCTCCTGGAGGCGCTCAATCAGACCCAGTGGTGACACGTGGCAAGACGCTCCTCGGGGCGCGTCTTGCTTGGGCCTCTCTCCTGGAGGCGCTCAGTCAGAGCCAGTGGTGACATGTGGCAACACGCTCCTCGGGGCGCGTATTGCTTGGGCCTCTCTCCTGGAGGCCCTCTGTCAGACCCATTGTTGACATGTGGCAAGACGCTCCTCGTGGCGCGTCTTGCTTGGGCCTCTCTCCTGGAGGCCCTCAATCAGACCCAGTGTTGACACATGGTAAGACGCTCCTCGGGGCGCGTCTTGCTTGGGCCTCTCTCCTGGAGGCGCTCAGTCAGACTGAGTAGTGACATGTGGCATGACGCTCCTCGGGGCGCGTCTTGCTTGGGCCTCTCTCCTGGAGGCGCTCAGTCAGACCCAGTGGTGACATGTGGCAAGACACTCCTCGGGGAGCGTCTTGCTTGGGCCTCTCTCCTGGAGGCCCTCTGTCAGCCCCATTGTTGATATGTGGCAAGACGCTCCTCGGGGCGCGTCTTGCTGGGGCTTCTCTCCTAGAGGCGTTCAGTCAGACCGAGTGCCGACATGTAGCAAGACGCTTCTCGGGACGCGTCTTGCTTGGGCTTCTCTCCTCGAGGCCCTCAGTCAGACTCATTGTTGACATGTGGCAAGACGCTCCTCGGGGCGCGTTTTGCTTGGGCCTCTCTCCTGTTGGCGCTCAGTTAGACCCAGTGGTGACATGTGGCAAGACGCTCGTCGGGGCGCATCTTGCTTGGGCCTCTCTCCTGGAGGCGCTCAGTCAGACCCAGTGGTGACATGTGACAAGACGCTCCTCGGGGCGCGTCTTGCTTGGGCTTCTCTCATGGAGGCCCTCAGTCAGACCCATTGTTGATATGTGGCAAGACGCTCCTCGGGGCGCATCTTGCTTGGGCCTCTCTCCTGGAGGCGCTCAGTCAGACCGAGTGCTGACATGTGGCAAGACGCTCCTCGGGGCGCGTCTTGCTTGGGCTTCTCTCATGGAGGCCCTCAGTCAGACCCATTGTTGATATGTGGCAAGACGCTCCTCGGGGCGAGTCTTGCTTGGGCCTCTCTCCTGGAGGTGCTCAGTCAGACCCAGTGTTGACATGGTGCAAGACGCTCCTCGGGGCGCGTCTTGCTTGGGCTTCTCTCTTGGAGGCCCTCAGTCAGACCCTTTGTTGACATGTGGCAAGACGCTCCCCGGGACGCGTCTTGCTTGGGCTTCTCTCCTGGAGGCCCTCAGTCAGACCCATTGTTGACATGTGGCAAGACGCTCCTCGGGGCGCGTCTTGCTTGGGCCTCTCTCCTGGAGGCGCTCAGTCAGACCGAGTGTTGACATAAGGCAAGACGCTCCTCGGGGCGCGTCTTGCTGGGGCCTCTCTCCTGGAGGCGCTCAGTCAGACCCAGTGCTTACATGTGGCAAGACGCTCCTCGGGGCGCGTCTTGCTTGGGCCTCTCTCCTGGAGGCGCTCAGTCAGACCCAGTGGTGACATGTGGCAAGACGCTCCTCGGGGCGCGTCTTGCTTGGGCCTCTCTCCTGGAGACGCTCAGTCAGAACCAGTGTTGACACGTGACAAGACGCTCCTCGGGGCGCGTCTTGCTTGGGCTTCTCTCATGGAGGCCCTCAGTCAGACCCATTGTTGATATGTGGCAAGACGCTCCTCGGGGCACGTCTTGCTTGGGACTCTCTCCTGGAGGCGCTCAGTCAGACCGAGTGCTGACATGTGGCAAGACGCTCCTCGGGGCGCATCTTGCTTGGGCTTCTCTCATGGATGCCCTCAGTCAGAGCCATTGTTGATATGTGGCAAGACGCTCCTCGGGGCGAGTCTTGCTTGGGCCTCTCTCCTGGAGGTGCTCAGTCAGACCCAGTGTTGACATGGTGCAAGACGCTCCTCGGGGCGCATCTTGCTTGGGCTTCTCTCTTGGAGGATCTCAGTCAGACCCATTGTTGACATGTGGCAAGACGCTCCTCGGGGCGCGTCTTGCTTAGGCTTCTCTCCTGGAGGCCCTCACTCAGACCCATTGTTGACACGTGGCAAGACGCTCCTCGGGGCGCGTCTTGCTTGGGCCTCTCTCCTGGAGGCGCTCAGTCAGACCGAGTGCTGACATAAGGCAAGACGCTCCTCGGGGCGCGTCTTGCTGGGGCCACTCTCCTGGAGGCGCTCAGTCAGACCCAGTGCTTACATGTGGCAAGACACTCCTCGGGGCGCGTCTTGCTTGGGCCTCTCTCCTGGAGACGCTCAGTCAGACCCAGTGTTGACACGTGACAAGACGCTCCTCTGGGCGCGTCTTGCTTGGGCTTCTCTCATGGAGGCCCTCAGTCAGACCCATTGTTGATATGTGGCAAGACGCTCCTCGGGGCGCTTCTTGCTTGGGCCTCTCTCCTTGAGGCGCTCAGTAAGACCGAGTGCTGACATGTGGCAAGACGCTCCTCGGGGCGCGTCTTGCTGGGGCCTCTCTCCTGGAGGCGCTCAGTCAGACCCAGTGCTTACATGTGGCAAGACGCTCCTCGGGGCGCGTCTTGCTGGGGCTTCTCTCCTGGAGGCGTTCAGTCAGACCGAGTGCTGACATGTGGCAAGACACTCCTCGGGACGCGTCTTGCTTGGGCTTCTCTCCGGGAGGCCCTCAGTCAGACTCATTGTTGACATGTGGCAAGATGCTCCTCGGGGCGCGTCTTGCTTGGGCTTCTCTCTTGGAGGATGTCAGTCAGACCCATTGTTGACATGTGGCAAGACGCTCCTCGGGGCGCGTCTTGCTTAGGCTTCTCTCCTGGAGGCCCTCACTCAGACCCATTGTTGACACGTGGCAAGACGCTCCTCGGGGCGCGTCTTGCTTGGGCCTCTCTCCTGGAGGCGCTCAGTCAGACAGAGTGCTGACATAAGGCAAGACGCTCCTCGGGGCGCGTCTTGCTGGGGCCACTCTCCTGGAGGCGCTCAGTCAGACCCAGTGCTTACATGTGGCAAAACACTCCTCGGGGCGCGTCTTGCTTGGGCCTCTCTCCTGGAGACGCTCAGTCAGACCCAGTGTTGACACGTGACAAGACGCTCCTCTGGGCGCGTCTTGCTTGGGCTTCTCTCATGGAGGCCCTCAGTCAGACCCATTTTTGATATGTGGCAAGACGCTCCTTGGGGCGCTTCTTGCTTGGGCCTCTCTCCTGGAGGCGCTCAGTCAGACCGAGTGCTGACATGTGGCAAGACGCTCCTCGGGGCGCGTCTTGCTGGGGCCTCTCTCCTGGAGGCGCTCAGTCAGACCCAGTGCTTACATGTGGCAAGACGCTCCTCGGGGCGCGTCTTGCTGGGGCTTCTCTCCTGGAGGCGTTCAGTCAGACCGAGTGCTGACATGTGGCAAGACGCTCCTCGGGGCGCATCTTGCTGGACCTTCTCTCCTGGAGGCGCTCAGTCAAACCCAGTGTTGACATGTGACAAGACGCGCCCCGAGGAGCGTCTTGCTTGGGCCTCTCTCCTGGAGGCCCTCTGTCAGACCCATTGTTGACATGTGGCAAGACGCTCCTCGGGGCGCGTCTTGCTTGGGCCTCTCTCCTGGAGGCGTTCAGTCAGACCGAGTGCTGACATAAGGCAAGATGCTCCTCGGGGCGCGTCTTGCTGTGGCCTCTCTCCTGGACGCGCTCAATCAGACCCAGTGGTGACACGTGGCAAGACGCTCCTCGGGGCGCGTCTTGCTTGGGCCTCTCTCCTGGAGGCGCTCAGTCAGAGCCAGTGGTGACATGTGGCAACACGCTCCTCGGGGCGCTTATTGCTTGGGCCTCTCTCCTGGAGGCCCTCTGTCAGACCCATTGTTGACATGTGGCAAGACGCTCCTCGGGGCGCGTCTTGCTTGGGCCTCTCTCCTGGAGGCCCTCAATCAGACCCAGTGTTGACACGTGGTAAGATGCTCCTCGGGGCGCGTCTTGCTTGGGCCTCTCCCCTGGAGGCGCTCAGTCAGACTGAGTAGTGACATGTGGCATGACGCTCCTCGGGGCGCGTCTTGCTTGGGCCTCTCTCCTGGAGGCGCTCAGTCAGACCCAGTGGTGACATGTGGCAAGACACTCCTCGGGGAGCGTCTTGCTTGGGCCTCTCTCCTGGAGGCCCTCTGTCAGCCCCATTGTTGATATGTGGCAAGACGCTCCTCGGGGCGCGTCTTGCTGGGGCTTCTCTCCTAGAGGCGTTCAGTCACACCGAGTGCCGACATGTGGCAAGACGCTTCTCGGGACGCGTCTTGCTTGGGCTTCTCTCCTCGAGGCCCTCAGTCAGACTCATTGTTGACATGTGGCAAGACGCTCTTCGGGGCGCGTTTTGCTTGGGCCTCTCTCCTGTTGGCGCTCAGTTAGACCCAGTGGTGACATGTGGCAAGACGCTCCTCGGGGCGCATCTTGCTTGGGCCTCTCTCCTGGAGGCGCTCAGTCAGACCCAGTGGTGACATGTGACAAGACGCTCCTCGGGGCGCGTCTTGCTTGGGCTTCTCTCATGGAGGCCCTCAGTCAGACCCATTGTTGATATGTGGCAAGACGCTCCTCGGGGCGCGTCTTGCTTGGGCCTCTCTCCTGGAGGCGCTCAGTCAGACCGAGTGCTGACATGTGGCAAGACGCTCCTCGAGGCGCGTCTTGCTTGGGCTTCTCTCATGGAGGCCCTCAGTCAGACCCATTGTTGATATGTGGCAAGACGCTCCTCGGGGCGAGTCTTGCTTGGGCCTCTCTCCTGGAGGTGCTCAGTCAGACCCAGTGTTGACATGGTGCAAGACGCTCCTCGGGGCGCGTCTTGCTTGGGCTTCTCTCTTGGAGGCCCTCAGTCAGACCCATTGTTGACATGTGGCAAGACGCTCCCCGGGGCGCGTCTTGCTTGGGCTTCTCTCCTGGAGGCCCTCAGTCAGACCCATTGTTGACATGTGGCAAGACGCTCCTCGGGGCGCGTCTTGCTGGGGCCTCTCTCCTGGAGGCGCTCAGTCAGACCCAGTGCTTACATGTGGCAAGACGCTCCTCGGGGCGCGTCTTGCTTGGGCCTCTCTCCTGGAGGCGCTCAGTCAGACCCAGTGGTGACATGTGGCAAGACGCTCCTCGGGGCGCATCTTGCTTGGGCCTCTCTCCTGGAGACGCTCAGTCAGAACCAGTGTTGACACGTGACAAGACGCTCCTCGGGGCGCGTCTTGCTTGGGCTTCTCTCATGGAGGCCCTCAGTCAGACCCATTGTTGATATGTGGCAAGACGCTCCTCGGGGCGCGTCTTGCTTGGGCCTCTCTCCTGGAGGCGCTCAGTCAGACCGAGTGCTGACATGTGGCAAGACGCTCCTCGGGGCGCGTCTTGCTTGGGCTTCTCTCAGGGATGCCCTCAGTCAGAGCCATTGTTGATATGTGGCAAGACGCTCCTCGGGGCGAGTCTTGCTTGGGCCTCTCTCCTGGAGGTGCTCAGTGAGACCCAGTGTTGACATGGTGCAAGACGCTCCTCGGGGCGCATCTTGCTTGGGCTTCTCTCTTGGAGGATCTCAGTCAGACCCATTGTTGACATGTGGCAAGACGCTCCTCGGGGCGCGTCTTGCTTAGGCTTCTCTCCTGGAGGCCCTCACTCAGACCCATTGTTGACACGTGGCAAGACGCTCCTCGGGGCGCGTCTTGCTTGGGCCTCTCTCCTGGAGGCGCTCAGTCAGACCGAGTGCTGACATAAGGCAAGACGCTCCTCGGGGCGCGTCTTGCTGGGGCCACTCTCCTGGAGGCGCTCAGTCAGACCCAGTGCTTACATGTGGCAAGACACTCCTCGGGGCGCGTCTTGCTTGGGCCTCTCTCCTGGAGACGCTCAGTCAGACCCAGTGTTGACACGTGACAAGACGCTCCTCTGGGCGCGTCTTGCTTGGTCTTCTCTCATGGAGGCCCTCAGTCAGACCCATTGTTGATATGTGGCAAGACACTCCTCGGGGCGCTTCTTGCTTGGGCCTCTCTCCTGGAGGCGCTCAGTCAGACCGAGTGCTGACATGTGGCAAGACGCTCCTCGGGGCGCGTCTTGCTGGGGCCTCTCTCCTGGAGGCGCTCAGTCAGACCCAGTGCTTACATGTGGCAAGACGCTCCTCGGGGCGCGTCTTGCTGGGGCTTCTCTCCTGGAGGCGTTCAGTCAGACCGAGTGCTGACATGTGGCAAGACACTCCTCGGGACGCGTCTTGCTTGGGCTTCTCTCCTGGAGGCGCTCAGTCAGACCCAGTGGTGACATGTGGCAAGACGCTCCTCGGGGCGCGTCTTGCTTGGGCCTCTCTCCTGGAGACGCTCAGTCAGACCCAGTGTTGACACGTGACAAGACGCTCCTCGGGGCGCGTCTTGCTTGGGCTTCTCTCATGGAGGCCCTCAGTCAGACCCATTGTTGATATGTGGCAAGACGCTCCTCGGGGCGCGTCTTGCTTGGGCCTCTCTCCTGGAGGCGCTCAGTCAGGCCGAGTGCTGACATGTGGCAAGACACTCCTCGGGACGCGTCTTGCTTGGGCTTCTCTCCTGGAGGCCCTCAGTCAGACTCATTGTTGACATGTGGCAAGACGCTCCTCGGGGCGCGTCTTGCTTGGGCCTCTCTCCTGGAGGCGCTCAGTCAGACCCAGTGGTGACATGTGGCAAGAAGCTCCTCAGGGCGCGTCTTGCTTGGGCCTCTCTCCTGGAGACGCTCAGTCAGACCCAGTGTTGACACGTGACAAGACGCTCCTCGGGGCACGTCTTGCTTGGGCTTCTCTCATGGAGGCCCTCAGTCAGACCCATTGTTGATATGTGGCAAGACGCTCCTCGGGGCGCGTCTTGCTTGGGCCTCTCTCCTGGAGGCGCTCATTCAGACCGAGTGCTGACATGTGGCAAGACACTCCTCGGGACGTGTCTTGCTTGGGCTTCTCTCCTGGAGGCCCTAAGTCAGACTCATTGTTGACATGTGGCAAGACGCTCCTCGGGGCGCGTCTTGCTTGGGCCTCTCTCCTGGAGGCACTCAGTCAGACCGAGTGGTGACATGTGGCAAGACGCTCCTCGGGGCGCGTCTTGCTTGGGCCTCTCTCCTGGAGACGCTCAGTCAGACCCAGTGTTGACACGTGACAAGACGCTCCTCGGGGCGCGTCTTGCTTGGGCTTCTCTCATGGAGGCCCTCAGTGAGACCCATTGTTGATATGTGGCAAGACGCTCCTCGGGGCGCGTCTTGCTTGGGCCTCTCTCCTGGAGGTGCTCAGTCAGACCCAGTGTTGACATGGTGCAAGACGCTCCTCGGGGCGCGTCTTGCTTAGGCTTCTCTCTTGGAGGCCCTCAGTCAGACCCATTGTTGACATGTGGCAAGACGCTCCTCGGGGCGCGTCTTGCTTGGGCCTCTCTCCTGGAGGCCCTCAGTCAGACCCATTGTTGACATGTGGCAAGACGCTCCTCGGGGCGCGTCTTGCTTGGGCCTCTCTCCTGGAGGCGCTCAGTCAGACCGAGTGCTGACATAAGGCAAGACGCTCCTCGGGGCGCGTCTTGCTGGGGCCTCTCTCCTGGAGGCGCTCAGTCAGACCCAGTGCTTACATGTGGCAAGACGCTCCTCGGGGCGCGTCTTGCTTGGGCCTCTCTCCTGGAGGCGCTCAGTCAGACCCAGTGGTGACATGTGGCAAGACGCTCTTCGGGGCGCGTCTTGCTTGAGCCTCTCTCCTGGAGATGCTCAGTCAGACCCAGTGTTGACACGTGACAAGACGCTCCTCGGGGCGCGTCTTGCTTGTGCCTCTCTCCTGGAGGCTCTCTGTCAGCCCCAGTGCTGACATGTGGCAAGACGCTCCTTTGGGCGCATCTTGCTTGGGCTTCTCTCCTGGAGGCCCTCAGTCAGACTCATTGTTGACATGTGGCAAGATGCTCCTCGGGGCGCGTCTTGCTTGGGGCCTCTCTCCTGGAGGCGCACAGTCAGACAGAACGATGACATGTGGCCAGACGCTCCTCGGGGCGCGTCTTGCTGGGGCCTCTCTCCTGGAGGCGCTCAGTCAGACCGAGTGCTGACATGTGGCAAGACGCTCCTTGGGGCGCGTCTTGCTTGGGCTTCTCTCCTGGAGGCCCTCAGTCAGACCCATTGTTTACATGTGGCAAGACGCTCCTCGGGGCGCATCTTGCCTGGGCCTCTCTCCTGGAGGCCCTCTGTCAGCCCCAGTGTTGACATGTGTCAAGACGCTCCTCGGGGCGAGTCTTGCTTGGGCCTCTCTCCTGGAGGTGGTCAGTCAGACCCAGTGCTGACATGTGGCAAGGAGCTCCTCGGGGCGCGTCTTGCTTGGGCTTCTCTCCTCGAGGCGTTCAGTCAGACCCATTGTTGACATGTGGTAAGACGCTCCTCGGGGCGCGTCTTGCTTGGGCCTCTCTCCTGGAGGCCCTCTGTCAGACCCATTGTTGACATGTGGCAAGACGCTCCTCGGGGCGCGTCTTGCTTGGGCCTCTCTCCTGGAGGCGCTCAGTCAGACCCAGTGGTGACATGTGGCAACATGCTCCTCGGGGCGCGTCTTGCTTGGGCCTCTCTCCTGGAGGCGCTCAGTCAGACCGAGTGCTGACATAAGGCAAGATTCTCCTCGGGGCGCGTCTTGCTGGGGCCTCTCTCCTGGAGGCGCTCAGTCAGACCCAGTGCTTACATGTGGCAAGACGCTCCTCGGGGTGTGTCTTGCTGGGGCTTCTCTCCTGGAGGCGTTCAGTCAGACCGAGTGCTGACATGTGGCAAGGAGCTCCTCGGGGCGCGTCTTGCTTGGGCTTCTCTCCTGGAGGCGTTCAGTCAGACCGAGTGCTGACGTGTGGTAAGACGCTCCTCGGGGCGCGTCTTGCTGGGGCTTCTCTCCTGGAGGCGCTCAGTCAGACCCAGTGCTTACATGTGGCAAGACGCTCCTAGGGGCGCGTCTTGCTTGGGCCTCTCTCCTGGAGACGCTCAGTCAGACCCAGTGTTGACACGTGGCAAGACGCTCCTCGGGGCGCGTCTTGCTTGGGGCCTCTCTCCTGGAGGCGCACAGTCAGACAGAGTGCTGACATGTGGCCAGACGCTCCTCGGGGCGCGTCTTGCTGGGGCTTCTCTCCTGGAGGCGCTCAGTCAGACCCAGTGTTGACATGTGACAAGACGCTCCTCGGGGCGCGTCTTGCTGGGGCTTCTCTCCTGGAGGCGTTCAGTCAGACCGAGTGCTGACATGTGGCAAGACGCTCCTCGGGGCTCGTCTTGCTTGGGCTTCTCTCCTGGAGGCCCTCAGTCAGACTCATTGTTGACATGTGGCAAGACGCTCCTCGGGGCACGTCTTGCTTGGGCCTCTCTCCTGGAGGCGCACAGACAGACAGAGTGCTGACTTGTGGCAAGACGCTCCTCGGGGTGCGTCTTTCTTGGGCTTCTCTCCTGGAGGCCCTAAGTTCAGACCCATTGTTGTCATGTGGCAAGACGCTCCTCGGGGCGCGTCTTGCTTGGGCCTCTCTCCTGGAGGCGCTCAGTCAGACCGAGTGCTGACATGCAGCAAGACGCTCCTCAGGGCGCATCTTGCTTGGGCTTCTCTCCTGGAGGCCCTCAGTCAGACCCATTGTTGACATGTGGCAAGACGCTCCTCGGGGCGCATCTTGCTTGGGCCTCTCTCCTGGAGGCGCTCAGTCAGACCGAGTGCTGACATGTGGCAAGACACTCAACGGGGCGCGTCTTGCTGGGGCTTCTCTCCTGGAGGCGCTCAGTCAGACCCAGTGTTGACATGTGACAAGACGCTCCTCGGGGCGCGTCTTGCTGGGGCTTCTCTCCTGGAGGCGTTCAGTCAGACCGAGTGCTGACATGTGGCAAGACGCTCCTCGGGGCTCGTCTTGCTTGGGCTTCTCTCCTGGAGGCCCTCAGTCAGACTCATTGTTGACATGTGGCAAGACGCTCCTCGGGGCGCGTCTTGCTTGGGCCTCTCTCCTGGAGGCGCACAGACAGACAGAGTGCTGACTTGTGGCAAGACGCTCCTCGGGGTGCGTCTTTCTTGGGCTTCTCTCCTGGAGGCCCTAAGTTCAGACCCATTGTTGTCATGTGGCAAGACGCTCCTCGGGGCGCGTCTTGCTTGGGCCTCTCTCCTGGAGGCGCTCAGTCAGACCGAGTGCTGACATGCAGCAAGACGCTCCTCAGGGCGCATCTTGCTTGGGCTTCTCTCCTGGAGGCCCTCAGTCAGACCCATTGTTGACATGTGGCAAGACGCTCCTCGGGGCGCATCTTGCTTGGGCCTCTCTCCTGGAGGCGCTCAGTCAGACCGAGTGCTGACATGTGGCAAGACACTCAACGGGGCGCGTCTTGCTTGGGCTTCTCTCCTGGAGGCCCTCAGTCAGACTCATTGTTGACATGTGGCAAGATGCTCCTCAGGGCGCGTCTTGCTTGGGCCTCTCTCCTGGAGGCCCTCTGTCAGACCCAGTGTTGACATGTGGCAAGACGCTCCTCGGGGCGCGTCTTGCTTGGGCCTCTCTCCTGGAGGTGCTCAGTCAGACCCAGTGTTGACATGTGGCAAGACTCTCCTCGGGGTGCGTCTTGCTTGGGCCTCTCTCCTGGAGGTGCTCAGTCAGACCCAGTGTTGACATGTGGCAAGACGCTCCTCGGGGTGCGTCTTGCTTGGGCTTCTCTCCTGGAGGCCCTCAGTCAGACCCATTGTTGACATGTGGCAAGACGCTCCTTGGGGTGCGTCTTGCTTGGGCCTCTCTCCTGGAGGCGCTCAGTCAGACCGAGTGCTGACATGTGGCAAGACGCTCCTCGGGGCGCGTCTTGCTTGGGCTTCTCTCCTGGAGGCCCTCAGTCAGACTCATTGTTGACATGTGGCAAGACGCTCCTCGGGGCGCGTCTTGCTTGGGCCTCTCTCCTGGAGGCGCTCAGTCAGACCGAGTGCTGACATAAGGCAAGATGCTCCTCGGGGCGCGTCTTGCTGTGGCCTCTCTCCTGGAGGCGCTCAATCAGACCCAGTGGTGACACGTGGCAAGACGCTCCTCGGGGCGCGTCTTGCTTGGGCCTCTCTCCTGGAGGCGCTCAGTCAGACCCAGTGGTGACATGTGGCAACATGCTCCTCGGGGCGCGTATTGCTTGGGCCTCTCTCCTGGAGGCCCTCTGTCAGACCCATTGTTGACATGTGGCAAGACGCTCCTCGGGGCGCGTCTTGCTTGGGCCTCTCTCCTGGAGGCCCTCAATCAGACCCAGTGTTGATACGTGGTAAGACGCTCCTCGGGGCGCGTCTTGCTTGGGCCTCTCTCCTGGAGGCGCTCAGTCAGACTGAGTAGTGACATGTGGCATGACGCTCCTCGGGGCGCGTCTTGCTTGGGCCTCTCTCCTGGAGGCGCTCAGTCAGACCCAGTGGTGACATGTGGCAAGACACTCCTCGGGAGCGTCTTGCTTGGGCCTCTCTCCTGGAGGCCCTCTGTCAGCCCCATTGTTGATATGTGGCAAGACGCTCCTCGGGGCGCGTCTTGCTGGGGCTTCTCTCCTAGAGGCGTTCAGTCAGACCGAGTGCCGACATGTGGCAAGACGCTTCGCGGGACGCGTCTTGCTTGGGCTTCTCTCCTCGAGGCCCTCACTCAGACTCATTGTTGACATGTGGCAAGACGCTCCTCGGGGCGCGTTTTGCTTGGGCCTCTCTCCTGGAGGCGCTCAGTCAGACCCAGTGGTGACATGTGGCAAGACGCTCCTCGGGGCGCATCTTGCTTGGGCCTCTCTCCTGGAGGCGCTCAGTCAGAACCAGTGGTGACATGTGACAAGACGCTCCTCGGGGCGCGTCTTGCTTGGGCTTCTCTCATGGAGAACCTCAGTCAGACCCATTGTTGATATGTGGCAAGACGCTCCTCGGGGCGCGTCTTTCTTGGGACTCTCTCCTGGAGGCGCTCAGTCAGACCGAGTGCTGACATGTGGCAAGACGCTCCTCGGGGCGCGTCTTGCTTGGGCTTCTCTCATGGAGGCCCTCAGTCAGACCCATTGTTGATATGTGGCAAGACGCTCCTCGGGGCGAGTCTTGCTTGGGCCTCTCTACTGGAGGTGCTCAGTCAGACCCAGTGTTGACATGGTGCAAGACGCTCCTCGGGGCGCGTCTTGCTTGGGCTTCTCTCTTGGAGGCCCTCAGTCAGACCCATTGTTGACATGTGGCAAGACGCTCCCCGGGCCGCGTCTTGCTTGGGCCTCTCTCCTGGAGGCCCTCAGTCAGACCCATTGTTGACATAAGGCAAGACGCTCCTCGGGGCGCGTCTTGCTGGGGCCTTTCTCCTGGAGGCGCTCAGTCAGACCCAGTGCTTACATGTGGCAAGACGCTCCTCGGGGCGCGTCTTGCTTGGGCCTCTCTCCTGGAGGCGCTCAGTCAGACCCAGTGGTGAAATGTGGCAAGACGCTCCTCGGGGCGCGTCTTGCTTGGGCCTCTCTCCTGGAGACGCTCAGTCAGAACCAGTGTCGACACGTGACAAGACGCTCCTCTGGGCGCGTCTTGCTTGGGCTTCTCTCATGGAGGCCCTCAGTCAGACCCATTGTTGATATGTGGCAAGACGCTCCTCGGGGCGTGTCTTGCTTGGGCCTCTCTCCTGGAGGCGCTCAGTCAGACCCATTGTTTACATGTGGCAAGACGCTCCTCGGGGAGCATCTTGCTTGGGCCTCTCTCCTGGAGGCCCTCTGTCAGCCCCAGTGTTGACATGTGTCAAGACGCTCCTCGGGGTGCGTCTTGCTTGGGCCTCTCTCCTGGAGGCGCTCAGTCAGACCCAGTGCTTACATGTGGCAAGACGCTCCTCGGGGCGCGTCTTTCTTGGGACTCTCTCCTGGAGGCGCTCAGTCAGACCGAGTGCTGACATGTGGCAACACGCTCCTCGGGGCGCGTCTTGCTTGGGCCTCTCTCCTGGAGACGCTCAGTCAGATCCAGTGTTGACACGTGGCAAGACGCTCCTCGGGGCGCGTCTTGCTTGGGCCTCTCTCCTGGAGGTGCTCAGTCAGACCCAGTGGTGACATGTGGCAAGACGCTCCTCGGGGCGCGTCTTGCTTGGGCCTCTCTCCTGGAGGCGCTCAGTCAGCCCGAGTGCTGACATGTTGCAAGACGCTCCTCGGGGCGCGTCTTGCTTGGGCCTCTCTCCTGGAGGCGCTCAGTCAGACCCAGTGGTGACATGTGGCAAGACGCTCCTCGGGGCGCATCTTGCTTGGGCCTCTCTCCTGGAGGCCCTCTGTCAGCCCCAGTGTTGACATGTGTCAAGACGCTCCTCGGGGTGCGTCTTGCTTGGGCCTCTCTCCTGGAGGCGCTCAGTCAGACCCAGTGCTTACATGTGGCAAGACGCTCCTCGGGGCGCGTCTTGCTTGGGCCTCTCTCCTGGAGGCGCTCAGTCAGACCCAGTGGTGACATGTGGCAACACGCTCCTCGGGGCGCGTCTTGCTTGGGCCTCTCTCCTGGAGACGCTCAGTCAGATCCAGTGTTGACACGTGGCAAGACGCTCCTCGGGGCGCGTCTTGCTTGGGCCTCTCTCCTGGAGGTGCTCAGTCAGACCCAGTGGTGACATGTGGCAAGACGCTCCTCGGGGCGCGTCTTGCTTGGGCTTCTCTCATGGAGGCCCTCAGTCAGACCCATTGTTGATATGTGGCAAGACGCTCCTCGGGGCGCGTCTTGCTTGGGCCTCTCTCCTGGAGGCGCTCAGTCAGCCCGAGTGCTGACATGTTGCAAGACGCTCCTCGGGGCGCGTCTTGCTTGGGCTTCTCTCCTGGAGGCCCTCAGTCAGACCCATTGTTTACATGTGGCAAGACGCTCCTTTGGGCGCATCTTGCTTGGGCTTCTCTCCTGGAGGCCCTCAGTCAGACCCATTGTTGACATGTGGCAAGACGCTCCTCGGGGCGCGTCTTGCTTGGGCCTCTCTCCTGGAGGCGCTCAGTCAGACCCAGTGCTTACATGTGGCAAGACGCTCCTCGGGGCGCGTCTTGCTGGGGCTTCTCTCCAGGAGGTGCTCATTCAGACCCAGTGCTTACATGTGGCAAGACGCTCCTCGGGACGCGTCTTGCTTGGGCTTCTCTCCTGGAGGCCCTCAGTCAGACTCATTGTTGACATGTGGCAAGACGCTCCTCGGGGCGCGTCTTGCTTGGGCTTCTCTCATGGAGGCCCTCAGTCAGATCCATTGTTTATATGTGGCAAGACGCTCCTCGGGGCGCGTCTTGCTGGGGCTTCTCTCCTAGAGGCGTTCAGTCAGACCGAGTGCTGACATGTGGCAAGACGCTCCTCGGGGCGCGTCTTGCTTGGGCTTCTCTCCTGGAGGCCCTCAGTCAGACTCATTGTTGACATGTGGCAAGATGCTCCTCGGGGCGCGTCTTGCTTGGGGCCTCTCTCCTGGAGGCGCACAGTCAGACAGAACGATGACATGTGGCCAGACGCTCCTCGGGGCGCGTCTTGCTGGGGCCTCTCTCCTGGAGGCGCTCAGTCAGACCGAGTGCTGACATGTGGCAAGACGCTCCTTGGGGCGCGTCTTGCTTGGGCTTCTCTCCTGGAGGCCCTCAGTCAGACCCATTGTTTACATGTGGCAAGACGCTCCTCGGGGCGCATCTTGCCTGGGCCTCTCTCCTGGAGGCCCTCTGTCAGCCCCAGTGTTGACATGTGTCAAGACGCTCCTCGGGGCGAGTCTTGCTTGGGCCTCTCTCCTGGAGGTGGTCAGTCAGACCCAGTGCTGACATGTGGCAAGGAGCTCCTCGGGGCGCGTCTTGCTTGGGCTTCTCTCCTCGAGGCGTTCAGTCAGACCCATTGTTGACATGTGGTAAGACGCTCCTCGGGGCGCGTCTTGCTTGGGCCTCTCTCCTGGAGGCCCTCTGTCAGACCCATTGTTGACATGTGGCAAGACGCTCCTCGGGGCGCGTCTTGCTTGGGCCTCTCTCCTGGAGGCGCTCAGTCAGACCCAGTGGTGACATGTGGCAACATGCTCCTCGGGGCGCGTCTTGCTTGGGCCTCTCTCCTGGAGGCGCTCAGTCAGACCGAGTGCTGACATAAGGCAAGATTCTCCTCGAAGCGCGTCTTGCTGGGGCCTCTCTCCTGGAGGCGCTCAGTCAGACCCAGTGCTTACATGTGGCAAGACGCTCCTCGGGGTGTGTCTTGCTGGGGCTTCTCTCCTGGAGGCGTTCAGTCAGACCGAGTGCTGACATGTGGCAAGGAGCTCCTCGGGGCGCGTCTTGCTTGGGCTTCTCTCCTGGAGGCGTTCAGTCAGACCGAGTGCTGACATGTGGTAAGACGCTCCTCGGGGCGCGTCTTGCTGGGGCTTCTCTCCTGGAGGCGCTCAGTCAGACCCAGTGCTTACATGTGGCAAGACGCTCCTAGGGGCGCGTCTTGCTTGGGCCTCTCTCCTGGAGACGCTCAGTCAGACCCAGTGTTGACACGTGGCAAGACGCTCCTCGGGGCGCGTCTTGCTTGGGGCCTCTCTCCTGGAGGCGCACAGTCAGACAGAGTGCTGACATGTGGCCAGACGCTCCTCGGGGCGCGTCTTGCTGGGGCTTCTCTCCTGGAGGCGCTCAGTCAGACCCAGTGTTGACATGTGACAAGACGCTCCTCGGGGCGCGTCTTGCTGGGGCTTCTCTCCTGGAGGCGTTCAGTCAGACCGAGTGCTGACATGTGGCAAGACGCTCCTCGGGGCTCGTCTTGCTTGGGCTTCTCTCCTGGAGGCCCTCAGTCAGACTCATTGTTGACATGTGGCAAGACGCTCCTCGGGGCGCGTCTTGCTTGGGCCTCTCTCCTGGAGGCGCTCAGTCAGACCGAGTGCTGACATGTGGCAAGACACTCCTCGGGGCGCGTCTTGCTTGGGCTTCTCTCCTGGAGGCCCTCAGTCAGACTCATTGTTGACATGTGGCAAGATGCTCCTCAGGGCGCGTCTTGCTTGGGCCTCTCTCCTGGAGGCCCTCTGTCAGACCCAGTGTTGACATGTGGCAAGACGCTCCTCGGGGCGCGTCTTGCTTGGGCCTCTCTCCTGGAGGTGCTCAGTCAGACCCAGTGTTGACATGTGGCAAGACTCTCCTCGGGGTGCGTCTTGCTTGGGCCTCTCTCCTGGAGGTGCTCAGTCAGACCCAGTGTTGACATGTGGCAAGACGCTCCTCGGGGTGCGTCTTGCTTGGGCTTCTCTCCTGGAGGCCCTCAGTCAGACCCATTGTTGACATGTGGCAAGACGCTCCTTGGGGTGCGTCTTGCTTGGGCCTCTCTCCTGGAGGCGCTCAGTCAGACCGAGTGCTGACATGTGGCAAGACGCTCCTCGGGGCGCGTCTTGCTTGGGCTTCTCTCCTGGAGGCCCTCAGTCAGACTCATTGTTGACATGTGGCAAGACGCTCCTCGGGGCGCGTCTTGCTTGGGCCTCTCTCCTGGAGGCGCTCAGTCAGACCGAGTGCTGACATAAGGCAAGATGCTCCTCGGGGCGCGTCTTGCTGTGGCCTCTCTCCTGGAGGCGCTCAATCAGACCCAGTGGTGACACGTGGCAAGACGCTCCTCGGGGCGCGTCTTGCTTGGGCCTCTCTCCTGGAGGCGCTCAGTCAGACCCAGTGGTGACATGTGGCAACATGCTCCTCGGGGCGCGTATTGCTTGGGCCTCTCTCCTGGAGGCCCTCTGTCAGACCCATTGTTGACATGTGGCAAGACGCTCCTCGGGGCGCGTCTTGCTTGGGCCTCTCTCCTGGAGGCCCTCAATCAGACCCAGTGTTGATACGTGGTAAGACGCTCCTCGGGGCGCGTCTTGCTTGGGCCTCTCTCCTGGAGGCGCTCAGTCAGACTGAGTGCCGACATGTGGCAAGACGCTTCGCGGGACGCGTCTTGCTTGAGCTTCTCTCCTCAAGGCCCTCACTCACACTCATTGTTGACATGTGGCAAGACGCTCCTCGGGGCGCGTTTTGCTTGGGCCTCTCTCCTGGAGGCGCTCAGTCAGACCCAGTGGTGACATGTGGCAAGACGCTCCTCGGGGCGCATCTTGCTTGGGCCTCTCTCCTGGAGGCGCTCAGTCAGAACCAGTGGTGACATGTGACAAGACGCTCCTCGGGGCGCGTCTTGCTTGGGCTTCTCTCATGGAGGCCCTCAGTCAGACCCATTGTTGATATGAGGCAAGACGCTCCTCGGGGCGCGTCTTTCTTGGGACTCTCTCCTGGAGGCGCTCAGTCAGACCGAGTGCTGACATGTGGCAAGACGCTCCTCGGGGCGCGTCTTGCTTGGGCTTCTCTCATGGAGGCCCTCAGTCAGACCCATTGTTGATATGTGGCAAGACGCTCCTCGGGGCGAGTCTTGCTTGGGCCTCTCTACTGGAGGTGCTCAGTCAGACCCAGTGTTGACATGGTGCAAGACGCTCCTCGGGGCGCGTCTTGCTTGGGCTTCTCTCTTGGAGGCCCTCAGTCAGACCCATTGTTGACATGTGGCAAGACGCTCCCCGGGCCGCGTCTTGCTTGGGCTTCTCTCCTGGAGGCCCTCAGTCAGACCCATTGTTGACATGTGGCAAGACGCTCCTCGGGGCGCGTCTTGCTTGGGCCTCTCTCCTGGAGGCGCTCAGTCAGACCGAGTGCTGACATAAGGCAAGACGCTCCTCGGGGCGCGTCTTGCTGGGGCCTTTCTCCTGGAGGCGCTCAGTCAGACCCAGTGCTTACATGTGGCAAGACGCTCCTCGGGGCGCGTCTTGCTTGGGCCTCTCTCCTGGAGGCGCTCAGTCAGACCCAGTGGTGAAATGTCGCAAGACGCTCCTCGGGGCGCGTCTTGCTTGGGCCTCTCTCCTGGAGACGCTCAGTCAGAACCAGTGTCGACACGTGACAAGACGCTCCTCTGGGCGCGTCTTGCTTGGGCTTCTCTCATGGAGGCCCTCAGTCAGACCCATTGTTGATATGTGGCAAGACGCTCCTCGGGGCGTGTCTTGCTTGGGCCTCTCTCCTGGAGGCGCTCAGTCAGACCGAGTGCTGACATGTTGCAAGACGCTCCTCGGGGCGCGTCTTGCTTGGGCTTCTCTCCTGGAGGCCCTCAGTCAGACCCATTGTTTACATGTGGCAAGACGCTCCTCGGGGAGCATCTTGCTTGGGCCTCTCTCCTGGAGGCCCTCTGTCAGCCCCAGTGTTGACATGTGTCAAGACGCTCCTCGGGGTGCGTCTTGCTTGGGCCTCTCTCCTGGAGGCGCTCAGTCAGACCCAGTGCTTACATGTGGCAAGACGTTCCTCGGGGCGCGTCTTGCTTGGGCCTCTCTCCTGGAGGCGCTCAGTCAGACCCAGTGGTGACATGTGGCAAGACGCTCCTCGGGGCGCGTCTTGCTTGGGCCTCTCTCCTGGAGACGCTCAGTCAGACCCAGTGTTGACACGTGGCAAGACGCTCCTCGGGGCGCGTCTTGCTTTGGCCTCTCTCCTGGAGGTGCTCAGTCAGACCCAGTGGTGACATGTGGCAAGACGCTCCTCGGGGCGCGTCTTGCTTGGGCTTCTCTCATGGAGGCCCTCAGTCAGACCCATTGTTGATATGTGGCAAGACGCTCCTCGGGGCGCGTCTTGCTTGGGCCTCTCTCCTGGAGGCGCTCAGTCAGCCCGAGTGCTGACATGTTGCAAGACGCTCCTCGGGGCACGTCTTGCTTGGGCCTCTCTCCTGGAGGCGCTCAGTCAGACCCAGTGGTGACATGTGGCAAGACACTCCTCGGGAGCGTCTTGCTTGGGCCTCTCTCCTGGAGGCCCTCTGTCAGCCCCATTGTTGATATGTGGCAAGACGCTCCTCGGGGCGCGTCTTGCTGGGGCTTCTCTCCTAGAGGCGTTCAGTCAGACCGAGTGCCGACATGTGGCAAGACGCTTCGCGGGACGCGTCTTGCTTGGGCTTCTCTCCTCGAGGCCCTCACTCTGTCTCATTGTTGACATGTGGCAAGACGCTCCTCGGGGCGCGTTTTGCTTGGGCCTCTCTCCTGGAGGCGCTCAGTCAGACCCAGTGGTGACATGTGGCAAGACGCTCCTCGGGGCGCATCTTGCTTGGGCCTCTCTCCTGGAGGCGCTCAGTCAGACCCAGTGGTGACATGTGACAAGACGCTCCTCGGGGCGCGTCTTGCTTGGGCTTCTCTCATGGAGGCCCTCAGTCAGACCCATTGTTGATATGTTGCAAGACGCTCCTCGGGGCGCGTCTTTCTTGGGCCTCTCTCCTGGAGGCGCTCAGTCAGACCGAGTGCTGACATGTGGCAAGACGCTCCTCGGGGCGCGTCTTGCTTGGGCTTCTCTCATGGAGGCCCTCAGTCAGACCCATTGTTGATATGTGGCAAGACGCTCCTCGGGGCGAGTCTTGCTTGGGCCTCTCTACTGGAGGTGCTCAGTCAGACCCAGTGTTGACATGGTGCAAGACGCTCCTCGGGGCGCGTCTTGCTTGGGCTTCTCTCTTGGAGGCCCTCAGTCAGACCCATTGTTGACATGTGGCAAGACGCTCCTCGGGGCGCGTCTTGCTTGGGCCTCTCTCCTGGAGGCGCTCAGTCAGACCGAGTGCTGACATAAGGCAAGACGCTCCTCGGGGCGCGTCTTGCTGGGGCCTCTCTCCTGGAGGCGCTCAGTCAGACCCAGTGCTTACATGTGGCAAGACGCTCCTCGGGGCGCGTCTTGCTTGGGCCTCTCTCCTGGAGGCGCTCAGTCAGACCCAGTGGTGAAATGTGGCAAGACGCTCCTCGGGGCGCGTCTTGCTTGGGCCTCTCTCCTGGAGACGCTCAGTCAGAACCAGTGTCGACACGTGACAAGACGCTCCTCTGGGCGCATCTTGCTTGGGCTTCTCTCATGGAGGCCCTCAGTCAGACCCATTGTTGATATGTGGCAAGACGCTCCTCGGGGCGTGTCTTGCTTGGGCCTCTCTCCTGGAGGCGCTCAGTCAGACCGAGTGCTGACATGTGGCAAGACGCTCCTCGGGGCGCGTCTTGCTTGGGCTTCTCTCCTGGAGGCCCTCAGTCAGACCCATTGTTTACATTTGGCAAGACGCTCCTCGGGGCGCATCTTGCTTGGGCCTCTCTCCTGGAGGCCCTCTGTCAGCCCCAGTGTTGACATGTGTCAAGACGCTCCTCGGGGTGCGTCTTGCTTGGGCCTCTCTCCTGGAGGCGCTCAGTCAGACCCAGTGCTTACATGTGGCAAGACGCTCCTCGGGGCGCGTCTTGCTTGGGCCTCTCTCCTGGAGGCGCTCAGTCAGACCCAGTGGTGACATGTGGCAAGACGCTCCTCGGGGCGCGTCTTGCTTGGGCCTCTCTCCTGGAGACGCTCAGTCAGACCCAGTGTTGACACGTGGCAAGACGCTCCTCGGGGCGCGTCTTGCTTGGGCCTCTCTCCTGGAGGTGCTCAGTCAGACCCAGTGGTGACATGTGGCAAGACGCTCCTCGGGGCGCGTCTTGCTTGGGCCTCTCTCCTGGAGGCGCTCAGTCAGCCCGAGTGCTGACATGTTGCAAGACGCTCCTCGGGGCGCGTCTTGCTTGGGCTTCTCTCCTGGAGGCCCTCAGTCAGACCCATTGTTTACATGTGGCAAGACGCTCCTTTGGGCGCATCTTGCTTGGGCTTCTCTCCTGGAGGCCCTCAGTCAGACCCATTGTTGACATGTGGCAAGACGCTCCTCGGGGCGCGTCTTGCTTGGGCCTCTCTCCTGGAGGCGCTCAGTCAGACCCAGTGCTTACATGTGGCAAGACGCTCCTCGGGGCGCGTCTTGCTGTGGCTTCTCTCCTGGAGGCGTTCAGTCAGACCGAGTGCTGACATGTGGCAAGACGCTCCTCGGGATGCTTCTTGCTTGGGCTTCTCTACTGGAGGCTCTCAGTCAGACCCATTGTTGACATGTGGCAAGACGCTCCTCGGGGCGCGTCTTGCTTGGGCTTCTCTCCTGGAGGCCCTCAGTCAGACCCATTGTTGACATGTGGCAAGACACTCCTCGGGACGCGTCTTGCTTGGGCTTCTCTCCTGGAGGCCCTCAGTCAGACTCATTGTTGACATGTGGCAAGACACTCCTCGGGACGCTTCTTGCTTGGGCCTCTCTCCTGGAGGCGCTCAGTCAGACCGAGTGCTGACATAAGGCAAGACGCTCCTCGGGGCGCGTCTTGCTGGGGCCTCTCTCCTGGAGGCGTTCAGTCAGACCGAGTGCTGACATGTGGCAAGACACTCCTCGGGGCGCGTCTTGCTGGGGCTTCTCTCCTGGAGGCGTTCAGTCAGACCGAGTGCTGACATGTGGCAAGACACTCCTCGGGACGCGACTTGCTTGGGCTTCTCTCCTGGAGGCCCTCAGTCAGACTCATTGTTGACATGTGGCAAGACGCTCCTCGGGGCGCGTCTTGCTTGGGCCTCTCTCCTAGAGGCGCTCAGTCATACCCAGTGGTGACATGTGGCAAGACGCTCCCCTGGGCGCGTCTTGCTTGGGCCTCTCCCCTGGAGACGCTCAGTCAGTCCCAGTGTTGACACGTGACAAGACGCTCCTCGGGGCGCGTCTTGCTTGGGCTTCTCTCATGGAGGACCTCAGTCAGACCCATTGTTGATATGTGGCAAGACGCTCCTCGGGGCGCGTCTTGCTTGGGCTTCTCTCTTGGAGGCCCTCAGTCAGACCCATTGTTGACATGTGGCAAGACGCTCCTCGGGGCGCATCTTGCTTGGGCCTCTCTCCTGGAGGCCCTCTGTCAGCCCCAGTGTTGACATGTGTCAAGACGCTCCTCGGGGTGCGTATTGCTTGGGCCTCTCTCCTGGAGTCGCTCAGTCAGACTGAGTGCTGACATGTGGCAAGATGCTCCTCGGGGCGCGTCTTGCTTGGGCTTCTCTCATGGAGGCCCTCAGTCAGACCCATTGTTGATATGTGGCAAGACGCTCCTCGGGGCGAGTCTTGCTTGGGCCTCTCTCCTGGAGGTGCTCAGTCAGACCCAGTGTTGACATGGTGAAAGACGCTCCTCGGGGCGCGTCTTGCTTGGGCTTCTCTCTTGGAGGCCCTCAGTCAGACCCATTGTTTACATGTGGCAAGACGCTCCTCGGGGCGCATCTTGCTTGGGCCTCTCTCCTGGAGGCCCTCTGTCAGCCCCAGTGTTGACATGTGTCAAGACGCTCCCCGGGGTGCGTCTTGCTTGGGCCTCTCTCCTGGAGTCGCTCAGTCAGACCGAGTGCTGACATGTGGCAAGACGCTCCTCGGGGCGCGTCTTGCTTGGGCTTCTCTCCTGGAGGCCCTCAGTCAGACCCATTGTTGACATGTGGCAAGATGCTCCGCGGGGCGCGTCTTGCTTGGGCCTCTCTCCTGGAGGCGCTCAGTCAGACCGAGTGCTGACATAAGGCAAGACGCTCCTCGGGGCGCGTCTTGCTGGGGCCTCTCTCCTGGAGGTGCTCAGTCAGACCCAGTGCTTACATGTGGCAAGACGCTCCTCGGGGCGTGTCTTGCTGGGGCTTCTCTCCTGGAGGCGTTCAGTCAGACCGAGTGCTACATGTGGCAAGACGCTCCTCGGGGCGCGTCTTGCTTGGGCTTCTCTCCTGGAGGTGCTCAGTCAGACCGAGTGCTGACATGTGGCAAGACGCTCCTCGGGGCGCGTCTTGCTTGGGCCTCTCTCCTGGAGGTGCTCAGTCAGACCCAGTGGTGACATGTGGCAAGACGCTCCTCGGGGCACGTCTTGCTTGGGCCTCTCTCCTGGAGGCGCTCAGTCAGACCCAGTGGTGACATGTGGCAAGACACTCCTCGGGAGCGTCTTGCTTGGGCCTCTCTCCTGGAGGCCCTCTGTCAGCCCCATTGTTGATATGTGGCAAGACGCTCCTCGGGGCGCGTCTTGCTGGGGCTTCTCTCCTAGAGGCGTTCAGTCAGACCGAGTGCCGACATGTGGCAAGACGCTTCGCGGGACGCGTCTTGCTTGGGCTTCTCTCCTCGAGGCCCTCACTCAGACTCATTGTTGACATGTGGCAAGACGCTCCTCGGGGCGCGTTTTGCTTGGGCCTCTCTCCTGGAGGCGCTCAGTCAGACCCAGTGGTGACATGTGGCAAGACGCTCCTCGGGGCGCATCTTGCTTGGGCCTCTCTCCTGGAGGCGCTCAGTCAGACCCAGTGGTGACATGTGACAAGACGCTCCTCGGGGCGCGTCTTGCTTGGGCTTCTCTCATGGAGGCCCTCAGTCAGACCCATTGTTGATATGTGGCAAGACGCTCCTCGGGGCGCGTCTTTCTTGGGCCTCTCTCCTGGAGGCGCTCAGTCAGACCGAGTGCTGACATGTGGCAAGACGCTCCTCGGGGCGCGTCTTGCTTGGGCTTCTCTCATGGAGGCCCTCAGTCAGACCCATTGTTGATATGTGGCAAGACGCTCCTCGGGGCGAGTCTTGCTTGGGCCTCTCTACTGGAGGTGCTCAGTCAGACCCAGTGTTGACATGGTGCAAGACGCTCCTCGGGGCGTGTCTTGCTTGGGCTTCTCTCTTGGAGGCCCTCAGTCAGACCCATTGTTGACATGTGGCAAGACGCTCCCCGGGCCGCGTCTTGCTTGGGCTTCTCTCCTGGAGGCCCTCAGTCAGACCCATTGTTGACATGTGGCAAGACACTCCTCGGGGCGCGTCTTGCTTGGGCCTCTCTCCTGGAGGCGCTCAGTCAGACCGAGTGCTGACATAAGGCAAGACGCTCCTCGGGGCGCGTCTTGCTGGGGCCTCTCTCCTGGAGGCGCTCAGTCAGACCCAGTGCTTACATGTGGCAAGACGCTCCTCGGGGCGCGTCTTGCTTGGGCCTCTCTCCTGGAGGCGCTCAGTCAGACCCAGTGGTGAAATGTGGCAAGACGCTCCTCGGGGCGCGTCTTGCTTGGGCCTCTCTCCTGGAGACGCTCAGTCAGAACCAGTGTCGACACGTGACAAGACGCTCCTCTGGGCGCATCTTGCTTGGGCTTCTCTCATGGAGGCCCTCAGTCAGACCAATTGTTGATATGTTGCAAGACGCTCCTCGGGGCGTGTCTTGCTTGGGCCTCTCTCCTGGAGGCGCTCAGTCAGACCGAGTGCTGACATGTGGCAAGACGCTCCTCGGGGCGCGTCTTGCTTGGGCTTCTCTCCTGGAGGCCCTCAGTCAGACCCATTGTTTACATGTGGCAAGACGCTCCTCGGGGCGCATCTTGCTTGGGCCTCTCTCCTGGAGGCCCTCTGTCAGCCCCAGTGTTGACATGTGTCAAGACGCTCCTCGGGGTGCGTCTTGCTTGGGCCTCTCTCCTGGAGGCGCTCAGTCAGACCCAGTGCTTACATGTGGCAAGACGCTCCTCGGGGCTCGTCTTGCTTGGGCCTCTCTCCTGGAGGCGCTCAGTCAGACCCAGTGGTGACATGTGGCAAGACGCTCCTCGGGGCGCGTCTTGCTTGGGCCTCTCTCCTGGAGACGCTCAGTCAGACCCAGTGTTGACACGTGGCAAGACGCTCCTCGGGGCGCGTCTTGCTTGGGCCTCTCTCCTGGAGGTGCTCAGTCAGACCCAGTGGTGACATGTGGCAAGACGCTCCTCGGGGCGCGTCTTGCTTGGGCTTCTCTCATGGAGGCCCTCAGTCAGACCCATTGTTGATATGTGGCAAGACGCTCCTCGGGGCGCGTCTTGCTTGGGCCTCTCTCCTGGAGGCGCTCAGTCAGCCCGAGTGCTGACATGTTGCAAGACGCTCCTCGGGGCGCGTCTTGCTTGGGCTTCTCTCCTGGAGGCCCTCAGTCAGACCCATTGTTTACATGTGGCAAGACGCTCCTTTGGGCGCATCTTGCTTGGGCTTCTCTCCTGGAGGCCCTCAGTCAGACCCATTGTTGACATGTGGCAAGACGCTCCTCGGGCGCGTCTTGCTTGGGCCTCTCTCCTGGAGGCGCTCAGTCAGACCCAGTGCTTACATGTGGCAAGACGCTCCTCGGGGCGCGTCTTGCTGTGGCTTCTCTCCTGGAGGCGTTCAGTCAGACCGAGTGCTGACATGTGGCAAGACGCTCCTCGGGACGCTTCTTGCTTGGGCTTCTCTCCTGGAGGCCCTCAGTCAGACCCATTGTTGACATGTGGCAAGACGCTCCTCGGGGCGCGTCTTGCTTGGGCTTCTCTCCTGGAGGCCCTCAGTCAGACCCATTGTTGACATGTGGCAAGACACTCCTCGGGACGCGTCTTGCTTGGGCTTCTCTCCTGGAGGCCCTCAGTCAGACTCATTGTTGACATGTGGCAAGACACTCCTCGGGACGCGTCTTGCTTGGGCCTCTCTCCTGGAGGCGCTCAGTCAGACCGAGTGCTGACATAAGGCAAGACGCTCCTCGGGGCGCGTCTTGCTGGGGCCTCTCTCCTGGAGGCGTTCAGTCAGACCGAGTGCTGACATGTGGCAAGACACTCCTCGGGGCGCGTCTTGCTGGGGCTTCTCTCCTGGAGGCGTTCAGTCAGACCGAGTGCTGACATGTGGCAAGACACTCCTCGGGACGCGACTTGCTTGGGCTTCTCTCCTGGAGGCCCTCAGTCAGACTCATTGTTGACATGTGGCAAGACGCTCCTCGGGGCGCGTCTTGCTTGGGCCTCTCTCCTAGAGGCGCTCAGTCAGACCCAGTGGTGACATGTGGCAAGACGCTCCCCGGGGCGCGTCTTGCTTGGGCCTCTCCCCTGGAGACGCTCAGTCAGTCCCAGTGTTGACACGTGACAAGACGCTCCTCGGGGCGCGTCTTGCTTGGGCTTCTCTCATGGAGGACCTCAGTCAGACCCATTGTTGATATGTGGCAAGACGCTCCTCGGGGCGCGTCTTGCTTGGGCTTCTCTCTTGGAGGCCCTCAGTCAGACCCATTGTTGACATGTGGCAAGACGCTCCTCGGGGCGCATCTTGCTTGGGCCTCTCTCCTGGAGGCCCTCTGTCAGCCCCAGTGTTGACATGTGTCAAGACGCTCCTCGGGGTGCGTCTTGCTTGGGCCTCTCTCCTGGAGTCGCTCAGTCAGACTGAGTGCTGACATGTGGCAAGATGCTCCTCGGGGCGCGTCTTGCTTGGGCTTCTCTCATGGAGGCCCTCAGTCAGACCCATTGTTTACATGTGGCAAGACGCTCCTCGGGGCGCATCTTGCTTGGGCCTCTCTCCTGGAGGCCCTCTGTCAGCCCCAGTGTTGACATGTGTCAAGACGCTCCCCGGGGTGCGTCTTGCTTGGGCCTCTCTCCTGGAGTCGCTCAGTCAGACCGAGTGCTGACATGTGGCCAGACGCTCCTCGGGGCGCGTCTTGCTTGGGCTTCTCTCCTGGAGGCCCTCAGTCAGACCCATTGTTGACATGTGGCAAGATGCTCCGCGGGGCGCGTCTTGCTTGGGCCTCTCTCCTGGAGGCGCTCAGTCAGACCGAGTGCTGACATAAGGCAAGACGCTCCTCGGGGCGCGTCTTGCTGGGGCCTCTCTCCTGGAGGTGCTCAGTCAGACCCAGTGCTTACATGTGGCAAGACGCTCCTCGGGGCGTGTCTTGCTGGGGCTTCTCTCCTGGAGGCGTTCAGTCAGACCGAGTGCTACATGTGGCAAGACGCTCCTCGGGGCGCGTCTTGCTTGGGCTTCTCTCCTGGAGGTGCTCAGTCAGACCGAGTGCTGACATGTGGCAAGACGCTCCTCGGGGCGCGTCTTGCTGGGGCTTCTCTCCTGGAGGCGCTCAGTCAGACCCAGTGGTGACATGTGACAAGACGCTCCTCGGGGCGCGTCTTGCTTGGGCTTCTCTCATGGAGGCCCTCAGTCAGATCCATTGTTGATATGTGGCAAGACGCTCCTCGGGGCGCGTCTTGCTTGGGCCTCTCTCCTGGAGGAGCTCAGTCAGACCGAGTGCTGACATGTGGCAAGACGCTCCTCGGGGCGCGTCTTGCTGGGGCTTCTCTCCTGGAGGCGTTCAGTCAGACCGAGTGCTGACATGTGGCAAGACGCTCCTCGGGGCGCGTCTTGCTTGGGCTTCTCTCCTGGAGGCCCTCAGTCAGACTCATTGTTGACATGTGGCAAGATGCTCCTCGGGGCGCGTCTTGCTTGGGGCCTCTCTCCTGGAGGCGCACAGTCAGACAGAGTGCTGACATGTGGCCAGACGCTCCTCGGGGCACGTCTTGCTGGGGCCTCTCTCCTGGAGGCGCTCAGTCAGACCGAGTGCTGACATGTGGCAAGACGCTCCTCGGGGCACGTCTTGCTTGGGCTTCTCTCCTGGAGGCCCTCAGTCAGACTCATTGTTGACATGTGGCAAGACGCTCCTCGGGGCGCGTCTTGCTTGGGCCTCTCTCCTGGAGGCGCACAGACAGACAGAGTGCTGACATGTGGCAAGACGCTCCTCGGGGCGCGTCTTGCTTGGGCTTCTCTCCTGGAGGCCCTAAGTTCAGACCCATTGTTGACATGTGGCAAGACGCTCCTCGGGGCGCGTCATGCTTGGGCCTCTCTCCTGGAGGCGCTCAGTCAGACCGAGTGCTGACATGCAGCAAGACGCTCCTCAGGGCGCGTCTTGCTTGGGCTTCTCTCCTGGAGGCCCTCAGTCAGACCCATTGTTGACATGTGGCAAGACGCTCCTCGGGGCACATCTTGCTTGGGCCTCTCTCTTGGAGGCGCTCAGTATGACCGAGTGCTGACATGTGGCAAGGAGCTCCTCGGGGCGCGTCTTGCTTGGGCTTCTCTCCTGGAGGCCCTCAGTCAGACTCATTGTTGACATGTGGCAAGACGCTCCTCGGGGCGCGTCTTGCTTGGGCCTCTCTCCTGGAAGCCCTCTGTCAGACCCAGTGTTGACATGTGTGAAGACGCTCCTCGGGGCGCGTCTTGCTTGGGCCTCTCTCCTGGAGGTGCTCAGTCAGACCCAGAGTTGACATGTGGCAAGACTCTCCTCGGGGCGCGTCTTACCTGGGCCTCTCTCCTGGAGGTGCTCAGTCAGACCCAGTGTTGACATGTGGCAAGACGCTCCTCGGGGCGCGTCTTGCTTGGGCTTCTCTCCTGGAGGCCCTCAGTCAGACCCATTGTTGACATGTGGCAAGACGCTCCTCGGGGCGCGTCATGCTTGGGCCTCTCTCCTGGAGGCGCTCAGTCAGACCGAGTGCTGACATGCAGCAAGACGCTCCTCAGGGCGCGTCTTGCTTGGGCTTCTCTCCTGGAGGCCCTCAGTCAGACCCATTGTTGACATGTGGCAAGACGCTCCTCGGGGCACATCTTGCTTGGGCCTCTCTCTTGGAGGCGCTCAGTCAGACCGAGTGCTGACATGTGGCAAGGAGCTCCTCGGGGCGCGTCTTGCTTGGGCTTCTCTCCTGGAGGCCCTCAGTCAGACTCATTGTTGACATGTGGCAAGACGCTCCTCGGGGCGCGTCTTGCTTGGGCCTCTCTCCTGGAGGCCCTCTGTCAGACCCAGTGTTGACATGTGTGAAGACGCTCCTCGGGGCGCGTCTTGCTTGGGCCTCTCTCCTGGAGGTGCTCAGTCAGACCCAGTGTTGACATGTGGCAAGACTCTCCTCGGGGCGCGTCTTGCTTGGGCCTCTCTCCTGGAGGTGCTCAGTCAGACCCAGTGTTGACATGTGGCAAGACGCTCCTCGGGGCGCGTCTTGCTTGGGCTTCTCTCCTGGAGGCCCTCAGTCAGACCCATTGTTGACATGTGGCAAGACGCTCCTTGGGGTGCGTCTTGCTTGGGCCTCTCTCCCGGAGGCGCTCAGTCAGACCGAGTGCTGACATGTGGCAAGACGCTCCTCGGGGCGCGTCTTGCTTGGGCTTCTCTCCTGGAGGCCCTCAGTCAGACCCAGTGTTGACATGTGACAAGACGCGCCCCGAGGAGCGTCTTGCTTGGGCCTCTCTCCTGGAGGCCCTCTGTCAGACCCATTGTTGACATGTGGCAAGACGCTCCTCGGGGCGCGTCTTGCTTGGGCCTCTCTCCTGGAGGCGCTCAGTCAGACCGAGTGCTGACATAAGGCAAGATGCTCCTCGGGGCGCGTCTTGCTGTGGCCTCTCTCCTGGAGGCGCTCAATCAGACCCAGTGGTGACACGTGGCAAGACGCTCCTCGGGGCGCGTCTTGCTTGGGCCTCTCTCCTGGAGGCGCTCAGTCAGACCCAGTGGTGACATGTGGCAACACGCTCCTCGGGGCGCGTATTGCTTGGGCTTCTCTCCTAGAGGCCCTCAGTGAGACTCATTGTTGACATGTGGCAAGACGCTCCACGGGGCGCGTTTTGCTTGGGCCTCTCTCCTGGAGGCGCTCAGTCAGACCCAGTGGTGACATGTGGCAAGACGCTCCTCGGGGCGCATCTTGCTTGGGCCTCTCTCCTGGAGGCGCTCAGTCAGACCCAGTGGTGACATGTGACAAGACGCTCCTCGGGGCGCGTCTTGCTTGGGCTTCTCTCATGGAGGCCCTCAGTCAGACCCATTGTTGATATGTGGCAAGACGCTCCTCGGGGCGCGTCTTTCTTGGGCCTCTCTCCTGGAGGCACTCAGTCAGACCGAGTGCTGACATGGGGCAAGACGCTCCTCGGGGCGCGTCTTGCTTGGGCTTCTCTCATGGAGGCCCTCAGTCAGACCCATTGTTGATATGTGGCAAGACGCTCCTCGGGGCGCGTCTTTCTTGGGCCTCTCTCCTGGAGGTGCTCAGTCAGACCCAGTGTTGACATGGTGCAAGACGCTCCTCGGGGCGCGTCTTGCTTGGGCTTCTCTCTTGGAGGCCCTCAGTCAGACCCATTGTTGACATGTGGCAAGACGCTCCCCGGGGCGCGTCTTGCTTGGGCTTCTCTCCAGGAGGCCCTCAGTCAGACCCATTATTGACATGTGTCAAGACGCTCCTCGGGGCGCGTCTTGCTTGGGCCTCTCTCCTGGAGGCGCTCAGTCAGACAGAGTGCTGACATAAGGCAAGACGCTCCTCGGGGCGCGTCTTGCTGGGGCCTCTCTCCTGGAGGCGCTCAGTCAGACCCAGTGCTTACATGTGGCAAGACGCTCCTCGGGGCGCATCTTGCTTGGGCCTCTCTCCTGGAGACGCTCAGTCAGAGCCAGTGTTGACACGTGTCAAGATGCTCCTCGGGGCGCGTCTTGCTTGGGCTTCTCTCCTGGAGACGCTCAGTCAGAACCAGTGTTGACACGTGACAAGACGCTCCTCGGGGCGTGTCTTGCTTGGGCCTCTCTCCTGGAGGCGCTCAGTCAGACCCAGTGGTGACATGTGGCAAGACGCTCCTCGGGGCGCGTCTTGCTTGGGCCTCTCTCCTGGAGACGCTCAGTCACAACCAGTGTTGACACGTGACAAGTCGCTCCTCGGGGCGTGTCTTGCTTGGGCTTCTCTCATGGAGGCCCTCAGTCAGACCCATTGTTGACATGTGGCAAGACGCTCCTCGGGGCGCGTCATGCTTGGGCCTCTCTCCTGGAGGCGCTCAGTCAGACCGAGTGCTGACATGCAGCAAGACGCTCCTCAGGGCGCGTCTTGCTTGGGCTTCTCTCCTGGAGGCCCTCAGTCAGACCCATTGTTGACATGTGGCAAGACGCTCCTCGGGGCACATCTTGCTTGGGCCTCTCTCTTGGAGGCGCTCAGTCAGACCGAGTGCTGACATGTGGCAAGGAGCTCCTCGGGGCGCGTCTTGCTTGGGCTTCTCTCCTGGAGGCCCTCAGTCAGACTCATTGTTGACATGTGGCAAGACGCTCCTCGGGGCGCGTCTTGCTTGGGCCTCTCTCCTGGAGGCCCTCTGTCAGACCCAGTGTTGACATGTGTGAAGACGCTCCTCGGGGCGCGTCTTGCTTGGGCCTCTCTCCTGGAGGTGCTCAGTCAGACCCAGTGTTGACATGTGGCAAGACTCTCCTCGGGGCGCGTCTTGCTTGGGCCTCTCTCCTGGAGGTGCTCAGTCAGACCCAGTGTTGACATGTGGCAAGACGCTCCTCGGGGCGCGTCTTGCTTGGGCTTCTCTCCTGGAGGCCCTCAGTCAGACCCATTGTTGACATGTGGCAAGACGCTCCTTGGGGTGCGTCTTGCTTGGGCCTCTCTCCCGGAGGCGCTCAGTCAGACCGAGTGCTGACATGTGGCAAGACGCTCCTCGGGGCGCGTCTTGCTTGGGCTTCTCTCCTGGAGGCCCTCAGTCAGACCCAGTGTTGACATGTGACAAGACGCGCCCCGAGGAGCGTCTTGCTTGGGCCTCTCTCCTGGAGGCCCTCTGTCAGACCCATTGTTGACATGTGGCAAGACGCTCCTCGGGGCGCGTCTTGCTTGGGCCTCTCTCCTGGAGGCGCTCAGTCAGACCGAGTGCTGACATAAGGCAAGATGCTCCTCGGGGCGCGTCTTGCTGTGGCCTCTCTCCTGGAGGCGCTCAATCAGACCCAGTGGTGACACGTGGCAAGACGCTCCTCGGGGCGCGTCTTGCTTGGGCCTCTCTCCTGGAGGCGCTCAGTCAGACCCAGTGGTGACATGTGGCAACACGCTCCTCGGGGCGCGTATTGCTTGGGCTTCTCTCCTAGAGGCCCTCAGTGAGACTCATTGTTGACATGTGGCAAGACGCTCCACGGGGCGCGTTTTGCTTGGGCCTCTCTCCTGGAGGCGCTCAGTCAGACCCAGTGGTGACATGTGGCAAGACGCTCCTCGGGGCGCATCTTGCTTGGGCCTCTCTCCTGGAGGCGCTCAGTCAGACCCAGTGGTGACATGTGACAAGACGCTCCTCGGGGCGCGTCTTGCTTGGGCTTCTCTCATGGAGGCCCTCAGTCAGACCCATTGTTGATATGTGGCAAGACGCTCCTCGGGGCGCGTCTTTCTTGGGCCTCTCTCCTGGAGGCACTCAGTCAGACCGAGTGCTGACATGGGGCAAGACGCTCCTCGGGGCGCGTCTTGCTTGGGCTTCTCTCATGGAGGCCCTCAGTCAGACCCATTGTTGATATGTGGCAAGACGCTCCTCGGGGCGCGTCTTTCTTGGGCCTCTCTCCTGGAGGTGCTCAGTCAGACCCAGTGTTGACATGGTGCAAGACGCTCCTCGGGGCGCGTCTTGCTTGGGCTTCTCTCTTGGAGGCCCTCAGTCAGACCCATTGTTGACATGTGGCAAGACGCTCCCCGGGGCGCGTCTTGCTTGGGCTTCTCTCCAGGAGGCCCTCAGTCAGACCCATTATTGACATGTGTCAAGACGCTCCTCGGGGCGCGTCTTGCTTGGGCCTCTCTCCTGGAGGCGCTCAGTCAGACAGAGTGCTGACATAAGGCAAGACGCTCCTCGGGGCGCGTCTTGCTGGGGCCTCTCTCCTGGAGGCGCTCAGTCAGACCCAGTGCTTACATGTGGCAAGACGCTCCTCGGGGCGCATCTTGCTTGGGCCTCTCTCCTGGAGACGCTCAGTCAGAGCCAGTGTTGACACGTGTCAAGATGCTCCTCGGGGCGCGTCTTGCTTGGGCTTCTCTCCTGGAGACGCTCAGTCAGAACCAGTGTTGACACGTGACAAGACGCTCCTCGGGGCGTGTCTTGCTTGGGCCTCTCTCCTGGAGGCGCTCAGTCAGACCCAGTGGTGACATGTGGCAAGACGCTCCTCGGGGCGCGTCTTGCTTGGGCCTCTCTCCTGGAGACGCTCAGTCACAACCAGTGTTGACACGTGACAAGTCGCTCCTCGGGGCGTGTCTTGCTTGGGCTTCTCTCATGGAGGCCCTCAGTCAGACCCATTGTTGATATGTGGCAAGACGCTCCTCGGGGCGCGTCTTGCTTGGGCCTCTCTCCTGGAGGCGCTCAGTCAGACCGAGTGCTGACATGTGGCAAGACGCTCCTCGGGGCGCGTCTTGCTTGGGCTTCTCTCATGGATGCCCTCAGTCAGAGCCATTGTTGATATGTGGCAAGACGCTCCTCGGGGCGAGTCTTGCTTGGGCCTCTCTCCTGGAGGTGCTCAGTCAGACCCAGTGTTGACATGGTGCAAGACGCTCCTCGGGGCGCATCTTGCTTGGGCTTCTCTCTTGGAGGATCTCAGTCAGACCCATTGTTGACATGTGGCAAGACGCTCCTCGGGGCGCGTCTTGCTGGGGCTTCTCTTCTGGAGGCGTTCAGTCAGACCGAGTGCTGACATGTGGCAAGACGCTCCTCGGGACGCGTCTTGCTTGGGCTTCTCTCCTGGAGGCGCTCAGTCAGACCCAGTGGTGACATGTGGCAAGACGCTCCTCGGGGCGCGTCTTGCTTGGGCCTCTCTCCTGGAGGCGCTCAGTCAGACCCATTGTTGACATGTGGCAAGACGCTCCTCGGGGCGCATCTTGCTTGGGCTTCTCTGCTGGAGGCCCTCAGTCAGACCCATTGTTGACATGTGGCAAGACGCTCCTCGGGGCGCGTCTTGCTTGGGCCTCTCTCCTGGAGGCGCTCAGTCAGACCAAGTCCTGACATAAGGCAAGATGCTCCTCAGGGCGTGTCTTGCTGGGGCCTCTCTCCTGGAGGCGCTCAGTCAGACCCAGTGTTGACACGTGACAAGGCGCTCCTCGGGGCGCTTCTTGCTTGGGCTTCTCTCATGGAGGCCCTCAGTCAGACCCATTGCTGTTATGTGGCAGACGCTCCTCGGGGCGCGTCTTGCTTGGGCCTCTCTCCTGGAGGAGCTCGGTCAGACCCAGTGGTGACATGTGGCAAGACGCTCCTCGGGGCGCGTCTTGCTTGGGCTTCTCTCATGGAGGCCCTCAGTCAGACCCATTGTTGATATGTGGCAAGACGCTCCTCGGGGCACGTCTTGCTTGGGCCTCTCTCCTGGAGGCGCTCAGTCAGACCGAGTGCTGACATGTGGCAAGACGCTCCTCGGGGCGCGTCTTGCTTGGGCTTCTCTCCTGGAGGCCCTCAGTCAGACCCATTGTTTACATGTGGAAAGACGCTCCTTTGGGCGCATCTTGCTTGGGCTTCTCTCCTGGAGGCCCTCAGTCAGACCCATTGTTGACATGTGGCAAGACGCTCCTCGGGGCGCGTCTTGCTTGGGCCTCTCTCCTGGAGGCGCTCAGTCAGACCGAGTGCTGACATGTGGCAAGACGCTCCTCGGGACGCGTCTTGCTTCGGCTTCTCTCCTGGAGGCCCTCAGTCAGACTCATTGTTGACATGTGGCAAGACGCTCCTCGGGGCGCGTCTTGCTTGGGCCTCTGTCCTGGAGGCGCTCAGTCAGACCCAGTGGTGACATGTGACAAGACGCTCCTCGGGGCGCGTCTTGCTTGGGCTTCTCTCATGGAGGCCCTCAGTCAGATCCATTGTTGATATGTGGCAAGACGCTCCTCGGGGCGCGTCTTGCTTGGGCCTCTCTCCTGGAGGAGCTCAGTCAGACCGAGTGCTGACATGTGGCAAGACGCTCCTCGGGGCGCGTCTTGCTGGGGCTTCTCTCCTGGAGGCGTTCAGTCAGACCGAGTGCTGACATGTGGCAAGACGCTCCTCGGGGCGCGTCTTGCTTGGGCTTCTCTCCTGGAGGCCCTCAGTCAGACTCATTGTTGACATGTGGCAAGATGCTCCTCGGGGCGCGTCTTGCTTGGGGCCTCTCTCCTGGGGGCGCACAGTCAGACAGAGTGCTGACATGTGGCAAGACGCTCCTCGGGGCGCGTCTTGCTGGGGCCTCTCTCCTGGAGGCGCTCAGTCAGACCCAGTGGTGACATGTGGCAAGACGCTCCTCGGGGCGCGTCTTGCTTGGGCTTCTCTCATGGAGGCCCTCAGTCAGACCCATTGTTGATATGTGGCAAGACGTTCCTCGGGGCGCGTCTTGCTTGGGCCTCTCTCCTGGAGGCGCTCAGTCAGACCGAGTGCTGACATGTGGCAAGACGCTCCTCGGGGCGCGTCTTGCTTGGGCCTCTCTCCTGGAGGCGCTCAGTCAGACCGAGTGCTGACATAAGGCAAGACGCTCCTCAGGGCGTGTCTTGCTGGGGCCTCTCTCCTGGAGGCGCTCAGTCAGACCCAGTGCTTACATGTGGCAAGACGCTCCTCGGGGCGCGTCTTGCTTGGGCCTCTCTCCTGGAGGCGCTCAGTCAGACCCAGTGGTGACATTTGGCAAGACGCTCTTCGGGGCGCGTCTTGCTTGGGCCTCTCTCCTGGAGATGCTCAGTCAGACCCAGTGTTGACACGTGACAAGGCGCTCCTCGGGGCGCGTCTTGCTTGGGCTTCTCTCATGGAGGCCCTCAGTCAGACCCATTGTTGTTATGTGGCAAGATGCTCCTCGGGGCACGTCTAGCTTGGGCCTCTCTCCTGGAGGCGCTCAGTCAGACCGAGTGCTGACATGTGGCAAGACGCTCCTCGGGGCGCGTCTTGCTTGGGCTTCTCTCCTGGAGGCCCTCAGTCAGACCCATTGTTTACATGTGGAAAGACGCTCCTTTGGGCGCATCTTGCTTGGGCTTCTCTCCTGGAGGCCCTCAATCAGACCCATTGTTGACATTTGGCAAGACGCTCCTCGGGGCGCGTCTTGCTTGGGCCTCTCTCCTGGAGGCGCTCAGTCAGACCGAGTGCTGACATGTGGCAAGACGCTCCTCGGGACGCGTCTTGCTTGGGCCTCTGTCCTGGAGGCGCTCAGTCAGACCCAGTGGTGACATGTGACAAGACGCTCCTCGGGGCGCGTCTTGCTTGGGCTTCTCTCATGGAGGCCCTCAGTCAGATCCATTGTTGATATGTGGCAAGACGCTCCTCGGGGCGCGTCTTGCTTGGGCCTCTCTCCTGGAGGCGCTCAGTCAGACCGAGTGCTGACATGTGGCAAGACGCTCCTCGGGGCGCGTCTTGCTGGGGCTTCTCTCCTGGAGGCGTTCAGTCAGACCGAGTGCTGACATGTGGCAAGACGCTCCTCGGGGCGCGTCTTGCTTGGGGCCTCTCTCCTGGGGTCGCACAGTCAGACAGAGTGCTGACATGTGGCAAGACGCTCCTCGGGGCGCGTCTTGCTGGGGCTTCTCTCCTGGAGGCGCTCAGTCAGACCCAGTGCTTACAGGTGGCAAGACGCTCCTCGGAGCGCGTCTTGCTTGGGCCTCTCTCCTGGAGGCGCTCAGTCAGACCCAGTGGTGACATGTGACAAGACGCTCCTCGGGGTGCGTCTTGCTTGGGCTTCTCTCATGGAGGCCCTCAGTCAGACCCATTGTTGATATGTGGCAAGACGCTCCTCGGGGCGCGTCTTGCTTGGGCCTCTCTCCTGCAGGCGCTCAGTCAGACCGAGTGCTGACATGTGGCAAGAAGCTCCTCGGGGCGCGTCTTGCTTGGGCCTCTCTCCTGGAGGCGCTCAGTCAGACCCAGTGGTGACATGTGGCAAGACGCTCCTCGGGGCGCGTCTTGCTTGGGCTTCTCTCATGGAGGCCCTCAGTCAGACCCATTGTTGATATGTGGCAAGACGCTCCTTGGGGCGCGTCTTGCTTGGGCCTTTCTCCTGGAGGCGCTCAGTCAGACCGAGTGCTGACATGTGGCAAGACGCTGCTCGGGGCGCGTCTTGCTTGGGCTTCTCTCCTGGAGGCCCTGAGTCAGACCCATTGTTTACATGTGGCAAGACGCTCCTTTGGGCGCATCTTGCTTGGGCTTCTCTCCTGGAGGCCCTCTTTCAGACCCATTGTTGACATGTGGCAAGACGCTCCTCGGGGCGCGTCTTGCTTGGGCCTCTCTCCTGAAGGCGCTCAGTCAGACCCAGTGCTTACATGTGGCAAGACGCTCCTCGGGGCGCGTCTTGCTTGGGCCTCTCTCCTGGAGGCGCTCAGTCAGACCCAGTGGTGACATGTGGCAAGACGCTCTTCGGGGCGCGTCTTGCTTTAGCCTCTCTCCTGGAGATGCTCAGTCAGACCCAGTGTTGACACGTGACAAGACGCTCCTCGGGGCGCGTCTTGCTTGGGCTTCTCTCATGGAGGCCCTCAGTCAGACCCATTGTTGATATGTGGCAAGACGCTCCTCGGGGCGCGTCTTGCTTGGGCCTCTCTCCTGGAGGCGCTCAGTCAGACCGAGTGCTGACATGTGGCAAGACGCTCCTCGGGGCGCGTCTTGCTTGGGCTTCTCTCCTGGAGGCCCTCAGTCAGACCCATTGTTTACATGTGGCAAGACGCTCCTTGGGGCGCATCTTGCTTGGGCCTCTCTCCTGGAGGCCCTCTGTCAGCCACTGTGTTGACATGTGTCAAGACGCTCCTCGGGGTGCGTCTTGCTTGGGCCTCTCTCCTGGAGGCGCTCAGTCAGACCGAGTGCTGACATGTGGCAAGACGCTCCTCGGGGCGCGTCTTGCTTGGGCTTCTCTCCTGGAGGCCCTCAGTCAGACCCATTGTTGACATGTGGCAAGACGCTCCTCGGGGCGCGTCTTGCTTGTGCTTCTCTCCTGGAGGCCCTCAGTCAGACCCATTGTTTACATGTGGCAAGACGCTCCTCGGGGCGCATCTTGCTTGGGCCTCTCTCCTGGAGGCCCTATGTCAGCCCCAGTGTTGACATGTGTCAAGACGCTCCTCGGGGCGCGTCTTGCTGGGGCCTCTCTCCTGGAGGCGCTCAGTGAGACCCAGTGCTTACATGTGGCAAGACGCTCCTCGGGGCGCGTCTTGCTGGGGCCTCTTTCCTGGAGACGCTCAGTCAGACCCAGTGTTGACACGTGGCAAGACGCTCCTCTGAGCGCGTCTTGCTTGGGCCTCTCTCCTGGAGGCGCTCAGTCAGACCCAGTGGTGACATGTGGCAATATGCTCCTCGGGGCGCGTCTTGCTTGGGCTTCTCTCATGGAGGCCCTCAGTCAGACCCATTGTTGATATGTGGCAAGACGCTCCTCGGGGCGCGTCTTGCTTGGGCCTCTCTCCTGGAGGCGCTCAGTCAGACCGAGTGCTGACATGTGGCAAGACGCTCCTCGGGGCGCGTCTTGCTTGGGCTTCACTCCTGGAGGCCCTCAGTCAGACCCATCCTCGGGGCGCGTCTTGCTTGGGCTTCTCTCCTGGAGGCCCTCAGTCAGACCCATTGTTGACATGTGGCAAGACGCTCCTCGGGGCGCGTCTTGCTTGGGCCTCTCTCCTGGAGGCGCTCCGTCAGACCGAGTGCTGACATAAGGCAAGACGCTCCTCGGGGCGCGTCTTGCTGGGGCCTCTCTCCTGGAGGCGCTCAGTCAGACCCAGTGCTTACATGTGGCAAGACGCTCCTCGGGGCGTGTCTTGCTTGGGCCTCTCTCCTGGAGACGCTCAGTCAGACCCAGTGTTGACACGTGACAAGACGCTCCTCGGGGCGCGTCTTGCTTGAGCTTCTCTCATGGAGGCCCTCAGTCAGACCAATTGTTGATATGTGGCAAGACGCTCCTCGGGGCGCGTCTTGCTTGGGCCTCTCTCCTGGAGGCGCTCAGTCAGACCGAGTGCTGACATGTGGGAAGACGCTCCTTGGGGTGCGTCTTGCTTGGGCTTCTCTCCTGGAGGCCCTCAGTCAGACCCATTGTTTACATGTGGCAAGACGCTCCTCGGGGCACATATTGCTTGGGCCTCTCTCCTGGAGTTCCTCTGTCAGCCCCAGTGTTGACATGTGTCAAGACGCTCCTCGGGGTGCGTCTTGCTTGGGCCTCTCTCCTGGAGGCGCTCAGTCACACCGTGTGCTGACATGTGGCAAGACGCTCCTCGGGGCGTGTCTTGCTTGGGCTTCTCTCCTGGAGGCCCTCAGTCAGACCCATTGTTGACATGTGGCAAGACACTCCTCGGGACGCGTCTTGCTTGGGCTTCTCTCCTGGAGGCCCACAGTCAGACTCATTGTTGACATGTGGCAAGACACTCCTCGGGACGCGTCTTAGTTGGGCTTCTCTCCTGGAGGCCCTCAGTCAGACCCAGTGGTGACATGTGGCAAGACGCTCCTCGGGGCGCGTCTTGCTTGGGCCTCTCTCCTGGAGACGCTCAGTCAGACCCAGTGTTGACACGTGACAAGACGCTCCTCGGGGCGCGTCTTGCTTGGGCTTCTCTCATGGAGGCCCTCAGTCAGACCCATTGTTGATATGTGGCAAGACGCTCCTCGGGGCGCGTCTTGCTTGGGCCTCTCTCCTGGAGGCGCTCAGTCAGACCGAGTGCTGACATGTGGCAAGACGCTCCTCGGGGCGCGTCTTGCTTGGGCTTCTCTCATGGAGGCCCTCAGTCAGACCCATTGTTGATATGTGGCAAGACGCTCCTCGGGGCGAGTCTTGCTTGGGCCTCTCTCCTGGAGGTGCTCAGTCAGACCCAGTGTTTACATGGTGCAAGACGCTCCTCGGGGCGCGTCTTGCTTGGGCTTCTCTTTTGGAGGCCCTCAGTCAGACCCATTGTTGACATGTGGCAAGACGCTCCTCGGGGCGCATCTTGCTTGGGCCTCTCTCCTGGAGGCCCTCTGTCAGCCCCAGTGTTGACATGTGTCAAGACGCTCTTCGGGGTGCGTCTTGCTTGGGCCTCTCTCCTGGAGTCGCTCAGTCAGACCGAGTGCTGACATGTGGCAAGATGCTCCTCGGGGCGCGTCTTTCTTGGGCTTCTCTCATGGAGGCCCTCAGTCAGACCCATTGTTGATATGTGGCAAGACGCTCCTCGGGGCGAGTCTTGCTTGGGCCTCTCTCCTGGAGGTGCTCAGTCAGACCCAGTGTTGACATGGTGCAAGACGCTCCTCGGGGCGCGTCTGGCTTGGGCTTCTCTCTTGGAGGCCCTCAGTCAGACCCATTGTTTACATGTGGCAAGACGCTCCTCGGGGCGCATCTTGCTTTGGCCTCTCTCCTGGAGGCCCTCTGTCAGCCCCAGTGTTGACATGTGTCAAGACGCTCCCCGGGGTGCGTCTTGCTTGGGCCTCTCTCCTGGAGTCGCTCAGTCAGACCGAGTGCTGACATGTGGCAAGACGCTCCTCGCGGCGCATCTTGCTTGGGCTTCTCTCCTGGAGGCCCTCAGTCAGACCCATTGTTGACATGTGGCAAGACGCTCCGCGGGGCGCGTCTTTCTTGGGCCTCTCTCCTGGAGGCGCTCAGTCAGACCCAGTGCTTACATGTGGCAAGACGCTCCTCGGGGCGTGTCTTGCTGGGGCTTCTCTCCTGGAGGCGTTCAGTCAGACCGAGTGCTGACATGTGGCAAGACGCTCCTCGGGGCGCGTCTTGCTTGGGCTTCTCTCCTGGAGGCATTCAGTCAGACCGAGTGCTGACATGTGGTAAGACGCTCCTCGGGGCGCGTCTTGCTGGGGCTTCTCTCCTGGAGGCGCTCAGTCAGACCCAGTGCTTACATGTGGCAAGACGCTCCTCGGGGCGCGTCTTGCTTGGGCCTCTCTCCTGGAGGCGCTCAGTCAGACCCAGTGCTTACATGTGGCAAGACGCTCCTCGGGGCGCGTCTTGCTGGGGCTTCTCTCCTGGAGGCGCTCGGTCAGACCCAGTGCTTACCTGTGGCAAGACGCTCCTCGGGGCGCGTCTTGCTGGGGCTTCTCTCCTGGAGGCGTTCAGTCAGACCGAGTGCTGACATGTGGCAAGACGCTCCTCGGGACGCGTCTTGCTTGGGCTTCTCTCCTGGAGGCCCTCAGTCAGACCCATTGTTGACATGTGGCTAGACGCTCCTCGGGGCGCGTCTTAATTGGGCCTCTCTCCTGGAGGCGCTCAGTCAGACCCAGTGGTGACATGTGGCAAGACGCTCCTCGGGGTGCGTCTTGCTTGGGCCTCTCTCCTGGAGACGCTCAGTCAGACCCAGTGTTGACACGTGACAAGACGCTCCTCGGGGCGCGTCTTGCTTGGGCTTCTCTCATGGAGGCCCTCAGTCAGACCCATTGTTGATATGTGGCAAGACGCTCCTCGGGGCGCGTCTTGCTTGGGCCTCTCTCCTGGAGGCGCTCAGTCAGACCGAGTGCTGACATGTGGCAAGACGCTCCTCGGGGCGCGTCTTGCTTGGGCTTCTCTCCTGGAGGCCCTCAGTCAAACCCATTGTTTACATGTGGCAAGACGCTCCTCGGGGTGCATCTTGCTTGGGCCTCTCTCCTGGAGTTCCTCTGTCAGCCCCAGTGTTGACATGTGTCAAGACGCTCCTCGGGGTGCGTCTTGCTTGGGCCTCTCTCCTGGAGGCGCTCAGTCAGACCGAGTGCTGACATGTGGCAAGACGCTCCTCGGGGCGCGTCTTGCTTGGGCTTCTCTCCTGGAGGCCCTCAGTCAGACCCATTGTTGACATGTGGCAAGACACTCCTCGGGACGCGTCTTGCTTGGGCTTCTCTCCTGGAGGCCCTCAGTCAGACTCATTGTTGACATGTGGCAAGACACTCCTCGGGACGCGTCTTGCTTGGGCCTCTCTCCTGGAGGCGCTCAGTCAGACCGAGTGCTGACATAAGGCAAGACGCTCCTCGGGGCGCGTCTTGCTGGGGCCTCTCTCCTGGAGGTGCTCAGTCAGACCCAGTGCTTACATGTGGCAAGACGCTCCTCGGGGCGCGTCTTGCTGGGGCTTCTCTCCTGGAGGCGTTCAGTCAGACCGAGTGCTGACATGTGGCAAGACACTCCTCGGGACGCGTCTTGCTTGGGCTTCTCTCCTGGAGGCCCTCAGTCAGACTCATTGTTGACATGTGGCAAGACGCTCCTCGGGGCGCGTCTTGCTTGGGCCTCTCTCCTGGAGGCGCTCAGTCAGACCCAGTGGTGACATGTGGCAAGACGCTCCTCGGGGCGCGTCTTGCTTGGGCCTCTCTCCTGGAGACGCTCAGTCAGACCCAGTGTTGACACGTGACAAGACGCTCCTCGGGGCGCGTCTTGCTTGGGCTTCTCTCATGGAGGCCCTCAGTCAGACCCATTGTTGATATGTGGCAAGACGCTCCTCGGGGCGCGTCTTGCTTGGGCCTCTCTCCTGGAGGCGCTCAGTCAGACCGAGTGCTGACATGTGGCAAGACGCTCCTCGGGGCGCGTCTTGCTTGGGCTTCTCTCATGGAGGCCCTCAGTCAGACCCATTGTTGATATGTGGCAAGACGCTCCTCGGGGCGAGTCTTGCTTTGGCCTCTCTCCTGGAGGTGCTCAGTCAGACCCAGTGTTGACATGGTGCAAGACGCTCCTCGGGGCGCGTCTTGCTTGGGCTCCTCACATGGAGGCCCTCAGTCAGACCCATTGTTGACATGTGGCAAGACGCTCCTCGGGGCGCATCTTGCTTGGGCCTCTCTCCTGGAGGCCCTCTGTCAGCCCCAGTGTTGACATGTGTCAAGACGCTCCTCGGGGTGCGTCTTGCTTGGGCCTCTCTCCTGGAGTCGCTCAGTCAGACCGAGTGCTGACATGTGGCAAGACGCTCCTCGGGGTGCGTCTTGCTTGGGCTTCTCTCCTGGAGGCCCTCAGTCAGACCCATTGTTTACATGTGGCAAGACGCTCCTCGGGGCGCATCTTGCTTGGGCCTCTCTCCTGGAGTTCCTCTGTCAGCCCCAGTGTTGACATGTGTCAAGACGCTCCTCGGGGTGCGTCTTGCTTGGGCCTCTCTCCTGGAGGCGCTCAGTCAGACCGAGTGCTGACATATGGCAAGACGCTCCTCGGGGCGCGTCTTGCTTGGGCTTCTCTCCTGGAGGCCCTCAGTCAGACCCATTGTTGACATGTGGCAAGACACTCCTCGGGACGTGTCTTGCTTGGGCTTCTCTCCTGGAGGCCCTCAGTCAGACTCATTGTTGACATGTGGCAAGACACTCCTCGGGACGCGTCTTGCTTGGGCCTCTCTCCTGGAGGCGCTCAGTCAGACCGAGTGCTGACATAAGGCAAGACGCTCCTCGGGGCGCGTCTTGCTGGGGCCTCTCTCCTGGAGGCGCTCAGTCAGACCCAGTGCTTACATGTGGCAAGACGCTCCTCGGGGCGCGTCTTGCTGGGGCTTCTCTCCTGGAGGCGTTCAGTCAGACCGAGTGCTGACATGTGACAAGACACTCCTCGGGACGCGTCTTGCTTGGGCTTCTCTCCTGGAGGCCCTCAGTCAGACTCATTGTTGACATGTGGCAAGACGCTCCTCGGGGCGCGTCTTGCTTGGGCCTCTCTCCTGGAGGCGCTCAGTCAGACCCAGTGGTGACATGTGGCAAGACGCTCCTCGGGGCGCGTCTTGCTTGGGCCTCTCTCCTGGAGACGCTCAGTCAGACCCAGTGTTGACACGTGACAAGACGCTCCTCGGGGCGCGTCTTGCTTGGGCTTCTCTCATGGAGGCCCTCAGTCAGACCCATTGTTGATATGTGGCAAGACGCTCCTCGGGGCGCGTCTTGCTTGGGCCTCTCTCCTGGAGGCGCTCAGTCAGACCGAGTGCTGACATGTGGCAAGACGCTCCTCGGGGCGCGTCTTGCTTGGGCTTCTCTCATGGAGGCCCTCAGTCAGACCCATTGTTTATATGTGGCAAGACGCTCCTCGGGGCGAGTCTTGCTTGGGCCTCTCTCCTGGAGGTGCTCAGTCAGACCCAGTGTTGACATGGTGCAAGACGCTCCTCGGGGCGCGTCTTGCTTGGGCTTCTCTCTTGGAGGCCCTCAGTCAGACCCATTGTTGACATGTGGCAAGACGCTACTCGGGGCGCATCTTGCTTGGGCCTCTCTCCTGGAGGCCCTCTGTCAGCCCCAGTGTTGACATGTGTCAAGACGCTCCTCGGGGTGCGTCTTGCTTGGGCCTCTCTCCTGGAGTCGCTCAGTCAGACCGAGTGCTGACATGTGGCAAGATGCTCCTCGGGGCGCGTCTTGCTTGGGTTTCTCTCATGGAGGCCCTCAGTCAGACCCATTGTTGATATGTGGCAAGACGCTCCTCGGGGCGAGTCTTGCTTGGGCCTCTCTCCTGGAGGTGCTCAGTCAGACCCAGTGTAACATGGTGCAAGACGCTCCTCGGGGCGCGTCTTGCTTGAGCTTCTCTCTTGGAGGCCCTCAGTCAGACCCATTGTGGACATGTTGCAAGACGCTCCGCGGGGCGTGTCTTGCTTGGGCCTCTCTCCTGGAGGCGCTCAGTCAGACCGAGTGCTGACATAAGGCAAGACGCTCCTCGGGGCGCGTCTTGCTTGGGCCTCTCTCCTGGAGGCGCTCAGTCAGACCGAGTGCTGACATGTGGCAAGACGCTCCTCGGGGCGCGTCTTGCTTGGGCTTCTCTCATGGAGGCCCTCAGTCAGACCCATTGTTTATATGTGGCAAGACGCTCCTCGGGGCGAGTCTTGCTTGGGCCTCTCTCCTGGAGGTGCTCAGTCAGACCCAGTGTTGACATGGTGCAAGACGCTCCTCGGGGCGCGTCTTGCTTGGGCTTCTCTCTTGGAGGCCCTCAGTCAGACCCATTGTTGACATGTGGCAAGACGCTCCTCGGGGCGCATCTTGCTTGGGCCTCTCTCCTGGAGGCCCTCTGTCAGCCCCAGTGTTGACATGTGTCAAGACGCTCCTCGGGGTGCGTCTTGCTTGGGCCTCTCTCCTGGAGTCGCTCAGTCAGACCGAGTGCTGACATGTGGCAAGATGCTCCTCGGGGCGCGTCTTGCTTGGGTTTCTCTCATGGAGGCCCTCAGTCAGACCCATTGTTGATATGTGGCAAGACGCTCCTCGGGGCGAGTCTTGCTTGGGCCTCTCTCCTGGAGGTGCTCAGTCAGACCAAGTGTAACATGGTGCAAGACGCTCCTCGGGGCGCGTCTTGCTTGAGCTTCTCTCTTGGAGGCCCTCAGTCAGACCCATTGTGGACATGTTGCAAGACGCTCCGCGGGGCGTGTCTTGCTTGGGCCTCTCTCCTGGAGGCGCTCAGTCAGACCGAGTGCTGACATAAGGCAAGACGCTCCTCGGGGCGCGTCTTGCTGGGGCCTCTCTCCTGGAGGCGCTCAGTCAGACCCAGTGCTTACATGTGGCAAGACGCTCCTCGGGGCGTGTCTTGCTGGGGCTTCTCTCCTGGAGGCGTGCAGTCAGACCGAGTGCTGACATGTGGCAAGACGCTCCTCGGGGCGCGTCTTGCTTGGGCTTCTCTCCTGGAGGCGTTCAGTCAGACCGAGTGCTGACATGTGGTAAGACGCTCCTCGGGGCGCGTCTTGCTGGGGCTTCTCTCCTGGAGGCGCTCAGTCAGACCCAGTGCTTACATGTGGCAAGACGCTCCTCCGGGCGCGTCTTGCTTGGGCCTCTCTCCTGGAGGCGCTCAGTCAGACCCATTGTTGACATGTGGCAAGACGCTCCTCGGGGCGCGTCTTGCTTGGGCTTCTCTCCTGGAGGCGCTCAGTCAGACCGAGTGCTGACATGTGGCAAGACGCTCCTCGGGGCGCGTCTTGCTTGGGCTTCTCTCATGGAGGCCCTCAGTCAGACCCATTGTTTATATGTGGCAAGACGCTCCTCGGGGCGAGTCTTGCTTGGGCCTCTCTCCTGGAGGTGCTCAGTCAGACCCAGTGTTGACATGGTGCAAGACGCTCCTCGGGGCGCGTCTTGCTTGGGCTTCTCTCTTGGAGGCCCTCAGTCAGACCCATTGTTGACATGTGGCAAGACACTCCTCGGGGCGCATCTTGCTTGGGCCTCTCTCCTGGAGGCCCTCTGTCAGCCCCAGTGTTGACATGTGTCAAGACGCTCCTCGGGGTGCGTCTTGCTTGGGCCTCTCTCCTGGAGTCGCTCAGTCAGACCGAGTGCTGACATGTTGCAAGATGCTCCTCGGGGCGCGTCTTGCTTGGGTTTCTCTCATGGAGGCCCTCAGTCAGACCCATTGTTGATATGTGGCAAGACGCTCCTCGGGGCGAGTCTTGCTTGGGCCTCTCTCCTGGAGGTGCTCAGTCAGACCCAGTGTAACATGGTGCAAGACGCTCCTCGGGGCGCGTCTTGCTTGAGCTTCTCTCTTGGAGGCCCTCAGTCAGACCCATTGTGGACATGTTGCAAGACGCTCCGCGGGGCGTGTCTTGCTTGGGCCTCTCTCCTGGAGGCGCTCAGTCAGACCGAGTGCTGACATAAGGCAAGACGCTCCTCGGGGCGCGTCTTGCTGGGGCCTCTCTCCTGGAGGCGCTCAGTAAGACCCAGTGCTTACATGTGGCAAGACGCTCCTCGGGGCGTGTCTTGCTGGGGCTTCTCTCCTGGAGGCGTGCAGTCAGACCGAGTGCTGACATGTGGCAAGACGCTCCTCGGGGCGCGTCTTGCTTGGGCTTCTCTCCTGGAGGCGTTCAGTCAGACCGAGTGCTGACATGTGGTAAGACGCTCCTCGGGGCGCGTCTTGCTGGGGCTTCTCTCCTGGAGGCGCTCAGTCAGACCCAGTGCTTACATGTGGCAAGACGCTCCTCCGGGCGCGTCTTGCTTGGGCCTCTCTCCTGGAGGCGCTCAGTCAGACCCATTGTTGACATGTGGCAAGACGCTCCTCGGGGCGCGTCTTGCTTGGGCTTCTCTCCTGGAGTCCCTCAGTCAGACCCATTGTTGACATGTGGCAAGACGCTCCTCGGGGCGCGTCTTGCTTGGGCCTCTCTCCTGGAGGTGCTCAGTCAGACCGAGTGCTGACATAAGGCAAGACACTCCTCGGGGCGCGTCTTGCTTGGGCTTCTCTCCTGGAGGCCCTCAGTCAGACCCATTGTTTACATGTGGCAAGACGCTCCTCGGGGCGCATCTTGCTTGGGCCTCTCTGCTGGAGTTCCTCTGTCAGCCCCAGTGTTGACATGTGTCAAGACGCTCCTCGGGGCGCGTCTTGCTTGGGCTTCTCTCCTGGAGGCCCTCAGTCAGACCCATTATTGACATGTGGCAAGACGCTCCTCGGGGCGCGTCTTGCTTGGGCTTCTCTCCTGGAGGCCCTCAGTCAGACCCATTGTTTACATGTGGCAAGACGCTCCTCGGGGCGCATCTTGCTTGGGCCTCTCTGCTGGAGTTCCTCTGTCAGCCCCAGTGTTGACATGTGTCAAGACGCTCCTCGGGGTACGTCTTGCTTGGGCCTCTCTCCTGGAGTCGCTCAGTCAGACCGAGTGCTGACATGTGGCAAGACGCTCCTCGGGGTGCGTCTTGCTTGGGCTTCTCTCCTGGAGGCCCTCAGTCAGACCCATTGTTTACATGTGGCAAGACGCTCCTCGGGGCGCATCTTGCTTGGGCCTCTCTCCTGGAGTTCCTCTGTCAGCCCCAGTGTTGACATGTGTCAAGACGCTCCTCGGGGTGCGTCTTGCTTGGGCCTCTCTCCTGGAGGCGCTCAGTCAGACCGAGTGCTGACATGTGGCAAGACGCTCCTCGGGGCGCGTCTTGCTTGGGCTTCTCTCCTGGAGGCCCTCAGTCAGACCCATTGTTGACATGTGGCAAGACACTCCTCGGGACGCGTCTTGCTTGGGCTTCTCTCCTGGAGGCCCTCAGTCAGACTCATTGTTGACATTTGGCAAGACACTCCTCGGGACGCGTCTTGCTTGGGCCTCTCTCCTGGAGGCGCTCAGTCAGACCGAGTGCTGACATGAGGCAAGACGCTCCTCGGGGCGCGTCTTGCTGGGGCCTCTCTCCTGGAGGCGCTCAGTCAGACCCAGTGCTTACATGTGGCAAGACACTCCTCGGGGCGCGTCTTGCTGGGGCTTCTCTCCTGGAGGCGTTCAGTCAGACCGAGTGCTGACATGTGGCAAGACACTCCTCGGGACGCGTCTTGCTTGGGCTTCTCTCCTGGAGGCCCTCAGTCAGACTCATTGTTGACATGTGGCAAGACGCTCCTCGGGGCGCGTCTTGCTTGGGCCTCTCTCCTGGAGGCGCTCAGTCAGACCCAGTGGTGACATGTGGCAAGACGCTCCTCGGGGCGCGTCTTGCTTGGGCCTCTCTCCTGGAGACGCTCAGTCAGACCCAGTGTTGACACGTGACAAGACGCTCCTCGGGGCGCGTCTTGCTTGGGCTTCTCTCATGGAGGCCCTCAGTCAGACCCATTGTTGATATGTGGCAAGACGCTCCTCGGGGCGCGTCTTGCTTGGGCCTCTCTCCTGGAGGCGCTCAGTCAGACCGAGTGCTGACATGTGGCAAGACGCTCCTGGGGGCGCGTCTTGCTTGGGCTTCTCTCATGGAGGCCCTCAGTCAGACCCATTGTTGATATGTGGCAAGACGCTCCTCGGGGTGAGTCTTGCTTGGGCCTCTCTCCTGGAGGTGCTCAGTCAGACCCAGTGTTGACATGGTGCAAGACGCTCCTCGGGGCGCGTCTTGCTTGGGCTTCTCTCTTGGAGGCCCTCAGTCAGACCCATTGTTGACATGTGGCAAGACGATCCTCGGGGCGCATCTTGCTTGGGCCTCTCTCCTGGAGGCCCTCTGTCAGCCCCAGTGTTGACATGTGTCAAGACGCTCCTCGGGGTGCGTCTTGCTTGGGCCTCTCTCCTGGAGTCGCTCAGTCAGACCGAGTGCTGACATGTGGCAAGATGCTCCTCGGGGCGCGTCTTGCTTGGGTTTCTCTCATGGAGGCCATCAGTCAGACCCATTGTTGATATGTGGCAAGACACTCCTCGGGGCGAGTCTTGCTTGGGCCTCTCTCCTGGAGGTGCTCAGTCAGACCCAGTGTAACATGGTGCAAGACGCTCCTCGGGGCGCGTCTTGCTTGAGCTTCTCTCTTGGAGGCCCTCAGTCAGACCCATTGTGGACATGTGGCAAGACGCTCCGCGGGGCGTGTCTTGCTTGGGCCTCTCTCCTGGAGGCGCTCAGTCAGACCGAGTGCTGACATAAGGCAAGACGCTCCTCGGGGCGCGTCTTGCTGGGGCCTCTCTCCTGGAGGCGCTCAGTCAGACCCAGTGCTTACATGTGGCAAGACGCTCCTCGGGGCGTGTCTTGCTGGGGCTTCTCTCCTGGAGGCGTGCAGTCAGACCGAGTGCTGACATGTGGCAAGACGCTCCTCGGGGCGCGTCTTGCTTGGGCTTCTCTCCTGGAGGCGTTCAGTCAGACCGAGTGCTGACATGTGGTAAGACGCTCCTCGGGGCGCGTCTTGCTGGGGCTTCTCTCCTGGAGGCTCTCAGTCAGACCCAGTGCTTACATGTGGCAAGACGCTCCTCCGGGCGCGTCTTGCTTGGGCCTCTCTCCTGGAGGCGCTCAGTCAGACCCATTGTTGACATGTGGCAAGACGCTCCTCGGGGCGCGTCTTGCTTGGGCTTCTCTCCTGGAGGCCCTCAGTCAGACCCATTGTTGACATGTGGCAAGACGCTCCTCGGGGCGCGTCTTGCTTGGGCCTCTCTCCTGGAGGCGCTCAGTCAGACCGAGTGCTGACATAAGGCAAGACGCTCCTCGGGGCGCGTCTTGCTTGGGCTTCTCTCCTGGAGGCCCTCAGTCAGACCCATTGTTTACATGTGGCAAGACGCTCCTCGGGGCGCATCTTGCTTGGGCCTCTCTGCTGGAGTTCCTCTGTCAGCCCCAGTGTTGACATGTGTCAAGACGCTCCTCGGGGTGCGTCTTGCTTGGGCCTCTCTCCTGGAGGCGCTCAGTCAGACCGAGTGCTGACATGTGGCAAGACGCTCCTCGGGGCGCGTCTTGCTTGGGCTTCTCTCCTGGAGGCCCTCAGTCAGACCCATTGTTGACATGTGGCAAGACACTCCTCGGGACGCGTCTTGCTTGGGCTTCTCTCCTGGAGGCCCTCAGTCAGACTCATTGTTGACATGTGGCAAGACACTCCTCGGGACGCGTCTTGCTTGGGCCTCTCTCCTGGAGGCGCTCAGTCAGACCGAGTGCTGACATAAGGCAAGACGCTCCTCGGGGCGCGTCTTGCTAAGGCCTCTCTCCTGGAGGCGCTCAGTCAGACCCAGTGCTTACATGTGGCAAGACGCTCCTCGGGGCGCGTCTTGCTGGGGCTTCTCTCCTGGAGGCGTTCAGTCAGACCGAGTGCTGACATGTGGCAAGACACTCCTCGGGACGCGTCTTTCTTGGGCTTCTCTCCTGGAGGCCCTCAGTCAGACTCATTGTTGACATGTGGCAAGACGCTCCTCGGGGCGTGTCTTGCTTGGGCTTCTCTCATGGAGGCCCTCAGTCAGACCCATTGTTGATATGTGGCAAGACGCTCCTCGGGGCGAGTCTTGCTTGGGCCTCTCTCCTGGAGGTGCTTAGTCAGACCCAGTGTTGACATGGTGCAAGACGCTCCTCGGGGCGCGTCTTGCTTAGGCTTCTCTCTTGGAGGCCCTCAGTCAGACCCATTGTTGACATGTGGCAAGACGCTCCTCGGGGCGCGTCTTGCTTGGGCTTCTCTCCTGGAGGCCCTCAGTCAGACCCATTGTTGACATGTGGCAAGACGCTCCTCGGGGCGCGTCTTGCTTGGGCCTCTCTCCTGGAGGCGCTCAGTCAGACCGAGTGCTGACATAAGGCAAGACGCTCCTCGGGGCGCATCTTGCTTGGGCCTCTCTCCTGGAGGCGCTCAGTCAGACGCAGTGCTTACATGTGGCAAGACGCTCCTCGGGGCGCGTCTTGCTTGGGCCTCTCTCCTGGAGGCGCTCAGTCAGACCCAGTGGTGACATGTGGCAAGACGCTCTTCGGGGCGCGTCTTGCTTGAGCCTCTCTCCTGGAGATGCTCTGTCAGACCCAGTGTTGACACGTGACAAGACGCTCCTCGGGGCGCGTCTTGCTTGGGCTTCTCTCATGGAGGCCCTCAGTCAGACCCATTGTTGATATGTGGCAAGACGCTCCTCGGGGCGCGTCTTGCTTGGGCCTTCTCCTGGAGGCGCTCAGTCAGACCGAGTGCTGACATGTGGCAAGACGCTCCTCGGGGCGCGTCTTGCTTGGGCTTCTCTCCTGGAGGCCCTCAGTCAGACCCATTGTTTACATGTGGCAAGACGCTCCTTGGGGCGCATCTTGCTTGGGCCCCTCTCCTGGAGGCCCTCTGTCATCCCCAGTGTTGACATGTGTCAAGACGCTCCTCGGGGTGCGTCTTGCTTGGGCCTCTCTCCTGGAGGCGCTCAGTCAGACCGAGTGCTGACATGTGGCAAGACGCTCCTCGGGGCGCGTCTTGCTTGGGCTTCTCTGCTGGAGGCCCTCAGTCAGACCCATTGTTGACATGTGGCAAGACGCTCCTCGGGGCGCGTCTTGCTTGTGCTTCTCTCCTGGAGGCCCTCAGTCAGACCCATTGTTTACATGTGGCAAGACGCTCCTCGGGGCGCATCTTGCTTGTGCCTCTCTCCTGGAGGCCCTCTGTCAGCCCCAGTGTTGACATGTGTCAAGACGCTCCTCGGGGCGCGTCTTGCTGGGGCCTCTCTCCTGGAGGCGCTCAGTCAGACCCATTGTTGATATGTGGCAAGACGCTCCTCGGGGTGCGTCTTGCTTGGGCCTCTCTCCTGGAGGCGCTCAGTCAGACCGAGTGCTGACATGTGGCAAGACGCTGCTCGGGGCACGTCTTGCTTGGGCTTCTCTCCTGGAGGCCCTGAGTCAGACCCATTGTTTACATGTGGCAAGACGCTCCTTTGGGCGCATCTTGCTTGGGCTTCTCTCCTGGAGGCCCTCAGTCAGACCCATTGTTGACATGTGGCAAGACGCTCCTCGGGGCGCGTCTTGCTTGGGCCTCTCTCCTGGAGGCGCTCAGTCAGACCCAGTGCTTACATGTGGCAAGACGCTCCTCGGGGTGCGTCTTGCTTGGGCCTCTCTCCTGGAGGCGCTCAGTCAGACCCAGTGGTGACATGTGGCAAGACGCTCTTCGGGGCGCGTCTTGCTTGAGCCTCTCTCCTGGAGATGCTCAGTCAGACCCAGTGTTGACACGTGACAAGACGCTCTTCGGGGCGCGTCTTGCTTGGGCTTCTCTCATGGAGGCCCTCAGTCAGACCCATTGTTGATATGTGGCAAGACGCTCCTCGGGGCGCGTCTTGCTTGGGCCTCTCTCCTGGAGGCGCTCAGTCAGACCGAGTGCTGACATGTGGCAAGACGCTCCTCGGGGCGCGTCTGGCTTGGGCTTCTCTCCTGGAGGCCCTCAGTCAGACCCATTGTTTACATGTGGCAAGACGCTCCTTGGGGCGCATCTTGCTTGGGCCTCTCTCCTGGAGGCCCTCTGTCAGCCCCATTGTTGACATGTGTCAAGACGCTCCTCGGGGTGCGTCTTGCTTGGGCCTCTCTCCTGGAGGCGCTCAGTCAGACCGAGTGCTGACATGTGGCAAGACGCTCCTCGGGGCGCGTCTTGCTTGGGCTTCTCTCCTGGAGGCCCTCAGTCAGACCCATTGTTGACATGTGGCAAGACGCTCCTCGGGGCGCGTCTTGCTTGTGCTTCCCTCCTGGAGGCCCTCAGTCAGACCCATTGTTTACATGTGGCAAGACGCTCCTCGGGGCGCATCTTGCTTGGGCCTCTCTCCTGGAGGCCCTATGTCAGCCCCAGTGTTGACATGTGTCAAGACGCTCCTCGGGGTGCGTCTTGCTGGGGCCTCTCTCCTGGAGGCGCTCAGTCAGACCCAGTGCTTACATGTGGCAAGACGCTCCTCGGGGCGCGTCTTGCTGGGGCTTCTCTCCTGGAGGCGTTCAGTCAGACCGAGTGCTGACAAGTGGCAAGACGCTCCTCGGGGCGCGTCTTGCTTGGGCTTCTCTCCTGGAGGCGTTCAGTCAGACCGAGTGCTGACATGTGGTAAGACGCTCCTCGGGGCGCGTCTTGCTGGGGCTTCTCTCCTGGAGGCGCTCAGTTAGACCCAGTGCTTACATGTGGCAAGACGCTCCTCGGGGCGCGTCTTGATTGGGCCTCTCTCCTGGAGGCGCTCAGTCGGACCCAGTGGTGACATGTGGCAAGACGCTCCTCGGGGCGCGTCTTGCTTGGGCTTCTCTCATGGAGGCCCTCAGTCAGACCCATTGTTGATATGTGGCAAGACGCTCCTCGGGGCGCGTCTTGCTTGGGCCTCTCTCCTGGAGGCGCTCAGTCAGACCGAGTGCTGACATGTGGCAAGACGCTCCTCGGGGTGCGTCTTGCTTGGGCTTCTCTCCTGGAGGCCCTCAGTCAGACCCATTGTTTACATGTGATAAGACGCTCCTTTGGGCGCATCTTGCTTGGGCTTCTCTCCTGGAGGCCCTCAGTCAGACCCATTGTTGACATGTGGCAAGACGCTCCTCAGGGCGCGTCTTGCTTGGGCTTCTCTCCTGGAGGCGCTCAGTCAGACCGAGTGCTGACATGTGGCAAGACGCTCCTCGGGGCGCGTCTTGCTTGGGCTTCTCTCATGGAGGCCCTCAGTCAGACCCATTGTTTATATGTGGCAAGACGCTCCTCGGGGCGAGTCTTGCTTGGGCCTCTCTCCTGGAGGTGCTCAGTCAGACCCAGTGTTGACATGGTGCAAGACGCTCCTCGGGGCGCGTCTTGCTTGGGCTTCTCTCTTGGAGGCCCTCAGTCAGACCCATTGTTGACATGTGGCAAGACGCTCCTCGGGGCGCATCTTGCTTGGGCCTCTCTCCTGGAGGCCCTCTGTAAGCCCCAGTGTTGACATGTGTCAAGACGCTCCTCGGGGTGCGTCTTGCTTGGGCCTCTCTCCTGGAGTCGCTCAGTCAGACCGAGTGCTGACATGTTGCAAGATGCTCCTCGGGGCGCGTCTTGCTTGGGTTTCTCTCATGGAGGCCCTCAGTCAGACCCATTGTTGATATGTGGCAAGACGCTCCTCGGGGCGAGTCTTGCTTGGGCCTCTCTCCTGGAGGTGCTCAGTCAGACCCAGTGTAACATGGTGCAAGACGCTCCTCGGGGCGCGTCTTGGTTGAGCTTCTCTCTTGGAGGCCCTCAGTCAGACCCATTGTGGACATGTTGCAAGACGCTCCGCGGGGCGTGTCTTGCTTGGGCCTCTCTCCTGGAGGCGCTCAGTCAGACCGAGTGCTGACATAAGGCAAGACGCTCCTCGGGGCGCGTCTTGCTGGGGCCTCTCTCCTGGAGGCGCTCAGTCAGACCCAGTGCTTACATGTGGCAAGACGCTCCTCGGGGCGTGTCTTGCTGGGGCTTCTCTCCTGGAGGCGTGCAGTCAGACCGAGTGCTGACATGTGGCAAGACGCTCCTCGGGGCGCGTCTTGCTTGGGCTTCTCTCCTGGAGGCGTTCAGTCAGACCGAGTGCTGACATGTGGTAAGACGCTCCTCGGGGCGCGTCTTGCTGGGGCTTCTCTCCTGGAGGCGCTCAGTCAGACCCAGTGCTTACATGTGGCAAGACGCTCCTCCGGGCGCGTCTTGCTTGGGCCTCTCTCCTGGAGGCGCTCAGTCAGACCCATTGTTGACATGTGGCAAGACGCTCCTCGGGGCGCGTCTTGCTTGGGCTTCTCTCCTGGAGTCCCTCAGTCAGACCCATTGTTGACATGTGGCAAGACGCTCCTCGGGGCGCGTCTTGCTTGGGCCTCTCTCCTGGAGGCGCTCAGTCAGACCCATTGTTTACATGTGGCAAGACGCTCCTCGGGGCGCATCTTGCTTGGGCCTCTCTGCTGGAGTTCCTCTGTCAGCCCCAGTGTTGACATGTGTCAAGACGCTCCTCGGGGCGCGTCTTGCTTGGGCTTCTCTCCTGGAGGCCCTCAGTCAGACCCATTATTGACATGTGGCAAGACGCTCCTCGGGGCGCGTCTTGCTTGGGCTTCTCTCCTGGAGGCCCTCAGTCAGACCCATTGTTTACATGTGGCAAGACGCTCCTCGGGGCGCATCTTGCTTTGGCCTCTCTGCTGGAGTTCCTCTGTCAGCCCCAGTGTTGACATGTGTCAAGACGCTCCTCGGGGTGCGTCTTGCTTGGGCCTCTCTCCTGGAGTCGCTCAGTCAGACCGAGTGCTGACATGTGGCAAGACGCTCCTCGGGGTGCGTCTTGCTTGGGCTTCTCTCCTGGAGGCCCTCAGTCAGACCCATTGTTTACATGTGGCAAGACGCTCCTCGGGGCGCATCTTGCTTGGGCCTCTCTCCTGGAGTTCCTCTGTCAGCCCCAGTGTTGACATGTGTCAAGACGCTCCTCGGGGTGCGTCTTGCTTGGGCCTCTCTCCTGGAGGCGCTCAGTCAGACCGAGTGCTGACATGTGGCAAGACGCTCCTCGGGGCGCGTCTTGCTTGGGCTTCTCTCCTGGAGGCCCTCAGTCAGACCCATTGTTGACATGTGGCAAGACACTCCTCGGGACGCGTCTTGCTTGGGCTTCTCTCCTGGAGGCCCTCAGTCAGACTCATTGTTGACATTTGGCAAGACACTCCTCGGGACGCGTCTTGCTTGGGCCTCTCTCCTGGAGGCGCTCAGTCAGACCGAGTGCTGACATAAGGCAAGACGCTCCTCGGGGCGCGTCTTGCTGGGGCCTCTCTCCTGGAGGCGCTCAGTCAGACCCAGTGCTTACATGTGGCAAGACACTCCTCGGGGCGCGTCTTGCTGGGGCTTCTCTCCTGGAGGCGTTCAGTCAGACCGAGTGCTGACATGTGGCAAGACACTCCTCGGGACGCGTCTTGCTTGGGCTTCTCTCCTGGAGGCCCTCAGTCAGACTCATTGTTGACATGTGGCAAGACGCTCCTCGGGGCGCGTCTTGCTTGGGCCTCTCTCCTGGAGGCGCTCAGTCAGACCCAGTGGTGACATGTGGCAAGACGCTCCTCGGGGCGCGTCTTGCTTGGGCCTCTCTCCTGGAGACGCTCAGTCAGACCCAGTGTTGACACGTGACAAGACGCTCCTCGGGGCGCGTCTTGCTTGGGCTTCTCTCATGGAGGCCCTCAGTCAGACCCATTGTTGATATGTGGCAAGACGCTCCTCGGGGCGCGTCTTGCTTGGGCCTCTCTCCTGGAGGCGCTCAGTCAGACCGAGTGCTGACATGTGGCAAGACGCTCCTCGGGGCGCGTCTTGCTTGGGCTTCTCTCATGGAGGCCCTCAGTCAGACCCATTGTTGATATGTGGCAAGACGCTCCTCGGGGTGAGTCTTGCTTGGGCCTCTCTCCTGGAGGTGCTCAGTCAGACCCAGTGTTGACATGGTGCAAGACGCTCCTCGGGGCGCGTCTTGCTTGGGCTTCTCTCTTGGAGGCCCTCAGTCAGACCCATTGTTGACATGTGGCAAGACGATCCTCGGGGCGCATCTTGCTTGGGCCTCTCTCCTGGAGGCCCTCTGTCAGCCCCAGTGTTGACATGTGTCAAGACGCTCCTCGGGGTGCGTCTTGCTTGGGCCTCTCTCCTGGAGTCGCTCAGTCAGACCGAGTGCTGACATGTGGCAAGATGCTCCTCGGGGCGCGTCTTGCTTGGGTTTCTCTCATGGAGGCCATCAGTCAGACCCATTGTTGATATGTGGCAAGACACTCCGCGGGGCGTGTCTTGCTTGGGCCTCTCTCCTGGAGGTGCTCAGTCAGACCCAGTGTAACATGGTGCAAGACGCTCCTCGGGGCGCGTCTTGCTTGAGCTTCTCTCTTCGAGGCCCTCAGTCAGACCCATTGTGGACATGTGGCAAGACGCTCCGCGGGGCGTGTCTTGCTTGGGCCTCTCTCCTGGAGGCGCTCAGTCAGACCGAGTGCTGACATAAGGCAAGACGCTCCTCGGGGCGCGTCTTGCTGGGGCCTCTCTCCTGGAGGCGCTCAGTCAGACCCAGTGCTTACATGTGGCAAGACGCTCCTCGGGGCGTGTCTTGCTGGGGCTTCTCTCCTGGAGGCGTGCAGTCAGACCGAGTGCTGACATGTGGCAAGACGCTCCTCGGGGCGCGTCTTGCTTGGGCTTCTCTCCTGGAGGCGTTCAGTCAGACCGAGTGCTGACATGTGGTAAGACGCTCCTCGGGGCGCGTCTTGCTGGGGCTTCTCTCCTGGAGGCTCTCAGTCAGACCCAGTGCTTACATGTGGCAAGACGCTCCTCCGGGCGCGTCTTGCTTGGGCCTCTCTCCTGGAGGCGCTCAGTCAGACCCATTGTTGACATGTGGCAAGACGCTCCTCGGGGCGCGTCTTGCTTGGGCTTCTCTCCTGGAGGCCCTCAGTCAGACCCATTGTTGACATGTGGCAAGACGCTCCTCGGGGCGCGTCTTGCTTGGGCCTCTCTCCTGGAGGCGCTCAGTCAGACCGAGTGCTGACATAAGGCAAGACGCTCCTCGGGGCGCGTCTTGCTTGGGCTTCTCTCCTGGAGGCCCTCAGTCAGACCCATTGTTTACATGTGGCAAGACGCTCCTTGGGGCGCATCTTGCTTGGGCCTCTCTGCTGGAGTTCCTCTGTCAGCCCCAGTGTTGACATGTGTCAAGACGCTCCTCGGGGTGCGTCTTGCTTGGGCCTCTCTCCTGGAGGCGCTCAGTCAGACCGAGTGCTGACATGTGGCAAGACGCTCCTCGGGGCGCGTCTTGCTTGGGCTTCTCTCCTGGAGGCCCTCAGTCAGACCCATTGTTGACATGTGGCAAGACACTCCTCGGGACGCGTCTTGCTTGGGCTTCTCTCCTGGAGGCCCTCAGTCAGACTCATTGTTGACATGTGGCAAGACACTCCTCGGGACGCGTCTTGCTTGGGCCTCTCTCCTGGAGGCGCTCAGTCAGACCGAGTGCTGACATAAGGCAAGACGCTCCTCGGGGCGCGTCTTGCTAAGGCCTCTCTCCTGGAGGCGCTCAGTCAGACCCAGTGCTTACATGTGGCAAGACGCTCCTCGGGGCGCGTCTTGCTGGGGCTTCTCTCCTGGAGGCGTTCAGTCAGACCGAGTGCTGACATGTGGCAAGACACTCCTCGGGACGCGTCTTTCTTGGGCTTCTCTCCTGGAGGCCCTCAGTCAGACTCATTGTTGACATGTGGCAAGACGCTCCTCGGGGCGTGTCTTGCTTGGGCTTCTCTCATGGAGGCCCTCAGTCAGACCCATTGTTGATATGTGGCAAGACGCTCCTCGGGGCGAGTCTTGCTTGGGCCTCTCTCCTGGAGGTGCTTAGTCAGACCCAGTGTTGACATGGTGCAAGACGCTCCTCGGGGCGCGTCTTGCTTAGGCTTCTCTCTTGGAGGCCCTCAGTCAGACCCATTGTTGACATGTGGCAAGACGCTCCTCGGGGCGCGTCTTGCTTGGGCTTCTCTCCTGGAGGCCCTCAGTCAGACCCATTGTTGACATGTGGCCAGACGCTCCTCGGGGCGCGTCTTGCTTGGGCCTCTCTCCTGGAGGCGCTCAGTCAGACCGAGTGCTGACATAAGGCAAGACGCTCCTCGGGGCGCATCTTGCTGGGGCCTCTCTCCTGGAGGCGCTCAGTCAGACGCAGTGCTTACATGTGGCAAGACGCTCCTCGGGGCGCGTCTTGCTTGGGCCTCTCTCCTGGAGGCGCTCAGTCAGACCCAGTGGTGACATGTGGCAAGACGCTCTTCGGGGCGCGTCTTGCTTGAGCCTCTCTCCTGGAGATGCTCTGTCAGACCCAGTGTTGACACGTGACAAGACGCTCCTCGGGGCGCGTCTTGCTTGGGCTTCTCTCATGGAGGCCCTCAGTCAGACCCATTGTTGATATGTGGCAAGACGCTCCTCGGGGCGCGTCTTGCTTGGGCCTTCTCCTGGAGGCGCTCAGTCAGACCGAGTGCTGACATGTGGCAAGACGCTCCTCGGGGCGCGTCTTGCTTGGGCTTCTCTCCTGGAGGCCCTCAGTCAGACCCATTGTTTACATGTGGCAAGACGCTCCTTGGGGCGCATCTTGCTTGGGCCCCTCTCCTGGAGGCCCTCTGTCATCCCCAGTGTTGACATGTGTCAAGACGCTCCTCGGGGTGCGTCTTGCTTGGGCCTCTCTCCTGGAGGCGCTCAGTCAGACCGAGTGCTGACATGTGGCAAGACGCTCCTCGGGGCGCGTCTTGCTTGGGCTTCTCTGCTGGAGGCCCTCAGTCAGACCCATTGTTGACATGTGGCAAGACGCTCCTCGGGGCGCGTCTTGCTTGTGCTTCTCTCCTGGAGGCCCTCAGTCAGACCCATTGTTTACATGTGGCAAGACGCTCCTCGGGGCGCATCTTGCTTGTGCCTCTCTCCTGGAGGCCCTCTGTCAGCCCCAGTGTTGACATGTGTCAAGACGCTCCTCGGGGCGCGTCTTGCTGGGGCCTCTCTCCTGGAGGCGCTCAGTCAGACCCATTGTTGATATGTGGCAAGACGCTCCTCGGGGTGCGTCTTGCTTGGGCCTCTCTCCTGGAGGCGCTCAGTCAGACCGAGTGCTGACATGTGGCAAGACGCTGCTCGGGGCACGTCTTGCTTGGGCTTCTCTCCTGGAGGCCCTGAGTCAGACCCATTGTTTACATGTGGCAAGACGCTCCTTTGGGCGCATCTTGCTTGGGCTTCTCTCCTGGAGGCCCTCAGTCAGACCCATTGTTGACATGTGGCAAGACGCTCCTCGGGGCGCGTCTTGCTTGGGCCTCTCTCCTGGAGGCGCTCAGTCAGACCCAGTGCTTACATGTGGCAAGACGCTCCTCGGGGTGCGTCTTGCTTGGGCCTCTCTCCTGGAGGCGCTCAGTCAGACCCAGTGGTGACATGTGGCAAGACGCTCTTCGGGGCGCGTCTTGCTTGAGCCTCTCTCCTGGAGATGCTCAGTCAGACCCAGTGTTGACACGTGACAAGACGCTCTTCGGGGCGCGTCTTGCTTGGGCTTCTCTCATGGAGGCCCTCAGTCAGACCCATTGTTGATATGTGGCAAGACGCTCCTCGGGGCGCGTCTTGCTTGGGCCTCTCTCCTGGAGGCGCTCAGTCAGACCGAGTGCTGACATGTGGCAAGACGCTCCTCGGGGCGCGTCTGGCTTGGGCTTCTCTCCTGGAGGCCCTCAGTCAGACCCATTGTTTACATGTGGCAAGACGCTCCTTGGGGCGCATCTTGCTTGGGCCTCTCTCCTGGAGGCCCTCTGTCAGCCCCATTGTTGACATGTGTCAAGACGCTCCTCGGGGTGCGTCTTGCTTGGGCCTCTCTCCTGGAGGCGCTCAGTCAGACCGAGTGCTGACATGTGGCAAGACGCTCCTCGGGGCGCGTCTTGCTTGGGCTTCTCTCCTGGAGGCCCTCAGTCAGACCCATTGTTGACATGTGGCAAGACGCTCCTCGGGGCGCGTCTTGCTTGTGCTTCCCTCCTGGAGGCCCTCAGTCAGACCCATTGTTTACATGTGGCAAGACGCTCCTCGGGGCGCATCTTGCTTGGGCCTCTCTCCTGGAGGCCCTATGTCAGCCCCAGTGTTGACATGTGTCAAGACGCTCCTCGGGGTGCGTCTTGCTGGGGCCTCTCTCCTGGAGGCGCTCAGTCAGACCCAGTGCTTACATGTGGCAAGACGCTCCTCGGGGCGCGTCTTGCTGGGGCTTCTCTCCTGGAGGCGTTCAGTCAGACCGAGTGCTGACAAGTGGCAAGACGCTCCTCGGGGCGCGTCTTGCTTGGGCTTCTCTCCTGGAGGCGTTCAGTCAGACCGAGTGCTGACATGTGGTAAGACGCTCCTCGGGGCGCGTCTTGCTGGGGCTTCTCTCCTGGAGGCGCTCAGTCAGACCCAGTGCTTACATGTGGCAAGACGCTCCTCGGGGCGCGTCTTGATTGGGCCTCTCTCCTGGAGGCGCTCAGTCGGACCCAGTGGTGACATGTGGCAAGACGCTCCTCGGGGCGCGTCTTGCTTGGGCTTCTCTCATGGAGGCCCTCAGTCAGACCCATTGTTGATATGTGGCAAGACGCTCCTCGGGGCGCGTCTTGCTTGGGCCTCTCTCCTGGAGGCGCTCAGTCAGACCGAGTGCTGACATGTGGCAAGACGCTCCTCGGGGTGCGTCTTGCTTGGGCTTCTCTCCTGGAGGCCCTCAGTCAGACCCATTGTTTACATGTGGCAAGACGCTCCTTTGGGCGCATCTTGCTTGGGCTTCTCTCCTGGAGGCCCTCAGTCAGACCCATTGTTGACATGTGGCAAGACGCTCCTCGGGGCGCGTCTTGCTTGGGCCTCTCTCCTGGAGGCGCTCAGTCAGACCCAGTGCTTACATGTGGCAAGACGCTCCTCGGGGCGCGTCTTGCTGGGGCTTCTCTCCTGGAGGCGTTCAGTCAGACCGAGTGCTGACATGTGGCAAGACACTCCTCGGGACGTGTCTTGCTTGGGCTTCTCTCCTGGAGGCCCTCAGTCAGACCCATTGTTGACATGTGGCAAGACGCTCCTCGGGGCGCGTCTTGCTTGGGCCTCTCTCCTGGAGACGCTCAGTCAGACCCAGTGTTGACACGTGACAAGACGCTCCTCGGGGCGCGTCTTGCTTGGGCTTCTCTCATGGAGGCCCTCAGTCAGACCCATTGTTGATATGTGGCAAGTCGCTCCTCGGGGCGCGTCTTGCTTGGGCCTCTCTCCTGGAGGCGCTCAGTCAGGCCGAGTGCTGACATTTGGCAAGACACTCCTCGGGACACGTCTTGCTTGGGCTTCTCTCCTGGAGGACCTCAGTCAGACTCATTGTTGACATGTGGCAAGACGCTCCTCGGGGCGCGTCTTGCTTGGGCCTCTCTCCTGGAGGTGCTCAGTCAGACCCAGTGGTGACATGTGGCAAGAAGCTCCTCAGGGCGCGTCTTTGCTTGGGCCTCTCTCCTGGAGACGCTCAGTCAGACCCAGTGTTGACACGTGACAAGACGCTCCTCGGGGCGCGTCTTGCTTGGGCTTCTCTCATGGAGGCCCTCAGTCAGACCCATTGTTGATATGTGGCAAGACGCTCCTCGGGGCGCATCTTGCTTGGGCCTCTCTCCTGGAGGCGCTCAGTCAGGCCGAGTGCTGACATGTGGCAAGACACTCCTCGGGACACGTCTTGCTTGGGCTTCTCTCCTGGAGGCCCTCAGTCAGACTCATTGTTGACATGTGGCAAGACGCTCCTCGGGGCGCGTCTTGCTTGGGCCTCTCTCCTGGAGGCGCTCAGTCAGACCCAGTGGTGACATGTGGCAAGAAGCTCCTCAGGGCGCGTCTTTGCTTGGGCCTCTCTCCTGGAGACGCTCAGTCAGACCCAGTGTTGACACGTGACAAGACGCTCCTCGGGGCGCGTCTTGCTTGGGCTTCTCTCATGGAGGCCCTCAGTCAGACCCATTGTTGATATGTGGCAAGACGCTCCTCGGGGCGCGTCTTGCTTGGGCCTCTCTCCTGGAGGCGCTCATTCAGACCGAGTGCTGACATGTGGCAAGACACTCCTCGGGACGCGTCTTGCTTGGGCTTCTCTCCTGGAGGCCCTCAGTCAGACTCATTGTTGACATGTGGCAAGACGCTCCTCGGGGCGCGTCTTGCTTGGGCCTCTCTCCTGGAGGCACTCAGTCAGACCGAGTGGTGACATGTGGCAAGACGCTCCTCGGGGCGCGTCTTGCTTGCGCCTCTCTCCTGGAGACGCTCAGTCAGACCCAGTGTTGACACGTGACAAGACGCTCCTCGGGGCGCGTCTTGCTTGGGCTTCTCTCATGGAGGCCCTCAGTCAGACCCATTGTTGATATGTGGCAAGACGCGCCTCGGGGCGCGTCTTGCTTGGGCTTCTCTCATGGAGGCCCTCAGTCAGACCCATTGTTGATATGTGGCAAGACGCTCCTCGGGGCGAGTCTTGCTTGGGCCTCTCTCCTGGAGGTGCTCAGTCAGACCCAGTGTTGACATGGTGCAAGACGCTCCTCGGGGCGCGTCTTGCTTAGGTTTCTCTCTTGGAGGCCCTCAGTCAGACCCATTGTTGACATGTGGCAAGACGCTCCTCGGGGCGCGTCTTGCTTGGGCTTCTCTCCTGGAGGCCCTCAGTCAGACCCATTGTTGACATGTGGCAAGACGCTCCTCGGGGCGCGTCTTGCTTGGGCCTCTCTCCTGGAGGCGCTCAGTCAGACCGAGTGCTGACATAAGGCAAGACGCTCCTCGGGGCGCGTCTTGCTGGGGCCTCTCTCCTGGAGGCGCTCAGTCAGACCCAGTGGTGACATGTGGCAAGACGCTCTTCGGGGCGCGTCTTGCTTGAGCCTCTCTCCTGGAGATGCTCAGTCAGACCCAGTGTTGACACGTGACAAGACGCTCCTTGCGGCGCGTCTTGCTTGGGCTTCTCTCATGGAGGCCCTCAGTCAGACCCATTGTTGATATGTGGCAAGACGCTCCTCGGGGCGCGTCTTGCTTGGGCCTCTCTCCTGGAGGCGCTCAGTCAGACCCAGTGGTGACATGTGGCAAGACGCTCTTCGGGGCGCGTCTTGCTTGAGCCTCTCTCCTGGAGATGCTCAGTCAGACCCAGTGTTGACACGTGACAAGACGCTCCTTGCGGCGCGTCTTGCTTGGGCTTCTCTCATGGAGGCCCTCAGTCAGACCCATTGTTGATATGTGGCAAGACGCTCCTCGGGGCGCGTCTTGCTTGGGCCTCTCTCCTGGAGGCGCTCAGTCAGACCGAGTGCTGACATGTGGCAAGACGCTCCTCGGGGCGCGTCTTGCTTGGGCTTCTCTCCTGGAGGCCCTCAGTCAGACCCATTGTTTACATGTGGCAAGACGTTCCTTGGGGCGCATCTTGCTTGGGCCTCTCTCCTGGAGGCCCTCTGTCATCCCCAGTGTTGACATGTGTCAAGACGCTCCTCGGGGTGCGTCTTGCTTGGGCCTCTCTCCTGGAGGCGCTCAGTCAGACCGAGTGCTGACATGTGGCAAGACGCTCCTCGGGGCGCGTCTTGCTTGTGCTTCTCTCCTGGAGGCCCTCAGTCAGACCCATTGTTTACATGTGGCAAGACGCTCCTCGGGGCGCATCTTGCTTGGGCCTCTCTCCTGGAGGCCCTCTGTCAGCCCCAGTGTTGACATGTGTCAAGACGCTCCTCGGGGCGTGTCTTGTTGGGGCCTCTCTCCTGGAGGCGCTCAGTCAGACCCAGTGCTGACATGTGGTAAGACGCTCCTCGGGGCGCGTCTTGCTGGGGCTTCTCTCCTGGAGGCGCTCAGTCAGACCCAGTGCTTACATGTTGCAAGACGCTCCTCGGGGCGCGTCTTGCTTGGGCCTCTCTCCTGGAGACGCTCAGTCAGACCCAGTGTTGACACGTGGCAAGACGCTCCTCGGGGCGCGTCTTGCTTGGGCCTCTCTCCTGGAGGCGCTCAGTCAGACTCATTGTTGACATGTGGCAAGACGCTCCTCGGGGCGCGTCTTGCTTGGGCCTCTCTCCTGGAGGCGCTCAGTCAGACCCAGTGGTGACATGTGGCAAGAAGCTCCTCAGGGCGCGTCTTTGCTTGGGCCTCTCTCCTGGAGACGCTCAGTCAGACCCAGTGTTGACACGTGACAAGACGCTCCTCGGGGCGCGTCTTGCTTGGGCTTCTCTCATGGAGGCCCTCAGTCAGACCCATTGTTGATATGTGGCAAGACGCTCCTCGGGGCGAGTATTGCTTGGGCCTCTCTCCTGGAGGTGCTTAGTCAGACCCAGTGTTGACATGGTGCAAGACTCTCCTCGGGGCGCGTCTTGCTTAGGCTTCTCTCTTGGAGGCCCTCAGTCAGACCCATTGTTGACATGTGGCAAGACGCTCCTCGGGGCGCGTCTTGCTTGGGCTTCTCTCCTGGAGGCCCTCAGTCAGACCCATTGTTGACATGTGGCAAGACGCTCCTCGGGGCGCGTCTTGCTTGGGCCTCTCTCCTGGAGGCGCTCAGTCAGACCGAGTGCTGACATAAGGCAAGACGCTCCTCGGGGCGCGTCTTGCTGGGGCCTCTCTCCTGGAGGCGCTCAGTCAGACGCAGTGCTTACATGTGGCAAGACGCTCCTCGGGGCGCGTCTTGCTTGGGCCTCTCTCCTGGAGGCGCTCAGTCAGACCCAGTGGTGACATGTGGCAAGACGCTCTTCGGGGCGCGTCTTGCTTGAGCCTCTCTCCTGGAGATGCTCTGTCAGACCCAGTGTTGACACGTGACAAGACGCTCCTCGGGGCGCGTCTTGCTTGGGCTTCTCTCATGGAGGCCCTCAGTCAGACCCATTGTTGATATGTGGCAAGACGCTCCTCGGGGCGCGTCTTGCTTGGGCCTTCTCCTGGAGGCGCTCAGTCAGACCGAGTGCTGACATGTGGCAAGACGCTCCTCGGGGCGCGTCTTGCTTGGGCTTCTCTCCTGGAGGCCCTCAGTCAGACCCATTGTTTACATGTGGCAAGACGCTCCTTGGGGCGCATCTTGCTTGGGCCTCTCTCCTGGAGGCCCTCTGTCATCCCCAGTGTTGACATGTGTCAAGACGCTCCTCGGGGTGCGTCTTGCTTGGGCCTCTCTCCTGGAGGCGCTCAGTCAGACCGAGTGCTGACATGTGGCAAGACGCTCCTCGGGGCGCGTCTTGCTTGGGCTTCTCTGCTGGAGGCCCTCAGTCAGACCCATTGTTGACATGTGGCAAGACGCTCCTCGGGGCGCGTCTTGCTTGTGCTTCTCTCCTGGAGGCCCTCAGTCAGACCCATTGTTTACATGTGGCAAGACGCTCCTCGGGGCGCATCTTGCTTGGGCCTCTCTCCTGGAGGCCCTCTGTCAGCCCCAGTGTTGACATGTGTCAAGACGCTCCTCGGGGCGCGTCTTGCTGGGGCCTCTCTCCTGGAGGCGCTCAGTCAGACCCAGTGCTGACATGTGGTAAGACGCTCCTCGGGGCGCGTCTTGCTGGGGCTTCTCTCCTGGAGGCGCTCAGTCAGACCCAGTGCTTACATGTTGCAAGACGCTCCTCGGGGCGCGTCTTGCTTGGGCCTCTCTCCTGGAGGCGCTCAGTCAGACCCAGTGGTGACATGTGGCAAGACGCTCCTCGGGGCGCGTCTTGCTTTGGCCTCTCTCCTGGAGACGCTCAGTCAGACCCAGTGTTGACACGTGGCAAGACGCTCCTCGGGGCGCGTCTTGCTTGGGCCTCTCTCCTGGAGGCGCTCAGTCAGACTCATTGTTGACATGTGGCAAGACGCTCCTCGGGGCGCGTCTTGCTTGGGCCTCTCTCCTGGAGGCGCTCAGTCAGACCCAGTGGTGACATGTGGCAAGAAGCTCCTCAGGGCGCGTCTTTGCTTGGGCCTCTCTCCTGGAGACGCTCAGTCAGACCCAGTGTTGACACGTGACAAGACGCTCCTCGGGGCGCGTCTTGCTTGGGCTTCTCTCATGGAGGCCCTCAGTCAGACCCATTGTTGATATGTGGCAAGACGCTCCTCGGGGCGAGTCTTGCTTGGGCCTCTCTCCTGGAGGTGCTTAGTCAGACCCAGTGTTGACATGGTGCAAGACTCTCCTCGGGGCGCGTCTTGCTTAGGCTTCTCTCTTGGAGGCCCTCAGTCAGACCCATTGTTGACATGTGGCAAGACGCTCCTCGGGGCGCGTCTTGCTTGGGCTTCTCTCCTGGAGGCCCTCAGTCAGACCCATTGTTGACATGTGGCAAGACGCTCCTCGGGGCGCGTCTTGCTTGGGCCTCTCTCCTGGAGGCGCTCAGTCAGACCGAGTGCTGACATAAGGCAAGACGCTCCTCGGGGCGCGTCTTGCTGGGGCCTCTCTCCTGGAGGCGCTCAGTCAGACGCAGTGCTTACATGTGGCAAGACGCTCCTCGGGGCGCGTCTTGCTTGGGCCTCTCTCCTGGAGGCGCTCAGTCAGACCCAGTGGTGACATGTGGCAAGACGCTCTTCGGGGCGCGTCTTGCTTGAGCCTCTCTCCTGGAGATGCTCTGTCAGACCCAGTGTTGACACGTGACAAGACGCTCCTCGGGGCGCGTCTTGCTTGGGCTTCTCTCATGGAGGCCCTCAGTCAGACCCATTGTTGATATGTGGCAAGACGCTCCTCGGGGCGCGTCTTGCTTGGGCCTTCTCCTGGAGGCGCTCAGTCAGACCGAGTGCTGACATGTGGCAAGACGCTCCTCGGGGCGCGTCTTGCTTGGGCTTCTCTCCTGGAGGCCCTCAGTCAGACCCATTGTTTACATGTGGCAAGACGCTCCTTGGGGCGCATCTTGCTTGGGCCTCTCTCCTGGAGGCCCTCTGTCATCCCCAGTGTTGACATGTGTCAAGACGCTCCTCGGGGTGCGTCTTGCTTGGGCCTCTCTCCTGGAGGCGCTCAGTCAGACCGAGTGCTGACATGTGGCAAGACGCTCCTCGGGGCGCGTCTTGCTTGGGCTTCTCTGCTGGAGGCCCTCAGTCAGACCCATTGTTGACATGTGGCAAGACGCTCCTCGGGGCGCGTCTTGCTTGTGCTTCTCTCCTGGAGGCCCTCAGTCAGACCCATTGTTTACATGTGGCAAGACGCTCCTCGGGGCGCATCTTGCTTGTGCCTCTCTCCTGGAGGCCCTCTGTCAGCCCCAGTGTTGACATGTGTCAAGACGCTCCTCGGGGCGCGTCTTGCTGGGGCCTCTCTCCTGGAGGCGCTCAGTCAGACCCATTGTTGATATGTGGCAAGACGCTCCTCGGGGCGCGTCTTGCTTGGGCCTCTCTCCTGGAGGCGCTCAGTCAGACCGAGTGCTGACATGTGGCAAGACGCTGCTCGGGGCGCGTCTTGCTTGGGCTTCTCTCCTGGAGGCCCTGAGTCAGACCCATTGTTTACATGTGGCAAGACGCTCCTTTGGGCGCATCTTGCTTGGGCTTCTCTCCTGGAGGCCCTCAGTCAGACCCATTGTTGACATGTGGCAAGACGCTCCTCGGGGCGCGTTTTGCTTGGGCCTCTCTCCTGGAGGCGCTCAGTCAGACCCAGTGCTTACATGTGGCAAGACGCTCCTCGGGGTGCGTCTTGCTTGGGCCTCTCTCCTGGAGGCGCTCAGTCAGACCCAGTGGTGACATGTGGCAAGACGCTCTTCGGGGCGCGTCTTGCTTGAGCCTCTCTCCTGGAGATGCTCAGTCAGACCCAGTGTTGACACGTGACAAGACGCTCTTCGGGGCGCGTCTTGCTTGGGCTTCTCTCATGGAGGCCCTCAGTCAGACCCATTGTTGATATGTGGCAAGACGCTCCTCGGGGCGCGTCTTGCTTGGGCCTCTCTCCTGGAGGCGCTCAGTCAGACCGAGTGCAGACATGTGGCAAGACGCTCCTCGGGGCGCGTCTGGCTTGGGCTTCTCTCCTGGAGGCCCTCAGTCAGACCCATTGTTTACATGTGGCAAGACGCTCCTTGGGGCGCATCTTGCTTGGGCCTCTCTCCTGGAGGCCCTCTGTCAGCCCCAGTGTTGACATGTGTCAAGACGCTCCTCGGGGTGCGTCTTGCTTGGGCCTCTCTCCTGGAGGCGCTCAGTCAGACCGAGTGCTGACATGTGGCAAGACGCTCCTCGGGGCGCGTCTTGCTTGGGCTTCTCTCCTGGAGGCCCTCAGTCAGACCCATTGTTGACATGTGGCAAGACGCTCCTCGGGGCGCGTCTTGCTTGTGCTTCCCTCCTGGAGGCCCTCAGTCAGACCCATTGTTTACATGTGGCAAGACGCTCCTCGGGGCGCATCTTGCTTGGGCCTCTCTCCTGGAGGCCCTATGTCAGCCCCAGTGTTGACATGTGTCAAGACGCTCCTCGGGGTGCGTCTTGCTGGGGCCTCTCTCCTGGAGGCGCTCAGTCAGACCCAGTGCTTACATGTGGCAAGACGCTCCTCGGGGCGCGTCTTGCTGGGGCTTCTCTCCTGGAGGCGTTCAGTCAGACCGAGTGCTGACAAGTGGCAAGACGCTCCTCGGGGCGCGTCTTGCTTGGGCTTCTCTCCTGGAGGCGTTCAGTCAGACCGAGTGCTGACATGTGGTAAGACGCTCCTCGGGGCGCGTCTTGCTGGGGCTTCTCTCCTGGAGGCGCTCAGTCAGACCCAGTGCTTACATGTGGCAAGACGCTCCTCGGGGCGCGTCTTGATTGGGCCTCTCTCCTGGAGGCGCTCAGTCGGACCCAGTGGTGACATGTGGCAAGACGCTCCTCGGGGCGCGTCTTGCTTGGGCTTCTCTCATGGAGGCCCTCAGTCAGACCCATTGTTGATATGTGGCAAGACGCTCCTCGGGGCGCGTCTTGCTTGGGCCTCTCTCCTGGAGGCGCTCAGTCAGACCGAGTGCTGACATGTGGCAAGACGCTCCTCGGGGTGCGTCTTGCTTGGGCTTCTCTCCTGGAGGCCCTCTGTCAGACCCATTGTTTACATGTGGCAAGACGCTCCTTTGGGCGCATCTTGCTTGGGCTTCTCTCCTGGAGGCCCTCAGTCAGACCCATTGTTGACATGTGGCAAGACGCTCCTCGGGGCGCGTCTTGCTTGGGCCTCTCTCCTGGAGGCGCTCAGTCAGACCCAGTGCTTACATGTGGCAAGACGCTCCTCGGGGCGCGTCTTGCTGGGGCTTCTCTCCTGGAGGCGTTCAGTCAGACCGAGTGCTGACATGTGGCAAGACACTCCTCGGGACGTGTCTTGCTTGGGCTTCTCTCCTGGAGGCCCTCAGTCAGACCCATTGTTGATATGTGGCAAGACGCTCCTCGGGGCGCGTCTTGCTTGGGCCTCTCTCCTGGAGACGCTCAGTCAGACCCAGTGTTGACACGTGACAAGACGCTCCTCGGGGCGCGTCTTGCTTGGGCTTCTCTCATGGAGGCCCTCAGTCAGACCCATTGTTGATATGTGGCAAGACGCTCCTCGGGGCGCGTCTTGCTTGGGCCTCTCTCCTGGAGGCGCTCAGTCAGGCCGAGTGCTGACATGTGGCAAGACACTCCTCGGGACACGTCTTGCTTGGGCTTCTCTCCTGGAGGACCTCAGTCAGACTCATTGTTGACATGTGGCAAGACGCTCCTCGGGGCGCGTCTTGCTTGGGCCTCTCTCCTGGAGGCGCTCAGTCAGACCCAGTGGTGACATGTGGCAAGAAGCTCCTCAGGGCGCGTCTTTGCTTGGGCCTCTCTCCTGGAGACGCTCAGTCAGACCCAGTGTTGACACGTGACAAGACGCTCCTCGGGGCGCGTCTTGCTTGGGCTTCTCTCATGGAGGCCCTCAGTCAGACCCATTGTTGATATGTGGCAAGACGCTCCTCGGGGCGCGTCTTGCTTGGGCCTCTCTCCTGGAGGCGCTCAGTCAGGCCGAGTGCTGACATGTGGCAAGACACTCCTCGGGACACGTCTTGCTTGGGCTTCTCTCCTGGAGGCCCTCAGTCAGACTCATTGTTGACATGTGGCAAGACGCTCCTCGGGGCGCGTCTTGCTTGGGCCTCTCTCCTGGAGGCGCTCAGTCAGACCCAGTGGTGACATGTGGCAAGAAGCTCCTCAGGGCGCGTCTTTGCTTGGGCCTCTCTCCTGGAGACGCTCAGTCAGACCCAGTGTTGACACGTGACAAGACGCTCCTCGGGGCGCGTCTTGCTTGGGCTTCTCTCATGGAGGCCCTCAGTCAGACCCATTGTTGATATGTGGCAAGACGCTCCTCGGGGCGCGTCTTGCTTGGGCCTCTCTCCTGGAGGCGCTCATTCAGACCGAGTGCTGACATGTGGCAAGACACTCCTCGGGACGCGTCTTGCTTGGGCTTCTCTCCTGGAGGCCCTCAGTCAGACTCATTGTTGACATGTGGCAAGACGCTCCTCGGGGCGCGTCTTGCTTGGGCCTCTCTCCTGGAGGCACTCAGTCAGACCGAGTGGTGACATGTGGCAAGACGCTCCTCGGGGCGCGTCTTGCTTGGGCCTCTCTCCTGGAGACGCTCAGTCAGACCCAGTGTTGACACGTGACAAGACGCTCCTCGGGGCGCGTCTTGCTTGGGCTTCTCTCATGGAGGCCCTCAGTCAGACCCATTGTTGATATGTGGCAAGACGCTCCTCGGGGCGAGTCTTGCTTGGGCCTCTCTCCTGGAGGTGCTCAGTCAGACCCAGTGTTGACATGGTGCAAGACGCTCCTCGGGGCGCGTCTTGCTTAGGTTTCTCTCTTGGAGGCCCTCAGTCAGACCCATTGTTGACATGTGGCAAGACGCTCCTCGGGGCGCGTCTTGCTTGGGCTTCTCTCCTGGAGGCCCTCAGTCAGACCCATTGTTGACATGTGGCAAGACGCTCCTCGGGGCGCGTCTTGCTTGGGCCTCTCTCCTGGAGGCGCTCAGTCAGACCGAGTGCTGACATAAGGCAAGACGCTCCTCGGGGCGCGTCTTGCTGGGGCCTCTCTCCTGGAGGCGCTCAGTCAGACCCAGTGGTGACATGTGGCAAGACGCTCTTCGGGGCGCGTCTTGCTTGAGCCTCTCTCCTGGAGATGCTCAGTCAGACCCAGTGTTGACACGTGACAAGACGCTCCTTGCGGCGCGTCTTGCTTGGGCTTCTCTCATGGAGGCCCTCAGTCAGACCCATTGTTGATATGTGGCAAGACGCTCCTCGGGGCGCGTCTTGCTTGGGCCTCTCTCCTGGAGGCGCTCAGTCAGACCCAGTGGTGACATGTGGCAAGACGCTCTTCGGGGCGCGTCTTGCTTGAGCCTCTCTCCTGGAGATGCTCAGTCAGACCCAGTGTTGACACGTGACAAGACGCTCCTTGCGGCGCGTCTTGCTTGGGCTTCTCTCATGGAGGCCCTCAGTCAGACCCATTGTTGATATGTGGCAAGACGCTCCTCGGGGCGCGTCTTGCTTGGGCCTCTCTCCTGGAGGCGCTCAGTCAGACCGAGTGCTGACATGTGGCAAGACGCTCCTCGGGGCGCGTCTTGCTTGGGCTTCTCTCCTGGAGGCCCTCAGTCAGACCCATTGTTTACATGTGGCAAGACGTTCCTTGGGGCGCATCTTGCTTGGGCCTCTCTCCTGGATTCCCTCTGTCATCCCCAGTGTTGACATGTGTCAAGACGCTCCTCGGGGTGTGTCTTGCTTGGGCCTCTCTCCTGGAGGCGCTCAGTCAGACCGAGTGCTGACATGTGGCAAGACGCTCCTCGGGGCGCGTCTTGCTTGTGCTTCTCTCCTGGAGGCCCTCAGTCAGACCCATTGTTTACATGTGGCAAGACGCTCCTCGGGGCGCATCTTGCTTGGGCCTCTCTCCTGGAGGCCCTCTGTCAGCCCCAGTGTTGACATGTGTCAAGACGCTCCTCGGGGCGCGTCTTGCTGGGGCCTCTCTCCTGGAGGCGCTCAGTCAGACCCAGTGCTGACATGTGGTAAGACGCTCCTCGGGGCGCGTCTTGCTGGGGCTTCTCTCCTGGAGGCGCTCAGTCAGACCCAGTGCTTACATGTTGCAAGACGCTCCTCGGGGCGCGTCTTGCTTGGGCCTCTCTCCTGGAGGCGCTCAGTCAGACCCAGTGGTGACATGTGGCAAGACGCTCCTCGGGGCGCGTCTTGCTTGGGCCTCTCTCCTGGAGACGCTCAGTCAGACCCAGTGTTGACATGTGGCAAGACGCTCCTCGGGGCGCTTCTTGCTTGGGCCTCTCTCCTGGAGGCGCTCAGTCAGACTCATTGTTGACATGTGGCAAGACGCTCCTCGGGGCGCGTCTTGCTTGGGCCTCTCTCCTGGAGGCGCTCAGTCAGACCCAGTGGTGACATGTGGCAAGAAGCTCCTCAGGGCGCGTCTTTGCTTGGGCCTCTCTCCTGGAGACGCTCAGTCAGACCCAGTGTTGACACGTGACAAGACGCTCCTCGGGGCGCGTCTTGCTTGGGCTTCTCTCATGGAGGCCCTCAGTCAGACCCATTGTTGATATGTGGCAAGACGCTCCTCGGGGCGAGTCTTGCTTGGGCCTCTCTCCTGGAGGTGCTTAGTCAGACCCAGTGTTGACATGGTGCAAGACGCTCCTCGGGGCGCGTCTTGCTTAGGCTTCTCTCTTGGAGGCCCTCAGTCAGACCCATTGTTGACATGTGGCAAGACGCTCCTCGGGGCGCGTCTTGCTTGGGCTTCTCTCCTGGAGGCCCTCAGTCAGACCCATTGTTGACATGTGGCAAGACGCTCCTCGGGGCGCGTCTTGCTTGGGCCTCTCTCCTGGAGGCGCTCAGTCAGACCGAGTGCTGACATAAGGCAAGACGCTCCTCGGGGCGCGTCTTGCTGGGGCCTCTCTCCTGGAGGCGCTCAGTCAGACGCAGTGCTTACATGTGGCAAGACGCTCCTCGGGGCGCGTCTTGCTTGGGCCTCTCTCCTGGAGGCGCTCAGTCAGACCCAGTGGTGACATGTGGCAAGACGCTCTTCGGGGCGTGTCTTGCTTGAGCCTCTCTCCTGGAGATGCTCTGTCAGACCCAGTGTTGACACGTGACAAGACGCTCCTCGGGGCGCGTCTTGCTTGGGCTTCTCTCATGGAGGCCCTCAGTCAGACCCATTGTTGATATGTGGCAAGACGCTCCTCGGGGCGCGTCTTGCTTGGGCCTTCTCCTGGAGGCGCTCAGTCAGACCGAGTGCTGACATGTGGCAAGACGCTCCTCGGGGCGCGTCTTGCTTGGGCTTCTCTCCTGGAGGCCCTCAGTCAGACCCATTGTTTACATGTGGCAAGACGCTCCTTGGGGCGCATCTTGCTTGGGCCTCTCTCCTGGAGGCCCTCTGTCATCCCCAGTATTGACATGTGTCAAGACGCTCCTCGGGGTGCGTCTTGCTTGGGCCTCTCTCCTGGAGGCGCTCAGTCAGACCGAGTGCTGACATGTGGCAAGACGCTCCTCGGGGCGCGTCTTGCTTGGGCTTCTCTGCTGGAGGCCCTCAGTCAGACCCATTGTTGACATGTGGCAAGACGCTCCTCGGGGCGCGTCTTGCTTGTGCTTCTCTCCTGGAGGCCCTCAGTCAGACCCATTGTTTACATGTGGCAAGACGCTCCTCGGGGCGCATCTTGCTTGTGCCTCTCTCCTGGAGGCCCTCTGTCAGCCCCAGTGTTGACATGTGTCAAGACGCTCCTCGGGGCGCTTCTTGCTTGGGCCTCTCTCCTGGAGGCGCTCAGTCAGACTCATTGTTGACATGTGGCAAGACGCTCCTCGGGGCGCGTCTTGCTTGGGCCTCTCTCCTGGAGGCGCTCAGTCAGACCCAGTGGTGACATGTGGCAAGAAGCTCCTCAGGGCGCGTCTTTGCTTGGGCCTCTCTCCTGGAGACGCTCAGTCAGACCCAGTGTTGACACGTGACAAGACGCTCCTCGGGGCGCGTCTTGCTTGGGCTTCTCTCATGGAGGCCCTCAGTCAGACCCATTGTTGATATGTGGCAAGACGCTCCTCGGGGCGAGTCTTGCTTGGGCTTCTCTCCTGGAGGCCCTGAGTCAGACCCATTGTTTACATGTGGCAAGACGCTCCTTTGGGCGCATCTTGCTTGGGCTTCTCTCCTGGAGGCCCTCAGTCAGACCCATTGTTGACATGTGGCAAGACGCTCCTCGGGGCGCGTCTTGCTTGGGCCTCTCTCCTGGAGGCGCTCAGTCAGACCCAGTGCTTACATGTGGCAAGACGCTCCTCGGGGTGCGTCTTGCTTGGGCCTCTCTCCTGGAGGCGCTCAGTCAGACCCAGTGGTGACATGTGGCAAGACGCTCTTCGGGGCGCGTCTTGCTTGAGCCTCTCTCCTGGAGATGCTCAGTCAGACCCAGTGTTGACACGTGACAAGACGCTCTTCAGGGCGCGTCTTGCTTGGGCTTCTCTCATGGAGGCCCTCAGTCAGACCCATTGTTGATATGTGGCAAGACGCTCCTCGGGGCGCGTCTTGCTTGGGCCTCTCTCCTGGAGGCGCTCAGTCAGACCGAGTGCTGACATGTGGCAAGACGCTCCTCGGGGCGCGTCTGGCTTGGGCTTCTCTCCTGGAGGCCCTCAGTCAGACCCATTGTTTACATGTGGCAAGACGCTCCTTGGGGCGCATCTTGCTTGGGCCTCTCTCCTGGAGGCCCTCTGTCAGCCCCAGTGTTGACATGTGTCAAGACGCTCCTCGGGGTGCGTCTTGCTTGGGCCTCTCTCCTGGAGGCGCTCAGTCAGACCGAGTGCTGACATGTGGCAAGACGCTCCTCGGGGCGCGTCTTGCTTGGGCTTCTCTCCTGGAGGCCCTCAGTCAGACCCATTGTTGACATGTGGCAAGACGCTCCTCGGGGCGTGTCTTGCTTGTGCTTCCCTCCTGGAGGCCCTCAGTCAGACCCATTGTTTACATGTGGCAAGACGCTCCTCGGGGCGCATCTTGCTTGGGCCTCTCTCCTGGAGGCCCTATGTCAGCCCCAGTGTTGACATGTGTCAAGACGCTCCTCGGGGTGCGTCTTGCTGGGGCCTCTCTCCTGGAGGCGCTCAGTCAGACCCAGTGTTGACACGTGACAAGACGCTCTTCAGGGCGCGTCTTGCTTGGGCCTCTCTCCTGGAGGTGCTCAGTCAGACCCAGTGTTGACATGGTGCAAGACGCTCCTCGGGGCGCGTCTTGCTTAGGTTTCTCTCTTGGAGGCCCTCAGTCAGACCCATTGTTGACATGTGGCAAGACGCTCCTCGGGGCGCGTCTTGCTTGGGCTTCTCTCCTGGAGGCCCTCAGTCAGACCCATTGTTGACATGTGGCAAGACGCTCCTCGGGGCGCGTCTTGCTTGGGCCTCTCTCCTGGAGGCGCTCAGTCAGACCGAGTGCTGACATAAGGCAAGACGCTCCTCGGGGCGCGTCTTGCTGGGGCCTCTCTCCTGGAGGCGCTCAGTCAGACCCAGTGGTGACATGTGGCAAGACGCTCTTCGGGGCGCGTCTTGCTTGAGCCTCTCTCCTGGAGATGCTCAGTCAGACCCAGTGTTGACACGTGACAAGACGCTCCTTGCGGCGCGTCTTGCTTGGGCTTCTCTCATGGAGGCCCTCAGTCAGACCCATTGTTGATATGTGGCAAGACGCTCCTCGGGGCGCGTCTTGCTTGGGCCTCTCTCCTGGAGGCGCTCAGTCAGACCCAGTGGTGACATGTGGCAAGACGCTCTTCGGGGCGCGTCTTGCTTGAGCCTCTCTCCTGGAGATGCTCAGTCAGACCCAGTGTTGACACGTGACAAGACGCTCCTTGCGGCGCGTCTTGCTTGGGCTTCTCTCATGGAGGCCCTCAGTCAGACCCATTGTTGATATGTGGCAAGACGCTCCTCGGGGCGCGTCTTGCTTGGGCCTCTCTCCTGGAGGCGCTCAGTCAGACCGAGTGCTGACATGTGGCAAGACGCTCCTCGGGGCGCGTCTTGCTTGGGCTTCTCTCCTGGAGGCCCTCAGTCAGACCCATTGTTTACATGTGGCAAGACGTTCCTTGGGGCGCATCTTGCTTGGGCCTCTCTCCTGGATTCCCTCTGTCATCCCCAGTGTTGACATGTGTCAAGACGCTCCTCGGGGTGTGTCTTGCTTGGGCCTCTCTCCTGGAGGCGCTCAGTCAGACCGAGTGCTGACATGTGGCAAGACGCTCCTCGGGGCGCGTCTTGCTTGTGCTTCTCTCCTGGAGGCCCTCAGTCAGACCCATTGTTTACATGTGGCAAGACGCTCCTCGGGGCGCATCTTGCTTGGGCCTCTCTCCTGGAGGCCCTCTGTCAGCCCCAGTGTTGACATGTGTCAAGACGCTCCTCGGGGCGCGTCTTGCTGGGGCCTCTCTCCTGGAGGCGCTCAGTCAGACCCAGTGCTGACATGTGGTAAGACGCTCCTCGGGGCGCGTCTTGCTGGGGCTTCTCTCCTGGAGGCGCTCAGTCAGACCCAGTGCTTACATGTTGCAAGACGCTCCTCGGGGCGCGTCTTGCTTGGGCCTCTCTCCTGGAGGCGCTCAGTCAGACCCAGTGGTGACATGTGGCAAGACGCTCCTCGGGGCGCGTCTTGCTTGGGCCTCTCTCCTGGAGACGCTCAGTCAGACCCAGTGTTGACATGTGGCAAGACGCTCCTCGGGGCGCTTCTTGCTTGGGCCTCTCTCCTGGAGGCGCTCAGTCAGACTCATTGTTGACATGTGGCAAGACGCTCCTCGGGGCGCGTCTTGCTTGGGCCTCTCTCCTGGAGGCGCTCAGTCAGACCCAGTGGTGACATGTGGCAAGAAGCTCCTCAGGGCGCGTCTTTGCTTGGGCCTCTCTCCTGGAGACGCTCAGTCAGACCCAGTGTTGACACGTGACAAGACGCTCCTCGGGGCGCGTCTTGCTTGGGCTTCTCTCATGGAGGCCCTCAGTCAGACCCATTGTTGATATGTGGCAAGACGCTCCTCGGGGCGAGTCTTGCTTGGGCCTCTCTCCTGGAGGTGCTTAGTCAGACCCAGTGTTGACATGGTGCAAGACGCTCCTCGGGGCGCGTCTTGCTTAGGCTTCTCTCTTGGAGGCCCTCAGTCAGACCCATTGTTGACATGTGGCAAGACGCTCCTCGGGGCGCGTCTTGCTTGGGCTTCTCTCCTGGAGGCCCTCAGTCAGACCCATTGTTGACATGTGGCAAGACGCTCCTCGGGGCGCGTCTTGCTTGGGCCTCTCTCCTGGAGGCGCTCAGTCAGACCGAGTGCTGACATAAGGCAAGACGCTCCTCGGGGCGCGTCTTGCTGGGGCCTCTCTCCTGGAGGCGCTCAGTCAGACGCAGTGCTTACATGTGGCAAGACGCTCCTCGGGGCGCGTCTTGCTTGGGCCTCTCTCCTGGAGGCGCTCAGTCAGACCCAGTGGTGACATGTGGCAAGACGCTCTTCGGGGCGTGTCTTGCTTGAGCCTCTCTCCTGGAGATGCTCTGTCAGACCCAGTGTTGACACGTGACAAGACGCTCCTCGGGGCGCGTCTTGCTTGGGCTTCTCTCATGGAGGCCCTCAGTCAGACCCATTGTTGATATGTGGCAAGACGCTCCTCGGGGCGCGTCTTGCTTGGGCCTTCTCCTGGAGGCGCTCAGTCAGACCGAGTGCTGACATGTGGCAAGACGCTCCTCGGGGCGCGTCTTGCTTGGGCTTCTCTCCTGGAGGCCCTCAGTCAGACCCATTGTTTACATGTGGCAAGACGCTCCTTGGGGCGCATCTTGCTTGGGCCTCTCTCCTGGAGGCCCTCTGTCATCCCCAGTATTGACATGTGTCAAGACGCTCCTCGGGGTGCGTCTTGCTTGGGCCTCTCTCCTGGAGGCGCTCAGTCAGACCGAGTGCTGACATGTGGCAAGACGCTCCTCGGGGCGCGTCTTGCTTGGGCTTCTCTGCTGGAGGCCCTCAGTCAGACCCATTGTTGACATGTGGCAAGACGCTCCTCGGGGCGCGTCTTGCTTGTGCTTCTCTCCTGGAGGCCCTCAGTCAGACCCATTGTTTACATGTGGCAAGACGCTCCTCGGGGCGCATCTTGCTTGTGCCTCTCTCCTGGAGGCCCTCTGTCAGCCCCAGTGTTGACATGTGTCAAGACGCTCCTCGGGGCGCTTCTTGCTTGGGCCTCTCTCCTGGAGGCGCTCAGTCAGACTCATTGTTGACATGTGGCAAGACGCTCCTCGGGGCGCGTCTTGCTTGGGCCTCTCTCCTGGAGGCGCTCAGTCAGACCCAGTGGTGACATGTGGCAAGAAGCTCCTCAGGGCGCGTCTTTGCTTGGGCCTCTCTCCTGGAGACGCTCAGTCAGACCCAGTGTTGACACGTGACAAGACGCTCCTCGGGGCGCGTCTTGCTTGGGCTTCTCTCATGGAGGCCCTCAGTCAGACCCATTGTTGATATGTGGCAAGACGCTCCTCGGGGCGAGTCTTGCTTGGGCTTCTCTCCTGGAGGCCCTGAGTCAGACCCATTGTTTACATGTGGCAAGACGCTCCTTTGGGCGCATCTTGCTTGGGCTTCTCTCCTGGAGGCCCTCAGTCAGACCCATTGTTGACATGTGGCAAGACGCTCCTCGGGGCGCGTCTTGCTTGGGCCTCTCTCCTGGAGGCGCTCAGTCAGACCCAGTGCTTACATGTGGCAAGACGCTCCTCGGGGTGCGTCTTGCTTGGGCCTCTCTCCTGGAGGCGCTCAGTCAGACCCAGTGGTGACATGTGGCAAGACGCTCTTCGGGGCGCGTCTTGCTTGAGCCTCTCTCCTGGAGATGCTCAGTCAGACCCAGTGTTGACACGTGACAAGACGCTCTTCAGGGCGCGTCTTGCTTGGGCTTCTCTCATGGAGGCCCTCAGTCAGACCCATTGTTGATATGTGGCAAGACGCTCCTCGGGGCGCGTCTTGCTTGGGCCTCTCTCCTGGAGGCGCTCAGTCAGACCGAGTGCTGACATGTGGCAAGACGCTCCTCGGGGCGCGTCTGGCTTGGGCTTCTCTCCTGGAGGCCCTCAGTCAGACCCATTGTTTACATGTGGCAAGACGCTCCTTGGGGCGCATCTTGCTTGGGCCTCTCTCCTGGAGGCCCTCTGTCAGCCCCAGTGTTGACATGTGTCAAGACGCTCCTCGGGGTGCGTCTTGCTTGGGCCTCTCTCCTGGAGGCGCTCAGTCAGACCGAGTGCTGACATGTGGCAAGACGCTCCTCGGGGCGCGTCTTGCTTGGGCTTCTCTCCTGGAGGCCCTCAGTCAGACCCATTGTTGACATGTGGCAAGACGCTCCTCGGGGCGTGTCTTGCTTGTGCTTCCCTCCTGGAGGCCCTCAGTCAGACCCATTGTTTACATGTGGCAAGACGCTCCTCGGGGCGCATCTTGCTTGGGCCTCTCTCCTGGAGGCCCTATGTCAGCCCCAGTGTTGACATGTGTCAAGACGCTCCTCGGGGTGCGTCTTGCTGGGGCCTCTCTCCTGGAGGCGCTCAGTCAGACCCAGTGCTTACATGTGGCAAGACGCTCCTCGGGGCGCGTCTTGCTGGGGCTTCTCTCCTGGAGGCGTTCAGTCAGACCGAGTGCTGACAAGTGGCAAGACGCTCCTCGGGGCGCGTCTTGCTTGGGCTTCTCTCCTGGAGGCGTTCAGTCAGACCGAGTGCTGACATGTGGTAAGACGCTCCTCGGGGCGCGTCTTGCTGGGGCTTCTCTCCTGGAGGCGCTCAGTCAGACCCAGTGCTTACATGTGGCAAGACGCTCCTCGGGGCGCGTCTTGATTGGGCCTCTCTCCTGGAGGCGCTCAGTCGGACCCAGTGGTGACATGTGGCAAGACGCTCCTCGGGGCGCGTCTTGCTTGGGCTTCTCTCATGGAGGCCCTCAGTCAGACCCATTGTTGATATGTGGCAAGACGCTCCTCGGGGCGCGTCTTGCTTGGGCCTCTCTCCTGGAGGCGCTCAGTCAGACCGAGTGCTGACATGTGGCAAGACGCTCCTCGGGGTGCGTCTTGCTTGGGCTTCTCTCCTGGAGGCCCTCAGTCAGACCCATTGTTTACATGTGGCAAGACGCTCCTTTGGGCGCATCTTGCTTGGGCTTCTCTCCTGGAGGCCCTCAGTCAGACCCATTGTTGACATGTGGCAAGACGCTCCTCGGGGCGCGTCTTGCTTGGGCCTCTCTCCTGGAGGCGCTCAGTCAGACCCAGTGGTGACATGTGGCAAGAAGCTCCTCAGGGCGCGTCTTTGCTTGGGCCTCTCTCCTGGAGACGCTCAGTCAGACCCAGTGTTGACACGTGACAAGACGCTCCTCGGGGCGCGTCTTGCTTGGGCTTCTCTCATGGAGGCCCTCAGTCAGACCCATTGTTGATATGTGGCAAGACGCTCCTCGGGGCGCGTCTTGCTTGGGCCTCTCTCCTGGAGGCGCTCATTCAGACCGAGTGCTGACATGTGGCAAGACACTCCTCGGGACGCGTCTTGCTTGGGCTTCTCTCCTGGAGGCCCTCAGTCAGACTCATTGTTGACATGTGGCAAGACGCTCCTCGGGGCGCGTCTTGCTTGGGCCTCTCTCCTGGAGGCACTCAGTCAGACCGAGTGGTGACATGTGGCAAGACGCTCCTCGGGGCGCGTCTTGCTTGGGCCTCTCTCCTGGAGACGCTCAGTCAGACCCAGTGTTGACACGTGACAAGACGCTCCTCGGGGCGCGTCTTGCTTGGGCTTCTCTCATGGAGGCCCTCAGTCAGACCCATTGTTGATATGTGGCAAGACGCTCCTCGGGGCGAGTCTTGCTTGGGCCTCTCTCCTGGAGGTGCTCAGTCAGACCCAGTGTTGACATGGTGCAAGACGCTCCTCGGGGCGCGTCTTGCTTAGGTTTCTCTCTTGGAGGACCTCAGTCAGACCCATTGTTGACATGTGGCAAGACGCTCCTTGGGGCGCGTCTTGCTTGGGCTTCTCTCCTGGAGGCCCTCAGTCAGACCCATTGTTGACATGTGGCAAGACGCTCCTCGGGGCGCGTCTTGCTTGGGCCTCTCTCCTGGAGGCGCTCAGTCAGACCGAGTGCTGACATAAGGCAAGACGCTCCTCGGGGCGCGTCTTGCTGGGGCCTCTCTCCTGGAGGCGCTCAGTCAGACCCAGTGCTTACATGTGGCAAGACGCTCCTCGGGGCGCGTCTTGCTTGGGCCTCTCTCCTGGAGGCGCTCAGTCAGACCCAGTGGTGACATGTGGCAAGATGCTCTTCGGGGCGCGTCTTGCTTGAGCCTCTCTCCTGGAGATGCTCAGTCAGACCCAGTGTTGACACGTGACAAGACGCTCCTTGCGGCGCGTCTTGCTTGGGCTTCTCTCATGGAGGCCCTCAGTCAGACCCATTGTTGATATGTGGCAAGACGCTCCTCGGGGCGCATCTTGCTTGGGCCTCTCTCCTGGAGGCGCTCAGTCAGACCGAGTGCTGACATGTGGCAAGACGCTCCTCGGGGCGCGTCTTGCTTGGGCTTCTCTCCTGGAGGCCCTCAGTCAGACCCATTGTTTACATGTGGCAAGACGTTCCTTGGGGCGCATCTTGTTTGGGCCTCTCTCCTGGAGGCCCTCTGTCATCCCCAGTGTTGACATGTGTCAAGACGCTCCTCGGGGTGCGTCTTGCTTGGGCCTCTCTCCTGGAGGCGCTCAGTCAGACCGAGTGCTGACATGTGGCAAGACGCTCCTCGGGGCGCGTCTTGCTTGTGCTTCTCTCCTGGAGGCCCTCAGTCAGACCCATTGTTTACATGTGGCAAGACGCTCCTCGGGGCGCATCTTGCTTGGGCCTCTCTCCTGGAGGCCCTCTGTCAGCCCCAGTGTTGACATGTGTCAAGACGCTCCTCGGGGCGCGTCTTGCTGGGGCCTCTCTCCTGGAGGCGCTCAGTCAGACCCAGTGCTGACATGTGGTAAGACGCTCCTCGGGGCGCGTCTTGCTGGGGCTTCTCTCCTGGAGGCGCTCAGTCAGACCCAGTGCTTACATGTTGCAAGACGCTCCTCGGGGCGCGTCTTGCTTGGGCCTCTCTCCTGGAGGCGCTCAGTCAGACCCAGTGCTGACATGTGGTAAGACGCTCCTCGGGGCGCGTCTTGCTTGGGCCTCTCTCCTGGAGGCGCTCAGTCAGACCCAGTGCTTACATGTTGCAAGACGCTCCTCGGGGCGCGTCTTGCTTGGGCTTCTCTCCTGGAGGCGCTCAGTCAGACCCAGTGCTTACATGTTGCAAGACGCTCCTCGGGGCTCGTCTTGCTTGGGCCTCTCTCCTGGAGACGCTCAGTCAGACCCAGTGTTGACACGTGGCAAGACGCTCCTCGGGGCGCGTCTTGCTTGGGCCTCTCTCCTGGAGGCGCTCAGTCAGACTCATTGTTGACATGTGGCAAGACGCTCCTCGGGGCGCGTCTTGCTTGGGCCTCTCTCCTGGAGGCGCTCAGTCAGACCCAGTGGTGACATGTGGCAAGAAGCTCCTCAGGGCGCGTCTTTGCTTGGGCCTCTCTCCTGGAGACGCTCAGTCAGACCCAGTGTTGACACGTGACAAGACGCTCCTCGGGGCGCGTCTTGCTTGGGCTTCTCTCATGGAGGCCCTCAGTCAGACCCATTGTTGATATGTGGCAAGACGCTCCTCGGGGCGCGTCTTGCTTGGGCCTCTCTCCTGGAGGCGCTCATTCAGACCGAGTGCTGACATGTGGCAAGACACTCCTCGGGACGCGTCTTGCTTGGGCTTCTCTCCTGGAGGCCCTCAGTCAGACTCATTGTTGTCATGTGGCAAGACGCTCCTCGGGGCGCGTCTTGCTTGGGCCTCTCTCCTGGAGGCACTCAGTCAGACCGAGTGGTGACATGTGGCAAGACGCTCCTCGGGGCGCGTCTTGCTTGGGCCTCTCTCCTGGAGACGCTCAGTCAGACCCAGTGTTGACACGTGACAAGACGCTCCTCGGGGCGCGTCTTGCTTGGGCTTCTCTCATGGAGGCCCTCAGTCAGACCCATTGTTGATATGTGGCAAGACGCGCCTCGGGGCGAGTCTTGCTTGGGCCTCTCTCCTGGAGGTGCTCAGTCAGACCCAGTGTTGAAATGGTGCAAGACGCTCCTCGGGGCGCGTCTTGCTTGGGCTTCTCTCCTGGAGGCCCTCAGTCAGACCCATTGTTGACATGTGGCAAGACGCTCCTCGGGGCGCGTCTTGCTTGGGCCTCTCTCCTGGAGGCGCTCAGTCAGACCGAGTGCTGACATAAGGCAAGACGCTCCTCGGGGCGCGTCTTGCTGGGGCCTCTCTCCTGGAGGCGCTCAGTCAGACCCAGTGCTTACATGTGGCAAGACGCTCCTCGGGGTGCGTCTTGCTTGGGCCTCTCTCCTGGAGGCGCTCAGTCAGACCCAGTGGTGACATGTGGCAAGACGCTCTTAGGGGCGCGTCTTGCTTGAGCCTCTCTCCTGGAGATGCTCAGTCAGACCCAGTGTTGACACGTGACAAGACGCTCCTTGCGGCGCGTCTTGCTTGGGCTTCTCTCATGGAGGCCCTCAGTCAGACCCATTGTTGATATGTGGCAAGACGCTCCTCGGGGCGCGTCTTGCTTGGGCCTCTCTCCTGGAGGCGCTCAGTCAGACCGAGTGCTGACATGTGGCAAGACGCTCCTCGGGGCGCGTCTTGCTTGGGCTTCTCTCCTGGAGGCCCTCAGTCAGACCCATTGTTTACATGTGGCAAGACGTTCCTTGGGGCGCATCTTGCTTGGGCCTCTCTCCTGGAGGCCCTCTGTCATCCCCAGTGTTGACATGTATCAAGACGCTCCTCGGGGTGCGTCTTGCTTGGGCCTCTCTCCTGGAGGCGCTCAGTCAGACCGAGTGCTGACATGTGGCAAGACGCTCCTCGGGGCGCGTCTTGCTTGTGCTTCTCTCCTGGAGGCCCTCAGTCAGACCCATTGTTTACATGTGGCAAGACGCTCCTCGGGGCGCATCTTGCTTGGGCCTCTCTCCTGGAGGCCCTCTGTCAGCCCCAGTGTTGACATGTGTCAAGACGCTCCTCGGGGCGCGTCTTGCTGGGGCCTCTCTCCTGGAGGCGCTCAGTCAGACCCAGTGCTGACATGTGGTAAGACGCTCCTCGGGGCGCGTCTTGCTGGGGCTTCTCTCCTGGAGGCGCTCAGTCAGACCCAGTGCTTACATGTTGCAAGACGCTCCTCGGGGCGCGTCTTGCTTGGGCCTCTCTCCTGGAGGCGCTCAGTCAGACCCAGTGGTGACATGTGGCAAGACGCTCCTCGGGGCGCGTCTTGCTTGGGCCTCTCTCCTGGAGACGCTCAGTCAGACCCAGTGTTGACACGTGACAAGACGCTCCTCGGGGCGCGTCTTGCTTGGGCTTCTCTCATGGAGGCCCTCAGTCAGACCCATTGTTGATACGTGGCAAGACGCTCCTCGGGGCGAGTCTTACTTGGGCCTCTCTCCTGGAGGTGCTCAGTCAGACCCAGTGTTGACATGGTGCAAGACGCTCCTCGGGGCGCGTCTTGCTTAGGTTTCTCTCTTGGAGGACCTCAGTCAGACCCATTGTTGACATGTGGCAAGACGCTCCTCGGGGCGCGTCTTGCTTGGGCTTCTCTCCTGGAGGCCCTCAGTCAGACCCATTGTTGACATGTGGCAAGACGCTCCTCGGGGCGCGTCTTGCTTGGGCCTCTCTCCTGGAGGCGCTCAGTCAGACCGAGTGCTGACATAAGGCAAGACGCTCCTCGGGGCGCGTCTTGCTGGGGCCTCTCTCCTGGAGGCGCTCAGTCAGACCCAGTGCTTACATGTGGCAAGACGCTCCTCGGGGCGCGTCTTGCTTGGGCCTCTCTCCTGGAGGCGCTCAGTCAGACCCAGTGGTGACATGTGGCAAGACGCTCTTCGGGGCGCGTCTTGCTTGAGCCTCTCTCCTGGAGATGCTCAGTCAGACCCAGTGTTGACACGTGACAAGACGCTCCTTGCGGCGCGTCTTGCTTGGGCTTCTCTCATGGAGGCCCTCAGTCAGACCCATTGTTGATATGTGGCAAGACGCTCCTCGGGGCGCATCTTGCTTGGGCCTCTCTCCTGGAGGCGCTCAGTCAGACCGAGTGCTGACATGTGGCAAGACGCTCCTTGGGGCGCGTCTTGCTTGGGCTTCTCTCCTGGAGGCCCTCAGTCAGACCCATTGTTTACATGTGGCAAGACGTTCCTTGGGGCGCATCTTGCTTGGGCCTCTCTCCTGGAGGCCCTCTGTCATCCCCAGTGTTGACATGTGTCAAGACGCTCCTCGGGGTGCGTCTTGCTTGGGCCTCTCTCCTGGAGGCGCTCAGTCAGACCGAGTGCTGACATGTGGCAAGACGCTCCTCGGGGCGCGTCTTGCTTGTGCTTCTCTCCTGGAGGCCCTCAGTCAGACCCATTGTTTACATGTGGCAAGACGCTCCTCGGGGCGCATCTTGCTTGGGCCTCTCTCCTGGAGGCCCTCTGTCAGCCCCAGTGTTGACATGTGTCAAGACGCTCCTCGGGGCGCGTCTTGCTGGGGCCTCTCTCCTGGAGGCGCTCAGTCAGACCCAGTGCTGACATGTGGTAAGACGCTCCTCGGGGCGCGTCTTGCTGGGGCTTCTCTCCTGGAGGCGCTCAGTCAGACCCAGTGCTTACATGTTGCAAGACGCTCCTCGGGGCGCGTCTTGCTTGGGCCTCTCTCCTGGAGGCGCTCAGTCAGACCCAGTGCTGACATGTGGTAAGACGCTCCTCGGGGCGCGTCTTGCTTGGGCCTCTCTCCTGGAGGCGCTCAGTCAGACCCAGTGCTTACATGTTGCAAGACGCTCCTCGGGGCGCGTCTTGCTTGGGCTTCTCTCCTGGAGGCGCTCAGTCAGACCCAGTGCTTACATGTTGCAAGACGCTCCTCGGGGCTCGTCTTGCTTGGGCCTCTCTCCTGGAGACGCTCAGTCAGACCCAGTGTTGACACGTGGCAAGACGCTCCTCGGGGCGCGTCTTGCTTGGGCCTCTCTCCTGGAGGCGCTCAGTCAGACTCATTGTTGACATGTGGCAAGACGCTCCTCGGGGCGCGTCTTGCTTGGGCCTCTCTCCTGGAGGCGCTCAGTCAGACCCAGTGGTGACATGTGGCAAGAAGCTCCTCAGGGCGCGTCTTTGCTTGGGCCTCTCTCCTGGAGACGCTCAGTCAGACCCAGTGTTGACACGTGACAAGACGCTCCTCGGGGCGCGTCTTGCTTGGGCTTCTCTCATGGAGGCCCTCAGTCAGACCCATTGTTGATATGTGGCAAGACGCTCCTCGGGGCGCGTCTTGCTTGGGCCTCTCTCCTGGAGGCGCTCATTCAGACCGAGTGCTGACATGTGGCAAGACACTCCTCGGGACGCGTCTTGCTTGGGCTTCTCTCCTGGAGGCCCTCAGTCAGACTCATTGTTGTCATGTGGCAAGACGCTCCTCGGGGCGCGTCTTGCTTGGGCCTCTCTCCTGGAGGCACTCAGTCAGACCGAGTGGTGACATGTGGCAAGACGCTCCTCGGGGCGCGTCTTGCTTGGGCCTCTCTCCTGGAGACGCTCAGTCAGACCCAGTGTTGACACGTGACAAGACGCTCCTCGGGTCGCGTCTTGCTTGGGCTTCTCTCATGGAGGCCCTCAGTCAGACCCATTGTTGACATGTGGCAAGACGCTCCTCGGGGCGCGTCTTGCTTGGGCCTCTCTCCTGGAGGCGCTCAGTCAGACCGAGTGCTGACATGTGGCAAGACGCTGCTCGGGGCGCGTCTTGCTTGGGCTTCTCTCCTGGAGGCCCTGAGTCAGACCCATTGTTTACATGTGGCAAGACGCTCCTTTGGGCGCATCTTGCTTGGGCTTCTCTCCTGGAGGCCCTCAGTCAGACCCATTGTTGACATGTGGCAAGACGCTCCTCGGGGCGCGTCTTGCTTGGGCCTCTCTCCTGGAGGCGCTCAGTCAGACCCAGTGCTTACATGTGGCAAGACGCTCCTCGGGGTGCGTCTTGCTTGGGCCTCTCTCCTGGAGGCGCTCAGTCAGACCCAGTGGTGACATGTGGCAAGACGCTCTTCGGGGCGCGTCTTGCTTGAGCCTCTCTCCTGGAGATGCTCAGTCAGACCCAGTGTTGACACGTGACAAGACGCTCTTCGGGGCGCGTCTTGCTTGGGCTTCTCTCATGGAGGCCCTCAGTCAGACCCATTGTTGATATGTGGCAAGACGCTCCTCGGGGCGCGTCTTGCTTGGGCCTCTCTCCTGGAGGCGCTCAGTCAGACCGAGTGCTGACATGTGGCAAGACGCTCCTCGGGGCGCGTCTGGCTTGGGCTTCTCTCCTGGAGGCCCTCAGTCAGACCCATTGTTTACATGTGGCAAGACGCTCCTTGGGGCGCATCTTGCTTGGGCCTCTCTCCTGGAGGCCCTCTGTCAGCCCCAGTGTTGACATGTGTCAAGACGCTCCTCGGGGTGCGTCTTGCTTGGGCCTCTCTCATGGAGGCCCTCAGTCAGACCCATTGTTGATATGTGGCAAGACGCTCCTCGGGGCGCGTCTTGCTTGGGCCTCTCTCCTGGAGGCGCTCAGTCAGACCGAGTGCTGACATGTGGCAAGACGCTCCTCGGGGCGCGTCTTGCTTGGGCTTCTCTCCTGGAGGCCCTCAGTCAGACCCATTGTTTACATGTGGCAAGACGTTCCTTGGGGCGCATCTTGCTTGGGCCTCTCTCCTGGAGGCCCTCTGTCATCCCCAGTGTTGACATGTATCAAGACGCTCCTCGGGGTGCGTCTTGCTTGGGCCTCTCTCCTGGAGGCGCTCAGTCAGACCGAGTGCTGACATGTGGCAAGACGCTCCTCGGGGCGCGTCTTGCTTGTGCTTCTCTCCTGGAGGCCCTCAGTCAGACCCATTGTTTACATGTGGCAAGACGCTCCTCGGGGCGCATCTTGCTTGGGCCTCTCTCCTGGAGGCCCTCTGTCAGCCCCAGTGTTGACATGTGTCAAGACGCTCCTCGGGGCGCGTCTTGCTGGGGCCTCTCTCCTGGAGGCGCTCAGTCAGACCCAGTGCTGACATGTGGTAAGACGCTCCTCGGGGCGCGTCTTGCTGGGGCTTCTCTCCTGGAGGCGCTCAGTCAGACCCAGTGCTTACATGTTGCAAGACGCTCCTCGGGGCGCGTCTTGCTTGGGCCTCTCTCCTGGAGGCGCTCAGTCAGACCCAGTGGTGACATGTGGCAAGACGCTCCTCGGGGCGCGTCTTGCTTGGGCCTCTCTCCTGGAGACGCTCAGTCAGACCCAGTGTTGACACGTGACAAGACGCTCCTCGGGGCGCGTCTTGCTTGGGCTTCTCTCATGGAGGCCCTCAGTCAGACCCATTGTTGATACGTGGCAAGACGCTCCTCGGGGCGAGTCTTACTTGGGCCTCTCTCCTGGAGGTGCTCAGTCAGACCCAGTGTTGACATGGTGCAAGACGCTCCTCGGGGCGCGTCTTGCTTAGGTTTCTCTCTTGGAGGACCTCAGTCAGACCCATTGTTGACATGTGGCAAGACGCTCCTCGGGGCGCGTCTTGCTTGGGCTTCTCTCCTGGAGGCCCTCAGTCAGACCCATTGTTGACATGTGGCAAGACGCTCCTCGGGGCGCGTCTTGCTTGGGCCTCTCTCCTGGAGGCGCTCAGTCAGACCGAGTGCTGACATAAGGCAAGACGCTCCTCGGGGCGCGTCTTGCTGGGGCCTCTCTCCTGGAGGCGCTCAGTCAGACCCAGTGCTTACATGTGGCAAGACGCTCCTCGGGGCGCGTCTTGCTTGGGCCTCTCTCCTGGAGGCGCTCAGTCAGACCCAGTGGTGACATGTGGCAAGACGCTCTTCGGGGCGCGTCTTGCTTGAGCCTCTCTCCTGGAGATGCTCAGTCAGACCCAGTGTTGACACGTGACAAGACGCTCCTTGCGGCGCGTCTTGCTTGGGCTTCTCTCATGGAGGCCCTCAGTCAGACCCATTGTTGATATGTGGCAAGACGCTCCTCGGGGCGCATCTTGCTTGGGCCTCTCTCCTGGAGGCGCTCAGTCAGACCGAGTGCTGACATGTGGCAAGACGCTCCTTGGGGCGCGTCTTGCTTGGGCTTCTCTCCTGGAGGCCCTCAGTCAGACCCATTGTTTACATGTGGCAAGACGTTCCTTGGGGCGCATCTTGCTTGGGCCTCTCTCCTGGAGGCCCTCTGTCATCCCCAGTGTTGACATGTGTCAAGACGCTCCTCGGGGTGCGTCTTGCTTGGGCCTCTCTCCTGGAGGCGCTCAGTCAGACCGAGTGCTGACATGTGGCAAGACGCTCCTCGGGGCGCGTCTTGCTTGTGCTTCTCTCCTGGAGGCCCTCAGTCAGACCCATTGTTTACATGTGGCAAGACGCTCCTCGGGGCGCATCTTGCTTGGGCCTCTCTCCTGGAGGCCCTCTGTCAGCCCCAGTGTTGACATGTGTCAAGACGCTCCTCGGGGCGCGTCTTGCTGGGGCCTCTCTCCTGGAGGCGCTCAGTCAGACCCAGTGCTGACATGTGGTAAGACGCTCCTCGGGGCGCGTCTTGCTGGGGCTTCTCTCCTGGAGGCGCTCAGTCAGACCCAGTGCTTACATGTTGCAAGACGCTCCTCGGGGCGCGTCTTGCTTGGGCCTCTCTCCTGGAGGCGCTCAGTCAGACCCAGTGCTGACATGTGGTAAGACGCTCCTCGGGGCGCGTCTTGCTTGGGCCTCTCTCCTGGAGGCGCTCAGTCAGACCCAGTGCTTACATGTTGCAAGACGCTCCTCGGGGCGCGTCTTGCTTGGGCTTCTCTCCTGGAGGCGCTCAGTCAGACCCAGTGCTTACATGTTGCAAGACGCTCCTCGGGGCTCGTCTTGCTTGGGCCTCTCTCCTGGAGACGCTCAGTCAGACCCAGTGTTGACACGTGGCAAGACGCTCCTCGGGGCGCGTCTTGCTTGGGCCTCTCTCCTGGAGGCGCTCAGTCAGACTCATTGTTGACATGTGGCAAGACGCTCCTCGGGGCGCGTCTTGCTTGGGCCTCTCTCCTGGAGGCGCTCAGTCAGACCCAGTGGTGACATGTGGCAAGAAGCTCCTCAGGGCGCGTCTTTGCTTGGGCCTCTCTCCTGGAGACGCTCAGTCAGACCCAGTGTTGACACGTGACAAGACGCTCCTCGGGGCGCGTCTTGCTTGGGCTTCTCTCATGGAGGCCCTCAGTCAGACCCATTGTTGATATGTGGCAAGACGCTCCTCGGGGCGCGTCTTGCTTGGGCCTCTCTCCTGGAGGCGCTCATTCAGACCGAGTGCTGACATGTGGCAAGACACTCCTCGGGACGCGTCTTGCTTGGGCTTCTCTCCTGGAGGCCCTCAGTCAGACTCATTGTTGTCATGTGGCAAGACGCTCCTCGGGGCGCGTCTTGCTTGGGCCTCTCTCCTGGAGGCACTCAGTCAGACCGAGTGGTGACATGTGGCAAGACGCTCCTCGGGGCGCGTCTTGCTTGGGCCTCTCTCCTGGAGACGCTCAGTCAGACCCAGTGTTGACACGTGACAAGACGCTCCTCGGGTCGCGTCTTGCTTGGGCTTCTCTCATGGAGGCCCTCAGTCAGACCCATTGTTGACATGTGGCAAGACGCTCCTCGGGGCGCGTCTTGCTTGGGCCTCTCTCCTGGAGGCGCTCAGTCAGACCGAGTGCTGACATGTGGCAAGACGCTGCTCGGGGCGCGTCTTGCTTGGGCTTCTCTCCTGGAGGCCCTGAGTCAGACCCATTGTTTACTTGTGGCAAGACGCTCCTTTGGGCGCATCTTGCTTGGGCTTCTCTCCTGGAGGCCCTCAGTCAGACCCATTGTTGACATGTGGCAAGACGCTCCTCGGGGCGCGTCTTGCTTGGGCCTCTCTCCTGGAGGCGCTCAGTCAGACCCAGTGCTTACATGTGGCAAGACGCTCCTCGGGGTGCGTCTTGCTTGGGCCTCTCTCCTGGAGGCGCTCAGTCAGACCCAGTGGTGACATGTGGCAAGACGCTCTTCGGGGCGCGTCTTGCTTGAGCCTCTCTCCTGGAGATGCTCAGTCAGACCCAGTGTTGACACGTGACAAGACGCTCTTCGGGGCGCGTCTTGCTTGGGCTTCTCTCATGGAGGCCCTCAGTCAGACCCATTGTTGATATGTGGCAAGACGCTCCTCGGGGCGCGTCTTGCTTGGGCCTCTCTCCTGGAGGCGCTCAGTCAGACCGAGTGCTGACATGTGGCAAGACGCTCCTCGGGGCGCGTCTGGCTTGGGCTTCTCTCCTGGAGGCCCTCAGTCAGACCCATTGTTTACATGTGGCAAGACGCTCCTTGGGGCGCATCTTGCTTGGGCCTCTCTCCTGGAGGCCCTCTGTCAGCCCCAGTGTTGACATGTGTCAAGACGCTCCTCGGGGTGCGTCTTGCTTGGGCCTCTCTCCTGGAGGCGCTCAGTCAGACCGAGTGCTGACATGTGGCAAGACGCTCCTCGGGGCGCGTCTTGCTTGGGCTTCTCTCCTGGAGGCCCTCAGTCAGACCCATTGTTGACATGTGGCAAGACGCTCCTCGGGGCGCGTCTTGCTTGTGCTTCCCTCCTGGAGGCCCTCAGTCAGACCCATTGTTTACATGTGGCAAGACGCTCCTCGGGGCGCATCTTGCTTGGGCCTCTCTCCTGGAGGCCCTATGTCAGCCCCAGTGTTGACATGTGTCAAGACGCTCCTCGGGGTGCGTCTTGCTGGGGCCTCTCTCCTGGAGGCGCTCAGTCAGACCCAGTGCTTACATGTGGCAAGACGCTCCTCGGGGCGCGTCTTGCTGGGGCTTCTCTCTTGGAGGCGTTCAGTCAGACCGAGTGCTGACAAGTGGCAAGACGCTCCTCGGGGCGCGTCTTGCTTGGGCTTCTCTCCTGGAGGCGTTCAGTCAGACCGAGTGCTGACATGTGGTAAGACGCTCCTCGGGGCGCGTCTTGCTGGGGCTTCTCTCCTGGAGGCGCTCAGTCAGACCCAGTGCTTACATGTGGCAAGACGCTCCTCGGGGCGCGTCTTGATTGGGCCTCTCTCCTGGAGGCGCTCAGTCGGACCCAGTGGTGACATGTGGCAAGACGCTCCTCGGGGCGCGTCTTGCTTGGGCTTCTCTCATGGAGGCCCTCAGTCAGACCCATTGTTGATATGTGGCAAGACGCTCCTCGGGGCGCGTCTTGCTTGGGCCTCTCTCCTGGAGGCGCTCAGTCAGACCGAGTGCTGACATGTGGCAAGACGCTCCTCGGGGTGCGTCTTGCTTGGGCTTCTCTCCTGGAGGCCCTCAGTCAGACCCATTGTTTACATGTGGCAAGACGCTCCTTTGGGCGCATCTTGCTTGGGCTTCTCTCCTGGAGGCCCTCAGTCAGACCCATTGTTGACATGTGGCAAGACGCTCCTCGGGGCGCGTCTTGCTTGGGCCTCTCTCCTGGAGGCGCTCAGTCAGACCCAGTGGTGACATGTGGCAAGAAGCTCCTCAGGGCGCGTCTTTGCTTGGGCCTCTCTCCTGGAGACGCTCAGTCAGACCCAGTGTTGACACGTGACAAGACGCTCCTCGGGGCGCGTCTTGCTTGGGCTTCTCTCATGGAGGCCCTCAGTCAGACCCATTGTTGATATGTGGAAGGACGCTCCTCGGGGCGCGTCTTGCTTGGGCCTCTCTCCTGGAGGCGCTCATTCAGACCGAGTGCTGACATGTGGCAAGACACTCCTCGGGACGCGTCTTGCTTGGGCTTCTCTCCTGGAGGCCCTCAGTCAGACTCATTGTTGACATGTGGCAAGACGCTCCTCGGGGCGCGTCTTGCTTGGGCCTCTCTACTGGAGGCACTCAGTCAGACCGAGTGGTGACATGTGGCAAGACGCTCCTCGGGGCGCGTCTTGCTTGGGCCTCTCTCCTGGAGACGCTCAGTCAGACCCAGTGTTGACACGTGACAAGACGCTCCTCGGGGCGCGTCTTGCTTGGGCTTCTCTCATGGAGGCCCTCAGTCAGACCCATTGTTGATATGTGGCAAGACGCTCCTCGGGGCGAGTCTTGCTTGGGCCTCTCTCCTGGAGGTGCTCAGTCAGACCCAGTGTTGACATGGTGCAAGACGCTCCTCGGGGCGCGTCTTGCTTAGGTTTCTCTCTTGGAGGACCTCAGTCAGACCCATTGTTGACATGTGGCAAGACGCTCCTCGGGGCGCGTCTTGCTTGGGCTTCTCTCCTGGAGGCCCTCAGTCAGACCCATTGTTGACATGTGGCAAGACGCTCCTCGGGGCGCGTCTTGCTTGGGCCTCTCTCCTGGAGGCGCTCAGTCAGACCGAGTGCTGACATAAGGCAAGACGCTCCTCGGGGCGCGTCTTGCTGGGGCCTCTCTCCTGGAGGCGCTCAGTCAGACCCAGTGCTTACATGTGGCAAGACGCTCCTCGGGGCGCGTCTTGCTTGGGCCTCTCTCCTGGAGGCGCTCAGTCAGACCCAGTGGTGACATGTGGCAAGATGCTCTTCGGGGCGCGTCTTGCTTGAGCCTCTCTCCTGGAGATGCTCAGTCAGACCCAGTGTTGACACGTGACAAGACGCTCCTTGCGGCGCGTCTTGCTTGGGCTTCTCTCATGGAGGCCCTCAGTCAGACCCATTGTTGATATGTGGCAAGACGCTCCTCGGGGTGCATCTTGCTTGGGCCTCTCTCCTGGAGGCGCTCAGTCAGACCGAGTGCTGACATGTGGCAAGACGCTCCTCGGGGCGCGTCTTGCTTGGGCTTCTCTCCTGGAGGCCCTCAGTCAGACCCATTGTTTACATGTGGCAAGACGTTCCTTGGGGCGCATCTTGCTTGGGCCTCTCTCCTGGAGGCCCTCTGTCATCCCCAGTGTTGACATGTGTCAAGACGCTCCTCGGGGTGCGTCTTGCTTGGGCCTCTCTCCTGGAGGCGCTCAGTCAGACCGAGTGCTGACATGTGGCAAGACGCTCCTCGGGGCGCGTCTTGCTTGTGCTTCTCTCCTGGAGGCCCTCAGTCAGACCCATTGTTTACATGTGGCAAGACGCTCCTCGGGGCGCATCTTGCTTGGGCCTCTCTCCTGGAGGCCCTCTGTCAGCCCCAGTGTTGACATGTGTCAAGACGCTCCTCGGGGCGCGTCTTGCTGGGGCCTCTCTCCTGGAGGCGCTCAGTCAGACCCAGTGCTGACATGTGGTAAGACGCTCCTCGGGGCGCGTCTTGCTGGGGCTTCTCTCCTGGAGGCGCTCAGTCAGACCCAGTGCTTACATGTTGCAAGACGCTCCTCGGGGCGCGTCTTGCTTGGGCCTCTCTCCTGGAGGCGCTCAGTCAGACCCAGTGCTGACATGTGGTAAGACGCTCCTCGGGGCGCGTCTTGCTTGGGCCTCTCTCCTGGAGGCGCTCAGTCAGACCCAGTGCTTACATGTTGCAAGACGCTCCTCGGGGCGCGTCTTGCTTGGGCTTCTCTCCTGGAGGCGCTCAGTCAGACCCAGTGCTTACATGTTGCAAGACGCTCCTCGGGGCTCGTCTTGCTTGGGCCTCTCTCCTGGAGACGCTCAGTCAGACCCAGTGTTGACACGTGGCAAGACGCTCCTCGGGGCGCGTCTTGCTTGGGCCTCTCTCCTGGAGGCGCTCAGTCAGACTCATTGTTGACATGTGGCAAGACGCTCCTCGGGGCGCGTCTTGCTTGGGCCTCTCTCCTGGAGGCGCTCAGTCAGACCCAGTGGTGACATGTGGCAAGAAGCTCCTCAGGGCGCGTCTTTGCTTGGGCCTCTCTCCTGGAGACGCTCAGTCAGACCCAGTGTTGACACGTGACAAGACGCTCCTCGGGGCGCGTCTTGCTTGGGCTTCTCTCATGGAGGCCCTCAGTCAGACCCATTGTTGATATGTGGCAAGACGCTCCTCGGGGCGCGTCTTGCTTGGGCCTCTCTCCTGGAGGCGCTCATTCAGACCGAGTGCTGACATGTGGCAAGACACTCCTCGGGACGCGTCTTGCTTGGGCTTCTCTCCTGGAGGCCCTCAGTCAGACTCATTGTTGTCATGTGGCAAGACGCTCCTCGGGGCGCGTCTTGCTTGGGCCTCTCTCCTGGAGGCACTCAGTCAGACCGAGTGGTGACATGTGGCAAGACGCTCCTCGGGGCGCGTCTTGCTTGGGCCTCTCTCCTGGAGACGCTCAGTCAGACCCAGTGTTGACACGTGACAAGACGCTCCTCGGGGCGCGTCTTGCTTGGGCTTCTCTCATGGAGGCCCTCAGTCAGACCCATTGTTGATATGTGGCAAGACGCGCCTCGGGGCGAGTCTTGCTTGGGCCTCTCTCCTGGAGGTGCTCAGTCAGACCCAGTGTTGACATGGTGCAAGACGCTCCTCGGGGCGCGTCTTGCTTGGGCTTCTCTCCTGGAGGCCCTCAGTCAGACCCATTGTTGACATGTGGCAAGACGCTCCTCGGGGCGCGTCTTGCTTGGGCCTCTCTCCTGGAGGCGCTCAGTCAGACCGAGTGCTGACATAAGGCAAGACGCTCCTCGGGGCGCGTCTTGCTGGGGCCTCTCTCCTGGAGGCGCTCAGTCAGACCCAGTGCTTACATGTGGCAAGACGCTCCTCGGGGCGCGTCTTGCTTGGGCCTCTCTCCTGGAGGCGCTCAGTCAGACCCAGTGGTGACATGTGGCAAGACGCTCTTAGGGGCGCGTCTTGCTTGAGCCTCTCTCCTGGAGATGCTCAGTCAGACCCAGTGTTGACACGTGACAAGACGCTCCTTGCGGCGCGTCTTGCTTGGGCTTCTCTCATGGAGGCCCTCAGTCAGACCCATTGTTGATATGTGGCAAGACGCTCCTCGGGGCGCGTCTTGCTTGGGCCTCTCTCCTGGAGGCGCTCAGTCAGACCGAGTGCTGACATGTGGCAAGACGCTCCTCGGGGCGCGTCTTGCTTGGGCTTCTCTCCTGGAGGCCCTCAGTCAGACCCATTGTTTACATGTGGCAAGACGTTCCTTGGGGCGCATCTTGCTTGGGCCTCTCTCCTGGAGGCCCTCTGTCATCCCCAGTGTTGACATGTGTCAAGACGCTCCTCGGGGTGCGTCTTTCTTGGGCCTCTCTCCTGGAGGCGCTCAGTCAGACCGAGTGCTGACATGTGGCAAGACGCTCCTCGGGGCGCGTCTTGCTTGTGCTTCTCTCCTGGAGGCCCTCAGTCAGACCCATTGTTTACATGTGGCAAGACGCTCCTCGGGGCGCATCTTGCTTGGGCCTCTCTCCTGGAGGCCCTCTGTCAGCCCCAGTGTTGACATGTGTCAAGACGCTCCTCGGGGCGCGTCTTGCTGGGGCCTCTCTCCTGGAGGCGCTCAGTCAGACCCAGTGCTGACATGTGGTAAGACGCTCCTCGGGGCGCGTCTTGCTGGGGCTTCTCTCCTGGAGGCGCTCAGTCAGACCCAGTGCTTACATGTTGCAAGACGCTCCTCGGGGCGCGTCTTGCTTGGGCCTCTCTCCTGGAGGCGCTCAGTCAGACCCAGTGGTGACATGTGGCAAGACGCTCCTCGGGGCGCGTCTTGCTTGGGCCTCTCTCCTGGAGACGCTCAGTCAGACCCAGTGTTGACACGTGACAAGACGCTCCTCGGGGCGCGTCTTGCTTGGGCTTCTCTCATGGAGGCCCTCAGTCAGACCCATTGTTGATATGTGGCAAGACGCTCCTCGGGGCGAGTCTTACTTGGGCCTCTCTCCTGGAGGTGCTCAGTCAGACCCAGTGTTGACATGGTGCAAGACGCTCCTCGGGGCGCGTCTTGCTTAGGTTTCTCTCTTGGAGGACCTCAGTCAGACCCATTGTTGACATGTGGCAAGACGCTCCTCGGGGCGCGTCTTGCTTGGGCTTCTCTCCTGGAGGCCCTCAGTCAGACCCATTGTTGACATGTGGCAAGACGCTCCTCGGGGCGCGTCTTGCTTGGGCCTCTCTCCTGGAGGCGCTCAGTCAGACCGAGTGCTGACATAAGGCAAGACGCTCCTCGGGGCGCGTCTTGCTGGGGCCTCTCTCCTGGAGGCGCTCAGTCAGACCCAGTGCTTACATGTGGCAAGACGCTCCTCGGGGCGCGTCTTGCTTGGGCCTCTCTCCTGGAGGCGCTCAGTCAGACCCAGTGGTGACATGTGGCAAGACGCTCTTCGGGGCGCGTCTTGCTTGAGCCTCTCTCCTGGAGATGCTCATTCAGACCCAGTGTTGACACGTGACAAGACGCTCCTTGCGGCGCGTCTTGCTTGGGCTTCTCTCATGGAGGCCCTCAGTCAGACCCATTGTTGATATGTGGCAAGACGCTCCTCGGGGCGCATCTTGCTTGGGCCTCTCTCCTGGAGGCGCTCAGTCAGACCGAGTGCTGACATGTGGCAAGACGCTCCTCGGGGCGCGTCTTGCTTGGGCTTCTCTCCTGGAGGCCCTCAGTCAGACCCATTGTTTACATGTGGCAAGACGTTCCTTGGGGCGCATCTTGCTTGGGCCTCTCTCCTGGAGGCCCTCTGTCATCCCCAGTGTTGACATGTGTCAAGACGCTCCTCGGGGTGCGTCTTGCTTGGGCCTCTCTCCTGGAGGCGCTCAGTCAGACCGAGTGCTGACATGTGGCAAGACGCTCCTCGGGGCGCGTCTTGCTTGTGCTTCTCTCCTGGAGGCCCTCAGTCAGACCCATTGTTTACATGTGGCAAGACGCTCCTCGGGGCGCATCTTGCTTGGGCCTCTCTCCTGGAGGCCCTCTGTCAGCCCCAGTGTTGACATGTGTCAAGACGCTCCTCGGGGCGCGTCTTGCTGGGGCCTCTCTCCTGGAGGCGCTCAGTCAGACCCAGTGCTGACATGTGGTAAGACGCTCCTCGGGGCGCGTCTTGCTGGGGCTTCTCTCCTGGAGGCGCTCAGTCAGACCCAGTGCTTACATGTTGCAAGACGCTCCTCGGGGCGCGTCTTGCTTGGGCCTCTCTCCTGGAGGCGCTCAGTCAGACCCAGTGCTGACATGTGGTAAGACGCTCCTCGGGGCGCGTCTTGCTTGGGCCTCTCTCCTGGAGGCGCTCAGTCAGACCCAGTGCTTACATGTTGCAAGACGCTCCTCGGGGCGCGTCTTGCTTGGGCTTCTCTCCTGGAGGCGCTCAGTCAGACCCAGTGCTTACATGTTGCAAGACGCTCCTCGGGGCTCGTCTTGCTTGGGCCTCTCTCCTGGAGACGCTCAGTCAGACCCAGTGTTGACACGTGGCAAGACGCTCCTCGGGGCGCGTCTTGCTTGGGCCTCTCTCCTGGAGGCGCTCAGTCAGACTCATTGTTGACATGTGGCAAGACGCTCCTCGGGGCGCGTCTTGCTTGGGCCTCTCTCCTGGAGGCGCTCAGTCAGACCCAGTGGTGACATGTGGCAAGAAGCTCCTCAGGGCGCGTCTTTGCTTGGGCCTCTCTCCTGGAGACGCTCAGTCAGACCCAGTGTTGACACGTGACAAGACGCTCCTCGGGGCGCGTCTTGCTTGGGCTTCTCTCATGGAGGCCCTCAGTCAGACCCATTGTTGATATGTGGCAAGACGCTCCTCGGGGCGCGTCTTGCTTGGGCCTCTCTCCTGGAGGCGCTCATTCAGACCGAGTGCTGACATGTGGCAAGACACTCCTCGGGACGCGTCTTGCTTGGGCTTCTCTCCTGGAGGCCCTCAGTCAGACTCATTGTTGTCATGTGGCAAGACGCTCCTCGGGGCGCGTCTTGCTTGGGCCTCTCTCCTGGAGGCACTCAGTCAGACCGAGTGGTGACATGTGGCAAGACGCTCCTCGGGGCGCGTCTTGCTTGGGCCTCTCTCCTGGAGACGCTCAGTCAGACCCAGTGTTGACACGTGACAAGACGCTCCTCGGGTCGCGTCTTGCTTGGGCTTCTCTCATGGAGGCCCTCAGTCAGACCCATTGTTGATATGTGGCAAGACGCGCCTCGGGGCGAGTCTTGCTTGGGCCTCTCTCCTGGAGGTGCTCAGTCAGACCCAGTGTTGACATGGTGCAAGACGCTCCTCGGGGCGCGTCTTGCTTGGGCTTCTCTCCTGGAGGCCCTCAGTCAGACCCATTGTTGACATGTGGCAAGACGCTCCTCGGGGCGCGTCTTGCTTGGGCCTCTCTCCTGGAGGCGCTCAGTCAGACCGAGTGCTGACATAAGGCAAGACGCTCCTCGGGGCGCGTCTTGCTGGGGCCTCTCTCCTGGAGGCGCTCAGTCAGACCCAGTGCTTACATGTGGCAAGACGCTCCTCGGGGCGCGTCTTGCTTGGGCCTCTCTCCTGGAGGCGCTCAGTCAGACCCAGTGGTGACATGTGGCAAGACGCTCTTAGGGGCGCGTCTTGCTTGAGCCTCTCTCCTGGAGATGCTCAGTCAGACCCAGTGTTGACACGTGACAAGACGCTCCTTGCGGCGCGTCTTGCTTGGGCTTCTCTCATGGAGGCCCTCAGTCAGACCCATTGTTGATATGTGGCAAGACGCTCCTCGGGGCGCGTCTTGCTTGGGCCTCTCTCCTGGAGGCCCTCAGTCAGACCCATTGTTTACATGTGGCAAGACGTTCCTTGGGGCGCATCTTGCTTGGGCCTCTCTCCTGGAGGCCCTCTGTCATCCCCAGTGTTGACATGTGTCAAGACGCTCCTCGGGGTGCGTCTTGCTTGGGCCTCTCTCCTGGAGGCGCTCAGTCAGACCGAGTGCTGACATGTGGCAAGACGCTCCTCGGGGCGCGTCTTGCTTGTGCTTCTCTCCTGGAGAACCTCAGTCAGACCCATTGTTTACATGTGGCAAGACGCTCCTCGGGGCGCATCTTGCTTGGGCCTCTCTCCTGGAGGCCCTCTGTCAGCCCCAGTGTTGACATGTGTCAAGACGCTCCTCGGGGCGCGTCTTGCTGGGGCCTCTCTCCTGGAGGCGCTCAGTCAGACCCAGTGCTGACATGTGGTAAGACGCTCCTCGGGGCGCGTCTTGCTGGGGCTTCTCTCCTGGAGGCGCTCAGTCAGACCCAGTGCTTACATGTTGCAAGACGCTCCTCGGGGCGCGTCTTGCTTGGGCCTCTCTCCTGGAGGCGCTCAGTCAGACCCAGTGGTGACATGTGGCAAGACGCTCCTCGGGGCGCGTCTTGCTTGGGCCTCTCTCCTGGAGACGCTCAGTCAGACCCAGTGTTGACACGTGGCAAGACGCTCCTCGGGGCGCGTCTTGCTTGGGCCTCTCTCCTGGAGGCGCTCAGTCAGACCCAGTGGTGACATGTGGCAAGACGCTCCTCGGGGGGCGTCTTGCTTGGGCTTCTCTCATGGAGGCCCTCAGTCAGACCAATTGTTGATATGTGGCAAGACGCTCCTCGGGGCGCGTCTTGCTTGGGCCTCTCTCCTGGAGGCGCTCACTCAGACCGAGTGCTGACATGTGGCAAGACGCTGCTCGGGGCGCGTCTTGCTTGGGCTTCTCTCCTGGAGGCCCTGAGTCAGACCCATTGTTTACATGTGGCAAGACGCTCCTTTGGGCGCATCTTGCTTGGGCTTCTCTCCTGGAGGCCCTCAGTCAGACCCATTGTTGACATGTGGCAAGACGCTCCTCGGGGCGCGTCTTGCTTGGGCCTCTCTCCTGGAGGCGCTCAGTCAGACCCAGTGCTTACATGTGCCAAGACGCACCTCGGGGCGCGTCTTGCTTGGGCCTCTCTCCTGGAGGCGCTCAGTCAGACCCAGTGGTGACATGTGTCAAGATGCTCCTCGGGGTGCGTCTTGCTTGGGCCTCTCTCCTGGAGGCGCTCAGTCAGACCGAGTGCTGACATGTGTCAAGACGCTCCTCGGGGCGCGTCTTGCTGGGGCCTCTCTCCTGGAGGCGCTCAGTCAGACCCAGTGCTTACATGTGGCAAGACGCTCCTCGGGGCGCGTCTTGCTGGGGCTTCTCTCCTGGAGGCGTTCAGTCAGACCGAGGGCTGACATGTGGCAAGACGCTCCTCGGGGCGCGTCTTGCTTGGGCTTCTCTCCTGGAGGCGTTCAGTCAGACCGAGTGCTGACATGTGGTAAGACGCTCCTCGGGGCGCGTCTTGCTGGGGCTTCTCTCCTGGAGGCGCTCAGTCAGACCCAGTGCTTACATGTGGCAAGACGCTCCTCGGGGCGCGTCTTGATTGGGCCTCTCTCCTGGAGGCGCTCAGTCAGACCCAGTGGTGACATGTGGCAAGACGCTCCTCGGGGCGCGTCTTGCTTGGGCCTCTCTCCTGGAGATGCTCAGTCAGACCCAGTGTTGACACGTGGCAAGACGCTCCTCGGGGCGTGTCTTGCTTGGGCCTCTCTCCTGGAGGCGCTCAGTCAGACCCAGTGGTGACATGTGGCAAGACGCTCCTCGGGGCGCGTCTTGCTTGGGCTTCTCTCATGGAGGCCCTCAGTCAGACCCATTGTTTATATGTGGCAAGACGCTCCTCAGGGCGCGTCTTGGTTGGGCCTCTCTCCGGGAGGCGCTCAGTCAGACCGAGTGCTGACATGTGGCAAGACGCTCCTCGGGGCGCGTCTTGCTTGGGCTTCTCTCCTGGAGGCCCTCAGTCAGACCCATTGTTTACATGTGGCAAGACGCTCCTTTGGGCGCATCTTGCTTGGGCTTCTCTCCTGGAGGCCCTCAGTCAGACCCATTGTTGACATGTGGCAAGACGCTCCTCGGGGCGCGTCTTGCTTGGGCCTCTCTCCTGGAGGCACTCAGTCAGACCCAGTGCTTTCATGTGGCAAGACGCTACTCGGGGCGCGTCTTGCTGGGGCTTCTCACCTGGAGGCGTTCAGTCAGACCGAGTGCTGACATGTGGCAAGACGCTCCTCGGGACGCGTCTTGCTTGGGGTTCTCTCCTGGAGGCCCTCAGTCAGACCCATTGTTGACATGTGGCAAGACGCTCCTCGGGGCGCGTCTTGCTTGGGCCTCTCTCCTGGAGGCGCTCAGTCAGACCCAGTGGTGACATGTGGCAAGACGCTCCTCGGGGCGCGTCTTGCTTGGGCCTCTCTCCTGGAGGCGCTCAGTCAGACCCATTGTTGACATGTGGCAAGACGCTCCTCGGGGCGCGTCTTGCTTGGGCTTCTCTCCTGGAGGCCCTCAGTCAGACCCATTGTTGACATGTGGCAAGACGCTCCTCGGGGCGCGTCTTGCTTGGGCCTCTCTCCTGGAGGCGCTCAGTCAGACCGAGTGCTGACATAAGGCAAGACGCTCCTCGGGGCGCGTCTTGCTGGGGCCTCTCTCCTTAGGCGCTCAGTCAGACCCAGTGCTTACATGTGGCAAGACGCTCCTCGGGGCGCGTCTTGCTTGGGCCTCTCTCCTGGAGACGCTCAGTCAGACCCAGTGTTGACACGTGACAAGACGCTCCTCGGGGCGCGTCTTGCTTGGGCTTCTCTCATGGAGGCCCTCAGTCAGACCCATTGTTGATATGTGGCAAGACGCTCCTCGGGGCGCGTCTTGCTTGGGCCTCTCTCCTGGAGGCGCTCAGTCAGACCGAGTGCTGACATGTGGCAAGACGCTCCTCGGGGCGCGTCTTGCTTGGGCTTCTCTCCTGGAGGCCCTCAGTCAGACCCATTGTTTACATGTGGCAAGACGCTCCTCGGGGCGCATCTTGCTTGGGCCTCTCTCCTGGAGTTCCTCTGTCAGCCCCAGTGTTGACATGTGTCAAGACGCTCCTCGGGGTGCGTCTTGCTTGGGCCTCTCTCCTGGAGGCGCTCAGTCAGACCGAGTGCTGACATGTGGCATGACGCTCCTCGGGGCGCGTCTTGCTTGGGCTTCTGTCCTGGAGGCCCTCAGTCAGACCCATTGTTGACATGTGGCAAGACACTCCTCGGGACGCGTCTTGCTTGGGCTTCTCTCCTGGAGGCCCTCAGTCAGACTCATTGTTGACATGTGGCAAGACACTCCTCGGGACGCGTCTTGCTTGGGCCTCTCTCCTGGAGGCGCTCAGTCAGACCGAGTGCTGACATAAGGCAAGACGCTCCTCGGGGCGCGTCTTGCTGGGGCCTCTCTCCTGGAGGCGCTCAGTCAGACCCAGTGCTTACATGTGGCAAGACGCTCCTCGGGGCGCGTCTTGCTGGGGCTTCTCTCCTGGAGGCGTTCAGTCAGACCGAGTGCTGACATGTGGCAAGACACTCCTCGGGACGCGTCTTGCTTGGGCTTCTCTCCTGGAGGCCCTCAGTCAGACTCATTGTTGACATGTGGCAAGACGCTCCTCGGGGCGCTTCTTGCTTGGGCCTCTCTCCTGGAGGCGCTCAGTCAGACCCAGTGGTGACATGTGGCAAGACGCTCCTCGCGGCGCGTCTTGCTTGGGCCTCTCTCCTGGAGACGCTCAGTCAGACCCAGTGTTGACACGTGACAAGACGCTCCTCGGGGCGCGTCTTGCTTGGGCTTCTCTCATGGAGGCCCTCAGTCAGACCCATTGTTGATATGTGGCGAGACGCTCCTCGGGGCGAGTCTTGCTTGGGCCTCTCTCCTGGAGGTGCTCAGTCAGACCCAGTGTTGACATGGTGCAAGACGCTCCTCGGGGCGCGTCTTGCTTGGGCTTCTCTCTTGGAGGCCCTCAGTCAGACCCATTGTTGACATGTGGCAAGACGCTCCTCGGGGCGCATCTTGCTTGGGCCTCTCTCCTGGAGGCCCTCTGTCAGCCCCAGTGTTGACATGTGTCAAGACGCTCCTCGGGGTTCGTCTTGCTTGGGCCTCTCTCCTGGAGTCGCTCAGTCAGACCGAGTGCTGACATGTGGCAAGATGCTCCTCGGGGCGCGTCTTGCTTGGGCTTCTCTCATGGAGGCCCTCATTCAGACCCATTGTTGATATGTGGCAAGACGCTCCTCGGGGCGAGTCTTGCTTGGGCCTCTCTCCTGGAGGTGCTCAGTCAGACCCAGTGTTGACATGGTGCAAGACGCTCCTCGGGGCGCGTCTTGCTTGGGCTTCTCTCTTGGAGGCCCTCAGTCAGACCCATTGTTTACATGTGGCAACATGCTCCTCGGGGCGCATCTTGCTTGGGCCTCTCTCCTTTAGGCCCTCAGTCAGACCCAGTGTTGACATGGTGCAAGACGCTCCTCGGGGCGCGTCTTGCTGGGGCCTCTCTCCTGGAGGCGTTCAGTCAGACCGAGTGCTGACATGTGGCATGACGCTCCTCGGGGCGCGTCTTGCTGGGGCTTCTCTCCTGGAGGCGCTCAGTCAGACCCAGTGCTTACATGTGGCAAGACGCTCCTCGGGGCGCGTCTTGCTGGGGCTTCTCTCCTGGAGGCGTTCAGTCAGACCGAGTGCTGATATGTGGCAAGACGCTCCTCGGGACGCGTCTTGCTTGGGCTTCTCTCCTGGAGGCCCTCAGTCAGACCCATTGTTGACATGTGGCAAGACGCTCCTCGGGGCGCGTCTTGCTTGGGCCTCTCTCCTGGAGGCGCTCAGTCAGACCCAGTGGTGACATGTGGCAAGACGCTCCTCGGGGCGCATCTTGCTTGGGCCTCTCTCCTGGAGGCGCTCAGTCAGACCCATTGTTGACATGTGGCAAGACGCTCCTCGGGGCACGTCTTGCTTGAGGCTTCTCTCCTGGAGGCCCTCAGTCAGACCCATTGTTGACATGTGGCAAGACGCTCCTCGGGGCGCGTCTTGCTGGGGCTTCTCTCCTGGAGGCGTTCAGTCAGACCGAGGGCTGACATGTGGCAAGACGCTCCTCGGGGCGCGTCTTGCTTGGGCTTCTCTCCTGGAGGCGTTCAGTCAGACCGAGTGCTGACATGTGGTAAGATGCTCCTCGGGGCGCGTCTTGCTGGGGCTTCTCTCCTGGAGGCGCTCAGTCAGACCCAGTGCTTACATGTGGCAAGACGCTCCTCGGGGCGCGTCTTGATTGGGCCTCTCTCCTGGAGGCGCTCAGTCAGACCCAGTGGTGACATGTGGCAAGACGCTCCTCGGGGCGCGTCTTGCTTGGGCCTCTCTCCTGGAGATGCTCAGTCAGACCCAGTGTTGACACGTGGCAAGACGCTCCTCGGGGCGTGTCTTGCTTGGGCCTCTCTCCTGGAGGCGCTCAGTCAGACCCAGTGCTGACATGTGGCAAGACACTCCTCGGGACGCGTCTTGCTTGGGCTTCTCTCCTGGAGGCCCTCAGTCAGACTCATTGTTGACATGTGGCAAGACGCTCCTCGGGGCGCGTCTTGCTTGGGCCTCTCTCCTGGAGGCACTCAGTCAGACCGAGTGGTGACATGTGGCAAGACGCTCCTCGGGGCGCGTCTTGCTTGGGCCTCTCTCCTGGAGACGCTCAGTCAGACCCAGTGTTGACACGTGACAAGACGCTCCTCGGGGCGCGTCTTGCTTGGGCTTCTCTCATGGAGGCCCTCAGTCAGACCCATTGTTGATATGTGGCAAGACGCTCCTCGGGGCGAGTCTTGCTTGGGCCTCTCTCCTGGAGGTGCTCAGTCAGACCCAGTGTTGACATGGTGCAAGACGCTCCTCGGGGCGCGTCTTGCTTAGGTTTCTCTCTTGGAGGCCCTCAGTCAGACCCATTGTTGACATGTGGCAAGACGCTCCTCGGGGCGCGTCTTGCTTGGGCTTCTCTCCTGGAGGCCCTCAGTCAGACCCATTGTTGACATGTGGCAAGACGCTCCTCGGGGCGCGTCTGGCTTGGGCCTCTCTCCTGGAGGCGCTCAGTCAGACCGAGTGCTGACATGTGGCAAGACGCTCTTCGGGGCGCGTCTTGCTTGAGCCTCTCTCCTGGAGATGCTCAGTCAGACCCAGTGTTGACACGTGACAAGACGCTACTCGCGGCGCGTCTTGCTTGGGCTTCTCTCATGGAGGCCCTCAGTCAGACCCATTGTTGATATGTGGCAAGACGCTCCTCGGGGCGCGTCTTGCTTGTGCCTCTCTCCTGGAGGCGCTCAGTCAGACCGAGTGCTGACATGTGGCAAGACGCTCCTCGGGGCGCGTCTTGCTTGGGCTTCTCTCCTGGAGGCCCTCAGTCAGACCCATTGTTTACATGTGGCAAGACGCTCCTTGGGGCGCATCTTGCTTGGGCCTCTCTCCTGGACGCCCTCTGTCATCCCCAGTGTTGACATGTGTCAAGACGCTCCTCGGGGTGCGTCTTGCTTGGGCCTCTCTCCTGGAGGCGCTCAGTCAGACCGAGTGCTGACATGTGGCAAGACGCTCCTCGGGGCGCGTCTTGCTTGTGCTTCTCTCCTGGAGGCCCTCAGTCAGACCCATTGTTTACATGTGGCAAGACGCTCCTCGGGGCGCATCTTGCTTGGGCCTCTCTCCTGGAGGCCCTCTGTCAGCCCCAGTGTTGACATGTGTCAAGACGCTCCTCGGGACGCGTCTTGCTTGGGCTTCTCTCCTGGAGGCCCTCAGTCAGACCCATTGTTGACATGTGGCAAGACGCTCCTCGGGGCGCGTCTTGCTTGGGCCTCTCTCCTGGAGGCGCTCAGTCAGACCCAGTGGTGACATGTGGCAAGACGCTCCTCGGGGCGCATCTTGCTTGGGCCTCTCTCCTGGAGGCGCTCAGTCAGACCCATTGTTGACATGTGGCAAGACGCTCCTCGGGGCACGTCTTGCTTGAGGCTTCTCTCCTGGAGGCCCTCAGTCAGACCCATTGTTGACATGTGGCAAGACGCTCCTCGGGGCGCGTCTTGCTGGGGCTTCTCTCCTGGAGGCGTTCAGTCAGACCGAGGGCTGACATGTGGCAAGACGCTCCTCGGGGCGCGTCTTGCTTGGGCTTCTCTCCTGGAGGCGTTCAGTCAGACCGAGAGCTGACATGTGGTAAGACGCTCCTCGGGGCGCGTCTTGCTGGGGCTTCTCTCCTGGAGGCGCTCAGTCAGACCCAGTGCTTACATGTGGCAAGACGCTCCTCGGGGCGCGTCTTGATTGGGCCTCTCTCCTGGAGGCGCTCAGTCAGACCCAGTGGTGACATGTGGCAAGACGCTCCTCGGGGCGCGTCTTGCTTGGGCCTCTCTCCTGGAGATGCTCAGTCAGACCCAGTGTTGACACGTGGCAAGATGCTCCTCGGGGCGTGTCTTGCTTGGGCCTCTCTCCTGGAGGCGCTCAGTCAGACCCAGTGCTGACATGTGGCAAGACACTCCTCGGGACGCGTCTTGCTTGGGCTTCTCTCCTGGAGGCCCTCAGTCAGACTCATTGTTGACATGTGGCAAGACGCTCCTCGGGGCGCGTCTTGCTTGGGCCTCTCTCCTGGAGGCACTCAGTCAGACCGAGTGGTGACATGTGGCAAGACGCTCCTCGGGGCGCGTCTTGCTTGGGCCTCTCTCCTGGAGACGCTCAGTCAGACCCAGTGTTGACACGTGACAAGACGCTCCTCGGGGCGCGTCTTGCTTGGGCTTCTCTCATGGAGGCCCTCAGTCAGACCCATTGTTGATATGTGGCAAGACGCTCCTCGGGGCGCGTCTTGCTTGGGCCTCTCTCCTGGAGGCACTCAGTCAGACCGAGTGGTGACATGTGGCAAGACGCTCCTCGGAGCGCGTCTTGCTTGGGCCTCTCTCCTGGAGACGCTCAGTCAGACCCAGTGTTGACACGTGACAAGACGCTCCTCGGGGCGCGTCTTGCTTGGGCTTCTCTCATGGAGGCCCTCAGTCAGACCCATTGTTGATATGTGGCAAGACGCGCCTCGGGACGAGTCTTGCTTGGGCCTCTCTCCTGGAGGTGCTCAGTCAGACCCAGTGTTGACATGGTGCAAGACGCTCCTCGGGGCGCGTCTTGCTTAGGTTTCTCTCTTGGAGGCCCTCAGTCAGACCCATTGTTGACATGTGGCAAGACGCTCCTCGGGGCGCGTCTTGCTTGGGCTTCTCTCCTGGAGGCCCTCAGTCAGACCCATTGTTGACATGTGGCAAGACGCTCCTCGGGGCGCGTCTTGCTTGGGCCTCTCTCCTTGAGGCGCTCAGTCAGACCGAGTGCTGACATAAGGCAAGACGCTCCTCGGGGCGCGTCTTGCTGGGGCCTCTCTCCTGGAGGCGCTCAGTCAGACCCAGTGCTTACATGTGGCAAGACGCTCCTCGGGGCGCGTCTTGCTTGGGCCTCTCTCCTGGAGGCGCTCAGTCAGACCCAGTGGTGACATGTGGCAAGACGCTCTTAGGGGCGCGTCTTGCTTGAGCCTCTCTCCTGGAGATGCTCAGTCAGACCCAGTGTTGACACGTGACAAGACGCTCCTTGCGGCGCGTCTTGCTTGGGCTTCTCTCATGGAGGCCCTCAGTCAGACCCATTGTTGATATGTGGCAAGACGCTCCTCGGGGCGCGTCTTGCTTGGGCCTCTCTCCTGGAGGCGCTCAGTCAGACCGAGTGCTGACATGTGGCAAGACGCTCCTCGGGGCGCGTCTTGCTTGGGCTTCTCTCCTGGAGGCCCTCAGTCAGACCCATTGTTTACATGTGGCAAGACGTTCCTTGGGGCGCATCTTGCTTGGGCCTCTCTCCTGGAGGCCCTCTGTCATCCCCAGTGTTGACATGTGTCAAGACGCTCCTCGGGGTGCGTCTTGCTTGGGCCTCTCTCCTGGAGGCGCTCAGTCAGACCGAGTGCTGACATGTGGCAAGACGCTCCTCGGGGCGCGTCTTGCTTGTGCTTCTCTCCTGGAGGCCCTCAGTCAGACCCATTGTTTACATGTGGCAAGACGCTCCTCGGGGCGCATCTTGCTTGGGCCTCTCTCCTGGAGGCCCTCTGTCAGCCCCAGTGTTGACATGTGTCAAGACGCTCCTCGGGGCGCGTCTTGCTGGGGCCTCTCTCCTGGAGGCGCTCAGTCTGACCCAGTGCTGACATGTGGTAAGACGCTCCTCGGGGCGCGTCTTGCTGGGGCTTCTCTCCTGGAGGCGCTCAGTCAGACCCAGTGCTTACATGTTGCAAGACGCTCCTCGGGGCGCGTCTTGCTTGGGCCTCTCTCCTGGAGGCGCTCAGTCAGACCCATTGGTGACATGTGGCAAGACGCTCCTCGGGGCGCGTCTTGCTTGGGCCTCTCTCCTGGAGACGCTCAGTCAGACCCAGTGTTGACACGTGGCAAGACGCTCCTCGGGGCGCGTCTTGCTTGGGCCTCTCTCCTGGAGGCGCTCAGTCAGACCCAGTGGTGACATGTGGCAAGACGCTCCTCGGGGGGCGTCTTGCTTGGGCTTCTCTCATGGAGGCCCTCAGTCAGACCCATTGTTGATATGTGGCAAGACGCTCCTCGGGGCGCGTCTTGCTTGGGCCTCTCTCCTGGAGGCGCTCAGTCAGACCGAGTGCTGACATGTGGCAAGACGCTGCTCGGGGCGCGTCTTGCTTGGGCTTCTCTCCTGGAGGCCCTGAGTCAGACCCATTGTTTACATGTGGCAAGACGCTCCTTTGGGCGCATCTTGCTTGGGCTTCTCTCCTGGAGGCCCTCAGTCAGACCCATTGTTGACATGTGGCAAGACGCTCCTCGGGGCGCGTCTTGCTTGGGCCTCTCTCCTGGAGGCGCTCAGTCAGACCCAGTGCTTACATGTGGCAAGACGCACCTCGGGGCGCGTCTTGCTTGGGCCTCTCTCCTGGAGGCGCTCAGTCAGACCCAGTGGTGACATGTGGCAAGACGCTCTTCGGGGCGCGTCTTGCTTGAGCCTCTCTCCTGGAGATGCTCAGTCAGACCCAGTGTTGACAAGTGTCAAGATGCTCCTCGGGGTGCGTCTTGCTTGGGCCTCTCTCCTGGAGGCGCTCAGTCAGACCGAGTGCTGACATGTGTCAAGACGCTCCTCGGGGCGCGTCTTGCTGGGGCCTCTCTCCTGGAGGCGCTCAGTCAGACCCAGTGCTTACATGTGGCAAGACGCTCCTCGGGGCGCGTCTTGCTGGGGCTTCTCTCCTGGAGGCGTTCAGTCAGACCGAGGGCTGACATGTGGCAAGACGCTCCTCGGGGCGCGTCTTGCTTGGGCTTCTCTCCTGGAGGCGTTCAGTCAGACCGAGTGCTGACATGTGGTAAGACGCTCCTCGGGGCGCGTCTTGCTGGGGCTTCTCTCCTGGAGGCGCTCAGTCAGACCCAGTGCTTACATGTGGCAAGACGCTCCTCGGGGCGCGTCTTGATTGGGCCTCTCTCCTGGAGGCGCTCAGTCAGACCCAGTGGTGACATGTGGCAAGACGCTCCTCGGGGCGCGTCTTGCTTGGGCCTCTCTCCTGGAGATGCTCAGTCAGACCCAGTGTTGACACGTGGCAAGACGCTCCTCGGGGCGTGTCTTGCTTGGGCCTCTCTCCTGGAGGCGCTCAGTCAGACCCAGTGGTGACATGTGGCAAGACGCTCCTCGGGGCGCGTCTTGCTTGGGCTTCTCTCATGGAGGCCCTCAGTCAGACCCATTGTTTATATGTGGCAAGACGCTCCTCAGGGCGCTTCTTGCTTGGGCCTCTCTCCGGGAGGCGCTCAGTCAGACCGAGTGCTGACATGTGGCAAGACGCTCCTCGGGGCGCGTCTTGCTTGGGCTTCTCTCCTGGAGGCCCTCAGTCAGACCCATTGTTTACATGTGGCAAGACGCTCCTTTGGGCGCATCTTGCTTGGGCTTCTCTCCTGGAGGCCCTCAGTCAGACCCATTGTTGACATGTGGCAAGATGCTCCTCGGGGCGCGTCTTGCTTGGGCCTCTCTCCTGGAGGCACTCAGTCAGACCCAGTGCTTTCATGTGGCAAGACGCTACTCGGGGCGCGTCTTGCTGGGGCTTCTCACCTGGAGGCGTTCAGTCAGACCGAGTGCTGACATGTGGCAAGACCTTCCTCGGGACGCGTCTTGCTTGGGGTTCTCTCCTGGAGGCCCTCAGTCAGACCCATTGTTGACATGTGGCAAGACGCTCCTCGGGGCGCGTCTTGCTTGGGCCTCTCTCCTGGAGGCGCTCAGTCAGACCCAGTGGTGACATGTGGCAAGACGCTCCTCGGGGCGCGTCTTGCTTGGGCCTCTCTCCTGGAGGCGCTCAGTCAGACCCATTGTTGACATGTGGCAAGACGCTCCTCGGGGCGCGTCTTGCTTGGGCTTCTCTCCTGGAGGCCCTCAGTCAGACCCATTGTTGACATGTGGCAAGACGCTCCTCGGGGCGCGTCTTGCTTGGGCCTCTCTCCTGGAGGCGCTCAGTCAGACCGAGTGCTGACATAAGGCAAGACGCTCCTCGGGGCGCGTCTTGCTGGGGCCTCTCTCCTTAGGCGCTCAGTCAGACCCAGTGCTTACATGTGGCAAGACGCTCCTCGGGGCGCGTCTTGCTTGGGCCTCTCTCCTGGAGACGCTCAGTCAGACCCAGTGTTGACACGTGACAAGACGCTCCTCGGGGCGCGTCTTGCTTGGGCTTCTCTCATGGAGGCCCTCAGTCAGACCCATTGTTGATATGTGGCAAGACGCTCCTCGGGGCGCGTCTTGCTTGGGCCTCTCTCCTGGAGGCGCTCAGTCAGACCGAGTGCTGACATGTGGCAAGACGCTCCTCGGGGCGCGTCTTGCTTGGGCTTCTCTCCTGGAGGCCCTCAGTCAGACCCATTGTTTACATGTGGCAAGACGCTCCTCGGGGCACATCTTGCTTGGGCCTCTCTCCTGGAGTTCCTCTGTCAGCCCCAGTGTTGACATGTGTCAAGACGCTCCTCGGGGTGCGTCTTGCTTGGGCCTCTCTCCTGGAGGCGCTCAGTCAGACCGAGTGCTGACATGTGGCAAGACGCTCCTCGGGGCGCGTCTTGCTTGGGCTTCTGTCCTGGAGGCCCTCAGTCAGACCCATTGTTGACATGTGGCAAGACACTCCTCGGGACGCGTCTTGCTTGGGCTTCTCTCCTGGAGGCCCTCAGTCAGACTCATTGTTGACATGTGGCAAGACACTCCTCGGGACGCGTCTTGCTTGGGCCTCTCTCCTGGAGGCGCTCAGTCAGACCGAGTGCTGACATAAGGCAAGACGCTCCTCGGGGCGCGTCTTGCTGGGGCCTCTCTCCTGGAGGCGCTCAGTCAGACCCAGTGCTTACATGTGGCAAGACGCTCCTCGGGGCGCGTCTTGCTGGGGCTTCTCTCCTGGAGGCGTTCAGTCAGACCGAGTGCTGACATGTGGCAAGACACTCCTCGGGACGCGTCTTGCTTGGGCTTCTCTCCTGGAGGCCCTCAGTCAGACTCATTGTTGACATGTGGCAAGACGCTCCTCGGGGCTCTTCTTGCTTGGGCCTCTCTCCTGGAGGCGCTCAGTCAGACCCAGCGGTGACATGTGGCAAGACGCTCCTCGCGGCGCGTCTTGCTTGGGCCTCTCTCCTGGAGACGCTCAGTCAGACCCAGTGTTGACACGTGACAAGACGCTCCTCGGGGCGCGTCTTGCTTGGGCTTCTCTCATGGAGGCCCTCAGTCAGACCCATTGTTGATATGTGGCGAGACGCTCCTCGGGGCGAGTCTTGCTTGGGCCTCTCTCCTGGAGGTGCTCAGTCAGACCCAGTGTTGACATGGTGCAAGACGCTCCTCGGGGCGCGTCTTGCTTGGGCTTCTCTCTTGGAGGCCCTCAGTCAGACCCATTGTTGACATGTGGCAAGACGCTCCTCGGGGCGCATCTTGCTTGGGCCTCTCTCCTGGAGGCCCTCTGTCAGCCCCAGTGTTGACATGTGTCAAGACGCTCCTCGGGGTTCGTCTTGCTTGGGCCTCTCTCCTGGAGTCGCTCAGTCAGACCGAGTGCTGACATGTGGCAAGATGCTCCTCGGGGCGCGTCTTGCTTGGGCTTCTCTCATGGAGGCCCTCATTCAGACCCATTGTTGATATGTGGCAAGACGCTCCTCGGGGCGAGTCTTGCTTGGGCCTCTCTCCTGGAGGTGCTCAGTCAGACCCAGTGTTGACATGGTGCAAGACGCTCCTCGGGGCGCGTCTTGCTTGGGCTTCTCTCTTGGAGGCCCTCAGTCAGACCCATTGTTTACATGTGGCAACATGCTCCTCGGGGCGCATCTTGCTTGGGCCTCTCTCCTTTAGGCCCTCAGTCAGACCCAGTGTTGAAATGGTGCAAGACGCTCCTCGGGGCGCGTCTTGCTGGGGCCTCTCTCCTGGAGGCGTTCAGTCAGACCGAGTGCTGACATGTGGCATGACGCTCCTCGGGGCGCGTCTTGCTTGGGCTTCTCTCCTGGAGGCGTTCAGTCAGACCGAGTGCTGACATGTGGTAAGACGCTCCTCGGGGCGCGTCTTGCTAGGGCTTCTCTCCTGGAGGCGCTCAGTCAGACCCAGTGCTTACATGTGGCAAGACGCTCCTCGGGGCGCGTCTTGCTTGGGCCTCTCTCCTGGAGGCGCTCAGTCAGACCCAGTGCTTACATGTGGCAAGACGCTCCTCGGGGCGCGTCTTGCTGGGGCTTCTCTCCTGGAGGCGCTCAGTCAGACCCAGTGCTTACATGTGGCAAGACGCTCCTCGGGGCGCGTCTTGCTGGGGCTTCTCTCCTGGAGGCGTTCAGTCAGACCGAGTGCTGATATGTGGCAAGATGCTCCTCGGGACGCGTCTTGCTTGGGCTTCTCTCCTGGAGGCCCTCAGTCAGACCCATTGTTGACATGTGGCAAGACGCTCCTCGGGGCGCGTCTTGCTTGGGCCTCTCTCCTGGAGGCGCTCAGTCAGACCCAGTGGTGACATGTGGCAAGACGCTCCTCGGGGCGCATCTTGCTTGGGCCTCTCTCCTGGAGGCGCTCAGTCAGACCCATTGTTGACATGTGGCAAGACGCTCCTCGGGGCACGTCTTGCTTGAGGCTTCTCTCCTGGAGGCCCTCAGTCAGACCCATTGTTGACATGTGGCAAGACGCTCCTCGGGGCGCGTCTTGCTGGGGCTTCTCTCCTGGAGGCGTTCAGTCAGACCGAGGGCTGACATGTGGCAAGACGCTCCTCGGGGCACGTCTTGCTTGGGCTTCTCTCCTGGAGGCGTTCAGTCAGACCGAGTGCTGACATGTGGTAAGACGCTCCTCGGGGCGCGTCTTGCTGGGGCTTCTCTCCTGGAGGCGCTCAGTCAGACCCAGTGCTTACATGTGGCAAGACGCTCCTCGGGGCGCGTCTTGATTGGGCCTCTCTCCTGGAGGCGCTCAGTCAGACCCAGTGGTGACATGTGGCAAGACGCTCCTCGGGGCGCGTCTTGCTTGGGCCTCTCTCCTGGAGATGCTCAGTCAGACCCAGTGTTGACACGTGGCAAGACGCTCCTCGGGGCGTGTCTTGCTTGGGCCTCTCTCCTGGAGGCGCTCAGTCAGACCCAGTGGTGACATGTGGCAAGACGCTCTTCGGGGCGCGTCTTGCTTGAGCCTCTCTCCTGGAGATGCTCAGTCAGACCCAGTGTTGACAAGTGTCAAGATGCTCCTCGGGGTGCGTCTTGCTTGGGCCTCTCTCCTGGAGGCGCTCAGTCAGACCGAGTGCTGACATGTGTCAAGACGCTCCTCGGGGCGCGTCTTGCTGGGGCCTCTCTCCTGGAGGCGCTCAGTCAGACCCAGTGCTTACATGTGGCAAGACGCTCCTCGGGGCGCGTCTTGCTGGGGCTTCTCTCCTGGAGGCGTTCAGTCAGACCGAGGGCTGACATGTGGCAAGACGCTCCTCGGGGCGCGTCTTGCTTGGGCTTCTCTCCTGGAGGCGTTCAGTCAGACCGAGTGCTGACATGTGGTAAGACGCTCCTCGGGGCGCGTCTTGCTGGGGCTTCTCTCCTGGAGGCGCTCAGTCAGACCCAGTGCTTACATGTGGCAAGACGCTCCTCGGGGCGCGTCTTGATTGGGCCTCTCTCCTGGAGGCGCTCAGTCAGACCCAGTGGTGACATGTGGCAAGACGCTCCTCGGGGCGCGTCTTGCTTGGGCCTCTCTCCTGGAGATGCTCAGTCAGACCCAGTGTTGACACGTGGCAAGACGCTCCTCGGGGCGTGTCTTGCTTGGGCCTCTCTCCTGGAGGCGCTCAGTCAGACCCAGTGGTGACATGTGGCAAGACGCTCCTCGGGGCGCGTCTTGCTTGGGCTTCTCTCATGGAGGCCCTCAGTCAGACCCATTGTTTATATGTGGCAAGACGCTCCTCAGGGCGCGTCTTGCTTGGGCCTCTCTCCGGGAGGCGCTCAGTCAGACCGAGTGCTGACATGTGGCAAGACGCTCCTCGGGGCGCGTCTTGCTTGGGCTTCTCTCCTGGAGGCCCTCAGTCAGACCCATTGTTTACATGTGGCAAGACGCTCCTTTGGGCGCATCTTGCTTGGGCTTCTCTCCTGGAGGCCCTCAGTCAGACCCATTGTTGACATGTGGCAAGATGCTCCTCGGGGCGCGTCTTGCTTGGGCCTCTCTCCTGGAGGCACTCAGTCAGACCCAGTGCTTTCATGTGGCAAGACGCTACTCGGGGCGCGTCTTGCTGGGGCTTCTCACCTGGAGGCGTTCAGTCAGACCGAGTGCTGACATGTGGCAAGACCTTCCTCGGGACGCGTCTTGCTTGGGGTTCTCTCCTGGAGGCCCTCAGTCAGACCCATTGTTGACATGTGGCAAGACGCTCCTCGGGGCGCGTCTTGCTTGGGCCTCTCTCCTGGAGGCGCTCAGTCAGACCCAGTGGTGACATGTGGCAAGACGCTCCTCGGGGCGCGTCTTGCTTGGGCCTCTCTCCTGGAGGCGCTCAGTCAGACCCATTGTTGACATGTGGCAAGACGCTCCTCGGGGCGCGTCTTGCTTGGGCTTCTCTCCTGGAGGCCCTCAGTCAGACCCATTGTTGACATGTGGCAAGACGCTCCTCGGGGCGCGTCTTGCTTGGGCCTCTCTCCTGGAGGCGCTCAGTCAGACCGAGTGCTGACATAAGGCAAGACGCTCCTCGGGGCGCGTCTTGCTGGGGCCTCTCTCCTTAGGCGCTCAGTCAGACCCAGTGCTTACATGTGGCAAGACGCTCCTCGGGGCGCGTCTTGCTTGGGCCTCTCTCCTGGAGACGCTCAGTCAGACCCAGTGTTGACACGTGACAAGACGCTCCTCGGGGCGCGTCTTGCTTGGGCTTCTCTCATGGAGGCCCTCAGTCAGACCCATTGTTGATATGTGGCAAGACGCTCCTCGGGGCGCGTCTTGCTTGGGCCTCTCTCCTGGAGGCGCTCAGTCAGACCGAGTGCTGACATGTGGCAAGACGCTCCTCGGGGCGCGTCTTGCTTGGGCTTCTCTCCTGGAGGCCCTCAGTCAGACCCATTGTTTACATGTGGCAAGACGCTCCTCGGGGCGCATCTTGCTTGGGCCTCTCTCCTGGAGTTCCTCTGTCAGCCCCAGTGTTGACATGTGTCAAGACGCTCCTCGGGGTGCGTCTTGCTTGGGCCTCTCTCCTGGAGGCGCTCAGTCAGACCGAGTGCTGACATGTGGCAAGACGCTCCTCGGGGCGCGTCTTGCTTGGGCTTCTGTCCTGGAGGCCCTCAGTCAGACCCATTGTTGACATGTGGCAAGACACTCCTCGGGACGCGTCTTGCTTGGGCTTCTCTCCTGGAGGCCCTCAGTCAGACTCATTGTTGACATGTGGCAAGACACTCCTCGGGACGCGTCTTGCTTGGGCCTCTCTCCTGGAGGCGCTCAGTCAGACCGAGTGCTGACATAAGGCAAGACGCTCCTCGGGGCGCGTCTTGCTGGGGCCTCTCTCCTGGAGGCGCTCAGTCAGACCCAGTGCTTACATGTGGCAAGACGCTCCTCGGGGCGCGTCTTGCTGGGGCTTCTCTCCTGGAGGCGTTCAGTCAGACCGAGTGCTGACATGTGGCAAGACACTCCTCGGGACGCGTCTTGCTTGGGCTTCTCTCCTGGAGGCCCTCAGTCAGACTCATTGTTGACATGTGGCAAGACGCTCCTCGGGGCTCTTCTTGCTTGGGCCTCTCTCCTGGAGGCGCTCAGTCAGACCCAGCGGTGACATGTGGCAAGACGCTCCTCGCGGCGCGTCTTGCTTGGGCCTCTCTCCTGGAGACGCTCAGTCAGACCCAGTGTTGACACGTGACAAGACGCTCCTCGGGGCGCGTCTTGCTTGGGCTTCTCTCATGGAGGCCCTCAGTCAGACCCATTGTTGATATGTGGCGAGACGCTCCTCGGGGCGAGTCTTGCTTGGGCCTCTCTCCTGGAGGTGCTCAGTCAGACCCAGTGTTGACATGGTGCAAGACGCTCCTCGGGGCGCGTCTTGCTTGGGCTTCTCTCTTGGAGGCCCTCAGTCAGACCCATTGTTGACATGTGGCAAGACGCTCCTCGGGGCGCATCTTGCTTGGGCCTCTCTCCTGGGGGCCCTCTGTCAGCCCCAGTGTTGACATGTGTCAAGACGCTCCTCGGGGTTCGTCTTGCTTGGGCCTCTCTCCTGGAGTCGCTCAGTCAGACCGAGTGCTGACATGTGGCAAGATGCTCCTCGGGGCGCGTCTTGCTTGGGCTTCTCTCATGGAGGCCCTCATTCAGACCCATTGTTGATATGTGGCAAGACGCTCCTCGGGGCGAGTCTTGCTTGGGCCTCTCTCCTGGAGGTGCTCAGTCAGACCCAGTGTTGACATGGTGCAAGACGCTCCTCGGGGCGCGTCTTGCTTGGGCTTCTCTCTTGGAGGCCCTCAGTCAGACCCATTGTTTACATGTGGCAACATGCTCCTCGGGGCGCATCTTGCTTGGGCCTCTCTCCTTTAGGCCCTCAGTCAGACCCAGTGTTGAAATGGTGCAAGACGCTCCTCGGGGCGCGTCTTGCTGGGGCCTCTCTCCTGGAGGCGTTCAGTCAGACCGAGTGCTGACATGTGGCATGACGCTCCTCGGGGCGCGTCTTGCTTGGGCTTCTCTCCTGGAGGCGTTCAGTCAGACCGAGTGCTGACATGTGGTAAGACGCTCCTCGGGGCGCGTCTTGCTAGGGCTTCTCTCCTGGAGGCGCTCAGTTAGACCCAGTGCTTACATGTGGCAAGACGCTCCTCGGGGCGCGTCTTGCTTGGGCCTCTCTCCTGGAGGCGCTCAGTCAGACCCAGTGCTTACATGTGGCAAGACGCTCCTCGGGGCGCGTCTTGCTGGGGCTTCTCTCCTGGAGGCGCTCAGTCAGACCCAGTGCTTACATGTGGCAAGACGCTCCTCGGGGCGCGTCTTGCTGGGGCTTCTCTCCTGGAGGCGTTCAGTCAGACCGAGTGCTGATATGTGGCAAGACGCTCCTCGGGACGCGTCTTGCTTGGGCTTCTCTCCTGGAGGCCCTCAGTCAGACCCATTGTTGACATGTGGCAAGACGCTCCTCGGGGCGCGTCTTGCTTGGGCCTCTCTCCTGGAGGCGCTCAGTCAGACCCAGTGGTGACATGTGGCAAGACGCTCCTCGGGGCGCATCTTGCTTGGGCCTCTCTCCTGGAGGCGCTCAGTCAGACCCATTGTTGACATGTGGCAAGACGCTCCTCGGGGCACGTCTTGCTTGAGGCTTCTCTCCTGGAGGCCCTCAGTCAGACCCATTGTTGACATGTGGCAAGACGCTCCTCGGGGCGCGTCTTGCTGGGGCTTCTCTCCTGGAGGCGTTCAGTCAGACCGAGGGCTGACATGTGGCAAGACGCTCCTCGGGGCACGTCTTGCTTGGGCTTCTCTCCTGGAGGCGTTCAGTCAGACCGAGTGCTGACATGTGGTAAGACGCTCCTCGGGGCGCGTCTTGCTGGGGCTTCTCTCCTGGAGGCGCTCAGTCAGACCCAGTGCTTACATGTGGCAAGACGCTCCTCGGGGCGCGTCTTGATTGGGCCTCTCTCCTGGAGGCGCTCAGTCAGACCCAGTGGTGACATGTGGCAAGACGCTCCTCGGGGCGCGTCTTGCTTGGGCCTCTCTCCTGGAGATGCTCAGTCAGACCCAGTGTTGACACGTGGCAAGACGCTCCTCGGGGCGTGTCTTGCTTGGGCCTCTCTCCTGGAGGCGCTCAGTCAGACCCAGTGCTGACATGTGGCAAGACACTCCTCGGGACGCGTCTTGCTTGGGCTTCTCTCCTGGAGGCCCTCAGTCAGACTCATTGTTGACATGTGGCAAGACGCTCCTCGGGGCGCGTCTTGCTTGGGCCTCTCTCCTGGAGGCACTCAGTCAGACCGAGTGGTGACATGTGGCAAGACGCTCCTCGGGGCGCGTCTTGCTTGGGCCTCTCTCCTGGAGACGCTCAGTCAGACCCAGTGTTGACACGTGACAAGACGCTCCTCGGGGCGCGTCTTGCTTGGGCTTCTCTCATGGAGGCCCTCAGTCAGACCCATTGTTGATATGTGGCAAGACGCTCCTCGGGGCGAGTCTTGCTTGGGCCTCTCTCCTGGAGGTGCTCAGTCAGACCCAGTGTTGACATGGTGCAAGACGCTCCTCGGGGCGCGTCTTGCTTAGGTTTCTCTCTTGGAGGCCCTCAGTCAGACCCATTGTTGACATGTGGCAAGACGCTCCTCGGGGCGCGTCTTGCTTGGGCTTCTCTCCTGGAGGCCCTCAGTCAGACCCATTGTTGACATGTGGCAAGACGCTCCTCGGGGCGCGTCTGGCTTGGGCCTCTCTCCTGGAGGCGCTCAGTCAGACCGAGTGCTGACATGTGGCAAGACGCTCTTCGGGGCGCGTCTTGCTTGAGCCTCTCTCCTGGAGATGCTCAGTCAGACCCAGTGTTGACACGTGACAAGACGCTCCTCGCGGCGCGTCTTGCTTGGGCTTCTCTCATGGAGGCCCTCAGTCAGACCCATTGTTGATATGTGGCAAGACGCTCCTCGGGGCGCGTCTTGCTTGTGCCTCTCTCCTGGAGGCGCTCAGTCAGACCGAGTGCTGACATGTGGCAAGACGCTCCTCGGGGCGCGTCTTGCTTGGGCTTCTCTCCTGGAGGCCCTCAGTCAGACCCATTGTTTACATGTGGCAAGACGCTCCTTGGGGCGCATCTTGCTTGGGCCTCTCTCCTGGACGCCCTCTGTCATCCCCAGTGTTGACATGTGTCAAGACGCTCCTCGGGGTGCGTCTTGCTTGGGCCTCTCTCCTGGAGGCGCTCAGTCAGACCGAGTGCTGACATGTGGCAAGACGCTCCTCGGGGCGCGTCTTGCTTGTGCTTCTCTCCTGGAGGCCCTCAGTCAGACCCATTGTTTACATGTGGCAAGACGCTCCTCGGGGCGCATCTTGCTTGGGCCTCTCTCCTGGAGGCCCTCTGTCAGCCCCAGTGTTGACATGTGTCAAGACGCTCCTCGGGACGCGTCTTGCTTGGGCTTCTCTCCTGGAGGCCCTCAGTCAGACCCATTGTTGACATGTGGCAAGACGCTCCTCGGGGCGCGTCTTGCTTGGGCCTCTCTCCTGGAGGCGCTCAGTCAGACCCAGTGGTGACATGTGGCAAGACGCTCCTCGGGGCGCATCTTGCTTGGGCCTCTCTCCTGGAGGCGCTCAGTCAGACCCATTGTTGACATGTGGCAAGACGCTCCTCGGGGCACGTCTTGCTTGAGGCTTCTCTCCTGGAGGCCCTCAGTCAGACCCATTGTTGACATGTGTCAAGACGCTCCTCGGGACGCGTCTTGCTTGGGCTTCTCTCCTGGAGGCCCTCAGTCAGACCCATTGTTGACATGTGGCAAGACGCTCCTCGGGGCGCGTCTTGCTTGGGCCTCTCTCCTGGAGGCGCTCAGTCAGACCCAGTGGTGACATGTGGCAAGACGCTCCTCGGGGCGCATCTTGCTTGGGCCTCTCTCCTGGAGGCGCTCAGTCAGACCCATTGTTGACATGTGGCAAGACGCTCCTCGGGGCACGTCTTGCTTGGGCTTCTCTCCTGGAGGCGTTCAGTCAGACCGAGTGCTGACATGTGGTAAGACGCTCCTCGGGGCGCGTCTTGCTGGGGCTTCTCTCCTGGAGGCGCTCAGTCAGACCCAGTGCTTACATGTGGCAAGACGCTCCTCGGGGCGCGTCTTGATTGGGCCTCTCTCCTGGAGGCGCTCAGTCAGACCCAGTGGTGACATGTGGCAAGACGCTCCTCGGGGCGCGTCTTGCTTGGGCCTCTCTCCTGGAGATGCTCAGTCAGACCCAGTGTTGACACGTGGCAAGACGCTCCTCGGGGCGTGTCTTGCTTGGGCCTCTCTCCTGGAGGCGCTCAGTCAGACCCAGTGCTGACATGTGGCAAGACACTCCTCGGGACGCGTCTTGCTTGGGCTTCTCTCCTGGAGGCCCTCAGTCAGACTCATTGTTGACATGTGGCAAGACGCTCCTCGGGGCGCGTCTTGCTTGGGCCTCTCTCCTGGAGGCACTCAGTCAGACCGAGTGGTGACATGTGGCAAGACGCTCCTCGGGGCGCGTCTTGCTTGGGCCTCTCTCCTGGAGACGCTCAGTCAGACCCAGTGTTGACACGTGACAAGACGCTCCTCTGGGCGCGTCTTGCTTGGGCTTCTCTCATGGAGGCCCTCAGTCAGACCCATTGTTGATATGTGGCAAGACGCTCCTCGGGGCGAGTCTTGCTTGGGCCTCTCTCCTGGAGGTGCTCAGTCAGACCCAGTGTTGACATGGTGCAAGACGCTCCTCGGGGCGCGTCTTGCTTAGGTTTCTCTCTTGGAGGCCCTCAGTCAGACCCATTGTTGACATGTGGCAAGACGCTCCTCGGGGCGCGTCTTGCTTGGGCTTCTCTCCTGGAGGCCCTCAGTCAGACCCATTGTTGACATGTGGCAAGACGCTCCTCGGGGCGCGTCTGGCTTGGGCCTCTCTCCTGGAGGCGCTCAGTCAGACCGAGTGCTGACATGTGGCAAGACGCTCTTCGGGGCGCGTCTTGCTTGAGCCTCTCTCCTGGAGATGCTCAGTCAGACCCAGTGTTGACACGTGACAAGACGCTCCTCGCGGCGCGTCTTGCTTGGGCTTCTCTCATGGAGGCCCTCAGTCAGACCCATTGTTGATATGTGGCAAGACGCTCCTCGGGGCGCGTCTTGCTTGTGCCTCTCTCCTGGAGGCGCTCAGTCAGACCGAGTGCTGACATGTGGCAAGACGCTCCTCGGGGCGCGTCTTGCTTGGGCTTCTCTCCTGGAGGCCCTCAGTCAGACCCATTGTTTACATGTGGCAAGACGCTCCTTGGGGCGCATCTTGCTTGGGCCTCTCTCCTGGACGCCCTCTGTCATCCCCAGTGTTGACATGTGTCAAGACGCTCCTCGGGGTGCGTCTTGCTTGGGCCTCTCTCCTGGAGGCGCTCAGTCAGACCGAGTGCTGACATGTGGCAAGACGCTCCTCGGGGCGCGTCTTGCTTGTGCTTCTCTCCTGGAGGCCCTCAGTCAGACCCATTGTTTACATGTGGCAAGACGCTCCTCGGGGCGCATCTTGCTTGGGCCTCTCTCCTGGAGGCCCTCTGTCAGCCCCAGTGTTGACATGTGTCAAGACGCTCCTCGGGACGCGTCTTGCTTGGGCTTCTCTCCTGGAGGCCCTCAGTCAGACCCATTGTTGACATGTGGCAAGACGCTCCTCGGGGCGCGTCTTGCTTGGGCCTCTCTCCTGGAGGCGCTCAGTCAGACCCAGTGGTGACATGTGGCAAGACGCTCCTCGGGGCGCATCTTGCTTGGGCCTCTCTCCTGGAGGCGCTCAGTCAGACCCATTGTTGACATGTGGCAAGACGCTCCTCGGGGCACGTCTTGCTTGAGGCTTCTCTCCTGGAGGCCCTCAGTCAGACCCATTGTTGACATGTGGCAAGACGCTCCTCGGGGCGCGTCTTGCTGGGGCTTCTCTCCTGGAGGCGTTCAGTCAGACCGAGGGCTGACATGTGGCAAGACGCTCCTCGGGGCGCGTCTTGCTTGGGCTTCTCTCCTGGAGGCGTTCAGTCAGACCGAGAGCTGACATGTGGTAAGACGCTCCTCGGGGCGCGTCTTGCTGGGGCTTCTCTCCTGGAGGCGCTCAGTCAGACCCAGTGCTTACATGTGGCAAGACGCTCCTCGGGGAGCGTCTTGATTGGGCCTCTCTCCTGGAGGCGCTCAGTCAGACCCAGTGGTGACATGTGGCAAGACGCTCCTCGGGGCGCGTCTTGCTTGGGCCTCTCTCCTGGAGATGCTCAGTCAGACCCAGTGTTGACACGTGGCAAGATGCTCCTCGGGGCGTGTCTTGCTTGGGCCTCTCTCCTGGAGGCGCTCAGTCAGACCCAGTGCTGACATGTGGCAAGACACTCCTCGGGACGCGTCTTGCTTGGGCTTCTCTCCTGGAGGCCCTCAGTCAGACTCATTGTTGACATGTGGCAAGACGCTCCTCGGGGCGCGTCTTGCTTGGGCCTCTCTCCTGGAGGCACTCAGTCAGACCGAGTGGTGACATGTGGCAAGACGCTCCTCGGGGCGCGTCTTGCTTGGGCCTCTCTCCTGGAGACGCTCAGTCAGACCCAGTGTTGACACGTGACAAGACGCTCCTCGGGGCGCGTCTTGCTTGGGCTTCTCTCATGGAGGCCCTCAGTCAGACCCATTGTTGATATGTGGCAAGACGCGCCTCGGGGCGCGTCTTGCTTGGGCTTCTCTCATGGAGGCCCTCAGTCAGACCCATTGTTGATATGTGGCAAGACGCTCCTCGGGGCGAGTCTTGCTTGGGCCTCTCTCCTGGAGGTGCTCAGTCAGACCCAGTGTTGACATGGTGCAAGACGCTCCTCGGGGCGCGTCTTGCTTAGGTTTCTCTCTTGGAGGCCCTCAGTCAGACCCATTGTTGACATGTGGCAAGACGCTCCTCGGGGCGCGTCTTGCTTGGGCTTCTCTCCTGGAGGCCCTCAGTCAGACCCATTGTTGACATGTGGCAAGACGCTCCTTGGGGCGCGTCTTGCTTGGGCCTCTCTCCTGGAGGCGCTCAGTCAGACCGAGTGCTGACATAAGGCAAGACGCTCCTCGGGGCGCGTCTTGCTGGGGCCTCTCTCCTGGAGGCGCTCAGTCAGACCCAGTGCTTACATGTGGCAAGACGCTCCTCGGGGCGCGTCTTGCTTGGGCCTCTCTCCTGGAGGAGCTCAGTCAGACCCAGTGGTGACATGTGGCAAGACGCTCTTCGGGGCGCGTCTTGCTTGAGCCTCTCTCCTGGAGATGCTCAGTCAGACCCAGTGTTGACACGTGACAACACGCTCCTCGCGGCGCGTCTTGCTTGGGCTTCTCTCATGGAGGCCCTCAGTCAGACCCATTGTTGATATGTGGCAAGACGCTCCTCGGGGCGCGTCTTGCTTGGGCCTCTCTCCTGGAGGCGCTCAGTCAGACCAAGTGCTGACATGTGGCAAGACGCTCCTCGGGGCGCGTCTTGCTTGTGCTTCTCTCCTGGAGGCCCTCAGTCAGACCCATTGTTTACATGTGGCAAGACGCTCCTCGGGGCGCATCTTGCTTGGGCCTCTCTCCTGGAGGCCCTCTGTCAGCCCCAGTGTTGACATGTGTCAAGACGCTCCTCGGGGTGCGTCTTGCTGGGGCCTCTCTCCTGGAGGCGCTCAGTCAGACCCAGTGCTGACATGTGGTAAGACGCTCCTCGGGGCGCGTCTTGCTGGGGCTTCTCTCCTGGAGGCGCTCAGTTTGACCCAGTGCTTACATGTTGCAAGACGCTCCTCGGGGCGCGTCTTGCTTGGGCCTCTCTCCTGGAGGCGCTCAGTCAGACCCAGTGGTGACATGTGGCAAGACGCTCCTCGGGGGGCGTCTTGCTTGGGCTTCTCTCATGGAGGCCCTCAGTCAGACCCATTGTTGATATGTGGCAAGACGCTCCTCGGGGCGCGTCTTGCTGGGGCTTCTCTCCTGGAGGCGTTCAGTCAGACCGAGGGCTGACATGTGGCAAGACGCTCCTCGGGGCGCATCTTGCTTGGGCTTCTCTCCTGGAGGCGTTCAGTCAGACCGAGTGCTGACATGTGGTAAGACGCTCCTCGGGGCGCGTCTTGCTGGGGCTTCTCTCCTGGAGGCGCTCAGTCAGACCCAGTGCTTACATGTGGCAAGACGCTCCTCGGGGCGCGTCTTGATTGGGCCTCTCTCCTGGAGGCGCTCAGTCAGACCCAGTGGTGACATGTGGCAAGACGCTCCTCGGGGCGCGTCTTGCTTGGGCCTCTCTCCTGGAGATGCTCAGTCAGACCCAGTGTTGACACGTGGCAAGACGCTCCTCGGGGCGTGTCTTGCTTGGGCCTCTCTCCTGGAGGCGCTCAGTCAGACCCAGTGGTGACATGTGGCAAGACGCTCCTCGGGGCGAGTCTTGCTTGGGCTTCTCTCATGGAGGCCCTCAGTCAGACCCATTGTTGATATGTGGCAAGACGCTCCTCAGGGCGCGTCTTGCTTGGGCCTCTCTCCGGGAGGCGCTCAGTCAGACCGAGTGCTGACATGTGGCAAGACGCTCCTCGGGGCGCGTCTTGCTTGGGCTTCTCTCCTGGAGGCCCTCAGTCAGACCCATTGTTTACATGTGGCAAGACGCTCCTTTGGGCGCATCTTGCTTGGGCTTCTCTCCTGGAGGCCCTCAGTCAGACCCATTGTTGACATGTGGCAAGACGCTCCTCGGGGCGCGTCTTGCTTGGGCCTCTCTCCTGGAGGCACTCAGTCAGACCCAGTGCTTACATGTGGCAAGACGCTACTCGGGGCGCGTCTTGCTGGGGCTTCTCACCTGGAGGCGTTCAGTCAGACCGAGTGCTGACATGTGGCAAGACGCTCCTCGGGACGCGTCTTGCTTGGGGTTCTCTCCTGGAGGCCCTCAGTCAGACCCATTGTTGACATGTGGCAAGACGCTCCTCGGGGCGCGTCTTGCTTGGGCCTCTCTCCTGGAGGCGCTCAGTCAGACCCAGATGTGACATGTGGCAAGACGCTCCTCGGGGCGCGTCTTGCTTGGGCCTCTCTCCTGGAGGCGCTCAGTCAGACCCATTGTTGACATGTGGCAAGACGCTCCTCGGGGCGCGTCTTGCTTGGGCTTCTCTCCTGGAGGCCCTCAGTCAGACCCATTGTTGACATATGGCAAGACGCTCCTCTTGGCGCGTCTTGCTTGGGCCTCTCTCCTGGAGGCGCTCAGTCAGATTAAGTGCTGACATAAGGCAAGACGCTCCTCGGGGCGCGTCTTGCTGGGGCCTCTCTCCTTAGGCGCTCAGTCAGACCCAGTGCTTACATGTGGCAAGACGCTCCTCGGGGCGCGTCTTGCTTGGGCCTCTCTCCTGGAGACGCTCAGTCAGACCCAGTGTTGACACGTGACAAGACGCTCCTCGGGGCGCGTCTTGCTTGGGCTTCTCTCATGGAGGCCCTCAGTCAGACCCATTGTTGATATGTGGCAAGACGCTCCTCGGGGCGCGTCTTGCTTGGGCCTCTCTCCTGGAGGCGCTCAGTCAGACCGAGTGCTGACATGTGGCAAGACGCTCCTCGGGGCGCGTCTTGCTTGGGCTTCTCTCCTGGAGGCCCTCAGTCAGACCCATTGTTTACATGTGGCAAGACGCTCCTCGGGGCGCATCTTGCTTGGGCCTCTCTCCTGGAGTTCCTCTATCAGCCCCAGTGTTGACATGTGTCAAGACGCTCCTCGGGGTGCGTCTTGCTTGGGCCTCTCTCCTGGAGGCGCTCAGTCAGACCGAGTGCTGACATGTGGCAAGACGCTCCTCGGGGCGCGTCTTGCTTGGGCTTCTCTCCTGGAGGCCCTCAGTCAGACCCATTGTTGACATGTGGCAAGACACTCCTCGGGACGCGTCTTGCTTGGGCTTCTCTCCTGGAGGCCCTCAGTCAGACTCATTGTTGACATGTGGCAAGACACTCCTCGGGACGCGTCTTGCTTGGGCCTCTCTCCGGGAGGCGCTCAGTCAGACCGAGTGCTGACATGTGGCAAGACGCTCCTCGGGGCGCGTCTTGCTTGGGCTTCTCTCCTGGAGGCCCTCAGTCAGACCCATTGTTTACATGTGGCAAGACGCTCCTTTGGGCGCATCTTGCTTGGGCGCTCTCCTGGAGGCCCTCAGTCAGACCCATTGTTGACATGTGGCAAGACGCTCCTCGGGGCGCGTCTTGCTTGGGCCTCTCTCCTGGAGGCACTCAGTCAGACCCAGTGCTTACATGTGGCAAGACGCTACTCGGGGCGCGTCTTGCTGGGGCTTCTCACCTGGAGGCGTTCAGTCAGACCGAGTGCTGACATGTGGCAAGACGCTCCTCGGGACGCGTCTTGCTTGGGGTTCTCTCCTGGAGGCCCTCAGTCAGACCCATTGTTGACATGTGGCAAGACGCTCCTCGGGGTTCGTCTTGCTTGGGCCTCTCTCCTGGAGTCGCTCAGTCAGACCGAGTGCTGACATGTGGCAAGATGCTCCTCGGGGCGCGTCTTGCTTGGGCTTCTCTCATGGAGGCACTCATTCAGACCCATTGTTGACATGTGGCAAGACGCTCCTCGGGGCGCGTCTTGCTTGGGCTTCTCTCCTGGAGGCCCTCAGTCAGACCCATTGTTGACATGTGGCAAGACGCTCCTCGGGGTTCGTCTTGCTTGGGCCTCTCTCCTGGAGTCGCTCAGTCAGACCGAGTGCTGACATGTGGCAAGATGCTCCTCGGGGCGCGTCTTGCTTGGGCTTCTCTCATGGAGGCACTCATTCAGACCCATTGTTTATATGTGGCAAGACGCTCCTCGGGGCGCATCTTGCTTGGGCCTCTCTCCTTTAGGCCCTCAGTCAGACCCAGTGTTGACATGGTGCAAGACGCTCCTCGGGGCGCGTCTTGCTGGGGCCTCTCTCCTGGAGGCGTTCAGTCAGACCGAGTGCTGACATGTGGCATGACGCTCCTCGGGGCGCGTCTTGCTTGGGCTTCTCTCCTGGAGGCGTTCAGTCAGACCGAGTGCTAACATGTGGTAAGACGCTCCTCGGGGCGCGTCTTGCTGGGGCTTCTCTCCTGGAGGCGCTCAGTCAGACCCAGTGCTTACATGTGGCAAGACGCTCCTCGGGGCGCGTCTTGCTTGGGCCTCTCTCCTGGAGGCGCTCAGTCAGACCCAGTGCTTACATGTGGCAAGACGCTCCTCGGGGCGCGTCTTGCTGGGGCTTCTCTCCTGGAGGCGTTCAGTCAGACCCATTGTTGACATGTGGCAAGACGCTCCTCGGGGCGCGTCTTGCTTGGGCCTCTCTCCTGGAGGCGCTCAGTCAGACCCAGTGGTGACATGTGGCAAGACGCTCCTCGTGGCGCATCTTGCTTGGGCCTCTCTCCTGGAGGCGCTCAGTCAGACCCATTGTTGACATGTGGCAAGACGCTCCTCGGGGCACGTCTTGCTTGAGGCTTCTCTCCTGGAGGCCCTCAGTCAGACCCATTGTTGACATGTGGCAAGACGCTCCTCGGGGCGCGTCTTGCTGGGGCTTCTCTCCTGGAGGCGTTCAGTCAGACCGAGGGCTGACATGTGGCAAGACGCTCCTCGGGGCGCGTCTTGCTTGAGCTTCTCTCCTGGAGGCGTTCAGTCAGACCGAGTGCTGACATGTGGTAAGACGCTCCTCGGGGCGCGTCTTGCTGGGGCTTCTCTCCTGGAGGCGCTCAGTCAGACCCAGTGCTTACATGTGGCAAGACGCTCCTCGGGGCGCGTCTTGATTGGGCCTCTCTCCTGGAGGCGCTCAGTCAGACCCAGTGGTGACATGTGGCAAGACGCTCCTCGGGGCGCGTCTTGCTTGGGCCTCTCTCCTGGAGATGCTCAGTCAGACCCAGTGTTGACACGTGGCAAGACGCTCCTCGGGGCGTGTCTTGCTTGGGCCTCTCTCCTGGAGGCGCTCAGTCAGACCCAGTGGTGACATGTGGCAAGACGCTCCTCGGGGCGCGTCTTGCTTGGGCTTCTCTCATGGAGGCCCTCAGTCAGACCCATTGTTGATATGTGGCAAGACGCTCCTCAGGGCGCGTCTTGCTTGGGCCTCTCTCCGGGAGGCGCTCAGTCAGACCGAGTGCTGACATGTGGCAAGACGCTCCTCGGGGCGCGTCTTGCTTGGGCTTCTCTCCTGGAGGCCCTCAGTCAGACCCATTGTTTACATGTGGCAAGACGCTCCTTTGGGCGCATCTTGCTTGGGCTTCTCTCCTGGAGGCCCTCAGTCAGACCCATTGTTGACATGTGGCAAGACGCTCCTCGGGGCGCGTCTTGCTTGGGCCTCTCTCCTGGAGGCACTCAGTCAGACCCAGTGCTTACATGTGGCAAGACGCTACTCGGGGCGCGTCTTGCTGGGGCTTCTCACCTGGAGGCGTTCAGTCAGACCGAGTGCTGACATGTGGCAAGACGCTCCTCGGGACGCGTCTTGCTTGGGGTTCTCTCCTGAAGGCCCTCAGTCAGACCCATTGTTGACATGTGGCAAGACGCTCCTCGGGGCGCGTCTTGCTTGGGCCTCTCTCCTGGAGGCGCTCAGTCAGACCCAGTGGTGACATGTGGCAAGACGCTCCTCGGGGCGCGTCTTGCTTGGTCCTCTCTCCTGGAGGCGCTCAGTCAGACCCATTGTTGACATGTGGCAAGACGCTCCTCGGGGCGCGTCTTGCTTGGGCTTCTCTCCTGGAGGCCCTCAGTCAGACCCATTGTTGACATGTGGCAAGACGCTCCTCGGGGCGCGTCTTGCTTGGGCCTCTCTCCTGGAGGCGCTCAGTCAGACCGAGTGCTGACATAAGGCAAGACGCTCCTCGGGGCGCGTCTTGCTGGGGCCTCTCTCTTTAGGCGCTCAGTCAGACCCAGTGCTTACATGTGGCAAGACGCTCCTCGGGGCGCGTCTTGCTTGGGCCTCTCTCCTGGAGGCGCTCAGTCAGACCCATTGTTGACATGTGGCAAGACGCTCCTCGGGGCGCGTCTTGCTTGGGCTTCTCTCCTGGAGGCCCTCAGTCAGACCCATTGTTGACATGTGGCAAGACGCTCCTCGGGGCGCGTCTTGCTTGGGCCTCTCTCCTGGAGGCGCTCAGTCAGACCGAGTGCTGACATAAGGCAAGACGCTCCTCGGGGCGCGTCTTGCTGGGGCCTCTCTCTTTAGGCGCTCTGTCAGACCCAGTGCTTACATGTGGCAAGACGCTCCTCGGGGCGCGTCTTGCTGGGGCTTCTCTCCTGGAGGCGTTCAGTCAGACCCATTGTTGACATGTGGCAAGACGCTCCTCGGGGCGCGTCTTGCTTGGGCCTCTCTCCTGGAGGCGCTCAGTCAGACCCAGTGGTGACATGTGGCAAGACGCTCCTCGTGGCGCATCTTGCTTGGGCCTCTCTCCTGGAGGCGCTCAGTCAGACCCATTGTTGACATGTGGCAAGACGCTCCTCGGGGCACGTCTTGCTTGAGGCTTCTCTCCTGGAGGCCCTCAGTCAGACCCATTGTTGACATGTGGCAAGACGCTCCTCGGGGCGCGTCTTGCTGGGGCTTCTCTCCTGGAGGCGTTCAGTCAGACCGAGGGCTGACATGTGGCAAGACGCTCCTCGGGGCGCGTCTTGCTTGGGCTTCTCTCCTGGAGGCGTTCAGTCAGACCGAGTGCTGACATGTGGTAAGACGCTCCTCGGGGCGCGTCTTGCTGGGGCTTCTCTCCTGGAGGCGCTCAGTCAGACCCAGTGCTTACATGTGGCAAGACGCTCCTCGGGGCGCGTCTTGATTGGGCCTCTCTCCTGGAGGCGCTCAGTCAGACCCAGTGGTGACATGTGGCAAGACGCTCCTCGGGGCGCGTCTTGCTTGGGCCTCTCTCCTGGAGATGCTCAGTCAGACCCAGTGTTGACACGTGGCAAGACGCTCCTCGGGGCGTGTCTTGCTTGGGCCTCTCTCCTGGAGGCGCTCAGTCAGACCCAGTGGTGACATGTGGCAAGACGCTCCTCGGGGCGCGTCTAGCTTGGGCTTCTCTCATGGAGGCCCTCAGTCAGACCCATTGTTGATATGTGGCAAGACGCTCCTCAGGGCGCGTCTTGCTTGGGCCTCTCTCCGGGAGGCGCTCAGTCAGACCGAGTGCTGACATGTGGCAAGACGCTCCTCGGGGCGCGTCTTGCTTGGGCTTCTCTCCTGGAGGCCCTCAGTCAGACCCATTGTTTACATGTGGCAAGACGCTCCTTTGGGCGCATCTTGCTTGGGCTTCTCTCCTGGAGGCCCTCAGTCAGACCCATTGTTGACATGTGGCAAGACGCTCCTCGGGGCGCGTCTTGCTTGGGCCTCTCTCCTGGAGGCACTCAGTCAGACCCAGTGCTTACATGTGGCAAGACGCTACTCGGGGCGCGTCTTGCTGGGGCTTCTCACCTGGAGGCGTTCAGTCAGACCGAGTGCTGACATGTGGCAAGACGCTCCTCGGGACGCGTCTTGCTTGGGGTTCTCTCCTGGAGGCCCTCAGTCAGACCCATTGTTGACATGTGGCAAGACACTCCTCGGGGCGCGTATTGCTTGGGCCTCTCTCCTGGAGGCGCTCAGTCAGACCCAGTGGTGACATGTGGCAAGACGCTCCTCGGGGCGCGTCTTGCTTGGTCCTCTCTCCTTGAGGCGCTCAGTCAGACCCATTGTTGACATGTGGCAAGACGCTCCTCGGGGCGCGTCTTGCTTGGGCTTCTCTCCTGGAGGCCCTCAGTCAGACCCATTGTTGACATGTGGCAAGACGCTCCTCGGGGCGCGTCTTGCTTGGGCCTCTCTCCTGGAGGCGCTCAGTCAGACCGAGTGCTGACATAAGGCAAGACGCTCCTCGGGGCGCGTCTTGCTGGGGCCTCTCTCTTTAGGCGCTCAGTCAGACCCAGTGCTTATATGTGGCAAGACGCTCCTCGGGGCGCGTCTTGCTTGGGCCTCTCTCCTGGAGACGCTCAGTCAGACCCAGTGTTGACACGTGACAAGACGCTCCTCGGGGCGCGTCTTGCTTGGGCCTCTCTCCTGGAGGCGCTCAGTCAGACCGAGTGCTGACATGTGGCAAGACGCTCCTCGGGGCGCGTCTTGCTTGGGCTTCTCTCCTGGAGGCCCTCAGTCAGACTCATTGTTGACATGTGGCAAGATACTCCTCGGGACGCGTCTTGCTTGGGCCTCTCTCCTGGAGGCGCTCAGTCAGACCGAGTGCTGACATAAGGCAAGACGCTCCTCGGGGCGCGTCTTGCTGGGGCCTCTCTCCTGGAGGCGCTCAGTCAGACCCAGTGCTTACATGTGGCAAGACGCTCCTCGGGGCGCGTCTTGCTGGGGCTTCTCTCCTGGAGGCGTTCAGTTAGACCGAGTGCTGACATGTGGCAAGACACTCCTCGGGACGCGTCTTGCTTGGGCTTCTCTCCTGGAGGCCCTCAGTCAGACTCATTGTTGACATGTGGCAAGACGCTCCTCGGGGCGCTTCTTGCTTGGGCCTCTCTCCTGGAGGCGCTCAGTCAGACCCAGTGGTGACATGTGGCAAGACGCTCCTCGCGGCGCGTCTTGCTTGGGCCTCTCTCCTGGAGACGCTCAGTCAGACCCAGTGTTGACACGTGACAAGACGCTCCTCGGGGCGCGTCTTGCTTGGGCTTCTCTCATGGAGGCCCTCAGTCAGACCCATTGTTGATATGTGGCAAGACGCTCCTCGGGGCGAGTCTTGCTTGGGCCTCTCTCCTGGAGGTGCTCAGTCAGACCCAGTGTTGACATGGTGCAAGACGCTCCTCGGGGCGCGTCTTGCTTGGGCCTCTCTCCTGGAGGCCCTCTGTCAGCCCCAGTGTTGACATGTGTCAAGACGCTCCTCGGGGTTCGTCTTGCTTGGGCCTCTCTCCTGGAGTCGCTCAGTCAGACCGAGTGCTGGCATGTGGCAAGATGCTCCTCGGGGCGCGTCTTGCTTGGGCTTCTCTCATGGAGGCCCTCATTCAGACCCATTGTTGATATGTGGCAAGACGCTCCTCGGGGCGAGTCTTGCTTGGGCCTCTCTCCTGGAGGTGCTCAGTCAGACCCAGTGTTGACATGGTGCAAGACGCTCCTCGGGGCGCGTCTTGCTTGGGCTTCTCTCTTGGAGGCCCTCAGTCAGACCCATTGTTTACATGTGGCAACACGCTCCTCGGGGCGCATCTTGCTTGGGCCTCTCTCCTTTAGGCCCTCAGTCAGACCCAGTGTTGACATGGTGCAAGACGCTCCTCGGGGCGCGTCTTGCTGGGGCCTCTCTCCTGGAGGCGTTCAGTCAGACCGAGTGCTGACATGTGGCATGACGCTCCTCGGGGCGCGTCTTGCTTGGGCTTCTCTCCTGGAGGCGTTCAGTCAGACCGAGTGCTAACATGTGGTAAGACGCTCCTCGGGCCGCGTCTTGCTGGGGCTTCTCTCCTGGAGGCGCTCAGTCAGACCCAGTGCTTACATGTGGCAAGACGCTCCTCGGGGGGCGTCTTGCTGGGGCTTCTCTCCTGGAGGCGCTCAGTCAGACCCAGTGCTTACATGTGGCAAGACGCTCCTCGGGGCGCGTCTTGCTGGGGCTTCTCTCCTGGAGGCGTTCAGTCAGACCCATTGTTGACATGTGGCAAGACGCTCCTCGGGGCGCGTCTTGCTTGGGCCTCTCTCCTGGAGGCGCTCAGTCAGACCCAGTGGTGACATGTGGCAAGACGCTCCTCGGGGCGCATCTTGCTTGGGCCTCTCTCCTGGAGGCGCTCAGTCAGACCCATTGTTGACATGTGGCAAGACGCTCCTCGGGGCACGTCTTGCTTGAGGCTTCTCTCCTGGAGGCCCTCAGTCAGACCCATTGTTGACATGTGGCAAGACGCTCCTCGGGGCGCGTCTTGCTGGGGCTTCTCTCCTGGAGGCGTTCAGTCAGACCGAGGGCTGACATGTGGCAAGACGCTCCTCGGGGCGCGTCTTGCTTGGGCTTCTCTCCTGGAGGCGTTCAGTCAGACCGAGTGCTGACATGTGGTAAGACGCTCCTCGGGGCGCGTCTTGCTGGGGCTTCTCTCCTGGAGGCGCTCAGTCAGACCCAGTGCTTACATGTGGCAAGACGCTCCTCGGGGCGCATCTTGATTGGGCCTCTCTCCTGGAGGCGCTCAGTCAGACCCAGTGGTGACATGTGGCAAGACGCTCCTCGGGGCGCGTCTTGCTTGGGCCTCTCTCCTGGAGATGCTCAGTCAGACCCAGTGTTGACACGTGGCAAGACGCTCCTCGAGGCGTGTCTTGCTTGGGCCTCTCTCCTGGAGGCGCTCAGTCAGACCCAGTGGTGACATGTGGCAAGACGCTCCTCGGGGCGCGTCTTGCTTGGGCTTCTCTCATGGAGGCCCTCAGTCAGACCCATTGTTGATATGTGGCAAGACGCTCCTCAGGGCGCGTCTTGCTTGGGCCTCTCTCCGGGAGGCGCTCAGTCAGACCGAGTGCTGACATGTGGCAAGACGCTCCTCGGGGCGCGTCTTGCTTGGGCCTCTCTCCTGGAGGCACTCAGTCAGACCCAGTGCTTACATGTGGCAAGACGCTACTCGGGGTGCGTCTTGCTTGGGCCTCTCTCCGGGAGGCGCTCAGTCAGACCGAGTGCTGACATGTGGCAAGACGCTCCTCGGGGCGCGTCTTGCTTGGGCCTCTCTCCTGGAGGCACTCAGTCAGACCCAGTGCTGACATGTGGCAAGACGCTCCTCGGGGCGCGTCTTGCTTGGGCTTCTCTCCTGGAGGCCCTCAGTCAGACCCATTGTTTACATGTGGCAAGACGCTCCTCGGGGCGCATCTTGCTTGGGCCTCTCTCCTGGAGTTCCTCTGTCAGCCCCAGTGTTGACATGTGTCAAGACGCTCCTCGGGGTGCGTCTTGCTTGGGCCTCTCTCCTGGAGGCGCTCAGTCAGACCGAGTGCTGACATGTGGCAAGACGCTCCTCGGGGCGCGTCTTGCTTGGGCTTCTCTCCTGGAGGCCCTCGGTCAGACCCATTGTTGACATGTGGCAAGACACTCCTCGGGACGCGTCTTGCTTGGGCTTCTCTCCTGGAGGCCCTCAGTCAGACTCATTGTTGACATGTGGCAAGACACTCCTCGGGACGCGTCTTGCTTGGGCCTCTCTCCTGGAGGCGCTCAGTCAGACCGAGTGCTGACATAAGGCAAGACGCTCCTCGGGGCGCGTCTTGCTGGGGCCTCTCTCCTGGAGGCGCTCAGTCAGACCCAGTGCTTACATGTGGCAAGACGCTCCTCGGGGCGCGTCTTGCTGGGGCTTCTCTCCTGGAGGCGTTCAGTCAGACCGAGTGCTGACATGTGGCAAGACACTCCTCGGGACGCGTCTTGCTTGGACTTCTCTCCTGGAGGCCCTCAGTCAGACTCATTGTTGACATGTGGCAAGACGCTCCTCGGGGCGCTTCCTGCTTGGGCCTCTCTCCTGGAGGCGCTCAGTCAGACCCAGTGGTGACATGTGGCAAGACGCTCCTCGCGGCGCGTCTTGCTTGGGCCTCTCTCCTGGAGACGCTCAGTCAGACCCAGTGTTGACACGTGACAAGACGCTCCTCGGGGCGCGTCTTGCTTGGGCTTCTCTCATGGAGGCCCTCAGTCAGACCCATTGTTGATATGTGGCGAGACGCTCCTCGGGGCGCGTCTTGCTTGGGCCTCTCTCCTGGAGGCGCTCAGTCAGACCGAGTGCTGACATGTGGCAAGACGCTCCTCGGGGCGCGTCTTGCTTGGGCTTCTCTCATTGAGGCCCTCAGTCAGACCCATTGTTGATATGTGGCAAGACGCTCCTCGGGGCGAGTCTTGCTTGGGCCTCTCTCCTGGAGGTGCTCAGTCAGACCCAGTGTTGACATGGTGCAAGACGCTCCTCGGGGCGCGTCTTGCTTGGGCTTCTCTCTTGGAGGCCCTCAGTCAGACCCATTGTTGACATGTGGCAAGACGCTCCTCGGGGCGCATCTTGCTTGGGCCTCTCTCCTGGAGGCCCTCTGTCAGCCCCAGTGTTGACATGTGTCAAGACGCTCCTCGGGGTTCGTCTTGCTTGGGCCTCTCTCCTGGAGTCGCTCAGTCAGACCGAGTGCTGACATGTGGCAAGATGCTCCTCGGGGCGCGTCTTGCTTGGGCTTCTCTCATGGAGGCCCTCAGTCAGACCCATTGTTGATATGTGGCAAGACGCTCCTCGGGGCGAGTCTTGCTTGGGCCTCTCTCCTGGAGGTGCTCAGTCAGACCCAGTGTTGACATGGTGCAAGACGCTCCTCGGGGCGCGTCTTGCTTGGGCTTCTCTCTTGGAGGCCCTCAGTCAGACCCATTGTTTACATGTGGCAACACGCTCCTCGGGGCGCATCTTGCTTGGGCCTCTCTCCTTTAGGCCCTCAGTCAGACCCAGTGTTGACATGGTGCAAGACGCTCCTCGGGGCGCGTCTTGCTGGGGCCTCTCTCCTGGAGGCGCTCAGTCAGACCCAGTGCTTACATGTGGCAAGACGCTCCTCGGGGCGTGTCTTGCTGGGGCTTCTCTCCTGGAGGCGTTCAGTCAGACCGAGTGCTGACATGTGGCAAGACGCTCCTCGGGGCGCGTCTTGCTTGGGCTTCTCTCCTGGAGGCGTTCAGTCAGACCGAGTGCTGACATGTGGTAAGATGCTCCTCGGGGCGCGTCTTGCTGGGGCTTCTCTCCTGGAGGCGCTCAGTCAGACCCAGTGCTTACATGTGGCAAGACGCTCCTCGGGGCGCGTCTTGCTTGGTTCTCTCTCCTGGAGGCGCTCAGTCAGACCCAGTGCTTACATGTGGCAAGACGCTCCTCGGGGCGCGTCTTGCTGGGGCTTCTCTCCTGGAGGTGCTCAGTCAGACCCAGTGCTTACATGTGGCAAGACGCTCCTCGGGGCGCGTCTTGCTGGGGCTTCTCTCCTGGAGGCGTTCAGTCAGACCGAGTGCTGACATGTGGCAAGACGCTCCTCGGGACGCGTCTTGCTTGGGCTTCTCTCCTGGAGGCCCTCACTCAGACCCATTGTTGACATGTGGCAAGACGCTCCTCGGGGCGCGTCTTTCTTGGGCCTTTCTCCTGGAGGCGCTCAGTCAGACCCAGTGGTGACATGTGGCAAGACGCTCCTCGGGGCGCATCTTGCTTGGGCCTCTCTCCTGGAGGCGCTCAGTCAGACCCATTGTTGACATGTGGCAAGACGCTCCTCGGGGCACGTCTTGCTTGAGGCTTCTCTCCTGGAGGCCCTCAGTCAGACCCATTGTTGACATGTGGCAAGACGCTCCTCGGGGCGCGTCTTGCTTGGGCCTCTCTCCTGGAGGCGCTCAGTCAGACCGAGTGCTGACATAAGGCAAGACGCTCCTCGGGGCGCGTCTTGCTGGGGCCTCTCTCCTGGAGGCGCTCAGTCAGACCCAGTGCTTACATGTGGCAAGACGCTCCTCGGGGCGCGTCTTGCTTGGGCCTCTCTCCTGGAGACTCTCAGTCAGACCCATTGTTGATATGTGGCAAGACGCTCCTCGGGGCGCGTCTTGCTTGGGCCTCTCTCCTGGAGGCGCTCAGTCAGACCGAGTGCTGACATGTGGCAAGACGCTCCTCGGGGCGCGTCTTGCTTGGGCTTCTCTCCTGGAGGCCCTCAGTCAGACCCATTGTTTACATGTGGCAAGACGCTCCTCGGGGCGCATCTTGCTTGGGCCTCTCTCCTGGAGACTCTCAGTCAGACCCATTGTTGATATGTTGCAAGACGCTCCTCGGGGCGCGTCTTGCTTGGGCCTCTCTCCTGGAGGCGCTCAGTCAGACCGAGTGCTGACATGTGGCAAGACGCTCCTCGGGGTGCGTCTTGCTTGGGCTTCTCTCCTGGAGGCCCTCAGTCAGACCCATTGTTTACATGTGGCAAGACGCTCCTCGGGGCGCATCTTGCTTGGGCCTCTCTCCTGGAGTTCCTCTGTCAGCCCCAGTGTTGACATGTGTCAAGACGCTCCTCGGGGTGCGTCTTGCTTGGGCCTCTCTCCTGGAGGCCCTCAGTCAGACCGAGTGCTGACATGTGGCAAGACATTCCTCGGGGCGCGTCTTGCTTGGGCTTCTCTCCTGGAGGCCCTCAGTCAGACCCATTGTTGACCTGTGGCAAGACACTCCTCGGGACGCGTCTTGCTTGGGCTTCTCTCCTGGAGGCCCTCAGTCAGACTCATTGTTGACATGTGGCAAGACACTCCTCGGGACGCGTCTTGCTTGGGCCTCTCTCCTGGAGGCGCTCAGTCAGACCGAGTGCTGACATAAGGCAAGACGCTCCTCGGGGCGCGTCTTGCTGGGGCCTCTCTCCTGGAGGCGCTCAGTCAGACCCAGTGCTTACATGTGGCAAGACGCTCCTCGGGGCGCGTCTTGCTGGGGCTTCTCTCCTGGAGGCGTTCAGTCAGACCGAGTGCTGACATGTGGCAAGACACTCCTCGGGACGCGTCTTGCTTGGGCTTCTCTCCTGGAGGCCCTCAGTCAGACTCATTGTTGACATGTGGCAAGACGCTCCTCGGGGCGCGTCTTGCTTGGGCCTCTCTCCTGGAGGCGCTCAGTCAGACCCAGTGGTGACATGTGGCAAGACGCTCCTCGGGGCGCGTCTTGCTTGGGCCTCTCTCCTGGAGACGCTCAGTCAGACCCAGTGTTGACACGTGACAAGACGCTCCTAGGTGCGCGTCTTGCTTGGGCTTCTCTCATGGAGGCCCTCAGTCAGACCCATTGTTGATATGTGGCAAGACGCTCCTCGGGGCGCGTCTTGCTTGGGCCTCTCTCCTGGAGGCGCTCAGTCAGACCGAGTGCTGACATGTGGCAAGACGCTCCTCGGGGCGCGTCTTGCTTGGGCTTCTCTCATGGAGGCCCTCAGTCAGACCCATTGTTGATATGTGGCAAGACGCTCCTCGGGGCGAGTCTTGCTTGGGCCTCTCTCCTGGAGGTGCTCAGTCAGACCCAGTGTTGACATGGTGCAAGACGCTCCTCAGGGCGCGTCTTGCTTGGGCTTCTCTCTTGGAGGCCCTCAGTCAGACCCATTGTTTACATGTGGCAAGACGCTCCTCGGGGCGCATCTTGCTTGGGCCTCTCTCCTGGAGGCCCTCTGTCAGCCCCAGTGTTGACATGTGTCAAGACGCTCTCCGGTGTGCGTCTTGCTTGGGCCTCTCTCCTGGAGTCGCTCAGTCAGACCGAGTGCTGACATGTGGCAAGACGCTCCTCGGGGCGCGTCTTGCTGGGGCTTCTCTCCTGGAGGCGCTCAGTCAGACCCAGTGCTTACATGTGGCAAGACGCTCCTCGGGGCGCGTCTTGCTGGGGTTTCTCTCCTGGAGGCGCTCAGTCAGACCCAGTGCTTACATGTGGCAAGACGCTCCTCGGGGCGTGTCTTGCTTGGGCCTCTCTCCTGGAGACGCTCAGTCAGACCCAGTGTTGACACGTGGCAAGACGCTCCTCGGGGCGCGTCTTACTTGGGCCTCTCTCCTGGAGGCGCTCAGTCAGACCCAGTGGTGACATGTGGCAAGACGCTCCTCGGGGCGCGTCTTGCTTGGGCTTCTCTCCTGGAGGCCCTCAATCAGACCCATTGTTGACATGTGGCAAGACGCTCCGCGGGGCGCGTCTTGCTTGGGCCTCTCTCCTGGAGGCGCTCAGTCAGACCGAGTGCTGACATAAGGCAAGACGCTTCTCGGGGCGCGTCTTGCTGGGGCCTCTCTCCTGGAGGCGCTCAGTCAGACCCAGTGCTTACATGTGGCAAGACGCTGCTCGGGGCGCATCTTGCTGGGGCTTCTCTCCTGGAGGCGCTCAGTCAGACCCAGTGCTTACATGTGGCAAGACGCTCCTCGGGGCGTGTCTTGCTTGGGCCTCTCTCCTGGAGACGCTCAGTCAGACCCAGTGTTGACACGTGGCAAGACGCTCCTCGGGGCGCGTCTTACTTGGGCCTCTCTCCTGGAGGCGCTCAGTCAGACCCAGTGGTGACATGTGGCAAGACGCTCCTCGGGGCGCGTCTTGCTTGGGCTTCTCTCATGGAGGCCCTCAGTCAGACCCATTGCTGATATGTGGCAAGACGCTCCTCGGGGCGCGTCTTGCTTGGGCCTCTCTCCTGGAGGCGCTCAGTCAGACCGAGTGCTGACATGTGGCAAGACGCTCCTCGGGGCGCGTCTTGCTTGGGCTTCTCTCCTGGAGGCCCTCAGTCAGACCCATTGTTTACATGTGGCAAGACGCTCCTTTGGGCGCATCTTGCTTGGGCTTCTCTCCTGGAGGCCCTCAGTCAGACCCATTGTTGACATGTGGCAAGACGCTCCTCGGGGCGCGTCTTGCTTGGGCCTCTCTCCTGGAGGCGCTCAGTCAGACCGAGGGCTGACATAAGGCAAGACGCTCCTCGGGGCGCGTCTTGCTGGGGCCTCTCTCCTGGAGGCGCTCAGTCAGACCCAGTGCTTACATGTGGCAAGACGCTCCTCGGGGCGCGTCTTGCTGGGGCTTCTCTCCTGGAGGCGTTCAGTCAGACCGAGTGCTGACATGTGGCAAGACGCTCCTCGGGACGCGTCTTGCTCGGGCTTCTCTCCTGGAGGCCCTCAGTCAGACTCATTGTTGACATGTGGCAAGACGCTCCTCGGGGCGCGTCTTGCTTGGGCCTCTCTCCTGGAGGCGCTCAGTCAGACCCAGTGGTGACATGTGGCAAGACGCTCCTCGGGGCGCGTCTTGCTTGGGCCTCTCTCCTGGAGGCGCTCAGTCAGACCCAGTGGTGACATGTGACAAGACGCTCCTCGGGGCGCGTCTTGCTTGGGCTTCTCTCATGGAGGCCCTCAGTCAGATCCATTGTTGATATGTGGCAAGACGCTCCTCGGGGCGCGTCTTGCTTGGGCCTCTCTCCTGGAGGAGCTCAGTCAGACCGAGTGCTGACATGTGGCAAGACGCTCCTCGGGGCGCGTCTTGCTGGGGCTTCTCTCCTAGAGGCGTTCAGTCAGACCGAGTGCTGACATGTGGCAAGACGCTCCTCGGGGCGCATCTTGCTTGGGCTTCTCTCCTGGAGGCCCTCAGTCAGACTCATTGTTGACATGTGGCAAGACGCTCCTCGGGGCGCATCTTGCTTGTGCCTCTCTCCTGGAGGCCCTCTGTCAGCCCCAGTGTTGACATGTGTCAAGACGCTCCTCGGGGCGAGTCTTGCTTGGGCCTCTCTCCTGGAGGTGCTCAGTCAGACCCAGTGTTGACATGTTGCAAGACGCTCCTCGGGGCGCATCTTGCTTGGGCTTCTCTCTTGGAGGCCCTCAGTCAGACCCATTGTTGACATGTGGCAAGACGCTCCTCGGGGCGCGTCTTGCTTGGGCTTCTCTCCTGGAGGCCCTCAGTCAGACCCATTGTTGACATGTGGCAAGACGCTCCTCGGGGCGGGTCTTGCTTGGGCCTCTCTCCTGGAGGCGCTCAGTCAGACCGAGTGCTGACATAAGGCAAGACGCTCCTCGGTGCGCGTCTTGCTGGGGCCTCTCTCCTGGAGGCGCTCAGTCAGACCCAGTGCTTACATGTGGCAAGACGCTCCTCGGGGTGTGTCTTGCTGGGGCTTCTCTCCTGGAGGCGTTCAGTCAGACCGAGTGCTGACATGTGGCAAGGAGCTCCTCGGGGCGCGTCTTGCTTGGGCTTCTCTCCTGGAGACGTTCAGTCAGACCGAGTGCTGACATGTGGTAAGACGCTCCTCGGGGCGCGTCTTGCTGGGGCTTCTCTCCTGGAGGCGCTCAGTCAGACCCAGTGGTGACATGTGACAAGACGCTCTTCGGGGCGCGTCTTGCTTGGGCTTCTCTCATGGAGGCCCTCAGTCAGATCCATTATTGATATGTGGCAAGACGCTCCTCGGGGCGCGTCTTGCTTGGGCCTCTCTCCTGGAGGAGCTCAGTCAGACCGAGTGCTGACATGTGGCAAGACGCTCCTCGGGGCGCGTCTTGCTGGGGCTTCTCTCCTGGAGGCGTTCAGTCAGACCCATTGTTGACATGTGGCAAGACGCTCCTCGGGGCGCGTCTTGCTTGGGCCTCTCTCCTGGAGGCGCTCAGTCAGACCGAGTGCTGACATAAGGCAAGACGCTCCTCGGGGCGCGTCTTGCTTGGGCCTCTCTCCAGGAGACGCTCAGTCAGACCAAGTGTTGACACGTGACAAGAAGCTCCTCGGGGCGCGTCTTGCTTGGGCTTCTCTCATGGAGGCCCTCAGTCAGACCCATTGTTGATATGTGGCAAGACGCTCCTCGGGGCGCGTCTTGCTTGGGCCTCTCTCCTGGAGGCGCTCAGTCAGACCGAGTGCTGACATGTGGCAAGACGCTCCTCGGGGCGCGTCTTGCTTGGGCTTCTCTCCTGGAGGCCCTCAGTCAGACCCATTGTTTGCATGTGGCAAGACGCTCCTCGGGGCGCATCTTGCTTGGGCCTCTCTCCTTGAGTTCCTCTGTCAGCCCCAGTGTTGACATGTGTCAAGACGCTCCTCGGGGTGCGTCTTGCTTGGGCCTCTCTCCTGGAGGCGCTCAGTCAGACCGAGTGCTGACATGTGGCAAGACGCTCCTCGGGGCGCGTCTTGCTTGGGCTTCTCTCCTGGAGGCCCTCAGTCAGACCCATTGTTGACATGTGGCAAGACACTCCTCAGGACGCGTCTTGCTTGGGCTTCTCTCCTGGAGGCCCTCAGTCAGACTCATTGTTGACATGTGGCAAGACACTCCTCGGGACGCGTCTTGCTTGGGCCTCTCTCCTGGAGGCGCTCAGTCAGACCCAGTGCTTACATGTGGCAAGACGCTCCTCGGGGCGCGTCTTGCTGGGGCCTCTCTCCTGGAGGCGCTCAGTCAGACCCAGTGCTTACATGTGGCAAGACGTTCCTCGGGGCGCGTCTTGCTGGGGCTTCTCTCCTGGAGGCGTTCAGTCAGACCGAGTGCTGACATGTGGCAAGACACTCCTCAGGACGCGTCTTGCTTGGGCTTCTCTCCTGGAGGCCCTCAGTCAGACTCATTGTTGACATGTGGCAAGACGCTCCTCGGGGCGCGTCTTGCTTGGGCCTCTCTCCTGGAGGCGCTCAGTCAGACCCAGTGGTGACATGTGGCAAGACGCTCCTCGGGGCGCGTCTTGCTTGGGCCTCTCTCCTGGAGACGCTCAGTCAGACCCAGTGTTGACACGTGACAAGACGCTCCTAGGTGCGCGTCTTGCTTGGGCTTCTCTCATGGAGGCCCTCAGTCAGACCCATTGTTGATATGTGGCAAGACGCTCCTCGGGGCGCGTCTTGCTTGGGCCTCTCTCCTGGAGGCGCTCAGTCAGACCGAGTGCTGACATGTGGCAAGACGCTCCTCGGGGCGCGTCTTGCTTGGGCTTCTCTCATGGAGGCCCTCAGTCAGACCCATTGTTGATATGTGGCAAGACGCTCCTCGGGGCGAGTCTTGCTTGGGCCTCTCTCCTGGAGGTGCTCAGTCAGACCCAGTGTTGACATGGTGCAAGACGCTCCTCGGGGCGCGTCTTGCTTGGGCTTCTCTCTTGGAGGCCCTCAGTCAGACCCATTGTTGACATGTGGCAAGACGCTCCTCGGGGCGCATCTTGCTTGGGCCTCTCTCCTGGAGGCCCTCTGTCAGCCCCAGTGTTGACATGTGTCAAGACGCTCCTTGGGGTGCGTCTTGCTTGGGCCTCTCTCCTGGAGTCGCTCAGTCAGACCGAGTGCTGACCTGTGGCAAGATGCTCCTCGGGGCGCGTCTTGCTTGGGCTTCTCTCATGGAGGCCCTCAGTCAGACCCATTGTTGATATGTGGCAAGACGCTCCTCGGGGCGAGTCTTGCTTGGGCCTCTCTCCTGGAGGTGCTCATTCAGACCCAGTGTTGACATGGTGCAAGACGCTCCTCGGGGCGCGTCTTGCTTGAGCTTCTCTCTTGGAGGCCCTCAGTCAGACCCATTGTTTACATGTGGCAAGACGCTCCTCGGGGCGCATCTTGCTTGGGCCTCTCTCCTGGAGGCCCTCTGTCAGCCCCAGTGTTGACATGTGTCAAGACGCTCCCCGGGGTGCGTCTTGCTTGGGCCTCTCTCCTGGAGTCGCTCAGTCAGACCGAGTGCTGACATGTGGCAAGACGCTCCTCGGGGCGCGTCTTGCTGGGGCTTCTCTCCTGGAGGCGCTCAGTCAGACCCAGTGCTTACATGTGGCAAGACGCTCCTCGGGGCGCGTCTTGCTGGGGTTTCTCTCCTGGAGGCGCTCAGTCAGACCCAGTGCTTACATGTGGCAAGACGCTCCTCGGGGCGTGTCTTGCTTGGGCCTCTCTCCTGGAGACGCTCAGTCAGACCCAGTGTTGACACGTGGCAAGACGCTCCTCGGGGCGCGTCTTACTTGGGCCTCTCTCCTGGAGGCGCTCAGTCAGACCCAGTGGTGACATGTGGCAAGACGCTCCTCGGGGCGCGTCTTGCTTGGGCTTCTCTCCTGGAGGCCCTCAGTCAGACCCATTGTTGACATGTGGCAAGACGCTCCGCGGGGCGCGTCTTGCTTGGGCCTCTCTCCTGGAGGCGCTCAGTCAGACCGAGTGCTGACATAAGGCAAGACGCTCCTCGGGGCGCGTCTTGCTGGGGCCTCTCTCCTGGAGGCGCTCAGTCAGACCCAGTGCTTACATGTGGCAAGACGCTCCTCGGGGCGCGTCTTGCTGGGGCTTCTCTCCTGGAGGCGCTCAGTCAGACCCAGTGCTTACATGTGGCAAGATGCTCCTCGGGGCGCGTCTTGCTGGAGCTTCTCTCCTGGAGGCGCTCAGTCAGACCCAGTGCTTACATGTGGCAAGACGCTCCTCGGGGCGTGTCTTGCTTGGGCCTCTCTCCTGGAGACGCTCAGTCAGACCCAGTGTTGACACGTGGCAAGACGCTCCTCGGGGCGCGTCTTACTTGGGCCTCTCTCCTGGAGGCGCTCAGTCAGACCCAGTGGTGACATGTGGCAAGACGCTCCTCGGGGCGCGTCTTGCTTGGGCTTCTCTCATGGAGGCCCTCAGTCAGACCCATTGCTGATATGTGGCAAGACGCTCCTCGGGGTGCGTCTTGCTTGGGCCTCTCTCCTGGAGGCGCTCAGTCAGACCGAGTGCTGACATGTGGCAAGACGCTCCTCGGGGCGCGTCTTGCTTGGGCTTCTCTCCTGGAGGCCCTCAGTCAGACCCATTGTTTACATGTGGCAAGACGCTCCTTTGGGCGCATCTTGCTTGGGCTTCTCTCCTGGAGGCCCTCAGTCAGACCCATTGTTGACATGTGGCAAGACGCTCCTCGGGGCGCGTCTTGCTTGGGCCTCTCTCCTGGAGGCGCTCAGTCAGACCGAGTGCTGACATAAGGCAAGACGCTCCTCGGGGCGCGTCTTGCTGGGGCCTCTCTCCTGGAGGCGCTCAGTCAGACCCAGTGCTTACATGTGGCAAGACGCTCCTCGGGGCGCGTCTTGCTGGGGCTTCTCTCCTGGAGGCGTTCAGTCAGACCGAGTGCTGACATGTGGCAAGACGCTCCTCGGGACGCGTCTTGCTTGGGCTTCTCTCCTGGAGGCCCTCAGTCAGACTCATTGTTGACATGTGGCAAGACGCTCCTCGGGGCGCGTCTTGCTTGGGCCTCTCTCCTGGAGGCGCTCAGTCAGACCCAGTGGTGACATGTGGCAAGACGCTCCTCGGGGCGCGTCTTGCTTGGGCCTCTCTCCTGGAGGCGCTCAGTCAGACCCAGTGGTGACATGTGACAAGACGCTCCTCGGGGCGCGTCTTGCTTGGGCTTCTCTCATGGAGGCCCTCAGTCAGATCCATTGTTGATATGTGGCAAGACGCTCCTCGGGGCGCGTCTTGCTTGGGCCTCTCTCCTGGAGGAGCTCAGTCAGACCGAGTGCTGACATGTGGCAAGACGCTCCTCGGGGCGCGTCTTGCTGGGGCTTCTCTCCTAGAGGCGTTCAGTTAGACCGAGTGCTGACATGTGGCAAGACGCTCCTCGGGGCGCATGTTGCTTGGGCTTCTCTCCTGGAGGCCCTCAGTCAGACTCATTGTTGACATGTGGCAAGATGCTCCTCGGGGCGCGTCTCTCTTGGGGCCTCTCTCCTGGAGGCGCACAGTCAGACAGAGTGCTGACATGTGGCCAGACGCTCCTCGGGGCGCGTCTTGCTGGGGCCTCTCTCCTGGAGGCGCTCTGTCAGACCGAGTGCTGACATGTGGCAAGACGCTCCTCGGGGCGCTTCTTGCTTGGGCTTCTCTCCTGGAGGCCCTCAGTCAGACCCATTGTTTACATGTGGCAAGACGCTACTCGGGGCGCATCTTGCTTGTGCCTCTCTCCTGGAGGCCCTCTGTCAGCCCCAGTGTTGACATGTGTCAAGACGCTCCTCGGGGCGAGTCTTGCTTGGGCCTCTCTCCTGGAGGTGCTCAGTCAGACCCAGTGTTGACATGTTGCAAGACGCTCCTCGGGGCGCATCTTGCTTGGGCTTCTCTCTTGGAGGCCCTCAGTCAGACCCATTGTTGACATGTGGCAAGACGCTCCTCGGGGCGCGTCTTGCTTGGGCTTCTCTCCTGGAGGCCCTCAGTCAGACCCATTGTTGACATGTGGCAAGACGCTCCTCGGGGCGCGTCTTGCTTGGGCCTCTCTCCTGGAGGCGCTCAGTCAGACCGAGTGCTGACATAAGGCAAGACGCTCCTCGGTGCGCGTCTTGCTGGGGCCTCTCTCCTGGAGGCGCTCAGTCAGACCCAGTGCTTACATGTGGCAAGACGCTCCTCAGGGTGTGTCTTGCTGGGGCTTCTCTCCTGGAGGCGTTCAGTCAGACCGAGTGCTGACATGTGGCAAGGAGCTCCTCGGGGCGCGTCTTGCTTGGGCTTCTCTCCTGGAGACGTTCAGTCAGACCGAGTGCTGACATGTGGTAAGACGCTCCTCGGGGCGCGTCTTGCTGGGGCTTCTCTCCTGGAGGCGCTCAGTCAGACCCAGTGGTGACATGTGACAAGACGCTCCTCGGGGCGCGTCTTGCTTGGGCTTCTCTCATGGAGGCCCTCAGTCAGATCCATTATTGATATGTGGCAAGACGCTCCTCGGGGCGCGTCTTGCTTGGGCCTCTCTCCTGGAGGAGCTCAGTCAGACCGAGTGCTGACATGTGGCAAGACGCTCCTCGGGGCGCGTCTTGCTGGGGCTTCTCTCCTGGAGGCGTTAAGTCAGACCAATTGTTGACATGTGGCAAGACGCTCCTCGGGGTGCGTCTTGCTTGGGCCTCTCTCCTGGAGGCGCTCAGTCAGACCGAGTGCTGACATAAGGCAAGACGCTCCTCGGGGCGCGTCTTGCTTGGGCTTCTCTCCAGGAGACGCTCAGTCAGACCCAGTGTTGACACGTGACAAGAAGTTCCTCGGGGCGCGTCTTGCTTGGGCTTCTCTCATGGAGGCCCGCAGTCAGACCCATTGTTGATATGTGGCAAGACGCTCCTCGGGGCGCGTCTTGCTTGGGCCTCTCTCCTGGAGGTGCTCAGTCAGACCGAGTGCTGACATGTGGCAAGACGTTCCTCGGGGCGCGTCTTGCTTGGGCTTCTCTCCTGGAGGCCCTCAGTCAGACCCATTGTTTACATGTGGCAAGACGCTCCTCGGGGCGCATCTTGCTTGGGCCTCTCTCCTGGAGTTCCTCTGTCAGCCCCAGTGTTGACATGTGTCAAGACGCTCCTCGGGGTGCGTCTTGCTTGGGCCTCTCTCCTGGAGGCGCTCAGTCAGACCGAGTGCTGACATGTGGCAAGACGCTCCTCGGGGCGCGTCTTGCTTGGGCTTCTCTCCTGGAGGCCCTCAGTCAGACCCATTGTTGACATGTGGCAAGACACTCCTCGGGACGCGTCTTGCTTGGGCTTCTCTCCTGGAGGCCCTCAGTCAGACTCATTGTTGACATGTGGCAAGACACTCCTCGGGACGCGTCTTGCTTGGGCCTCTCTCCTGGAGGCGCTCAGTCAGACCGAGTGCTGACATAAGGCAAGACGCTCCTCGGGGCGCGTCTTGCTGGGGCCTCTCTCCTGGAGGCGCTCAGTCAGACCCAGTGCTTACATGTGGCAAGACGCTCCTCGGGGCGCGTCTTGCTGGGGCTTCTCTCCTGGAGGCGTTCAGTCAGACCGAGTGCTGACATGTGGCAAGACACTCCTCAGGACGCGTCTTGCTTGGGCTTCTTTCCTGGAGGCCCTCAGTCAGACTCATTGTTGACATGTGGCAAGACGCTCCTCGGGGCGCGTCTTGCTTGGGCCTCTCTCCTGGAGGCGCTCAGTCAGACCCAGTGGTGACATGTGGCAAGACGCTCCTCGGGGCGCGTCTTGCTTGGGCCTCTCTCCTGGAGACGCTCAGTCAGACCCAGTGTTGGCACGTGACAAGACGCTCCTCGGGGCGCGTCTTGCTTGGGCTTCTCTCATGGAGGCCCTCAGTCAGACCCATTGTTGATATGTGGCAAGACGCTCCTCGGGGCGCGTCTTGCTTGGGCCTCTGTCCTGGAGGCGCTCAGTCAGACCGAGTGCTGACATGTGGCAAGACGCTCCTCGGGGTGCGTCTTGCTTGGGCTTCTCTCATGGAGGCCCTCAGTCAGACCCATTGTTGATATGTGGGAAGACGCTCCTCGGGGCTAGTCTTGCTTCGGCCTCTCTCCTGGAGGTTCTCAGTCAGACCCAGTGTTGACATGGTGCAAGACGCTCCTCGGGGCGCGTCTTGCTTGGGCTTCTCTCAGGGAGGCCCTCAGTCAGACCCATTGTTGACATGTGGCAAGACGCTCCTCGGGGCGCATCTTGCTTGGGCCTCTCTCCTGGAGGCCCTCTGTCAGCCCCAGTGTTGACATGTGTCAAGACGCTCCTCGGGGTGCATCTTGCTTGGGCCTCTCTCCTGGAGTCGCTCAGTCAGACCGAGTGCTGACATAAGGCAAGATGCTCCTCCGGGCGCGTCTTGCTTGGGCTTCTCTCATGGAGGCCCTCAGTCAGACCCATTGTTGATATGTGGCAAGACGCTCCTCGGGGCGGGTCTTGCTTGGGCCTCTCTCCTGGAGGTGCTCAGTCAGACCCAGTGTTGACATGGTGCAAGACGCTCCTCGGGGCGCGTCTTGCTTGGGCTTCTCTCTTGGAGGCCCTCAGTCAGACCCATTGTTTACATGTGGCAAGACGCTCCTCGGGGCGCATCTTGCTTGGGCCTCTCTCCTGGAGGCCCTCTGTCAGCCCCAGTGTTGACATGTGTCAAGACGCTCCCCGGGGTGCGTCTTGCTTTGGCCTCTCTCCTGGAGTCGCTCAGTCAGACCGAGTGCTGACATGTGGCAAGACGCTCCTCGGGGCGCGTCTTGCTTGGGCTTCTCTCCTGGAAGCCCTCAGTCAGACCCATTGTTGACATGTGGCAAGACGCTCCGCGGGGCGCGTCTTGCTTGGGCCTCTCTCCTGGAGGCGCTCAGTCAGACCGAGTGCTGACATAAGGCAAGACGCTCCTCGGGGTGCGTCTTGCTGGGGCCTCTCTCCTGGAGGCGCTCAGTCAGACCCAGTGCTTACATGTGGCAAGACGATCCTCGGGGCGTGTCTTGCTGGGGCTTCTCTCCTGGAGGCGTTCAGTCAGACCGAGTGCTGACATGTGGCAAGACGCTCCTCGGGGCGCGTCTTGCTGGGGCTTCTCTCCTGGAGGCGTTAAGTCAGACCAATTGTTGACATGTGGCAAGACGCTCCTCGGGGTGCGTCTTGCTTGGGCCTCTCTCCTGGAGGCGCTCAGTCAGACCGAGTGCTGACATAAGGCAAGACGCTCCTCGGGGCGCGTCTTGCTTGGGCTTCTCTCCAGGAGACGCTCAGTCAGACCCAGTGTTGACACGTGACAAGAAGTTCCTCGGGGCGCGTCTTGCTTGGGCTTCTCTCATGGAGGCCCGCAGTCAGACCCATTGTTGATATGTGGCAAGACGCTCCTCGGGGCGCGTCTTGCTTGGGCCTCTCTCCTGGAGGTGCTCAGTCAGACCGAGTGCTGACATGTGGCAAGACGTTCCTCGGGGCGCGTCTTGCTTGGGCTTCTCTCCTGGAGGCCCTCAGTCAGACCCATTGTTTACATGTGGCAAGACGCTCCTCGGGGCGCATCTTGCTTGGGCCTCTCTCCTGGAGTTCCTCTGTCAGCCCCAGTGTTGACATGTGTCAAGACGCTCCTCGGGGTGCGTCTTGCTTGGGCCTCTCTCCTGGAGGCGTTCAGTCAGACCGAGTGCTGACATGTGGTAAGACGCTCCTCGGGGCGCGTCTTGCTGGGGCTTCTCTCCTGGAGGCGCTCAGTCAGACCCAGTGCTTACATGTGGCAAGACGCTCCTCGGGGCGCGTCTTGCTTGGGCCTTTCTCCTGGAGGCGCTCAGTCAGACCCAGTGCTTACATGTGAAAAGACGCTCCTCGGGGCGCGTCTTGCTGGGGCTTCTCTCCTGGAGGCGTTCAGTCAGACCGAGTGCTGACATGTGGCAAGACGCTCCTCGGGACGCGTCTTACTTGGGCTTCTCTCCTGGAGGCCCTCAGTCAGACCCATTGTTGACATGTGGCAAGACGCTCCTCGGGGCGCGTCTTGCTTGGGCCTATCTCCTGGAGGCGCTCAGTCAGACCCAGTGGTGACATGTGGCAAGACGCTCCTCGGGGCGAGTCTTGCTTGGGCCTCTCTCCTGGAGGCGCTCAGTCAGACCCATTGTTGACATGTGGCAAGACGCTCCTCGGGGCACGTCTTGCTTGAGGCTTCTCTCCTGGAGGCCCTCAGTCAGACCCATTGTTGACATGTGGCAAGACGCTCCTCGGGGCGCGTCTTGCTTGGGCCTCTCTCCTGGAAGCGCTCAGTCAGACCGAGTGCTGACATAAGGCAAGACGCTCCTCGGGGCGCGTCTTGCTGGGGCCTCTCTCCTGGAGGCGCTCAGTCAGACCCAGTGCTTACATGTGGCAAGACGCTCCTCGGGGCGCGTCTTGCTTGGGCCTCTCTCCTGGAGACTCTCAGTCAGACCCAGTGTTGACACGTGACAAGACGCTCCTCGGGGCGCGTCTTGCTTGGGCTTCTCTCATGGAGGCCCTCAGTCAGACCCATTGTTGATATGTGGCAAGACGCTCCTCGGGGCGCGTCTTGCTTGGGCCTCTCTCCTGGAGGCGCTCAGTCAGACCGAGTGCTGACATGTGGCAAGACGCTCCTCGGGGCGCGTCTTGCTTGGGCTTCTCTCCTGGAGGCCCTCAGTCAGACCCATTGTTTACATGTGGCAAGACGCTCCTCGGGGCGCATCTTGCTTGGGCCTCTCTCCTGGAGTTCCTCTGTCAGCCCCAGTGTTGACATGTGTCAAGACGCTCCTCGGGGTGCGTCTTGCTTGGGCCTCTCTCCTGGAGGCGCTCAGTCAGACCGAGTGCTGACATGTGGCAAGACGCTCCTCGGGGCGCGTCTTGCTTGGGTGTTATGTGGCAAGACGCTCCTCGGGGCGCGTCTTGCTTGGGCCTCTCTCCTGGAGGCGCTCAGTCAGACCCAGTGGTGACATGTGGCAAGACGCTCCTCGGGGCGCGTCTTGCTTGGGCTTCTCTCATGGAGGCCCTCAGTCAGACCCATTGTTGATATGTGGCAAGACGCTCCTCGGGGCACATCTTGCTTGGGCCTCTCTCCTGGAGGCGCTCAGTCAGACCGAGTGCTGACATGTGGCAAGACGCTCCTCGGGGCGCGTCTTGCTTGGGCTTCTCTCCTGGAGGCCCTCAGTCAGACCCATTGTTTACATGTGGCAAGACGCTCCTTTGGGCGCATCTTGCATGGGCTTCTCTCCTGGAGGCCCTCAGTCAGACCCATTGTTGACATGTGGCAAGACGCTCCTCGGGTCGCGTCTTGCTTGGGCCTCTCTCCTGGAGGCGCTCAGTCAGACCGAGTGCTGACATAAGGCAAGACGCTCCTCGGGGCGCGTATTGCTGGGGCCTCTCTCCTGGAGGCGCTCAGTCAGACCCAGTGCTTACATGTGGCAAGACGCTCCTCGGGGCGCGTCTTGCTGGGGCTTCTCTCCTGGAGGCGTTCAGTCAGACCGAGTGCTGACATGTGGCAAGACGCTCCTCGGGACGCGTCTTGCTTTGGCTTCTCTCCTGGAGGCCCTCAGTCAGACTCATTGTTGACATGTGGCAAGACGCTCCTCGGGGCGCGTCTTGCTTGGGCCTCTCTCCTGGAGGCGCTCAGTCAGACCCAGTGGTGACATGTGACAAGACGCTGCTCGGGGCGCGTCTTGCTTGGGCTTCTCTCCTGGAGGCCCTGAGTCAGACCCATTGTTTACATGTGGCAAGACGCTCCTTTGGGCGCATCTTGCTTGGGCTTCTCTCCTGGAGGCCCTCAGTCAGACCCATTGTTGACATGTGGCAAGACGCTCCCCGGGGCGCGTCTTGCTTGGGCCTCTCTCCTGGAGGCGCTCAGTCAGACCCAGTGCTTACAAGTGGCAAGACGCTCCTCGGGGCGCGTCTTGCTTGGGCCTCTCTCCTGGAGGCGCTCAGTCAGACCCAGTGGTGACATGTGGCAAGACGCTCTTCAGGGCGCGTCTTGCTTGAGCCTCTCTCCTGGAGATGCTCAGTCAGACCCAGTGTTGACACGTGACAAGACGCTCTTCGGGGCGCGTCTTGCTTGGGCTTCTCTCATGGAGGCCCTCAGTCAGACCAATTGTTGATATGTGGCAAGAGGCTCCTCGGGGCGCGTCTTGCTTGTGCTTCTCTCCTGGAGGCCCTCAGTCAGACCCATTGTTTACATGTGGCAAGACGCTCCTTGGGGCGCATCTTGCTTGGGCCTCTCTCCTGGAGATGCTCAGTCAGACCCAGTGTTGACACGTGACAAGACGCTCTTCGGGGCGCGTCTTGCTTGGGCCTCTCTCCTGGAGGCGCTCAGTCAGACCGAGTGCTGACATGTGGCAAGACGCTCCTCGGGGCGCGTCTTGCTTGGGCTTCTCTCCTGGAGGCCCTCAGTCAGACCCATTGTTTACATGTGGCAAGACGCTCCTTGGGGCGCATCTTGACTGGGCCTCTCTCCTGGAGGCCCTCTGTCAGCCCCAGTGTTGACATGTGTCAAGACGCTCCTCGGGGTGCGTCTTGCTTGGGCCTCTCTCCTGGAGGCGCTCAGTCAGACCGAGTGCTGACATGTGGCAAGACGCTCCTCGGGAAGCGTCTTGCTTGGGCTTCTCTCCTGGAGGCCCTCAGTCAGACCCATTGTTGACATGTGGCAAGACGCTCCTCGGGGCGCGTCTTGCTTGTGCTTCTCTCCTGGAGGCCCTCAGTCAGACCCATTGTTGATATGTGGCAAGACGCTCCTCGGGGCGCGTCTTGCTTGGGCCTCTCTCCTGGAGGTGCTCAGTCAGACCGAGTGCTGACATGTGGCAAGACGCTCCTCGGGGCGCGTCTTGCTTGGGCTTCTCTCCTGGAGGCCCTCAGTCAGACCCATTGTTTACATGTGGCAAGACGCTCCTCGGGGCGCATCTTGCTTGGGCCTCTCTCCTGGAGTTCCTCTGTCAGCCCCAGTGTTGACATGTGTCAAGACGCTCCTCGGGGTGCGTCTTGCTTGGGCCTCTCTCCTGGAGGCGCTCAGTCAGACCGAGTGCTGACATGTGGCAAGACGCTCCTCGGGGCGCGTCTTGCTTGGGCTTCTCTCCTGGAGGCCCTCAGTCAGACCCATTGTTGACATGTGGCAAGACACTCCTCGGGACGCGTCTTGCTTGGGCTTCTCTCCTGGAGGCCCTCAGTCAGACTCATTGTTGACATGTGGCAAGACACTCCTCGGGAAGCGTCTTGCTTGGGCCTCTCTCCTGGAGGCGCTCAGTCAGACCGAGTGCTGACATAAGGCAAGACGCTCCTCGGGGCGCGTCTTGCTGGGGCCTCTCTCCTGGAGGCGCTCAGTCAGACCCAGTGCTTACATGTGGCAAGACGCTCCTCGGGGCGCGTCTTGCTGGGGCTTCTCTCCTGGAGGCGTTCAGTCAGACCGAGTGCTGACATGTGGCAAGACACTCCTCAGGACGCGTCTTGCTTGGGCTTCTCTCCTGGAGGCCCTCAGTCAGACTCATTGTTGACATGTGGCAAGACGCTCCTCGGGGCGCGTCTTGCTTGGGCCTCTCTCCTGGAGGCGCTCAGTCAGACCCAGTGGTGACATGTGGCAAGACGCTCCTCGGGGCGCGTCTTGCTTGGGCCTCTCTCCTGGAGACGCTCAGTCAGACCCAGTGTTGGCACGTGACAAGACGCTCCTCGGGGCGCGTCTTGCTTGGGCTTCTCTCATGGAGGCCCTCAGTCAGACCCATTGTTGATATGTGGCAAGACGCTCCTCGGGGCGCGTCTTGCTTGGGCCTCTGTCCTGGAGGCGCTCAGTCAGACCGAGTGCTGACATGTGGCAAGACGCTCCTCGGGGTGCGTCTTGCTTGGGCTTCTCTCATGGAGGCCCTCAGTCAGACCCATTGTTGATATGTGGCAAGACGCTCCTCGGGGCTAGTCTTGCTTGGGCCTCTCTCCTGGAGGTTCTCAGTCAGACCCAGTGTTGACATGGTGCAAGACGCTCCTCGGGGTGCGTCTTGCTTGGGCCTCTCTCCTGGAGTCGCTCAGTCAGACCGAGTGCTGACATAAGGCAAGATGCTCCTCCGGGCGCGTCTTGCTTGGGCTTCTCTCATGGAGGCCCTCAGTCAGACCCATTGTTGATATGTGGCAAGACGCTCCTCGGGGCGAGTCTTGCTTGGGCCTCTCTCCTGGAGGTGCTCAGTCAGACCCAGTGTTGACATGGTGCAAGACGCTCCTCGGGGCGCGTCTTGCTTGGGCTTCTCTCTTGGAGGCCCTCAGTCAGACCCATTGTTTACATGTGGCAAGACGCTCCTCGGGGCGCATCTTGCTTGGGCCTCTCTCCTGGAGGCCCTCTGTCAGCCCCAGTGTTGACATGTGTCAAGACGCTCCCCGGGGTGCGTCTTGCTTTGGCCTCTCTCCTGGAGTCGCTCAGTCAGACCGAGTGCTGACATGTGGCAAGACGCTCCTCGGGGCGCGTCTTGCTTGGGCTTCTCTCCTGGAGGCCCTCAGTCAGACCCATTGTTGACATGTGGCAAGACGCTCCGCGGGGCGCGTCTTGCTTGGGCCTCTCTCCTGGAGGCGCTCAGTCAGACCGAGTGCTGACATAAGGCAAGACGCTCCTCGGGGTGCGTCTTGCTGGGGCCTCTCTCCTGGAGGCGCTCAGTCAGACCCAGTGCTTACATGTGGCAAGACGATCCTCGGGGCGTGTCTTGCTGGGGCTTCTCTCCTGGAGGCGTTCAGTCAGACCGAGTGCTGACATGTGGCAAGACGCTCCTCGGGGCGCGTCTTGCTTGGGCTTCTCTCCTGGAGGCGTTCAGTCAGACCGAGTGCTGACATGTGGTAAGACGCTCCTCGGGGCGCGTCTTGCTGGGGCTTCTCTCCTGGAGGCGCTCAGTCAGACCCAGTGCTTACATGTGGCAAGACGCTCCTCGGGGCGCGTCTTGCTTGGGCCTTTCTCCTGGAGGCGCTCAGTCAGACCCAGTGCTTACATGTGGCAAGACGCTCCTCGGGGCGCGTCTTGCTGGGGCTTCTCTCCTGGAGGCGTTCAGTCAGACCGAGTGCTGACATGTGGCAAGACGCTCCTCGGGACGCGTCTTACTTGGGCTTCTCTCCTGGAGGCCCTCAGTCAGACCCATTGTTGACATGTGGCAAGACGCTCCTCGGGGCGCGTCTTGCTTGGGCCTATCTCCTGGAGGCGCTCAGTCAGACCCAGTGGTGACATGTGGCAAGACGCTCCTCGGGGCGAGTCTTGCTTGGGCCTCTCTCCTGGAGGCGCTCAGTCAGACCCATTGTTGACATGTGGCAAGACGCTCCTCGGGGCACGTCTTGCTTGAGGCTTCTCTCCTGGAGGCCCTCAGTCAGACCCATTGTTGACATGTGGCAAGACGCTCCTCGGGGCGCGTCTTGCTTGGGCCTCTCTCCTGGAGGCGCTCAGTCAGACCGAGTGCTGACATAAGGCAAGACGCTCCTCGGGGCGCGTCTTGCTGGGGCCTCTATCCTGGAGGCGCTCAGTCAGACCCAGTGCTTACATGTGGCAAGACGCTCCTCGGGGCGCGTCTTGCTTGGGCCTCTCTCCTGGAGACTCTCAGTCAGACCCAGTGTTGACACGTGACAAGACGCTCCTCGGGGCGCGTCTTGCTTGGGCTTCTCTCATGGAGGCCCTCAGTCAGACCCATTGTTGATATGTGGCAAGACGCTCCTCGGGGCGCGTCTTGCTTGGGCCTCTCTCCTGGAGGCGCTCAGTCAGACCGAGTGCTGACATGTGGCAAGACGTTCCTCGGGGCGCGTCTTGCTTGGGCTTCTCTCCTGGAGGCCCTCAGTCAGACCCATTGTTTACATGTGGCAAGACGCTCCTCGGGGCGCATCTTGCTTGGGCCTCTCTCCTGGAGTTCCTCTGTCAGCCCCAGTGTTGACATGTGTCAAGACGCTCCTCGGGGTGCGTCTTGCTTGGGCCTCTCTCCTGGAGGCGCTCAGTCAGACCGAGTGCTGAAATGTGGCAAGACGCTCCTCGGGGCGCGTCTTGCTTGGGTGTTATGTGGCAAGACGCTCCTCGGGGCGCGTCTTGCTTGGGCCTCTCTCCTGGAGGCGCTCAGTCAGACCCAGTGGTGACATGTGGCAAGACGCTCCTCGGGGCGCGTCTTGCTTGGGCTTCTCTCATGGAGGCCCTCAGTCAGACCCATTGTTGATATGTGGCAAGACGCTCCTCGGGGCACGTCTTGCTTGGGCCTCTCTCCTGGAGGCGCTCAGTCAGACCGAGTGCTGACATGTGGCAAGACGCTCCTCGGGGCGCGTCTTGCTTGGGCTTCTCTCCTGGAGGCCCTCAGTCAGACCCATTGTTTACATGTGGCAAGACGCTCCTTTGGGCGCATCTTGCTTGGGCTTCTCTCCTGGAGGCCCTCAGTCAGACCCATTGTTGACATGTGGCAAGACGCTCCTCGGGTCGCGTCTTGCTTGGGCCTCTCTCCTGGAGGCGCTCAGTCAGACCGAGTGCTGACATAAGGCAAGACGCTCCTCGGGGCGCGTATTGCTGGGGCCTCTCTCCTGGAGGCGCTCAGTCAGACCCAGTGCTTACATGTGGCAAGACGCTCCTCGGGGCGCGTCTTGCTGGGGCTTCTCTCCTGGAGGCGTTCAGTCAGACCGAGTGCTGACATGTGGCAAGACGCTCCTCGGGACGCATCTTGCTTTGGCTTCTCTCCTGGAGGCCCTCAGTCAGACTCATTGTTGACATGTGGCAAGACGCTCCTCGGGGCGCGTCTTGCTTGGGCCTCTCTCCTGGAGGCGCTCAGTCAGACCCAGTGGTGACATGTGACACGACGCTCCTCGGGGCGCGTCTTGCTTGGGCTTCTCTCATGGAGGCCCTCAGTCAGATCCATTGTTGATATGTGGCAAGACGCTCCTCGGGGCGCGTCTTGCTTGGGCCTCTCTCCTGGAGGCGCTCAGTCAGACCGAGTGCTGACATGTGGCAAGACGCTCCTGGGGCGCGTCTTGCTGGGGCTTCTCTCCTGGAGGCGTTCAGTCAGACCGAGTGCTGACATGTGGCAAGACGCTCCTCGGGGCGCGTCTTGCTTGGGCTTCTCTCCTGGAGGTCCTCAGTCAGACCCATTGTTGATATGTGGCAAGACGCTCCTCGGGGCGCGTCTTGCTTGGGCCTCTCTCCTGGAGGCGCTCAGTCAGACCGAGTGCTGACATGTGGCAAGACGCTGCTCGGGGCGCGTCTTGCTTGGGCTTCTCTCCTGGAGGCCCTGAGTCAGACCCATTGTTTACATGTGGCAAGACGCTCCTTTGGGCGCATCTTGCTTGGGCTTCTCTCCTGGAGGCCCTCAGTCAGACCCATTGTTGACATGTGGCAAGACGCTCCTCGGGGCGCGTCTTGCTTGGGCCTCTCTCCTGGAGGCGCTCAGTCAGACCCAGTGCTTACATGTGGCAAGACGCTCCTCGGGGCGCGTCTTGCTTGGGCCTCTCTCCTGGAGGCGCTCAGTCAGACCCAGTGGTGACATGTGGCAAGACGCTCTTCAGGGCGCGTCTTGCTTGAGCCTCTCTCCTGGAGATGCTCAGTCAGACCCAGTGTTGACACGTGACAAGACGCTCTTCGGGGCGCGTCTTGCTTGGGCTTCTCTCATGGAGGCCCTCAGTCAGACCAATTGTTGATATGTGGCAAGAGGCTCCTCGGGGCGCGTCTTGCTTGTGCTTCTCTCCTGGAGGCCCTCAGTCAGACCCATTGTTTACATGTGGCAAGACGCTCCTTGGGGCGCATCTTGCTTGGGCCTCTCTCCTGGAGATGCTCAGTCAGAACCAGTGTTTACACGTGACAAGACGCTCTTCGGGGCGCGTCTTGCTTGGGCCTCTCTCCTGGAGGCGCTCAGTCAGACCGAGTGCTGACATGTGGCAAGACGCTCCTCGGGGCGCGTCTTGCTTGGGCTTCTCTCCTGGAGGCCCTCAGTCAGACCCATTGTTTACATGTGGCAAGACGCTCCTTGGGGCGCATCTTGCCTGGGCCTCTCTCCTGGAGGCCCTCTGTCAGCCCCAGTGTTGACATGTGTCAAGACGCTCCTCGGGGTGCGTCTTGCTTGTGCTTCTCTCCTGGAGGCCCTCAGTCAGACCCATTGTTTACATGTGGCAAGACGCTCCTCGGGGCGCGTCTTGCTTGTGCTTCTCTCCTGGAGGCCCTCAGTCAGACCCATTGTTTACATGTGGCAAGACGCTCCTCGGGGCGCATCTTGCTTGGGCCTCTCTCCTGGAGGCCCTATGTCAGCCCCAGTGTTGACATGTGTCAAGACGCTCCTCGGGGTGCGTCTTGCTGGGGCCTCTCTCCTGGAGGCGCTCAGTCAGACCCAGTGCTTACATGTGGCAAGACGCTCCTCGGGGCGCGTCTTGCTGGGGCTTCTCTCCTGGAGGCGTTCAGTCAGACCGAGTGCTGACAAGTGGCAAGACGCTCCTCGGGGCGCGTCTTGCTTGGGCTTCTCTCCTGGAGGCGTTCAGTCAGACCGAGTGCTGACATGTGGTAAGACGCTCCTCGGGGCGCGTCTTGCTGGGGCTTCTCTCCTGGAGGCGCTCAGTCAGACCCAGTGCTTACATGTGGCAAGACGCTCCTCGGGGCGCGTCTTGATTGGGCCTCTCTCCTGGAGGCGCTCAGTCAGACCCAGTGGTGACATGTGGCAAGACGCTCCTCGGGGCGCGTCTTGCTTGGGCTTCTCTCATGGAGGCCCTCAGTCAGACCCATTGTTGATATGTGGCAAAACGCTCCTCGGGGCGCGTCTTGCTTGGGCCTCTCTCCTGGAGGCGCTCAGTCAGACCGAGTGCTGACATGTGGCAAGACGCTCCTCGGGGCGCGTCTTGCTTGGGCTTCTCTCCTGGAGGCCCTCAGTCAGACCCATTGTTTACATGTGGCAAGACGCTCCTTTGGGCGCATCTTGCTTGGGCTTCTCTCCTGGAGGCCCTCAGTCAGACCCATTGTTGACATGTGGCAAGACGCTCCTCGGGGCGCGTCTTGCTTGGGCCTCTCTCCTGGAGGCGCTCAGTCAGACCGAGTGCTGACATGTGGCAAGACGCTCCTGGGGCGCGTCTTGCTGGGGCTTCTCTCCTGGAGGCGTTCAGTCAGACCGAGTGCTGACATGTGGCAAGACGCTCCTCGGGGCGCGTCTTGCTTGGGCTTCTCTCCTGGAGGTCCTCAGTCAGACCCATTGTTGATATGTGGCAAGACGCTCCTCGGGGCGCGTCTTGCTTGGGCTTCTCTCCTGGAGGCGCTCAGTCAGACCGAGTGCTGACATGTGGCAAGACGCTGCTCGGGGCGCGTCTTGCTTGGGCTTCTCTCCTGGAGGCCCTGAGTCAGACCCATTGTTTACATGTGGCAAGACGCTCCTTTGGGCGCATCTTGCTTGGGCTTCTCTCCTGGAGGCCCTCAGTCAGACCCATTGTTGACATGTGGCAAGACGCTCCTCGGGGCGCGTCTTGCTTGGGCCTCTCTCCTGGAGGCGCTCAGTCAGACCCAGTGCTTACATGTGGCAAGACGCTCCTCGGGGCGCGTCTTGCTTGGGCCTCTCTCCTGGAGGCGCTCAGTCAGACCCAGTGGTGACATGTGGCAAGACGCTCTTCAGGGCGCTTCTTGCTTGAGCCTCTCTCCTGGAGATGCTCAGTCAGACCCAGTGTTGACACGTGACAAGACGCTCTTCGGGGCGCGTCTTGCTTGGGCTTCTCTCATGGAGGCCCTCAGTCAGACCAATTGTTGATATGTGGCAAGAGGCTCCTCGGGGCGCGTCTTGCTTGTGCTTCTCTCCTGGAGGCCCTCAGTCAGACCCATTGTTTACATGTGGCAAGACGCTCCTTGGGGCGCATCTTGCTTGGGCCTCTCTCCTGGAGATGCTCAGTCAGAACCAGTGTTGACACGTGACAAGACGCTCTTCGGGGCGCGTCTTGCTTGGGCCTCTCTCCTGGAGGCGCTCAGTCAGACCGAGTGCTGACATGTGGCAAGACGCTCCTCGGGGCGCGTCTTGCTTGGGCTTCTCTCCTGGAGGCCCTCAGTCAGACCCATTGTTTACATGTGGCAAGACGCTCCTTGGGGCGCATCTTGCCTGGGCCTCTCTCCTGGAGGCCCTCTGTCAGCCCCAGTGTTGACATGTGTCAAGACGCTCCTCGGGGTGCGTCTTGCTTGGGCCTCTCTCCTGGAGGCGCTCAGTCAGACCGAGTGCTGACATGTGGCAAGACGCTCCTCGGGAAGCGTCTTGCTTGGGCTTCTCTCCTGGAGGCCCTCAGTCAGACCCATTGTTGACATGTGGCAAGACGCTCCTCGGGGCGCGTCTTGCTTGTGCTTCTCTCCTGGAGGCCCTCAGTCAGACCCATTGTTTACATGTGGCAAGACGCTCCTCGGGGCGCATCTTGCTTGGGCCTCTCTCCTGGAGGCCCTATGTCAGCCCCAGTGTTGACATGTGTCAAGACGCTCCTCGGGGTGCGTCTTGCTGGGGCCTCTCTCCTGGAGGCGCTCAGTCAGACCCAGTGCTTACATGTGGCAAGACGCTCCTCGGGGCGCGTCTTGCTTGGGCTTCTCTCCTGGAGGCGTTCAGTCAGACCGAGTGCTGACATGTGGTAAGACGATCCTCGGGGCGCGTCTTGCTGGGGCTTCTCTCCTGGAGGCGCTCAGTCAGACCCAGTGCTTACATGTGGCAAGACGCTCCTCGGGGCGCGTCTTGATTGGGCCTCTCTCCTGGAGGCGCTCAGTCAGACCCAGTGGTGACATGTGGCAAGACGCTCCTCGGGGCGCGTCTTGCTTGGGCTTCTCTCATGGAGGCCCTCAGTCAGACCCATTGTTGATATGTGGCAAAACGCTCCTCGGGGCGCGTCTTGCTTGGGCCTCTCTCCTGGAGGCGCTCAGTCAGACCGAGTGCTGACATGTGGCAAGACGCTCCTCGGGGCGCGTCTTGCTTGGGCTTCTCTCCTGGAGGCCCTCAGTCAGACCCATTGTTTACATGTGGCAAGACGCTCCTTTGGGCGCATCTTGCTTGGGCTTCTCTCCTGGAGGCCCTCAGTCAGACCCATTGTTGACATGTGGCAAGACGCTCCTCGGGGCGCGTCTTGCTTGGGCCTCTCTCCTGGAGGCGCTCAGTCAGACCCAGTGCTTACATGTGGCAAGACGCTCCTCGGGGCGCGTCTTGCTGGGGCTTCTCTCCTGGAGGCGTTCAGTCAGACAGAGTGCTGACATGTGGCAAGACGCTCCTCGGGACGTGTCTTGCTTGGGCTTCTCTCCTGGAGGCCCTCAGTCAGACCCATTGTTGACATGTGGCAAGACGCTCCTCGGGGCGCGTCTTGCTAGGGCCTCTCTCCTGGAGACGCTCAGTCAGACCCAGTGTTGACACGTGACAAGACGCTCCTCGGGGCGCGTCTTGCTTGGGCTTCTCTCATGGAGGCCCTCAGTCAGACCCATTGTTGATATGTGGCAAGACGCTCCTCGGGGCGCGTCTTGCTTGGGCCTCTCTCCTGGAGGCGCTCAGTCAGGCCGAGTGCTGACATGTGGCAAGACACTCCTCGGGACACGTCTTGCTTGGGCTTCTCTCCTGGAGGCCCTCAGTCAGACTCATTGTTGACATGTGGCAAGACGCTCCTCGGGGCGCGTCTTGCTTGGGCCTCTCTCCTGGAGGCGCTCAGTCAGACCCAGTGGTGACATGTGGCAAGAAGCTCCTCAGGGCGCGTCTTTGCTTGGGCCTCTCTCCTGGAGACGCTCAGTCAGACCCAGTGTTGACACGTGACAAGACGCTCCTCGGGGCGCGTCTTGCTTGGGCTTCTCGCATGGAGGCCCTCAGTCAGACCCATTGTTGATATGTGGCAAGACGCTCCTCGGGGCGCGTCTTGCTTGGGCCTCTCTCCTGGAGGCGCTCAGTCAGGCCGAGTGCTGACATGTGGCAAGACACTCCTCGGGACACGTCTTGCTTGGGCTTCTCTCCTGGAGGCCCTCAGTCAGACTCATTGTTGACATGTGGAAAGACGCTCCTCGGGGCGCGTCTTGCTTGGGCCTCTCTCCTGGAGGCGCTCAGTCAGACCCAGTGGTGACATGTGGCAAGAAGCTCCTCAGGGCGCGTCTTTGCTTGGGCCTCTCTCCTGGAGACGCTCAGTCAGACCCAGTGTTGACACGTGACAAGACGCTCCTCGGGGCGCGTCTTGCTTGGGCTTCTCTCATGGAGGCCCTCAGTAAGACCCATTGTTGATATGTGGCAAGACGCTCCTCGGGGCGCGTCTTGCTTGGGCCTCTCTCCTGGAGGCGCTCATTCAGACCGAGTGCTGACATGTGGCAAGACACTCCTCGGGACGCGTCTTGCTTGGGCTTCTCTCCTGGAGGCCCTCAGTCAGACTCATTGTTGACATGTGGCAAGACGCTCCTCGGGGCGCGTCTTGCTTGGGCCTCTCTCCTGGAGGCACTCAGTCAGACCGAGTGGTGACATGTGGCAAGACGCTCCTCGGGGCGCGTCTTGCTTGGGCCTCTCTCCTGGAGACGCTCAGTCAGACCCAGTGTTGACACGTGACAAGACGCTCCTCGGGGCGCGTCTTGCTTGGGCTTCTCGCATGGAGGCCCTCAGTCAGACCCATTGTTGATATGTGGCAAGACGCTCCTCGGGGCGCGTCTTGCTTGGGCCTCTCTCCTGGAGGCGCTCAGTCAGGCCGAGTGCTGACATGTGGCAAGACACTCCTCGGGACACGTCTTTCTTGGGCTTCTCTCCTGGAGGCCCTCAGTCAGACTCATTGTTGACATGTGGCAAGACGCTCCTCGGGGCGCGTCTTGCTTGAGCCTCTCTCCTGGAGGCGCTCAGTCAGACCGAGTGCTGACATGTGGCAAGACGCTCCTCGGGGCGCGTCTTGCTTGGGCTTCTCTCATGGAGGCCCTCAGTCAGACCCATTGTTGATATGTGGCAAGACGCTCCTCGGGGCGAGTCTTGCTTGGGCCTCTATCCTGGAGGTGCTCAGTCAGACCCAGTGTTGACATGGTGCAAGACGCTCCTCGGGGCGCGTCTTGCTTAGGCTTCTCTCTTGGAGGCCCTCAGTCAGAACCATTGTTGACATGTGGCAAGACGCTCCTCGGGGCGCGTCTTGCTGGGGCTTCTCTCCTGGAGGCGTTCAGTCAGACCGAGTGCTGACAAGTGGCAAGACGCTCCTCGGGACGCGTCTTGCTTGGGCTTCTCTCCTGGAGGCGTTCAGTCAGACCGAGTGCTGACATGTGGCAAGACGCTCCTCGGGGCGCGTCTTGCTTGGGCCTCTCTCCTGGAGGCGCTCAGTCAGACCCAGTGCTTACATGTGGCAAGACGCTCCTCGGGGCGCGTCTTGCTGGGGCTTCTCTCCTGGAGGCGTTCAGTCAGACAGAGTGCTGACATGTGGCAAGACGCTCCTCGGGACGTGTCTTGCTTGGGCTTCTCTCCTGGAGGCCCTCAGTCAGACCCATTGTAAACATGTGGCAAGACGCTCCTCGGGGCGCGTCTTGCTAGGGCCTCTCTCCTGGAGACGCTCAGTCAGACCCAGTGTTGACACGTGACAAGACGCTCCTCGGGGCGCGTCTTGCTTGGGCTTCTCTCATGGAGGCCCTCAGTCAGACCCATTGTTGATATGTGGCAAGACGCTCCTCGGGGCGCGTCTTGCTTGGGCCTCTCTCCTGGAGGCGCTCAGTCAGGCCGAGTGCTGACATGTGGCAAGACACTCCTCGGGACACGTCTTGCTTGGGCTTCTCTCCTGGAGGCCCTCAGTCAGACTCATTGTTGACATGTGGCAAGACGCTCCTCGGGGCGCGTCTTGCTTGGGCCTCTCTCCTGGAGGCGCTCAGTCAGACCCAGTGGTGACATGTGGCAAGAAGCTCCTCAGGGCGCGTCTTTGCTTGGGCCTCTCTCCTGGAGACGCTCAGTCAGACCCAGTGTTGACACGTGACAAGACGCTCCTCGGGGCGCGTCTTGCTTGGGCTTCTCGCATGGAGGCCCTCAGTCAGACCCATTGTTGATATGTGGCAAGACGCTCCTCGGGGCGCGTCTTGCTTGGGCCTCTCTCCTGGAGGCGCTCAGTCAGGCCGAGTGCTGACATGTGGCAAGACACTCCTCGGGACACGTCTTGCTTGGGCTTCTCTCCTGGAGGCCCTCAGTCAGACTCATTGTTGACATGTGGAAAGACGCTCCTCGGGGCGCGTCTTGCTTGGGCCTCTCTCCTGGAGGCGCTCAGTCAGACCCAGTGGTGACATGTGGCAAGAAGCTCCTCAGGGCGCATCTTTGCTTGGGCCTCTCTCCTGGAGACGCTCAGTCAGACCCAGTGTTGACACGTGACAAGACGCTCCTCGGGGCGCGTCTTGCTTGGGCTTCTCTCATGGAGGCCCTCAGTAAGACCCATTGTTGATATGTGGCAAGACGCTCCTCGGGGCGCGTCTTGCTTGGGCCTCTCTCCTGGAGGCGCTCATTCAGACCGAGTGCTGACATGTGGCAAGACACTCCTCGGGACGCGTCTTGCTTGGGCTTCTCTCCTGGAGGCCCTCAGTCAGACTCATTGTTGACATGTGGCAAGACGCTCCTCGGGGCGCGTCTTGCTTGGGCCTCTCTCCTGGAGGCACTCAGTCAGACCGAGTGGTGACATGTGGCAAGACGCTCCTCGGGGCGCGTCTTGCTTGGGCCTCTCTCCTGGAGACGCTCAGTCAGACCCAGTGTTGACACGTGACAAGACGCTCCTCGGGGCGCGTCTTGCTTGGGCTTCTCGCATGGAGGCCCTCAGTCAGACCCATTGTTGATATGTGGCAAGACGCTCCTCGGGGCGCGTCTTGCTTGGGCCTCTCTCCTGGAGGCGCTCAGTCAGGCCAAGTGCTGACATGTGGCAAGACACTCCTCGGGACACGTCTTTCTTGGGCTTCTCTCCTGGAGGCCCTCAGTCAGACTCATTGTTGACATGTGGCAAGACGCTCCTCGGGGCGCGTCTTGCTTGAGCCTCTCTCCTGGAGGCGCTCAGTCAGACCGAGTGCTGACATGTGGCAAGACGCTCCTCGGGGCGCGTCTTGCTTGGGCTTCTCTCATGGAGGCCCTCAGTCAGACCCATTGTTGATATGTGGCAAGACGCTCCTCGGGGCGAGTCTTGCTTGGGCCTCTATCCTGGAGGTGCTCAGTCAGACCCAGTGTTGACATGGTGCAAGACGCTCCTCGGGGCGCGTCTTGCTTAGGCTTCTCTCTTGGAGGCCCTCAGTCAGACCCATTGTTGACATGTGGCAAGACGCTCCTCGGGGCGCGTCTTGCTTGGGCTTCTCTCCTGGAGGCCCTCAGTCAGACCCATTGTTGACATGTGGCAAGACGCTCCTCGGGGCGCGTCTTGCTTGGGCCTCTCTCCTGGAGGCGCTCAGTCAGACCGAGTGCTGACATAAGGCAAGACGCTCCTCGGGGCGCGTCTTGCTGGGGCCTCTCTCCTGGAGGCGCTCAGTCAGACCCAGTGCTTACATGTGGCAAGACGCTCCTCGGGGCGCGTCTTGCTTGGGCCTCTCTCCTGGAGGCGCTCAGTCAGACCCAGTATTGACATGTGGCAAGACGCTCTTCGGGGCGCGTCTTGCTTGAGCCTCTCTCCTGGAGATGCTCAGTCAGACCCAGTGTTGACACGTGACAAGACGCTCCTCGCGGCGCGTCTTGCTTGGGCTTCTCTCATGGAGGCCCTCAGTCAGACCCATTGTTGATATGTGGCAAGACGCTCCTCGGGGCGCGTCTTGCTTGGGCTTCTCTCCTGGAGGCCCTCAGTCAGACCCATTGTTTACATGTGGCAAGACGCTCCTTGGGGCGCATCTTGCTTGGGCCTCTCTCCTGGAGGCCCTCTGTCATCCCCAGTGTTGACATGTGTCAAGACGCTCCTCGGGGTGCGTCTTGCTTGGGCCTCTCTCCTGGAGGCGCTCAGTCAGACCGAGTGCTGACATGTGGCAAGACGCTCCTCGGGGCGCGTCTTGCTTGGGCTTCTCTCCTGGAGGCCCTCAGTCAGACCCATTGTTGACATGTGGCAAGACGCTCCTCCGGGCGCGTCTTGCTTGTGCTTCTCTCCTGGAGGCCCTCAGTCAGACCCATTGTTTACATGTGGCAAGACGCTCCTCGGGGCGCATCTTGCTTGGGCGTCTCTCCTGGAGGCCCTCTGTCAGCCCCAGTGTTGACATGTGTCAAGACGCTCCTCGGGGCGCGTCTTGCTGGGGCCTCTCTCCTGGAGGCGCTCAGTCAGACCCAGTGCTGACATGTGGTAAGACGCTCCTCGGGGCGCGTCTTGCTGGGGCTTCTCTCCAGGAGACGCTCAGTCAGACCCAGTGTTGACACGTGACAAGAAGCTCCTCGGGGCGCGTCTTGCTTGGGCTTCTCTCATGGAGGCCCTCAGTCAGACCCATTGTTGATATGTGGCAAGACGCTCCTCGGGGCGCGTCTTGCTTGGGCCTCTCTCCTGGAGGCGCTCAGTCAGACCGAGTGCTGACATGTGGCAAGACGCTCCTCGGGGCGTGTCTTGCTTGGGCTTCTCTCCTGGAGGCCCTCAGTCAGACCCATTGTTTACATGTGGCAAGACGCTCCTCGGGGCGCATCTTGCTTGGGCCTCTCTCCTGGAGTTCCTCTGTCAGCCCCAGTGTTGACATGTGTCAAGACGCTCCTCGGGGTGCGTCTTGCTTGGGCCTCTCTCCTGGAGGCGCTCAGTCAGACCGAGTGCTGACATGTGGCAAGACGCTCCTCGGGGCGCGTCTTGCTTGGGCTTCTCTCCTGGAGGCCCTCAGTCAGACCCATTGTTGACATGTGGCAAGACACTCCTCGGGACGAGTCTTGCTTGGGCTTCTCTCCTGGAGGCCCTCAGTCAGACTCATTGTTGACATGTGGCAAGACACTCCTCGGGACGCGTCTTGCTTGGGCCTCTCTCCTGGAGGCGCTCAGTCAGACCGAGTGCTGACATAAGGCAAGACGCTTCTCGGGGCGCGTCTTGCTGGGGCCTCTCTCCTGGAGGCGCTCAGTCAGACCCAGTGCTTACATGTGGCAAGACGCTCCTCGGGGCGCGTCTTGCTGGGGCTTCTCTCCTGGAGGCGTTCAGTCAGACCGAGTGCTGACATGTGGCAAGACACTCCTCAGGACGCGTCTTGCTTGGGCTTCTCTCCTGGAGGCCCTCAGTCAGACTCATTGTTGACATGTGGCAAGACGCTCCTCGGGGCGCGTCTTGCTTGGGCCTCTCTCCTGGAGGCGCTCAGTCAGACCCAGTGGTGACACGTGGCAAGACGCTCCTCGGGGCGCGTCTTGCTTGGGCCTCTCTCCTGGAGACGCTCAGTCAGACCCAGTGTTGACACGTGACAAGACGCTCCTAGGTGCGCGTCTTGCTTGGGCTTCTCTCATGGAGGCCCTCAGTCAGACCCATTGTTGATATGTGGCAAGTCGCTCCTCGGGGCGCGTCTTGCTTGGGCCTCTCTCCTGGAGGCGCTCAGTCAGACCGAGTGCTGACATGTGGCAAGACGCTCCTCGGGGCGCGTCTTGCTTGGGCTTCTCTCATGGAGGCCCTCAGTCAGACCCATTGTTGATATGTGGCAAGACGCTCCTCGGGGCGAGTCTTGCTTGGGCCTCTCTCCTGGAGGTGCTCAGTCAGACCCAGTGTTGACATGGTGCAAGACGCTCCTCGGGGCGCGTCTTGCTTGGGCTTCTCTCTTGGAGGCCCTCAGTCAGACCCATTGTTGACATGTGGCAAGACGCTCCTCGGGGCGCATCTTGCTTGGGCCTCTCTCCCGGAGGCCCTCTGTCAGCCCCAGTGTTGACATGTGTCAAGACGCTCCTCGGGGTGCGTCTTGCTTGGGCCTCTCTCCTGGAGTCGCTCAGTCAGACCGAGTGCTGACCTGTGGCAAGATGCTCCTCGGGGCGCGTCTTGCTTGGGCTTCTCTCATTGAGGCCCTCAGTCAGACCCATTGTTGATAAGTGGCAAGACGCTCCTCGGGGCGAGTCTTGCTTGGAAACTCTCCTGGAGGTGCTCATTCAGACCCAGTGTTGACATGGTGCAAGACGCTCCTCGGGGAGCGTCTTGCTTGAGCTTCGCTCTTGGAGGCCCTCAGTCAGACCCATTGTTTAAATGTGGCAAGACGCTCCTCGGGGCGCATCTTGCTTGGGCCTCTCTCCTGGAGGCCCTCTGTCAGCCCCAGTGTTGACATGTGTCAAGACGCTCCCCGGGGTGCGTCTTGCTTGGGCCTCTCTCCTGGAGTCGCTCAGTCAGACCCAGTGCTTACATGTGGCAAGACGCTCCTCGGGGCGCGTCTTGCTGGGGCTTCTCTCCTGGAGGCGTTCAGTCAGACCGAGTGCTGACATGTGGCAAGACGCTCCTCGGGACGCGTCTTGCTTGGGCTTCTCTCCTGGAGGCCCTCAGTCAGACTCATTGTTGACATGTGGCAAGACGCTCCTCGGGGCGCGTCTTGCTTGGGCCTCTCTCCTGGAGGCGCTCAGTCAGACCCAGTGGTGACATGTGGCAAGACGCTCCTCGGGGCACGTCTTGCTTGGGCCTCTCTCCTGGAGGCGCTCAGTCAGACCCAGTGGTGACATGTGACAAGACGCTCCTCGGGGCGCGTCTTGCTTGGGCTTCTCTCATGGAGGCCCTCAGTCAGATCCATTGTTGATATGTGGCAAGACGCTCCTCGGGGCGCGTCTTGCTTGGGCCTCTCTCCTGGAGGAGCTCAGTCAGACCGAGTGCTGACATGTGGCAAGACGCTCCTCGGGGCGCGTCTTGCTGGGGCTTCTCTCCTAGAGGCGTTCAGTCAGACCGAGTGCTGACATGTGGCAAGACGCTCCTCGGGGCGCATCTTGCTTGGGCTTCTCTCCTGGAGGCCCTCAGTCAGACTCATTGTTGACATGTGGCAAGATGCTCCTCGGGGCGCGTCTCTCTTGGGGCCTCTCTCCTGGAGGCGCACAGTCAGACAGAGTGCTGACATGTGGCCAGACGCTCCTCGGGGCGCGTCTTGCTGGGGCCTCTCTCCTGGAGGCGCTCTGTCAGACCGAGTGCTGACATGTGGCAAGACGCTCCTCGGGGCGCTTCTTGCTTGGGCTTCTCTCCTGGAGGCCCTCAGTCAGACCCATTGTTTACATGTGGCAAGACGCTCCTCGGGGCGCATCTTGCTTGTGCCTCTCTCCTGGAGGCCCTCTGTCAGCCCCAGTGTTAACATGTGTCAAGACGCTCCTCGGGGCGAGTCTTGCTTGGGCCTCTCTCCTGGAGGTGCTCAGTCAGACCCAGTGTTGACATGTTGCAAGACGCTCCTCGGGGCGCATCTTGCTTGGGCTTCTCTCTTGGAGGCCCTCAGTCAGACCCATTGTTGACATGTGGCAAGACGCTCCTCGGGGCGCGTCTTGCTTGGGCTTCTCTCATGGAGGCCCTCAGTCAGACCCATTGTTGATATGTGGCAAGACGCTCCTCGGGGCGAGTCTTGCTTGGGCCTCTATCCTGGAGGTGCTCAGTCAGACCCAGTGTTGACATGGTGCAAGACGCTCCTCGGGGCGCGTCTTGCTTAGGCTTCTCTCTTGGAGGCCCTCAGTCAGACCCATTGTTGACATGTGGCAAGACGCTCCTCGGGGCGCATCTTGCTTGGGCTTCTCTCCTGGAGGCCCTCAGTCAGACCCATTGTTGACATGTGGCAAGACGCTCCTCGGGGCGCGTCTTGCTTGGGCCTCTCTCCTGGAGGCGCTCAGTCAGACCGAGTGCTGACATAAGGCAAGACGCTCCTCGGGGCGCGTCTTGCTGGGGCCTCTCTCCTGGAGGCGCTCAGTCAGACCCAGTGCTTACATGTGGCAAGACGCTCCTTGGGGCGCATCTTGCTTGGGCCTCTCTCCTGGAGGCCCTCTGTCATCCCCAGTGTTGACATGTGTCAAGACGCTCCTCGGGGTGCGTCTTGCTTGGGCCTCTCTCCTGGAGGCGCTCAGTCAGACCGAGTGCTGACATGTGGCAAGACGCTCCTCGGGGCGCGTCTTGCTTGGGCTTCTCTCCTGGAGGCCCTCAGTCAGACCCATTGTTGACATGTGGCAAGACGCTCCTCCGGGCGCGTCTTGCTTGTGCTTCTCTCCTGGAGGCCCTCAGTCAGACCCATTGTTTACATGTGGCAAGACGCTCCTCGGGGCGCATCTTGCTTGGGCGTCTCTCCTGGAGGCCCTCTGTCAGCCCCAGTGTTGACATGTGTCAAGACGCTCCTCGGGGCGCGTCTTGCTGGGGCCTCTCTCCTGGAGGCGCTCAGTCAGACCCAGTGCTGACATGTGGTAAGACGCTCCTCGGGGCGCGTCTTGCTGGGGCTTCTCTCCAGGAGACGCTCAGTCAGACCCAGTGTTGACACGTGACAAGAAGCTCCTCGGGGCGCGTCTTGCTTGGGCTTCTCTCATGGAGGCCCTCAGTCAGACCCATTGTTGATATGTGGCAAGACGCTCCTCGGGGCGCGTCTTGCTTGGGCTTCTCTCCTGGAGGCGCTCAGTCAGACCGAGTGCTGACATGTGGCAAGACGCTCCTCGGGGCGTGTCTTGCTTGGGCTTCTCTCCTGGAGGCCCTCAGTCAGACCCATTGTTTACATGTGGCAAGACGCTCCTCGGGGCGCATCTTGCTTGGGCCTCTCTCCTGGAGTTCCTCTGTCAGCCCCAGTGTTGACATGTGTCAAGACGCTCCTCGGGGTGCGTCTTGCTTGGGCCTCTCTCCTGGAGGCGCTCAGTCAGACCGAGTGCTGACATGTGGCAAGACGCTCCTCGGGGCGCGTCTTGCTTGGGCTTCTCTCCTGGAGGCCCTCAGTCAGACCCATTGTTGACATGTGGCAAGACACTCCTCGGGACGAGTCTTGCTTGGGCTTCTCTCCTGGAGGCCCTCAGTCAGACTTATTGTTGACATGTGGCAAGACACTCCTCGGGACGCGTCTTGCTTGGGCCTCTCTCCTGGAGGCGCTCAGTCAGACCGAGTGCTGACATAAGGCAAGACGCTCCTCGGGGCGCGTCTTGCTGGGGCCTCTCTCCTGGAGGCGCTCAGTCAGACCCAGTGCTTACATGTGGCAAGACGCTCCTCGGGGTGCGTCTTGCTGGGGCTTCTCTCCTGGAGGCGTTCAGTCAGACCGAGTGCTGACATGTGGCAAGACACTCCTCAGGACGCGTCTTGCTTGGGCTTCTCTCCTGGAGGCCCTCAGTCAGACTCATTGTTGACATGTGGCAAGACGCTCCTCGGGGCGCGTCTTGCTTGGGCCTCTCTCCTGGAGGCGCTCAGTCAGACCCAGTGGTGACATGTGGCAAGACGCTCCTCGGGGCGCGTCTTGCTTGGGCCTCTCTCCTGGAGACGCTCAGTCAGACCCAGTGTTGACACGTGACAAGACGCTCCTAGGTGCGCGTCTTGCTTGGGCTTCTCTCATGGAGGCCCTCAGTCAGACCCATTGTTGATATGTGGCAAGTCGCTCCTCGGGGCGCGTCTTGCTTGGGCCTCTCTCCTGGAGGCGCTCAGTCAGACCGAGTGCTGACATGTGGCAAGACGCTCCTCGGGGCGCGTCTTGCTTGGGCTTCTCTCATGGAGGCCCTCAGTCAGACCCATTGTTGATATGTGGCAAGACGCTCCTCGGGGCGAGTCTTGCTTGGGCCTCTCTCCTGGAGGTGCTCAGTCAGACCCAGTGTTGACATGGTGCAAGACGCTCCTCGGGGCGCGTCTTGCTTGGGCTTCTCTCTTGGAGGCCCTCAGTCAGACCCATTGTTGACATGTGGCAAGACGCTCCTCGGGGCGCATCTTGCTTGGGCCTCTCTCCCGGAGGCCCTCTGTCAGCCCCAGTGTTGACATGTGTCAAGACGCTCCTCGGGGTGCGTCTTGCTTGGGCCTCTCTCCTGGAGTCGCTCAGTCAGACCGAGTGCTGACCTGTGGCAAGATGCTCCTCGGGGCGCGTCTTGCTTGGGCTTCTCTCATTGAGGCCCTCAGTCAGACCCATTGTTGATATGTGGCAAGACGCTCCTCGGGGCGAGTCTTGCTTGGAAACTCTCCTGGAGGTGCTCATTCAGACCCAGTGTTGACATGGTGCAAGACGCTCCTCGGGGCGCGTCTTGCTTGAGCTTCTCTCTTGGAGGCCCTCAGTCAGACCCATTGTTTAAATGTGGCAAGACGCTCCTCGGGGCGGATCTTGCTTGGGCCTCTCTCCTGGAGGCCCTCTGTCAGCCCCAGTGTTGACATGTGTCAAGACGCTCCCCGGGGTGCGTCTTGCTTGGGCCTCTCTCCTGGAGTCGCTCAGTCAGACCGAGTGGTGACATGTGGCAAGACGCTCCTCGGGGCGCGTCTTGCTGGGGCTTCTCTCCTGGAGGCGCTCAGTCAGACCCAGTGCTTACATGTGGCAAGACGCTCCTCGGGGCACGTCTTGCTGGGGTTTCTCTCCTGGAGGCGCTCAGTCAGACCCAGTGCTTACATGTGGCAAGAAGCTCCTCGGGGCGTGTCTTGCTTGGGCCTCTCTCCTGGAGACGCTCAGTCAGACCCAGTGTTGACACGTGGCAAGACGCTCCTCGGGGCGCGTCTTACTTGGGCCTCTCTCCTGGAGGCGCTCAGTCAGACCCAGTGGTGACATGTGGCAAGACGCTCCTCAGGGCGCGTCTTGCTTGGGCTTCTCTCCTGGAGGCCCTCAGTCAGACCCATTGTTGACATGTGGCAAGACGCTCCGCGGGGCGCGTCTTGCTTGGGTCTCTCTCCTGGAGGCGCTCAGTCAGACCGAGTGCTGACATAAGGCAAGACGCTCCTCGGGGCGCGTCTTGCTGGGGCCTCTCTCCTGGAGGCGCTCAGTCAGACCCAGTGCTTACATGTGGCAAGACGCTCCTCGGGGCGCGGCTTGCTGGGGCTTCTCTCCTGGAGGCGCTCAGTCAGACCCAGTGCTTACATGTGGCAAGACGCTCCTCGGGGCGCGTCTTGCTGGGGCTTCTCTCCTGGAGGCGCTCAGTCAGACCCAGTGCTTACATGTGGCAAGACGCTCCTCGGGGCGTGTCTTGCTTGGGCCTCTCTCCTGGAGACGCTCAGTCAGACCCAGTGTTGACACGTGGCAAGACGCTCCTCGGGGCGCGTCTTACTTGGGCCTCTCTCCTGGAGGCGCTCAGTCAGACCCAGTGGTGACATGTGGCAAGACGCTCCTCGGGGCGCGTCTTGCTTGGGCTTCTCTCATGGAGGCCCTCAGTCAGACCCATTGCTGATATGTGGCAAGACGCTCCTCGGGGCGCGTCTTGCTTGGGCCTCTCTCCTGGAGGCGCTCAGTCAGACCGAGTGCTGACATGTGGCAAGACGCTCCTCGGGGCGCGTCTTGCTTGGGCTTCTCTCCAGGAGGCCCTCAGTCAGACCCATTGTTTACATGTGGCAAGACGCTCCTTTGGGCGCATCTTGCTTGGGCTTCTCTCCTGGAGGCCCTCAGTCAGACCCATTGTTGACATGTGGCAAGACGCTCCTCGGGGCGCGTCTTGCTTGGGCCTCTCTCCTGGAGGCGCTCAGTCAGACCGAGTGCTGACATAAGGCAAGACGCTCCTCGGGGCGCGTCTTGCTGGGGCCTCTCTCCTGGAGGCGCTCAGTCAGACCCAGTGCTTACATGTGGCAAGACGCTCCTCGGGGCGCGTCTTGCTGGGGCTTCTCTCCTGGAGGCGTTCAGTCAGACCGAGTGCTGACATGTGGCAAGACGCTCCTCGGGACGCGTCTTGCTTGGGCTTCTCTCCTGGAGGCCCTCAGTCAGACTCATTGTTGACATGTGGCAAGACGCTCCTCGGGGCGCGTCTTGCTTGGGCCTCTCTCCTGGAGGCGCTCAGTCAGACCCAGTGGTGATATGTGGCAAGACGCTCCTCGGGGCGCGTCTTGCTTGGGCCTCTCTCCTGGAGGCGCTCAGTCAGACCCAGTGGTGACATGTGACAAGACGCTCCTCGGGGCGCGTCTTGCTTGGGCCTCTCTCCTGGAGGAGCTCAGTCAGACCGAGTGCTGACATGTGGCAAGACGCTCCTCGGGGCGCGTCTTGCTGGGGCTTCTCTCCTAGAGGCGTTCAGTCAGACCGAGTGCTGACATGTGGCAAGACGCTCCTCGGGGCGCATCTTGCTTGGGCTTCTCTCCTGGAGGCCCTCAGTCAGACTCATTGTTGACATGTGGCAAGATGCTCCTCGGGGCGCGTCTCTCTTGGGGCCTCTCTCCTGGAGGCGCACAGTCAGACAGAGTGCTGACATGTGGCCAGACGCTCCTCGGGGCGCGTCTTGCTGGGGCCTCTCTCCTGGAGGCGCTCTGTCAGACCGAGTGCTGACATGTGGCAAGACGCTCCTCGGGGCGCTTCTTGCTTGGGCTTCTCTCCTGGAGGCCCTCAGTCAGACCCATTGTTTACATGTGGCAAGACGCTCCTCGGGGCGCATCTTGCTTGTGCCTCTCTCCTGGAGGCCCTCTGTCAGCCCCAGTGTTAACATGTGTCAAGACGCTCCTCGGGGCGAGTCTTGCTTGGGCCTCTCTCCTGGAGGTGCTCAGTCAGACCCAGTGTTGACATGTTGCAAGACGCTCCTCGGGGCGCATCTTGCTTGGGCTTCTCTCTTGGAGGCCCTCAGTCAGACCCATTGTTGACATGTGGCAAGACGCTCCTTGGGTCGCGTCTTGCTTGGGCTTCTCTCCTGGAGGCCCTCAGTCAGACCCATTGTTGACATGTGGCAAGACGCTCCTCGGGGCGCGTCTTGCTTGGGCCTCTCTCCTGGAGGCGCTCAGTCAGACCGAGTGCTGACATAAGGCAAGACGCTCCTCGGTGCGCGTCTTGCTGGGGCCTCTCTCCTGGAGGCGCTCAGTCAGACCCAGTGCTTACATGTGGCAAGACGCTCCTCGGGGTGTGTCTTGCTGGGGCTTCTCTCCTGGAGGCGTTCAGTCAGACCGAGTGCTGACATGTGGCAAGGAGCTCCTCGGGGCGCGTCTTGCTTGGGCTTCTCTCCTGGAGACGTTCAGTCAGACCGAGTGCTGACATGTGGTAAGACGCTCCTCGGGGCGCGTCTTGCTGGGGCTTCTCTCCTGGAGGCGCTCAGTCAGACCCAGTGGTGACATGTGACAAGACGCTCCTCGGGGCGCGTCTTGCTTGGGCTTCTCTCATGGAGGCCCTCAGTCAGATCCATTATTGATATGTGGCAAGACGCTCCTCGGGGCGCGTCTTGCTTGGGCCTCTCTCCTGGAGGAGCTCAGTCAGACCGAGTGCTGACATGTGGCAAGACGCTCCTCGGGGCTCGTCTTGCTGGGGCTTCTCTCCTGGAGGCGTTCAGTCAGACCCATTGTTGACATGTGGCAAGACGCTCCTCGGGGCGCGTCTTGCTTGGGCCTCTCTCCTGGAGGCGCTCAGTCAGACCGAGTGCTGACATAAGGCAAGACGCTCCTCGGGGCGCGTCTTGCTTGGGCCTCTCTCCAGGAGACGCTCAGTCAGACCCAGTGTTGACACGTGACAAAAGCTCCTCGGGGCGCGTCTTGCTTGGGCTTCTCTCATGGAGGCCCTCAGTCAGACCCATTGTTGATATGTGGCAAGACGCTCCTCGGGGAGCGTCTTGCTTGGGCCTCTCTCCTGGAGGCGCTCAGTCAGACCGAGTGCTGACATGTGGCAAGACGCTCCTCGGGGCGCGTCTTGCTTGGGCTTCTCTCCTGGAGGCCCTCAGTCAGACCCATTGTTTACATTTGGCAAGACGCTCCTCGGGGCGCATCTTGCTTGGGCCTCTCTCCTGGAGTTCCTCTGTCAGCCCCAGTGTTGACATGTGTCAAGACGCTCCTCGGGGTGCGTCTTGCTTGGGCCTCTCTCCTGGAGGCGCTCAGTCAGACCGAGTGCTGACATGTGGCAAGACGCTCCTCGGGGCGCGTCTTGCTTGGGCTTCTCTCCTGGAGGCCCTCAGTCAGACCCATTGTTGACATGTGGCAAGACACTCCTCGGGACGCGTCTTGCTTGGGCTTCTCTCCTGGAGGCCCTCAGTCAGACTCATTGTTGACATGTGGCAAGACACTCCTCGGGACGCGTCTTGCTTGGGCCTCTCTCCTGGAGGCGCTCAGTCAGACCGAGTGCTGACATAAGGCAAGACGCTCCTCGGGGCGCGTCTTGCTGGGGCCTCTCTCCTGGAGGCGCTCAGTCAGACCCAGTGCTTACATGTGGCAAGACGCTCCTCGGGGCGCGTCTTGCTGGGGCTTCTCTCCTGGAGGCGTTCAGTCAGACCGAGTGCTGACATGTGGCAAGACACTCCTCAGGACGCGTCTTGCTTGGGCTTCTCTCCTGGAGGCCCTCAGTCAGACTCATTGTTGACATGTGGCAAGACGCTCCTCGGGGCGCGTCTTGCTTGGGCCTCTCTCCTGGAGGCGCTCAGTCAGACCCAGTGGTGACATGTGGCAAGACGCTCCTCGGGGCGCGTCTTGCTTGGGCCTCTCTCCTGGAGACGCTCAGTCAGACCCAGTGTTGGCACGTGACAAGACGCTCCTCGGGGCGCGTCTTGCTTGGGCTTCTCTCATGGAGGCCCTCAGTCAGACCCATTGTTGATATGTGGCAAGACGCTCCTCGGGGCGCGTCTTGCTTGGGCCTCTCTCCTGGAGGCGCTCAGTCAGACCGAGTGCTGACATGTGGCAAGACGCTCCTCGGGGTGCGTCTTGCTTGGGCCTCTCTCCTGGAGGCGCTCAGTCAGACCGAGTGCTGACATGTGGCAAGACGCTCCTCGGGGCGCGTCTTGCTTGGGCTTCTCTCCTGGAGGCCCTCAGTCAGACCCATTGTTGACATGTGGCAAGACACTCCTCGGGACGCGTCTTGCTTGGGCTTCTCTCCTGGAGGCCCTCAGTCAGACTCATTGTTGACATGTGGCAAGACACTCCTCGGGACGCGTCTTGCTTGGGCCTGTCTCCTGGAGGCGCTCAGTCAGACCGAGTGCTGACATAAGGCAAGACGCTCCTCGGGGCGCGTCTTGCTCGGGCCTCTCTCCTGGAGGCGCTCAGTCAGACCCAGTGCTTACATGTGGCAAGACGCTCCTCGGGGTGCGTCTTGCTGGGGCTTCTCTCCTGGAGGCGTTCAGTCAGACGGAGTGCTGACATGTGGCAAGACACTCCTCAGGACGCGTCTTGCTTGGGCTTCTCTCCTGGAGGCCCTCAGTCAGACTCATTGTTGACATGTGGCAAGACGCTCCTCGGGGCGCGTCTTGCTTGGGCCTCTCTCCTGGAGGCGCTCAGTCAGACCCAGTGGTGACATGTGGCAAGACGCTCCTCGGGGCGCGTCTTGCTTGGGCCTCTCTCCTGGAGACGCTCAGTCAGACCCAGTGTTGGCACGTGACAAGACGCTCCTCGGGGCGCGTCTTGCTTGGGCTTCTCTCATGGAGGCCCTCAGTCCGACCCATTGTTGATATGTGGCAAGACGCTCCTCGGGGCGCGTCTTGCTTGGGCCTCTCTCCTGGAGGCGCTCAGTCAGACCAAGTGCTGACATGTGGCAAGACGCTCCTCGGGGTGCGTCTTGCTTGGGCTTCTCTCATGGAGGCCCTCAGTCAGACCCATTGTTGATATGTGGCAAGACGCTCCTCGGGGCGAGTCTTGCTTGGGCCTCTCTCCTGGAGGTGCTCAGTCAGACCCAGTGTTGACATGGTGCAAGACGCTCCTCGGGGCGCGTCTTGCTTGGGCTTCTCTCAGGGAGGCCCTCAGTCAGACCCATTGTTGACATGTGGCAAGACGCTCCTCGGGGCGCATCTTGCTTGGGCCTCTCTCCTGGAGGCCCTCTGTCAGCCCCAGTGTTGACATGTGTCAAGACGCTCCTCGGGGTGCGTCTTGCTTGGGCCTCTCTCCTGGAGTCGCTCAGTCAGACCGAGTGCTGACATAAGGCAAGATGCTCCTCCGGGCGCGTCTTGCTTGGGCTTCTCTCATGGAGGCCCTCAGTCAGACCCATTGTTGATATGTGGCAAGACGCTCCTCGGGGCGAGTCTTGCTTGGGCCTCTCTCCTGGAGGTGCTCAGTCAGACCCAGTGTTGACATGGTGCAAGACGCTCCTCGGGGCGCGTCTTGCTTGGGCTTCTCTCTTGGAGGCCCTCAGTCAGACCCATTGTTTACATGTGGCAAGACGCTCCTCGGGGCGCATCTTGCTTGGGCCTCTCTCCTGGAGGCCCTCTGTCAGCCCCAGTGTTGACATGTGTCAAGACGCTCCCCGGGGTGCGTCTTGCTTTGGCCTCTCTCCTGGAGTCGCTCAGTCAGACCGAGTGCTGACATGTGGCAAGACGCTCATCGGGGCGCGTCTTTCTTGGGCTTCTCTCCTGGAGGCCCTCAGTCAGACCCATTGTTGACATGTGGCAAGACGCTCCGCGGGGCGCGTCTTGCTTGGGCCTCTCTCCTGGAGGCGCTCAGTCAGACCGAGTGCTGACATAAGGCAAGACGCTCCTCGGGGTGCGTCTTGCTGGGGCCTCTCTCCTGGAGGCGCTCAGTCAGACCCAGTGCTTACATGTGGCAAGACGCTCCTCGGGGCGTGTCTTGCTGGGGCTTCTCTCCTGGAGGCGTTCAGTCAGACCGAGTGCTGACATGTGGCAAGACGCTCCTCGGGGCGCGTCTTGCTTGGGCTTCTCTCCTGGAGGCGTTCAGTCAGACCGAGTGCTGACATGTGGTAAGACGCTCCTCGGGGCGCGTCTTGCTGGGGCTTCTCTCCTGGAGGCGTTCAGTCAGACCGAGTGCTGACATGTGGCAAGACGCTCCTCGGGACGCGTCTTGCTTGGGCTTCTCTCCTGGAGGCCCTCAGTCAGACCCATTGTTGACATGTGGCAAGACGCTCCTCGGGGCGCGTCTTGCTTGGGCCTATCTCCTGGAGGCGCTCAGTCAGACCCAGTGGTGACATGTGGCAAGACGCTCCTCGGGGCGAGTCTTGCTTGGGCCTCTCTCCTGGAGGCGCTCAGTCAGACCCATTGTTGACATGTGGCAAGACGCTCCTCGGGGCACGTCTTGCTTGAGGCTTCTCTCCTGGAGGCCCTCAGTCAGACCCATTGTTGACAGGTGGCAAGACGCTCCTCGGGGCGCGTCTTGCTTGGGCCTCTCTCCTGGAGGCGCTCAGTCAGACCGAGTGCTGACATAAGGCAAGACGCTCCTCGGGGCGCGTCTTGCTGGGGCCTCTCTCCTGGAGGCGCTCAGTCAGACCCAGTGCTTACATGTGGCAAGACGCTCCTCGGGGCGCGTCTTGCTTGGGCCTCTCTCCTGGAGACTCTCAGTCAGACCCAGTGTTGACACGTGACAAGACGCTCCTCGGGGCGCGTCTTGCTTGGGCTTCTCTCATGGAGGCCCTCAGTCAGACCCATTGTTGATATGTGGCAAGATGCTCCTCGGGGCGCGTCTTGCTTGGGCCTCTCTCCTGGAGGCCCTCAGTCAGACCCATTGTTTACATGTGGCAAGACGCTCCTCGGGGCGCATCTTGCTTGGGCCTCTCTCCTGGAGTTCCTCTGTCAGCCCCAGTGTTGACATGTGTCAAGACGCTCCTCGGGGTGCGTCTTGCTTGGGCCTCTCTCCTGGAGGCGCTCAGTCAGACCGAGTGCTGACATGTGGCAAGACGCTCCTCGGGGCGCGTCTTGCTTGGGTGTTATGTGGCAAGACGCTCCTCGGGGCGCGTCTTGCTTGGGCCTCTCTCCTGGAGGTGCTCAGTCAGACCCAGTGGTGACATGTGGCAAGACGCTCCTCGGGGCGCGTCTTGCTTGGGCTTCTCTCATGGAGGCCCTCAGTCAGACCCATTGTTGATATGTGGCAAGACGCTCCTCGGGGCACGTCTTGCTTGGGCCTCTCTCCTGGAGGCGCTCAGTCAGACCGAGTGCTGACATGTGGCAAGACGCTCCTCGGGGCGCGTCTTGCTTGGGCTTCTCTCCTGGAGGCCCTCAGTCAGACCCATTGTTTACATGTGGCAAGACGCTCCTTTGGGCGCATCTTGCTTGGGCTTCTCTCCTGGAGGCCCTCAGTCAGACCCATTGTTGACATGTGGCAAGACGCTCCTCGGGGCGCGTCTTGCTTGGGCCTCTCTCCTGGAGGTGCTCAGTCAGACCGAGTGCTGACATAAGGCAAGACGCTCCTCGGGGCGCGTATTGCTGGGGCCTCTCTCCTGGAGGCGCTCAGTCAGACCCAGTGCTTACATGTGGCAAGACGCTCCTCGGGGCGCGTCTTGCTGGGGCTTCTCTCCTGGAGGCGTTCAGTCAGACCCAGTGGTGACATGTGACAAGACGCTCCTCGGGGCGCGTCTTGCTTGGGCTTCTCTCATGGAGGCCCTCAGTCAGATCCATTGTTGATATGTGGCAAGACGCTCCTCGGGGCGCGTCTTGCTTGGGCCTCTCTCCTGGAGGCGCTCAGTCAGACCGAGTGCTGACATGTGGCAAGACGCTCCTCGGGGCGCGTCTTGCTGGGGCTTCTCTCCTGGAGGCGTTCAGTCAGACCGAGTGCTGACATGTGGCAAGACGCTCCTCGGGGCGCGTCTTGCTTGAGCTTCTCTCCTGGAGGCCCTCAGTCAGACCCATTGTTGATATGTGGCAAGACGCTCCTCGGGGCGCGTCTTGCTTGGGCCTCTCTCCTGGAGGCGCTCAGTCAGACCGAGTGCTGACATGTGGCAAGACGCTGCTCGGGGCGCGTCTTGCCTGGGCTTCTCTCCTGGAGGCCCTGAGTCAGACCCATTGTTTACATGTGGCAAGGCGCTCCTTTGGGCGCATCTTGCTTGGGCTTCTCTCCTGGAGGCCCTCAGTCAGACCCATTGTTGACATGTGGCAAGACGCTCCTCGGGGCGCGTCTTGCTTGGGCCTCTCTCCTGGAGGCGCTCAGTCAGACCCAGTGCTTACATGTGGCAAGACGCTCCTCGGGCGCGTCTTGCTTGGGCCTCTCTCCTGGAGGCGCTCAGTCAGACCCAGTGGTGACATGTGGCAAGACGCTCTTCGGGGCGCATCTTGCTTGAGCCTCTCTCCTGGAGATGCTCAGTCAGACCCAGTGTTGACACGTGACAAGACGCTCTTCGGGGCGCGTCTTGCTTGGGCTTCTCTCATGGAGGCCCTCAGTCAGACCCATTGTTGATATGTGGCAAGAGGCTCCTCGGGGCGCGTCTTGCTTGTGCTTCTCTCCTGGAGGCCCTCAGTCAGACCCATTGTTTACATGTGGCAAGACGCTCCTTGGGGCGCATCTTGCTTGGGCCTCTCTCCTGGAGATGCTCAGTCAGACCCAGTGTTGACACGTGACAAGACGCTCTTCGGGGCGCGTCTTGCTTGGGCCTCTCTCCTGGAGGCGCTCAGTCAGACCGAGTGCTGACATGTGGCAAGACGCTCCTCGGGGCGCGTCTTGCTTGGGCTTCTCTCCTGGAGGCCCTCAGTCAGACCCATTGTTTACATGTGGCAAGACGCTCCTTGGGGCGCATCTTGCTTGGGCCTCTCACCTGGAGGCCCTCTGTCAGCCCCAGTGTTGACATGTGTCAAGACGCTCCTCGGGGTGAGTCTTGCTTGGGCCTCTCTCCTGGAGGCGCTCAGTCAGACCGAGTGCTGACATGTGGCAAGACGCTCCTCGGGGCGCGTCTTGCTTGGGCTTCTCTCCTGGAGGCCCTCAGTCAGACCCATTGTTGACATGTGGCAAGACGCTCCTCGGGGCGCGTTTTGCTTGTGCTTCTCTCCTGGAGGCCCTCAGTCAGACCCATTGTTTACATGTGGCAAGACGCTCCTCGGGGCGCATCTTGCTTGGGCCTCTCTCCTGGAGGCCCTATGTCAGCCCCAGTGTTGACATGTGTCAAGACGCTCCTCGGGGTGCGTCTTGCTGGGGCCTCTCTCCTGGAGGCGCTCAGTCAGACCCAGTGCTTACATGTGGCAAGACGCTCCTCGGGGCGCGTCTTGCTGGGGCTTCTCTCCTGGAGGCGTTCAGTCAGACCGAGTGCTGACAAGTGGCAAGACGCTCCTCGGGGCGCGTCTTGCTTGGGCTTCTCTCCTGGAGGCGTTCAGTCAGACCGAGTGCTGACATGTGGTAAGACGCTCCTCGGGGCGCGTCTTGCTGGGGCTTCTCTCCTGGAGGCGCTCAGTCAGACCCAGTGCTTACATGTGGCAAGACGCTCCTCGGGGCGCGTCTTGATTGGGCCTCTCTCCTGGAGGCGCTCAGTCAGACCCAGTGGTGACATGTGGCAAGACGCTCCTCGGGTCGCGTCTTGCTTGGGCTTCTCTCATGGAGGCCCTCAGTCAGACCCATTGTTGATATGTGGCAAAACGCTCCTCGGGGCGCGTCTTGCTTGGGCCTCTCTCCTGGAGGCGCTCAGTCAGACCGAGTGCTGACATGTGGCAAGACGCTCCTCGGGGCGCGTCTTGCTTGGGCTTCTCTCCTGGAGGCCCTCAGTCAGACCCATTGTTTACATGTGGCACGACGCTCCTTTGGGCGCATCTTGCTTGGGCTTCTCTCCTGGAGGCCCTCAGTCAGACCCATTGTTGACATGTGGCAAGACGCTCCTCGGGGCGCGTCTTGCTTGGGCCTCTCTCCTGGAGGCGCTCATTCAGACCCAGTGCTTACATGTGGCAAGACGCTCCTCGGGGCGCGTCTTGCTGGGGCTTCTCTCCTGGAGGCGTTCAGTCAGACCGAGTGCTGACATGTGGCAAGACGCTCCTCGGGACGTGTCTTGCTTGGGCTTCTCTCCTGGAGGCCCTCAGTCAGACCCATTGTTGACATGTGGCAAGACGCTCCTCGGGGCGCGTCTTGCTTGGGCCTCTCTCCTGGAGACGCTCAGTCAGACCCAGTGTTGACACGTGACAAGACGCTCCTCGGGGCGCGTCTTGCTTGGGCTTCTCTCATGGAGGCCCTCAGTCAGACCCATTGTTGATATGTGGCAAGACGCTCCTCGGGGCGCGTCTTGCTTGGGCCTCTCTCCTGGAGGCGCTCAGTCAGGCCGAGTGCTGACATGTGGCAAGACACTCCTCGGGACACGTCTTGCTTGGGCTTCTCTCCTGGAGGCCCTCAGTCAGACTCATTGTTGACATGTGGCAAGACGCTCCTCGGGGCGCGTCTTGCTTGGGCCTCTCTCCTGGAGGCGCTCAGTCAGACCCAGTGGTGACATGTGGCAAGAAGCTCCTCAGGGCGCGTCTTTGCTTGGGCCTCTCTCCTGGAGACGCTCAGTCAGACCCAGTGTTGACACGTGACAAGACGCTCCTCGGGGCGCGTCTTGCTTGGGCTTCTCGCATGGAGGCCCTCAGTCAGACCCATTTTTGATATGTGGCAAGACGCTCCTCGGGGCGCGTCTTGCTTGGGCCTCTCTCCTGGAGGCGCTCAGTCAGGCCGAGTGCTGACATGTGGCAAGACACTCCTCGGGACACGTCTTGCTTGGGCTTCTCTCCTGGAGGCCCTCAGTCAGACTCATTGTTGACATGTGGAAAGACGCTCCTCGGGGCGCGTCTTGCTTGGGCCTCTCTCCTGGAGGCGCTCAGTCAGACCCAGTGGTGACATGTGGCAAGAAGCTCCTCAGGGCGCGTCTTTGCTTGGGCCTCTCTCCTGGAGACGCTCAGTCAGACCCAGTGTTGACACGTGACAAGACGCTCCTCGGGGCGCGTCTTGCTTGGGCTTCTCTCATGGAGGCCCTCAGTCAGACCCATTGTTGATATGTGGCAAGACGCTCCTCGGGGCGCGTCTTGCTTGGGCCTCTCTCCTGGAGGGGCTCATTCAGACCGAGTGCTGACATGTGGCAAGACACTCCTCGGGACGCGTCTTGCTTGGGCTTCTCTCCTGGAGGCCCTCAGTCAGACTCATTGTTGACATGTGGCAAGACGCTCCTCGGGGCGCGTCTTGCTTGGGCCTCTCTCCTGGAGGCACTCAGTCAGACCGAGTGGTGACATGTGGCAAGACGCTCCACGGGGCGCGTCTTGCTTGGGCCTCTCTCCTGGAGACGCTCAGTCAGACCCAGTGTTGACACGTGACAAGACGCTCCTCGGGGCGCGTCTTGCTTGGGCTTCTCGCATGGAGGCCCTCAGTCAGACCCATTGTTGATATGTGGCAAGACGCTCCTCGGGGCGCGTCTTGCTTGGGCCTCTCTCCTGGAGGCGCTCAGTCAGGCCGAGTGCTGACATGTGGCAAGACACTCCTCGGGACACGTCTTGCTTGGGCTTCTCTCCTGGAGGCCCTCAGTCAGACTCATTGTTGACATGTGGCAAGACGCTCCTCGGGGCGCGTCTTGCTTGAGCCTCTCTCCTGGAGGCGCTCAGTCAGACCGAGTGCTGACATGTGGCAAGACGCTCCTCGGGGCGCGTCTTGCTTGGGCTTCTCTCATGGAGGCCCTCAGTCAGACCCATTGTTGATATGTGGCAAGACGCTCCTCGGGGCGAGTCTTGCTTGGGCCTCTCTCCTGGAGGTTCTCAGTCAGACCCAGTGTTGACATGGTGCAAGACGCTCCTCGGGGCGCGTCTTGCTTAGGCTTCTCTCTTGGAGGCCCTCAGTCAGACCCATTGTTGACATGTGGCAAGACGCTCCTCGGGGCGCGTCTTGCTTGGGCTTCTCTCCTGGAGGCCCTCAGTCAAACCCATTGTTGACATGTGGCAAGACGCTCCTCGGGGCGCGTCTTGCTTGGGCCTCTCTCCTGGAGGCGCTCAGTCAGACCGAGTGCTGACATAAGGCAAGACGCTCCTCGGGGCGCGTCTTGCTGGGGCCTCTCTCCTGGAGGCGCTCAGTCAGACCCAGTGCTTACATGTGGCAAGACGCTCCTCGGGGCGCGTCTTGCTTGGGCCTCTCTCCTGGAGGCGCTCAGTCAGACCCAGTGGTGACATGTGGCAAGACGCTCTTCGGGGCGCGTCTTGCTTGAGCCTCTCTCCTGGAGATGCTCAGTCAGACCCAGTGTTGACACGTGACAAGACGCTCCTCGCGGCGCGTCTTGCTTGGGCTTCTCTCATGGAGGCCCTCAGTCAGACCCATTGTTGATATGTGGCAAGACGCTCCTCGGGGCGCGTCTTGCTTGGGCCTCTCTCCTGGAGGCGCTCAGTCAGACCGAGTGCTGACATGTGGCAAGACGCTCCTCGGGGCGCGTCTTGCTTGGGCTTCTCTCCTGGAGGCCCTCAGTCAGACCCATTGTTTACATGTGGCAAGACGCTCCTTGGGGCGCATCTTGCTTGGGCCTCTCTCCTGGAGGCCCTCTGTCATCCCCAGTGTTGACATGTGTCAAGACGCTCCTCGGGGTGCGTCTTGCTTGGGCCTCTCTCCTGGAGGCGCTCAGTCAGTCCGAGTGCTGACATGTGGCAAGACGCTCCTCGGGGCGCGTCTTGCTTGGGCTTCTCTCCTGGAGGCCCTCAGTCAGACCCATTGTTGACATGTGGCAAGACGCTCCTCCGGGCGCGTCTTGCTTGTGCTTCTCTCCTGGAGGCCCTCAGTCAGACCCATTGTTTACATGTGGCAAGACGCTCCTCGGGGCGCATCTTGCTTGGGCGTCTCTCCTGGAGGCCCTCTGTCAGCCCCATTGTTGACATGTGTCAAGACGCTCCTCGGGGCGCGTCTTGCTGGGGCCTCTCTCCTGGAGGCGCTCAGTCAGACCCAGTGCTGACATGTGGTAAGACGCTCCTCGGGGCGCGTCTTGCTGGGGCTTCTCTCCTGGAGGCATTCAGTCAGACCCAGTGCTTACATGTTGCAAGACGCTCCTCCGGGCGCGTCTTGCTTGGGCCTCTCTCCTGGAGGCGCTCAGTCAGACCCAGTGGTGACATGTGGCAAGACGCTCCTCGGGGCGCGTCTTGCTTGGGCCTCTCTCCTGGAGACGCTCAGTCAGACCCAGTGTTAACACGTGGCAAGACGCTCCTCGGGGCGCGTCTTGCTTGGGCCTCTCTCCTGGAGGCGCTCAGTCAGACCCAGTGGTGAGATGTGGCAAGACGCTCCTCGGGGCGCGTCTTGCTTGGGCCTCTCTCCTGGAGACGCTCAGTCAGACCCAGTGTTGACACGTGGCAAGACGCTCCTCGGGGCGTGTCTTGCTTGGGCCTCTCTCCTGGAGGCGCTCAGTCAGACCCAGTGGTGACATGTGGCAAGACGCTCCTCGGGGCGCGTCTTGCTTGGGCTTCTCTCATGGAGGCCCTCAGTCAGACCCATTGTTGATATGTGGCAAGACGCTCCTCAGGGCGCGTCTTGCTTGGGCCTCTCTCCGGGAGGCGCTCAGTCAGACCGAGTGCTGACATGTGGCAAGACGCTCCTCGGGGCGCGTCTTGCTTGGGCTTCTCTCCTGGAGGCCCTCAGTCAGACCCATTGTTTTACATGTGGCAAGACGCTCCATTGGGCGCGTCTTGCTTGGGCTTCTCTCCTGGAGGCCCTCAGTCAGACCCATTGTTGACATGTGGCAAGACGCTCCTCGGGGCGCGTCTTGCTTGGGCCTCTCTCCTGGAGGCACTCAGTCAGACCCAGTGCTGACATGTGGCAAGACGCTCCTCGGGGTGCGTCTTGCTTGGGCCTCTCTCCTGGAGGCCCTATGTCAGCCCCAGTGTTGACATGTGTCAAGACGCTCCTCGGGGCGCGTCTTGCTGGGGCTTCTCTCCTGGAGGCGCTCCGTCAGACCCAGTGCTTACATGTGGCAAGACGCTCCTCGGGGCGCGTCTTGATTGGGCCTCTCTCCTGGAGGCGCTCAGTCAGACCCAGTGGTGACATGTGGCAAGACGCTCCTCGGGGCGCGTCTTGCTTGGGCCTCTCTCCTGGAGACGCTCAGTCAGACCCAGTGTTGACACGTGGCAAGACGCTCCTCGGGGCGTGTCTTGCTTGGGCCTCTCTCCTGGAGGCGCTCAGTCAGACCCAGTGGTGACATGTGGCAAGACGCTCCTCGGGGCGCGTCTTGCTTGGGCTTCTCTCATGGAGGCCCTCAGTCAGACCCATTGTTGATATGTGGCAAGACGCTCCTCAGGGCGCGTCTTGCTTGGGCCTCTCTCCGGGAGGCGCTCAGTCAGACCGAGTGCTGACATGTGGCAAGACGCTCCTCGGGGCGCGTCTTGCTTGGGCTTCTCTCCTGGAGGCCCTCAGTCAGACCCATTGTTTACATGTGGCAAGACGCTCCTTTGGGCGCATCTTGCTTGGGCTTCTCTCCTGGAGGCCCTCAGTCAGACCCATTGTTGACATGTGGCAAGACGCTCCTCGGGGCGCGTCTTGCTTGGGCCTCTCTCCTGGAGGCACTCAGTCAGACCCTGTGCTTACATGTGGCAAGACGCTACTCGGGGCGCGTCTTGCTGGGGCTTCTCTCCTGGAGGCGTTCAGTCAGACCGAGTGCTGACATGTGGCAAGACGCTCCTCGGGACGCGTCTTGCTTGGGCTTCTCTCCTGGAGGCCCTCAGTCAGACCCATTGTTGACATGTGGCAAGACGCTCCTCGGGGCGCGTCTTGCTTGGGCCTCTCTCCTGGAGGCGCTCAGTCAGACCCAGTGGTGACATGTGGCAAGACGCTCCTCGGGGCGCGTCTTGCTTTGGCCTCTCTCCTGGAGGCGCTCAGTCAGACCCATTGTTGACATGTGGCAAGACGCTCCTCGGGGCGCTTCTTGCTTGGGCTTCTCTCCTGGAGGCCCTCAGTCAGACCCATTGTTGACATGTGGCAAGACGCTCCTCGGGGCGCGTCTTGCTTGGGCCTCTCTCCTGGAGGCGCTCAGTCAGACCGAGTGCTGACATAAGGCAAGACGCTCCTCGGGGCGCGTCTTGCTGGGGCCTCTCTCCTTAGGCGCTCAGTCAGACCCAGTGCTTACATGTGGCAAGACGCTCCTCGGGGCGCGTCTTGCTTGGGCCTCTCTCCTGGAGACGCTCAGTCAGACCCAGTGTTGACACGTGACAAGACGCTCCTCGGGGCGCGTCTTGCTTGGGCTTCTCTCATGGAGGCCCTCAGTCAGACCCATTGTTGATATGTGGCAAGACGCTCCTCGGGGCGCGTCTTGCTTGGGCCTCTCTCCTGGAGGCGCTCAGTCAGACCGAGTGCTGACATGTGGCAACACGCTCCTCGGGGCGCGTCTTGCTTGGGCTTCTCTCCTGGAGGCCCTCAGTCAGACCCATTGTTTACATGTGGCAAGACGCTCCTCGGGGCGCATCTTGCTTGGGCCTCTCTGCTGGAGTTCCTCTGTCAGCCCCAGTGTTGACAAGTGTCAAGACGCTCCTCGGGGTGCGTCTTGCTTGGGCCTCTCTCCTGGAGGCGCTCAGTCAGACCGAGTGCTGACATGTGGCAAGACGCTCCTCGGGGCGCGTCTTGCTTGGGCTTCTCTCCTGGAGGCCCTCAGTCAGACCCATTGTTGACATGTGGCAAGACACTCCTCGGGACGCGTCTTGCTTGGGCTTCTCTCCCGGAGGCCCTCAGTCAGACTCATTGTTGACATGTGGCAAGACACTCCTCGGGACGCGTCTTGCTTGGGCCTCTCTCCTGGAGGCGCTCAGTCAGACCGAGTGCTGACATAAGGCAAGACGCTCCTCGGGGCGCGTCTTGCTGGGGCCTCTCTCCTGGAGGCGCTCAGTCAGACCCAGTGCTTACATGTGGCAAGACGCTCCTCGGGGCGCGTCTTGCTGGGGCTTCTCTCCTGGAGGCGTTCAGTCAGACCGAGTGCTGACATGTGGCAAGACACTCCTCGGGATGCGTCTTGCTTGGGCTTCTCTCCTGGAGGCCCTCAGTCAGACTCATTGTTGACATGTGGCAAGACGCTCCTCGGGGCGCGTCTTGCTTGGGCCTCTCTCCTGGAGGCGCTCAGTCAGACCCAGTGGTGACATGTGGCAAGACGCTCCTCGCGGCGCGTCTTGCTTGGGCCTCTCTCCTGGAGACGCTCAGTCAGACCCAGTGTTGACACGTGACAAGACGCTCCTCGGGGCGCGTCTTGCTTGGGCTTCTCTCATGGAGGCCCTCAGTCAGACCCATTGTTGATATGTGGCGAGACGCTCCTCGGGGCGCGTCTTGCTTGGGCCTCTCTCCTGGAGGCGCTCAGTCAGACCGAGTGCTGAACTGTGGCAAGACGCTCCTCGGGGCGCGTCTTGCTTGGGCTTCTCTCATGGAGGCCCTCAGTCAGACCCATTGTTGATATGTGGCAAGACACTCCTCGGGGCGAGTCTTGCTTGGGCCTCTCTCCTGGAGGTGCTCAGTCAGACCCAGTGTTGACATGGTGCAAGACGCTCCTCGGGGCGCGTCTTGCTTGGGCTTCTCTCTTGGAGGCCCTCAGTCAGACCCATTGTTGACATGTGGCAAGACGCTCCTCGGGGCGCATCTTGCTTGGGCCTCTCTCCTGGAGGCCCTCTGTCAGCCCCAGTGTTGACATGTGTCAAGACGCTCGTCGGGGTTCGTCTTGCTTGAGCCTCTCTCCTGGAGTCGCTCAGTCAGACCGAGTGCTGACATGTGGCAAGATGCTCCTCGGGGCGCGTCTTGCTTGGGCTTCTCTCATGGAGGCCCTCAGTCAGACCCATTGTTGATATGTGGCAAGACGCTCCTCGGGGCGAGTCTTGCTTGGGCCTCTCTCCTGGAGGTGCTCAGTCAGACCCAGTGTTGACATGGTGCAAGACGCTCCTCGGGGCGCGTCTTGCTTGGGCTTCTCTCTTGGAGGCCCTCAGTCAGACCCATTGTTTACATGTGGCAAGACGCTCCTCGGGGCGCATCTTGCTTGGGCCTCTCTCCTTTAGGCCCTCAGTCAGACCCAGTGTTGACATGGTGCAAGACGCTCCTCGGTGCGCGTCTTGCTGGGGCCTCTCTCCTGGAGGCGCTCAGTCAGACCCAGTGCTTACATGTGGCAAGACGCTCCTCGGGGCGTGTCTTGCTGGGGCTTCTCTCCTGGAGGCGTTCAGTCAGACCGAGTGCTGACATGTGGCAAGACGCTCCTCGGGGCGCGTCTTGCCTGGGCTTCTCTCCTGGAGGCGTTCAGTCAGACCGAGTGCTGACATGTGGTAAGACTCTCCTCGGGGCGCGTCTTGCTGGGGCTTCTCTCCTGGAGGCGCTCAGTCAGACCCAGTGCTTACATGTGGCAAGACGCTCCTCGGGGAGCGTCTTGCTTGGGCCTCTCTCCTGGAGGCGCTCAGTCAGACCCAGTGCTTACATGTGGCAAGACGCTCCTCGGGGCGCGTCTTGCTGGGGCTTCTCTCCTGGAGGCGTTCAGTCAGACCGAGTGCTGACATGTGGCAAGACGCTCCCCGGGACGCGTCTTGCTTGGGCTTCTCTCCTGGAGGCCCTCAGTCAGACCCATTGTTGACATGTGGCAAGACGCTCCTCGGGGCGCGTCTTGCTTGGGCCTCTCTCCTGGAGGCGCTCAGTCAGACCCAGTGGTGACATGTGGCAAGACGCTCCTCGGGGCGCATCTTGCTTGGGACTCTCTCCTGGAGGCGCTCAGTCAGACCCATTGTTGACATGTGGCAAGACGCTCCTCGGGGCACGTCTTGCTTGAGGCTTCTCTCCTGGAGGCCCTCAGTCAGACCCATTGTTGACATGTGGCAAGACGCTCCTCGGGGCGCGTCTTGCTTGGGCCTCTCTCCTGGAGGCGCTCAGTCAGACCGAGTGCTGACATAAGGCAAGACGCTCCTCGGGGCGCGTCTTGCTGGGGCCTCTCTCCTGGAGGCGCTCAGTCAGACCCAGTGCTTACATGTGGCAAGACGCTCCTCGGGGAGCGTCTTGCTTGGGCCTCTCTCCTGGAGACTCTCAGTCAGACCCATTGTTGATATGTGGCAAGACGCTCCTCGGGGCGCGTCTTGCTTGGGCCTCTCTCCTGGAGGCGCTCAGTCAGACCGAGTGCTGACATGTGGCAAGACGCTCCTCGGGGCGCGTCTTGCTTGGGCTTCTCTCCTCGAGGCCCTCAGTCAGACCCATTGTTTACATGTGGCAAGACGCTCCTCGGGGCGCATCTTGCTTGGGCCTCTCTCCTGGAGACTCTCAGTCAGACCCATTGTTGATATGTGGCAAGACGCTCCTCGGGGCGCGTCTTGCTTGGGCCTCTCTCCTGGAGGCGCTCAGTCAGACCGAGTGCTGACATGTGGCAAGACGCTCCTCGGGGTGCGTCTTGCTTGGGCTTCTCTCCTGGAGGCCCTCAGTCAGACCCATTGTTTACATGTGGCAAGACGCTCCTCGGGGCGCATCTTGCTTGGGCCTCTCTCCTGGAGTTCCTCTGTCAGCCCCAGTGTTGACATGTGTCGAGACGCTCCTCGGGGTGTGTCTTGCTTGGGCCTCTCTCCTGGAGGCGCTCAGTCAGACCGAGTGCTGACATGTGGCAAGACGCTCCTCGGGGCGCGTCTTGCTTGGGCTTCTCTCCTGGAGGCCCTCAGTCAGACCCATTGTTGACATGTGGCAAGACACTCCTCGGGACGCGTCTTGCTTGGGCTTCTCTCCTGGAGGCCCTCAGTCAGACTCATTGTTGACATGTGGCAAGACACTCCTCGGGACGCGTCTTGCTTGGGCCTCTCTCCTGGAGGCGCTCAGTCAGACCGAGTGCTGACATAAGGCAAGACGCTCCTCGGGGCGCGTCTTGCTTGGGCCTCTCTCCTGGAGGCGCTCAGTCAGACCCAGTGTTTACATGTGGCAAGACGCTCCTCGGGGCGCGTCTTGCTGGGGCTTCTCTCCTGGAGGCGCTCAGTCAGACCGAGTGCTGACATGTGGCAAGACGCTCCTCGGGGCGCGTCTTGCTTGGGCTTCTCTCATGGAGGCCCTCAGTCAGACCCATTGTTGATATGTGGCAAGACGCTCCTCGGGGCGAGTCTTGCTTGGGCCTCTCTCCTGGAGGTGCTCAGTCAGACCCAGTGTTGACATGGTGACAGACGCTCCTCGGGGCGCATCTTGCTTGGGCTTCTCTCTTGGAGGCCCTCAGTCAGACCCATTGTTGACATGTGGCAAGACGCTCCTCGGGGCGCATCTTGCTTGGGCCTCGCTCCTGGAGGCCCTCTGTCAGCCCCAGTGTTGACATGTGTCAAGACGCTCCTCGGGGTGCGTCTTGCTTGGGCCTCTCTCCTGGAGTCGCTCAGTCAGACCGAGTGCTGACATGTGGCAAGATGCTCCTCGCGGCGCGTCTTGCTTGGGCTTCTCTCATGGAGGCCCTCAGTCAGACCCATTGTTGATATGTGGCAAGACGCTCCTCGGGGCGAGTCTTGCTTGGGCCTCTCTCCTGGAGGTGCTCATTCAGACCCAGTGTTGACATGGTGCAAGACGCTCCTCGGGGCGCGTCTTGCTTGAGCTTCTCTCTTGGAGGCCCTCAGTCAGACCCATTGTTTACATGTGGCAAGACGCTCCTCGGGGCGCATCTTGCTTGGGCCTCTCTCCTGGAGGCCCTCTGTCAGCCCCAGTGTTGACATGTTTCAAGACGCTCCCCGGGGTGCGTCTTGCTTGGGCCTCTCTCCTGGAGTCGCTCAGTCAAACCGAGTGCTGACATGTGGCAAGACGCTCCTCGGGGCGCGTCTTGCTTGGGCTTCTCTCCTGGAGGCCCTCAGTCAGACCCATTGTTGACATGTGGCAAGACGCTCCGCGGGGCGCGTCTTGCTTGGGCCTCTCTCCTGGAGGCGCTCAGTCAGACCGAGTGCTGACATAAGGCAAGACGCTCCTCGGGGCGCGTCTTGCTGGGGCCTCTCTCCTGGAGGCGCTCAGTCAGACCGAGTGCTGACATGTGGCAAGACGCTCCTCGGGGCGCGTCTTGCTTGGGCTTCTCTCCTGGAGGCCCTCAGTCAGACCCATTGTTTACATGTGGCAAGACGCTCCTTTGGGCGCATCTTGCTTGGGCTTCTCTCCTGGAGGCCCTCAGTCAGACCCATTGTTGACATGTGGCAAGATGCTCCTCGGGGCGCGTCTTGCTTGGGCCTCTCTCCTGGAGGCGCTCAGTCAGACCCAGTGGTGACATGTGGCAAGACGCTCCTCGGGGCGCGTCTTGCTTGGGCCTCTCTCCTGGAGGCGCTCAGTCAGACCCAGTGGTGACATGTGGCAAGACGCTCCTCGGGGCGCGTCTTGCTTGGGCCTCTCTCCTGGAGGCGCTCAGTCAGACCCAGTGGTGACATGTGACAAGACGCTCCTCGGGGCGCGTCTTGCTTGGGCTTCTCTCATGGAGGCCCTCAGTCAGATCCATTGTTGATATGTGGCAAGACGCTCCTCGGGGCGCGTCTTGCTTGGGCCTCTCTCCTGGAGGAGCTCAGTCAGACCGAGTGCTGACATGTGGCAAGACGCTCCTCGGGGCGCGTCTTGCTGGGGCTTCTCTCCTAGAGGCGTTCAGTCAGACCGAGTGCTGAAATGTGGCAAGACGCTCCTCGGGGCGCGTCTTGCTTGGGCTTCTCTCCTGGAGGCCCTCAGTCAGACTCATTGTTGACATGTGGCAAGATGCTCCTCGGGGCGCGTCTTGCTTGGGGCCTCTCTCCTGGAGGCGCACAGTCAGACAGAGTGCTGACATGTGGCCAGACGCTCCTCGGGGCGCGTCTTGCTGGGGCCTCTCTCCTGGAGGCGCTCTGTCAGACCGAGTGCTGACATGTGGCAAGACGCTCCTCGGGGTGCTTCGTGCTTGGGCTTCTCTCCTGGAGGCCCTCAGTCAGACCCATTGTTTACATGTGGCAAGACGCTCCTCGGGGCGCATCTTGCTTGTGCCTCTCTCCTGGAGGCCCTCTGTCAGCCCCAGTGTTGACATGTGTCAAGACGCTCCTCGGGGCGAGTCTTGCTTGGGCCTCTCTCCTGGAGGTGCTCAGTCAGACCCAGTGTTGACATGTTGCAAGACGCTCCTCGGGGCGCATCTTGCTTGGGCTTCTCTCTTGGAGGCTCTCAGTCAGACCCATTGTTGACATGTGGCAAGACGCTCCTCGGGGCGCGTCTTGCTTGGGCTTCTCTCCTGGAGGCCCTCAGTCAGACCCATTGTTGACATGTGGCAAGACACTCCTCGGGGCGCGTCTTGCTTGGGCCTCTCTCCTGGAGGTGCTCAGTCAGACCGAGTGCTGACATAAGGCAAGAAGCTCCTCGGTGCGCGTCTTGCTGGGGCCTCTCTCCTGGAGGCGCTCAGTCAGACCCAGTGCTTACATGTGGCAAGACGCTCCTCGGGGTGTGTCTTGCTGGGGCTTCTCTCCTGGAGACGTTCAGTCAGACCGAGTGCTGACATGTGGTAAGACGCTCCTCGGGGCGCGTCTTGCTGGGGCTTCTTTCCTGGAGGCGCTCAGTAGGACCCAGTGGTGACATGTGACAAGACTCTCCTCGGGGCGCGTCTTGCTTGGGCTTCTCTCATGGAGGCCCTCAGTCAGATCCATTATTGATATGTGGCAAGACGCTCCTCGGGGCGCGTCTTGCTTGGGCCTCTCTCCTGGAGAAGCTCAGTCAGACCGAGTGCTGACATGTGGCAAGACGCTCCTCGGGGCGCGTCTTGCTGGGGCTTCTCTCCTGGAGGCGTTCAGTCAGACCCATTGTTGACATGTGGCAAGACGCTCCTCGGGGCGCGTCTTGCTTGGGCCTCTCTCCTGGAGGCGCTCAGTCAGACCGAGTGCTGACATAAGGCAAGACGCTCCTCGGGGCGCGTCTTGCTGGGGCCTCTCTCCTGGAGGCGCTCAGTCAGACCCAGTGCTTACATGTGGCAAGACGCTCCTCGGGGCGCGTCTTGCTTGGGCCTCTCTCCTGGAGACGCTCAGTCAGACCCAGTGTTGACACGTGACAAGACGCTCCTCGGGGCGCGTCTTGCTTGGGCTTCTCTCATGGAGGCCCTCAGTCAGACCCATTGTTGATATGTGGCAAGACGCTCCTCGGGGCGCGTCTTGCTTGGGCCTCTCTCCTGGAGGCGCTCAGTCAGACCGAGTGCTGACATGTGGCAAGACGCTCCTCGGGGCGCGTCTTGCTTGGGCTTCTCTCCTGGAGGCCCTCAGTCAGACCCATTGTTTACATGTGGCAAGACGCTCCTCGGGGCGCATCTTGCTTGGGCCTCTCTCCTGGAGTTCCTCTGTCAGCCCCAGTGTTGACATGTGTCAAGACGCTACTCGGGGTGCGTCTTGCTTGGGCTTCTCTCCTGGAGGCCCTCAGTCAGACCCATTGTTGACATGTGGCAAGACACTCCTCGGGACGCGTCTTGCTTGGGCTTCTCTCCTGGAGGCCCTCAGTCAGACTCATTGTTGACATGTGGCAAGACACTCCTCGGGACGCGTCTTGCTTGGGCCTCTCTCCTGGAGGCGCTCAGTCAGACCGAGTGCTGACATAAGGCAAGACGCTCCTCGGGGCGCGTCTTGCTGGGGCCTCTCTCCTGGAGGCGCTCAGTCAGACCCAGTGCTTACATGTGGCAAGACGCTCCTCGGGGCGCGTCTTGCTGGGGCTTCTCTCCTGGAGGCGTTCAGTCAGACCGAGTGCTGACATGTGGCAAGACACTCCTCGGGACGCGTCTTGCTTGGGCTTCTCTCCTGGAGGCCCTCAGTCAGACTCATTGTTGACATGTGGCAAGACGCTCCTTGGGGCGCGTCTTGCTTGGGCCTCTCTCCTGGAGGCGCTCAGTCAGACCCAGTGGTGACATGTGGCAAGACGCTCCTCGGGGCGCGTCTTGCTTGGGCCTCTCTCCTGGAGACGCTCAGTCAGACCCAGTGTTGGCACGTGACAAGACGCTCCTCGGGGCGCGTCTTGCTTGGGCTTCTCTCATGGAGGCCCTCAGTCAGACCCATTGTTGATATGTGGCAAGACGCTCCTCGGGGCGCGTCTTGCTTGGGCCTCTCTCCTGGAGGCGCTCAGTCAGACCGAGTGCTGACATGTGGCAAGACGCTCCTCGGGGTGCGTCTTGCTTGGGCTTCTCTCATGGAGGCCCTCAGTCAGACCCATTGTTGATATGTGGCAAGACGCTCCTCGGGGCGAGTCTTGCTTGGGCCTCTCTCCTGGAGGTGCTCAGTCATACCCAGTGTTGACATGGTGCAAGACGCTCCTCGGGGCGCGTCTTGCTTGGGCTTCTCTCTTGGAGGCCCTCAGTCAGACCCATTGTTGACATGTGGCAAGACGCTCCTCGGGGCGCATCTTGCTTGGGCCTCTCTCCTGGAGGCCCTCTGTCAGCCCCAGTGTTGACATGTGTCAAGACGCTCCTCGGGGTGCGTCTTGCTTGGGCCTCTCTCCTGGAGTCGCTCAGTCAGACCGAGTGCTGACATAAGGCAAGATGCTCCTCCGGGCGCGTCTTGCTTGGGCTTCTCTCATGGAGGCCCTCAGTCAGACCCATTGTTGATATGTGGCAAGACGCTCCTCGGGGCGAGTCTCGCTTGGGCCTCTCTCCTGGAGGTGCTCAGTCAGACCCAGTGTTGACATGGTGCAAGACGCTCCTCGGGGCGCGTCTTGCTTGGGCTTCTCTCTTGGAGGCCCTCAGTCAGACCCATTGTTTACATGTGGCAAGACGCTCCTCGGGGCGCATCTTGCTTGGGCCTCTCTCCTGGAGGCCCTCTGTCAGCCCCAGTGTAGACATGTGTCAAGACGCTCCCCGGGGTGCGTCTTGCTTGGGCCTCTCTCCTGGAGTCGCTCAGTCAGACCGAGTGCTGACATGTGGCAAGACGCTCCTCGGGGCGCGTCTTGCTTGGGCTTCTCTCCTGGAGGCCCTCAGTCAGACCCATTGTTGACATGTGGCAAGACGCTCCGCGGGGCGCGTCTTGCTTGGGCCTCTTTCCTGGAGGCGCTCAGTCAGACCCAGTGCTTACATGTGGCAAGACGCTCCTCGGGGCGTGTCTTGCTGGGGCTTCTCTCCTGGAGGCGTTCAGTCAGACCGAGTGCTGACATGTGGCAAGACGCTCCTCGGGGCGCGTCTTGCTGGGGCTTCTCTCCTGGAGGCGTTCAGTCAGACCGAGTGCTGACATGTGGCAAGACGCTCCTCGGGACGCGTCTTGCTTGGGCTTCTCTCCTGGAGGCCCTCAGTCAGACCCATTGTTGACATGTGGCAAGACGCTCCTCGGGGCGCATCTTGCTTGGGCCTCTCTCCTGGAGGCCCTCTGTCAGCCCCAGTGTTGACATGTGTCAAGACGCTCCCCGGGGTGCATCTTGCTTGGGCCTCTCTCCTGGAGTCGCTCAGTCAGACCGAGTGCTGACATGTGGCAAGACACTCCTCGGGGCGCGTCTTGCTTGGGCTTCTCTCCTGGAGGCCCTCAGTCAGACCCATTGTTGACATGTGGCAAGACGCTCCGCGGGGCGCGTCTTGCTTGGGCCTCTCTCCTGGAGGCGCTCAGTCAGACCGAGTGCTGACATAAGGCAAGACGCTCCTCGGGGTGCGTCTTGCTGGGGCCTCTCTCCTGGAGGCGCTCAGTCAGACCCAGTGCTTACATGTGGCAAGACGCTCCTCGGGGCGTGTCTTGCTGGGGCTTCTCTCCTGGAGGCGTTCAGTCAGACCGAGTGCTGACATGTGGCAAGACGCTCCTCGGGGCGCGTCTTGCTTGGGCTTCTCTCCTGGAGGCGTTCAGTCACACCGAGTGCTGACATGTGGTAAGACGCTCCTCGGGGCGCGTCTTGCTGGGGCTTCTCTCCTGGAGGCGCTCAGTCAGACCCAGTGCTTACATGTGGCAAGACGCTCCTCGGGGCGCGTCTTGCTTGGGCCTCTCTCCTGGAGGCGCTCAGTCAGACCCAGTGCTTACATGTGGCAAGATGCTCCTCGGGGCGCGTCTTGCTGGGGCTTCTCTCCTGGAGGCGTTCAGTCAGACCGAGTGCTGACATGTGGCAAGACGCTCCTCGGGACGCGTCTTGCTTGGGCTTCTCTCCTGGAGGCCCTCAGTCAGACCCATTGTTGACATGTGGCAAGACGCTCCTCGGGGCGCGTCTTGCTTGGGCCTATCTCCTGGAGGCGCTCAGTCAGACCCAGTGGTGACATGTGGCAAGACGCTCCTCGGGGCGCCTCTTGCTTGGGCCTCTCTCCTGGAGGCGCTCAGTCAGACCCATTGTTGACATGTGGCAAGACGCTCCTCGGGGCACGTCTTGCTTGAGGCTTCTCTCCTGGAGGCCCTCAGTCAGACCCATTGTTGACATGTGGCAAGACGCTCCTCGGGGCGCGTCTTGCTTGGGCCTCTCTCCTGGAGGCGCTCAGTCAGACCGAGTGCTTACATAAGGCAAGACGCTCCTCGGGGCGCGTCTTGCTGGGGCCTCTCTCCTGGAGGCGCTCAGTCAGACCCAGTGTTTACATGTGGCAAGACGCTCCTCGGGGCGCGTCTTGCTTGGGCCTCTCTCCTGGAGACTCTCAGTCAGACCCAGTGTTGACACGTGACAAGACGCTCCTCGGGGCGCGTCTTGCTTGGGCTTCTCTCATGGAGGCCCTCAGTCAGACCCATTGTTGATATGTGGCAAGACGCTCCTCGGGGCGCGTCTTGCTTGGGCCTCTCTCCTGGAGGCGCTCAGTCAGACCGAGTGCTGACATGTGGCAAGATGCTCCTCGGGGCGCGTCTTGCTTGGGCTTCTCTCCTGGAGGCCCTCAGTCAGACCCATTGTTTACATGTGGCAAGACGCTCCTCGGGGCGCATCTTGCTTGGGCCTCTCTCCTGGAGTTCCTCTGTCAGCCCCAGTGTTGACATGTGTCAAGACGCTCCTCGGGGTGCGTCTTGCTTGGGCCTCTCTCCTGGAGGCGCTCAGTCAGACCGAGTGCTGACATGTGGCAAGACGCTCCTCGGGGCGCGTCTTGCTTGGGTGTTATGTGGCAAGACGCTCCTCGGGGCGCGTCTTGCTTGGGCCTCTCTCCTGGAGGCGCTCAGTCAGACCCAGTGGTGACATGTGGCAAGACGCTCCTCGGGGCGCGTCTTGCTTGGGCTTCTCTCATGGAGGCCCTCAGTCAGACCCATTGTTGATATGTGGCAAGACGCTCCTCGGGGCACGTCTTGCTTGGGCCTCTCTCCTGGAGGCGCTCAGTCAGACCGAGTGCTGACATGTGGCAAGACGCTCCTCGGGGCGCGTCTTGCTTGGGCTTCTCTCCTGGAGGCCCTCATTCAGACCCATTGTTTACATGTGGCAAGACGCTCCTTTGGGCGCATCTTGCTTGGGCTTCTCTCCTGGAGGCCCTCAGTCAGACCCATTGTTGACATGTGGCAAGACGCTCCTTGGGGCGCGTCTTGCTTGGGCCTCTCTCCTGGAGGCGCTCAGTCAGACCGAGTGCTGACATAAGGCAAGACGCTCCTCGGGGCGCGTCTTGCTGGGGCCTCTCTCCTGGAGGCGCTCAGTCAGACCCAGTGCTTACATGTGGCAAGACGCTCCTCGGGGCGCGTCTTGCTGGGGCTTCTCTCCTGGAGGCATTCAGTCAGACCGAGTGCTGACATGTGGCAAGACGCTCCTCGGGACGCGTCTTGCTTTGGCTTCTCTCCTGGAGGCCCTCAGTCAGACTCATTGTTGACATGTGGCAAGACGCTCCTCGGGGCGCGTCTTGCTTGGGCCTCTCTCCTGGAGGCGCTCAGTCAGACCCAGTGGTGACATGTGACAAGACGCTCCTCGGGGCACGTCTTGCTTGGGCTTCTCTCCTGGAGGCCCTCAGTCAGACTCATTGTTGACATGTGGCAAGATGCTCCTCGGGGCGCGTCTTGCTTGGGGCCTCTCTCCTGGAGGCGCACATTCAGACAGAGTGCTGACATGTGGCAAGACGCTCCTCGGGGCGCGTCTTGCTGGGGCTTCTCTCCTGGAGGCGCTCAGTCAGACCCAGTGCTTACATGTGGCAAGACGCTCCTCGGGGCGCGTCTTGCTTGGGCCTCTCTCCTGGAGGCGCTCAGTCAGACCCAGTGGTGACATGTGTCAAGACGCTCCTCGGGGCGCGTCTTGCTTGGGCCTCTCTCCTGGAGGCGCTCAGTCAGACCCAGTGGTGACATGTGACAAGACGCTCCTTGGGGCGCGTCTTGCTTGGGCTTCTCTCCTGGAGGCCCTCAGTCAGACTCATTGTTGACATGTGGCAAGATGCTCCTCGGGGCGCGTCTTGCTTGGGGCCTCTCTCCTGGAGGCGCACATTCAGACAGAGTGCTGACATGTGGCAAGACGCTCCTCGGGGCGCGTCTTGCTGGGGCTTCTCTCCTGGAGGCGCTCAGTCAGACCCAGTGCTTACATGTGGCAAGACGCTCCTCGGGGCGCGTCTTGCTTGGGCTTCTCTCATGGAGGCCCTCAGTCAGATCCATTGTTGATATGTGGCAAGACGCTCCTCGGGGCGCGTCTTGCTTGGGCCTCTCTCCTGGAGGCGCTCAGTCAGACCCAGTGGTGACATGTGGCAAGACGCTCCTCGGGGCGCGTCTTGCTTGGGCTTCTCTCATGGAGGCCCTCAGTCACACCGAGTGCTGACATGTGGCAAGACGCTCCTCGGGGCGCGTCTTGCTTGGGCCTCTCTCCTGGAGGCGCTCAGTCAGACCCAGTGGTGACATGTGGCAAGACGCTCCTCGGGGCGCGTCTTGCTTGGGCTTCTCTCAGGGAGGCCCTCAGTCAGACCCATTGTTGATATGTGGCAAGACGCTCCTCGGGGCGCGTCTTGCTTGGGCCTCTCTCCTGGAGGCGCTCAGTCAGACCGAGTGCTGACATGTGGCAAGACGCTGCTCGGGGCGCGTCTTGCTTGGGCTTCTCTCCTGGAGGCCCTGAGTCAGACCCATTGTTTACATGTGGCAAGACGCTCCTTTGGGCGCATCTTGCTTGGGCTTCTCTCCTGGAGGCCCTCTGTCAGACCCATTGTTGACATGTGGCAAGACGCTCCTCGGGGCGCGTCTTGCTTGGGCCTCTCTCCTGAAGGCGCTCAGTCAGACCCAGTGCTTACATGTGGCAAGACGCTCCTCGGGGCGCGTCTTGCTTGGGCCTCTCTCCTGGAGGCGCTCAGTCAGACCCAGTGGTGACATGTGGCAAGACGCTCTTCGGGGCGCGTCTTGCTTGAGCCTCTCTCCTGGAGATGCTCAGTCAGACCCAGTGTTGACACGTGACAAGACGCTCCTCGGGGCGCGTCTTGCTTGGGCTTCTCTCATGGAGGCCCTCAGTCAGACCCATTGTTGATATGTGGCAAGACGCTCCTCGGGGCGCGTCTTGCTTGGGCCTCTCTCCTGGAGGCGCTCAGTCAGACCGAGTGCTGACATGTGGCAAGACGCTCCTCGGGGCGCGTCTTGCTTGGGCTTCTCTCCTGGAGGCCCTCAGTCAGACCCATTGTTTACATGTGGCAAGACGCTCGTTGGGGCACATCTTGCTTGGGCCTCTCTCCTGGAGGCCCTCTGTCAGCCCCAGTGTTGACATGTGTCAAGACGCTCCTCGGGGTGCGTCTTGCTTGGGCCTCTCTCCTGGAGGCGCTCAGTCAGACCGAGTGCTGACATGTGGCAAGACGCTCCTCGGGGCGCGTCTTGCTTGGGCTTCTCTCATGGAGGCCCTCAGTCAGACCCATTGTTGACATGTGGCAAGATGCTCCTCGGGGCGCATCTTGCTTGTGCTTCTCTCCTGGAGGCCCTCAGTCAGACCCATTGTTTACATGTGTCAAGACGCTCCTCGGGGCGCATCTTGCTTGGGCCTCTCTCCTGGAGGCCCTATGTCAGCCCCAGTGTTGACATGTGTCAAGACGCTCCTCGGGGCGCGTCTTGCTGGGGCCTCTCTCCTGGAGGCGCTCAGTCAGACCCAGTGCTTACATGTGGCAAGACGCTCCTCGGGGCGCGTCTTGCTGGGGCCTCTCTCCTGGAGACGCTCAGTCAGACCCAGTGTTGACACGTGGCAAGACGCTCCTCGGGGCGCGTCTTGCTTGGGCCTCTCTCCTGGAGTTCCTCTGTCAGCCCCAGTGTTGACATGTGTCAAGACGCTCCTCGGGGTGCGTCTTGCTTGGGCCTCTCTCCTGGAGGCCCTCAGTCAGACCCATTGTTGACATGTGGCAAGATGCTCCTCGGGACGCGTCTTGCTTGGGCTTCTCTCCTGGAGGCCCTCAGTCAGACTCATTGTTGACATGTGGCAAGACACTACTCGGGACGCGTCTTGCTTGGGCCTCTCTCCTGGAGGTGCTCAGTCAGACCGAGTGCTGACATAAGGCAAGACGCTCCTCGGGGCGCATCTTGCTGGGGCCTCTCTCCTGGAGGCGCTCAGTCAGACCCAGTGCTTACATGTGGCAAGACGCTCCTCGGGGCGCGTCTTGCTGGGGCTTCTCCTGGAGGCGTTCAGTCAGACCGAGTGCTGACATGTGGCAAGACACTCCTCGGGACGCGTCTTAGTTTGGCTTCTCTCCTGGAGGCCCTCAGTCAGACTCATTGTTGACATGTGGCAAGACGCTCCTCGGGGCGCGTCTTGCTTGGGCCTCTCTCCTGGAGGCGCTCAGTCAGACCCAGTGGTGACATGTGGCAAGACGCTCCTCGGGGCGCGTCTTGCTTGGGCCTCTCTCCTGGAGACGCTCAGTCAGACCCAGTGTTGACACGTGACAAGACGCTCCTCGGGGCGCGTCTTGCTTGGGCTTCTCTCATGGAGGCCCTCAGTCAGACCCATTGTTGATATGTGGCAAGACGCTCCTCGGGGCGCGTCTTGCTTGGGCCTCTCTCCTGGAGGCGCTTAGTCAGACCGAGTGCTGACATGTGGCAAGACGCTCCTCGGGGCGCGTCTTGCTGGGGCTTCTCTCCTGGAGGCGTTCAGTCAGACCGAGTGCTGACATGTGGCAAGACGCTCCTCGGGGCGCGTCTTGCTTGGGCTTCTCTCCTGGAGGCCCTCAGTCAGACTCATTGTTGACATGTGGCAAGATGCTCCTCGGGGCGCGTCTTGCTTGGGGCCTCTCTCCTGGAGGCGCACATTCAGACAGAGTGCTGACATGTGGCAAGACGCTCCTCGGGGCGCGTCTTGCTGGGGCTTCTCTCCTGGAGGCGCTCAGTCAGACCCAGTGCTTACATGTGGCAAGACGCTCCTCGGGGCGCGTCTTGCTTGGAGCTCTCTACTGGAGGCGCTCAGTCAGACCCAGTGGTGACATGTGTCAAGACGCTCCTCGGGAAGCGTCTTGCTTGGGCCTCTCTCCTGGAGGCGCTCAGTCAGACCCAGTGGTGACATGTGACAAGACGCTCCTTGGGGCGCGTCTTGCTTGGGCTTCTCTCATGGAGGCCCTCAGTCAGATCCATTGTTGATATGTGGCAAGACGCTCCTCGGGGCGCGTCTTGCTTGGGCCTCTCTCCTGGAGGCGCTCAGTCAGACCAAGTGGTGACATGTGGCAAGACGCTCCTCGGGGCGCGTCTTGCTTGGGCTTCTCTCATGGAGGCCCTGAGTCAGACCGAGTGCTGACATGTGGCAAGATGCTCCTCGGGGCGCGTCTTGCTTGGGCCTCTCTCCTGGAGGCGCTCAGTCAGACCCAGTGGTGACATGTGGCAAGACGCTCCTCGGGGCGCGTCTTGCTTGGGCCTCTCTCCTGGAGACGCTCAGTCAGACCCAGTGTTGACACGTGGCAAGACGCTCCTCGGGGCGTGTCTTGCTTGGGCCTCTCTCCTGGAGGCGCTCAGTCAGACCCAGTGGTGACATGTGGCAAGACGCTCCTCGGGGCGCGTCTTGCTTGGGCTTCTCTCAGGGAGGCCCTCAGTCAGACCCATTGTTGATATGTGGCAAGACGCTCCTCGGGGCGCGTCTTGCTTGGGCCTCTCTCCTGGAGGCGCTCAGTCAGACCGAGTGCTGACATGTGGCAAGACGCTGCTCGGGGCGCGTCTTGCTTGGGCTTCTCTCCTGGAGGCCCTGAGTCAGACCCATTGTTTACATGTGGCAAGACGCTCCTTTGGGCGCATCTCTCTTGGGCTTCTCTCCTGGAGGCCCTCTGTCAGACCCATTGTTGACATGTGGCAAGACGCTCCTCGGGGCGCGTCTTGCTTGGGCCTCTCTCCTGAAGGCGCTCAGTCAGACCCAGTGCTTACATGTGGCAAGACGCTCCTCGGGGCGCGTCTTGCTTGGGCCTCTCTCCTGGAGGCGCTCAGTCAGACCCAGTGGTGACATGTGGCAAGACGCTCTTCGGGGCGCGTCTTGCTTGAGCCTCTCTCCTGGAGATGCTCAGTCAGACCCAGTGTTGACACGTGACAAGACGCTCCTCGGGGCGCGTCTTGCTTGGGCTTCTCTCATGGAGGCCCTCAGTCAGACCCATTGTTGATATGTGGCAAGACACTCCTCGGGGCGCGTCTTGCTTGGGCCTCTCTCCTGGAGGCGCTCAGTCAGACCGAGTGCTGACATGTGGCAAGACGCTCCTCGGGGCGCGTCTTGCTTGGGCTTCTCTCCTGGAGGCCCTCAGTCAGACCCATTGTTTACATGTGGCAAGACGCTCCTTGGGGCGCATCTTGCTTGGGCCTCTCTCCTGGAGGCCCTCTGTCAGCCCCAGTGTTGACATGTGTCAAGACGCTCCTCGGGGTGCGTCTTGCTTGGGCCTCTCTCCTGGAGGCGCTCAGTCAGACCGAGTGCTGACATGTGGCAAGACGCTCCTCGGGGCGCGTCTTGCTTGGGCTTCTCTCCTGGAGGCCCTCAGTCAGACCCATTGTTGACATGTGGCAAGATGCTCCTCGGGCCGCGTCTTGCTTGTGCTTCTCTCCTGGAGGCCCTCAGTCAGACCAATTGTTTACATGTGTCAAGACGCTCCTCGGGGCGCATCTTGCTTGGGCCTCTCTCCTGGAGGCCCTATGTCAGCCCCAGTGTTGACATGTGTCACGACGATCCTCGGGGCGCGTCTTGCTGGGGCCTCTCTCCTGGAGGCGCTCAGTCAGACCCAGTGCTTACATGTGGCAAGACGCTCCTCGGGGCGCGTCTTGCTGGGGCCTCTCTCCTGGAGACGCTCAGTCAGACCCAGTGTTGACACGTGGCAAGACGCTCCTCGGTGCGCGTCTTGCTTGGGCCTCTCTCCTGGAGGCGCTCAGTCAGAACCAGTGGTGACATGTGGCAAGACGCTCCTCGGGGCGCGTCTTGCTTGGGCTTCTCTCATGGAGGCCCTCAGTCAGACCCATTGTTGATATGTGGCAAGACGCTCCTCGGGGCGCGTCTTGCTTGGGCTTCTCTCCTGGAGGCCCTCAGTCAGACCCATTGTTTACATGTGGCAAGACGCTCCTTTGGGCGCATCTTGCTTGGGCTTCTCTCCTGGAGGCCATCAGTCAGACCCATTGTTGACATGTGGCAAGACGCTCCTCGGGGCGTGTCTTGCTTGGGCCTCTCTCCTGGAGGCGCTCAGTCAGACCCAGTGCTTACATGTGGCAAGACGCTCCTCGGGGCGCGTCTTGCTGGGGCTTCTCTCCTGGAGGCGTTCAGTCAGACCGAGTGCTGACATGTGGCAAGACGCTCCTCGGGACGCGTCTTGCTTGGGCTTCTCTCCTGGAGGCCCTCAGTCAGACCCATTGTTGACATGTGGCAAGACGCTCCTCGGGGCGCGTCTTGCTTGGGCCTCTCTCCTGGAGGCGCTCAGTCAGACCCAGTGGTGACATGTGGCAAGACGCTCCTCGGGGCGCGTCTTGCTTGGGCCTCTCTCCTGGAGGCGCTCAGTCAGACCCAGTGGTGACATGTGGCAAGACGCTCCTCGGGGCGCGTCTTGCTTGGGCTTCTCTCATGGAGGCCCTCAGTCAGACCCATTGTTGATATGTGGCAAGACGCTCCTCGGGGCGCGTCTTGCTTGGGCCTCTCTCCTGGAGGCGCTCAGTCAGACCGAGTGCTGACATGTGGCAAGACGCTCCTCGGGGCGCGTCTTGCTTGGGCTTCTCTCCTGGAGGCCCTCAGTCAGACCCATTGTTTACATGTGGCAAGACGCTCCTTTGGGCGCATCTTGCTTGGGCTTCTCTCCTGGAGGCCATCAGTCAGACCCATTGTTGACATGTGGCAAGACGCTCCTCGGGGCGCGTCTTGCTTGGGCCTCTCTCCTGGAGGCGCTCAGTCAGACCCAGTGCTTACATGTGGCAAGACGCTCCTCGGGGCGCGTCTTGCTGGGGCTTCTCTCCTGGAGGCGTTCAGTCAGACCGAGTGCTGACATGTGGCAAGACGCTCCTCGGGACGCGTCTTGCTTGGGCTTCTCTCCTGGAGGCCCTCAGTCAGACCCATTGTTGACATGTGGCAAGACGCTCCTCGGGGCGCGTCTTGCTTGGGCCTCTCTCCTGGAGGCGCTCAGTCAGACCCAGTGCTTACATGTGGCAAGACGCTCCTCGGGGCGCGTCTTGCTTGGGCCTCTCTCCTGGAGGCGCTCAGTCAGACCCAGTGGTGACATGTGTCAAGACGCTCCTCAGGGCGCGTCTTGCTTGGGCCTCTCTCCTGGAGGCGCTCAGTCAGACCCAGTGGTGACATGTGACAAGACGCTCCTCGGGGCGCGTCTTGCTTGGGCTTCTCTCATGGAGGCCCTCAGTCAGATCCATTGTTGATATGTGGCAAGACGCTCCTCGGGGCGCGTCTTGCTTGGGCCTCTCTCCTGGAGGCGCTCAGTCAGACCCAGTGGTGACATGTGGCAAGACGCTCCTCGGGGCGCGTCTTGCTTGGGCTTCTCTCATGGAGGCCCTCAGTCAGACCGAGTGCTGACATGTGGCAAGACGCTCCTCGGGGCGCGTCTTGCTTGGGCCTCTCTCCTGGAGGCGCTCAGTCAGACCCAGTGGTGACATGTGGCAAGACGCTCCTCGGGGCGCGTCTTGCTTTGGCCTCTCTCCTGGAGACGCTCAGTCAGACCCAGTGTTGACACGTGGCAAGACGCTCCTCGGGGCGTGTCTTGCTTGGGCCTCTCTCCTGGAGGCGCTCAGTCAGACCCAGTGGTGACATGTGGCAAGACGCTCCTCGGGGCGCGTCTTGCTTGGGCTTCTCTCAGGGAGGCCCTCAGTCAGACCCATTGTTGATATGTGGCAAGACGCTCCTCGGGGCGCGTCTTGCTTGGGCCTCTCTCCTGGAGGCGCTCAGTCAGACCGAGTGCTGACATGTGGCAAGACGCTGCTCGGGGCGCGTCTTGCTTGGGCTTCTCTCCTGGAGGCCCTGAGTCAGACCCATTGTTTACATGTGGCAAGACGCTCCTTTGGGCGCATCTTGCTTGGGCTTCTCTCCTGGAGGCCCTCTGTCAGACCCATTGTTGACATGTGGCAAGACGCTCCTCGGGGCGCGTCTTGCTTTGGCCTCTCTCCTGAAGGCGGTCAGTCAGACCCAGTGCTTACATGTGGCAAGACGCTCCTCGGGGCGCGTCTTGCTTGGGCCTCTCTCCTGGAGGCGCTCAGTCAGACCCAGTGGTGACATGTGGCAAGACGCTCCTCGGGGCGCGTCTTGCTTGGGCCTCTCTCCTGGAGGCGCTCAGTCAGACCCATTGTTGACATGTGGCAAGACGCTCCTCGGGGCGCATCTTGCTTGGGCCTCTCTCCTGGAGTTCCTCTGTCAGCCCCAGTGTTGACATGTGTCAAGACGCTCCTCGGGGTGCGTCTTGCTTGGGCCTCTCTCCTGGAGGCGCTCAGTCAGACCGAGTGCTGACATGTGGCAAGACGCTCCTCGGGGCGCGTCTTGCTTTGGCTTCTCTCCTGGAGGCCCTCAGTCAGACCCATTGTTGACATGTGGCAAGACGCTCCTCGGGACGTGTCTTGCTTGGGCTTCTCTCCTGGAGGCCCTCAGTCAGACTCATTGTTGACATGTGGCAAGACACTCCTCGGGACGCGTCTTGCTTGGGCCTCTCTCCTGGAGGCGCTCAGTCAGACCGAGTGCTGACATAAGGCAAGACGCTCCTCGGGGCGCGTCTTGCTGGGGCCTCTCTCCTGGAGGCGCTCAGTCAGACCCAGTGCTTACATGTGGCAAGACGCTCCTCGGGGCGCGTCTTGCTGGGGCTTCTCTTCTGGAGGCGTTCAGTCAGACCGAGTGCTGACATAAGGCAAGACGCTCCTCGGGGCGCGTCTTGCTGGGGCCTCTCTCCTGGAGGTGCTCAGTCAGACCCAGTGCTTACATGTGGCAAGACGCTCCTCGGGGCGCGTCTTGCTGGGGCTTCTCTCCTGGAGGCGTTCAGTCAGACCGAGTGCTGACATGTGGCAAGACACTCCTCGGGACGCGTCTTAGTTGGGCTTCTCTCCTGGAGGCCCTCAGTCAGACTCATTGTTGACATGTGGCAAGACGCTCCTCGGGGCGCGTCTTGCTTGGGCCTCTCTCCTGGAGGCGCTCAGTCGGACCGAGTTCTGACATGTGGCAAGACGCTCCTCGGGGCGCGACTTGCATGGGCTTCTCTCATGGAGGCCCTCAGTCAGACCCATTGTTGATATGTGGCAAGACGCTCCTCGGGGCGCGTCTAGCTTGGGCCACTCTCCTGGAGGCGCTCAGTCGGACCGAGTTCTGACATGTGGCAAGACGCTCCTCGGGGCGCGACTTGCATGGGCTTCTCTCATGGAGGCCCTCAGTCAGACCCATTGTTGATATGTGGCAAGACTCTCCTCGGGGCGAGTCTTGCTTGGGCCTCTCTCCTGGAGGTGCTCAGTCAGACCCAGTGTTGACATGGTGCAAGACGCTCCTCGGGGCGCGTCTTGCTTGGGCTTCTCTCTTGGAGGCCCTCAGTCAGACCCATTGTTGACACTTTGGCAAGACGCTCCTCGGGGCGCATCTTGCTTGGGCCTCTCTCCTGGAGGCCCTCTGTCAGCCCCAGTGTTGACATGTGTCAAGACGCTCCTCGGGGTGCGTCTTGCTTGGGCCTCTCTCCTGGAGTCTTTCAGTCAGACCGAGTGCTGACATGTGGCAAGATGCTCCTCGGGGCGCGTCTTGCTTGGGCTTCTCTCATGGAGGCCCTCAGTCAGACCCATTGTTGATATGTGGCAAGACGCTCCTCGGGGCGAGTCTTGCTTGGGCCTCTCTCCTGGAGGTGCTCAGTCAGACCCAGTGTTGACGTGGTGCAAGACGCTCCTCGGGGCGCGTCTTGCTTGGGCTTCTCTCTTGGAGGCCCTCAGTCAGACCCATTGTTTACATGTGGCAAGACGCTCCTCGGGGCTTATCTTGCTTGGGCCTCTCTCCTGGAGGCCCTCTGTCAGCCCCAGTGTTGACATGTGTCAAGACGCTCCCCGGGGTGCGTCTTGCTTGGGCTTCTCTCCTGGAGGCGCTCAGTCAGACCCAGTGCTTACATGTGGCAAGACGCTCCTCGAGGCGCGTCTTGCTGGGGCTTCTCCTGGAGGCGTTCAGTCAGACCGAGTGCTGACATGTGGCAAGACACTCCTCGGGACGCGTCTTAGTTGGGCTTCTCTCCTGGAGGCCCTCAGTCAGACTCATTGTTGACATGTGGCAAGACGCTCCTCGGGGCGCGTCTTGCTTGGGCCTCTCTCCTGGAGGCGCTCAGTCAGACCCAGTGGTGACTTGTGGCAAGACGCTCCTCGGGGCGCGTCTTGCTTTGGCCTCTCTCCTGGAGACGCTCAGTCAGACCCAGTGTTGACACGTGACAAGACGCTCCTCGGGGCGCGTCTTGCTTGGGCTTCTCTCATGGAGGCCCTCAGTCAGACCCATTGTTGATATGTGGCAAGACGCTCCTCGGGGCGCGTCTTGCTTGGGCCTCTCTCCTGGAGGCGCTCAGTCAGACCGAGTGCTGACATGTGGCAAGACGCTCCTCGGGGCGCGTCTTGCTGGGGCTTCTCTCCTGGAGGCGTTCAGTCAGACCGAGTGCTGACATGTGGCAAGACGCTCCTCGGGGCGCGTCTTGCTTGGGCTTCTCTCCTGGAGGCCCTCAGTCAGACTCATTGTTGACATGTGGCAAGATGCTCCTCGGGGCGCGTCTTGCTTGGGGCCTCTCTCCTGGAGGCGCACATTCAGACAGAGTGCTGACATGTGGCAAGACGCTCCTCGGGGCGCGTCTTGCTTGGGCCTCTCTCCTGGAGGCGCTCAGTCAGACCCAGTGGTGACATGTGTCAAGACGCTCCTCGGGGCGCGTCTTGCTTGGGCCTCTCTCCTGGAGGCGCTCAGTCAGACCCAGTGGTGACATGTGACAAGACGCTCCTCGGGGCGCGTCTTGCTTGGGCTTCTCTCATGGAGGCCCTCAGTCAGATCCATTGTTGATATGTGGCAAGACGCTCCTCGGGGCGCGTCTTGCTTGGGCCTCTCTCCTGGAGGCGCTCAGTCAGACCCAGTGGTGACATGTGGCAAGACGCTCCTCGGGGCGCGTCTTGCTTGGGCTTCTCTCATGGAGGCCCTGAGTCAGACCGAGTGCTGACATGTGGCAAGAGGCTCCTCGGGGCGCGTCTTGCTTGGGCCTCTCTCCTGGAGGCGCTCAGTCAGACCCAGTGGTGACATGTGGCAAGACGCTCCTCGGGGCGCGTCTTGCTTGGGCCTCTCTCCTGGAGACGCTCAGTCAGACCCAGTGTTGACACGTGGCAAGACGCTCCTCGGGGCGTGTCTTGCTTGGGCCTCTCTCCTGGAGGCGCTCAGTCAGACCCAGTGGTGACATGTGGCAAGACGCTCCTCGGGGCGCGTCTTGCTTGGGCTTCTCTCAGGGAGGCCCTCAGTCATACCCATTGTTGATATGTGGCAAGACGCTCCTCGGGGCGCGTCTTGCTTGGGCCTCTCTCCTGGAGGCGCTCAGTCAGACCGAGTGCTGACATGTGGCAAGACGCTGCTCGGGGCGCGTCTTGCTTGGGCTTCTCTCCTGGAGGCCCTGAGTCAGACCCATTGTTTACATGTGGCAAGACGCTCCTTTGGGCGCATCTTGCTTGGGCTTCTCTCCTGGAGGCCCTCTGTCAGACCCATTGTTGACATGTGGCAAGACGCTCCTCGGGGCGCGTCTTGCTTGGGCCTCTCTCCTGAAGGCGCTCAGTCAGACCCAGTGCTTACATGTGGCAAGACGCTCCTCGGGGCGCGTCTTGCTTGGGCCTCTCTCCTGGAGGCGCTCAGTCAGACCCAGTGGTGACATGTGGCAAGACGCTCTTCGGGGCGCGTCTTGCTTGAGCCTCTCTCCTGGAGATGCTCAGTCAGACCCAGTGTTGACATGTGACAAGACGCTCCTCGGTTCGCGTCTTGCTTGGGCTTCTCTCATGGAGGCCCTCAGTCAGACCCATTGTTGATATGTGGCAAGACGCTCCTCGGGGCGCGTCTTGCTTGGGCCTCTCTCCTGGAGGCGCTCAGTCAGACCGAGTGCTGACATGTGGCAAGACGCTCCTCGGGGCGCGTCTTGCTTGGGCTTCTCTCCTGGAGGCCCTCAGTCAGACCCATTGTTTACATGTGGCAAGACGCTCCTTGGGGCGCATCTTGTTTGGGCCTCTCTCCTGGAGGCCCTCTGTCAGCCCCAGTGTTGACATGTGTCAAGACGCTCCTCGGGGTGCGTCTTGCTTGGGCCTCTCTCCTGGAGGCGCTCAGTCAGACCGAGTGCTGACATGTGGCAAGACGCTCCTCGGGGCGCGTCTTGCTTGGGCTTCTCTCCTGGAGGCCCTCAGTCAGACCCATTGTTGACATGTGGCAAGATGCTCCTCGGGGCGCGTCTTGCTTGTGCTTCTCTCCTGGAGGCCCTCAGTCAGACCCATTGTTTACATGTGTCAAGACGCTCCTCGGGGCGCATCTTGCTTGGGCCTCTCTCCTGGAGGCCCTATGTCAGCCCCAGTGTTGACATGTGTCAAGACGCTCCTCGGGGCGCGTCTTGCTGGGGCCTCTCTCCTGGAGGCGCTCAGTCAGACCCAGTGCTTACATGTGGCAAGACGCTCCTCGGGGCGCGTCTTTCTGGGGCCTCTCTCCTGGAGACGCTCAGTCAGACCCAGTGTTGACACGTGGCAAGACGCTCCTCGGGGCGCGTCTTGCTTGGGCCTCTCTCCTGGAGGCGCTCAGTCAGACCCAGTGGTGACATGTGGCAAGACGCTCCTCGGGGCGCGTCTTGCTTGGGCTTCTCTCATGGAGGCCCTCAGTCAGACCCATTGTTGATATGTGGCAAGACGCTCCTCGGGGCGCGTCTTGCTTGGGCTTCTCTCCTGGAGGCCCTCAGTCAGACCCATTGTTTACATGTGGCAAGACGCTCCTTTGGGCGCATCTTGCTTGGGCTTCTCTCCTGGAGGCCATCAGTCAGACCCATTGTTGACATGTGGCAAGACGCTCCTCGGGGCGCGTCTTGCTTGGGCCTCTCTCCTGTAGGCGCTCAGTCAGACCCAGTGCTTACATGTGGCAAGACGCTCCTCGGGGCGCGTCTTGCTGGGGCTTCTCTCCTGGAGGCGTTCAGTCAGACCGAGTGCTGACATGTGGCAAGACGCTCCTCGGGACGCGTCTTGCTTGGGCTTCTCTCCTGGAGGCCCTCAGTCAGACCCATTGTTGACATGTGGCAAGACGCTCCTCGGGGCGCGTCTTGCTTGGGCCTCTCTCCTGGAGGCGCTCAGTCAGACCCAGTGGTGACATGTGGCAAGACGCTCCTCGGGGCGCGTCTTGCTTGGGCCTCTCTCCTGGAGGCGCTCAGTCAGACCCAGTGGTGACATGTGGCAAGACGCTCCTCGGGGCGCGTCTTGCTTGGGCTTCTCTCATGGAGGCCCTCAGTCAGACCCATTGTTGATATGTGGCAAGACGCTCCTCGGGGCGCGTCTTGCTTGGGCCTCTCTCCTGGAGGCGCTCAGTCAGACCGAGTGCTGACATGTGGCAAGACGCTCCTCGGGGTGCGTCTTGCTTGGGCTTCTCTCCTGGAGGCCCTCAGTCAGACCCATTGTTTACATGTGGCAAGACGCTCCTTTGGGCGCATCTTGCTTGGGCTTCTCTCCTGGAGGCCATCAGTCAGACCCATTGTTGACATGTGGCAAGACGCTCCTCGGGGCGCGTCTTGCTTGGGCCTCTCTCCTGGAGGCGCTCAGTCAGACCCAGTGCTTACATGTGGCAAGACGCTCCTCGGGGCGCGTCTTGCTGGGGCTTCTCTCCTGGAGGCGTTCAGTCAGACCGAGTGCTGACATGTGGCAAGACGCTCCTCGGGACGCGCCTTGCTTGGGCTTCTCTCCTGGAGGCCCTCAGTCAGACCCATTGTTGACATGTGGCAAGACGCTCCTCGGGGCGCGTCTTGCTTGGGCCTCTCTCCTGGAGGCGCTCAGTCAGACCCAGTGGTGACATGTGGCAAGACGCTCCTCGGGGCGCGTCTTGCTTGGGCCTCTCTCCTGGAGGCGCTCAGTCAGACCCATTGTTGACATGTGGCAAGACGCTCCTCGGGGCGCATCTTGCTTGGGCTTCTCTCCTGGAGGCCCTCAGTCAGACCCATTGTTGACATGTGGCAAGACGCTCCTCGGGGCGCGTCTTGCTTGGGCCTCTCTCCTGGAGGCGCTCAGTCAGACCGAGTGCTGACATAAGGCAAGACGCTTCTCGGGCGCGTCTTGCTGGGGCCTCTCTCCTGGAGGCGCTCAGTCAGACCCAGTGCTTACATGTGGCAAGACGCTCCTCGGGGCGCTTCTTGCTTGGGCCTCTCTCCTGGAGTTCCTCTGTCAGCCCCAGTGTTGACATGTGTCAAGACGCTCCTCGGGGTGCGTCTTGCTTGGGCCTCTCTCCTGGAGGCCCTCAGTCAGACCCATTGTTGACATGTGGCAAGACGCTCCTCGGGACGCGTCTTGCTTGGGCTTCTCTCCTGGAGGCCCTCAGTCAGACTCATTGTTGACATGTGGCAAGACACTCCTCGGGACACGTCTTGCTTGGGCCTCTCTCCTGGAGGTGCTCAGTCAGACCGAGTGCTGACATAAGGCAAGACGCTCCTCGGGGCGCATCTTGCTGGGGCCTCTCTCCTGGAGGCGCTCAGTCAGACCCAGTGCTTACATGTGGCAAGACGCTCCTCGGGGCGCGTCTTGCTGGGGCTTCTCTCCTGGAGGCGTTCAGTCAGACCGAGTGCTGACATGTGGCAAGACACTCCTCGGGACGCGTCTTAGTTGGGCTTCTCTCCTGGAGGCCCTCAGTCAGACTCATTGTTGACATGTGGCAAGACGCTCCTCGGGGCGCGTCTTGCTTGGGCCTCTCTCCTGGAGGCGCTCAGTCAGACCCAGTGGTGACATGTGGCAAGACGCTCCTCGGGGCGCGTCTTGCTTGGGCCTCTCTCCTGGAGACGCTCAGTCAGACCCAGTGTTGACACGTGACAAGACGCTCCTCGGGGCGCGTCTTGCTTGGGCCTCTCTCCTGGAGGCGCTCAGTCAGACCGAGTGCTGACATGTGGCAAGACGCTCCTCGGGGCGCGTCTTGCTGGGGCTTCTCTCCTGGAGGCGTTCAGTCAGACCGAGTGCTGACATGTGGCAAGACGCTCCTCGGGGCGCGTCTTGCTTGGGCTTCTCTCCTGGAGTTCCTCAGTCAGACTCATTGTTGACATGTGGCAAGATGCTCCTCGGGGCGCGTCTTGCTTGGGGCCTCTCTCCTGGAGGCGCACATTCAGACAGAGTGCTGACATGTGGCAAGACGCTCCTCGGGGCGCGTCTTGCTGGGGCTTCTCTCCTGGAGAGCCTCAGTCAGACCCAGTGCTTACATGTGGCAAGACGCTCCTCGGGGCGCGTCTTGCTTGGGCTTCTCTCATGGAGGCCCTCAGTCAGACCGAGTGCTGACATGTGGCAAGACGCTCCTCGGGGCGCGTCTTGCTTGGGCCTCTCTCCTGGAGGCGCTCAGTCAGACCCAGTGGTGACATGTGGCAAGACGCTCCTCGGGGCGCGTCTTGCTTGGGCCTCTCTCCTGGAGACGCTCAGTCAGACCCAGTGTTGACACGTGGCAAGACGCTCCTCGGGGCGTGTCTTGCTTGGGCCTCTCTCCTGGAGGCGCTCAGTCAGACCCAGTGGTGACATGTGGCAAGACGCTCCTCGGGGCGCGTCTTGCTTGGGCTTCTCTCAGGGAGGCCCTCAGTCAGACCCATTGTTGATATGTGGCAAGACGCTCCTCGGGGCGCGTCTTGCTTGGGCCTCTCTCCTGGAGGCGCTCAGTCAGACCGAGTGCTGACATGTGGCAAGACGCTGCTCGGGGCGCGTCTTGCTTGGGCTTCTCTCCTGGAGGCCCTGAGTCAGACCCATTGTTTACGTGTGGCAAGACGCTCCTTTGGGCGCATCTTGCTTGGGCTTCTCTCCTGGAGGCCCTCTGTCAGACCCATTGTTGAGATGTGGCAAGACGCTCCTCGGGGCGCGTCTTGCTTGGGCCTCTCTCCTGAAGGCGCTCAGTCAGACCCAGTGCTTACATGTGGCAAGACGCTCCTCGGGGCGCGTCTTGCTTGGGCCTCTCTCCTGGAGGCGCTCAGTCAGACCCAGTGGTGACATGTGGCAAGACGCTCTTCGGGGCGCGTCTTGCTTGAGCCTCTCTCCTGGAGATGCTCAGTCAGACCCAGTGTTGACACGGGACAAGACGCTCCTCGGGGCGCGTCTTGCTTGGGCTTCTCTCATGGAGGCCCTCAGTCAGACCCATTGTTGATATGTGGCAAGACGCTCCTCGGGGCGCGTCTTGCTTGGGCCTCTCTCCTGGAGGCGCTCAGTCAGACCGAGTGCTGACATGTGGCAAGACGCTCCTCGGGGCGCGTCTTGCTTGGGCTTCTCTCCTGGAGGCCCTCAGTCAGACCCATTGTTTACATGTGGCAAGACGCTCCTTGGGGCGCATCTTGCTTGGGCCTCTCTCCTGGAGGCCCTCTGTCAGCCCCAGTGTTGACATGTGTCAAGACGCTCCTCGGGGTGCGTCTTGCTTGGGCCTCTCTCCTGGAGGCGCTCAGTCAGACCGAGTGCTGACATGTGGCAAGACGCTCCTCGGGGCGCGTCTTGCTTGGGCTTCTCTCCTGGAGGCCCTCAGTCAGACCCATTGTTGACATGTGGCAAGATGCTCCTCGGGGCGCGTCTTGCTTGTGCTTCTCTCCTGGAGGCCCTCAGTCAGACCCATTGTTTACATGTGTCAAGACGCTCCTCTGGGCGCATCTTGCTTGGGCCTCTCTCCTGGAGGCCCTATGTCAGCCCCAGTGTTGACATGTGTCAAGACGCTCCTCGGGGCGCGTCTTGCTGGGGCCTCTCTCCTGGAGGCGCTCAGTCAGACCCAGTGCTTACATGTGGCAAGACGCTCCTCGGGGCGCGTCTTGCTGGGGCCTCTCTCCTGGAGACGCTCAGTCAGACCCAGTGTTGACACGTGGCAAGACGCTCCTCGGGGCGCGTCTTGCTTGGGCCTCTCTCCTGGAGGCGCTCAGTCAGACCCAGTGGTGACATGTGGCAAGACGCTCCTCGGGGCGCGTCTTGCTTGGGCTTCTCTCATGGAGGCCCTCAGTCAGACCCATTGTTGATATGTGGCAAGACGCTCCTCGGGGCGCGTCTTGCTTGGGCTTCTCTCCTGGAGGCCCTCAGTCAGACCCATTGTTTACATGTGGCAAGACGCTCCTTTGGGCGCATCTTGCTTGGGCTTCTCTCCTGGAGGCCATCAGTCAGACCCATTGTTGACATGTGGCAAGACGCTCCTCGGGGCGCGTCTTGCTTGGGCCTCTCTCCTGGAGGCGCTCAGTCATACCCAGTGCTTACATGTGGCAAGACGCTCCTCGGGGCGCGTCTTGCTTGGGCCTCTCTCCTGGAGGCGCTCAGTCAGACCCAGTGGTGACATGTGGCAAGACGCTCCTCGGGGCGCGTCTTGCTTGGGCCTCTCTCCTGGAGGCGCTCAGTCAGACCCATTGTTGACATGTGGCAAGACGCTCCTCGGGCGCATCTTGCTGGGGCCTCTCTCCTGGAGGCGCTCAGTCAGACCCAGTGCTTACATGTGGCAAGACGCTCCTCGGGGCGCATCTTGCTTGGGCCTCTCTCCTGGAGTTCCTCTGTCAGCCCCAGTGTTGACATGTGTCAAGACGCTCCTCGGGGTGCGTCTTGCTTGGGCCTCTCTCCTGGAGGCGCTCAGTCAGACCGAGTGCTGACATGTGGCAAGACGCTCCTCGGGGCGCGTCTTGCTTTGGCTTCTCTCCTGGAGGCCCTCAGTCAGACCCATTGTTGACATGTGGCAAGACGCTCCTCGGGACGTGTCTTGCTTGGGCTTCTCTCCTGGAGGCCCTCAGTCAGACTCATTGTTGACATGTGGCAAGACACTCCTCGGGACGCGTCTTGCTTGGGCCTCTCTCCTGGAGGTGCTCAGTCAGACCGAGTGCTGACATAAGGCAAGACGCTCCTCGGGGCGTGTCTTGCTGGGGCCTCTCTCCTGGAGGCGCTCAGTCAGACCCAGTGCTTACATGTGGCAAGACGCTCCTCGGGGCGCGTCTTGCTGGGGCTTCTCTCCTGGAGGCGTTCAGTCAGACCGAGTGCTGACATGTGGCAAGACACTCCTCGGGACGCGTCTTAGTTGGGCTTCTCTCCTGGAGGCCCTCAGTCAGACTCATTGTTGACATGTGGCAAGACGCTCCTCGGGGCGCGTCTTGCTTGGGCCTCTCTCCTGGAGGCGCTCAGTCAGACCCAGTGGTGACATGTGGCAAGACGCTCCTCTGGGCGCGTCTTGCTTGGGCCTCTCTCCTGGAGACGCTCAGTCAGACCCAGTGTTGACACGTGACAAGACGCTCCTCGGGGCGCGTCTTGCTTGGGCTTCTCTCATGGAGGCCCTCAGTCAGACCCATTGTTGATATATGGCAAGACGCTCCTCGGGGCGCGTCTAGCTTGGGCCACTCTCCTGGAGGCGCTCAGTCGGACCGAGTTCTGACATGTGGCAAGACGCTCCTCGGGGCGCGTCTTGCATGGGCTTCTCTCATGGAGGCCCTCAGTCAGACCCATTGTTGATATGTGGCAAGACGCTCCTCGGGGCGAGTCTTGCTTGGGCCTCTCTCCTGGAGGTGCTCAGTCAGACCCAGTGTTGACATGGTGCAAGACGCTCCTCGGGGCGCGTCTTGCTTGGGCTTCTCTCTTGGAGGCCCTCAGTCAGACCCATTGTTGACACTTTGGCAAGACGCTCCTCGGGGCGCATCTTGCTTGGGCCTCTCTCCTGGAGGCCCTCTGTCAGCCCCAGTGTTGACATGTGTCAAGACGCTCCTCGGGGTGCGTCTTGCTTGGGCCTCTCTCCTGGAGTCTTTCAGTCAGACCGAGTGCTGACATGTGGCAAGATGCTCCTCGGGGCGCGTCTTGCTTGGGCTTCTCTCATGGAGGCCCTCAGTCAGACCCATTGTTGATATGTGGCAAGACGCTCCTCGGGGCGAGTCTTGCTTGGGCCTCTCTCCTGGAGGTGCTCAGTCAGACCCAGTGTTGACGTGGTGCAAGACGCTCCTCGGGGCGCGTCTTGCTTGGGCTTCTCTCTTGGAGGCCCTCAGTCAGACCCATTGTTTACATGTGGCAAGACGCTCCTCGGGGCTTATCTTGCTTGGGCCTCTCTCCTGGAGGCCCTCTGTCAGCCCCAGTGTTGACATGTGTCAAGACGCTCCCCGGGGTGCGTCTTGCTTGGGCTTCTCTCCTGGAGGCGCTCAGTCAGACCGAGTGCTGACATGTGGCAAGACGCTCCTCGGGGCGCGTCTTGCTTGGGCTTCTCTCCTGGAGGCCCTCAGTCAGACCCATTGTTGACATGTGGCAAGACGCTCCGCGGGGCGCGTCTTGCTTGGGCCTCTCTCCTGGAGGCGCTCAGTCAGACCGAGTGCTGACATAAGGCAAGACGCTCCTCGGGGCGTGTCTTGCTGGGGCCTCTCTCCTGGAGGCGCTCAGTCAGACCCAGTGCTTACATGTGGCAAGACGCTCCTCGGGGCGTGTCTTGCTGGGGCTTCTCTCCTGGAGGCGTTCAGTCAGACCGAGTGCTGACATGTGGCAAGACGCTCCTCGGGGCGCGTCTTGCTTGGGCTTCTCTCCTGGAGGCGTTCAGTCAGACCGAGTGCTGACATGTGGTAAGACGGTCCTCGGGGCGCGTCTTGCTGGGGCTTCTCTCCTGGAGGCGCTCAGTCAGACCCAGTGCTTACATGTGGCAAGACGCTCCTCGGGGCGCGTCTTGCTTGGGCCTCTCTCCTGGAGGCGCTCAGTAAGACCCATTGCTTACATGTGGCAAGACGCTCCTCGGGTCGCGTCTTGCTGGGGCTTCTCTCCTGGAGGCGCTCAGTCAGACCCAGTGCTTACATGTGGCAAGACGCTCCTCGGGGCGCGTCTTGCTGGGGCTTCTCTCCTGGAGGCGTTCAGTCAGACCGAGTGCTGACATGTGGCAAGACGCTCCTCGGGACGCGTCTTGCTTGGGCTTCTCTCCTGGAGGCCCTCAGTCAGACCCATTGTTGACATGTGGCAAGACGCTCCTCGGGGCGCGTCTTGCTTGGGCCTCTCTCCTGGAGGCGCTCAGTCAGACCCAGTGGTGACAGGTGGCAAGACGCTCCTCGGGGCGCGTCTTGCTTGGGCCTCTCTCCTGGAGACGCTCAGTCAGACCCAGTGTTGACACGTGACAAGACGCTCCTCGGGGCGCGTCTTGCTTGGGCTTCTCTCATGGAGGCCCTCAGTCAGACCCATTGTTGATATGTGGCAAGACGCTCCTCGGGGCGCGTCTTGCTTGGGCCTCTCTCCTGGAGGCGCTCAGTCAGACCGAGTGCTGACATGTGGCAAGACGCTCCTCGGGGCGCGTCTTGCTTGGGCTTCTCTCCTGGAGGCCCTCAGTCAGACCCATTGTTTACATGTGGCAAGACGCTCCTCGGGGCGCATCTTGCTTGGGCCTCTCTCCTGGAGTTCCTCTGTCAGCCCCAGTGTTGACATGTGTCAAGACGCTCCTCGGGGTGCGTCTTGCTTGGGCCTCTCTCCTGGAGGCGCTCAGTCAGACCGAGTGCTGACATGTGGCAAGACGCTCCTCGGGGCGCGTCTTGCTTGGGCTTCTCTCCTGGAGGCCCTCAGTCAGACCCATTGTTGACATGTGGCAAGACACTCCTCGGGACCGATCTTGCTTGGGCTTCTCTCCTGGAGGCCCTCAGTCAGACTCATTGTTGACATGTGGCAAGACACTCCTCGGGACGCGTCTTGCTTGGGCCTCTCTCCTGGAGGCGCTCAGTCAGACCGAGTGCTGACATAAGGCAAGACATTCCTCGGGGCAAGTCTTGCTGGGGCCTCTCTCCTGGAGGCGCTCAGTCAGACCCAGTGCTTACATGTGGCAAGACGCTCCTCGGGGCGCGTCTTGCTGGGGCTTCTCTCCTGGAGGCGTTCAGTCAGACCGAGTGCTGACATGTGGCAAGACACTCCTCGGGACGCATCTTGCTTGGGCTTCTCTCCTGGAGGCCCTCAGTCAGACTCATTGTTGACATGTGGCAAGACGCTCCTCGGGGCGCGTCTTGCTTGGGCCTCTCTCCTGGAGACGCTCAGTCAGACCCAGTGTTGACACGTGACAAGACGCTCCTCGGGGCGCGTCTTGCTTGGGCTTCTCTCATGGAGGCCCTCAGTCAGACCCATTGTTGATAGTTGGCAAGACGCTCCTCGGGGCGCGTCTTGCTTGGGCCTCTCTCCTGGAGGCGCTCAGTCAGACCGAGTGCTGACATGTGGCAAGACGCTCCTCGGGGCGCGTCTTGCTTGGGCTTCTCTCCTGGAGGCCCTCAGTCAGACCCATTGTTTACATGTGGCAAGACGCTCCTCGGGGCGCATCTTGCTTGGGCCTCTCTCCTGGAGTTCCTCTGTCAGCCCCAGTGTTGACATGTGTCAAGACGCTCCTCGGGGTGCGTCTTGCTTGGGCCTCTCTCCTGGAGGCGCTCAGTCAGACCGAGTGCTTACATGTGGCAAGACGCTCCTCGGGGCGCGTCTTGCTTGGGCTTCTCTCCTGGAGGCCCTCAGTCAGACCCATTGTTGACATGTGGCAAGACACTCCTCGGGACGCGTCTTGCTTGGGCTTCTCTCCTGGAGGCCCTCAGTCAGACTCATTGTTGACATGTGGCAAGACACTCCTCGGGACGCGTCTTGCTTGGGCCTCTCTCCTGGAGGCGCTCAGTCAGACCGAGTGCTGACATAAGGCAAGACGCTCCTCGGGGCGCGTCTTGCTGGGGCCTCTCTCCTGGAGGCGCTCAGTCAGACCCAGTGCTTACATGTGGCAAGACGCTCCTCGGGGCGCGTCTTGCTGGGGCTTCTCTCCTGGAGGCGTTCAGTCAGACCGAGTGCTGACATGTGGCAAGACACTCCTCGGGACGCGTCTTGCTTGGGCTTCTCTCCTGGAGGCCCTCAGTCAGACTCATTGTTGACATGTGGCAAGACGCTCCTCGGGGCGCGTCTTGCTTGGGCCTCTCTCCTGGAGGCGCTCAGTCAGACCCAGTGGTGACATGTGGCAAGACGCTCCTCGGGGCGCGTCTTGCTTGGGCCTCTCTCCTGGAGACGCTCAGTCAGACCCAGTGTTGGCACGTGACAAGACGCTCCTCGGGGCGCGTCTTGCTTGGGCTTCTCTCATGGAGGCCCTCAGTCAGACCCATTGTTGATATGTGGCAAGACGCTCCTCGGGGCGCATCTTGCTTGGGCCTCTCTCCTGGAGGCCCTCTGTCAGCCCCAGTGTTGACATGTGTCAAGACGCTCCTCGGGGTGCGTCTTGCTTGGGCCTCTCTCCTGGAGTCGCTCAGTCAGACCGAGTGCTGACATAAGGCAAGATGCTCCTCCGGGCGCGTCTTGCTTGGGCTTCTCTCATGGAGGCCCTCAGTCAGACCCATTGTTGATATGTGGCAAGACGCTCCTCGGGGTGAGTCTTGCTTGGGCCTCTCTCCTGGAGGTGCTCAGTCGGACCCAGTGTTGACATGGTGCAAGACGCTCCTCGGGGCGCGTCTTGCTTGGGCTTCTCTCTTGGAGGCCCTCAGTCAGACCCATTGTTTACATGTGGCAAGACGCTCCTCGGGGCGCATCTTGCTTGGGCCTCTCTCCTGGAGGCCCTCTGTCAGCCCCAGTGTTGACATGTGTCAAGACGCTCCCCGGGGTGCGTCTTGCTTGGGCCTCTCTCCTGGAGTCGCTCAGTCAGACCGAGTGCTGACATGTGGCAAGACGCTCCTCGGGGCGCGTCTTGCTTGGGCTTCTCTCCTGGAGGCCCTCAGTCAGACCCATTGTTGACATGTGGCAAGACGCTCCGCGGGGCGCGTCTTGCTTGGGCCTCTCTCCTGGAGGCGCTCAGTCAGACCGAGTGCTGACATAAGGCAAGACGCTCCTCGGGGTGCGTCTTGCTGAGGCCTCTCTCCTGGAGGCGCTCAGTCAGACCCAGTGCTTACATGTGGCAAGACGCTCCTCGGGGCGCGTCTTGCTGGGGCTTCTCTCCTGGAGGCGCTCAGTCAGACCCAGTGCTTACATGTGGCAAGACGCTCCTCGGGGCGCGTCTTGCTGGGGCTTCTCTCCTGGAGGCGTTCAGTCAGACCGAGTGCTGACATGTGGCAAGACGCTCCTCGGGACGCGTCTTGCTTGGGCTTCTCTCCTGGAGGCCCTCAGTCAGACCCATTGTTGACATGTGGCAAGACGCTCCTCGGGGCGCATCTTGCTTGGGCCTCTCTCCTGGAGGCCCTCTGTCAGCCCCAGTGTTGACATGTGTCAAGACGCTCCCCGGGGTGCGTCTTGCTTGGGCCTCTCTCCTGGAGTCGCTCAGTCAGACCGAGTGCTGACATGTGGCAAGACACTCCTCGGGGCGCGTCTTGCTTGGGCTTCTCTCCTGGAGGCCCTCAGTCAGACCCATTGTTGACATGTGGCAAGATGCTCCGCGGGGCGCGTCTTGCTTGGGCCTCTCTCCTGGAGGCGCTCAGTCAGACGGAGTGCTGACATAAGGCAAGACGCTCCTCGGGGTGCGTCTTGCTGGGGCCTCTCTCCTGGAGGCGCTCAGTCAGACCCAGTGCTTACATGTGGCAAGACGCTCCTCGGGGCGTGTCTTGCTGGGGCTTCTCTCCTGGAGGCGTTCAGTCAGACCGAGTGCTGACATGTGGCAAGACGCTCCTCGGGGCGCGTCTTGCTTGGGCTTCTCTCCTGGAGGCGTTCAGTCAGACCGAGTGCTGACATGTGGTAAGACGCTCCTCGGGGCGCGTCTTGCTGGGGCTTCTCTCCTGGAGGCGCTCAGTGAGACCCAGTGCTTACATTTGACAAGACGCTCCTCGGGGCGCGTCTTGCTTGGGCCTCTCTCCTGGAGGCGCTCAGTCAGACCCAGTGCTTACATGTGGCAAGACGCTCCTCGGGGCGCGTCTTGCTGGGGCTTCTCTCCTGGAGGCGTTCAGGCAGACCGAGTGCTGACATGTGGCAAGACGCTCCTTGGGACACGTCTTGCTTGGGCTTCTCTCCTGGAGGCCCTCAGTCAGACCCATTGTTGACATGTGGCAAGACGCTCCTCGGGGCGCATCTTGCTTGGGCCTCTCTCCTGGAGGCCCTCTGTCAGCCCCAGTGTTGACATGTGTCAAGACGCTCCCCGGGGTGCGTCTTGCTTGGGCCTCTCTCCTGGAGTCGCTCAGTCAGACCGAGTGCTGACATGTGGCAAGACGCTCCTCGGGGCGCGTCTTGCTTGGGCTTCTCTCCTGGAGGCCCTCAGTCTGACCCATTGTTGACATGTGGCAAGATGCTCCGCGGGGCGCGTCTTGCTTGGGCCTCTCTCCTGGAGGCGCTCAGTCAGACCGAGTGCTGACATAAGGCAAGACGCTCCTCGGGGTGCGTCTTGCTGGGGCCTCTCTCCTGGAGGCGCTCAGTCAGACCCAGTGCTTACATGTGGCAAGACGCTCCTCGGGGCGTGTCTTGCTGGGGCTTCTCTCCTGGAGGCGTTCAGTCAGACCGAGTGCTGACATGTGGCAAGACGCTCATCGGGGCGCGTCTTGCTTGGGCTTCTCTCCTGGAGGCGTTCAGTCAGACCGAGTGCTGACATGTGGTAAGACGCTCCTCGGGGCGCGTCTTGCTGGGGCTTCTCTCCTGGAGGCGCTCAGTCAGACCCAGTGCTTACATGTGGCAAGACGCTCCTCGGGGCGCGTCTTGCTTGGGCCTCTCTCCTGGAGGCGCTCAGTCAGACCCAGTGCTTACATGTGGCAAGACGCTCCTCGGGGCGCGTCTTGCTGGGGCTTCTCTCCTGGAGGCGTTCAGTCAGACCGAGTGCTGACATGTGGCAAGACGCTCCTCGGGACGCGTCTTGCTTGGGCTTCTCTCCTGGAGGCCCTCAGTCAGACCCATTGTTGACATGTGGCAAGACGCTCCTCGGGGCGCGTCTTGCTTGGGCCTATCTCCTTGAGGCGCTCAGTCAGACCCAGTGGTGACATGTGGCAAGACGCTCCTCGGGGCGCATCTTGCTTGGGCCTCTCTCCTGGAGGCGCTCAGTCAGACCCATTGTTGACATGTGGCAAGACGCTCCTCGGGGCACGTCTTGCTTGAGGCTTCTCTCCTGGAGGCCCTCAGTCAGACCCATTGTTGACATGTGGCAAGACGCTCCTCGGGGCGCGTCTTGCTTGGGCCTCTCTCCTGGAGGCGCTCAGTCAGACCGAGTGCTGACATAAGGCAAGACGCTCCTCGGGGCGCGTCTTGCTGGGGCCTCTCTCCTGGAGGCGCTCAGTCAGACCCAGTGCTTACATGTGGCAAGACGCTCCTCGGGGCGCGTCTTGTTTGGGCCTCTCTCCTGGAGACTCTCAGTCAGACCCAGTGTTGACACGTGACAAGACGCTCCTTGGGGCGCGTCTTGCTTGGGCTTCTCTCATGGAGGCCCTCAGTCAGACCCATTGTTGATATGTGGCAAGACGCTCCTCGGGGCGCGTCTTGCTTGGGCCTCTCTTCTGGAGGCGCTCAGTCAGACCGAGTGCTGACATGTGGCAAGACGCTCCTCGGGGCGCGTCTTGCTTGGGCTTCTCTCCTGGAGGCGTTCAGTCAGACCGAGTGCTGACATGTGGTAAGACGCTCCTCGGGGCGCGTCTTGCTGGGGCTTCTCTCCTGGAGGCGCTCAGTCAGACCCAGTGCTTACATTTGACAAGACGCTCCTCGGGGCGCGTCTTGCTTGGGCCTCTCTCCTGGAGGCGCTCAGTCAGACCCAGTGCTTACATGTGGCAAGACGCTCCTCGGGGCGCGTCTTGCTGGGGCTTCTCTCCTGGAGGCGTTCAGTCAGACCGAGTGCTGACATGTGGCAAGACGCTCCTCGGGACACGTCTTGCTTGGGCTTCTCTCCTGGAGGCCCTCAGTCAGACCCATTGTTGACATGTGGCAAGACGCTCCTCGGGGCGCATCTTGCTTGGGCCTCTCTCCTGGAGGCCCTCTGTCAGCCCCAGTGTTGACATGTGTCAAGACGCTCCCCGGGGTGCGTCTTGCTTGGGCCTCTCTCCTGGAGTCGCTCAGTCAGACCGAGTGCTGACATGTGGCAAGACGCTCCTCGGGGCGCGTCTTGCTTGGGCTTCTCTCCTGGAGGCCCTCAGTCAGACCCATTGTTGACATGTGGCAAGATGCTCCGCGGGGCGCGTCTTGCTTGGGCCTCTCTCCTGGAGGCGCTCAGTCAGACCGAGTGCTGACATAAGGCAAGACGCTCCTCGGGGTGCGTCTTGCTGGGGCCTCTCTCCTCGAGGCGCTCAGTCAGACCCAGTGCTTACATGTGGCAAGACGCTCCTCGGGGCGTGTCTTGCTGGGGCTTCTCTCCTGGAGGCGTTCAGTCAGACCGAGTGCTGACATGTGGCAAGACGCTCATCGGGGCGCGTCTTGCTTGGGCTTCTCTCCTGGAGGCGTTCAGTCAGACCGAGTGCTGACATGTGGTAAGACGCTCCTCGGGGCGCGTCTTGCTGGGGCTTCTCTCCTGGAGGCGCTCAGTCAGACCCAGTGCTTACATGTGGCAAGACGCTCCTCGGGGCGCGTCTTGCTTGGGCCTCTCTCCTGGAGGCGCTCAGTCAGACCCAGTGCTTACATGTGGCAAGACGCTCCTCGGGGCGCGTCTTGCTGGGGCTTCTCTCCTGGAGGCGTTCAGTCAGACCGAGTGCTGACATGTGGCAAGACGCTCCTCGGGACGCGTCTTGCTTGGGCTTCTCTCCTGGAGGCCCTCAGTCAGACCCATTGTTGACATGTGGCAAGACGCTCCTCGGGGCGCGTCTTGCTTGGGCCTATCTCCTTGAGGCGCTCAGTCAGACCCAGTGGTGACATGTGGCAAGACGCTCCTCGGGGCGCATCTTGCTTGGGCCTCTCTCCTGGAGGCGCTCAGTCAGACCCATTGTTGACATGTGGCAAGACGCTCCTCGGGGCACGTCTTGCTTGAGGCTTCTCTCCTGGAGGCCCTCAGTCAGACCCATTGTTGACATGTGGCAAGACGCTCCTCGGGGCGCGTCTTGCTTGGGCCTCTCTCCTGGAGGCGCTCAGTCAGACCGAGTGCTGACATAAGGCAAGACGCTCCTCGGGGCGCGTCTTGCTGGGGCCTCTCTCCTGGAGGCGCTCAGTCAGACCCAGTGCTTACATGTGGCAAGACGCTCCTCGGGGCGCGTCTTGTTTGGGCCTCTCTCCTGGAGACTCTCAGTCAGACCCAGTGTTGACACGTGACAAGACGCTCCTTGGGGCGCGTCTTGCTTGGGCTTCTCTCATGGAGGCCCTCAGTCAGACCCATTGTTGATATGTGGCAAGACGCTCCTCGGGGCGCGTCTTGCTTGGGCCTCTCTCCTGGAGGCGCTCAGTCAGACCGAGTGCTGACATGTGGCAAGACGCTCCTCGGGGCGCGTCTTGCTTGGGCTTCTCTCCTGGAGGCCCTCAGTCAGACCCATTGTTTACATGTGGCAAGACGCTCCTCGGGGCGCATCTTGCTTGGGCCTCTCTCCTGGAGTTCCTCTGTCAGCCCCAGTGTTGACATGTGTCAAGACGCTCCTCGGGGTGCGTCTTGCTTGGGTCTCTCTCCTGGAGGCGCTCAGTCAGACCGAGTGCTGACATGTGGCAAGACGCTCCTCGGGGCGCGTCTTGCTTGGGTGTTATGTGGCAAGACGCTCCTCGGGGCGCGTCTTGCTTGGGCCTCTCTCCTGGAGACGCTCAGTCAGACCCAGTGGTGACATGTGGCAAGACGCTCCTCGGGGCGCGTCTTGCTTGGGCTTCTCTCATGGAGGCCCTCAGTCAGACCCATTGTTGATATGTGGCAAGACGCTCCTCGGGGCACGTCTTGCTTGGGCCTCTCTCCTGGAGGCGCTCAGTCAGACCGAGTGCTGACATGTGGCAAGACGCTCCTCGGGGCGCGTCTTGCTTGGGCTTCTCTCCTGGAGGCCCTCAGTCAGACCCATTGTTTACATGTGGCAAGACGCTCCTTTGGGCGCATCTTGCTTGGGCTTCTCTCCTGGAGGCCCTCAGTCAGACCCATTGTTGACATGTGGCAAGACGCTCCTCGGGGCGCGTCTTGCTTGGGCCTCTCTCCTGGAGGCGCTCAGTCAGACCGAGTGCTGACATAAGGCAAGACGCTCCTCGGGGCGCGTCTTGCTGGGGCCTCTCTCCTGGAGGCGCTCAGTCAGACCCAGTGCTTACATGTGGCAAGACGCTCCTCGGGGCGCGTCTTGCTGGGGCTTCTCTCCTGGAGGCGTTCAGTCAGACCGAGTGCTGACATGTGGCAAGACGCTCCTCGGGACGCGTCTTGCTTTGGCTTCTCTCCTGGAGGCCCTCAGTCAGACTCATTGTTGACATGTGGCAAGACGCTCCTCGGGGCGCGTCTTGCTTGGGCCTCTCTCCTGGAGGCGCTCAGTCAGACCCAGTGGTGACATGTGACAAGACGCTCCTCGGGGCGCGTCTTGCTTGGGCTTCTCTCATGGAGGCCCTCAGTCAGATCCATTGTTGATATGTGGCAAGACGCTCCTCGGGGCGCGTCTTGCTTGTGCTTCTCTCCTGGAGGCCCTCAGTCAGACCCATTGTTTACATGTGGCAAGACGCTCCTCGGGGCGCATCTTGCTTGGGCCTCTCTCCTGGAGGCCCTCTGTCAGCCCCAGTGTTGACATGTGTCAAGACGCTCCTCGGGGCGCGTCTTGCTGGGGCCTCTCTCCTGGAGGCGCTCAGTCAGACCCAGTGCTGACATGTGGTAAGACGCTCCTCGGGGCGCCTCTTGCTGGGGCTTCTCTCCTGGAGGCACTCAGTCAGACCCAGTGCTTACATGTTGCAAGACACTCCTCGGGGCGCGTCTTGCTTGGGCCTCTCTCCTGGAGGCGCTCAGTCAGACCCAGTGGTGACATGTGGCAAGACGCTCCTCGGGGCGCGTCTTGCTTGGTTCTCTCTCCTGGAGACTCTCAGTCAGACCCAGTGTTGACACGTGGCAAGACGCTCCTCGGTGCGCGTCTTGCTTGGGCCTCTCTCCTGGAGGCGCTCAGTCAGACCCAGTGGTGACATGTGGCAAGACGCTCCTCGGGGCGCGTCTTGCTTGGGCTTCTCTCATGGAGGCCCTCAGTCAGACCCATTGTTGATATGTGGCAAGACGCTCCTCGGGGCGCGTCTTGCTTGGGCCTCTCTCCTGGAGGCGCTCAGTCAGACCGAGTGCTGACATGTGGCAAGACGCTGCTCGGGGCGCGTCTTGCTTGGGCTTCTCTCCTGGAGGCCCTGAGTCAGACCCATTGTTTACATGTGGCAAGACGCTCCTCGGGGCGCGTCTTGCTTGGGCTTCTCTCATGGAGGCCCTCAGTCAGACCCATTGTTGATATGTGGCAAGACGCTCCTCAGGGCGCGTCTTGCTTGGGCCTCTCTCCGGGAGGCGGTCAGTCAGACCGAGTGCTGACATGTGGCAAGACACTCCTCGGGGCGCGTCTTGCTTGGGCTTCTCTCTTGGAGGCCCTCAGTCAGACCCATTGTTTACATGTGGCAAGACGCTCCTCGGGGCGCATCTTGCTTGGGCCTCTCTCCTGGAGGCCCTCTGTCAGCCCCAGTGTTGACATGTGTCAAGACGCTCCCCGGGGTGCGTCTTGCTTGGGCCTCTCTCCTGGAGTCGCTCAGTCAGACCGAGTGCTGACATGTGGCAAGACGCTCCTCGGGGCGCGTCTTGCTTGGGCTTCTCTCCTGGAGGCCCTCAGTCAGACCCATTGTTGACATGTGGCAAGACGCTCCGCGGGGCGCGTCTTGCTTGGGCCTCTCTCCTGGAGGCGCTCAGTCAGACCGAGTGCTGACATAAGGCAAGACGCTCCTCGGGGTGCGTCTTGCTGGGGCCTCTCTCCTGGAGGCGCTCAGTCAGACCCAGTGCTTACATGTGGCAAGACGCTCCTCGGGGCGTGTCTTGCTGGGGCTTCTCTCCTGGAGGCGTTCAGTCAGACCGAGTGCTGACATGTGGCAAGACGCTCCTCGGGGCGCGTCTTGCTTGGGCTTCTCTCCTGGAGGCGTTCAGTCAGACCGAGTGCTGACATGTGGTAAGACGCTCCTCGGGGCGCGTCTTGCTGGGGCTTCTCTCCTGGAGGCGCTCAGTCAGACCCAGTGCCTACATGTGGCAAGACGCTCCTCGGGGCGCGTCTTGCTTGGGCCTCTCTCCTGGAGGCGCTCAGTCAGACCCAGTGCTTACATGTGGCAAGACGCTCCTCGGGGCGCGTTCTTGCTGGGGCTTCTCTCCTGGAGGCGTTCAGTCAGAACGAGTGCAGAGATGTGGCAAGACGCTCCTCGGGACGCGTCTTGCTTGGGCTTCTCTCCTGGAGGCCCTCAGTCAGACCCATTGTTGACATGTGGCAAGACGCTCCTCGGGGCGCATCTTGCTTGGGCCACTCTCCTGGAGGCCCTCTGTCAGCCCCAGTGTTGACATGTGTCAAGACGCTCCCCGGGGTGCGTCTTGCTTGGGCCTCTCTCCTGGAGTCGCTCAGTCAGACCGAGTGCTGACATGTGGCAAGACGCTCCTCGGGGCGCGTCTTGCTTGGGCTTCTCTCCTGGAGGCCCTCAGTCAGACCCATTGTTGACATGTGGCAAGACGCTCCGCGGGGCGCGTCTTGCTTGGTCCTCTCTCCTGGAGGCGCTCAGTCAGACCGAGTGCTGACATAAGGCAAGACGCTCCTCGGGGTGCGTCTTGCTGGGGCCTCTCTCCTGGAGGCGCTCAGTCAGACCCAGTGCTTACATGTGGCAAGACGCTCCTCGGGGCGTGTCTTGCTGGGGCTTCTCTCCTGGAGGCGTTCAGTCAGACCGAGTGCTGACATGTGGCAAGACGCTCATCGGGGCTCGTCTTGCTTGGGCTTCTCTCCTGGAGGCGTTCAGTCAGACCGAGTGCTGACATGTGGTAAGACGCTCCTCGGGGCGCGTCTTGCTGGGGCTTCTCTCCTGGAGGCGCTCAGTCAGACCCAGTGCTTACATGTGGCAAGACGCTCCTCGGGGCGCGTCTTGCTTGGGCCTCTCTCCTGGAGGCGCTCAGTCAGACCCAGTGCTTACATGTGGCAAGACGCTCCTCGGGGCGCGTCTTGCTTGGGCTTCTCTCCTGGAGGCCCTCAGTCAGACCCATTGTTGACATGTGGCAAGACGCTCCTCGGGGCGCGTCTTGCTTGGGCCTATCTCCTGGAGGCGCTCAGTCAGACCCAGTGGTGACATGTGGCAAGACGCTCCTCGGGGCGCATCTTGCTTGGGCCTCTCTCCTGGAGGCGCTCAGTCAGACCCATTGTTGACATGTGGCAAGACGCTCCTCGGGGCACGTCTTGCTTGAGGCTTCTCTCCTGGAGGCCCTCAGTCAGACCCATTGTTGACATGTGGCAAGACGCTCCTCGGGGCGCGTCTTGCTTGGGCCTCTCTCCTGGAGGCGCTCAGTCAGACTGAGTGCTGACATAAGGCAAGACGCTCCTCGGGGCGCGTCTTGCTGGGGCCTCTCTCCTGGAGGCGCTCAGTCAGACCCAGTGCTTACATGTGGCAAGACGCTCCTCGGGGCGCGTCTTGCTTGGGCCTCTCTCCTGGAGACTCTCAGTCAGACCCAGTGTTGACACGTGACAAGACGCTCCTCGGGGCGCGTCTTGCTTGGGCTTCTCTCATGGAGGCCCTCAGTCAGACCCATTGTTGATATGTGGCAAGACGCTCTTCGGGGCGCGTCTTGCTTGGGCCTCTCTCCTGGAGGCGCTCAGTCAGACCGAGTGCTGACATGTGGCAAGACGCTCCTCGGGGCGCGTCTTGCTTGGGCTTCTCTCCTGGAGGCCCTCAGTCAGACCCATTGTTTACATGTGGCAAGACGCTCCTCGGGGCGCATCTTGCTTGGGCCTCTCTCCTGGAGTTCCTCTGTCAGCCCCAGTGTTGACATGTGTCAAGACGCTCCTCGGGGTGCGTCTTTCTTGGGCATCTCTCCTGGAGGCGCTCAGTCAGACCGAGTGCTGACATGTGGCAAGACGCTCCTCGGGGCGCGTCTTGCTTGGGTGTTATGTGGCAAGACGCTCCTCGGGGCGCGTCTTGCTTGGGCCTCTCTCCTGGAGGCGCTCAGTCAGACCCAGTGGTGACATGTGGCAAGACACTCCTCGGGGCGCGTCTTGCTTGGGCTTCTCTCATGGAGGCCCTCAGTCAGACCCATTGTTGATATGTGGCAAGACGCTCCTCGGGGCACGTCTTGCTTGGGCCTCTCTCCTGGAGGTGCTCAGTCAGACCGAGTGCTGACATGTGGCAAGACGCTCCTCGGGGCGCGTCTTGCTTGGGCTTCTCTCCTGGAGGCACTCAGTCAGATCCATTGTTTACATGTGGCAAGACGCTCCTTTGGGCGCATCTTGCTTGGGCTTCTCTCCTGGAGGCCCTCAGTCAGACCCATTGTTGACATGTGGCAAGACGCTCCTCGGGGCGCGTCTTGCTTGGGCCTCTCTCCTGGAGGCGCTCAGTCAGACCGAGTGCTGACATAAGGCAAGATGCTCCTCGGGGCGCGTCTTGCTGGGGCCTCTCTCCTGGAGGCGCTCAGTCAGACCCAGTGCTTACATGTGGCAAGACGCTCCTCGGGGCGCGTCTTGCTGGGGCTTCTCTCCTGGAGGCGTTCAGTCAGACCGAGTGCTGACATGTGGCAAGACGCTCCTCGGGACGCGTCTTGCTTTGGCTTCTCTCCTGGAAGCCCTCAGTCAGACTCATTGTTGACATGTGGCAAGACGCTCCTCGGGGCGCGTCTTGCTTGGGCCTCTCTCCTGGAGGCGCTCAGTCAGACCCAGTGGTGACATGTGACAAGACGCTCCTCGGGGCGCGTCTTGCTTGGGCTTCTCTCATCGAGGCCCTCAGTCAGATCCATTGTTGATATGTGGCAAGACGCTCCTCGGGGCGCGTCTTGCTTGTGCTTCTCTCCTGGAGGCCCTCAGTCAGACCCATTGTTTACATGTGGCAAGACGCTCCTCGGGGCGCATCTTGCTTGGGCCTCTCTCCTGGAGGACCTCTGTCAGCCCCAGTGTTGACATGTGTCAAGACGCTCCTCGGGGCGCGTCTTGCTGGGGCCTCTCTCCTGGAGGCGCTCAGTCAGACCCAGTGCTGACATGTGGTAAGACGCTCCTCGGGGCGCGTCTTGCTGGGGCTTCTCTCCTGGAGGCGCTCAGTCAGACCCAGTGCTTACATGTTGCAAGACGCTCCTCGGGGCGCGTCTTGCTTGGGCCTCTCTCCTGGAGGCGCTCAGTCAGACCCAGTGGTGACATGTGGCAAGACGCTCCTCGGGGCGCGTCTTGCTTGGGCCTCTTTCCTGGAGACGCTCAGTCAGACCCAGTGTTGACACGTGGCAAGACGCTCCTCGGGGCGCGTCTTGCTTGGGCCTCTCTCCTGGAGGCGCTCAGTCAGACCCAGTGGTGACATGTGGCAAGACGCTCCTCGGGACGCGTCTTGCTTGGGCTTCTCTCATGGAGGCCCTCAGTCAGACCCATTGTTGATATGTGGCAAGACGCTCCTCGGGGCGCGTCTTGCTTGGGCCTCTCTCCTGGAGGCACTCAGTCAGACCGAGTGCTGACATGTGGCAAGACGCTGCTCGGGGCGCGTCTTGCTTGGGCTTCTCTCCTGGAGGCCCTGAGTCAGACCCATTGTTTACATGTGGCAAGACGCTCCTCGGGGCGCGTCTTGCTTGGGCTTCTCTCATGGAGGCCCTCAGTCAGACCCATTGTTGATATGTGGCAAGACGCTCCTCAGGGCGCGTCTTGCTTGGGCCTCTCTCCGGGAGGCGCTCAGTCAGACCGAGTGCTGACATGTGGCAAGACGCTCCTCGGGGCGCGTCTTGCTTGGGCTTCTCTCCTGGAGGCCCTCAGTCAGACCCATTGTTTACATGTGGCAAGACGCTCCTTTGGGCGCATCTTGCTTGGGCTTCTCTCCTGGAGGCCCTCAGTCAGACCCATTGTTGACATGTGGCAAGACGCTCCTCGGGGCGCTTCTTGCTTGGGCCTCTCTCCTGGAGGCCCTATGTCAGCCCCAGTGTTGACATGTGTCAAGACGCTCCTCGGGGCGCATCTTGCTGGGGCCTCTCTCCTGGAGGCGCTCAGTCAGACCCAGTGCTTACATGTGGCAAGACGCTCCTCGGGGCGCGTCTTGCTGGGGCTTCTCTCCTGGAGGCGTTCAGTCAGACCGAGTGCTGACATGTGGCAAGACGCTCCTCGGGGCGCGTCTTGCTGGGGCTTCTCTCCTGGAGGCGTTCAGTCAGACCGAGTGCTGACATGTGGCAAGACGCTCCTCGGGGCGCGTCTTGCTTGGGCTTCTCTCCTGGAGGCGTTCAGTCAGACCGAGTGCTGACATGTGGTAAGACGCTCCTCGGGGCGCGTCTTGCTGGGGCTTCTCTCCTGGAGGCGCTCAGTCAGACCCAGTGCTTACATGTGGCAAGACGCTCCTCGGGGCGCGTCTTGATTGGGCCTCTCTCCTGGAGGCGCTCAGTCAGACCCAGTGGTGACATGTGGCAAGACGCTCCTCGGGGCGCGTCTTGCTTGGGCCTCTCTCCTGGAGACGCTCAGTCAGACCCAGTGTTGACACGTGGCAAGACGCTCCTCGGGGCGTGTCTTGCTTGGGCCTCTCTCCTGGAGGCGCTCAGTCAGACCCAGTGGTGACATGTGGCAAGACGCTCCTCGGGGCGCGTCTTGCTTGGGCTTCTCTCATGGAGGCCCTCAGTCAGACCCATTGTTGATATGTGGCAAGACGCTCCTCAGGGCGCGTCTTGCTTGGGCCTCTCTCCGGGAGGCGCTCAGTCAGACCGAGTGCTGACATGTGGCAAGACGCTCCTCGTGGCGCGTCTTGCTTGGGCTTCTCTCCTGGAGGCCCTCAGTCAGACCCATTGTTTACATGTGGCAAGACGCTCCTTTGGGCGCATCTTGCTTGGGTTTCTCTCCTGGAGGCCCTCAGTCAGACCCATTGTTGACATGTGGCAAGACGCTCCTCGGGGCGCGTCTTGCTTGGGCCTCTCTCCTGGAGGCACTCAGTCAGACCCACTGCTGACATGTGGCAAGACGCTCCTCGGGGTGCGTCTTGCTTGGGCCTCTCTCCTGGAGGCCCTATGTCAGCCCCAGTGTTGACATGTGTCAAGACGCTCCTCGGGGCGCGTCTTGCTGGGGCCTCTCTCCTGGAGGCGCTCAGTCAGACCCAGTGCTTACATGTGGCAAGACGCTCCTCGGGGCGCGTCTTGCTGGGGCTTCTCTCCTGGAGGCGTTCAGTCAGACCGAGTGCTGACATGTGGCAAGACGCTCCTCGGGGCGCGTCTTGCTTGGGCTTCTCTCCTGGAGGCGTTCAGTCAGACCGAGTGCTGACATGTGGTAAGACGCTCCTCGGGGCGCGTCTTGCTGGGGCTTCTCTCCTGGAGGCGCTCAGTCAGACCCAGTGCTTACATGTGGCAAGACGCTCCTCGGGGCGCGTCTTGATTGGGCCTCTCTCCTGGAGGCGCTCAGTCAGACCCAGTGGTGACATGTGGTAAGACGCTCCTCGGGGCGCGTCTTGCTTGGGCCTCTCTCCTGGAGACGCTCAGTCAGACCCAGTGTTGACACGTGGCAAGACGCTCCTCGGGGCGTGTCTTGCTTGGGCCTCTCTCCTGGAGGCGCTCAGTCAGACCCAGTGGTGACATGTGGCAAGACGCTCCTCGGGGCGCGTCTTGCTTGGGCTTCTCTCATGGAGGCCCTCAGTCAGACCCATTGTTGATATGTGGCAAGACGCTCCTCAGGGCGCGTCTTGCTTGGGCCTCTCTCCGGGAGGCGCTCAGTCAGACCGAGTGCTGACATGTGGCAAGACGCTCCTCGGGGCGCGTCTTGCTTGGGCTTCTCTCATGGAGGCCCTCAGTCAGACCCATTGTTGATATGTGGCGAGACGCTCCTCGGGGCGCGTCTTGCTTGGGCCTCTCTCCTGGAGGCGCTCAGTCAGACCGAGTGCTGACATGTGGCAAGACGCTCCTCGGGGCGCGTCTTGCTTGGGCTTCTCTCATGGAGGCCCTCAGTCAGACCCATTGTTGATATGTGGCAAGACGCTCCTCGGGGCGAGTCTTGCTTGGGCCTCTCTCCTGGAGGTGCTCAGTCAGACCCAGTGTTGACATGGTGCAAGACGCTCCTCGGGGCGCGTCTTGCTTGGGCTTCTCTCTTGGAGGCCCTCAGTCAGACCCATTGTTGACATGTGGCAAGACGCTCCTCGGGGCGCATCTTGCTTGGGCCTCTCTCCTGGAGGCCCTCTGTCAGCCCCAGTGTTGACATGTGTCAAGACGCTCCTCGGGGTTCGTCTTGCTTGGGCCTCTCTCCTGGAGTCGCTCAGTCAGACCGAGTGCTGACATGTGGCAAGATGCTCCTCGGGGCGCGTCTTGCTTGGGCTTCTCTCATGGAGGCCCTCAGTCAGACCCATTGTTGATATGTGGCAAGACGCTCCTCGGGGCGAGTCTTGCTTGGGCCTCTCTCCTGGAGGTGCTCAGTCAGACCCAGTGTTGACATGGTGCAAGACGCTCCTCGGGGCGCGTCTTGCTTGGGCTTCTCTCTTGGAGGCCCTCAGTCAGACCCATTGTTTACATGTGGCAACACGCTCCTCGGGGCGCATCTTGCTTGGGCCTCTCTCCTTTAGGCCCTCAGTCAGACCCAGTGTTGACATGGTGCAAGACGCTCCTCGGGGCGCGTCTTGCTGGGGCCTCTCTCCTGGAGGCGCTCAGTCAGACCCAGTGCTTACATGTGGCAAGACGCTCCTCGGGGCGCATCTTGCTTGGGCCTCTCTCCTGGAGGCCCTCTGTCAGCCCCAGTGTTGATATGTGGCAAGACGCTCCTCGGGGCGAGTCTTGCTTGGGCCTCTCTCCTGGAGGTGCTCAGTCAGACCCAGTGTTGACATGGTGCAAGACGCTCCTCGGGGCGCGTCTTGCTTGGGCTTCTCTCCTGGAGGCCCTCAGTCAGACCCATTGTTTACATGTGGCAAGACGCTCCTTTGGGCGCATCTTGCTTGGGCTTCTCTCCTGGAGGCCCTCAGTCAGACCCATTGTTGACATGTGGCAAGACGCTCCTCGGGGCGCGTCTTGCTTGGGCCTCTCTCCTGGAGGCACTCAGTCAGACCCAGTGCTTACATGTGGCAAGACGCTCCTCGGGGCGCGTCTTGCTGGGGCTTCTCTCCTGGAGGCGTTCAGTCAGACCGAGTGCTGACATGTGGCAAGACGCTCCTCGGGGCGCGTCTTGCTTGGGCTTCTCTCCTGGAGGCGTTCAGTCAGACCGAGTGCTGACATGTGGTAAGACGCTCCTCGGGGCGCGTCTTGCTGGGGCTTCTCTCCTGGAGGCGCTCAGTCAGACCCAGTGCTTACATGTGGCAAGACGCTCCTCGGGGCGCGTCTTGATTGGGCCTCTCTCCTGGAGGCGCTCAGTCAGACCCAGTGGTGACATGTGGTAAGACGCTCCTCGGGGCGCGTCTTGCTTGGGCCTCTCTCCTGGAGACGCTCAGTCAGACCCAGTGTTGACACGTGGCAAGACGCTCCTCGGGGCGCGTCTTGCTTGGGCCTCTCTCCTGGAGGCGCTCAGTCAGACCGAGTGCTGACATGTGGCAAGATGCTCCTCGGGGCGCGTCTTGCTTGGGCTTCTCTCATGGAGGCCCTCAGTCAGACCCATTGTTGATATGTGGCAAGACGCTCCTCGGGGCGAGTCTTGCTTGGGCCTCTCTCCTGGAGGTGCTCAGTCAGACCCAGTGTTGACATGGTGCAAGACGCTCCTCGGGGCGCGTCTTGCTTGGGCTTCTCTCTTGGAGGCCCTCAGTCAGACCCATTGTTGACATGTGGCAAGACGCTCCTCGGGGCGCATCTTGCTTGGGCCTCTCTCCTGGAGGCCCTCTGTCAGCCCCAGTGTTGACATGTGTCAAGACGCTCCTCGGGGTTCGTCTTGCTTGGGCCTCTCTCCTGGAGTCGCTCAGTCAGACCGAGTGCTGACATGTGGCAAGATGCTCCTCGGGGCGCGTCTTGCTTGGGCTTCTCTCATGGAGGCCCTCAGTCAGACCCATTGTTGATATGTGGCAAGACGCTCCTCGGGGCGAGTCTTGCTTGGGCCTCTCTCCTGGAGGTGCTCAGTCAGACCCAGTGTTGACATGGTGCAAGACGCTCCTCGGGGCGCGTCTTGCTTGGGCTTCTCTCTTGGAGGCCCTCAGTCAGACCCATTGTTTACATGTGGCAACACGCTCCTCGGGGCGCATCTTGCTTGGGCCTCTCTCCTTTAGGCCCTCAGTCAGACCCAGTGTTGACATGGTGCAAGACGCTCCTCGGGGCGCGTCTTGCTGGGGCCTCTCTCCTGGAGGCGCTCAGTCAGACCCAGTGCTTACATGTGGCAAGACGCTCCTCGGGGCGTGTCTTGCTGGGGCTTCTCTCCTGGAGGCGTTCAGTCAGACCGAGTGCTGACATGTGGCAAGACGCTCCTCGGGGCGCGTCTTGCTTGGGCTTCTCTCCTGGAGGCGTTCAGTCAGACCGAGTGCTGACATGTGGTAATACGCTCCTCGGGGCGCGTCTTGCTGGGGCTTCTCTCCTGGAGGCGCTCAGTCAGACCCAGTGCTTACATGTGGCAAGACGCTCCTCGGGGCGCGTCTTGCTTGGGCCTCTCTCCTGGAGGCGCTCAGTCAGACCCAGTGCTTACATGTGGCAAGACGCTCCTCGGGGCGCGTCTTGCTGGGGCTTCTCTCCTGGAGGCGCTCAGTCAGACCCAGTGCTTACATGTGGCAAGACGCTCCTCGGGGCGCGTCTTGCTGGGGCTTCTCTCCTGGAGGCGTTCAGTCAGACCGAGTGCTGACATGTGGCAAGACGCTCCTCGGGACGCGTCTTGCTTGGGCTTCTCTCCTGGAGGCCCTCAGTCAGACCCATTGTTGACATGTGGCAAGACGCTCCTCGGGGCGCGTCTTGCTTGGGCCTCTCTCCTGGAGGCGCTCAGTCAGACCCAGTGGTGACATGTGGCAAGACGCTCCTCGGGGCGCATCTTGCTTGGGCCTCTCTCCTGGAGGCGCTCAGTCAGACCCATTGTTGACATGTGGCAAGACGCTCCTCGGGGCACGTCTTGCTTGAGGCTTCTCTCCTGGAGGCCCTCAGTCAGACCCATTGTTTACATGTGGCAAGACGCTCCTCGGGGCGCGTCTTGCTTGGGCCTCTCTCCTGGAGGCGCTCAGTCAGACCGAGTACTGACATAAGGCAAGACGCTCCTCGGGGCGCGTCTTGCTGGGGCCTCTCTCCTGGAGGCGCTCAGTCAGACCCAGTGCTTACATGTGGCAAGACGCTCCTCGGGGCGCGTCTTGCTTGGGCCTCTCTCCTGGAGACTCTCAGTCAGACCCATTGTTGATATGTGGCAAGACGCTCCTCGGGGCGCGTCTTGCTTGGGCCTCTCTCCTGGAGGCGCTCAGTCAGACCGAGTGCTGACATGTGGCAAGACGCTCCTCGGGGTGCGTCTTGCTTGGGCTTCTCTCCTGGAGGCCCTCAGTCAGACCCAATCTTTACATGTGGCAAGACGCTCCTCGGGGCGCATCTTGCTTGGGCCTCTCTCCTGGAGTTCCTCTGTCAGCCCCAGTGTTGACATGTGTCAAGACGCTCCTCGGGGTGCGTCTTGCTTGGGCCTCTCTCCTGGAGGCGCTCAGTCAGACCGAGTGCTGACATGTGGCAAGACGCTCCTCGGGGCGCGTCTTGCTTGGGCTTCTCTCCTGGAGGCCCTCAGTCAGACCCATTGTTGACATGTGGCAAGACACTCCTCGGGACGCGTCTTGCTTGGGCTTCTCTCCTGGAGGCCCTCAGTCAGACTCATTGTTGACATGTGGCAAGACACTCCTCGGGACGCGTCTTGCTTGGGCCTCTCTCCTGGAGGCGCTCAGTCAGACCGAGTGCTGACATAAGGCAAGACGCTCCTCGGGGCGCGTCTTGCTGGGGCCTCTCTCATGGAGGCCCTCAGTCAGACCCATTGTTGATATGTGGCAAGACGCTCCTCGGGGCGAGTCTTGCTTGGGCCTCTCTCCTGGAGGTGCTCAGTCAGACCCAGTGTTGACATGGTGCAAGACGCTCCTCGGGGCGCGTCTTGCTTGGGCTTCTCTCTTGGAGGCCCTCAGTCAGACCCATTGTTTACATGTGGCAACACGCTCCTCGGGGCGCATCTTGCTTGGGCCTCTCTCCTTTAGGCCCTCAGTCAGACCCAGTGTTGACATGGTGCAAGACGCTCCTCGGGGCGCGTCTTGCTGGGGCCTCTCTCCTGGAGGCGCTCAGTCAGACCCAGTGCTTACATGTGGCAAGACGCTCCTCGGGGCGTGTCTTGCTGGGGCTTCTCTCCTGGAGGCGTTCAGTCAGACCGAGTGCTGACATGTGGCAAGACGCTCCTCGGGGCGCGTCTTGCTTGGGCTTCTCTCCTGGAGGCGTTCAGTCAGACCGAGTGCTGACATGTGGTAATACGCTCCTCGGGGCGCGTCTCGCTGGGGCTTCTCTCCTGGAGGCGCTCAGTCAGACCCAGTGCTTACATGTGGCAAGACGCTCCTCGGGGCGCGTCTTGCTTGGGCCTCTCTCCTGGAGGCGCTCAGTCAGACCCAGTGCTTACATGTGGCAAGACGCTCCTCGGGGCGCGTCTTGCTGGGGCTTCTCTCCTGGAGGCGCTCAGTCAGACCCAGTGCTTACATGTGGCAAGACGCTCCTCGGGGCGCGTCTTGCTGGGGCTTCTCTCCTGGAGGCGTTCAGTCAGACCGAGTGCTGACATGTGGCAAGACGCTCCTCGGGACGCGTCTTGCTTGGGCTTCTCTCCTGGAGGCCCTCAGTCAGACCCATTGTTGACATGTGGCAAGACGCTCCTCGGGGCGCGTCTTGCTTGGGCCTCTCTCCTGGAGGCGCTCAGTCAGACCCAGTGGTGACATGTGGCAAGACGCTCCTCGGGGCGCATCTTGCTTGGGCCTCTCTCCTGGAGGCGCTCAGTCAGACCCATTGTTGACATGTGGCAAGACGCTCCTCGGGGCACGTCTTGCTTGAGGCTTCTCTCCTGGAGGCCCTCAGTCAGACCCATTGTTTACATGTGGCAAGACGCTCCTCGGGGCGCGTCTTGCTTGGGCCTCTCTCCTGGAGGCGCTCAGTCAGACCGAGTACTGACATAAGGCAAGACGCTCCTCGGGGCGCGTCTTGCTGGGGCCTCTCTCCTGGAGGCGCTCAGTCAGACCCAGTGCTTACATGTGGCAAGACGCTCCTCGGGGCGCGTCTTGCTTGGGCCTCTCTCCTGGAGACTCTCAGTCAGACCCATTGTTGATATGTGGCAAGACGCTCCTCGGGGCGCGTCTTGCTTGGGCCTCTCTCCTGGAGGCGCTCAGTCAGACCGAGTGCTGACATGTGGCAAGACGCTCCTCGGGGTGCGTCTTGCTTGGGCTTCTCTCCTGGAGGCCCTCAGTCAGACCCAATCTTTACATGTGGCAAGACGCTCCTCGGGGCGCATCTTGCTTGGGCCTCTCTCCTGGAGTTCCTCTGTCAGCCCCAGTGTTGACATGTGTCAAGACGCTCCTCGGGGTGCGTCTTGCTTGGGCCTCTCTCCTGGAGGCGCTCAGTCAGACCGAGTGCTGACATGTGGCAAGACGCTCCTCGGGGCGCGTCTTGCTTGGGCTTCTCTCCTGGAGGCCCTCAGTCAGACCCATTGTTGACATGTGGCAAGACACTCCTCGGGACGCGTCTTGCTTGGGCTTCTCTCCTGGAGGCCCTCAGTCAGACTCATTGTTGACATGTGGCAAGACACTCCTCGGGACGCGTCTTGCTTGGGCCTCTCTCCTGGAGGCGCTCAGTCAGACCGAGTGCTGACATAAGGCAAGACGCTCCTCGGGGCGCGTCTTGCTGGGGCCTCTCTCCTGGAGGCGCTCAGTCAGACCCAGTGCTTACATGTGGCAAGACTCTCCTCGGGGCGCGTCTTGCTGGGGCTTCTCTCCTGGAGGCGCTCAGTCAGACCCAGTGCTGACATGTGGCAAGACGCTCCTCGGGGCGCGTCTTGCTTGGGCTTCTCTCATGGAGAACCTCAGTCAGACCCATTGTTGATATGTGGCAAGACGCTCCTCGGGGCGAGTCTTGCTTGGGCCTCTCTCCTGGAGGTGCTCAGTCAGACCCAGTGTTGACATGGTGCAAGACGCTCCTCGGGGCGCGTCTTGCTTGGGCTTCTCTCTTGGAGGCCCTCAGTCAGACCCATTGTTGACATGTGGCAAGACGCTCCTCGGGGCGCATCTTGCTTGGGCCTCTCTCCTGGAGGCCCTCTGTCAGCCCCAGTGTTGACATGTGTCAAGACGCTCCTCGGGGTGCGTCTTGCTTGGGCCTCTCTCCTGGAGTCGCTCAGTCAGACCGAGTGCTGACATGTGGCAAGATGCTCCTCGGGGCGCGTCTTGCTTGGGCTTCTCTCATGGAGGCCCTCAGTCAGACCCATTGTTGATATGTGGCAAGACGCTCCTCGGGGCGAGTCTTGCTTGGGCCTCTCTCCTGGAGGTGCTCATTCAGACCCAGTGTTGACATGTGGCAAGATGCTCCTCGGGGCGCGTCTTGCTTGGGCTTCTCTCATGGAGGCCCTCAGTCAGACCCAGTGCTTACATGTGGCAAGACGCTCCTCGGGGAACATCTTGCTGGGGCTTCTCTCCTGGAGGCGTTCAGTCAGACCGAGTGCTGACATGTGGCAAGACGCTCCTCGGGGCGCGTCTTGCTTGGGCCTCTCTCCTGGAGGCGCTCAGTCAGACCGAGTGCTGACATAAGGCAAGACGCTCCTCGGGGCGCGTCTTGCTGGGGCCTCTCTCCTGGAGGCGCTCAGTCAGACCCAGTGCTTACATGTGGCAAGACGCTCCTCGGGGAGCGTCTTGCTTGGGCCTCTCTCCTGGAGACTCTCAGTCAGACCCATTGTTGATATGTGGCAAGACGCTCCTCGGGGCGCGTCTTGCTTGGGCCTCTCTCCTGGAGGCGCTCAGTCAGACCGAGTGCTGACATGTGGCAAGACGCTCCTCGGGGCGCGTCTTGCTTGGGCTTCTCTCCTGGAGGTCCTCAGTCAGACCCATTGTTTACATGTGGCAAGACGCTCCTCGGGGCGCATCTTGCTTGGGCCTCTCTCCTGGAGACTCTCAGTCAGACCCATTGTTGATATGTGGCAAGACGCTCCTCGGGGCGCGTCTTGCTTGGGCCTCTCTCCTGGAGGCGCTCAGTCAGACCGAGTGCTGACATGTGGCAAGACGCTCCTCGGGGTGCGTCTTGCTTGGGCTTCTCTCCTGGAGGCCCTCAGTCAGACCCAATCTTTACATGTGGCAAGACGCTCCTCGGGGCGCATCTTGCTTGGGCCTCTCTCCTGGAGTTCCTCTGTCAGCCCCAGTGTTTACATGTGTCAAGACGCTCCTCGGGGCGCGTCTTGCTGGGGCCTCTCTCCTGGAGGCGCTCAGTCAGACCCAGTGCTTACATGTGGCAAGACGCTCCTCGGGGCGCGTATTGCTTGGGCTTCTCTCCTGGAGGCGTTCAGTCAGACCGAGTGCTGACATGTGGTAAGACGCTCCTCGGGGCGCGTCTTGCTGGGGCTTCTCTCCTGGAGGCGCTCAGTCAGACCCAGTGCTTACATGTGGCAAGACGCTCCTCGGGGCGCGTCTTGCTTGGGCCTCTCTCCTGGAGGCACTCAGTCAGACCCAGTGCTTACATGTGGCAAGACGCTCCTCGGGGCGCGTCTTGCTGGGGCTTCTCTCCTGGAGGCGCTCAGTCAGACCCAGTGCTTACATGTGGCAAGACGCTCCTCGGGGCGCGTCTTGCTGGGGCTTCTCTCCTGGAGGCGTTCAGTCAGACCGAGTGCTGACATGTGGCAAGACGCTCCTCGGGACGCGTCTTGCTTGGGCTTCTCTCCTGGAGGCCCTCAGTCAGACCCATTGTTGACATGTGGCAAGACGCTCCTCGGGGCGCTTCTTGCTTGGGCCTCTCTCCTGGAGGCGCTCAGTCAGACCCAGTGGTGACATGTGGCAAGACGCTCCTCGGGGCGCATCTTGCTTGGGCCTCTCTCCTGGAGGCGCTCAGTCAGACCCATTGTTGACATGTGGCAAGACGCTCCTCGGGGCACGTCTTGCTTGAGGCTTCTCTCCTGGAGGCCCTCAGTCAGACCCATTGTTGACATGTGGCAAGACGCTCCTCGGGGCGCGTCTTGCTTGGGCCTCTCTCCTGGAGGCGCTCAGTCAGACCGAGTGCTGACATAAGGCAAGACGCTCCTCGGGGCGCGTCTTGCTGGGGCCTCTCTCCTGGAGGCGCTCAGTCAGACCCAGTGCTGACATGTGGCAAGACGCTCCTCGGGGCGCATCTTGCTTGGGCCTCTCTCCTGGAGACTCTCAGTCAGACCCATTGTTGATATGTGGCAAGACGCTCCTCGGGGCGCGTCTTGCTTGGGCCTCTCTCCTGGAGGCGCTCAGTCAGACCGAGTGCTGACATGTGGCAAGACGCTCCTCGGGGTGCGTCTTGCTTGGGCTTCTCTCCTGGAGGCCCTCAGTCAGACCCAATCTTTACATGTGGCAAGACGCTCCTCGGGGCGCATCTTGCTTGGGCCTCTCTCCTGGAGTTCCTCTGTCAGCCCCAGTGTTGACATGTGTCAAGACGCTCCTCGGGGTGCGTCTTGCTTGGGCCTCTCTCCTGGAGGCGCTCAGTCAGACCGAGTGCTGACATGTGGCAAGACGCTCCTCGGGGCGCGTCTTGCTTGGGCTTCTCTCCTGGAGGCCCTCAGTCAGACCCATTGTTGACATGTGGCAAGACACTCCTCGGGACGCGTCTTGCTTGGGCTTCTCTCCTGGAGGCCCTCAGTCAGACTCATTGTTGACATGTGGCAAGACACTCCTCGGGACGCGTCTTGCTTGGGCCTCTCTCCTGGAGGCGCTCAGTCAGACCGAGTGCTTACATAAGGCAAGACGCTCCTCGGGGCGCGTCTTGCTGGGGCCTCTCTCCTGGAGGCGCTCAGTCAGACCCAGTGCTTACATGTGGCAAGACGCTCCTCGGGGCGCATCTTGCTGGGGCTTCTCTCCTGGAGGCGCTCAGTCAGACCGAGTGCTGACATGTGGCAAGACGCTCCTCGGGGCGCGTCTTGCTTGGGCTTCTCTCATGGAGGCCCTCAGTCAGACCCATTGTTGATATGTGGCAAGACGCTCCTCAGGGCGAGTCTTGCTTGGGCCTCTCTCCTGGAGTTGCTCAGTCACACCCAGTGTTGACATGGTGCAAGACTCTCCTCGGGGCGCGTCTTGCTTGGGCTTCTCTCTTGGAGGCCCTCAGTCAGACCCATTGTTGACATGTGGCAAGACGCTCCTCGGGGCGCATCTTGCTTGGGCCTCTCTCCTGGAGGCCCTCTGTCAGCCCCAGTGTTGTCATGTGTCAAGACGCTCCTCGGGGTGCGTCTTGCTTGGGCCTCTCTCCTGGAGTCGTTCAGTCAGACCGAGTGCTGACATGTGGCAAGATGCTCCTCGGGGCGCGTCTTGCTTGGGCTTCTCTCATGGAGGCCCTCAGTCAGACCCATTGTTGATATGTGGCAAGACGCTCCTCGGGGCGAGTCTTGCTTGGGCCTCTCTCCTGGAGGTGCTCATTCAGACCCAGTGTTGACATGGTGCAAGACGCTCCTCGGGGCGCGTCTTGCTTGAGCTTCTCTCTTGCAGGCCCTCAGTCAGACCCATTGTTTACATGTGGCAAGACGCTCCTCGGGGCGCATCTTGCTTGGGCCTCTCTCCTGGAGGCCCTCTGTCAGCCCCAGTGTTGACATGTGTCAAGACGCTCCCCGGGGTGCGTCTTGCTTGAGCCTCTCTCCTGGAGGCGCTCAGTCAGACCGAGTGCTGACATAAGGCAAGACGCTCCTCGGGGCGCGTCTTGCTGGGGCCTCTCTCCTGGAGGCGCTCAGTCAGACCCAGTGCTTACATGTGGCAAGACGCTCCTCGGGGCGCGTCTTGCTGGGGCTTCTCTCCTGGAGGCGCTCAGTCAGACCCAGTGCTTACATGTGGCAAGACGCTCCTCGGGGCGCGTCTTGCTTGGGCCTCTCTCCTGGAGGCGCTCAGTCAGACCCAGTGCTGACATGTGGCAAGACGCTCCTCTGGGCGTGTCTTGCTTGGGCCTCTCTCCTGGAGACGCTCAGTCAGACCCAGTGTTGACACGTGGCAAGATGCTCCTCGGGGCGCGTCTTACTTGGGCCTCTCTCCTGGAGGCGCTCAGTCAGACCCAGTGGTGACATGTGGCAAGACGCTCCTCGGGGCGAGTCTTGCTTGGGCTTCTCTCATGGAGGCCCTCAGTCAGACCCATTGCTGATATGTGGCAAGACGCTCCTCGGGGCGCGTCTTGCTTGGGCCTCTCTCCTGGAGGCGCTCAGTCAGACCGAGTGCTGACATGTGGCAAGACGCTCCTCGGGGCGCGTCTTGCTTGGGCTTCTCTCCTGGAGGCCCTCAGACAGACCCATTGTTTACATGTGGCAAGACGCCCCTTTTGGCGCATCTTGCTTGGGCTTCTCTCCTGGAGGCCCTCAGTCAGACCCATTGTTGACATGTGGCAAGACGTTCCTCGGGGCGCGTCTTGCTTAGGCCTCTCTCCTGGAGGCGCTCAGTCAGACCGAGTGCTGACATAAGGCAAGACGCTCCTCGGGACGCGTCTTGCTGGGGCCTCTCTCCTGGAGGCGCTCAGTCAGACCCAGTGCTTACATGTGGCAAGACGCTCCTCGGGGCGCGTCTTGCTGGGGCTTCTCTCCTGGAGGCGTTCAGTCAGACCGAGTGCTGACATGTGGCAAGACGCTCCTCGGGACGCGTCTTGCTTGGGCTTCTCTCCTGGAGGCCCTCAGTCAGACTCATTGTTGATATGTGGCAAGACGCTCCTCGGGGCGCGTCTTGCTTGGGCCTCTCTCCTGGAGGAGCTCAGTCAGACCCAGTGGTGACATGTGGCAAGACGCTCCTCGGGGCGCGTCTTGCTTGGGCCTCTCTCCTGGAGGCGCTCAGTCAGACCCAGTGGTGACATGTGACAAGACGCTCCTCGGGGCGCGTCTTGCTTGGGCTTCTCTCATGGAGGCCCTCAGTCAGATCCATTGTTGATATGTGGCAAGACGCTCCTCGGGGCGCGTCTTGCTTGGGCCTCTCTCCTGGAGGATCTCAGTCAGACCGAGTGCTGACATGTGGCAAGACGCTCCTCGGGGCGCGTCTTGCTGGGGCTTCTCTCCTAGAGGCGTTCAGTCAGACCGAGTGCTGAAATGTGGCAAGACGCTCCTCGGGGCGCGTCTTGCTTGGGCTTCTCTCCTGGAGGCCCTCAGTCAGACTCATTGTTGACATGTGGCAAGATGCTCCTCGGGACGCGTCTTGCTTGGGGCCTCTCTCCTGGAGGCGCACAGTCAGACAGAGTGCTGACATGTGGCCAGACGCTCCTCGGGGCGCGTCTTGCTGGGGCCTCTCTCCTGGAGGCGCTCTGTCAGACCGAGTGCTGACATATGGCAAGACGCTCCTCGGGGCGCTTCTTGCTTGGGCTTCTCTCCTGGAGGCCCTCAGTCAGACCCATTGTTTACATGTGGCAAGACGCTCCTCGGGGCGCTTCTTGCTTGTGCCTCTCTCCTGGAGGCCCTCTGTCAGCCCCAGTGTTGACATGTGTCAAGACGCTCCTCGGGGCGAGTCTTGCTTGGGCCTCTCTCCTGGAGGTGCTCAGTCAGACCCAGTGTTGACATGTTGCAAGACGCTCCTCGGGGCGCATCTTGCTTGGGCTTCTCTCTTGGAGGCTCTCAGTCAGACCCATTGTTGACATGTGGCAAGACGCTCCTCGGGGCGCGTCTTGCTTGGGCTTCTCTCCTGGAGGCCCTCAGTCAGACCCATTGTTGACATGTGGCAAGACGCTCCTCGGGGCGCGTCTTGCTTGGGCCTCTCTCCTGGAGGCACTCAGTCAGACCGAGTGCTGACATAAGGCAAGACGCTCCTCGGTGCGCGTCTTGCTGGGGCCTCTCTCCTGGAGGCGCTCAGTCAGACCCAGTGCTTACATGTGGCAAGACGCTCCTCGGGGTGTGTCTTGCTGGGGCTTCTCTCCTGGAGGCGTTCAGTCAGACCGAGTGCTGACATGTGGCAAGGAGCTCCTCGGGGCGCGTCTTGCTTGGGCTTCTCTCCTGGAGACGTTCAGTCAGACCGAGTGCTGACATGTGGTAAGACGCTCCTCGGGGCGCGTCTTACTGGGGCTTCTCTCCTGGAGGCGCTCAGTCAGACCCAGTGGTGACATGTGACAAGACGCTCCTCGGGGCGCGTCTTGCTTGGGCTTCTCTCATGGAGGCCCTCAGTCAGATCCATTATTGATATGTGGCAAGACGCTCCTCGGGGCGCGTCTTGCTTGGGCCTCTCTCCTGGAGGAGCTCAGTCAGACCGAGTGCTGACATGTGGCAAGACGCTCCTCGGGGCGCGTCTTGCTGGGGCTTCTCTCCTGGAGGCGTTCAGTCAGACCCATTGTTGATATGTGGCAAGACGCTCCTCGGGGCGCATCTTGCTTGGGCCTCTCTCCTGGAGGCGCTCAGTCAGACCGAGTGCTGACATGTGGCAAGACGCTCCTCGGGGCGCGTCTTGCTTGGGCTTCTCTCCTGGAGGCCCTCAGTCAGACCCATTGTTGACATGTGGCAAGACACTCCTCGGGACGCGTCTTGCTTGGGCTTCTCTCCTGGAGGCCCTCAGTCAGACCCATTGTTGACATGTGGCAAGACGTTCCTCGGGGCGCGTCTTGCTTAGGCCTCTCTCCTGGAGGCGCTCAGTCAGACCGAGTGCTGACATAAGGCAAGACGCTCCTCGGGACGCGTCTTGCTGGGGCCTCTCTCCTGGAGGCGCTCAGTCAGACCCAGTGCTTACATGTGGCAAGACGCTCCTCGGGGCGCGTCTTGCTGGGGCTTCTCTCCTGGAGGCGTTCAGTCAGACCGAGTGCTGACATGTGGCAAGACGCTCCTCGGGACGCGTCTTGCTTGGGCTTCTCTCCTGGAGGCCCTCAGTCAGACTCATTGTTGATATGTGGCAAGACGCTCCTCGGGGCGCGTCTTGCTTGGGCCTCTCTCCTGGAGGAGCTCAGTCAGACCCAGTGGTGACATGTGGCAAGACGCTCCTCGGGGCGCGTCTTGCTTGGGCCTCTCTCCTGGAGGCGCTCAGTCAGACCCAGTGGTGACATGTGACAAGACGCTCCTCGGGGCGCGTCTTGCTTGGGCTTCTCTCATGGAGGCCCTCAGTCAGATCCATTGTTGATATGTGGCAAGACGCTCCTCGGGGCGCGTCTTGCTTGGGCCTCTCTCCTGGAGGATCTCAGTCAGACCGAGTGCTGACATGTGGCAAGACGCTCCTCGGGGCGCGTCTTGCTGGGGCTTCTCTCCTAGAGGCGTTCAGTCAGACCGAGTGCTGAAATGTGGCAAGACGCTCCTCGGGGCGCGTCTTGCTTGGGCTTCTCTCCTGGAGGCCCTCAGTCAGACTCATTGTTGACATGTGGCAAGATGCTCCTCGGGACGCGTCTTGCTTGGGGCCTCTCTCCTGGAGGCGCACAGTCAGACAGAGTGCTGACATGTGGCCAGACGCTCCTCGGGGCGCGTCTTGCTGGGGCCTCTCTCCTGGAGGCGCTCTGTCAGACCGAGTGCTGACATATGGCAAGACGCTCCTCTGGGCGCTTCTTGCTTGGGCTTCTCTCCTGGAGGCCCTCAGTCAGACCCATTGTTTACATGTGGCAAGACGCTCCTCGGGGCGCTTCTTGCTTGTGCCTCTCTCCTGGAGGCCCTCTGTCAGCCCCAGTGTTGACATGTGTCAAGACGCTCCTCGGGGCGAGTCTTGCTTGGGCCTCTCTCCTGGAGGTGCTCAGTCAGACCCAGTGTTGACATGTTGCAAGACGCTCCTCGGGGCGCATCTTGCTTGGGCTTCTCTCTTGGAGGCTCTCAGTCAGACCCATTGTTGACATGTGGCAAGACGCTCCTCGGGGCGCGTCTTGCTTGGGCTTCTCTCCTGGAGGCCCTCAGTCAGACCCATTGTTGACATGTGGCAAGACGCTCCTCGGGGCGCGTCTTGCTTGGGCCTCTCTCCTGGAGGCACTCAGTCAGACCGAGTGCTGACATAAGGCAAGACGCTCCTCGGTGCGCGTCTTGCTGGGGCCTCTCTCCTGGAGGCGCTCAGTCAGACCCAGTGCTTACATGTGGCAAGACGCTCCTCGGGGTGTGTCTTGCTGGGGCTTCTCTCCTGGAGGCGTTCAGTCAGACCGAGTGCTGACATGTGGCAAGGAGCTCCTCGGGGCGCGTCTTGCTTGGGCTTCTCTCCTGGAGACGTTCAGTCAGACCGAGTGCTGACATGTGGTAAGACGCTCCTCGGGGCGCGTCTTGCTGGGGCTTCTCTCCTGGAGGCGCTCAGTCAGACCCAGTGGTGACATGTGACAAGACGCTCCTCGGGGCGCGTCTTGCTTGGGCTTCTCTCATGGAGGCCCTCAGTCAGATCCATTATTGATATGTGGCAAGACGCTCCTCGGGGCGCGTCTTGCTTGGGCCTCTCTCCTGGAGGAGCTCAGTCAGACCGAGTGCTGACATGTGGCAAGACGCTCCTCGGGGCGCGTCTTGCTGGGGCTTCTCTCCTGGAGGCGTTCAGTCAGACCCATTGTTGATATGTGGCAGGACGCTCCTCGGGGCGCATCTTGCTTGGGCCTCTCTCCTGGAGGCGCTCAGTCAGACCGAGTGCTGACATGTGGCAAGACGCTCCTCGGGGCGCGTCTTGCTTGGGCTTCTCTCCTGGAGGCCCTCAGTCAGACCCATTGTTGACATGTGGCAAGACACTCCTCGGGACGCGTCTTGCTTGGGCTTCTCTCCTGGAGGCCCTCAGTCAGACTCATTGTTGACATGTGGCAAGACACTCCTCGGGACGCGTCTTGCTTGGGCCTCTCTCCTGGAGGCGCTCAGTCAGACCGAGTGCTGACATAAGGCAAGACGCTCCTCGGGGCGCGTCTTGCTGGGGCCTCTCTCCTGGAGGCGCTCAGTCAGACCCAGTGCTTACATGTGGCAAGACTCTCCTCGGGGCGCGTCTTGCTGGGGCTTCTCTCCTGGAGGCGCTCAGTCAGACCCAGTGCTGACATGTGGCAAGACGCTCCTCGGGGCGCGTCTTGCTTGGGCTTCTCTCATGGAGGCCCTCAGTCAGACCCATTGTTGATATGTGGCAAGACGCTCCTCGGGGCGAGTCTTGCTTGGGCCTCTCTCCTGGAGGTGCTCAGTCAGACCCAGTGTTGACATGGTGCAAGACGCTCCTCGGGGCGCGTCTTGCTTGGGCTTCTCTCTTGGAGGCCCTCAGTCAGACCCATTGTTGACATGTGGCAAGACGCTCCTCGGGGCGCATCTTGCTTGGGCCTCTCTCCTGGAGGCCCTCTGTCAGCCCCAGTGTTGACATGTGTCAAGACGCTCCTCGGGGTGCGTCTTGCTTGGGCCTCTCTCCTGGAGTCGCTCAGTCAGACCGAGTGCTGACATGTGGCAAGATGCTCCTCGGGGCGCGTCTTGCTTGGGCTTCTCTCATGGAGGCCCTCAGTCAGACCCATTGTTGATATGTGGCAAGACGCTCCTCGGGGCGAGTCTTGCTTGGGCCTCTCTCCTGGAGGTGCTCATTCAGACCCAGTGTTGACATGTGGCAAGATGCTCCTCGGGGCGCGTCTTGCTTGGGCTTCTCTCATGGAGGCCCTCAGTCAGACCCAGTGCTTACATGTGGCAAGACGCTCCTCGGGGAACATCTTGCTGGGGCTTCTCTCCTGGAGGCGTTCAGTCAGACCGAGTGCTGACATGTGGCAAGACGCTCCTCGGGGCGCGTCTTGCTTGGGCCTCTCTCCTGGAGGCGCTCAGTCAGACCGAGTGCTGACATAAGGCAAGACGCTCCTCGGGGCGCGTCTTGCTGGGGCCTCTCTCCTGGAGGCGCTCAGTCAGACCCAGTGCTTACATGTGGCAAGACGCTCCTCGGGGAGCGTCTTGCTTGGGCCTCTCTCCTGGAGACTCTCAGTCAGACCCATTGTTGATATGTGGCAAGACGCTCCTCGGGGCGCGTCTTGCTTGGGCCTCTCTCCTGGAGGCGCTCAGTCAGACCGAGTGCTGACATGTGGCAAGACGCTCCTCGGGGCGCGTCTTGCTTGGGCTTCTCTCCTGGAGGTCCTCAGTCAGACCCATTGTTTACATGTGGCAAGACGCTCCTCGGGGCGCATCTTGCTTGGGCCTCTCTCCTGGAGACTCTCAGTCAGACCCATTGTTGATATGTGGCAAGACGCTCCTCGGGGCGCGTCTTGCTTGGGCCTCTCTCCTGGAGGCGCTCAGTCAGACCGAGTGCTGACATGTGGCAAGACGCTCCTCGGGGTGCGTCTTGCTTGGGCTTCTCTCCTGGAGGCCCTCAGTCAGACCCAATCTTTACATGTGGCAAGACGCTCCTCGGGGCGCATCTTGCTTGGGCCTCTCTCCTGGAGTTCCTCTGTCAGCCCCAGTGTTTACATGTGTCAAGACGCTCCTCGGGGCGCGTCTTGCTGGGGCCTCTCTCCTGGAGGCGCTCAGTCAGACCCAGTGCTTACATGTGGCAAGACGCTCCTCGGGGCGCGTATTGCTTGGGCTTTTCTCCTGGAGGCGTTCAGTCAGACCGAGTGCTGACATGTGGTAAGACGCTCCTCGGGGCGCGTCTTGCTGGGGCTTCTCTCCTGGAGGCGCTCAGTCAGACCCAGTGCTTACATGTGGCAAGACGCTCCTCGGGGCGCGTCTTGCTTGGGCCTCTCTCCTGGAGGCACTCAGTCAGACCCAGTGCTTACATGTGGCAAGACGCTCCTCGGGGCGCGTCTTGCTGGGGCTTCTCTCCTGGAGGCGCTCAGTCAGACCCAGTGCTTACATGTGGCAAGACGCTCCTCGGGGCGCGTCTTGCTGGGGCTTCTCTCCTGGAGGCGTTCAGTCAGACCGAGTGCTGACATGTGGCAAGACGCTCCTCGGGACGCGTCTTGCTTGGGCTTCTCTCCTGGAGGCCCTCAGTCAGACCCATTGTTGACATGTGGCAAGACGCTCCTCGGGGCGCTTCTGTCTTGGGCCTCTCTCCTGGAGGCGCTCAGTCAGACCCAGTGGTGACATGTGGCAAGACGCTCCTCGGGGCGCATCTTGCTTGGGCCTCTCTCCTGGAGGCGCTCAGTCAGACCCATTGTTGACATGTGGCAAGACGCTCCTCGGGGCACGTCTTGCTTGAGGCTTCTCTCCTGGAGGCCCTCAGTCAGACCCATTGTTGACATGTGGCAAGACGCTCCTCGGGGCGCGTCTTGCTTGGGCCTCTCTCCTGGAGGCGCTCAGTCAGACCGAGTGCTGACATAAGGCAAGACGCTCCTCGGGGCGCGTCTTGCTGGGGCCTCTCTCCTGGAGGCGCTCAGTCAGACCCAGTGCTGACATGTGGCAAGACGCTCCTCGGGGCGCATCTTGCTTGGGCCTCTCTCCTGGAGACTCTCAGTCAGACCCATTGTTGATATGTGGCAAGACGCTCCTCGGGGCGCGTCTTGCTTGGGCCTCTCTCCTGGAGGCGCTCAGTCAGACCGAGTGCTGACATGTGGCAAGACGCTCCTCGGGGTGCGTCTTGCTTGGGCTTCTCTCCTGGAGGCCCTCAGTCAGACCCAATCTTTACATGTGGCAAGACGCTCCTCGGGGCGCATCTTGCTTGGGCCTCTCTCCTGGAGTTCCTCTGTCAGCCCCAGTGTTGACATGTGTCAAGACGCTCCTCGGGGTGCGTCTTGCTTGGGCCTCTCTCCTGGAGGCGCTCAGTCAGACCGAGTGCTGACATGTGGCAAGACGCTCCTCGGGGCGCGTCTTGCTTGGGCTTCTCTCCTGGAGGCCCTCAGTCAGACCCATTGTTGACATGTGGCAAGACACTCCTCGGGACGCGTCTTGCTTGGGCTTCTCTCCTGGAGGCCCTCAGTCAGACTCATTGTTGACATGTGGCAAGACACTCCTCGGGACGCGTCTTGCTTGGGCCTCTCTCCTGGAGGCGCTCAGTCAGACCGAGTGCTTACATAAGGCAAGACGCTCCTCGGGGCGCGTCTTGCTGGGGCCTCTCTCCTGGAGGCGCTCAGTCAGACCCAGTGCTTACATGTGGCAAGACGCTCCTCGGGGCGCATCTTGCTGGGGCTTCTCTCCTGGAGGCGCTCAGTCAGACCGAGTGCTGACATGTGGCAAGACGCTCCTCGGGGCGCGTCTTGCTTGGGCTTCTCTCATGGAGGCCCTCAGTCAGACCCATTGTTGATATGTGGCAAGACGCTCCTCAGGGCGAGTCTTGCTTGGGCCTCTCTCCTGGAGTTGCTCAGTCACACCCAGTGTTGACATGGTGCAAGACTCTCCTCGGGGCGCGTCTTGCTTGGGCTTCTCTCTTGGAGGCCCTCAGTCAGACCCATTGTTGACATGTGGCAAGACGCTCCTCGGGGCGCATCTTGCTTGGGCCTCTCTCCTGGAGGCCCTCTGTCAGCCCCAGTGTTGTCATGTGTCAAGACGCTCCTCGGGGTGCGTCTTGCTTGGGCCTCTCTCCTGGAGTCGTTCAGTCAGACCGAGTGCTGACATGTGGCAAGATGCTCCTCGGGGCGCGTCTTGCTTGGGCTTCTCTCATGGAGGCCCTCAGTCAGACCCATTGTTGATATGTGGCAAGACGCTCCTCGGGGCGAGTCTTGCTTGGGCCTCTCTCCTGGAGGTGCTCATTCAGACCCAGTGTTGACATGGTGCAAGACGCTCCTCGGGGCGCGTCTTGCTTGAGCTTCTCTCTTGCAGGCCCTCAGTCAGACCCATTGTTTACATGTGGCAAGACGCTCCTCGGGGCGCATCTTGCTTGGGCCTCTCTCCTGGAGGCCCTCTGTCAGCCCCAGTGTTGACATGTGTCAAGACGCTCCCCGGGGTGCGTCTTGCTTGAGCCTCTCTCCTGGAGGCGCTCAGTCAGACCGAGTGCTGACATAAGGCAAGACGCTCCTCGGGGCGCGTCTTGCTGGGGCCTCTCTCCTGGAGGCGCTCAGTCAGACCCAGTGCTTACATGTGGCAAGACGCTCCTCGGGGCGCGTCTTGCTGGGGCTTCTCTCCTGGAGGCGCTCAGTCAGACCCAGTGCTTACATGTGGCAAGACGCTCCTCGGGGCGCGTCTTGCTTGGGCCTCTCTCCTGGAGGCGCTCAGTCAGACCCAGTGCTGACATGTGGCAAGACGCTCCTCTGGGCGTGTCTTGCTTGGGCCTCTCTCCTGGAGACGCTCAGTCAGACCCAGTGTTGACACGTGGCAAGATGCTCCTCGGGGCGCGTCTTACTTGGGCCTCTCTCCTGGAGGCGCTCAGTCAGACCCAGTGGTGACATGTGGCAAGACGCTCCTCGGGGCGCGTCTTGCTTGGGCTTCTCTCATGGAGGCCCTCAGTCAGACCCATTGCTGATATGTGGCAAGACGCTCCTCGGGGCGCGTCTTGCTTGGGCCTCTCTCCTGGAGGCGCTCAGTCAGACCGAGTGCTGACATGTGGCAAGACGCTCCTCGGGGCGCGTCTTGCTTGGGCTTCTCTCCTGGAGGCCCTCAGACAGACCCATTGTTTACATGTGGCAAGACGCCCCTTTTGGCGCATCTTGCTTGGGCTTCTCTCCTGGAGGCCCTCAGTCAGACCCATTGTTGACATGTGGCAAGACGTTCCTCGGGGCGCGTCTTGCTTAGGCCTCTCTCCTGGAGGCGCTCAGTCAGACCGAGTGCTGACATAAGGCAAGACGCTCCTCGGGACGCGTCTTGCTGGGGCCTCTCTCCTGGAGGCGCTCAGTCAGACCCAGTGCTTACATGTGGCAAGACGCTCCTCGGGGCGCGTCTTGCTGGGGCTTCTCTCCTGGAGGCGTTCAGTCAGACCGAGTGCTGACATGTGGCAAGACGCTCCTCGGGACGCGTCTTGCTTGGGCTTCTCTCCTGGAGGCCCTCAGTCAGACTCATTGTTGATATGTGGCAAGACGCTCCTCGGGGCGCGTCTTGCTTGGGCCTCTCTCCTGGAGGAGCTCAGTCAGACCCAGTGGTGACATGTGGCAAGACGCTCCTCGGGGCGCGTCTTGCTTGGGCCTCTCTCCTGGAGGCGCTCAGTCAGACCCAGTGGTGACATGTGACAAGACGCTCCTCGGGGCGCGTCTTGCTTGGGCTTCTCTCATGGAGGCCCTCAGTCAGATCCATTGTTGATATGTGGCAAGACGCTCCTCGGGGCGCGTCTTGCTTGGGCCTCTCTCCTGGAGGATCTCAGTCAGACCGAGTGCTGACATGTGGCAAGACGCTCCTCGGGGCGCGTCTTTCTGGGGCTTCTCTCCTAGAGGCGTTCAGTCAGACCGAGTGCTGAAATGTGGCAAGACGCTCCTCGGGGCGCGTCTTGCTTGGGCTTCTCTCCTGGAGGCCCTCAGTCAGACTCATTGTTCACATGTGGCAAGATGCTCCTCGGGACGCGTCTTGCTTGGGGCCTCTCTCCTGGAGGCGCACAGTCAGACAGAGTGCTGACATGTGGCCAGACGCTCCTCGGGGCGCGTCTTGCTGGGGCCTCTCTCCTGGAGGCGCTCTGTCAGACCGAGTGCTGACATATGGCAAGACGCTCCTCGGGGCGCTTCTTGCTTGGGCTTCTCTCCTGGAGGCCCTCAGTCAGACCCATTGTTTACATGTGGCAAGACGCTCCTCGGGGCGCTTCTTGCTTGTGCCTCTCTCCTGGAGGCCCTCTGTCAGCCCCAGTGTTGACATGTGTCAAGACGCTCCTCGGGGCGAGTCTTGCTTGGGCCTCTCTCCTGGAGGTGCTCAGTCAGACCCAGTGTTGACATGTTGCAAGACGCTCCTCGGGGCGCATCTTGCTTGGGCTTCTCTCTTGGAGGCTCTCAGTCAGACCCATTGTTGACATGTGGCAAGACGCTCCTCGGGGCGCGTCTTGCTTGGGCTTCTCTCCTGGAGGCCCTCAGTCAGACCCATTGTTGACATGTGGCAAGACGCTCCTCGGGGCGCGTCTTGCTTGGGCCTCTCTCCTGGAGGCACTCAGTCAGACCGAGTGCTGACATAAGGCAAGACGCTCCTCGGTGCGCGTCTTGCTGGGGCCTCTCTCCTGGAGGCGCTCAGTCAGACCCAGTGCTTACATGTGGCAAGACGCTCCTCGGGGTGTGTCTTGCTGGGGCTTCTCTCCTGGAGGCGTTCAGTCAGACCGAGTGCTGACATGTGGCAAGGAGCTCCTCGGGGCGCGTCTTGCTTGGGCTTCTCTCCTGGAGACGTTCAGTCAGACCGAGTGCTGACATGTGGTAAGACGCTCCTCGGGGCGCGTCTTGCTGGGGCTTCTCTCCTGGAGGAGCTCAGTCAGACCGAGTGCTGACATGTGGCAAGACGCTCCTCGGGGCGCGTCTTGCTGGGGCTTCTCTCCTGGAGGCGTTCAGTCAGACCCATTGTTGATATGTGGCAAGACGCTCCTCGGGGTGCGTCTTGCTTGGGCCTCTCTCCTGGAGGCGCTCAGTCAGACCGAGTGCTGACATGTGGCAAGACGCTCCTCAGGGCGCGTCTTGCTTGGGCTTCTCTCCTGGAGGCCCTCAGTCAGACCCATTGTTGACATGTGGCAAGACACTCCTCGGGACGCGTCTTGCTTGGGCTTCTCTCCTGGAGGCCCTCAGTCAGACTCAGTGTTGACATGTGGCAAGACACTCCTCGGGACGCGTCTTGCTTGGGCCTCTCTCCTGGAGGCGCTCAGTCAGACCGAGTGCTGACATAAGGCAAGACGCTCCTCGGGGCGCGTCTTGCTGGGGCCTCTCTCCTGGAGGCGCTCAGTCAGACCCAGTGCTTACATGTGGCAAGACGCTCCTCGGGGCGCGTCTTGCTGGGGCTTCTCTCCTGGAGGCGTTCAGTCAGACCGAGTGCTGACATGTGGCAAGACACTCCTCGGGACGCGTCTTGCTTGGGCTTCTCTCCTGGAGGCCCTCAGTCAGACTCATTGTTGACATGTGGCAAGACGCTCCTCGGGGCGCGTCTTGCTTGGGCCTCTCTCCTGGAGGCGCTCAGTCAGACCCAGTGGTGACATGTGGCAAGACGCTCCTCGGGGCGCGTCTTGCTTGGGCCTCTCTCCTGGAGGCGCTCAGTCAGACCGAGTGCTGACATGTGGCAAGACGCTCCTCGGGGTGCGTCTTGCTTGGGCTTCTCTCATGGAGGCCCTCAGTCAGACCCATTGTTGATATGTGGCAAGACGCTCCTCGGGGCGAGTCTTGCTTGGGCCTCTCTCCTGGAGGTGCTCAGTCAGACCCAGTGTTGACATGGTGCAAGACGCTCCTCGGGGCGCGTCTTGCTTGGGCTTCTCTCTTGGAGGCCCTCAGTCAGACCCATTGTTGACATGTGGCAAGACGCTCCTCGGGGCGCATCTTGCTTGGGCCTCTCTCCTGGAGGCCCTCTGTCAGCCCCAGTGTTGACATGTGTCAAGACGCTCCTCGGGGTGCGTCTTGCTTGGGCCTCTCTCCTGGAGTCGCTCAGTCAGACCGAGTGCTGACATAAGGCAAGATGCTCCTCCGGGCGCGTCTTGCTTGGGCTTCTCTCATGGAGGCCCTCAGTCAGACCCATTGTTGATATGTGGCAAGACGTTCCTCGGGGCGAGTCTTGCTTGGGCCTCTCTCCTGGAGGTGCTCAGTCAGACCCAGTGTTGACATGGTGCAAGACGCTCCTCGGGGCGCGTCTTGCTTGGGCTTCTCTCTTGGAGGCCCTCAGTCAGACCCATTGTTTACATGTGGCAAGACGCTCCTTGGGGCGCATCTTGCTTGGGCCTCTCTCCTGGAGGCCCTCTGTCAGCCCCAGTGTTGACATTTGTCAAGACGCTCCCCGGGGTGCGTCTTGCTTGGGCCTCTGTCCTGGAGTCGCTCAGTCAGACCGAGTGCTGACATGTGGCAAGACGCTCCTCGGGGCGCGTCTTGCTTGGGCCTCTCTCCTGGAGGCGCTCAGTCAGACCGAGTGCTGACATAAGGCAAGACGCTCCTCGGGGTGCGTCTTGCTGGGGCCTCTCTCCTGGAGGCGCTCAGTCAGACCCAGTGCTTACAAGTGGCAAGACGCTCCTCGGGGCGTGTCTTGCTGGGGCTTCTCTCCTGGAGGCGTTCAGTCAGACCGAGTGCTGACATGTGGTAAGACGCTCCTCGGGGCGCGTCTTGCTGGGGCTTCTCTCCTGGAGGCGCTCAGTCAGACCCAGTGCTTACATGTGGCAAGACGCTCCTCGGGGCGCGTCTTGCTTGGGCCTCTCTCCTGGAGGCGCTCAGTCAGACCCAGTGCTTACATGTGGCAAGACGCTCCTCGGGGCGCGTCTTGCTGGGGCTTCTCTCCTGGAGGCGTTCAGTCAGACCGAGTGCTGACATGTGGCTAGACGCTCCTCGGGACGCGTCTTGCTTGGGCTTCTCTCCTGGAGGCCCTCAGTCAGACCCATTGTTGACATGTGGCAAGACGCTCCTCGGGGCGCATCTTGCTTGGGCCTCTCTCCTGGAGGCCCTCTGTCAGCCCCAGTGTTGACATGTGTCAAGACGCTCCCCGGGGTGCGTCTTGCTTGGGCCTCTCTCCTGGAGTCGCTCAGTCAGACCGAGTGCTGACATGTGGCAAGACGCTCCTCGGGGCGCGTCTTGCTTGGGCTTCTCTCCTGGAGGCCCTCAGTCAGACCCATTGTTGACATGTGGCAAGACGCTCCGCGGGGCGCGTCTTGCTTGGGCCTCTCTCCTGGAGGCGCTCAGTCAGACCGAGTGCTGACATAAGGCAAGACGCTCCTCGGGGTGCGTCTTGCTGGGGCCTCTCTCCTGGAGGCGCTCAGTCAGACCCAGTGCTTACATGTGGCAAGACGCTCCTCGGGGCGTGTCTTGCTGGGGCTTCTCTCCTGGAGGCGTTCAGTCAGACCGAGTGCTGACATGTGGCAAGACGCTCCTCGGGGCGCGTCTTGCTTGGGCTTCTCTCCTGGAGGCGTTCAGTCAGACCGAGTGCTGACATGTGGTAAGACGCTCCTCGGGGCGCGTCTTGCTGGGGCTTCTCTCCTGGAGGCGCTCAGTCAGACACAGTGCTTACATGTGGCAAGACGCTCCTCGGGGCGCGTCTTGCTTGGGCCTCTCTCCTGGAGGCGCTCAGTCAGACCCAGTGCTTAAATGTGGCAAGACGCTCCTCGGGGCGCGTCTTGCTGGGGCTTCTCTCCTGGAGGCGTTCAGTCAGACCGAGTGATGACATGTGGCAAGACGCTCCTCGGGACGCGTCTTGCTTGGGCTTCTCTCCTGGAGGCCCTCAGTCAGACCCATTGTTGACATGTGGCAAGACGCTCCTCGGGGCGCGTCTTGCTTGGGCCTATCTCCTGGAGGCACTCAGTCAGACCCAGTGGTGACATGTGGCAAGACGCTCCTCGGGGCGCGTCTTGCTTGGGCCTCTCTCCTGGAGGCGCTCAGTCAGACCCATTGTTGACATGTGGCAAGACGCTCCTCGGGGCACGTCTTGCTTGAGGCTTCTCTCCTGGAGGCCCTCAGTCAGACCCATTGTTGACATGTGGCAAGACGCTCCTCGGGGCGCGTCTTGCTTGGGCCTCTCTCCTGGAGGCGCTCAGTCAGACCGAGTGCTGACATAAGGCAAGACGCTCCTCGGGGTGCGTCTTGCTGGGGCCTCTCTCCTGGAGGCGCTCAGTCAGACCCAGTGCTTACATGTGGCAAGACGCTCCTCGGGGCGCGTCTTGCTTGGGCCTCTCTCCTGGAGACTCTCAGTCAGACCCAGTGTTGACACGTGACAAGACGCTCCTCGGGGCGCGTCTTGCTTGGGCTTCTCTCATGGAGGCCCTCAGTCAGACCCATTGTTGATATGTGGCAAGACGCTCCCCGGGGCGCGTCTTGCTTGGGCCTCTCTCCTGGAGGCGCTCAGTCAGACCGAGTGCTGACATGTGGCAAGACGCTCCTCGGGGCGCATCTTGCTTGGGCTTCTCTCCTGGAGGCCCTCAGTCAGACCCATTGTTTACATGTGGCAAGACGCTCCTCGGGGCGCATCTTGCTTGGGCCTCTCTCCTGGAGTTCCTCTGTCAGCCCCAGTGTTGACATGTGTCAAGATGCTCCTCGGGGTGCGTCTTGCTTGGGCCTCTCTCCTGGAGGCGCTCAATCAGACCGAGTGCTGACATGTGGCAAGACGCTCTTCGGGGCGCGTCTTGCTTGGGTGTTATGTTGCAAGACGCTCCTCGGGGCGCGTCTTGCTTGGGCCTCTCTCCTGGAGGCGCTCAGTCAGACCCAGTGGTGACATGTGGCAAGACGCTCCTCGGGGCGCGTCTTGCTTGGGCTTCTCTCATGGAGGCCCTCAGTCAGACCCATTGTTGATATGTGGCAAGACGCTCCTCGGGGCACGTCTTGCTTGGGCCTCTCTCCTGGAGGTGCTCAGTCAGACCGAGTGCTGACATGTGGCAAGACGCTCCTCGGGGCGCGTGTTGCTTGGGCTTCTCTCCTGGAGGCCCTCAGTCAGACCCATTGTTTACATATGGCAAGACGCTCCTTTGGGCGCATCTTGCTTGGGCTTCTCTCCTGGAGGCCCTCAGTCAGACCCATTGTTGACATGTGGCAAGACGCTCCTCGGGGCGCGTCTTGCTTGGGCCTCTCTCCTGGAGACTCTCAGTCAGACCCAGTGTTGACACGTGACAAGACGCTCCTCGGGGCGCGTCTTGCTTGGGCTTCTCTCATGGAGGCCCTCAGTCAGACCCATTGTTGATATGTGGCAAGACGCTCCCCGGGGCGCGTCTTGCTTGGGCCTCTCTCCTGGAGGCGCTCAGTCAGACCGAGTGCTGACATGTGGCAAGACGCTCCTCGGGGCGCATCTTGCTTGGGCTTCTCTCCTGGAGGCCCTCAGTCAGACCCATTGTTTACATGTGGCAAGACGCTCCTCGGGGCGCATCTTGCTTGGGCCTCTCTCCTGGAGTTCCTCTGTCAGCCCCAGTGTTGACATGTGTCAAGATGCTCCTCGGGGTGCGTCTTGCTTGGGCCTCTCTCCTGGAGGCGCTCAATCAGACCGAGTGCTGACATGTGGCAAGACGCTCTTCGGGGCGCGTCTTGCTTGGGTGTTATGTTGCAAGACGCTCCTCGGGGCGCGTCTTGCTTGGGCCTCTCTCCTGGAGGCGCTCAGTCAGACCCAGTGGTGACATGTGGCAAGACGCTCCTCGGGGCGCGTCTTGCTTGGGCTTCTCTCATGGAGGCCCTCAGTCAGACCCATTGTTGATATGTGGCAAGACGCTCCTCGGGGCACGTCTTGCTTGGGCCTCTCTCCTGGAGGTGCTCAGTCAGACCGAGTGCTGACATGTGGCAAGACGCTCCTCGGGGCGCGTGTTGCTTGGGCTTCTCTCCTGGAGGCCCTCAGTCAGACCCATTGTTTACATATGGCAAGACGCTCCTTTGGGCGCATCTTGCTTGGGCTTCTCTCCTGGAGGCCCTCAGTCAGACCCATTGTTGACATGTGGCAAGACGCTCCTCGGGGCGCGTCTTGCTTGGGCCTCTCTCCTGGAGGCGCTCAGTCAGACCCAGTGTTGACTTAAGGCAAGACGCTCCTCGGGGCGCGTCTTGCTGGGGCTTCTCTCCTGGAGGCGTTCAATCAGACCGAGTGCTGACATGTGGCAAGACGCTCCTCGGGACGCGTCTTGCTTTGGCTTCTCTCCTGGAGGCCCTCAGTCAGACTCATTGTTGACATGTGGCAAGACGCTCCTCGGGGCGCGTCTTGCTTGGGCCTCTCTCCTGGAGGCGCTCAGTCAGACCCAGTGGTGACATGTGACAAGACGCTCCTCGGGGCGCGTCTTGCTTGGGCTTCTCTCATGGAGGCCCTCAGTCAGATCCATTGTTGATATGTGGCAAGACGCTCCTCGGGGCGCGTCTTGCTTGGGCCTCTCTCCTTGAGGCGCTCAGTCAGACCGAGTGCTGACATGTGGCAAGACGCTCCTCGGGGCGCGTCTTGCTGGGGCTTCTCTCCTGGAGGCGTTCAGTCAGACCGAGTGCTGACATGTGGCAAGACGCTCCTCGGGGCGCGTCTTGCTTGGGCTTCTCTCCTGGAGGCCCTCAGTCAGACTCATTGTTGACATGTGGCAAGATGCTCCTCGGGGCGCGTCTTGCTTGGGGCCTCTCTCCTGGAGGCGCACATTCAGACAGAGTGCTGACATGTGGCAAGACGCTCCTCGGGGCGCGTCTTGCTGGGGCTTCTCTCCTGGAGGCGCTCAGTCAGACCCAGTGCTTACATGTGGCAAGACGCTCCTCGGGGCGCGTCTTGCTTGGGCCTCTCTCCTGGAGGCGCTCAGTCAGACCCAGTTGTGACATGTGTCAAGACGCTCCTCGGGGCGCGTCTTGCTTGGGCCTCTCTCCTGGAGGCGCTCAGTCAGACCCAGTGGTGACATGTGACAAGACGCTCCTCGGGGCGCGTCTTGCTTGGGCTTCTCTCATGGAGGCCCTCAGTCAGATCCATTGTTGATATGTGGCAAGACGCTCCTCGGGGCGCGTCTTGCTTGGGCCTCTCTCCTGGAGGCGCTCAGTCAGACCCAGTGGTGACATGTGGCAAGACGCTCCTCGGGGCGCGTCTTGCTTGGGCTTCTCTCATGGAGGCCCTCAGTCAGACCGAGTGCTGACATGTGGCAAGACGCTCCTCGGGGCGCGTCTTGCTTGGGCCTCTCTCCTGGAGGCGCTCAGTCAGACCCAGTGTTGACATGTGGCAAGACGCTCCTCGGGGCGCGTCTTGCTTGGGGCTCTCTCCTGGAGACGCTCAGTCAGACCCATTGTTGACACGTGGCAAGACGCTCCTCGGGGCGCGTCTTGCTTGGGCCTCTCTCCTGGAGGCGCTCAGTCGGACCCAGTGGTGACATGTGGCAAGACGCTCCTCGGGGCGCGTCTTGCTTGGGCTTCTCTCAGGGAGGCCCTCAGTCAGACCCATTGTTGATATGTGGCAACACGCTCCTCGGGGCGCGTCTTGCTGGGGCTTCTCTCCTGGAGGCCCTGAGTCAGACCCATTGTTTACATGTGGCAAGACGCTCCTTTGGGCGCATCTTGCTTGGGCTTCTCTCCTGGAGGCCCTCTGTCAGACCCATTGTTGACATGTGGCAAGACGCTCCTCGGGGCGCGTCTTGCTTGGGCCTGTCTCCTGAAGGAGCTCAGTCAGACCCAGTGCTTACATGTGGCAAGACGCTCCTCGGGGCGCGTCTTGCTTGAGCCTCTCTCCTGGAGATGCTCAGTCAGACCCAGTGTTGACACGTGACAAGACGCACCTCGGGGCGCGTCTTGCTTGGGCTTCTCTCATGGAGGCCCTCAGTCAGACCGAGTGCTGACATGTGGCAAGACGCTCCTCGGGGCGCGTCTTGCTTGGGCTTCTCTCCTGGAGGCCCTCAGTCAGACCCATTGTTTACATGTGGCAAGACGCTCCTTGGGGCGCATCTTGCTTGGGCCTCTCTCCTGGAGGCCCTCTGTCAGCCCCAGTGTTGACATATGTCAAGACGCTCCTCGGGGTGCGTCTTGCTTGGGCCTCTCTCCTGGAGGCGCTCAGTCAGACCGAGTGCTGACATGTGGCAAGACGCTCCTCGGGGCGCGTCTTGCTTGGGCTTCTCTCCTGGAGGCCGTCAGTCAGACCCATTGTTGACTTGTGGCAAGATGCTCCTCGGGGCGCGTCTTGCTTGTGCTTATCTCCTGGAGGCCCTCAGTCAGACCCATTGTTTACATGTGTCAAGACGCTCCTCGGGGCGCATCTTGCTTGGGCCTCTCTCCTGGAGGCCCTATGTCAGCCCCAGTGTTGACATGTGTCAAGACGCTCCTCGGGGCGCGTCTTGCTGGGGCCTCTCTCCTGGAGGCGCTCAGTCAGACCCAGTGCTTACATGTGGCAAGACGCTCCTCGGAGCGCGTCTTGCTGGGGCCTCTCTCCTGGAGACGCTCAGTCAGACCCAGTGTTGACACGTGGCAAGACGCTCCTCGGGGCGCGTCTTGCTTGGGCCTCTCTCCTGGAGGCGCTCAGTCAGACCCAGTGGTGACATGTGGCAAGACGCTCCTCGGGGCGCGTCTTGCTTGGGCTTCTCTCATGGAGGCCCTCAGTCAGACCCATTGTTGATATGTGGCAAGACGCTCCTCGGGGCGCGTCTTGCTTGGGCCTCTCTCCTGGAGGCGCTCAGTGAGACCGAGTGCTGACATGTGGCAAGACGCTCCTCGGGGCGCGTCTTGCTTGGGCTTCTCTCCTGGAGGCCCTCAGTCAGACCCATTGTTTACATGTGGCAAGACGCTCCTTTGGGCGCATCTTGCTTGGGCTTCTCTCCTGGAGGCCATCAGTCAGACCCATTGTTGATATGTGGCAAGACGCTCCTCGGGGCGCGTCTTGCTTGGGCCTCTCTCCTGGAGGCGCTCAGTCAGACCCAGTGCTTACATGTGGCAAGACGCTCCTCGGGGCGCGTCTTGCTGGGGCTTCTCTCCTGGAGGCGTTCAGTCAGACCGAGTGCTGACATGTGGCAAGACACTCCTCGGGACGCGTCTTGCTTGGGCTTCTCTCCTTGAGGCCCTCAGTCAGACTCATTGTTGACATGTGGCAAGACGCTCCTCGGGGCGCGTCTTGCTTGGGCCTCTCTCCTGGAGGCGCTCAGTCAGACCCAGTGGTGACATGTGGCAAGACGCTCCTCGGGGCGCGTCTTGCTTGGGCCTCTCTCCTGGAGGCGCTCAGTCAGACCGAGTGCTGACATGTGGCAAGACGCTCCTCGGGGTGCGTCTTGCTTGGGCTTCTCTCATGGAGGCCCTCAGTCAGACCCATTGTTGATATGTGGCAAGACGCTCCTCGGGGCGAGTCTTGCTTGGGCCTCTCTCCTTGAGGCCCTCTGTCAGCCCCAGTGTTGACATGTGTCAAGACGCTCCTCGGGGTGCGTCTTGCTTGGGCCTCTCTCCTGGAGTCGCTCAGTCAGACCGAGTGCTGACATAAGGCAAGATGCTCCTCCGGGCGCGTCTTGCTTGGGCTTCTCTCATGGAGGCCCTCAGTCAGACCCATTGTTGATATGTGGCAAGACGCTCCTCGGGGCGAGTCTTGCTTGGGCCTCTCTCCTGGAGGTGCTCAGTCAGACCCAGTGTTGACATGGTGCAAGACGCTCCTCGGGGCGCGTCTTGCTTGGGCTTCTCTCTTGGAGGCCCTCAGTCAGACCCATTGTTTACATGTGGCAACACGCTCCTCGGGGCGCATCTTGCTTGGGCCTCTCTCCTTTAGGCCCTCAGTCAGACCCAGTGTTGACATGGTGCAAGACGCTCCTCGGGGCGCGTCTTGCTTGGGCTTCTCTCTTGGAGGCCCTCAGTCAGACCCATTGTTTACATGTGGCAACACGCTCCTCGGGGCGCATCTTGCTTGGGCCTCTCTCCTTTAGGCCCTCAGTCAGACCCAGTGTTGACATGGTGCAAGACGCTCCTCGGGGCGCGTCTTGCTGGGGCCTCTCTCCTGGAGGCGCTCAGTCAGACCCAGTGCTTACATGTGGCAAGACGCTCCTCGGGGCGTGTCTTGCTGGGGCTTCTCTCCTGGAGGCGTTCAGTCAGACCGAGTGCTGACATGTGGCAAGACGCTCCTCGGGGCGCGTCTTGCTTGGGCTTCTCTCCTGGAGGCGTTCAGTCAGACCGAGTGCTGACATGTGGTAAGACTCTCCTCGGGGCGCGTCTTGCTGGGGCTTCTCTCCTGGAGGCGCTCAGTCAGACCCAGTGCTTACATGTGGCAAGACGCTCCTCGGGGCGCGTCTTGCTTGGGCCTCTCTCCTGGAGGCGCTCAGTCAGACCCAGTGCTTACATGTGGCAAGACGCTCCTCGGGGCGCGTCTTGCTGGGGCTTCTCTCCTGGAGGCGCTCAGTCAGACCCAGTGCTTACATGTGGCAAGACGCTCCTCGGGGCGCGTCTTGCTGGGGCTTCTCTCCTGGAGGCGTTCAGTCAGACCGAGTGCTGACATGTGGCAAGACGCTCCTCGGGACGCGTCTTGCTTGGGCTTCTCTCCTGGAGGCCCTCAGTCAGACCCATTGTTGACATGTGGCAAGACGCTCCTCGGGGCGCGTCTTGCTTGGGCCTCTCTCCTGGAGGCGCTCAGTCAGACCCAGTGGTGACATGTGGCAAGACGATCCTCGGGGCGCATCTTGCTTGGGCCTCTCTCCTGGAGGCGCTCAGTCAGACCCATTGTTGACATGTGGCAAGACGCTCCTCGGGGCACGTCTTGCTTGAGGCTTCTCTCCTGGAGGCCCTCAGTCAGACCCATTGTTTACATGTGGCAAGACGCTCCTCGGGGCGCGTCTTGCTTGGGCCTCTCTCCTGGAGGCGCTCAGTCAGACCGAGTACTGACATAAGGCAAGACGCTCCTCGGGGCGCGTCTTGCTGGGGCCTCTCTCCTGGAGGCGCTCGGTCAGACCCAGTGCTTACATGTGGCAAGACGCTCCTCGGGGCGCGTCTTGCTTGGGCCTCTCTCCTGGAGACTCTCAGTCAGACCCATTGTTGATATGTGGCAAGACGCTCCTCGGGGCGCGTCTTGCTTGGGCCTCTCTCCTGGAGGCGCTCAGTCAGACCGAGTGCTGACATGTGGCAAGACGCTCCTCGGGGTGCGTCTTGCTTGGGCTTCTCTCCTGGAGGCCCTCAGTCAGACCCAATCTTTACATGTGGCAAGACGCTCCTCGGGGCGCATCTTGCTTGGGCCTCTCTCCTGGAGTTCCTCTGTCAGCCCCAGTGTTGACATGTGTCAAGACGCTCCTCGGGGTGCGTCTTGCTTGGGCCTCTCTCCTGGAGGCGCTCAGTCAGACCGAGTGCTGACATGTGGCAAGACGCTCCTCGGGGCGCGTCTTGCTTGGGCTTCTCTCCTTTAGGCCCTCAGTCAGACCCATTGTTGACATGTGGCAAGACACTCCTCGGGACGCGTCTTGCTTGGGCTTCTCTCCTGGAGGCCCTCAGTCAGACTCATTGTTGACATGTGGCAAGACACTCCTCGGGACGCGTCTTGCTTGGGCCTCTCTCCTGGAGGCGCTCAGTCAGACCGAGTGCTGACATAAGGCAAGACGCTCCTCGGGGCGCGTCTTGCTGGGGCCTCTCTCCTGGAGGCGCTCAGTCAGACCCAGTGCTTACATGTGGCAAGACTCTCCTCGGGGCGCGTCTTGCTGGGGCTTCTCTCCTGGAGGCGCTCAGTCAGACCCAGTGCTGACATGTGGCAAGACGCTCCTCGGGGCGCGTCTTGCTTGGGCTTCTCTCATGGAGGCCCTCAGTCAGACCCATTGTTGATATGTGGCAAGACGCTCCTCGGGGCGAGTCTTGCTTGGGCCTCTCTCCTGGAGGTGCTCAGTCAGACCCAGTGTTGACATGGTGCAAGACGCTCCTCGGGGCGCGTCTTGCTTGGGCTTCTCTCTTGGAGGCCCTCAGTCAGACCCATTGTTGACATGTGGCAAGACGCTCCTCGGGGCGCATCTTGCTTGGGCCTCTCTCCTGGAGGCCCTCTGTCAGCCCCAGTGTTGACATGTGTCAAGACGCTCCTCGGGGTGCGTCTTGCTTGGGCCTCTCTCCTGGAGTCGCTCAGTCAGACCGAGTGCTGACATGTGGCAAGATGCTCCTCGGGGCGCGTCTTGCTTGGGCTTCTCTCATGGAGGCCCTCAGTCAGACCCATTGTTGATATGTGGCAAGACGCTCCTCGGGGCGAGTCTTGCTTGGGCCTCTCTCCTGGAGGTGCTCATTCAGACCCAGTGTTGACATGTGGCAAGATGCTCCTCGGGGCGCGTCTTGCTTGGGCTTCTCTCATGGAGGCCCTCAGTCAGACCCAGTGCTTACATGTGGCAAGACGCTCCTCGGGGAACATCTTGCTGGGGCTTCTCTCCTGGAGGCGTTCAGTCAGACCGAGTGCTGACATGTGGCAAGACGCTCCTCGGGGCGCGTCTTGCTTGGGCCTCTCTCCTGGAGGCGCTCAGTCAGACCGAGTGCTGACATAAGGCAAGACGCTCCTCGGGGCGCGTCTTGCTGGGGCCTCTCTCCTGGAGGCGCTCAGTCAGACCCAGTGCTTACATGTGGCAAGACGCTCCTCGGGGCGCGTCTTGCTTGGGCCTCTCTCCTGGAGACTCTCAGTCAGACCCATTGTTGATATGTGGCAAGACGCTCCTCGGGGCGCGTCTCTCTTGGGCCTCTCTCCTGGAGGCGCTCAGTCAGACCGAGTGCTGACATGTGGCAAGACGCTCCTCGGGGCGCGTCTTGCTTGGGCTTCTCTCCTGGAGGTCCTCAGTCAGACCCATTGTTTACATGTGGCAAGACGCTCCTCGGGGCGCATCTTGCTTGGGCCTCTCTCCTGGAGACTCTCAGTCAGACCCATTGTTGATATGTGGCAAGACGCTCCTCGGGGCGCGTCTTGCTTGGGCCTCTCTCCTGGAGGCGCTCAGTCAGACCGAGTGCTGACATGTGGCAAGACGCTCCTCGGGGTGCGTCTTGCTTGGGCTTCTCTCCTGGAGGCCCTCAGTCAGACCCAATCTTTACATGTGGCAAGACGCTCCTCGGGGCGCATCTTGCTTGGGCCTCTCTCCTGGAGTTCCTCTGTCAGCCCCAGTGTTTACATGTGTCAAGACGCTCCACGGGGCGCGTCTTGCTGGGGCCTCTCTCCTGGAGGCGCTCAGTCAGACCCAGTGCTTACATGTGGCAAGACGCTCCTCGGGGCGCGTATTGCTTGGGCTTCTCTCCTGGAGGCGTTCAGTCAGACCGAGTGCTGACATGTGGTAAGACGCTCCTCGGGGCGCGTCTTGCTGGGGCTTCTCTCCTGGAGGCGCTCAGTCAGACCCAGTGCTTACATGTGGCAAGACGCTCCTCGGGGCGCGTCTTGCTTGGGCCTCTCTCCTGGAGGCACTCAGTCAGACCCAGTGCTTACATGTGGCAAGACGCTCCTCGGGGCGCGTCTTGCTGGGGCTTCTCTCCTGGAGGCGCTCAGTCAGACCCAGTGCTTACATGTGGCAAGACGCTCCTCGGGGCGCGTCTTGCTGGGGCTTCTCTCCTGGAGGCGTTCAGTCAGACCGAGTGCTGACATGTGGCAAGACGCTCCTCGGGACGCGTCTTGCTTGGGCTTCTCTCCTGGAGGCCCTCAGTCAGACCCATTGTTGACATGTGGCAAGACGCTCCTCGGGGCGCTTCTTGCTTGGGCCTCTCTCCTGGAGGCGCTCAGTCAGACCCAGTGGTGACATGTGGCAAGACGCTCCTCGGGGCGCATCTTGCTTGGGCCTCTCTCCTGGAGGCGCTCAGTCAGACCCATTGTTGACATGTGGCAAGACACTCCTCGGGGCACGTCTTGCTTGAGGCTTCTCTCCTGGAGGCCCTCAGTCAGACCCATTGTTGACATGTGGCAAGACGCTCCTCGGGGCGCGTCTTGCTTGGGCCTCTCTCCTGGAGGCGCTCAGTCAGACCGAGTGCTGACATAAGGCAAGACGCTCCTCGGGGCGCGTCTTGCTGGGGCCTCTCTCCTGGAGGCGCTCAGTCAGACCCAGTGCTGACATGTGGCAAGACGCTCCTCGGGGCGCATCTTGCTTGGGCCTCTCTCCTGGAGACTCTCAGTCAGACCCATTGTTGATATGTGGCAAGACGCTCCTCGGGGCGCGTCTTGCTTGGGCCTCTCTCCTGGAGGCGCTCAGTCAGACCGAGTGCTGACATGTGGCAAGACGCTCCTCGGGGTGCGTCTTGCTTGGGCTTCTCTCCTGGAGGCCCTCAGTCAGACCCAATCTTTACATGTGGCAAGACGCTCCTCGGGGCGCATCTTGCTTGGGCCTCTCTCCTGGAGTTCCTCTGTCAGCCCCAGTGTTGACATGTGTCAAGACGCTCCTCGGGGTGCGTCTTGCTTGGGCCTCTCTCCTGGAGGCGCTCAGTCAGACCGAGTGCTGACATGTGGCAAGACGCTCCTCGGGGCGCGTCTTGCTTGGGCTTCTCTCCTGGAGGCCCTCAGTCAGACCCATTGTTGACATGTGGCATGACACTCCTCGGGACGCGTCTTGCTTGGGCTTCTCTCCTGGAGGCCCTCAGTCAGACTCATTGTTGACATGTGGCAAGACACTCCTCGGGACGCGTCTTGCTTGGGCCTCTCTCCTGGAGGCGCTCAGTCAGACCGAGTGCTTACATAAGGCAAGACGCTCCTCGGGGCGCGTCTTGCTGGGGCCTCTCTCCTGGAGGCGCTCAGTCAGACCCAGTGCTTACATGTGGCAAGACGCTCCTCGGGGCGCATCTTGCTGGGGCTTCTCTCCTGGAGGCGCTCAGTCAGACCGAGTGCTGACATGTGGCAAGACGCTCCTCGGGGCGCGTCTTGCTTGGGCTTCTCTCATGGAGGCCCTCAGTCAGACCCATTGTTGATATGTGGCAAGACGCTCCTCAGGGCGAGTCTTGCTTGGGCCTCTCTCCTGGAGTTGCTCAGTCACACCCAGTGTTGACATGGTGCAAGACTCTCCTCGGGGCGCGTCTTGCTTGGGCTTCTCTCTTGGAGGCCCTCAGTCAGACCCATTGTTGACATGTGGCAAGACGCTCCTCGGGGCGCATCTTGCTTGGGCCTCTCTCCTGGAGGCCCTCTGTCAGCCCCAGTGTTGTCATGTGTCAAGACGCTCCTCGGGGTGCGTCTTGCTTGGGCCTCTCTCCTGGAGTCGTTCAGTCAGACCGAGTGCTGACATGTGGCAAGATGCTCCTCGGGGCGCGTCTTGCTTGGGCTTCTCTCATGGAGGCCCTCAGTCAGACCCATTGTTGATATGTGGCAAGACGCTCCTCGGGGCGAGTCTTGCTTGGGCCTCTCTCCTGGAGGTGCTCATTCAGACCCAGTGTTGACATGGTGCAAGACGCTCCTCGGGGCGCGTCTTGCTTGAGCTTCTCTCTTGCAGGCCCTCAGTCAGACCCATTGTTTACATGTGGCAAGACGCTCCTCGGGGCGCATCTTGCTTGGGCCTCTCTCCTGGAGGCCCTCTGTCAGCCCCAGTGTTGACATGTGTCAAGACGCTCCCCGGGGTGCGTCTTGCTTGAGCCTCTCTCCTGGAGGCGCTCAGTCAGACCGAGTGCTGACATAAGGCAAGACGCTCCTCGGGGCGCGTCTTGCTGGGGCCTCTCTCCTGGAGGCGCTCAGTCAGACCCAGTGCTTACATGTGGCAAGACGCTCCTCGGGGCGCGTCTTGCTGGGGCTTCTCTCCTGGAGGCGCTCAGTCAGACCCAGTGCTTACATGTGGCAAGACGCTCCTCGGGGCGCGTCTTGCTTGGGCCTCTCTCCTGGAGGCGCTCAGTCAGACCCAGTGCTGACATGTGGCAAGACGCTCCTCGGGGCGTGTCTTGCTTGGGCCTCTCTCCTGGAGACGCTCAGTCAGACCCAGTGTTGACACGTGGCAAGATGCTCCTCGGGGCGCGTCTTACTTGGGCCTCTCTCCTGGAGGCGCTCAGTCAGACCCAGTGGTGACATGTGGCAAGACGCTCCTCGGGGCGCGTCTTGCTTGGGCTTCTCTCATGGAGGCCCTCAGTCAGACCCATTGCTGATATGTGGCAAGACGCTCCTCGGGGCGCGTCTTGCTTGGGCCTCTCTCCTGGAGGCGCTCAGTCAGACCGAGTGCTGACATGTGGCAAGACGCTCCTCGGGGCGCGTCTTGCTTGGGCTTCTCTCCTGGAGGCCCTCAGACAGACCCATTGTTTACATGTGGCAAGACGCCCCTTTTGGCGCATCTTGCTTGGGCTTCTCTCCTGGAGGCCCTCAGTCAGACCCATTGTTGACATGTGGCAAGACGTTCCTCGGGGCGCGTCTTGCTTGGGCCTCTCTCCTGGAGGCGCTCAGTCAGACCGAGTGCTGACTGGTGGCCAGACGCTCCTCGGGGCGCGTCTTGCTGGGGCCTCTCTCCTGGAGGCGCTCAGTCAGACCGAGTGCTGACATGTGGCAAGACGCTCCTCGGGGCGCGTCTTGCTTGGGCTTCTCTCCTGGAGGCCCTCAGTCAGACCCATTGTTTACATGTGGCAAGACGCTCCTCGGGACGCGTCTTGCTGGGGCCTCTCTCCTGGAGGCGCTCTGTCAGACCGAGTGCTGACATATGGCAAGACGCTCCTCGGGGCGCTTCTTGCTTGGGCTTCTCTCCTGGAGGCCCTCAGTCAGACCCATTGTTTACATGTGGCAAGACGCTCCTCGGGGCGCTTCTTGCTTGTGCCTCTCTCCTGGAGGCCCTCTGTCAGCCCCAGTGTTGACATGTGTCAAGACGCTCCTCGGGGCGAGTCTTGCTTGGGCCTCTCTCCTGGAGGTGCTCAGTCAGACCCAGTGTTGACATGTTGCAAGACGCTCCTCGGGGCGCATCTTGCTTGGGCTTCTCTCTTGGAGGCTCTCAGTCAGACCCATTGTTGACATGTGGCAAGACGCTCCTCGGGGCGCGTCTTGCTTGGGCTTCTCTCCTGGAGGCCCTCAGTCAGACCCATTGTTGACATGTGGCAAGACGCTCCTCGGGGCGCGTCTTGCTTGGGCCTCTCTCCTGGAGGCACTCAGTCAGACCGAGTGCTGACATAAGGCAAGACGCTCCTCGGTGCGCGTCTTGCTGGGGCCTCTCTCCTGGAGGCGCTCAGTCAGACCCAGTGCTTACATGTGGCAAGACGCTCCTCGGGGTGTGTCTTGCTGGGGCTTCTCTCCTGGAGGCGTTCAGTCAGACCGAGTGCTGACATGTGGCAAGGAGCTCCTCGGGGCGCGTCTTGCTTGGGCTTCTCTCCTGGAGACGTTCAGTCAGACCGAGTGCTGACATGTGGTAAGACGCTCCTCGGGGCGCGTCTTGCTGGGGCTTCTCTCCTGGAGGCGCTCAGTCAGACCCAGTGGTGACATGTGACAAGACGCTCCTCGGGGCGCGTCTTGCTTGGGCTTCTCTCATGGAGGCCCTCAGTCAGATCCATTATTGATATGTGGCAAGACGCTCCTCGGGGCGCGTCTTGCTTGGGCCTCTCTCCTGGAGGAGCTCAGTCAGACCGAGTGCTGACATGTGGCAAGACGCTCCTCGGGGCGCGTCTTGCTGGGGCTTCTCTCCTGGAGGCGTTCAGTCAGACCCATTGTTGATATGTGGCAAGACGCTCCTCGGGGCGCATCTTGCTTGGGCCTCTCTCCTGGAGGCGCTCAGTCAGACCGAGTGCTGACATGTGGCAAGACGCTCCTCGGGGCGCGTCTTGCTTGGGCTTCTCTCCTGGAGGCCCTCAGTCAGACCCATTGTTTACATGTGGCAAGACGCTCCTCGGGGCGCATCTTGCTTGGGCCTCTCTCCTGGAGTTCCTCTGTCAGCCCCAGTGTTGACATGTGTCAAGACGCTCCTCGGGGTGCGTCTTGCTTGGGCCTCTCTCCTGGAGGCGCTCAGTCAGACCGAGTGCTGACATGTGGCAAGACGCTCCTCAGGGCGCGTCTTGCTTGGGCTTCTCTCCTGGAGGCCCTCAGTCAGACCCATTGTTGACATGTGGCAAGACACTCCTCGGGACGCGTCTTGCTTGGGCTTCTCTCCTGGAGGCCCTCAGTCAGACTCAGTGTTGACATGTGGCAAGACACTCCTCGGGACGCGTCTTGCTTGGGCCTCTCTCCTGGAGGCGCTCAGTCAGACCGAGTGCTGACATAAGGCAAGACGCTCCTCGGGGCGCGTCTTGCTGGGGCCTCTCTCCTGGAGGCGCTCAGTCAGACCCAGTGCTTACATGTGGCAAGACGCTCCTCGGGGCGCGTCTTGCTGGGGCTTCTCTCCTGGAGGCGTTCAGTCAGACCGAGTGCTGACATGTGGCAAGACACTCCTCGGGACGCGTCTTGCTTGGGCTTCTCTCCTGGAGGCCCTCAGTCAGACTCATTGTTGACATGTGGCAAGACGCTCCTCGGGGCGCGTCTTGCTTGGGCCTCTCTCCTGGAGGCGCTCAGTCAGACCCAGTGGTGACATGTGGCAAGACGCTCCTCGGGGCGCGTCTTGCTTGGGCCTCTCTCCTGGAGGCGCTCAGTCAGACCGAGTGCTGACATGTGGCAAGACGCTCCTCGGGGTGCGTCTTGCTTGGGCTTCTCTCATGGAGGCCCTCAGTCAGACCCATTGTTGATATGTGGCAAGACGCTCCTCGGGGCGAGTCTTGCTTGGGCCTCTCTCCTGGAGGTGCTCAGTCAGACCCAGTGTTGACATGGTGCAAGACGCTCCTCGGGGCGCGTCTTGCTTGGGCTTCTCTCTTGGAGGCCCTCAGTCAGACCCATTGTTGACATGTGGCAAGACGCTCCTCGGGGCGCATCTTGCTTGGGCCTCTCTCCTGGAGGCCCTCTGTCAGCCCCAGTGTTGACATGTGTCAAGACGCTCCTCGGGGTGCGTCTTGCTTGGGCCTCTCTCCTGGAGTCGCTCAGTCAGACCGAGTGCTGACATAAGGCAAGATGCTCCTCCGGGCGCGTCTTGCTTGGGCTTCTCTCATGGAGGCCCTCAGTCAGACCCATTGTTGATATGTGGCAAGACGTTCCTCGGGGCGAGTCTTGCTTGGGCCTCTCTCCTGGAGGTGCTCAGTCAGACCCAGTGTTGACATGGTGCAAGACGCTCCTCGGGGCGCGTCTTGCTTGGGCTTCTCTCTTGGAGGCCCTCAGTCAGACCCATTGTTTACATGTGGCAAGACGCTCCTTGGGGCGCATCTTGCTTGGGCCTCTCTCCTGGAGGCCCTCTGTCAGCCCCAGTGTTGACATTTGTCAAGACGCTCCCCGGGGTGCGTCTTGCTTGGGCCTCTCTCCTGGAGTCGCTCAGTCAGACCGAGTGCTGACATGTGGCAAGACGCTCCTCGGGGCGCGTCTTGCTTGGGCCTCTCTCCCGGAGGCGCTCAGTCAGACCGAGTGCTGACATAAGGCAAGACGCTCCTCGGGGTGCGTCTTGCTGGGGCCTCTCTCCTGGAGGCGCTCAGTCAGACCCAGTGCTTACAAGTGGCAAGACGCTCCTCGGGGCGCGTCTTGCTTGGGCTTCTCTCTTGGAGGCCCTCAGTCAGACCCATTGTTGACATGTGGCAAGACGCTCCTCGGGGCGCATCTTGCTTGGGCCTCTCTCCTGGAGGCCCTCTGTCAGCCCCAGTGTTGACATGTGTCAAGACGCTCCTCGGGGTGCGTCTTGCTTGGGCCTCTCTCCTGGAGTCGCTCAGTCAGACCGAGTGCTGACATAAGGCAAGATGCTCCTCCGGGCGCGTCTTGCTTGGGCTTCTCTCATGGAGGCCCTCAGTCAGACCCATTGTTGATATGTGGCAAGACGTTCCTCGGGGCGAGTCTTGCTTGGGCCTCTCTCCTGGAGGTGCTCAGTCAGACCCAGTGTTGACATGGTGCAAGACGCTCCTCGGGGCGCGTCTTGCTTGGGCTTCTCTCTTGGAGGCCCTCAGTCAGACCCATTGTTTACATGTGGCAAGACGCTCCTTGGGGCGCATCTTGCTTGGGCCTCTCTCCTGAAAGCCCTCTGTCAGCCCCAGTGTTGACATTTGTCAAGACGCTCCCCGGGGTGCGTCTTGCTTGGGCCTCTCTCCTGGAGTCGCTCAGTCAGACCGAGTGCTGACATGTGGCAAGACGCTCCTCGGGGCGCGTCTTGCTTGGGCCTCTCTCCTGGAGGCGCTCAGTCAGACCGAGTGCTGACATAAGGCAAGACGCTCCTCGGGGTGCGTCTTGCTGGGGCCTCTCTCCTGGAGGCGCTCAGTCTTACCCAGTGCTTACAAGTGGCAAGACGCTCCTCGGGGCGTGTCTTGCTGGGGCTTCTCTCCTGGAGGCGTTCAGTCAGACCGAGTGCTGACATGTGGTAAGACGCTCCTCGGGGCGCGTCTTGCTGGGGCTTCTCTCCTGGAGGCGCTCAGTCAGACCCAGTGCTTACATGTGGCAAGACGCTCCTCGGGGCGCGTCTTGCTTGGGCCTCTCTCCTGGAGGCGCTCAGTCAGACCCAGTGCTTACATGTGGCAAGACGCTCCTCGGGGCGCGTCTTGCTGGGGCTTCTCTCCTGGAGGCGTTCAGTCAGACCGAGTGCTGACATGTGGCTAGACGCTCCTCGGGACGCGTCTTGCTTGGGCTTCTCTCCTGGAGGCCCTCAGTCAGACCCATTGTTGACATGTGGCAAGACGCTCCTCGGGGCGCATCTTGCTTGGGCCTCTCTCCTGGAGGCCCTCTGTCAGCCCCAGTGTTGACATGTGTCAAGACGCTCCCCGGGGTGCGTCTTGCTTGGGCCTCTCTCCTGGAGTCGCTCAGTCAGACCGAGTGCTGACATGTGGCAAGACGCTCCTCGGGGCGCGTCTTGCTTGGGCTTCTCTCCTGGAGGCCCTCAGTCAGACCCATTGTTGACATGTGGCAAGACGCTCCGCGGGGCGCGTCTTGCTTGGGCCTCTCTCCTGGAGGCGCTCAGTCAGACCGAGTGCTGACATAAGGCAAGACGCTCCTCGGGGTGCGTCTTGCTGGGGCCTCTCTCCTGGAGGCGCTCAGTCAGACCCAGTGCTTACATGTGGCAAGACGCTCCTCGGGGCGTGTCTTGCTGGGGCTTCTCTCCTGGAGGCGTTCAGTCAGACCGAGTGCTGACATGTGGCAAGACGCTCCTCGGGGCGCGTCTTGCTTGGGCTTCTCTCCTGGAGGCGTTCAGTCAGACCGAGTGCTGACATGTGGTAAGACGCTCCTCGGGGCGCGTCTTGCTGGGGCTTCTCTCCTGGAGGCGCTCAGTCAGACACAGTGCTTACATGTGGCAAGACGCTCCTCGGGGCGCGTCTTGCTTGGGCCTCTCTCCTGGAGGCGCTCAGTCAGACCGAGTGCTGACATGTGGCAAGACGCTCCTCGGGGCGCGTCTTGCTGGGGCTTCTCTCCTGGAGGCGTTCAGTCAGACCGAGTGCTGACATGTGGCAAGACGCTCCTCGGGGCGCGTCTTGCTTGGGCTTCTCTCCTGGAGGCCCTCAGTCAGACTCATTGTTGACATGTGGCAAGATGCTCCTCGGGGCGCGTCTTGCTTGGGGCCTCTCTCCTGGAGGCGCACATTCAGACAGAGTGCTGACATGTGGCAAGACGCTCCTCGGGGCGCGTCTTGCTGGGGCTTCTCTCCTGGAGGCGCTCAGTCAGACCCAGTGCTTACATGTGGCAAGACGCTCCTCGGGGCGCGTCTTGCTTGGGCCTCTCTCCTGGAGGCGCTCAGTCAGACCCAGTGGTGACATGTGTCAAGACGCTCCTCGGGGCGCGTCTTGCTTGGGCCTCTCTCCTGGAGGCGCTCAGTCAGACCCAGTGGTGACATGTGACAAGACGCTCCTCGGGGCGCGTCTTGCTTGGGCTTCTCTCATGGAGGCCCTCAGTCAGATCCATTGTTGATATGTGGCAAGACGCTCCTCGGGGCGCGTCTTGCTTGGGCCTCTCTCCTGGAGGCGCTCAGTCAGACCCAGTGGTGACATGTGGCAAGACGCTCCTCGGGGCGCGTCTTGCTTGGGCTTCTCTCATGGAGGCCCTCAGTCAGACCGAGTGCTGACATGTGGCAAGACGCTCCTCGGTGCGCGTCTTGCTTGGGCCTCTCTCCTGGAGGCGCTCAGTCAGACCCAGTGTTGACATGTGGCAAGACGCTCCTCGGGGCGCGTCTTGCTTGGGCCTCTCTCCTGGAGACGCTCAGTCAGACCCATTGTTGACACGTGGCAAGACGCTCCTCGGGGCGCGTCTTGCTTGGGCCTCTCTCCTGGAGGCGCTCAGTCGGACCCAGTGGTGACATGTGGCAAGACGCTCCTCGGGGCGCGTCTTGCTTGGGCTTCTCTCAGGGAGGCCCTCAGTCAGACCCATTGTTGATATGTGGCAACACGCTCCTCGGGGCGCGTCTTGCTGGGGCTTCTCTCCTGGAGGCCCTGAGTCAGACCCATTGTTTACATGTGGCAAGACGCTCCTTTGGGCGCATCTTGCTTGGGCTTCTCTCCTGGAGGCCCTCTGTCAGACCCATTGTTGACATGTGGCAAGACGCTCCTCGGGGCGCGTCTTGCTTGGGCCTGTCTCCTGAAGGAGCTCAGTCAGACCCAGTGCTTACATGTGGCAAGACGCTCCTCGGGGCGCGTCTTGCTTGAGCCTCTCTCCTGGAGATGCTCAGTCAGACCCAGTGTTGACACGTGACAAGACGCTCCTCGGGGCGCGTCTTGCTTGGGCTTCTCTCATGGAGGCCCTCAGTCAGACCGAGTGCTGACATGTGGCAAGACGCTCCTCGGGGCGCGTCTTGCTTGGGCTTCTCTCCTGGAGGCCCTCAGTCAGACCCATTGTTTACATGTGGCAAGACGCTCCTTGGGGCGCATCTTGCTTGGGCCTCTCTCCTGGAGGCCCTCTGTCAGCCCCAGTGTTGACATGTGTCAAGACGCTCCTCGGGGTGCGTCTTGCTTGGGCCTCTCTCCTGGAGGCGCTCAGTCAGACCGAGTGCTGACATGTGGCAAGACGCTCCTCGGGGCGCGTCTTGCTTGGGCTTCTCTCCTGGAGGCCGTCAGTCAGACCCATTGTTGACTTGTGGCAAGATGCTCCTCGGGGCGCGTCTTGCTTGTGCTTCTCTCCTGGAGGCCCTCAGTCAGACCCATTGTTTACATGTGTCAAGACGCTCCTCGGGGCGCATCTTGCTTGGGCCTCTCTCCTGGAGGCCCTATGTCAGCCCCAGTGTTGACATTTGTCAAGACGCTCCTCGGGGCGCGTCTTGCTGGGGCCTCTCTCCTGGAGGCGCTCAGTCAGACCCAGTGCTTACATGTGGCAAGACGCTCCTCGGAGCGCGTCTTGCTGGGGCCTCTCTCCTGGAGACGCTCAGTCAGACCCAGTGTTGACACGTGGCAAGACGCTCCTCGGGGCGCGTCTTGCTTGGGCCTCTCTCCTGGAGGCGCTCAGTCAGACCCAGTGGTGACATGTGGCAAGACGCTCCTCGGGGCGCGTCTTGCTTGGGCTTCTCTCATGGAGGCCCTCAGTCAGACCCATTGTTGATATGTGGCAAGACGCTCCTCGGGGCGCGTCTTGCTTGGGCCTCTCTCCTGGAGGCGCTCAGTGAGACCGAGTGCTGACATGTGGCAAGACGCTCCTCGGGGCGCGTCTTGCTTGGGCTTCTCTCCTGGAGGCCCTCAGTCAGACCCATTGTTTACATGTGGCAAGACGCTCCTTTGGGCGCATCTTGCTTGGGCTTCTCTCCTGGAGGCCATCAGTCAGACCCATTGTTGATATGTGGCAAGACGCTCCTCGGGGCGCGTCTTGCTTGGGCCTCTCTCCTGGAGGCGCTCAGTCAGACCCAGTGCTTACATGTGGCAAGACGCTCCTCGGGGCGCGTCTTGCTGGGGCTTCTCTCCTGGAGGCGTTCAGTCAGACCGAGTGCTGACATGTGGCAAGACACTCCTCGGGACGCGTCTTGCTTGGGCTTCTCTCCTGGAGGCCCTCAGTCAGACTCATTGTTGACATGTGGCAAGACGCTCCTCGGGGCGCGTCTTGCTTGGGCCTCTCTCCTGGAGGCGCTCAGTCAGACCCAGTGGAGACATGTGGCAAGACGCTCCTCGGGGCGCGTCTTGCTTGGGCCTCTCTCCTGGAGGCGCTCAGTCAGACCGAGTGCTGACATGTGGCAAGACGCTCCTCGGGGTGCGTCTTGCTTGGGCTTCTGTCATGGAGGCCCTCAGTCAGACCCATTGTTGATATGTGGCAAGACGCTCCTCGGGGCGAGTCTTGCTTGGGCCTCTCTCCTGGAGGTGCTCAGTCAGACCCAGTGTTGACATGGTGCAAGACGCTCCTCGGGGCGCGTCTTGCTTGGGCTTCTCTCTTGGAGGCCCTCAGTCAGACCCATTGTTGACATGTGGCAAGACGCTCCTCGGGGCGCATCTTGCTTGGGCCTCTCTCCTTGAGGCCCTCTGTCAGCCCCAGTGTTGACATGTGTCAAGACGCTCCTCGGGGTGCGTCTTGCTTGGGCCTCTCTCCTGGAGTCGCTCAGTCAGACCGAGTGCTGACATAAGGCAAGATGCTCCTCCGGGCGCGTCTTGCTTGGGCTTCTCTCATGGAGGCCCTCAGTCAGACCCATTGTTGATATGTGGCAAGACGTTCCTCGGGGCGAGTCTTGCTTGGGCCTCTCTCCTGGAGGTGCTCAGTCAGACCCAGTGTTGACATGGTGCAAGACGCTCCTCGGGGCGCGTCTTGCTTGGGCTTCTCTCTTGGAGGCCCTCAGTCAGACCCATTGTTTACATGTGGCAAGACGCTCCTTGGGGCGCATCTTGCTTGGGCCTCTCTCCTGGAGGCCCTCTGTCAGCCCCAGTGTTGACATGTGTCAAGACGCTCCCCGGGGTGCGTCTTGCTTGGGCCTCTCTCCTGGAGTCGCTCAGTCAGACCGAGTGCTGACATGTGGCAAGACGCTCCTCGGGGCGCGTCTTGCTTGGGCCTCTCTCCTGGAGGCGCTCAGTCAGACCGAGTGCTGACATAAGGCAAGACGCTCCTCGGGGTGCGTCTTGCTGGGGCCTCTCTCCTGGAGGCGCTCAGTCAGACCCAGTGCTTACAAGTGGCAAGACGCTCCTCGGGGCGTGTCTTGCTGGGGCTTCTCTCCTGGAGGCGTTCAGTCAGACCGAGTGCTGACATGTGGTAAGACGCTCCTCGGGGCGCGTCTTGCTGGGGCTTCTCTCCTGGAGGCGCTCAGTCAGACCCAGTGCTTACATGTGGCAAGACGCTCCTCGGGGCGCGTCTTGCTTGGGCCTCTCTCCTGGAGGCGCTCAGTCAGACCCAGTGCTTACATGTGGCAAGACGCTCCTCGGGGCGCGTCTTGCTGGGGCTTCTCTCCTGGAGGCGTTCAGTCAGACCGAGTGCTGACATGTGGCTAGACGCTCCTCGGGACGCGTCTTGCTTGGGCTTCTCTCCTGGAGGCCCTCAGTCAGACCCATTGTTGACATGTGGCAAGACGCTCCTCGGGGCGCATCTTGCTTGGGCCTCTCTCCTGGAGGCCCTCTGTCAGCCCCAGTGTTGACATGTGTCAAGACGCTCCCCGGGGTGCGTCTTGCTTGGGCCTCTCTCCTGGAGTCGCTCAGTCAGACCGAGTGCTGACATGTGGCAAGACGCTCCTCGGGGCGCGTCTTGCTTGGGCTTCTCTCCTGGAGGCCCTCAGTCAGACCCATTGTTGACATGTGGCAAGACGCTCCGCGGGGCGCGTCTTGCTTGGGCCTCTCTCCTGGAGGCGCTCAGTCAGACCGAGTGCTGACATAAGGCAAGACGCTCCTCGGGGTGCGTCTTGCTGGGGCCTCTCTCCTGGAGGCGCTCAGTCAGACCCAGTGCTTACATGTGGCAAGACGCTCCTCGGGGCGTGTCTTGCTGGGGCTTCTCTCCTGGAGGCGTTCAGTCAGACCGAGTGCTGACATGTGGCAAGACGCTCCTCGGGGCGCGTCTTGCTTGGGCTTCTCTCCTGGAGGCGTTCAGTCAGACCGAGTGCTGACATGTGGTAAGACGCTCCTCGGGGCGCGTCTTGCTGGGGCTTCTCTCCTGGAGGCGCTCAGTCAGACCCAGTGCTTACATGTGGCAAGACGCTCCTCGGGGCGCGTCTTGCTTGGGCCTCTCTCCTGGAGGCGCTCAGTCAGACCCAGTGCTTACATGTGGCAAGACGCTCCTCGGGGCGCGTCTTGCTGGGGCTTCTCTCCTGGAGGCGTTCAGTCAGACCGAGTGATGACATGTGGCAAGACGCTCCTCGGGACGCGTCTTGCTTGGGCTTCTCTCCTGGAGGCCCTCAGTCAGACCCATTGTTGACATGTGGCAAGACGCTCCTCGGGGCGCGTCTTGCTTGGGCCTATCTCCTGGAGGCGCTCAGTCAGACCCAGTGGTGACATGTGGCAAGACGCTCCTCGGGGCGCGTCTTGCTTGGGCCTCTCTCCTGGAGGCGCTCAGTCAGACCCATTGTTGACATGTGGCAAGACGCTCCTCGGGGCACGTCTTGCTTGAGGCTTCTCTCCTGGAGGCCCTCAGTCAGACCCATTGTTGACATGTGGCAAGACGCTCCTCGGGGCGCGTCTTGCTTGGGCCTCTCTCCTGGAGGCGCTCAGTCAGACCGAGTGCTGACATAAGGCAAGACGCTCCTCGGGGTGCGTCTTGCTGGGGCCTCTCTCCTGGAGGCGCTCAGTCAGACCCAGTGCTTACATGTGGCAAGACGCTCCTCGGGGCGCGTCTTGCTTGGGACTCTCTCCTGGAGACTCTCAGTCAGACCCAGTGTTGACACGTGACAAGACGCTCCTCGGGGCGCGTCTTGCTTGGGCTTCTCTCATGGAGGCCCTCAGTCAGACCCATTGTTGATATGTGGCAAGACGCTCCCCGGGGCGCGTCTTGCTTGGGCCTCTCTCCTGGAGGCGCTCAGTCAGACCGAGTGCTGACATGTGGCAAGACGCTCCTCGGGGCGCATCTTGCTTGGGCTTCTCTCCTGGAGGCCCTCAGTCAGACCCATTGTTTACATGTGGCAAGACGCTCCTCGGGGCGCATCTTGCTTGGGCCTCTCTCCTGGAGTTCCGCTGTCAGCCCCAGTGTTGACATGTGTCAAGATGCTCCTCGGGGTGCGTCTTGCTTGGGCCTCTCTCCTGGAGGCGCTCAATCAGACCGAGTGCTGACATGTGGCAAGACGCTCTTCGGGGCGCGTCTTGCTTGGGTGTTATGTTGCAAGACGCTCCTCGGGGCGCGTCTTGCTTGGGCCTCTCTCCTGGAGGCGCTCAGTCAGACCCAGTGGTGACATGTGGCAAGACGCTCCTCGGGGCGCGTCTTGCTTGGGCTTCTCTCATGGAGGCCCTCAGTCAGACCCATTGTTGATATGTGGCAAGACGCTCCTCGGGGCACGTCTTGCTTGGGCCTCTCTCCTGGAGGTGCTCAGTCAGACCGAGTGCTGACATGTGGCAAGACGCTCCTCGGGGCGCGTGTTGCTTGGGCTTCTCTCCTGGAGGCCCTCAGTCAGACCCATTGTTTACATGTGGCAAGACGCTCCTTTGGGCGCATCTTGCTTGGGCTTCTCTCCTGGAGGCCCTCAGTCAGACCCATTGTTGACATGTGGCAAGACGCTCCTCGGGGCGCGTCTTGCTTTGGCCTCTCTCCTGGAGGCGCTCAGTCAGACCCAGTGTTGACATAAGGCAAGACGCTCCTCGGGGCGCGTCTTGCTGGGGCCTCTCTCCTGGAGGCGCTCAGTCAGACCCAGTGCTTACATGTGGCAAGACGCTCCTCGGGGCGCGTCTTGCTGGGGCTTCTCTCCTGGAGGCGTTCAGTCAGACCAAGTGCTGACATGTGGCAAGACGCTCCTCGGGACGCGTCTTGCTTTGGCTTCTCTCCTGGAGGCCCTCAGTCAGACTCATTGTTGACATGTGGCAAGACGCTCCTCGGGGCGCGTCTTGCTTGGGCCTCTCTCCTGGAGGCGCTCAGTCAGACCCAGTGGTGACATGTGACAAGACGCTCCTCGGGGCGCGTCTTGCTTGGGCTTCTCTCATGGAGGCCCTCAGTCAGATCCATTGTTGATATGTGGCAAGACGCTCCTCGGGGCGCGTCTTGCTTGGGCCTCTCTCCTGGAGGCGCTCAGTCAGACCGACTGCTGACATGTGGCAAGACGCTCCTCGGGGCGCGTCTTGCTGGGGCTTCTCTCCTGGAGGCGTTCAGTCAGACCGAGTGCTGACATGTGGCAAGACGCTCCTCGGGGCGCGTCTTGCTTGGGCTTCTCTCCTGGAGGCCCTCAGTCAGACTCATTGTTGACATGTGGCAAGATGCTCCTCGGGGCGCGTCTTGCTTGGGGCCTCTCTCCTGGAGGCGCACATTCAGACAGAGTGCTGACATGTGGCAAGACGCTCCTCGGGGCGCGTCTTGCTGGGGCTTCTCTCCTGGAGGCGCTCAGTCAGACCCAGTGCTTACATGTGGCAAGACGCTCCTCGGGGCGCGTCTTGCTTGGGCCTCTCTCCTGGAGGCGCTCAGTCAGACCCAGTGGTGACATGTGTCAAGACGCTCCTCGGGGCGCGTCTTGCTTGGGCCTCTCTCCTGGAGGCGCTCAGTCAGACCCAGTGGTGACATGTGACAAGACGCTCCTCGGGGCGCGTCTTGCTTGGGCCTCTCTCATGGAGGCCCTCAGTCAGATCCATTGTTGATATGTGGCAAGACGCTCCTCGGGGCGCGTCTTGCTTGGGCCTCTCTCCTGGAGGCGCTCAGTCAGACCCAGTGGTGACATGTGGCAAGACGCTCCTCGGGGCGCGTCTTGCTTGGGCTTCTCTCATGGAGGCCCTCAGTCAGACCGAGTGCTGACATGTGGCAAGACGCTCCTCGGGGCGCGTCTTGCTTGGGCCTCTCTCCTGGAGGCGCTCAGTCAGACCCAGTGTTGACATGTGGCAAGACGCTCCTCGGGGCGCGTCTTGCTTGGGCCTCTCTCCTGGAGACGCTCAGTCAGACCCATTGTTGACACGTGGCAAGACGCTCCTCGGGGCGCGTCTTGCTTGGGCCTCTCTCCTGGAGGCGCTCAGTCGGACCCAGTGGTGACATGTGGCAAGACGCTCCTCGGGGCGCGTCTTGCTTGGGCCTCTCTCCTGGAGGCGCTCAGTCAGACCCAGTGGTGACATGTGGCAAGACGCTCTTCGGGGCGCGTCTTGCTTGAGCCTCTCTCCTGGAGATGCTCAGTCAGACCCAGTGTTGACACGTGACAAGACGCTCCTCGGGGCGCGTCTTGCTTGGGCTTCTCTCATGGAGGCCCTCAGTCAGACCGAGTGCTGACATGTGGCAAGACGCTCCTCGGGGCGCGTCTTGCTTGGGCTTCTCTCCTGGAGGCCCTCAGTCAGACCCATTGTTTACATGTGGCAAGACGCTCCTTGGGGCGCATCTTGCTTGGGCCTCTCTCCTGGAGGCCCTCTGTCAGCCCCAGTGTTGACATGTGTCAAGACGCTCCTCGGGGTGCGTCTTGCTTGGGCCTCTCTCCTGGAGGCGCTCAGTCAGACCCAGTGCTTACATGTGGCAAGACGCTCCTCGGGGCGTGTCTTGCTGGGGCTTCTCTCCTGGAGGCGTTCAGTCAGACCGAGTGCTGACATGTGGCAAGACGCTCCTCGGGGCGCGTCTTGCTTGGGCTTCTCTCCTGGAGGCGTTCAGTCAGACCGAGTGCTGACATGTGGCAAGACGCTCCTCGGGGCGCATCTTGCTTGGGCCTCTCTCCTGGAGGCCCTCTGTCAGCCCCAGTGTTGACATGTGTCAAGACGCTCCCCGGGGTGCGTCTTGCTTGGGCCTCTCTCCTGGAGTCGCTCAGTCAGACCGAGTGCTGACATGTGGCAAGACGCTCCTCGGGGCGCGTCTTGCTTGGGCTTCTCTCCTGGAGGCCCTCAGTCAGACCCATTGTTGACATGTGGCAAGACGCTCCGCGGGGCGCGTCTTGCTTGGGCCTCTCTCCTGGAGGCGCTCAGTCAGACCGAGTGCTGACATAAGGCAAGACGCTCCTCGGGGTGCGTCTTGCTGGGGCTTCTCTCCTGGAGGCGTTCAGTCAGACCGAGTGCTGACATGTGGCAAGACGCTCCTCGGGGCGCGTCTTGCTTGGGCTTCTCTCCTGGAGGCGTTCAGTCAGACCGAGTGCTGACATGTGGTAAGACGCTCCTCGGGGCGCGTCTTGCTGGGGCTTCTCTCCTGGAGGCGCTCAGTCAGACCCAGTGCTTACATGTGGCAAGACGCTCCTCGGGGCGCGTCTTGCTTGGGCCTCTCTCCTGGAGGCGCTCAGTCAGACCCAGTGCTTACATGTGGCAAGACGCTCCTCGGGGCGCGTCTTGCTGGGGCTTCTCTCCTGGAGGCGTTCAGTCAGACCGAGTGATGACATGTGTCAAGACGCTCCTCGGGACGCGTCTTGCTTGGGCTTCTCTCCTGGAGGCCCTCAGTCAGACCCATTGTTGACATGTGGCAAGACGCTCCTCGGGGCGCGTCTTGCTTGGGCCTATCTCCTGGAGGCGCTCAGTCAGACCCAGTGGTGACATGTGGCAAGACGCTCCTCGGGGCGCGTCTTGCTTGGGCCTCTCTCCTGGAGGCGCTCAGTCAGACCCATTGTTGACATGTGGCAAGACGCTCCTCGGGGCACGTCTTGCTTGAGGCTTCTCTCCTGGAGGCCCTCAGTCAGATCCATTGTTGACATGTGGCAAGACGCTCCTCGGGGCGCGTCTTGCTTGGGCCTCTCTCCTGGAGGCGCTCAGTCAGACCGAGTGCTGACATAAGGCAAGACGCTCCTCGGGGTGCGTCTTGCTGGGGCCTCTCTCCTGGAGGCGCTCAGTCAGACCCAGTGCTTACATGTGGCAAGACGCTCCTCGGGGCGCGTCTTGCTTGGGCCTCTCTCCTGGAGACTCTCAATCAGACCCAGTGTTGACACGTGACAAGACGCTCCTCGGGGCGCGTCTTGCTTGGGCTTCTCTCATGGAGGCCCTCAGTCAGACCCATTGTTGATATGTGGCAAGACGCTCCCCGGGGCGCGTCTTGCTTGGGCCTCTCTTCTGGAGGCGCTCAGTCAGACCGAGTGCTGACATGTGGCAAGACGCTCCTCGGGGCGCATCTTGCTTGGGCTTCTCTCCTGGAGGCCCTCAGTCAGACCCATTGTTTACATGTGGCAAGACGCTCCTCGGGGCGCATCTTGCTTGGGCCTCTCTCCTGGAGTTCCTCTGTCAGCCCCAGTGTTGACATGTGTCAAGATGCTCCTCGGGGTGCGTCTTGCTTGGGCCTCTCTCCTGGAGGCGCTCAATCAGACCGAGTGCTGACATGTGGCAAGACGCTCTTCGGGGCGCGTCTTGCTTGGGTGTTATGTTGCAAGACGCTCCTCGGGGCGCGTCTTGCTTGGGCCTCTCTCCTGGAGGCGCTCAGTCAGACCCAGTGGTGACATGTGGCAAGACGCTCCTCGGGGCGCGTCTTGCTTGGGCTTCTCTCATGGAGGCCCTCAGTCAGACCCATTGTTGATATGTGGCAAGACGCTCCTCGGGGCACGTCTTGCTTGGGCCTCTCTCCTGGAGGTGCTCAGTCAGACCGAGTGCTGACATGTGGCAAGACGCTCCTCGGGGCGCGTGTTGCTTGGGCTTCTCTCCTGGAGGCCCTCAGTCAGACCCATTGTTTACATGTGGCAAGACGCTCCTTTGGGCGCATCTTGCTTGGGCTTCTCTCCTGGAGGCCCTCAGTCAGACCCATTGTTGACATGTGGCAAGACGCTCCTCGGGGCGCGTCTTGCTTGGGCCTCTCTCCTGGAGGCGCTCAGTCAGACCCAGTGTTGACATAAGGCAAGACGCTCCTCGGGGCGCGTCTTGCTGGGGCCTCTCTCCTGGAGGCGCTCAGTCAGACCCAGTGCTTACATGTGGCAAGACGCTCCTCGGGGCGCGTCTTGCTGGGGCTTCTCTCCTGGAGGCGTTCAGTCAGACCAAGTGCTGACATGTGGCAAGACGCTCCTCGGGACGCGTCTTGCTTTGGCTTCTCTCCTGGAGGCCCTCAGTCAGACTCATTGTTGACATGTGGCAAGACGCTCCTCGGGGCGCGTCTTGCTTGGGCCTCTCTCCTGGAGGCGCTCAGTCAGACCCAGTGGTGACATGTGACAAGACGCTCCTCGGGGCGCGTCTTGCTTGGGCTTCTCTCATGGAGGCCCTCAGTCAGATCCATTGTTGATATGTGGCAAGACGCTCCTCGGGGCGCGTCTTGCTTGGGCCTCTCTCCTGGAGGCGCTCAGTCAGACCGACTGCTGACATGTGGCAAGACGCTCCTCGGGGCGCGTCTTGCTGGGGCTTCTCTCCTGGAGGCGTTCAGTCAGACCGAGTGCTGACATGTGGCAAGACGCTCCTCGGGGCGCGTCTTGCTTGGGCTTCTCTCCTGGAGGCCCTCAGTCAGACTCATTGTTGACATGTGGCAAGATGCTCCTCGGGGCGCGTCTTGCTTGGGGCCTCTCTCCTGGAGGCGCACATTCAGACAGAGTGCTGACATGTGGCAAGACGCTCCTCGGGGCGCGTCTTGCTGGGGCTTCTCTCCTGGAGGCGCTCAGTCAGACCCAGTGCTTACATGTGGCAAGACGCTCCTCGGGGCGCGTCTTGCTTGGGCCTCTCTCCTGGAGGCGCTCAGTCAGACCCAGTGGTGACATGTGTCAAGACGCTCCTCGGGGCGCGTCTTGCTTGGGCCTCTCTCCTGGATTCGCTCAGTCAGACCCAGTGGTGACATGTGACACGACGCTCCTCGGGGCGCGTCTTGCTTGGGCCTCTCTCATGGAGGCCCTCAGTCAGATCCATTGTTGATATGTGGCAAGACGCTCCTCGGGGCGCGTCTTGCTTGGGCCTCTCTCCTGGAGGCGCTCAGTCAGACCCAGTGGTGACATGTGGCAAGACGCTCCTCGGGGCGCGTCTTGCTTGGGCTTCTCTCATGGAGGCCCTCAGTCAGACCGAGTGCTGACATGTGGCAAGACGCTCCTCGGGGCGCGTCTTGCTTGGGCCTCTCTCCTGGAGGCGCTCAGTCAGACCCAGTGTTGACATGTGGCAAGACGCTCCTCGGGGCGCGTCTTGCTTGGGCCTCTCTCCTGGAGACGCTCAGTCAGACCCATTGTTGACACGTGGCAAGACGCTCCTCGGGGCGCGTCTTGCTTGGGCCTCTCTCCTGGAGGCGCTCAGTCGGACCCAGTGGTGACATGTGGCAAGACGCTCCTCGGGGCGCGTCTTGCTTGGGCCTCTCTCCTGGAGGCGCTCAGTCAGACCCAGTGGTGACATGTGGCAAGACGCTCTTCGGGGCGCGTCTTGCTTGAGCCTCTCTCCTGGAGATGCTCAGTCAGACCCAGTGTTGACACGTGACAAGACGCTCCTCGGGGCGCGTCTTGCTTGGGCTTCTCTCATGGAGGCCCTCAGTCAGACCGAGTGCTGACATGTGGCAAGACGCTCCTCGGGGCGCGTCTTGCTTGGGCTTCTCTCCTGGAGGCCCTCAGTCAGACCCATTGTTTACATGTGGCAAGACGCTCCTTGGGGCGCATCTTGCTTGGGCCTCTCTCCTGGAGGCCCTCTGTCAGCCCCAGTGTTGACATGTGTCAAGACGCTCCTCGGGGTGCGTCTTGCTTGGGCCTCTCTCCTGGAGGCGCTCAGTCAGACCGAGTGCTGACATGTGGCAAGACGCTCCTCGGGGCGCGTCTTGCTTGGGCTTCTCTCCTGGAGGCCGTCAGTCAGACCCATTGTTGACTTGTGGCAAGATGCTCCTCGGGGTGCGTCTTGCTTGTGCTTCTCTCCTGGAGGCCCTCAGTCAGACCCATTGTTTACATGTGTCAAGACGCTCCTCGGGGCGCATCTTGCTTGGGCCTCTCTCCTGGAGGCCCTATGTCAGCCCCAGTGTTGACATGTGTCAAGACGCTCCTCGGGGCGCGTCTTGCTGGGGCCTCTCTCCTGGAGGCGCTCAGTCAGACCCAGTGCTTACATGTGGCAAGACGCTCCTCGGAGCGCGTCTTGCTGGGGCCTCTCTCCTGGAGACGCTCAGTCAGACCCAGTGTTGACACGTGGCAAGACGCTCCTCGGGGCGCGTCTTGCTTGGGCCTCTCTCCTGGAGGCGCTCAGTCAGACCCAGTGGTGACATGTGGCAAGACGCTCCTCGGGGCGCGTCTTGCTTGGGCTTCTCTCATGGAGGCCCTCAGTCAGACCCATTGTTGATATGTGGCAAGACGCTCCTCGGGGCGCGTCTTGCTTGGGCCTCTCTCCTGGAGGCGCTCAGTGAGACCGAGTGCTGACATGTGGCAAGACGCTCCTCGGGGCGCGTCTTGCTTGGGCTTCTCTCCTGGAGGCCCTCAGTCAGACCCATTGTTTACATGTGGCAAGACGCTCCTTTGGGCGCATCTTGCTTGGGCTTCTCTCCTGGAGGCCATCAGTCAGACCCATTGTTGATATGTGGCAAGACGCTCCTCGGGGCGCGTCTTGCTTGGGCCTCTCTCCTGGAGGCGCTCAGTCAGACCCAGTGCTTACATGTGGCAAGACGCTCCTCGGGGCGCGTCTTGCTGGGGCTTCTCTCCTGGAGGCGTTCAGTCAGACCGAGTGCTGACATGTGGCAAGACGCTCCTCGGGACGCGTCTTGCTTGGGCTTCTCTCCTGGAGGCCCTCAGTCAGACCCATTGTTGACATGTGGCAAGACGCTCCTCGGGGCGCGTCTTGCTTGGGCCTCTCTCCTGGAGGCGCTCAGTCAGACCCAGTGGTGACATGTGGCAAGACGCTCCTCGGGGCGCGTCTTGCTTTGGCCTCTCTCCTGGAGGCGCTCAGTCAGACCCATTGTTGACATGTGGCAAGACGCTCCTCGGGGCGCGTCTTGCTTGGGCTTCTCTCCTGGAGGCCCTCAGTCAGACCCATTGTTGACATGTGTCAAGACGCTCCTCGGGGCGCGTCTTGCTTGGGCCTCTCTCCTGGAGGCGCTCAGTCAGACCGAGTGCTGACATAAGGCAAGACGCTCCTCGGGCGCGTCTTGCTGGGGCCTCTCTCCTGGAGGCGCTCAGTCAGACCCAGTGCTTACATGTGGCAAGACGCTCCTCGGGGCGCATCTTGCTGGGGCTTCTCTCCTGGAGGCGTTCAGTCAGACCGAGTGCTGACATGTGGCAAGACACTCCTCGGGACGCGTCTTAGTTGGGCTTCTCTCCTGGAGGCCCTCAGTCAGACTCATTGTTGACATGTGGCAAGACGCTCCTCGGGGCGCGTCTTGCTTGGGCCTCTCTCCTGGAGGCGCTCAGTCAGACCCAGTGGTGACATGTGGCAAGAAGCTCCTCGGGGCGCGTCTTGCCTGGGCCTCTCTCCTGGAGACGCTCAGTCAGACCCAGTGTTGACACGTGACAAGACGCTCCTCGGGGCGCGTCTTGCTTGGGCTTCTCTCATGGAGGCCCTCAGTCAGACCCATTGTTAATATGTGGCAAGACGCTCCTCGGGGCGCGTCTTGCTTGGGCCTCTCTCCTGGAGGCGCTCAGTCAGACCGAGTGCTGACATGTGGCAAGACGCTCCTCGGGGCGCGTCTTGCATGGGCTTCTCTCATGGAGGCCCTCAGTCAGACCCATTGTTGATATGTGGCAAGACGCTCCTCGGGGCGAGTCTTGCTTGGGCCTCTCTCCTGGAGGTGCTCAGTCAGACCCAGTGTTGACATGGTGCAAGACGCTCCTCGGGGCGCGTCTTGCTTGGGCTTCTCTCTTGGAGGCCCTCAGTCAGACCCATTGTTGACACTTTGGCAAGACGCTCCTCGGGGCGCATCTTGCTTGGGCCTCTCTCCTGGAGGCCCTCTGTCAGCCCCAGTGTTGACATGTGTCAAGACGCTCCTCGGGGTGCGTCTTGCTTGGGCCTCTCTCCTGGAGTCGCTCAGTCAGACCGAGTGCTGACATGTGGCAAGATGCTCCTCGGGGCGCGTCTTGCTTGGGCTTCTCTCATGGAGGCCCTCAGTCAGACCCATTGTTGATATGTGGCAAGACGCTCCTCGGGGCGAGTCTTGCTTGGGCCTCTCTCCTGGAGGTGCTCAGTCAGACCCAGTGTTGACGTGGTGCAAGACGCTCCTCGGGGCGCGTCTTGCTTGGGCTTCTCTCTTGGAGGCCCTCAGTCAGACCCATTGTTTACATGTGGCAAGACGCTCCTCGGGGCTTATCTTGCTTGGGCCTCTCTCCTGGAGGCCCTCTGTCAGCCCCAGTGTTGACATGTGTCAAGACGCTCCCCGGGGTGCGTCTTGCTTGGGCTTCTCTCCTGGAGGCGCTCAGTCAGACCGAGTGCTGACATGTGGCAAGACGCTCCTCGGGGCGCGTCTTGCTTGGGCTTCTCTCCTGGAGGCCCTCAGTCAGACCCATTGTTGACATGTGGCAAGACGCTCCGCGGGGCGCGTCTTGCTTGGGCCTCTCTCCTGGAGGCGCTCAGTCAGACCGAGTGCTGACATAAGGCAAGACGCTCCTCGGGGCGCGTCTTGCTGGGGCCTCTCTCCTGGAGGCGCTCAGTCAGACCCAGTGCTTACATGTGGCAAGACGCTCCTCGGGGCGTGTCTTGCTGGGGCTTCTCTCCTGGAGGCGTTCAGTCAGACCGAGTGCTGACATGTGGCAAGACGCTCCTCGGGGCGCGTCTTGCTTGGGCTTCTCTCCTGGAGGCGTTCAGTCAGACCCAGTGCTTACATGTGGCAAGACGCTCCTCGGGGCGCGTCTTGCTTGGGCCTCTCTCCTGGAGGCGCTCAGTAAGACCCAGTGCTTACATGTGGCAAGACGCTCCTCGGGTCGCGTCTTGCTGGGGCTTCTCTCCTGGAGGCGCTCAGTCAGACCCAGTGCTTACATGTGGCAAGACGCTCCTCGGGGCGCGTCTTGCTGGGGCTTCTCTCCTGGAGGCGTTCAGTCAGACCCATTGTTGACATGTGGCAAGACGCTCCTCGGGGCGCGTCTTGCTTGGGCCTCTCTCCTGGAGGCGCTCAGTCAGACCCAGTGGTGACATGTGGCAAGACGCTCCTCGGGGCGCATCTTGCTTGGGCCTTTCTCCTGGAGACGCTCAGTCAGACCCAGTGTTGACACGTGACAAGACGCTCCTCGGGGCGCGTCTTGCTTGGGCTTCTCTCATGGAGGCCCTCAGTCAGACCCATTGTTGATATGTGGCAAGACGCTCCTCGGGGCGCGTCTTGCTTGGGCCTCTCTCCTGGAGGCGCTCAGTCAGACCGAGTGCTGACATGTGGCAAGACGCTCCTCGGGGTGCGTCTTGCTTGGGCTTCTCTCCTGGAGGCCCTCAGTCAGACCCATTGTTTACATGTGGCAAGACGCTCCTCGGGGCGCATCTTGCTTGGGCCTCTCTCCTGGAGTTCCTCTGTCAGCCCCAGTGTTGACATGTGTCAAGACGCTCCTCGGGGTGCGTCTTGCTTGGGCCTCTCTCCTGGAGGCGCTCAGTCAGACCGAGTGCTGACATGTGGCAAGACGCTCCTCGGGGCGCGTCTTGCTTGGGCTTCTCTCCTGGAGGCCCTCAGTCAGATCCATTGTTGACATGTGGCAAGACACTCCTCGGGACGCGTCTTGCTTGGGCTTCTCTCCTGGAGGCCCTCAGTCAGACTCATTGTTGACATGTGGCAAGACACTCCTCGGGACGCGTCTTGCTTGGGCCTCTCTCCTGGAGGCGCTCAGTCAGACCGAGTGCTGACATAAGGCAAGATGCTCCTCGGGGCAAGTCTTGCTGGGGCCTCTCTCCTGGAGGCGCTCAGTCAGACCCAGTGCTTACATGTGGCAAGACGCTCCTCGGGGCGCGTCTTGCTGGGGCTTCTCTCCTGGAGGCGTTCAGTCAGACCGAGTGCTGACATGTGGCAAGACACTCCTCGGGACGCGTCTTGCTTGGGCTTCTCTCCTGGAGGCCCTCAGTCAGACTCATTGTTGACATGTGGCAAGACGCTCCTCGGGGTGCGTCTTGCTTGGGCCTCTCTCCTGGAGACGCTCAGTCAGACCCAGTGTTGACACGTGACAAGACGCTCCTCGGGGCGCGTCTTGCTTGGGCTTCTCTCCTGGAGGCCCTCAGTCAGACCCATTGTTTACATGTGGCAAGACGCTCCTCGGGGCGCATATTGCTTGGGCCTCTCTCCTGGAGTTCCTCTGTCAGCCCCAGTGTTGACATGTGTCAAGACGCTCCTCGGGGTGCGTCTTGCTTGGGCCTCTCTCCTGGAGGCGCTCAGTCAGACCGAGTGCTGACATGTGGCAAGACGCTCCTCGGGGCGCGTCTTGCTTGGGCTTCTCTCCTGGAGGCCCTCAGTCAGACCCATTGTTGACCTGTGGCAAGACACTCCTCGGGACGCGTCTTGCTTGGGCTTCTCTCCTGGAGGCCCTCAGTCAGACTCATTGTTGACATGTGGCAAGACACTCCTCGGGACGCGTCTTGCTTGGGCCTCTCTCCTGGAGGCGCTCAGTCAGACCGAGTGCTGACATAAGGCAAGACGCTCCTCGGGGCGCGTCTTGCTGGGGCCTCTCTCCTGGAGGCGCTCAGTCAGACCCAGTGCTTACATGTGGCAAGACGCTCCTCGGGGCGCGTCTTGCTGGGGCTTCTCTCCTGGAGGCGTTCAGTCAGACCGAGTGCTGACATGTGGCAAGACACTCCTCGGGACGCGTCTTGCTTGGGCTTCTCTCCTGGAGGCCCTCAGTCAGACTCATTGTTGACATGTGGCAAGACGCTCCTCGGGGCGCGTCTTGCTTGGGCCTCTCTCCTGGAGGCGCTCAGTCAGACCCAGTGGTGACATGTGGCAAGACGCTCCTCGGGGCGCGTCTTGCTTGGGCCTCTCTCCTGGAGACGCTCAGTCAGACCCAGTGTTGGCACGTGACAAGACGCTCCTCGGGGCGCGTCTTGCTTGGGCTTCTCTCCTGGAGGCCCTCAGTCAGACCCATTGTTGACATGTGGCAAGACACTCCTCGGGACGCGTCTTGCTTGGGCTTCTCTCATGGAGGCCCTCAGTCAGACCCATTGTTGATATGTGGCAAGACGCTCCTCGGGGCGCGTCTTGCTTGGGCCTCTCTCCTGGAGGCGCTCAGTCAGACCGAGTGCTGACATGTGGCAAGACGCTCCTCGGGGCGCGTCTTGCTTGGGCTTCTCTCCTGGAGGCCCTCAGTCAGACCCATTGTTTACATGTGGCAAGACGCTCCTCGGGGCGCATCTTGCTTGGGCCTCTCTCCTGGAGTTCCTCTGTCAGCCCCAGTGTTGACATGTGTCAAGACGCTCCTCGGGGTGCGTCTTGCTTGGGCCTCTCTCCTGGAGGCGCTCGGTCAGACCGAGTGCTGACATGTGGCAAGACGCTCCTCGGGGCGCGTCTTGCTTGGGCCTCTCTCCTGGAGGCGCTCAGTCAGACCCAGTGGTGACATGTGGCAAGACGCTCCTCGGGGCGCATCTTGCTTGGGCCTTTCTCCTGGAGACGCTCAGTCAGACCCAGTGTTGACACGTGACAAGACGCTCCTCGGGGCGCGTCTTGCTTGGGCTTCTCTCATGGAGGCCCTCAGTCAGACCCATTGTTGATATGTGGCAAGACGCTCCTCGGGGCGCGTCTTGCTTGGGCCTCTCTCCTGGAGGCGCTCAGTCAGACCGAGTGCTGACATGTGTCAAGACGCTCCTCGGGGTGCGTCTTGCTTGGGCCTCTCTCCTGGAGGCGCTCAGTCAGACCGAGTGCTGACATGTGGCAAGACGCTCCTCGGGGCGCGTCTTGCTTGGGCTTCTCTCCTGGAGGCCCTCAGTCAGACCCATTGTTGACATGTGGCAAGACGCTCCTCGGGACGCGTCTTGCTTGGGCTTCTCTCCTGGAGGCCCTCAGTCAGACTCATTGTTGACATGTGGCAAGACACTCCTCGGGACGCGTCTTGCTTGGGCCTCTCTCCTGGAGGTGCTCAGTCAGACCGAGTGCTGACATAAGGCAAGACGCTCCTCGGGACGCGTCTTGCTGGGGCCTCTCTCCTGGAGGCGCTCAGTCAGACCCAGTGCTTACATGTGGCAAGACGCTCCTCGGGGCGCATCTTGCTGGGGCTTCTCTCCTGGAGGCGTTCAGTCAGACCGAGTGCTGACATGTGGCAAGACACTCCTCGGGACGCGTCTTAGTTGGGCTTCTCTCCTGGAGGCCCTCAGTCAGACTCATTGTTGACATGTGGCAAGACGCTCCTCGGGGCGCGTCTTGCTTGGGCCTCTCTCCTGGAGGCGCTCAGTCAGACCCAGTGGTGACATGTGGCAAGACGCTCCTCGGGGCGCGTCTTGCCTGGGCCTCTCTCCTGGAGACGCTCAGTCAGACCCAGTGTTGACACGTGACAAGACGCTCCTCGGGGCGCGTCTTGCTTGGGCTTCTCTCATGGAGGCCCTCAGTCAGACCCATTGTTAATATGTGGCAAGACGCTCCTCGGGGCGCGTCTTGCTTGGGCCTCTCTCCTGGAGGCGCTCAGTCAGACCGAGTGCTGACATGTGGCAAGACGCTCCTCGGGGCGCGTCTTGCATGGGCTTCTCTCATGGAGGCCCTCAGTCAGACCCATTGTTGATATGTGGCAAGACGCTCCTCGGGGCGAGTCTTGCTTGGGCCTCTCTCCTGGAGGTGCTCAGTCAGACCCAGTGTTGACATGGTGCAAGACGCTCCTCGGGGCGCGTCTTGCTTGGGCTTCTCTCTTGGAGGCCCTCAGTCAGACCCATTGTTGACACTTTGGCAAGACGCTCCTCGGGGCGCATCTTGCTTGGGCCTCTCTCCTGGAGGCCCTCTGTCAGCCCCAGTGTTGACATGTGTCAAGACGCTCCTCGGGGTGCGTCTTGCTTGGGCCTCTCTCCTGGAGTCGCTCAGTCAGACCGAGTGCTGACATGTGGCAAGATGCTCCTCGGGGCGCGTCTTGCTTGGGCTTCTCTCATGGAGGCCCTCAGTCAGACCCATTGTTGATATGTGGCAAGACGCTCCTCGGGGCGAGTCTTGCTTGGGCCTCTCTCCTGGAGGTGCTCAGTCAGACCCAGTGTTGACGTGGTGCAAGACGCTCCTCGGGGCGCGTCTTGCTTGGGCTTCTCTCTTGGAGGCCCTCAGTCAGACCCATTGTTTACATGTGGCAAGACGCTCCTCGGGGCTTATCTTGCTTGGGCCTCTCTCCTGGAGGCCCTCTGTCAGCCCCAGTGTTGACATGTGTCAAGACGCTCCCCGGGGTGCGTCTTGCTTGGGCTTCTCTCCTGGAGGCGCTCAGTCAGACCGAGTGCTGACATGTGGCAAGACGCTCCTCGGGGCGCGTCTTGCTTGGGCTTCTCTCCTGGAGGCCCTCAGTCAGACCCATTGTTGACATGTGGCAAGACGCTCCGCGGGGCGCGTCTTGCTTGGGCCTCTCTCCTGGAGGCGCTCAGTCAGACCGAGTGCTGACATAAGGCAAGACGCTCCTCGGGGCGCGTCTTGCTGGGGCCTCTCTCCTGGAGGCGCTCAGTCAGACCCAGTGCTTACATGTGGCAAGACGCTCCTCGGGGCGTGTCTTGCTGGGGCTTCTCTCCTGGAGGCGTTCAGTCAGACCGAGTGCTGACATGTGGCAAGACGCTCCTCGGGGCGCATCTTGCTTGGGCCTCTCTCCTGGAGTTCCTCTGTCAGCCCCAGTGTTGACATGTGTCAAGACGCTCCTCGGGGTGCGTCTTGCTTGGGCCTCTCTCCTGGAGGCGCTCGGTCAGACCGAGTGCTGACATGTGGCAAGACGCTCCTCGGGGCGCGTCTTGCTTGGGCCTCTCTCCTGGAGGCGCTCAGTCAGACCCAGTGGTGACATGTGGCAAGACGCTCCTCGGGGCGCATCTTGCTTGGGCCTTTCTCCTGGAGACGCTCAGTCAGACCCAGTGTTGACACGTGACAAGACGCTCCTCGGGGCGCGTCTTGCTTGGGCTTCTCTCATGGAGGCCCTCAGTCAGACCCATTGTTGATATGTGGCAAGACGCTCCTCGGGGCGCGTCTTGCTTGGGCCTCTCTCCTGGAGGCGCTCAGTCAGACCGAGTGCTGACATGTGTCAAGACGCTCCTCGGGGTGCGTCTTGCTTGGGCCTCTCTCCTGGAGGCGCTCAGTCAGACCGAGTGCTGACATGTGGCAAGACGCTCCTCGGGGCGCGTCTTGCTTGGGCTTCTCTCCTGGAGGCCCTCAGTCAGACCCATTGTTGACATGTGGCAAGACGCTCCTCGGGACGCGTCTTGCTTGGGCTTCTCTCCTGGAGGCCCTCAGTCAGACTCATTGTTGACATGTGGCAAGACACTCCTCGGGACGCGTCTTGCTTGGGCCTCTCTCCTGGAGGTGCTCAGTCAGACCGAGTGCTGACATAAGGCAAGACGCTCCTCGGGACGCGTCTTGCTGGGGCCTCTCTCCTGGAGGCGCTCAGTCAGACCCAGTGCTTACATGTGGCAAGACGCTCCTCGGGGCGCATCTTGCTGGGGCTTCTCTCCTGGAGGCGTTCAGTCAGACCGAGTGCTGACATGTGGCAAGACACTCCTCGGGACGCGTCTTAGTTGGGCTTCTCTCCTGGAGGCCCTCAGTCAGACTCATTGTTGACATGTGGCAAGACGCTCCTCGGGGCGCGTCTTGCTTGGGCCTCTCTCCTGGAGGCGCTCAGTCAGACCCAGTGGTGACATGTGGCAAGACGCTCCTCGGGGCGCGTCTTGCCTGGGCCTCTCTCCTGGAGACGCTCAGTCAGACCCAGTGTTGACACGTGACAAGACGCTCCTCGGGGCGCGTCTTGCTTGGGCTTCTCTCATGGAGGCCCTCAGTCAGACCCATTGTTAATATGTGGCAAGACGCTCCTCGGGGCGCGTCTTGCTTGGGCCTCTCTCCTGGAGGCGCTCAGTCAGACCGAGTGCTGACATGTGGCAAGACGCTCCTCGGGGCGCGTCTTGCATGGGCTTCTCTCATGGAGGCCCTCAGTCAGACCCATTGTTGATATGTGGCAAGACGCTCCTCGGGGCGAGTCTTGCTTGGGCCTCTCTCCTGGAGGTGCTCAGTCAGACCCAGTGTTGACATGGTGCAAGACGCTCCTCGGGGCGCGTCTTGCTTGGGCTTCTCTCTTGGAGGCCCTCAGTCAGACCCATTGTTGACACTTTGGCAAGACGCTCCTCGGGGCGCATCTTGCTTGGGCCTCTCTCCTGGAGGCCCTCTGTCAGCCCCAGTGTTGACATGTGTCAAGACGCTCCTCGGGGTGCGTCTTGCTTGGGCCTCTCTCCTGGAGTCGCTCAGTCAGACCGAGTGCTGACATGTGGCAAGATGCTCCTCGGGGCGCGTCTTGCTTGGGCTTCTCTCATGGAGGCCCTCAGTCAGACCCATTGTTGATATGTGGCAAGACGCTCCTCGGGGCGAGTCTTGCTTGGGCCTCTCTCCTGGAGGTGCTCAGTCAGACCCAGTGTTGACGTGGTGCAAGACGCTCCTCGGGGCGCGTCTTGCTTGGGCTTCTCTCTTGGAGGCCCTCAGTCAGACCCATTGTTTACATGTGGCAAGACGCTCCTCGGGGCTTATCTTGCTTGGGCCTCTCTCCTGGAGGCCCTCTGTCAGCCCCAGTGTTGACATGTGTCAAGACGCTCCCCGGGGTGCGTCTTGCTTGGGCTTCTCTCCTGGAGGCGCTCAGTCAGACCGAGTGCTGACATGTGGCAAGACGCTCCTCGGGGCGCGTCTTGCTTGGGCTTCTCTCCTGGAGGCCCTCAGTCAGACCCATTGTTGACATGTGGCAAGACGCTCCGCGGGGCGCGTCTTGCTTGGGCCTCTCTCCTGGAGGCGCTCAGTCAGACCGAGTGCTGACATAAGGCAAGACGCTCCTCGGGGCGCGTCTTGCTGGGGCCTCTCTCCTGGAGGCGCTCAGTCAGACCCAGTGCTTACATGTGGCAAGACGCTCCTCGGGGCGTGTCTTGCTGGGGCTTCTCTCCTGGAGGCGTTCAGTCAGACCGAGTGCTGACATGTGGCAAGACGCTCCTCGGGGCGCGTCTTGCTTGGGCTTCTCTCCTGGAGGCGTTCAGTCAGACCCAGTGCTTACATGTGGCAAGACGCTCCTCGGGGCGCGTCTTGCTTGGGCCTCTCTCCTGGAGGCGCTCAGTAAGACCCAGTGCTTACATGTGGCAAGACGCTCCTCGGGTCGCGTCTTGCTGGGGCTTCTCTCCTGGAGGCGCTCAGTCAGACCCAGTGCTTACATGTGGCAAGACGCTCCTCGGGGCGCGTCTTGCTGGGGCTTCTCTCCTGGAGGCGTTCAGTCAGACCCATTGTTGACATGTGGCAAGACGCTCCTCGGGGCGCGTCTTGCTTGGGCCTCTCTCCTGGAGGCGCTCAGTCAGACCCAGTGGTGACATGTGGCAAGACGCTCCTCGGGGCGCATCTTGCTTGGGCCTTTCTCCTGGAGACGCTCAGTCAGACCCAGTGTTGACACGTGACAAGACGCTCCTCGGGGCGCGTCTTGCTTGGGCTTCTCTCATGGAGGCCCTCAGTCAGACCCATTGTTGATATGTGGCAAGACGCTCCTCGGGGCGCGTCTTGCTTGGGCCTCTCTCCTGGAGGCGCTCAGTCAGACCGAGTGCTGACATGTGGCAAGACGCTCCTCGGGGTGCGTCTTGCTTGGGCTTCTCTCCTGGAGGCCCTCAGTCAGACCCATTGTTTACATGTGGCAAGACGCTCCTCGGGGCGCATCTTGCTTGGGCCTCTCTCCTGGAGTTCCTCTGTCAGCCCCAGTGTTGACATGTGTCAAGACGCTCCTCGGGGTGCGTCTTGCTTGGGCCTCTCTCCTGGAGGCGCTCAGTCAGACCGAGTGCTGACATGTGGCAAGACGCTCCTCGGGGCGCGTCTTGCTTGGGCTTCTCTCCTGGAGGCCCTCAGTCAGACCCATTGTTGACATGTGGCAAGACACTCCTCGGGACGCGTCTTGCTTGGGCTTCTCTCCTGGAGGCCCTCAGTCAGACTCATTGTTGACATGTGGCAAGACACTCCTCGGGACGCGTCTTGCTTGGGCCTCTCTCCTGGAGGCGCTCAGTCAGACCGAGTGCTGACATAAGGCAAGATGCTCCTCGGGGCAAGTCTTGCTGGGGCCTCTCTCCTGGAGGCGCTCAGTCAGACCCAGTGCTTACATGTGGCAAGACGCTCCTCGGGGCGCGTCTTGCTGGGGCTTCTCTCCTGGAGGCGTTCAGTCAGACCGAGTGCTGACATGTGGCAAGACACTCCTCGGGACGCGTCTTGCTTGGGCTTCTCTCCTGGAGGCCCTCAGTCAGACTCATTGTTGACATGTGGCAAGACGCTCCTCGGGGTGCGTCTTGCTTGGGCCTCTCTCCTGGAGACGCTCAGTCAGACCCAGTGTTGACACGTGACAAGACGCTCCTCGGGGCGCGTCTTGCTTGGGCTTCTCTCCTGGAGGCCCTCAGTCAGACCCATTGTTTACATGTGGCAAGACGCTCCTCGGGGCGCATATTGCTTGGGCCTCTCTCCTGGAGTTCCTCTGTCAGCCCCAGTGTTGACATGTGTCAAGACGCTCCTCGGGGTGCGTCTTGCTTGGGCCTCTCTCCTGGAGGCGCTCAGTCAGACCGAGTGCTGACATGTGGCAAGACGCTCCTCGGGGCGCGTCTTGCTTGGGCTTCTCTCCTGGAGGCCCTCAGTCAGACCCATTGTTGACATGTGGCAAGACACTCCTCGGGACGCGTCTTGCTTGGGCTTCTCTCCTGGAGGCCCTCAGTCAGACTCATTGTTGACATGTGGCAAGACACTCCTCGGGACGCGTCTTGCTTGGGCCTCTCTCCTGGAGGCGCTCAGTCAGACCGAGTGCTGACATAAGGCAAGACGCTCCTCGGGGCGCGTCTTGCTGGGGCCTCTCTCCTGGAGGCGCTCAGTCAGACCCAGTGCTTACATGTGGCAAGACGCTCCTCGGGGCGCGTCTTGCTGGGGCTTCTCTCCTGGAGGCGTTCAGTCAGACCGAGTGCTGACATGTGGCAAGACACTCCTCGGGACGCGTCTTGCTTGGGCTTCTCTCCTGGAGGCCCTCAGTCAGACTCATTGTTGACATGTGGCAAGACGCTCCTCGGGGCGCGTCTTGCTTGGGCCTCTCTCCTGGAGGCGCTCAGTCAGACCCAGTGGTGACATGTGGCAAGACGCTCCTCGGGGCGCGTCTTGCTTGGGCCTCTCTCCTGGAGACGCTCAGTCAGACCCAGTGTTGGCACGTGACAAGACACTCCTCGGGACGCGTCTTGCTTGGGCTTCTCTCCTGGAGGCCCTCAGTCAGACTCATTGTTGACATGTGGCAAGACACTCCTCGGGACGCGTCTTGCTTGGGCCTCTCTCCTGGAGGCGCTCAGTCAGACCGAGTGCTGACATAAGGCAAGATGCTCCTCGGGGCAAGTCTTGCTGGGGCCTCTCTCCTGGAGGCGCTCAGTCAGACCCAGTGCTTACATGTGGCAAGACGCTCCTCGGGGCGCGTCTTGCTGGGGCTTCTCTCCTGGAGGCGTTCAGTCAGACCGAGTGCTGACATGTGGCAAGACACTCCTCGGGACGCGTCTTGCTTGGGCTTCTCTCCTGGAGGCCCTCAGTCAGACTCATTGTTGACATGTGGCAAGACGCTCCTCGGGGTGCGTCTTGCTTGGGCCTCTCTCCTGGAGACGCTCAGTCAGACCCAGTGTTGACACGTGACAAGACGCTCCTCGGGGCGCGTCTTGCTTGGGCTTCTCTCCTGGAGGCCCTCAGTCAGACCCATTGTTTACATGTGGCAAGACGCTCCTCGGGGCGCATATTGCTTGGGCCTCTCTCCTGGAGTTCCTCTGTCAGCCCCAGTGTTGACATGTGTCAAGACGCTCCTCGGGGTGCGTCTTGCTTGGGCCTCTCTCCTGGAGGCGCTCAGTCAGACCGAGTGCTGACATGTGGCAAGACGCTCCTCGGGGCGCGTCTTGCTTGGGCTTCTCTCCTGGAGGCCCTCAGTCAGACCCATTGTTGACATGTGGCAAGACACTCCTCGGGACGCGTCTTGCTTGGGCTTCTCTCCTGGAGGCCCTCAGTCAGACTCATTGTTGACATGTGGCAAGACACTCCTCGGGACGCGTCTTGCTTGGGCCTCTCTCCTGGAGGCGCTCAGTCAGACCGAGTGCTGACATAAGGCAAGACGCTCCTCGGGGCGCGTCTTGCTGGGGCCTCTCTCCTGGAGGCGCTCAGTCAGACCCAGTGCTTACATGTGGCAAGACGCTCCTCGGGGCGCGTCTTGCTGGGGCTTCTCTCCTGGAGGCGTTCAGTCAGACCGAGTGCTGACATGTGGCAAGACACTCCTCGGGACGCGTCTTGCTTGGGCTTCTCTCCTGGAGGCCCTCAGTCAGACTCATTGTTGACATGTGGCAAGACGCTCCTCGGGGCGCGTCTTGCTTGGGCCTCTCTCCTGGAGGCGCTCAGTCAGACCCAGTGGTGACATGTGGCAAGACGCTCCTCGGGGCGCATCTTGCTTGGGCCTCTCTCCTGGAGACGCTCAGTCAGACCCAGTGTTGGCACGTGACAAGACGCTCCTCGGGGCGCGTCTTGCTTGGGCTTCTCTCCTGGAGGCCCTCAGTCAGACCCATTGTTGACATGTGGCAAGACACTCCTCGGGACGCGTATTGCTTGGGCTTCTCTCATGGAGGCCCTCAGTCAGACCCATTGTTGATATGTGGCAAGACGCTCCTCGGGGCGCGTCTTGCTTGGGCCTCTCTCCTGGAGGCGCTCAGTCAGACCGAGTGCTGACATGTGGCAAGACGCTCCTCGGGGCGCGTCTTGCTTGGGCTTCTCTCCTGGAGGCCCTCAGTCAGACCCATTGTTTACATGTGGCAAGACGCTCCTCGGGGCGCATCTTGCTTGGGCCTCTCTCCTGGAGTTCCTCTGTCAGCCCCAGTGTTGACATGTGTCAAGACGCTCCTCGGGGTGCGTCTTGCTTGGGCCTCTCTCCTGGAGGCGCTCGGTCAGACCGAGTGCTGACATGTGGCAAGACGCTCCTCGGGGCGCGTCTTGCTTGGGCTTCTCTCCTGGAGGCCCTCAGTCAGACCCATTGTTGACATGTGGCAAGACACTCCTCGGGACGCGTCTTGCTTGGGCTTCTCTCCTGGAGGCCCTCAGTCAGACTCATTGTTGACATGTGGCAAGACACTCCTCGGGACGCGTCTTGCTTGGGCCTCTCTCCTGGAGGCGCTCAGTCAGACCGAGTGCTGACATAAGGCAAGACGCTCCTCGGGGCAAGTCTTGCTGGGGCCTCTCTCCTGGAGGCGCTCAGTCAGACCCAGTGCTTACATGTGGCAAGACGCTCCTCGGGGCGCGTCTTGCTGGGGCTTCTCTCCTGGAGGCGTTCAGTCAGACCGAGTGCTGACATGTGGCAAGACACTCCTCGGGACGCGTCTTGCTTGGGCTTCTCTCCTGGAGGCCCTCAGTCAGACTCATTGTTGACATGTGGCAAGACGCTCCTCGGGGCGCGTCTTGCTTGGGCCTCTCTCCTGGAGACGCTCAGTCAGACCCAGTGTTGACACGTGACAAGACGCTCCTCGGGGCGCGTCTTGCTTGGGCTTCTCTCATGGAGGCCCTCAGTCAGACCCATTGTTGATATGTGGCAAGACGCTCCTCGGGGCGCGTCTTGCTTGGGCCTCTCTCCTGGAGGCGCTCAGTCAGACCGAGTGCTGACATGTGGCAAGACGCTCCTCGGGGCGCGTCTTGCTTGGGCTTCTCTCCTGGAGGCCCTCAGTCAGACTCATTGTTGACATGTGGCAAGACACTCCTCGGGACGCGTGTTGCTTAGGCCTCTCTCCTGGAGGCGCTCAGTCAGACCGAGTGCTGACATAAGGCAAGACGCTCCTCGGGGCGCGTCTTGCTGGGGCCTCTCTCCTGGAGGCGCTCAGTCAGACCCAGTGCTTACATGTGGCAAGACGCTCCTCGGGGCGCGTCTTGCTGGGGCTTCTCTCCTGGAGGCGTTCAGTCAGACCGAGTGCTGACATGTGGCAAGACACTCCTCGGGACGCGTCTTGCTTGGGCTTCTCTCCTGGAGGCCCTCAGTCAGACTCATTGTTGACATGTGGCAAGACGCTCCTCGGGGCGCGTCTTGCTTGGGCCTCTCTCCTGGAGGCGCTCAGTCAGACCCAGTGGTGACATGTGGCAAGACGCTCCTCGGGGCGCGTCTTGCTTGGGCCTCTCTCCTGGAGACGCTCAGTCAGACCCAGTGTTGGCACGTGACAAGACGCTCCTCGGGGCGCGTCTTGCTTGGGCTTCTCTCATGGAGGCCCTCAGTCAGACCCATTGTTGATATGTGGCAAGACGCTCCTCGGGGCGCGTCTTGCTTGGGCCTCTCTCCTGGAGGCGCTCAGTCAGACCGAGTGCTGACATGTGGCAAGACGCTCCTCGGGGTGCGTCTTGCTTGGGCTTCTCTCATGGAGGCCCTCAGTCAGACCCATTGTTGATATGTGGGAAGATGCTCCTCGGGGCGAGTCTTGCTTGGGCCTCTCTCCTGGAGGTGCTCAGTCAGACCCAGTGTTGACATGGTGCAAGACGCTCCTCGGGGCGCGTCTTGCTTGGGCTTCTCTCTTGGAGGCCCTCAGTCAGACCCATTGTTGACATGTGGCAAGACGCTCCTCGGGGCACATCTTGCTTGGGCCTCTCTCCTGGAGGCCCTCTGTCAGCCCCAGTGTTGACATGTGTCAAGACGCTCCTCGGGGTGCGTCTTGCTTGGGCCTCTCTCCTGGAGTCGCTCAGTCAGACCGAGTGCTGACATAAGGCAAGATGCTCCTCCGGGCGCGTCTTGCTTGGGCTTCTCTCATGGAGGCCCTCAGTCAGACCCATTGTTGATATGTGGCAAGACGCTCCTCGGGGCGAGTCTTGCTTGGGCCTCTCTCCTGGAGGTGCTCAGTCAGACCCAGTGTTGACATGGTGCAAGACGCTCCTCGGGGCGCGTCTTGCTGGGGCTTCTCTCTTGGAGGCCCTCAGTCAGACCCATTGTTTACATGTGGCAAGACGCTCCTCGGGGCGCATCTTGCTTGGTCCTCTCTCCTGGAGGCCCTCTGTCAGCCCCAGTGTTGACATGTGTCAAGACGCTCCCCGGGGTGCGTCTTGCTTGGGCCTCTCTCCTGGAGTCGCTCAGTCAGACCGAGTGCTGACATGTGGCAAGACGCTCCTCGGGGCGCGTCTTGCTTGGGCTTCTCTCCTGGAGGCCCTCAGTCAGACCCATTGTTGACATGTGGCAAGACGCTCCGCGGGGCGCGTCTTGCTTGGGCCTCTCTCCTGGAGGCGCTCAGTCAGACCGAGTGCTGACATAAGGCAAGACGCTCCTCGCGGTGCGTCTTGCTGGGGCCTCTCTCCTGGAGGCGCTCAGTCAGACCCAGTGCTTACATGTGGCAAGACGCTCCTCGGGGCGTGTCTTGCTGGGGCTTCTCTCCTGGAGGCGTTCAGTCAGACCGAGTGCTGACATGTGGCAAGACGCTCCTCGGGGCGCGTCTTGCTTGGGCTTCTCTCCTGGAGGCGTTCAGTCAGACCGAGTGCTGACATGTGGTAAGACGCTCCTCGGGGCGCGTCTTGCTGGGGCTTCTCTCCTGGAGGCGCTCAGTCAGACCCAGTGCTTACATGTGGCAAGACGCTCCTCGGGGCACGTCTTGCTTGGGCCTCTCTCCTGGAGGCGCTCAGTCAGACCCAGTGCTTACATGTGGCAAGACGCTCCTCGGGGCGCGTCTTGCTGGGGCTTCTCTCCTGGAGGCGTTCAGTCAGACCGAGTGCTGACATGTGGCAAGACGCTCCTCGGGACGCGTCTTGCTTGGGCTTCTCTCCTGGAGGCCCTCAGTCAGACCCATTGTTGACATGTGGCAAGACGCTCCTCGGGGCGCGTCTTGCTTGGGCCTATCTCCTGGAGGCGCTCAGTCAGACCCAGTGGTGACATATGGCAAGACGCTCCTCGGGGCGCGTCTTGCTTGGGCCTCTCTCCTGGAGGCGCTCAGTCAGACCCATTGTTGACATGTGGCAAGACGCTCCTCGGGGCACGTCTTGCTTGAGGCTTCTCTCCTGGAGGCCCTCAGTCAGACCCATTGTTGACATGTGGCAAGACGCTCCTCGGGGCGCGTCTTGCTTGGGCTTCTCTCATGGAGGCCCTCAGTCAGACCCATTGTTGATATGTGGCAAGACGCTCCTCGGGCCGCGTCTTGCTTGGGCCTCTCTCCTGGAGGCGCTCAGTCAGACAGAGTGCTGACATGTGGCAAGACGCTCCTCGGGGCGCGTCTTGCTTGGGCTTCTCTCCTGGAGGCCCTCAGTCAGACCCATTGTTTACATGTGGCAAGACGCTCCTCGGGGCGCATCTTGCTTGGGCCTCTCTCCTGGAGTTCCTCTGTCAGCCCCAGTGTTGACATGTGTCAAGACGCTCCTCGGGGTGCGTCTTGCTTGGGCCTCTCTCCTGGAGGCGCTCAGTCAGACCCAGTGGTGACATGTGGCAAGACGCTCCTCGGGGCGCGTCTTGCTTGGGTGTTATGTGGCAAGACGCTCCTCGGGGCGCGTCTTGCTTGGGCCTCTCTCCTGGAGGCGCTCAGTCAGACCCAGTGGTGACATGTGGCAAGACGCTCCTCGGGGCGCGTCTTGCTTGGGCTTCTCTCATGGAGGCCCTCAGTCAGACCCATTGTTGATATGTGGCAAGACGCTCCTCGGGGCACGTCTTGCTTGGGCCTCTCTCCTGGAGGCGCTCAGTCAGACCGAGTGCTGACATGTGGCAAGACGCTCCTCGGGGCGCGTCTTGCTTGGGCTTCTCTCCTGGAGGCCCTCAGTCAGACCCATTGTTTACATGTGGCAAGACGCTCCTCTGGGCGCATCTTGCTTGGGCTTCTCTCCTGGAGGCCCTCAGTCAGACCCATTGTTGACATGTGGCAAGACGCTCCTCGGGGCGCGTCTTGCTTGGGCCTCTCTCCTGGAGGCGCTCAGTCAGACCGAGTGCTGACATAAGGCAAGACGCTCCTCGGGGCGCGTCTTGCTGGGGCCTCTTTCCTGGAGGCGCTCAGTCAGACCCAGTGCTTACATGTGGCAAGACGCTCCTCGGGGCGCGTCTTGCTGGGGCTTCTCTCCTGGAGGCGTTCAGTCAGACCGAGTGCTGACATGTGGCAAGACGCTCCTCGGGACGCGTCTTGCTTTGGCTTCTCTCCTGGAGGCCCTCAGTCAGACTCATTGTTGACATGTGGCAAGACGCTCCTCGGGGCGCGTCTTGCTTGGGCCTCTCTCCTGGAGGCGCTCAGTCAGACCCAGTGGCGACATGTGACAAGACGCTCCTCGGGGCGCGTCTTGCTTGGGCTTCTCTCATGGAGGCCCTCAGTCAGATCCATTGTTGATATGTGGCAAGACGCTCCTCGGGGCACGTCTTGCTTGGGCCTCTCTCCTGGAGGCGCTCAGTCAGACCGAGTGCTGACATGTGGCAAGACGCTCCTCGGGGCGCGTCTTGCTGGGGCTTCTCTCCTGGAGGCGTTCAGTCAGACCGAGTGCTGACATGTGGCAAGACGCTCCTCGGGGCGCGTCTTGCTTGGGCTTCTCTCCTGGAGGCCCTCAGTCAGACTCATTGTTGACATGTGGCAAGACGCTCCTCGGGGCGCGTCTTGCTGGGGCTTCTCTCCTGGAGGCGCTCAGTCAGACCCAGTGCTTACATGTGGCAAGACGCTCCTCGGGGCGCGTCTTGCTTGGGCCTCTCTCCTGGAGGCGCTCAGTCAGACCCAGTGGTGACATGTGTCAAGACGCTCCTCGGGGCGCGTCTTGCTTGGGCCTCTCTCCTGGAGGCGCTCAGTCAGACCCAGTGGTGACATGTGACAAGACGCTCCTCGGGGCGCGTCTTGCTTGGGCTTCTCTCATGGAGGCCCTCAGTCAGATCCATTGTTGATATGTGGCAAGACGCTCCTCGGGGCGCGTCTTGCTTGGGCCTCTCTCCTGGAGGCGCTCAGTCAGACCCAGTGGTGACATGTGGCAAGACGCTCCTCGGGGCGCGTCTTGCTTGGGCCTCTCTCCTGGAGGCGCTCAGTCAGACCCAGTGGTGACATGTGTCAAGACGCTCCTCGGGGCGCGTCTTGCTTGGGCCTCTCTCCTGGAGGCGCTCAGTCAGACCCAGTGGTGACATGTGACAAGACGCTCCTCGGGGCGCGTCTTGCTTGGGCTTCTCTCATGGAGGCCCTCAGTCAGATCCATTCTTGATATGTGGCAAGACGCTCCTCGGGGCGCGTCTTGCTTGGGCCTCTCTCCTGGAGGCGCTCAGTCAGACCCAGTGGTGACATGTGGCAAGACGCTCCTCGGGGCGCGTCTTGCTTGGGCTTCTCTCATGGAGGCCCTCAGTCAGACCGAGTGCTGACATGTGGCAAGACGCTCCTCGGGGCGCGTCTTGCTTGGGCCTCTCTCCTGGAGGCGCTCAGTCAGACCCAGTGGTGACATGTGGCAAGACGCTCCTCGGGGCGCGTCTTGCTTGGGCCTCTCTCCTGGAGACGCTCAGTCAGACCCAGTGTTGACACGTGGCAAGACGCTCCTCGGGGCGCGTCTTGCTTGGGCCTCTCTCCTGGAGGCGCTCAGTCAGACCCAGTGGTGACATGTGGCAAGACGCTACTCGGGGCGCGTCTTGCTTGGGCTTCTCTCAGGGAGGCCCTCAGTCAGACCCATTGTTGATATGTGGCAAGACGCTCCTCGGGGCGCGTCTTGCTTGGGCCTCTCTCCTGGAGGCGCTCAGTCAGACCGAGTGCTGACATGTGGCAAGACGCTCCTCGGGGCGCGTCTTGCTTGGGCTTCTCTCCTGGTGGCCCTCAGTCAGACCCATTGTTTACATGTGGCAAGACGCTCCTTGGGGCGCATCTTGCTTGGGCCTCTCTCCTGGAGGCGTTCAGTCAGACCGAGTGCTTACATGTGGCAAGACGCTCCTCGGGGCGCGTCTTGCTGGGGCCTCTCTCCTGGAGACGCTCAGTCAGACCCAGTGTTGACACGTGGCAAGACGCTCCTCGGGGCGCGTCTTGCTTGGGCCTCTCTCCTGGAGGCGCTCAGTCAGACCCAGTGGTGACATGTGGCAAGACGCTCCTCGGGGCGCGTCTTGCTTGGGCTTCTCTCATGGAGGCCCTCAGTCAGACCCATTGTTGATATGTGGCAAGACGCTCCTCGGGGCGCGTCTTGCTTGGGCCTCTCTCCTGGAGGCGCTCAGTCAGACCGAGTGCTGACATGTGGCAAGACGCTCCTCGGGGCGCGTCTTGCTTGGGCTTCTCTCCTGGAGGCCCTCAGTCAGACCCATTGTTTACATGTGGCAAGACGCTCCTTTGGGCGCATCTTGCTTGGGCTTCTCTCCTGGAGGCCATCAGTCAGACCCATTGTTGACATGTGGCAAGACGCTCCTCGGGGCGCGTCTTGCTTGGGCCTCTCTCCTGGAGGCGCTCAGTCAGACCCAGTGCTTACATGTGGCAAGACGCTCCTCGGGGCGCGTCTTGCTGGGGCTTCTCTCCTGGAGGTGCTCAGTCAGACCCAGTGTTGACATGGTGCAAGACGCTCCTCGGGGCGCGTCTTGCTTGGGCTTCTCTCTTGGAGGCCCTCAGTCAGACCCATTGTTGACATGTGGCAAGACGCTCCTCGGGGCGCATCTTGCTTGGGCCTCTCTCCTGGAGGCCCTCTGTCAGCCCCAGTGTTGACATGTGTCAAGACGCTCCTCGGGGTGCGTCTTGCTTGGGCCTCTCTCCTGGAGTCGCTCAGTCAGACCGAGTGCTGACATGTGGCAAGATGCTCCTCGGGGTGCGTCTTGCTTGGGCTTCTCTCATGGAGGCCCTCAGTCAGACCCATTGTTGATATGTGGCAAGACGCTCCTCGGGGCGAGTCTTGCTTGGGCCTCTCTCCTGGAGGTGCTCAGTCAGACCCAGTGTAACATGGTGCAAGACGCTCCTCGGGGCGCGTCTTGCTTGAGCTTCTCTCTTGGAGGCCCTCAGTCAGACCCATTGTTTACATGTGGCAAGACGCTCCTCGGGGCGCATCTTGCTTGGGCCTCTCTCCTGGAGGCCCTCTGTCAGCCCCAGTGTTGACATGTGTCAAGACGCTCCCCGGGGTGCGTCTTGCTTGGGCCTCTCTCCTGGAGTCGCTCAGTCAGACCGAGTGCTGACATGTGGCAAGACGCTCCTCGGGGCGCGTCTTGCTTGGGCTTCTCTCCTGGAGGCCCTCAGTCAGACCCATTGTTGACATGTGGCAAGACGTTCCGCGGGGCGCGTCTTGCTTGGGCCTCTCTCCTGGAGGCGCTCAGTCAGACCGAGTGCTGACATAAGGCAAGACGCTCCTCGGGGCGTGTCTTGCTGGGGCTTCTCTCCTGGAGGCGTGCAGTCAGACCCAGTGCTTACATGTGGCAAGACGCTCCTCGGGGCGCGTCTTGCTGGGGCTTCTCTCCTGGAGGCGCTCAGTCAGACCCAGTGCTTACATATGGCAAGACGCTCCTCGGGGCGCGTCTTGCTGGGGCTTCTCTCCTGGAGGCGTTCAGTCAGACCCATTGTTGACATGTGGCAAGACGCTCCTCGGGGCGCGTCTTGCTTGGGCCTCTCTCCTGGAGGCGCTCAGTCAGACCCAGTGGTGACATGTGGCAAGACGCTCCTCGGGGCGCGTCTTGCTTGGGCCTCTCTCCTGGAGGCGCTCAGTCAGACCCATTGTTGACATGTGGCAAGACGCTCCTCGGGGCGCGTCTTGCTTGGGCTTCTCTCCTGGAGGCCCTCAGTCAGACCCATTGTTGACATGTGGCAAGACGCTCCACGGGGCGCGTCTTGCTTGGGCCTCTCTCCTGGAGGCGCTCAGTCAGACCGAGTGCTGACATAAGGCAAGACGCTCCTCGGGGCGCGTCTTGCTTGGGCTTCTCTCATGGAGGCCCTCAGTCAGACCCATTGTTGATATGTGGCAAGACGCTCCTCGGGGCGCGTCTTGCTTGGGCTTCTCTCCTGGAGGCCCTCAGTCAGACCCATTGTTGACATGTGGCAAGACACTCCTCGGGACGCGTCTTGCTTGGGCTTCTCTCCTGGAGGCCCTCAGTCAGACTCATTGTTGACATGTGGCAAGACACTCCTCGGGATGCGTCTTGCTTGGGCCTCTCTCCTGGAGGCGCTCAGTCAGACCGAGTGCTGACATAAGGCAAGATGCTCCTCGGGGCGCGTCTTGCTGGGGCCTCTCTCCTGGAGGCGCTCAGTCAGACCCAGTGCTTACATGTGGCAAGACGCTCCTCGGGGAGCGTCTTGCTGGGGCTTCTCTCCTGGAGGCGTTCAGTCAGACCGAGTGCTGACATGTGGCAAGACACTCCTCGGGACGCGTCTTTCTTGGGCTTCTCTCCTGGAGGCCCTCAGTCAGACTCATTGTTGACATGTGGCAAGACGCTCCTCGGGGCGCGTCTTGCTTGGGCCTCTCTCCTGGAGGCGCTCAGTCAGACCCAGTGGTGACATGTGGCAAGACGCTCCGCGGGGCGCGTCTTGCTTGGGCCTCTCTCCTGGAGACGCTCAGTCAGACCCAGTGTTGACACGTGACAAGACGCTCCTCGGGGCGCGTCTTGCTTGGGCTTCTCTCATGGAGGCCCTCAGTCAGACCCATTGTTGATATGTGGCAAGACGCTCCTCGGGGTGCGTCTTGCTTGGGCCTCTCTCCTGGAGGCGCTCAGTCAGACAGAGTGCTGACATGTGGCAAGACGCTCCTCGGGGCGCGTCTTGCTTGGGCTTCTCTCATGGAGGCCCTCAGTCAGACCCATTGTTGATATGTGGCAAGACGCTCCTCGGGGCGAGTCTTGCTTGGGCCTCTCTCCTGGAGGTGCTCAGTCAGACCCAGTGTTGACATGGTGCAAGACGCTCCTCGGGGCGCGTCTTGCTTGGGCTTCTCTCTTGGAGGCCCTCAGTCAGACCCATTGTTGACATGTGGCAAGACGCTCCTTGGGGCGCATCTTGCTTGGGCCTCTCTCCTGGAGGCCCTCTGTCAGCCCCAGTGTTGACATGTGTCAAGACGCTCCTCGGGGTGCGTCTTGCTTGGGCCTCTCTCCTGGAGTCGCTCAGTCAGACCGAGTGCTGACATGTGGCAAGATGCTCCTCGGGGCGTGTCTTGCTTGGGCTTCTCTCATGGAGGCCCTCAGTCAGACCCATTGTTGATATGTGGCAAGACGCTCCTCGGGGCGAGTCTTGCTTGGGCCTCTCTCCTGGAGGTGCTCAGTCAGACCCAGTGTTGACATGGTGCAAGACGCTCCTCGGGGCGCGTCTTGTTTGGGCTTCTCTCTTGGAGGCCCTCAGTCAGACCCATTGTTTACATGTGGCAAGACGCTCCTCGGGGCGCATCTTGCTTGGGCCTCTCTCCTGGAGGCCCTCTGTCAGCCCCAGTGTTGACATGTGTCAAGACGCTCCCCGGGGTGCGTCTTGCTTGGGCCTCTCTCCTGGAGGCGCTCAGTCAGACCGAGTGCTGACATAAGGCAAGACGCTCCTCGGGGCGCGTCTTGCTGGGGCCTCTCTCCTGGAGGCGCTCAGTCAGACCCAGTGCTTACATGTGGCAAGACGCTCCTCGGGGCGTGTCTTGCTGGGGCTTCTCTCCTGGAGGCGTTCAGTCAGACCGAGTGCTGACATGTGGCAAGACGCTCCTCGGGGCGCGTCTTGCTTGGGCTTCTCTCCTGGAGGCGTTCAGTCAGACCGAGTGCTGACATGTGGTAAGACGCTCCTCGGGGCGCGTCTTGCTGGGGCTTCTCTCCTGGAGGCGCTCAGTCAGACCCAGTGCTTACATGTGGCAAGACGCTCCTCGGGGCGCGTCTTGCTTGGGCCTCTCTCCTGGAGGCAATCAGTCAGACTCAGTGCTGACATGTGGCAAGACGCTCCTCGGGGCGCGTCTTGCTTGGGCCTCTCTCCTGGAGACGCTCAGTCAGACCCAGTGTTGACACGTGGCAAGACGCTCCTCGGGGCGCGTCTTACTTGGGCCTCTCTCCTGGAGGCGCTCAGTCAGACCCAGTGGTGACATGTGGCAAGACGCTCCTCGGGGCGCGTCTTGCTTGGGCTTCTCTCATGGAGGCCCTCAGTCAGACCCATTGCTGATATGTGGCAAGACGCTCCTCGGGGCGCGTCTTGCTTGGGCCTCTCTCCTGGAGGCGCTCAGTCAGACCGAGTGCTGACATGTGGCAAGACGCTCCTCGGGGCGCGTCTTGCTTGGGCTTCTCTCCTGGAGGCCCTCAGTCAGACCCATTGTTTACATGTGGCAAGACGCTCCTTTGGGCGCATCTTGCTTGGGCTTCTCTCCTGGAGGCCCTCAGTCAGACCCATTGTTGACATGTGGCAAGACGCTCCTCGGGGCGTGTCTTGCTTGGGCCTCTCTCCTGGAGGCGCTCAGTCAGACTGAGTGCTGACATAAGGCAAGACGCTCCTCGGGGCGCGTCTTGCTGGGGCCTCTCTCCTGGAGGCGCTCAGTCAGACCCAGTGCTTACATGTGGCAAGACGCTCCTCGGGGCGCGTCTTGCTGGGGCTTCTCTCCTGGAGGCGTTCAGTCAGACCGAGTGCTGACATGTGGCAAGACGCTCCTCGGGACGCGTCTTGCTTGGGCTTCTCTCCTGGAGGCCCTCAGTCAGACTCATTGTTGACATGTGGCAAGACGCTCCTCGGGGCGCGTCTTGCTTGGGCCTCTCTCCTGGAGGCGCTCAGTCAGACCCAGTGGTTACATGTGGCAAGACGCTCCTCGGGGCGCGTCTTGCTTGGGCCTCACTCCTGGAGGCGCTCAGTCAGACCCAGTGGTGACATGTGTCAAGACGCTCCTCGGGGCGCGTCTTGCTTGGGCTTCTCTCATGGAGGCCCTCAGTCAGATCCATTGTTGATATGTGGCAAGACGCTCCTCGGGGCGCGTCTTGCTTGGGCCTCTCTCCTGGAGGAGCTCAGTCAGACCGAGTGCTGACATGTGGCAAGACGCTCCTCGGGGCGCGTCTTGCTGGGGCTTCTCTCCTAGAGGCGTTCAGTCAGACCGAGTAATGACATGTGGCAAGACGCTCCTCGGGGCGCGTCTTGCTTGGGCTTCTCTCCTGGAGGCCCTCAGTCAGACTCATTGTTGACATGTGGCAAGATGCTCCTCGGGGCGCGTCTTGCTTGGGGCCTCTCTCCTGGAGGCGCACAGTCAGACAGAGTGCTGACATGTGGCCAGACGCTCCTCGGGGCGCGTCTTGCTGGGGCCTCTCTCCTGGAGGCGCTCTGTCAGACCGAGTGCTGACATGTGGCAAGACGCTCCTCGGGGCGCGTCTTGCTTGGGCTTCTCTCCTGGAGGCCCTCAGTAAGACCCATTGTTTACATGTGGCAAGACGCTCCTCGGTGCGCATCTTGCTTGGGCCTCTCTCCTGGAGGCCCTCTGTCAGCCCCAGTGTTAACATGTGTCAAGACGCTCCTCGGGGCGAGTCTTGCTTGGGCCTCTCTCCTGGAGGTGCTCAGTCAGACCCAGTGTTGACATGTTGCAAGACGCTCCTCGGGGCGCATCTTGCTTGGGCTTCTCTCTTGGAGGCCCTTAGTCAGACCCATTGTTGACATGTGGCAAGACACTCCTCGGGGCGCGTCTTGCTTGGGCCTCTCTCCTGGAGGCGCTCAGTCAGACCGAGTGCTGACATAAGGCAAGACGCTCCTCGGTGCGCGTCTTGCCTGGGCCTCTCTCCTGGAGGCGCTCAGTCAGACCCAGTGCTTACATGTGGCAAGACGCTCCTCGGGCTGTGTCTTGCTGGGGCTTCTCTCCTGGAGGCGTTCAGTCAGACCGAGTGCTGACATGTGGTAAGACGCTCCTCGGGGCGCGTCTTGCTGGGGCTTCTCTCCTGGAGGCGCTCAGTCAGACCTAGTGGTGACATGTGACAAGACGCTCCTCGGGGCGCGTCTTGCTTGGGCTTCTCTCATGGAGGCCCTCAGTTAGATCCATTGTTGATATGTGGAAAGACGCTCCTCGGGGCGCGTCTTGCTTGGGCCTCTCTCCTGGAGGAGCTCAGTCAGACCGAGTGCTGACATGTGGCAAGACGCTCCTCGGGGCGCGTCTTGCTGGGGCTTCTCTCCTGGAGGCGTTCAGTCAGACCGAGTGCTGACATGTGGCAAGACGCTCCTCGGGGCGCGTCTTGCTTGGGCTTCTCTCCTGGAGGCCCTCAGTCAGACTCATTGTTGACATGTTGCAAGATGCTCCTCGGGGCGCGTCTTGCTTGGGGCCTCTCTCCTGGAGGCGCACAGTCAGACAGAGTGCTGACATGTGGCCAGACGCTCCTCGGGGCGCGTCTTGCTGGGGCCTCTCTCCTGGAGGCGCTCAGTCAGACCCATTGTTTACATGTGGCAAGACGCTCCTCGGGGCGCATCTTGCTTGGGCCTCTCTCCTGGAGGCCCTCTGTCAGCCCCAGTGTTGACATGAGTCAAGACGCTCCTCGGGGCGAGTCTTGCTTGGGCCTCTCTCCTGGAGGTGCTCAGTCAGACCCAGTGTTGACATGGTGCAAGAAGCTCCTCGGGGCGCGTCTTGGTTGGGCTTCTCTCTTGGAGGCCCTCAGTCAGACCCATTGTTGACATGTGGCAAGACGCTCCTCGGGGCGCGTCTTGCTTGGGCTTCTCTCCTGGAGGCCCTCAGTCAGACCCATTGTTGACATGTGGCAAGACGCTCCTCGGGGCGCGTCTTGCTTGGGCCTCTCTCCTGGAGGCGCTCAGTCAGACCGAGTGCTGACATAAGGCAAGACGCTCCTCGGGGCGCGTCTTGCTGGGGCCTCTCTCCTGGAGGCGCTCAGTCAGACCCAGTGCTTACATGTGGCAAGACGCTCCTCGGGGCGCGTCTTGCTGGGGCTTCTCTCCTAGAGGCGTTCAGTCAGACCGAGTGCTGACATGTGGCAAGACGCTCCTCGGGGCGCGTCTTGCTTGGGCTTCTCTCCTGGAGGCCCTCAGTCAGACTCATTGTTGACATGTGGCAAGATGCTCCTCGGGGCGCGTCTTGCTTGGGGCCTCTCTCCTGGAGGCGCACAGTCAGACAGAGTGCTGACATGTGGCCAGACGCTCCGCGGGGCGTGTCTTGCTTGGGCCTCTCTCCTGGAGGCGCTCAGTCAGACCCAGTGCTTACATGTGGCAAGACGCTCCTCGGGGCGTGTCTTGCTGGGGCTTCTCTCCTGGAGGCGTTCAGTCAGACCGAGTGCTGACATGTGGCAAGACGCTCCTCGGGGCGCGTCTTGCTTGGGCTTCTCTCCTGGAGGCGTTCAGTCAGACCGAGTGCTGACATGTGGTAAGACGCTCCTCGGGGCGCGTCTTGCTGGGGCCTCTCTCCTGGAGGCGCTCAGTCAGACCCAGTGGTGACATGTGGCAAGACGCTCCTCTGGGCGCGTCTTGCTTGGTTTTCTCTCATGGAGGCCCTTAGTCAGACCCATTGCTGATATGTGGCAAGACGCTCCTCGGGGCGCGTCTTGCTTTGGCCTCTCTCCTGGAGGCGCTCAGTCAGACCGAGTGCTGACATGGTGCAAGACGCTCCTCGGGGCGCGTCTTGCTTGGGCTTCTCTCTTGGAGGCCCTCAGTCAGACCCATTGTTGACATGTGGCAAGACGCTCCTCGGGGCGCATCTTGCTTGGGCCTCTCTCCTGGAGGCCCTCTGTCAGCCCCAGTGTTGACATGTGTCAAGACGCTCCTCGGGGTGCGTCTTGCTTGGGCCTCTCTCCTGGAGTCGCTCTGTCAGACCGAGTGCTGACATGTGGCAAGATGCTCCTCGGGGCGTGTCTTGCTTGGGCTTCTCTCATGGAGGCCCTCAGTCAGACCCATTGTTTATATGTGGCAAGACGCTCCTCGGGGCGAGTCTTGCTTGGGCCTCTCTCCTGGAGGTGCTCAGTCAGACCCAGTGTTGACATGGTGAAAGACGCTCCTCGGGGTGCGTCTTGCTTGGGCTTCTCTCTTGGAGGCCCTCAGTCAGACCCATTGTTTACATGTGGCAAGACGCTCCTCGGGGCGCATCTTGCTTGGGCCTCTCTCCTGGAGGCCCTCTGTCAGCCCCAGTGTTGACATGTGTCAAGACGCTCCCCGGGGTGCGTCTTGCTTGGGCCTCTCTCCTTGAGTCGCTCAGTCAGACCGAGTGCTGACATGTGGCAAGACGCTCCTCGGGGCGCGTCTTGCTTGGGCTTCTCTCCTGGAGGCCCTCAGTCAGACCCATTGTTGACATGTGGCAAGACGCTCCGCGGGGCGCGTCTTGCTTGGGCCTCTCTCCTGGAGGCGCTCAGTCAGACCGAGTGCTGACAAAAGGCAAGACGCTCCTCGGGGCGCGTCTTGCTGGGGCCTCTCTCCTGGAGGCGCTCAGTCAGACCCAGTGCTTACATGTGGCAAGACGCTCCTCGGGGCGTGTCTTGCTGGGGCTTCTCTCCTGGAGGCGTTCAGTCAGACCGAGTGCTGACATGTGGCAAGACGCTCCTCGGGGCGCGTCTTGCTTGGGCTTCTCTCCTGGAGGCGTTCAGTCAGACCGAGTGCTGACATGTGGTAAGACGCTCCTCGGGGCGCGTCTTGCTGGGGCTTCTCTCCTGGAGGCGCTCAGTCAGACCCAGTGCTTACATGTGGCAAGACGCTCCTCGGGGCGCGTCTTGCTTGGGCCTCTCTCCTGGAGGCGCTCAGTCAGACTCAGTGCTGACATGTGGCAAGACGCTCCTCGGGGCGCGTCTTGCTTGGGCCTCTCTCCTGGAGACGCTCAGTCAGACCCAGTGTTGACACGTGGCAAGACGCTCCTCGGGGCGCGTCTTATTTGGGCCTCTCTCCTGGAGGCGCTCAGTCAGACCCAGTGGTGACATGTGGCAAGACGCTCCTCGGGGCGCGTCTTGCTTGGGCTTCTCTCATGGAGGCCCTCAGTCAGACCCATTGCTGATATGTGGCAAGACGCTCCTCGGGGCGCGTCTTGCTTGGGCTTCTCTCCTGGAGGCCCTCAGTCAGACCCATTGTTTACATGTGGCAAGACGCTCCTTTGGGCGCATCTTGCTTGGGCTTCTCTCCTGGAGGCCCTCAGTCAGACCCATTGTTGACATGTGGCAAGACGCTCCTCGGGGCGTGTCTTGCTTGGGCCTCTCTCCTGGAGGCGCTCAGTCAGACCGAGTGCTGACATAAGGCAAGACGCTCCTCGGGGCGCGTCTTGCTGGGGCCTCTCTCCTGGAGGCGCTCAGTCAGACCCAGTGCTTACATGTGGCAAGACGCTCCTCGGGGCGCGTCTTGCTGGGGCTTCTCTCCTGGAGGCGTTCAGTCAGACCGAGTGCTGACATGTGGCAAGACGCTCCTCGGGACGCGTCTTGCTTGGGCTTCTCTCCTGGAGGCCCTCAGTCAGACTCATTGTTGACATGTGGCAAGACGCTCCTCGGGGCGCGTCTTGCTTGGGCCTCTCTCCTGGAGGCGCTCAGTCAGACCCAGTGGTGACATGTGTCAAGACGCTCCTCGGGGCGCGTCTTGCTTGGGCTTCTCTCATGGAGGCCCTCAGTCAGATCCATTGTTGATATGTGGCAAGACGCTCCTCGGGGCGCGTCTTGCTTGGGCCTCTCTCCTGGAGGAGCTCAGTCAGACGGAGTGCTGACATGTGGCAAGACGCTCCTCGGGGCGCGTCTTGCTGGGGCTTCTCTCCTAGAGGCGTTCAGTCAGACCGAGTGCTGACATGTGGCAAGACGCTCCTCGGGGCGCGTCTTGCTTGGGCTTCTCTCCTGGAGGCCCTCAGTCAGACTCATTGTTGACATGTGGCAAGATGCTCCTCGGGGCGCGTCTTGCTTGGGGCCTCTCTCCTGGAGGCGCACAGTCAGACAGAGTGCTGACATGTGGCCAGACGCTCCTCAGGGCGCGTCTTGCTGGGGCCTCTCTCCTGGAGGCGCTCTGTCAGACCCATTGTTTACATGTGGCAAGACGCTCCTCGGGGCGCATCTTGCTTGGGCCTCTCTCCTGGAGGCCCTCTGTCAGCCCCAGTGTTGACATGAGTCAAGACGCTCCTCGGGGCGAGTCTTGCTTGGGCCTCTCTCCTGGAGGTGCTCAGTCAGACCCAGTGTTGACATGGTGCAAGAAGCTCCTCGGGGCGCGTCTTGGTTGGGCTTCTCTCTTGGAGGCCCTCAGTCAGACCCATTGTTGACATGTGGCAAGACGCTCCTCGGGGCGCGTCTTGCTTGGGCTTCTCTCCTGGAGGCCCTCAGTCAGACCCATTGTTGACATGTGGCAAGACGCTCCTCGGGGCGCGTCTTGCTTGGGCCTCTCTCCTGGAGGCGCTCAGTCAGACCGAGTGCTGACATAAGGCAAGACGCTCCTCGGGGCGCGTCTTGCTGGGGCCTCTCTCCTGGAGGCGCTCAGTCAGACCCAGTGCTTACATGTGGCAAGACGCTCCTCGGGGCGCGTCTTGCTGGGGCTTCTCTCCTAGAGGCGTTCAGTCAGACCGAGTGCTGACATGTGGCAAGACGCTCCTCGGGGCGCGTCTTGCTTGGGCTTCTCTCCTGGAGGCCCTCAGTCAGACTCATTGTTGACATGTGGCAAGATGCTCCTCGGGGCGCGTCTTGCTTGGGGCCTCTCTCCTGGAGGCGCACAGTCAGACAGAGTGCTGACATGTGGCCAGACGCTCCGCGGGGCGTGTCTTGCTTGGGCCTCTCTCCTGGAGGCGCTCAGTCAGACCCAGTGCTTACATGTGGCAAGACGCTCCTCGGGGCGTGTCTTGCTGGGGCTTCTCTCCTGGAGGCGTTCAGTCAGACCGAGTGCTGACATGTGGCAAGACGCTCCTCGGGGCGCGTCTTGCTTGGGCTTCTCTCCTGGAGGCGTTCAGTCAGACCGAGTGCTGACATGTGGTAAGACGCTCCTCGGGGCGCGTCTTGCTGGGGCCTCTCTCCTGGAGGCGCTCAGTCAGACCCAGTGGTGACATGTGGCAAGACGCTCCTCTGGGCGCGTCTTGCTTGGTTTTCTCTCATGGAGGCCCTTAGTCAGACCCATTGCTGATATGTGGCAAGACGCTCCTCGGGGCGCGTCTTGCTTTGGCCTCTCTCCTGGAGGCGCTCAGTCAGACCGAGTGCTGACATGGTGCAAGACGCTCCTCGGGGCGCGTCTTGCTTGGGCTTCTCTCTTGGAGGCCCTCAGTCAGACCCATTGTTGACATGTGGCAAGACGCTCCTCGGGGCGCATCTTGCTTGGGCCTCTCTCCTGGAGGCCCTCTGTCAGCCCCAGTGTTGACATGTGTCAAGACGCTCCTCGGGGTGCGTCTTGCTTGGGCCTCTCTCCTGGAGTCGCTCTGTCAGACCGAGTGCTGACATGTGGCAAGATGCTCCTCGGGGCGTGTCTTGCTTGGGCTTCTCTCATGGAGGCCCTCAGTCAGACCCATTGTTTATATGTGGCAAGACGCTCCTCGGGGCGAGTCTTGCTTGGGCCTCTCTCCTGGAGGTGCTCAGTCAGACCCAGTGTTGACATGGTGAAAGACGCTCCTCGGGGTGCGTCTTGCTTGGGCTTCTCTCTTGGAGGCCCTCAGTCAGACCCATTGTTTACATGTGGCAAGACGCTCCTCGGGGCGCATCTTGCTTGGGCCTCTCTCCTGGAGGCCCTCTGTCAGCCCCAGTGTTGACATGTGTCAAGACGCTCCCCGGGGTGCGTCTTGCTTGGGCCTCTCTCCTTGAGTCGCTCAGTCAGACCGAGTGCTGACATGTGGCAAGACGCTCCTCGGGGCGCGTCTTGCTTGGGCTTCTCTCCTGGAGGCGTTCAGTCAGACCGAGTGCTGACATGTGGTAAGACGCTCCTCGGGGCGCGTCTTGCTGGGGCTTCTCTCCTGGAGGCGCTCAGTCAGACCCAGTGCTTACATGTGGCAAGACGCTCCTCGGGGCGCGTCTTGCTTGGGCCTCTCTCCTGGAGGCGCTCAGTCAGACTCAGTGCTGACATGTGGCAAGACGCTCCTCGGGGCGCGTCTTGCTTGGGCCTCTCTCCTGGAGACGCTCAGTCAGACCCAGTGTTGACACGTGGCAAGACGCTCCTCGGGGCGCGTCTTATTTGGGCCTCTCTCCTGGAGGCGCTCAGTCAGACCCAGTGGTGACATGTGGCAAGACGCTCCTCGGGGCGCGTCTTGCTTGGGCTTCTCTCATGGAGGCCCTCAGTCAGACCCATTGCTGATATGTGGCAAGACGCTCCTCGGGGCGCGTCTTGCTTGGGCTTCTCTCCTGGAGGCCCTCAGTCAGACCCATTGTTTACATGTGGCAAGACGCTCCTTTGGGCGCATCTTGCTTGGGCTTCTCTCCTGGAGGCCCTCAGTCAGACCCATTGTTGACATGTGGCAAGACGCTCCTCGGGGCGTGTCTTGCTTGGGCCTCTCTCCTGGAGGCGCTCAGTCAGACCGAGTGCTGACATAAGGCAAGACGCTCCTCGGGGCGCGTCTTGCTGGGGCCTCTCTCCTGGAGGCGCTCAGTCAGACCCAGTGCTTACATGTGGCAAGACGCTCCTCGGGGCGCGTCTTGCTGGGGCTTCTCTCCTGGAGGCGTTCAGTCAGACCGAGTGCTGACATGTGGCAAGACGCTCCTCGGGACGCGTCTTGCTTGGGCTTCTCTCCTGGAGGCCCTCAGTCAGACTCATTGTTGACATGTGGCAAGACGCTCCTCGGGGCGCGTCTTGCTTGGGCCTCTCTCCTGGAGGCGCTCAGTCAGACCCAGTGGTGACATGTGTCAAGACGCTCCTCGGGGCGCGTCTTGCTTGGGCTTCTCTCATGGAGGCCCTCAGTCAGATCCATTGTTGATATGTGGCAAGACGCTCCTCGGGGCGCGTCTTGCTTGGGCCTCTCTCCTGGAGGAGCTCAGTCAGACGGAGTGCTGACATGTGGCAAGACGCTCCTCGGGGCGCGTCTTGCTGGGGCTTCTCTCCTAGAGGCGTTCAGTCAGACCGAGTGCTGACATGTGGCAAGACGCTCCTCGGGGCGCGTCTTGCTTGGGCTTCTCTCCTGGAGGCCCTCAGTCAGACTCATTGTTGACATGTGGCAAGATGCTCCTCGGGGCGCGTCTTGCTTGGGGCCTCTCTCCTGGAGGCGCACAGTCAGACAGAGTGCTGACATGTGGCCAGACGCTCCTCAGGGCGCGTCTTGCTGGGGCCTCTCTCCTGGAGGCGCTCTGTCAGACCGAGTGCTGACATGTGGCAAGACGCTCCTCGGGGCGCGTCTTGCTTGGGCTTCTCTCCTGGAGGCCCTCAGTAAGACCCATTGTTTACATGTGGCAAGACGCTCCTCGGGGCGCATCTTGCTTGGGCCTCTCTCCTGGAGGCCCTCTGTCAGCCCCAGTGTTAACATGTGTCAAGACGCTCCTCGGGGCGAGTCTTGCTTGGGCCTCTCTCCTGGAGGTGCTCAGTCAGACCCAGTGTTGACATGTTGCAAGACGCTCCTCGGGGCGCATCTTGCTTGGGCTTCTCTCTTGGAGGCCCTCAGTCAGACCCATTGTTGACATGTGGCAAGACGCTCCTCGGGGCGCGTCTTGCTTGGGCTTCTCTCCTGGAGGCCCTCAGTCAGACCCATTGTTGACATTTGGCAAGACACTCCTCGGGGCGCGTCTTGCTTGGGCCTGTCTCCTGGAGGCGCTCAGTCAGACCGAGTGCTGACATAAGGCAAGACGCTCCTCGGTGCGCGTCTTGCTGGGGCCTCTCTCCTGGAGGTGCTCAGTCAGACCCAGTGCTTACATGTGGCAAGACGCTCCTCGGGGTGTGTCTTGCTGGGGCTTCTCTCCTGGAGGCGTTCAGTCAGACCGAGTGCTGACATGTGGCAAGGAGCTCCTCGGGGCGCGTCTTGCTTGGGCTTCTCTCCTGGAGGCATTCAGTCAGACCGAGTGCTGACATGTGGTAAGACGCTCCTCGGGGCGCGTCTTGCTGGGGCTTCTCTCCAGGAGGCGCTCAGTCAGACCTAGTGGTGACATGTGACAAGACGCTCCTCGGGGCGCGTCTTGCTTGGGCTTCTCTCATGGAGGCCCTCAGTTAGATCCATTGTTGAAATGTGGCAAGACGCTCCTGGGGGCGCGTCTTGCTTGGGCCTCTCTCCTGGAGGAGCTCAGTCAGACCGAGTGCTGACATGTGGCAAGACGCTCCTCGGGGCGCGTCTTGCTGGGGCTTCTCTCCTGGAGGCGTTCAGTCAGACCGAGTGCTGACATGTGGCAAGACGCTCCTCGCGGCGCGTCTTGCTTGGCTTCTCTCCTGGAGGCCCTCAGTCAGACTCATTGTTGACATGTGGCAAGATGCTCCTCGGGGCGCGTCTTGCTTGGGGCCTCTCTCCTGGAGGCGCACAGTCAGACAGAGTGCTGACATGTGGCCAGACGCTCCTCGGGGCGCGTCTTGCTGGGGCCTCTCTCCTGGAGGCGCTCAGTCAGACCGAGTGCTGACATGTGGCAAGACGCTCCTCGGGGCGCGTCTTGCTTGGGCTTCTCTCCTGGAGGCCCTCAGTCAGACCCATTGTTTACATGTGGCAAGACGCTCCTCGGGGCGCATCTTGCTTGGGCCTCTCTCCTGGAGGCCCTCTGTCAGCCCCAGTGTTGACATGAGTCAAGACGCTCCTCGGGGCGAGTCTTGCTTGGGCCTCTCTCCTGGAGGTGCTCAGTCAGACCCAGTGTTGACATGGTGCAAGAAGCTCCTCGGGGCGCGTCTTTGTTGGGCTTCTCTCTTGGAGGCCCTCAGTCAGACCCATTGTTGACATGTGGCAAGAAGCTCCTCGGGGCGCGTCTTGCTTGGGCTTCTCTCCTGGAGGCCCTCAGTCAGACCCATTGTTGACATGTGGCAAGACGCTCCTCGGGGCGCGTCTTGCTTGGGCCTCTCTCCTGGAGGCGCTCAGTCAGACCGAGTGCTGACATAAGGCAAGACGCTCCTCGGGGCGCGTCTTGCTGGGGCCTCTCTCCTGGAGGCGCTCAGTAAGACCCAGTGCTTACATGTGGCAAGACGCTCCTCGGGGTGTGTCTTGCTGGGGCTTCTCTCCTGGAGGCGTTCAGTCAGACCGAGTGCTGACATGTGGCAAGGAGCTCCTCGGGGCGCGTCTTGCTTGGGCTTCTCTCCTGGAGGCGTTCAGTCAGACCGAGTGCTGACATGTGGTAAGACGCTCCTCGGGGCGCATCTTGCTGGGGCTTCTCTCCTGGAGGCGCTCAGTCAGACCCAGTGCTTACATGTGGCAAGACGCTCCTCGGGGCGCGTCTTGCTTGGGCCTCTCTCCTGGAGGCGCTCAGTCAGACCCAGTGGTGACATGTGGCAAGACGCTCCTCGGGGCGCGTCTTGCTTGGGCCTCTCTCCTGGAGACGCTCAGTCAGACAGAGTGCTGGCATGTGGCCAGACGCTCCTCGGGGCGCGTCTCTCTGGGGCTTCTCTCCTGGAGGCGCTCAGTCAGACTTAGTGTTGACATGTGACAAGACGCTCCTCGGGGCGCGTCTTGCTGGGGCTTCTCTCCTGGAGGCGTTCAGTCAGACCGAGTGCTGACATGTGGCAAGACGCTCCTCGGGGCGCGTCTTGCTGGGGCTTCTCTCCTGGAGGCGCTCTGTCAGACCCAGTGTTTACATGTGGCAAGACGCTCCTTTGGGCGCATCTTGCTTGGGCTTCTCTCCTGGAGGCCCTCAGTCAGACCCATTGTTGACATGTGGCAAGACGCTCCTCGGGGCGCGTCTTGCTTGGGCCTCTCTCCTGGAGGCGCTCAGTCAGACCGAGTGCTGACATAAGGCAAGACGCTCCTCGGGGCGCGTCTTGCTGGGGCCTCTCTCCTGGAGGCGCTCAGTCAGACCCAGTGCTTACATGTGGCAAGACGCTCCTCGGGGCGCGTCTTGCTGGGGCTTCTCTCCTAGAGGCGTTCAGTCAGACCGAGTGCTGACATGTGGCAAGACGCTCCTCGGGGCGCGTCTTGCTTGGGCTTCTCTTCTGGAGGCCCTCAGTCAGACTCATTGTTGACATGTGGCAAGATGCTCCTCGGGGCGCGTCTTGCTTGGGGCCTCTCTCCTGGAGGCGCACAGTCAGACAGAGTGCTGACATGTGGCCAGACGCTCCGCGGGGCGCGTCTTGCTTGGGCCTCTCTCCTGGAGGCGCTCAGTCAGACCGAGTGCTGACATAAGGCAAGACGCTCCTCGGGGCGCGTCTTGCTGGGGCCTCTCTCCTGGAGGCGCTCAGTCAGACCCAGTGCTTACATGTGGCAAGACGCTCCTCGGGGCGTGTCTTGCTGGGGCTTCTCTCCTGGAGGCGTTCAGTCAGACCGAGTGCTGACATGTGGCAAGACGCTCCTCGGGGCGCGTCTTGCTTGGGCTTCTCTCCTGGAGGCGTTCAGTCAGACCGAGTGCTGACATGTGGTAAGACGCTCCTTGGGGCACGTCTTGCTGGGGCCTCTCTCCTGGAGGCGCTCAGTCAGACCCAGTGGTGACATGTGGCAAGACGCTCCTCGGGGCGCGTCTTGCTTGGGCTTCTCTCATGGAGGCCCTCAGTCAGACCCATTGCTGATATGTGGCAAGACGCTCCTCGGGGCGCGTCTTGCTGGGGCTTCTCTCCTAGAGGCGTTCAGTCAGACCGAGTGCTGACATGTGGCAAGACGCTCCTCGGGGCGCGTCTTGCTTGGGCTTCTCTCCTGGAGGCCCTCAGTCAGACTCATTGTTGACATGTGGCAAGATGCTCCTCGGGGCGCGTCTTGCTTGGGGCCTCTCTCCTGGAGGCGCACAGTCAGACAGAGTGCTGACATGTGGCCAGACTCTCCTCGGGGCGCGTCTTGCTGGGGCCTCTCTCCTGGAGGCGCTCTGTCAGACCGAGTGCTGACATGTGGCAAGACGCTCCTCGGGGCGCGTCTTGCTTGGGCTTCTCTCCTGGAGGCCCTCAGTCAGACTCATTGTTGACATGTGGCAAAATGCTCCTCGGGGCGCGTCTTGCTTGGGGCCTCTCTCCTGGAGGCGCTCAGTATGACCCAGTGCTTACATGTGGCAAGACGCTCCTCGGGGTGCGTCTTGCTGGGGCTTCTCTCCTAGAGGCGTTCAGTCAGACCGAGTGCTGACATGTGGCAAGACGCTCCTCGGGGCGCGTCTTGCTTGGGCTTCTCTCCTGGAGGCCCTCAGTCGGACTCATTGTTGACATGTGGCAAGATGCTCCTCGGGGCGCGTCTTGCTTGGGGCCTCTCTCCTGGAGGCGCACAGTCAGACAGAGTGCTGACATGTGGCCAGACTCTCCTCGGGGCGCGTCTTGCTGGGGCCTCTCTCCTGGAGGCGCTCTGTCAGACCGAGTGCTGACATGTGGCAAGACGCTCCTCGGGGCGCGTCTTGCTTGGGCTTCTCTCCTGGAGGCCCTCAGTCAGACCCATTATTTACATGTGGCAAGACGCTCCTCGGGGCGCATCTTGCTTGGGCCTCTCTCCTGGAGGCCCTCTGTCAGCCCCAGTGTTGACATTTGTCAAGACGCTCCTCGGGGCGAGTCTTGCTTGGGCCTCTCTCCTGGAGGTGCTCAGTCAGACCCAGTGTTGACATGTTGCAAGACGCTCCTCGGGGCGCATCTTGCTTGGGCTTCTCTCTTGGAGGCCCTCAGTCAGACCCATTGTTGACATGTGGCAAGACGCTCCTCGGGGCGCGTCTTGCTTGGGCTTCTCTCCTGGAGGCCCTCAGTCAGACCCATTGTTGACATGTGGCAAGACGCTCCTCGGGGCGCGTCTTGCTTGGGCCTCTCTCCTGGAGGCGCTCAGTCAGACCGAGTGCTGACATAAGGCAAGACGCTCCTCGGTGCGCGTCTTGCTGGGGCCTCTCTCCTGGAGGCGCTCAGTCAGACCCAGTGCTTACATGTGGCAAGACGCTCCTCGGGGTGTGTCTTGCTGGGGCTTCTCTCCTGGAGGCGTTCAGTCAGACCGAGTGCTGACATGTGGCAAGGAGCTCCTCGGGGCGCGTCTTGCTTGGGCTTCTCTCCTGGAGGCGTTCAGTCAGACCGAGTGCTGACATGTGGTAAGACGCTCCTCGGGGCGCGTCTTGCTGGGGCTTCTCTCCTGGAGGTGCTCAGTCAGACCCAGTGGTGACATGTGACAAGACGCTCCTCGGGGCGCGTCTTGCTTGGGCTTCTCTCCTGGAGGCCCTCAGTCAGACCCATTGTTTACATGTGGCAAGACGCTCCTCGGGGCGCATCTTGCTTGGGCCTCTCTCCTGGAGGCCCTCTGTCAGCCCCAGTGTTGACATGTGTCAAGACGCTCCTCGGGGTGCGTCTTGCTTGGGCCTCTCTCCTGGAGGAGCTCAGTCAGACCGAGTGCTGACATGTGGCAAGACGCTCCTCGGGGCGCGTCTTGCTGGGGCTTCTCTCCTGGAGGCGTTCAGTCAGACCGAGTGCTGACATGTGGCAAGACGCTCCTCGGGGCGCGTCTTGCTTGGGCTTCTCTCCTGGAGGCCCTCAGTCAGACTCATTGTTGACATGTGGCAAGATGCTCCTCGGGGCGCGTCTTGCTTGGGGCCTCTCTCCTGGAGGCGCACAGTCAGACAGAGTGCTGACATGTGGCCAGATGCTCCTCGGGGCGCGTCTTGCTGGGGCCTCTCTCCTGGAGGCGCTCAGTCTGACCGAGTGCTGACATGTGGCAAGACGCTCCTCGGGGCGCGTCTTGCTTGGGCTTCTCTCCTGGAGGCCCTCAGTCAGACTCATTGTTGACATGTGGCAAGACGCTCCTCGGGGCGCGTCTTGCTTGGGCCTCTCTCCTGGAGGCGCTCAGTCAGACCCAGTGGTGACATGTGGCAAGACGCTCCTCGGGGCGCGTCTTGCTTGGGCCTCTCTCCTGGAGGCGCTCATTCAGACCCAGTGGTGACATGTGACAAGACGCTCCTCGGGGCGCGTCTTGCTTGGGCTTCTCTCTTGGAGGCCCTCAGTCAGACCCATTGTTGACATGTGGCAAGACGCTCCTCGGGGCGCGTCTTGCTTGGGCTTCTCTCCTGGAGGCCCTCAGTCAGACCCATTGTTGACATGTGGCAAGACGCTCCTCGGGGCGCGTCTTGCTTGGGCCTCTCTCCTGGAGGCGCTCAGTCACACCGAGTGCTGACATAAGGCAAGACGCTCCTCGGTGCGCGTCTTGCTGGGGCCTCTCTCCTGGAGGCGCTCAGTCAGACCCAGTGCTTACATGTGGCAAGGAGCTCCTCGGGGCGCGTCTTGCTTGGGCTTCTCTCCTGGAGGCGTTCAGTCAGACCGAGTGCTGACATGTGGTAAGACGCTCCTCGGGGCGCGTCTTGCTGGGGCTTCTCTCCTGGAGGCGCTCAGTCAGACCCAGTGGTGACATGTGACAAGACACTCCTCGGGGCGCGTCTTGCTTGGGCCTCTCTCCTGGAGAGGTTCAGTCAGACCCAGTGCTGACATGTGGCAAGAGGCTCCTCGGGGCGCGTCTTGCTTGGGCCTCTCTCCTGGAGACGCTCAGTCAGACCCAGTGTTGACACGTGGCAAGACGCTCCTCGGGGCGCGTCTTGCTTGGGCCTCTCTCCTGGAGGCGCTCAGTCAGACCCAGTGGTGACATGTGGCAAGACGCTCCTCGGGGCGCGTCTTGCTTGGGCTTCTCTCATGGAGGCCCTCAGTCAGACCCATTGCTGATATGTGGCAAGATGCTCCTCGGGGCGCGTCTTGCTGGGGCTTCTCTTCTGGAGGCGTTCGGTCAGACCGAGTGCTGACATGTGGCAAGACGCTCCTCGGGACGCGTCTTGCTTGGGCTTCTCTCCTGGAGGCCCTCAGTCAGACTCATTGTTGACATGTGGCAAGACGCTCCTCGGGGCGCGTCTTGCTTGGGCCTCTCTCCTGGAGGCGCTCAGTCAGACCCAGTGGTGACATGTGGCAAGACGCTCCTCGGGGCGCGTCTTGCTTGGGCCTCTCTCCTGGAGGCGCTCAGTCAGACCCAGTGGTGACATGTGACAAGACGCTCCTCGGGGCGCGTCTTGATTGGGCTTCTCTCATGGAGGCCCTCAGTCAGATCCATTGTTGATATGTGGCAAGACGCTCCTCGGGGCGCGTCTTGCTTGGGCTTCTCTCCTGGAGGAGCTCAGTCAGACCGAGTGCTGACATGTGGCAAGACGCTCCTCGGGGCGCGTCTTGCTGGGGCTTCTCTCCTAGAGGCGTTCAGTCAGAACGAGTGCTGACATGTGGCAAGACGCTCCTCGGGGCGCGTCTTGCTTGGGCTTCTCTCCTGGAGGCCCTCAGTCAGACTCATTGTTGACATGTGGCCAGACGCTCCTCGGGGCGCGTCTTGCTGGGGCCTCTCTCCTGGAGGCGCTCAGTCAGACTGAGTGCTGACATGTGGCAAGACGCTCCTCGGGGCGCATCTTGCTTGGGCCTCTCTCCTGGAGGCCCTCTGTCAGCCCCAGTGTTGACATGTGTCAAGACGCTCCTCGGGGCGAGTCTTGCTTGGGCCTCTCTCCTGGAGGTGGTCAGTCAGACCCAGTGCTGACATGTGGCAAGGAGCTCCTTGGGGCGCGTCTTGCTTGGGCTTCTCTCTTGGAGGCGTTCAGTCAGACCCATTGTTGACATGTGGTAAGACGCTCCTCGGGGCGCGTCTTGCTTGGGCCTCTCTCCTGGAGGCCCTCTGTCAGACCCATGGTTGTACATGTGGCAAGACGCTCCTCGGGGCGCGTCTTGCTTGGGCCTCTCTCCTGGAGGCGCTCAGTCAGACCGAGTGCTGACATAAGGCAAGACACTCCTCAGGGCGCGTCTTGCTGGGGCCTCTCTCCTGGAGGCGCTCAGTCAGACCCAGTGCTTACATGTGGCAAGACGCTCCTCGGGGCGTGTCTTGCTGGGGCTTCTCTCCTGGAGGCGTTCAGTCAGACCGAGTGCTGACATCTGGCAAGACGCTCCTCGGGGCGCGTCTTGCTTGGGCTTCTCTCCTGGAGGCGTTCAGTCAGACCGAGTGCTGACATGTGGTAAGACGCTCCTCGGGGCGCGTCTTGCTGGGGCTTCTCTCCTGGAGGCGCTCAGTCAGACCCAGTGCTTACATGTGGCAAGACACTCCTCGGGGCGCGTCTTGCTTGGGCCTCTCTCCTGGAGGCGCTCAGTCAGACCCAGTGCTGACATGTGGCAAGACGCTCCTTGGGGCGCATCTTGCTTGGGCCTCTCTCCTGAAGACGCTCAGTCAGACCCAGTGTTGACACGTGGCAAGACGCTCCTCGGGGCGCGTCTTGCTTGGGCCTCTCTCCTGGAGGCGCTCAGTCAGACCGAGTGCTGACATAAGGCAAGACGCTCCTCGGGGCGCGTCTTGCTGGGGCCTCTCTCCTGGAGGCGCTCAGTCAGACCCAGTGCTTACATGTGGCAAGACGCTCCTCGGGGCGTGTCTTGCTGGGGCTTCTCTCCTGGAGGCGTTCAGTCAGACCGAGTGCTGACATCTGGCAAGACGCTCCTCGGGGCGCGTCTTGCTTGGGCTTCTCTCCTGGAGGCGTTCAGTCAGACCGAGTGCTGACATGTGGTAAGACGCTCCTCGGGGCGCGTCTTGCTGGGGCTTCTCTCCTGGAGGCGCTCAGTCAGACCCAGTGCTTACATGTGGCAAGACGCTCCTCGGGGCGCGTCTTGCTTGGGCCTCTCTCCTGGAGGCGCTCAATCAGACCCAGTGCTGACATGTGGCAAGACGCTCCTCGGGGCGCGTCTTGCTTGGGCTTCTCTCATGGAGGCCCTCAGTCAGACCCATTGCTGATATGTGGCAAGACGCTCCTCGGGGCGCGTCTTGCTTGGGCCTCTCTCCTGGAGGCGCTCAGTCAGACCGAGTGCTGACATGTGGCAAGACGCTCCTCGGGGCGCGTCTTGCTTGGGCTTCTCTCCTGGAGGCCCTCAGTCAGACCCATTGTTTACATGTGGCAAGACGCTCCTTTGGGCGCATCTTGCTTGGGCTTCTCTCCTGGAGGCCCTCAGTCAGACCCATTGTTGACATGTGCTTGGGCCTCTCTCCTGGAGGCGCTCAGTCAGACCGAGTGCTGACATAAGGCAAGACGCTCCTCTGGGCGCGTCTTGCTGGGGCCTCTCTCCTGGAGGCGCTCAGTCAGACCCAGTGCTTACATGTGGCAAGACGCTCCTCGGGGCGCGTCTTGCTGGGGCTTCTCTTCTGGAGGCGTTCAGTCAGACCGAGTGCTGACATGTGGCAAGACGCTCCTCGGGACGCGTCTTGCTTGGGCTTCTCTCCTGGAGGCCCTCAGTCAGACTCATTTTTGACATGTGGCAAGACGCTCCTCGGGGCGCGTCTTGCTTGGGCCTCTCTCCTGGAGGCGCTCAGTCAGACCCAGTGGTGACATGTGGCAAGACGCTCCTCGGGGCGCGTCTTGCTTGGGCCTCTCTCCTGGAGGCGCTCAGTCAGACCCAGTGGTGACATGTGACAAGACGCTCCTCGGGGCGCCTCTTGCTTGGGCTTCTCTCATGGAGGCCCTCAGTCAGATCCATTGTTGATATGTGGCAAGACGCTCCTCGGGGCGCGTCTTGCTTGGGCCTCTCTCCTGGAGGAGCTCAGTCAGACCGAGTGCTGACATGTGGCAAGACGCTCCTCGGGGCGCGTCTTGCTGGGGCTTCTCTCCTAGAGGCGTTCAGTCAGACCGAGTGCTGACATGTGGCAAGACGCTCCTCGGGGCGCGTCTTGCTTGGGGCCTCTCTCCTGGAGGCGCACAGTCAGACAGAGTGCTGACATGTGGCCAGACGCTCCTCAGGGCGCGTCTTGCTGGGGCCTCTCTCCTGGAGGCGCTCAGTCAGACCGAGTGCTGACATGTGGCAAGACGCTCCTCGGGGCGCGTCTTGCTTGGGCTTCTCTCCTGGAGGCCCTCAGTCAGACCCATTGTTTACATGTGGCAAGACGCTCCTCGGGGCGCATCTTGCTTGGGCCTCTCTCCTGGAGACCCTCTGTCAGCCCAAGTGTTGACATGTGTCAAGACGCTCCTCGGGGCGAGTCTTGCTTGGGCCTCTCTCCTGGAGGTGGTCAGTCAGACCCAGTGCTGACATGTGGCAAGGAGCTCCTCGGGGCGCGTCTTGCTTGGGCTTCTCTCTTGGAGGCGTTCAGTCAGACCCATTGTTGACATGTGGTAAGACGCTCCTCGGGGCGCGTCTTGCTTGGGCCTCTCTCCTGGAGGCCCTCTGTCAGACCCATTGTTGACATGTGGCAAGATGCTCCTCGGGGCGCGTCTTGCTTGGGCGTCTCTCCTGGAGGCGCTCAGTCAGACCCAGTGGTGACATGTGGTAAGACGCTCCTCGGGGCGCGTCTTGCTGGGGCTTCTCTCCTGGAGGCCCTCTGTCAGCACCAGTGTTGACATGAGTCAAGACGCTCCTCGGGGCGAATCTTGCTTGGGCCTCTCTCCTGGAGGTGCTCAGTCAGACCCAGTGTTGACATGGTGCAAGAAGCTCCTCGGGGCGCGTCTTGCTTGGGCTTCTCTCTTGGAGGCCCTCAGTCAGACCCATTGTTGACATGTGGCAAGACGCTCCTCGGGGCGCGTCTTGCTTGGGCTTCTCTCCTGGAGGCCCTCAGTCAGACCCATTGTTGACATGTGGCAAGACGCTCCTCGGGGCGCGTCTTGCTTGGGCCTCTCTCCTGGAGGCGCTCAGTCAGACCGAGTGCTGACATAAGGCAAGACGCTCCTCGGGGCGCGTCTTGCTGGGGCCTCTCTCCTGGAGGCGCTCAGTCAGACCCAGTGCTTACATGTGGCAAGACGCTCCTCGGGGTGTGTCTTGCTGGGGCTTCTCTCCTGGAGGCGTTCAGTCAGACCGAGTGCTGACATGTGGCAAGGAGCTCCTCGGGGCGCGTCTTGCTTGGGCTTCTCTCCTGGAGGCGTTCAGTCAGACCCAGTGTTGACACGTGGCAAGACGCTCCTCGGGGCGCGTCTTGCTTGGGGCCTCTCTCCTGGAGGCGCACAGTCAGACAGAGTGCTGACATGTGGCCAGACGCTCCTCGGGGAGGCGTCTTGCTTGGGCTTCTCTCCTGGAGGCCCTCAGTCAGACTCATTGTTGACATGTGGCAAGACGCTCCTCGGGGCGCGTCTTGCTTGGGCCTTTCTCCTGGAGGCGCACAGACAGACAGAGTGCTGACATGTGGCAAGACGCTCCTCGGGGCGCGTCTTGCTTGGGCTTCTCTCCTGGAGGCCCTAAGTTCAGACCCATTGTTGACATGTGGCAAGACGCTCCTCGGGGCGAGTCTTGCTTGGGCCTCTCTCCTGGAGGTGGTCAGTCAGACCCAGTGCTGACATGTGGCAAGGAGCTCCTCGGGGCGCGTCTTGCTTGGGCTTCTCTCTTGGAGGCGTTCAGTCAGACCCATTGTTGACATGTGGTAAGACGCTCCTCGGGGCGCGTCTTGCTTGGGCCTCTCTCCTGGAGGCGCTCAGTCAGACCGAGTGCTGACATAAGGCAAGACGCTACTCGGGGCGCGTCTTGCTGGGGCCTCTCTCCTGGAGGCGCTCAGTCAGACCCAGTGCTTACATGTGAAAAGACGCTCCTCGGGGCGCGTCTTGCTGGGGCTTCTCTTCTGGAGGCGTTCAGTCAGACCGAGTGCTGACATGTGGCAAGACGCTCCTCGGGACGCGTCTTGCTTGGGCTTCTCTCCTGGAGGCCCTCAGTCAGACTCATTGTTGACATGTGGCAAGACGCTCCTCGGGGCGCGTCTTGCTTGGGCCTCTCTCCTGGAGGCGCTCAGTCAGACCCAGTGGTGACATGTGGCAAGACGCTCCTCGGGGCGCGTCTTGCTTGGGCCTCTCTCCTGGAGGCGCTCAGTCAGACCCAGTGGTGACATGTGACAAGACGCTCCTCGGGGCGCGTCTTGCTTGGGCTTCTCTCATGGAGGCCCTCAGTCAGATCCATTGTTGATATGTGGCAAGACGCTCCTCGGGGCGCGTCTTGCTTGGGCCTCTCTCCTGGAGGAGCTCAGTCAGACCGAGTGCTGACATGTGGCAAGACGCTCCTTGGGGCGCGTCTTGCTGGGGCTTCTCTCCTAGAGGCGTTCAGTCAGACCAAGTGCTGACATGTGGCAAGACGCTCCTCGGGGCGCGTCTTGCTTGGGCCTCTCTCCTGGAGGCGCTCAGTCAGACCCAGTGGTGACATGTGGCAAGACGCTCCTCGGGGCGCGTCTTGCTTGGGCCTCTCTCCTGGAGGCGCTCAGTCAGACCCAGTGGTGACATGTGACAAGACGCTCCTCGGGGCGCGTCTTGCTTGGGCTTCTCTCATGGAGGCCCTCAGTCAGATCCATTGTTGATATGTGGCAAGACGCTCCTCGGGGCGCGTCTTGCTTGGGCCTCTCTCCTGGAGGAGCTCAGTCAGACCGAGTGCTGACATGTGGCAAGACGCTCCTCGGGGCGCGTCTTGCTGGGGCTTCTCTCCTAGAGGCGTTCAGTCAGACCGAGTGCTGACATGTGGCAAGACGCTCCTCGGGGCGCGTCTTGCTTGGGGCCTCTCTCCTGGAGGCGCACAGTCAGACAGAGTGCTGACATGTGGCCAGACGCTCCTCGGGGCGCGTCTTGCTGGGGCCTCTCTCCTGGAGGCGCTCAGTCAGACCGAGTGCTGACATGTGGCAAGACGCTCCTCGGGGCGCGTCTTGCTTGGGCTTCTCTCCTGGAGGCCCTCAGTCAGACCCATTGTTTACATGTGGCAAGACGCTCCTCGGGGCGCATCTTGCTTGGGCCTCTCTCCTGGAGGCCCTCTGTCAGCCCCAGTGTTGACATGTGTCAAGACGCTCCTCGGGGCGAGTCTTGCTTGGGCCTCTCTCCTGGAGGTGGTCAGTCAGACCCAGTGCTGACATGTGGCAAGGAGCTCCTCGGGGCGCGTCTTGCTTGGGCTTCTCTATTGGAGCATTCAGTCAGACCCATTGTTGACATGTGGTAAGACGCTCCTCGGGGCGCGTCTTGCTTGGGCCTCTCTCCTGGAGGCCCTCTGTCAGACCCATTGTTGACATGTGGCAAGACGCTCCTCGGGGCGCGTCTTGCTTGGGCCTCTCTCCTGGAGGCGCTCAGTCAGACCCAGTGGTGACATGTGGTAAGACGCTCCTCGGGGCGCGTCTTGCTGGGGCTTCTCTCCTGGAGGCCCTCTGTCAGCCCCAGTGTTGACATGAGTCAAGACGCTCCTCGGGGCGAGTCTTGCTTGGGCCTCTCTCCTGGAGGTGCTCAGTCAGACCCAGTGTTGACATGGTGCAAGAAGCTCCTCGGGGCGCGTCTTGCTTGGGCTTCTCTCTTGGAGGCCCTCAGTCAGACCCATTGTTGACATGTGGCAAGACGCTCCTCGGGGCGCGTCTTGCTTGGGCTTCTCTCCTGGAGGCCCTCCGTCAGACCCATTGTTGACATGTGGCAAGACGCTCCTCGGGGCGCGTCTTGCTTGGGCCTCTCTCCTGGAGGCGCTCAGTCAGACCGAGTGCTGACATAAGGCAAGACGCTCCTCGGGGCGCGTCTTGCTGGGGCCTCTCTCCTGGAGGCGCTCAGTCAGACCCAGTGCTTACATGTGGCAAGACGCTCCTTGGGGTGTGTCTTGCTGGGGCTTCTCTCCTGGAGGCGTTCAGTCAGACCGAGTGCTGACATGTGGCAAGGAGCTCCTCGGGGCGCGTCTTGCTTGGGCTTCTCTCCTGGAGGCGTTCAGTCAGACCCAGTGTTGACACGTGGCAAGACGCTCCTCGGGGCGCGTCTTGCTTGGGGCCTCTCTCCTGGAGGCGCACAGTCAGACAGAGTGCTGACATGTGGCCAGACGCTCCTCGGGGCGCGTCTTGCTTGGGCTTCTCTCCTGGAGGCCCTCAGTCAGACTCATTGTTGACATGTGGCAAGACGCTCCTCGGGGCGCGTCTTGCTTGGGCCTTTCTCCTGGAGGCGCACAGACAGACAGAGTGCTGACATGTGGCAAGACGCTCCTCGGGGCGCGTCTTGCTTGGGCTTCTCTCCTGGAGGCCCTAAGTTCAGACCCATTGTTGACATGTGGCAAGACGCTCCTCGGGGCGAGTCTTGCTTGGGCCTCTCTCCTGGAGGTGGTCAGTCAGACCCAGTGCTGACATGTGGCAAGGAGCTCCTCGGGGCGCGTCTTGCTTGGGCTTCTCTCTTGGAGGCGTTCAGTCAGACCCATTGTTGACATGTGGTAAGACGCTCCTCGGGGCGCGTCTTGCTTGGGCCTCTCTCCTGGAGGCCCTCTGTCAGACCCATTGTTGACATGTGGCAAGACGCTCCTCGGGGCGCGTCTTGCTTGGGCCTCTCTCCTGGAGGCGCTCAGTCAGACCGAGTGCTGACATAAGGCAAGACGCTACTCGGGGCGCGTCTTGCTGGGGCCTCTCTCCTGGAGGCGCTCAGTCAGACCCAGTGCTTACATGTGGCAAGACGCTCCTCGGGGCGCGTCTTGCTGGGGCTTCTCTTCTGGAGGCGTTCAGTCAGACCGAGTGCTGACATGTGGCAAGACGCTCCTCGGGACGCGTCTTGCTTGGGCTTCTCTCCTGGAGGCCCTCAGTCAGACTCATTGTTGACATGTGGCAAGACGCTCCTCGGGGCGCGTCTTGCTTGGGCCTCTCTCCTGGAGGCGCTCAGTCAGACCCAGTGGTGACATGTGGCAAGACGCTCCTCGGGGCGCGTCTTGCTTGGGCCTCTCTCCTGGAGGCGCTCAGTCAGACCCAGTGGTGACATGTGACAAGACGCTCCTCGGGGCGCGTCTTGCTTGGGCTTCTCTCCTGGAGGCCCTCAGTCAGACTCATTGTTGACATGTGGCAAGACGCTCCTCGGGGCGCGTCTTGCTTGGGCCTCTCTCCTGGAGGCGCTCAGTCAGACCCAGTGGTGACATGTGGCAAGACGCTCCTCGGGGCGCGTCTTGCTTGGGCCTCTCTCCTGGAGGAGCTCAGTCAGACCGAGTGCTGACATGTGGCAAGACGCTCCTCGGGGCGCGTCTTGCTGGGGCTTCTCTCCTAGAGGCGTTCAGTCAGACCAAGTGCTGACATGTGGCAAGACGCTCCTCGGGGCGCGTCTTGCTTGGGCTTCTCTCCTGGAGGCCCTCAGTCAGACTCATTGTTGACATGTAGCAAGATGCTCCTCGGGGCGCGTCTTGCTTGGGGCCTCTCTCCTGGAGGCGCACAGTCAGACAGAGTGCTGACATGTGGCCAGACGCTCCTCGGGGCGCGTCTTGCTGGGGCCTCTCTCCTGGAGGCGCTCAGTCAGACCGAGTGCTGACCTGTGGCAAGACGCTCCTCGGGGCGCGTCTTGCTTGGGCTTCTCTCCTGGAGGCCCTCAGTCAGACCCATTGTTTACATGTGGCAAGACGCTCCTCGGGGCGCATCTTGCTTGGGCCTCTCTCCTGGAGGCCCTCTGTCAGCCCCAGTGTTGACATGTGTCAAGACGCTCCTCGGGGCGAGTCTTGCTTGGGCCTCTCTCCTGGAGGTGGTCAGTCAGACCCAGTGCTGACATGTGGCAAGGAGCTCCTCGGGGCGCGTCGTGCTTGAGCTTCTCTCTTGGAGGCTTTCAGTCAGACCCATTGTTGACATGTGGTAAGACGCTCCTCGGGGCGCGTCTTGCTTGGGCCTCTCTCCTGGAGTTCCTCTGTCAGACCCAGTGTTGACATGGTGCAAGAAGCTCCTCGGGGCGCGTCTTGCTTGGGCTTCTCTCTTGGAGGCCCTCAGACAGACCCATTGTTAACATGTGGCAAGACGCTCCTCGGGGCGCGTCTTGCTTGGGCTTCTCTCCTGGAGGCCCTCAGTCAGACCCATTGTTGACATGTGGCAAGACCCTCCTCGGGGCGCGTCTTGCTTGGGCCTCTCTCCTGGAGGCGCTCAGTCAGACCGAGTGCTGACATAAGGCAAGACGCTCCTCGGGGCGCAACTTGCTGGGGCCTCTCTCCTGGAGGCGCTCAGTCAGACCCAGTGCTTACATGTGGCAAGACGCTCCTCGGGGTGTGTCTTGCTGGGAATTCTCTCCTGGAGGCGTTCAGTCAGACCGAGTGCTGACATGTGGCAAGGAGCTCCTCGGGGCGCGTCTTGCTTGGGCTTCTCTCCTGGAGGCGTTCAGTTAGACCCAGTGTTGACACGTGGCAAGACGCTCCTCGGGGCGCGTCTTGCTTGGGGCCTCTCTCCTGGAGGCGCACAGTCAGACAGAGTGCTGACATGTGGCCAGACGCTCCTCGGGGCGCGTCTTGCTGGGGCTTCTCTCCTGGAGGCGCTCAGTCAGACCCAGTGTTGACATGTGACAAGACGCTCCTCGGGGCGCGTCTTGCTGGGGCTTCTCTCCTGGAGGCGCTCAGTCAGACCCAGTGGTGACATGTGACAAGACGCTCCTCGGGGCGCGTCTTGCTTGGGCTTCTCTCCTGGAGGCCCTCAGTCAGATCCATTGTTGATGTGTGGCAAGACGCTCCTCGGGGCGCGTCTTGCTTGGGCCTCTCTCCTGGAGGAGCTCAGTCAGACCGAGTGCTGACATGTGGCAAGACGCTCCTCGGGGCGCGTCTTGCTGGGGCTTCTCTCCTAGAGGCGTTCAGTCAGACCAAGTGCTGACATGTGGCAAGACGCTCCTCGGGGCGCGTCTTGCTTGGGCTTCTCTCCTGGAGGCCCTCAGTCAGACCCATTGTTGACATGTGGCAAGACCCTCCTCGGGGCGCGTCTTGCTTGGGCCTCTCTCCTGGAGGCGCTCAGTCAGACCGAGTGCTGACATAAGGCAAGACGCTCCTCGGGGCGCAACTTGCTGGGGCCTCTCTCCTGGAGGCGCTCAGTCAGACCCAGTGCTTACATGTGGCAAGACGCTCCTCGGGGTGTGTCTTGCTGGGAATTCTCTCCTGGAGGCGTTCAGTCAGACCGAGTGCTGACATGTGGCAAGGAGCTCCTCGGGGCGCGTCTTGCTTGGGCTTCTCTCCTGGAGGCGTTCAGTTAGACCCAGTGTTGACACGTGGCAAGACGCTCCTCGGGGCGCGTCTTGCTTGGGGCCTCTCTCCTGGAGGCGCACAGTCAGACAGAGTGCTGACATGTGGCCAGACGCTCCTCGGGGCGCGTCTTGCTGGGGCTTCTCTCCTGGAGGCGCTCAGTCAGACCCAGTGTTGACATGTGACAAGACGCTCCTCGGGGCGCGTCTTGCTGGGGCTTCTCTCCTGGAGGCGTTCAGTCAGACCGAGTGCTGACATGTGGCAAGACGCTCCTCGGGGCGCGTCTTGCTTGGGCTTCTCTCCTGGAGGCCCTCAGTCAGACTCATTGTTGACATGTGGCAAGACGCTCCTCGGGGCGCGTCTTGCTTGGGGCCTCTCTCCTGGAGGCGCACAGTCAGACAGAGTGCTGACATGTGGCCAGACGCTCCTCGGGGCGCGTCTTGCTGGGGCCTCTCTCCTGGAGGCGCTCAGTCAGACCGAGTGCTGACCTGTGGCAAGACGCTCCTCGGGGCGCGTCTTGCTTGGGCTTCTCTCCTGGAGGCCCTCAGTCAGACCCATTGTTTACATGTGGCAAGACGCTCCTCGGGGCGCATCTTGCTTGGGCCTCTCTCCTGGAGGCCCTCTGTCAGCCCCAGTGTTGACATGTGTCAAGACGCTCCTCGGGGCGAGTCTTGCTTGGGCCTCTCTCCTGGAGGTGGTCAGTCAGACCCAGTGCTGACATGTGGCAAGGAGCTCCTCGGGGCGCGTCGTGCTTGAGCTTCTCTCTTGGAGGCTTTCAGTCAGACCCATTGTTGACATGTGGTAAGACGCTCCTCGGGGCGCGTCTTGCTTGGGCCTCTCTCCTGGAGTTCCTCTGTCAGACCCAGTGTTGACATGGTGCAAGAAGCTCCTCGGGGCGCGTCTTGCTTGGGCTTCTCTCTTGGAGGCCCTCAGACAGACCCATTGTTAACATGTGGCAAGACGCTCCTCGGGGCGCGTCTTGCTTGGGCTTCTCTCCTGGAGGCCCTCAGTCAGACCCATTGTTGACTTGTGGCAAGACCCTCCTCGGGGCGCGTCTTGCTTGGGCCTCTCTCCTGGAGGCGCTCAGTCAGACCGAGTGCTGACATAAGGCAAGACGCTCCTCGGGGCGCAACTTGCTGGGGCCTCTCTCCTGGAGGCGCTCAGTCAGACCCAGTGCTTACATGTGGCAAGACGCTCCTCGGGGTGTGTCTTGCTGGGAATTCTCTCCTGGAGGCGTTCAGTCAGACCGAGTGCTGACATGTGGCAAGGAGCTCCTCGGGGCGCGTCTTGCTTGGGCTTCTCTCCTGGAGGCGTTCAGTTAGACCCAGTGTTGACACGTGGCAAGACGCTCCTCGGGGCGCGTCTTGCTTGGGGCCTCTCTCCTGGAGGCGCACAGTCAGACAGAGTGCTGACATGTGGCCAGACGCTCCTCGGGGCGCGTCTTGCTGGGGCTTCTCTCCTGGAGGCGCTCAGTCAGACCCAGTGTTGACATGTGACAAGACGCTCCTCGGGGCGCGTCTTGCTGGGGCTTCTCTCCTGGAGGCGTTCAGTCAGACCGAGTGCTGACATGTGGCAAGACGCTCCTCGGGGCGCGTCTTGCTTGGGCTTCTCTCCTGGAGGCCCTCAGTCAGACTCATTGTTGACATGTGGCAAGACGCTCCTCGGGGCGCATCTTGCTTGGGCCTCTCTCCTGGAGGCGCACAGACAGACAGAGTGCTGACATGTGGCAAGACGCTCCTCGGGGTGCGTCTTGCTTGGGCTTCTCTCCTGGAGGCCCTAAGTTCAGACCCATTGTTGACATGTGGCAAGACGCTCCTCGGCGCGAGTCTTGCTTGGGCCTCTCTCCTGGAGGTGGTCAGTCAGACCCAGTGCTGACATGTGGCAAGGAGCTCCTCGGGGCGCGTCTTGCTTGGGCTTCTCTCTTGGAGGCCTTCAGTCAGACCCATTGTTGACATGTGGTAAGACGCTCCTCGGGGCGCGTCTTGCTTGGGCCTCTCTCCTGTAGGCCCTCTGTCAGACCCATTGTTGACATGTGGCAAGACGCTCCTCGGGGCTCGTCTTGCTTGGGCCTCTCTCCTGGAGGCGCTCAGTCAGACCGAGTGCTGACATAAGGCAAGACGCTCCTCGGGGCGCGTCTTGCTGGGGCCTCTCTCCTGGAGGCGCTCAGTCAGACCCAGTGCTTACATGTGGCAAGACGCTCCTCGGGGCGTGTCTTGCTGGGGCTTCTCTCCTGGAGGCGTTCAGTCAGACCGAGTGCTGACATCTGGCAAGACGCTCCTCGGGGCGCGTCTTGCTTGGGCTTCTCTCCTGGAGGCGTTCAGTCAGACCGAGTGCTGACATGTGGTAAGACGCTCCTCGGGGCGCGTCTTGCTGGGGCTTCTCTCCTGGAGGCGCTCAGTCAGACCCAGTGCTTACATGTGGCAAGACGCTCCTCGGGGCGCGTCTTGCTTGGGCCTCTCTCCTGGAGGCGCTCAGTCAGACCCAGTGCTGACATGTGGCAAGACGCTCCTCGGGGCGCGTCTTGCTTGGGCCTCTCTCCTGGAGACGCTCAGTCAGACCCAGTGTTGACACGTGGCAAGACACTCCTCGGGGCGCGTCTTGCTTGGGCCTCTCTCCTGGAGGCGCTCAGTCAGACCGAGTGCTGACATAAGGCAAGACGCTCCTCGGGGCGCGTCTTGCTGGGGCCTCTCTCCTGGAGGCGCTCAGTCAGATCCAGTGCTTACATGTGGCAAGACGCTCCTCGGGGCGTGTCTTGCTGGGGCTTCTCTCCTGGAGGCGTTCAGTCAGACCGAGTGCTGACATCTGGCAAGACGCTCCTCGGGGGCGTCTTGCTTGGGCTTCTCTCCTGGAGGCGTTCAGTCAGACCGAGTGCTGACATGTGGTAAGACGCTCCTCGGGGCGCGTCTTGCTGGGGCTTCTCTCCTGGAGGCGCTCAGTCAGACCCAGTGCTTACATGTGGCAAGACGCTCCTCGGGGCGCGTCTTGCTTGGGCCTGTCTCCAGGAGGCGCTCAGTCAGACCCAGTGCTGACATGTGGCAAGACGCTCCTCGGGGCGCGTCTTGCTTGGGCCTCTCTCCTGGAGACGCTCAGTCAGACCCAGTGTTGACACGTGGCAAGACGCTCCTCGGGGCACGTCTTGCTTGGGCCTCTCTCCTGGAGGCGCTCAGTCAGACCCAGTGGTGACATGTGGCAAGACGCTCCTCGGGGCGCGTCTTGCTTGGGCTTCTCTCATGGAGGCCCTCAGTCAGACCCATTGCTGATATGTGGCAAGACGCTCCTCGGGGCGCGTCTTGCTTGGGCCTCTCTCCTGGAGGCGCTCAGTCAGACCGAGTGCTGACATGTGGCAAGACACTCCTCAGGGCGCATCTTGCTTGGGCTTCTCTCCTGGAGGCCCTCAGTCAGACCCATTGTTTACATGTGGCAAGACGCTCCTTTGGGCGCATCTTGCTTGGGCTTCTCTCCTGGAGGCCCTCAGTCAGACCCATTGTTGACATGTGGCAAGACGCTCCTCGGGGCGCGTCTTGCTGGGGCTTCTCTTCTGGAGGCCCTCAGTCAGACTCATTGTTGACATGTGGCAAGACGCTCCTCGGGGCGCGTCTTGCTTGGGCCTCTCTCCTGGAGGCGCTCAGTCAGACCGAGTGCTGACATGTGGCAAGACGCTCCTCGGGGCGCGTCTTGCTGGGGCTTCTCTCCTAGAGGCGTTCAGTCAGACCGAGTGCTGACATGTGGCAAGACACTCCTCGGGGCGCGTCTTGCTTGGGCTTCTCTCCTGGAGGCCCTCAGTCAGACTCATTGTTGACATGTGGCAAGATGCTCCTCGGGGCGCGTCTTGCTTGGGGCCTCTCTCCTGGAGGCGCACAGTCAGACAGAGTGCTGACATGTGGCCAGACGCTCCTCGGGGCGCGTCTTGCTGGGGCCTCTCTCCTGGAGGCGCTCAGTCAGACCGAGTGCTGACATGTGGCAAGACGCTCCTCGGGGCGCGTCTTGCTTGGGCTTCTCTCTTGGAGGCGTTCAGTCAGACCCATTGTTGACATGTGGTAAGACGCTCCACGGGGCGCATCTTGCTTGGGCCTCTCTCCTGGAGGCCCTCTGTCAGACCCAATGTTGACATGTGGCAAGACGCTCCTCGGGGCGCGTCTTGCTTGGGCCTCTCTCCTGGAGGCGCTCAGTCAGACCCAGTGGTGACATGTGGTAAGACGCTCCTCGGGGCGCGTCTTGCTGGGGCTTCTCTCCTGGAGGCCCTCTGTCAGCCCCAGTGTTGACATGAGTCAAGACGCTCCTCGGGGCGAGTCTTGCTTGGGCCTCTCTCCTGGAGGCGCTCAGTCAGACCCAGTGGTGACATGTGGCAAGACGCTCCTCGGGGCGCGTCTTGCTTGGGCTTCTCTCATGGAGGCCCTCAGTCAGACCCATTGTTGATATGTGGCAAAACGCTCCTCGGGGCGCGTCTTGCTTGGGCCTCTCTCCTGGAGGCGCTCAGTCAGACCGAGTGCTGACATGTGGTAAGACGCTCCTCGGGGCGCGTCTTGCTTGGGCCTCTCTCCTGGAGGCGCTCAGTCAGACCGAGTGCTGACATCTGGCAAGACGCTCCTCGGGGCGCGTCTTGCTTGGGCTTCTCTCCTGGAGGCCCTCAGTCAGACTCATTGTTGACATGTGGCAAGACGCTCCTCGGGGCGCGTCTTGCTTGGGCCTCTCTCCTGGAGGCGCACAGACAGACAGAGTGCTGACATGTGGCAAGACGCTCCTCGGGGCGCGTCTTGCTTGGGCTTCTCTCCTGGAGGCCCTAAGTTCAGACCCATTGTTGACATGTGGCAAGACGCTCCTCGGGGCGCGTCTTGCTTGGGCCTCTCTCCTGGAGGCGCTCAGTGAGACCGAGTGCTGACATGCAGCAAGACGCTCCTCAGGGCGCGTCTTGCTTGGGCTTCTCTCCTGGAGGCCCTCAGTCAGACCCATTGTTGACATGTGGCAAGATGCTCCTCGGGGCGCGTCTTGCTTGGGCTTCTCTCATGGAGGCCCTCAGTCAGACCCATTGTTGATATGTGGCAAGACGCTCCTCGGGGCGAGTCTTGCTTGGGCCTCTCTCCTGGAGGTGCTCAGTCAGACCCAGTGTTGACATGGTGCAAGACGCTCCTCGGGGCGCGTCTTGCTTGGGCTTCTCTCTTGGAGGCCCTCAGTCAGACCCATTGTTTACATGTGGCAAGACGCTCCTCGGGGCGCATCTTGCTTGGGCCTCTCTCCTGGAGGCCCTCTGTCAGCCCCAGTGTTGACATGTGTCAAGACGCTCCCCGGGGTGCGTCTTGCTTGGGCCTCTCTCCTTGAGTCGCTCAGTCAGACCGAGTGCTGACATGTGGCAAGACGCTCCTCGGGGCGCGTCTTGCTTGGGCTTCTCTCCTGGAGGCCCTCAGTCAGACCCATTGTTGACATGTGGCAAGACGCTCCGCCGGGCGCGTCTTGCTTGGGCCTCTCTCCTGGAGGCGCTCAGTCAGACCGAGTGCTGACATAAGGCAAGACGCACCTCGGGGCGCGTCTTGCTGGGGCCTCTCTCCTGGAGGCGCTCAGTCAGACCCAGTGCTTACATGTGGCAAGACGCTCCTTGGGGCGTGTCTTGCTGGGGCTTCTCTCCTGGAGGCGTTCCGTCAGACCGAGTGCTGACATCTGGCAAGACGCTCCTCGGGGCGCGTCTTGCTTGGGCTTCTCTCCTGGAGGCGTTCAGTCAGACCGAGTGCTGACATGTGGTAAGACGCTCCTCGGGGCGCGTCTTGCTGGGGCTTCTCTCCTGGAGGCGCTCAGTCAGACCCAGTGCTTACATGTGGCAAGACACTCCTCGGGGCGCGTCTTGCTTGGGCCTCTCTCCTGGAGGCGCTCAGTCAGACCCAGTGCTGACATGTGGCAAGACGCTCCTCGGGGCGCGTCTTGCTTGGGCCTCTATCCTGGAGACACTCAGTCAGACCCAGTGTTGACACGTGGCAAGACGCTCCTCGGGGCGCGTCTTGCTTGGGCCTCTCTCCTGGAGGCGCTCAGTCAGACCCAGTGGTGACACGTGGCAAGACGCTCCTCGGGGCGCGTCTTGCTTTGGCTTCTCTCATGGAGGCCCTCAGTCAGACCCATTGCTGATATGTGGCAAGACGCTCCTCGGGGCGCGTCTTGCTTTGGCCTCTCTCCTGGAGGCGCTCAGTCAGACCGAGTGCTGACATGTGGCAAGACGCTCCTCGGGGCGCGTCGTGCTTGAGCTTCTCTCTTGGAGGCTTTCAGTCAGACCCATTGTTGACATGTGGTAAGACGCTCCTCGGGGCGCGTCTTGCTTGGGCCTCTCTCCTGGAGGCCCTCTGTCAGACCCAGTGTTGACATGGTGCAAGAAGCTCCTCGGGGCGCGTCTTGCTTGGGCTTCTCTCTTGGAGGCCCTCAGACAGACCCATTGTTAACATGTGGCAAGACGCTCCTCGGGGCGCGTCTTGCTTGGGCTTCTCTCCTGGAGGCCCTCAGTCAGACCCATTGTTGACATGTGGCAAGACCCTCCTCGGGGCGCGTCTTGCTTGGGCCTCTCTCCTGGAGGCGCTCAGTCAGACCGAGTGCTGACATAAGGCAAGACGCTCCTCGGGGCGCAACTTGCTGGGGCCTCTCTCCTGGAGGCGCTCAGTCAGACCCAGTGCTTACATGTGGCAAGACGCTCCTCGGGGTGTGTCTTGCTGGGAATTCTCTCCTGGAGGCGTTCAGTCAGACCGAGTGCTGACATGTGGCAAGGAGCTCCTCGGGGCGCGTCTTGCTTGGGCTTCTCTCCTGGAGGCGTTCAGTTAGACCCAGTGTTGACACGTGGCAAGACGCTCCTCGGGGCGCGTCTTGCTTGGGGCCACTCTCCTGGAGGCGCACAGTCAGACAGAGTGCTGACATGTGGCCAGACGCTCCTCGGGGCGCGTCTTGCTGGGGCTTCTCTCCTGGAGGCGCTCAGTCAGACCCAGTGTTGACATGTGACAAGACGCTCCTCGGGGCGCGTCTTGCTGGGGCTTCTCTCCTGGAGGCGTTCAGTCAGACCGAGTGCTGACATGTGGCAAGACGCTCCTCGGGGCGCGTCTTGCTTGGGCTTCTCTCCTGGAGGCCCTCAGTCAGACTCATTGTTGACATGTGGCAAGACGCTCCTCGGGGCGCATCTTGCTTGGGCCTCTCTCCTGGAGGCGCACAGACAGACAGAGTGCTGACATGTGGCAAGACGCTCCTCGGGGTGCGTCTTGCTTGGGCTTCTCTCCTGGAGGCCCTAAGTTCAGACCCATTGTTGACATGTGGCAAGACGCTCCTCGGGGCGAGTCTTGCTTGGGCCTCTCTCCTGGAGGTGGTCAGTCAGACCCAGTGCTGACATGTGGCAAGGAGCTCCTCGGGGCGCGTCTTGCTTGGGCTTCTCTCTTGGAGGCGTTCAGTCAGACCCATTGTTGACATGTGGTAAGACGCTCCTCGGGGCGCGTCTTGCTTGGGCCTCTCTCCTGGAGGCCCTCTGTCAGACCCATTGTTGACATGTGGCAAGACGCTCCTCGGGGCTCGTCTTGCTTGGGCCTCTCTCCTGGAGGCGCTCAGTCAGACCGAGTGCTGACATAAGGCAAGACGCTCCTCGGGGCGCGTCTTGCTGGGGCCTCTCTCCTGGAGGCGCTCAGTCAGACCCAGTGCTTACATGTGGCAAGACGCTCCTCGGGGCGTGTCTTGCTGGGGCTTCTCTCCTGGAGGCGTTCAGTCAGACCGAGTGCTGACATCTGGCAAGACGCTCCTCGGGGCGCGTCTTGCTTGGGCTTCTCTCCTGGAGGCGTTCAGTCAGACCGAGTGCTGACATGTGGTAAGACGCTCCTCGGGGCGCGTCTTGCTGGGGCTTCTCTCCTGGAGGCGCTCAGTCAGACCCAGTGCTTACATTTGGCAAGACGCTCCTCGGGGCGCGTCTTGCTTGGGCCTCTCTCCTGGAGGCGCTCAGTCAGACCCAGTGCTGACATGTGGCAGGACGCTCCTCGGGGCGCGTCTTGCTTGGAACTCTCTCCTGGAGACGCTCAGTCAGACCCAGTGTTGACACGTGGCAAGACGCTCCTCGGGGCGCGTCTTGCTTGGGCCTCTCTCCTGGAGGCGCTCAGTCAGACCGAGTGCTGACATAAGGCAAGACGCTCCTCGGGGCGCGTCTTGCTGGGGCCTCTCTCCTGGAGGCGCTCAGTCAGATCCAGTGCTTACATGTGGCAAGACGCTCCTCGGGGCGTGTCTTGCTGGGGCTTCTCTCCTGGAGGCGTTCAGTCAGACCGAGTGCTGACATCTGGCAAGACGCTCCTCGGGGGCGTCTTGCTTGGGCTTCTCTCCTGGAGGCGTTCAGTCAGACCGAGTGCTGACATGTGGTAAGACGCTCCTCGGGGCGCGTCTTGCTGGGGCTTCTCTCCTGGAGGCGCTCAGTCAGACCCAGTGCTTACATGTGGCAAGACGCTCCTCGGGGCGCGTCTTGCTTGGGCCTGTCTCCTGGAGGCGCTCAGTCAGACCCAGTGCTTACATGTGGCAAGACGCTCCTCGGGGCGCGTCTTGCTTGGGCCTCTCTCCTGGAGAAGCTCAGTCAGACCCAGTGTTGACACGTGGCAAGACGCTCCTCGGGGCACGTCTTGCTTGGGCCTCTCTCCTGGAGGCGCTCAGTCAGACCCAGTGGTGACATGTGGCAAGACGCTCCTCGGGGCGCGTCTTGCTTGGGCTTCTCTCATGGAGGCCCTCAGTCAGACCCATTGCTGATATGTGGCAAGACGCTCCTCGGGGAGCGTCTTGCTTGGGCCTCTCTCCTGGAGGCGCTCAGTCAGACCGAGTGCTGACATGTGGCAAGACGCTCCTCGGGGCGCATCTTGCTTGGGCTTCTCTCCTGGAGGCCCTCAGTCAGACCCATTGTTTACATGTGGCAAGACGCTCCTTTGGGCGCATCTTGCTTGGGCTTCTCTCCTGGAGGCCCTCAGTCAGACCCATTGTTGACATGTGGCAAGACGCTCCTCGGGGCGCGTCTTGCTGGGGCTTCTCTTCTGGAGGCCCTCAGTCAGACTCATTGTTGACATGTGGCAAGACGCTCCTCGGGGCGCGTCTTGCTTGGGCCTCTCTCCTGGAGGCGCTCAGTCAGACCCAGTGGTGAAATGTGGCAAGACGCTCCTCGGGGCGCGTCTTGCTTGGGCCTCTCTCCTGGATGCGCTCAGTCAGACCCAGTGGTGACATGTGACAAGACGCTCCTCGGGGCGCGTCTTGCTTGGGCTTCTCTCATGGAGGCCCTCAGTCAGATCCATTGTTGATATGTGGCAAGACGCTCCTCGGGGCGCGTCTTGCTTGGGCCTCTCTCCTGGAGGAGCTCAGTCAGACCGAGTGCTGACATGTGGCAAGACGCTCCTCGGGGCGCGTCTTGCTGGGGCTTCTCTCCTAGAGGCGTTCAGTCAGACCGAGTGCTGACATGTGGCAAGACGCTCCTCGGGGCGCGTCTTGCTTGGGCTTCTCTCCTGGAGGCCCTCAGTCAGACTCATTGTTGACATGTGGCAAGATGCTCCTCGGGGCGCGTCTTGCTTGGGGCCTCTCTCCTGGAGGCGCACAGTCAGACAGAGTGCTGACATGTGGCCAGACGCTCCTCGGGGCGCGTCTTGCTGGGGCCTCTCTCCTGGAGGCGCTCAGTCAGACCGAGTGCTGACATGTGGCAAGACGCTCCTCGGGGCGCGTCTTGCTTGGGCTTCTCTCTTGGAGGCGTTCAGTCAGACCCATTGTTGACATGTGGTAAGACGCTCCACGGGGCGCATCTTGCTTGGGCCTCTCTCCTGGAGGCCCTCTGTCAGACCCAATGTTGACATGTGGCAAGACGCTCCTCGGGGCGCGTCTTGCTTGGGCCTCTCTCCTGGAGGCGCTCAGTCAGACCCAGTGGTGACATGTGGTAAGACGCTCCTCGGGGCGCGTCTTGCTGGGGCTTCTCTCCTGGAGGCCCTCTGTCAGCCCCAGTGTTGACATGAGTCAAGACGCTCCTCGGGGCGAGTCTTGCTTGGGCCTCTCTCCTGGAGGTGCTCAGTCAGACCCAGTGTTGACATGGTGCAAGAAGCACCTCGGGGCGCGTCTTGCTTGGGCTTCTCTCTTGGAGGCCCTCAGTCAGACCCATTGTTGACATGTGGCAAGACGCTCCTCGGGGCGCATCTTGCTTGGGCTTCTCTCCTGGAGGCCCTCAGTCAGACTCATTTTTGACATGTGGCAAGACGCTCCTCGGGGCGCGTCTTGTTTGGGCCTCTCTCCTGGAGGCGCTCAGTCAGACCGAGTGCTGACATAAGGCAAGACGCTCCTCGGGGCGCGTCTTGCTGGGGCCTCTCTCCTGGAGGCGCTCAGTCAGACCCAGTGCTTACATGTGGCAAGGAGCTCCTCGGGGCGCGTCTTGCTTGGGCTTCTCTCCTGGAGGCGTTCAGTCAGACCGAGTGCTGACATGTGGTAAGACGCTCCTCGGGGCGCGTCTTGCTGGGGCTTCTCTCCTGGAGGCGCTCATTCAGACCCAGTGCTTACATGTGGCAAGACGCTCCTCGGGGCGCGTCTTGCTTGGGCCTCTCTCCTGGAGGCGCTCAGTCAGACCCAGTGGTGACATGTGGCAAGACGCTCCTCGGGGCGCGTCTTGCTTGGGCTTCTCTCATGGAGGCCCTCAGTCAGACCCATTGTTGATATGTGGCAAAACGCTCCTCGGGGCGCGTCTTGCTTGGGCCTCTCTCCTGGAGGCGCTCAGTCAGACCGAGTGCTGACATGTGGCAAGACGCTCCTCGGGGCGCGTCTTGCTTGGGCCTCTCTCCTGGAGGCGCTCAGTCAGACCCAGTGGTGACATGTGACAAGACGCTCCTCGGGGCGCGTCTTGCTGGGGCTTCTCTCCTGGAGGCGTTCAGTCAGACCGAGTGCTGACATGTGGCAAGACGCTCCTCGGGACGCGTCTTGCTTGGGCTTCTCTCCTGGAGGCCCTCAGTCAGACTCATTGTTGACATGTGGCAAGACGCTCCTCGGGGCGCGTCTTGCTTGGGCCTCTCTCCTGGAGGCGCACAGACAGACAGAGTGCTGACATGTGGCAAGACGCTCCTCAGGGCGCGTCTTGCTTGGGCCTCTCTCCTGGAGGCGCTCAGTGAGACCGAGTGCTGACATGCAGCAAGACGCTCCTCAGGGCGCGTCTTGCTTGGGCTTCTCTCCTGGAGGCCCTCAGTCAGACCCATTGTTGACATGTGGCAAGATGCTCCTCGGGGCGCGTCTTGCTTGGGCTTCTCTCATGGAGGCCCTCAGTCCGACCCATTGTTGATATGTGGCAAGACGCTCCTCGGGGCGAGTCTTGCTTGGGCCTCTCTCCTGGAGGTGCTCAGTCAGACCCAGTGTTGACATGGTGCAAGACGGTCCTCGGGGCGCGTCTTGCTTGGGCTTCTCTCTTGGAGGCCCTCAGTCAGACCCATTGTTTACATGTGGCAAGACGCTCCTCGGGGCGCATCTTGCTTGGGCCTCTCTCCTGGAGGCCCTCTGTCAGCCCAAGTGTTGACATGTGTCAAGCCGCTCCCCGGGGTGCGTCTTTCTTGGGCCTCTCTCCTTGAGTCGCTCAGTCAGACCGAGTGCTGACATGTGGCAAGACGCTCCTCGGGGCGCGTCTTGCTTGGGCTTCTCTCCTGGAGGCCCTCAGTCAGACCCATTGTTGACATGTGGCAAGACGCTCCGCCGGGCGCGTCTTGCTTGGGCCTCTCTCCTGGAGGCGCTCAGTCAGACCGAGTGCTGACATAAGGCAAGACGCACCTCGGGGGGCGTCTTGCTGGGGCCTCTCTCCTGGAGGCGCTCAGTCAGACCCAGTGCTTACATGTGGCAAGACGCTCCTTGGGGCGTGTCTTGCTGGGGCTTCTCTCCTGGAGGCGTTCCGTCAGACCGAGTGCTGACATCTGGCAAGACGCTCCTCGGGGCGCGTCTTGCTTGGGCTTCTCTCCTGGAGGCGTTCAGTCAGACCGAGTGCTGACATGTGGTAAGACGCTCCTCGGGGCGCGTCTTGCTGGGGCTTCTCTCCTGGAGGCGCTCAGTCAGACCCAGTGCTTACATGTGGCAAGACAGTCCTCGGGGCGCGTCTTGCTTGGGCCTCTCTCCTGGAGGCGCTCAGTCAGACCCAGTGGTGACACGTGGCAAGACGCTCCTCGGGGCGCGTCTTGCTTGGGCTTCTCTCATGGAGGCCCTCAGTCAGACCCATTAGTGATATGTGGCAAGACGCTCCTCGGGGCGCGTCTTGCTTTGGCCTCTCTCCTGGAGGCGCTCAGTCAGACCGAGTGCTGACATGTGGCAAAGACGCTCCTCGGGGCGCGTCTTGCTTGGGCTTCTCTCCTGGAGGCGCTCAGTCAGACCCAGTGCTTACATGTGGCAAGACGCTCCTCGGGGCGCGTCTTGCTGGGGCTTCTCTTCTGGAGGCGTTCAGTCAGACCGAGTGCTGACATGTGGCAAGACGCTCCTCGGGACGCGTCTTGCTTGGGCTTCTCTCCTGGAGGCACTCAGTCAGACTCATTGTTGACATGTGGCAAGACGCTCCTCGGGGCGCGTCTTGCTTGGGCCTCTCTCCTGGAGGCGCTCAGTCAGACCCAGTGGTGACATGTGGCAAGACGCTCCTCGGGGCGCGTCTTGCTTGGGCCTCTCTCCTGGAGGCGCTCAGTCAGTCCCAGTGGTCACATGTGACAAGACGCTCCTCGGGGCGCGTCTTGCTTGGGCTTCTCTCATGGAGGCCCTCAGTCAGATCCATTGTTGATATGTGGCAAGACGCTCCTCGGGGCGCGTCTTGCTTGGGCCTCTCTCCTGGAGGAGCTCAGTCAGACCGAGTGCTGACATGTGGCAAGACGCTCCTCGGGGCGCGTCTTGCTGGGGCTTCTCTCCTAGAGGCGTTCAGTCAGACCGAGTGCTGACATGTGGCAAGACGCTCCTCGGGGCGCGTCTTGCTTGGGCTTCTCTCCTGGAGGCCCTCAGTCAGACTCATTGCTGACATGTGGCAAGACGCTCCTCGTGGCGCGTCTTGCTTGGGGCCTCTCTCCTGGAGGCGCACAGTCAGACCGAGTGCTGACATGTGGCAAGACGCTCCTCGGGGCGCGTCTTGCTTGGGCCTCTCTCCTGGAGGCCCTCTGTCAGCCACAGTGTTGACATGTGTCAAGACGCTCCTCGGGGCGAGTCTTGCTTGGGCCTCTCTCCTGGAGGTGGTCAGTCAGACCCAGTGCTGACATGTGGCAAGGAGCTCCTCGGGGCGCGTCTTGCTTGGGCTTCTCTCTTGGAGGCGTTCAGTCAGACCCATTGTTGACATGTGGTAAGACGCTCCTCGGGGCGCGTCTTGCTTGGGCCTCTCTCCTGGAGGCCCTCTGTCAGACCCATTGTTGACATGTGGCAAGACGCTCCTCGGGGCACGTCTTGCTTGGGCCTCTCTCCCGGAGGCGCTCAGTCAGACCGAGTGCTGACATAAGGCAAGACGCTCCTCGGGGCGCGTCTTGCTGGGGCCTCTCTCCTGGAGGCGCTCAGTCAGACCCAGTGCTTACATGTGGCAAGACGCTCCTCGGGGCGTGTCTTGCTGGGGCTTCTCTCCTGGAGGCGTTCAGTCAGACCGAGTGCTGACATCTGGCAAGACGCTCCTCGGGGCGCGTCTTGCTGGCGCTTCTCTCCTGGAGGCGCTCAGTCAGACCCAGTGCTTACATGTGGCAAGACGCTCCTCGGGGCGCGTCTTGCTTGGGCCTCTCTCCTGGAGACGCTCAGTCAGACCCAGTGTTGACACGTGGCAAGACGCTCCTCGGGGCGCGTCTTGCTTGGGCCTCTCTCCTGGAGGCCCTCTGTCAGCCCCAGTGTTGACATGTGTTAAGACGCTCCGCGGGGCGCGTCTTGCTTGGGCCTCTCTCCTGGAGGCGCTCAGTCAGACCGAGTGCTGACATAAGGCAAGACGCTCCTCGGGGCGCGTCTTGCTGGGGCCTCTCTCCTGGAGGCGCTCAGTCAGACCCAGTGCTTACATTTGGCAAGACGCTCCTCGGGGCGTGTCTTGCTGGGGCTTCTCTCCTGGAGGCGTTCAGTCAGACCGAGTGCTGACATCTGGCAAGACGCTCCTCGGGGCGCGTCTTGCTTGGGCTTCTCTCCTGGAGGCGTTCAGTCAGACCGAGTGCTGACATGTGGTAAGACGCTCCTCGGGGCGCATCTTGCTGGGGCTTCTCTCCTGGAGGCGCTCAGTCAGACCCAGTGCTTACATGTGGCAAGACGCTCCTCGGGGCGCGTCTTGCTTGGGCCTCTCTCCTGGAGACGCTCAGTCAGACCCAGTGTTGACACGTGGCAAGACGCTCCTCGGGGCGCGTATTGCTTGGGCCTCTCTCCTGGAGGCGCTCAGTCAGACCCAGTGCTGACATGTGGCAAGACGCTCCTCGGGGCTCGTCTTGCTTGGGCCTCTCTCCTGGAGACGCTCAGTCAGACCCAGTGTTGACACGTGGCAAGACGCTCCTCGGGGCGCGTCTTGCTTGGGCCTCTCTCCTGGAGGCGCTCAGTCAGACCCAGTGGTGACATGTGGCAAGACGCTCCTCGGGGCGCGTCTTGCTTGGGCTTCTCTCATGGAGGCCCTCAGTCAGACCCATTGCTGATATGTGGCAAGACGCTCCTCGGGGCGCATCTTGCTTGGGCCTCTCTCCTGGAGGCGCTCAGTCAGACCGAGTGCTGACATGTGGCAAGACGCTCCTCGGGGCGCGTCTTGCTTGGGCTTCTCTCCTGGAGGCCCTCAGTCAGACCCATTGTTTACATGTGGCAAGACGCTCCTTTGGGCGCATCTTGCTTGGGCTTCTCTCCTGGAGGCCCTCAGTCAGACCCATTGTTGACATGTGGCAAAACGCTCCTCGGGGCGCGTCTTGCTTGGGCCTCTCTCCTGGAGGCGCTCAGTCAGACCGAGTGCTGACATAAGGCAAGACGCTCCTCGGGGCGCGTCTTGCTGGGGCCTCTCTCCTGGAGGCGCTCAGTCAGACCCAGTGCTTACATGTGGCAAGACGCTCCTCGGGGCGCGTCTTGCTGGGGCTTCTCTTCTGGAGGCGTTCAGTCAGACCGAGTGCTGACATGTGGCAAGACGCTCCTCGGGACGCGTCTTGCTTGGGCTTCTCTCCTGGAGGCCCTCAGTCAGACTCATTGTTGACATGTGGCAAGACGCCCCTCGGGGCGCGTCTTGCTTGGGCCTCTCTCCTGGAGGCGCTCAGTCAGACCCAGTGGTGACATGTGGCAAGACGCTCCTCGGGGCGCGTCTTGCTTGGGCCTCTCTCCTGGAGGCGCTCAGTCAGACCGAGTGCTGACATGTGGCAAGACGCTCCTCGGGGCGCGTCTTGCTTGGGCTTCTCTCCTGGAGGCCCTCAGTCAGACCCATTGTTTACATGTGGCGAGACGCTCCTCGGGGCGCATCTTGCTTGGGCCTCTCTCCTGGAGGCCCTCTGTCAGCCCCAGTGTTGACATGTGTCAAGACGCTCCTCGGGGCGAGTCTTGCTTGGGCCTCTCTCCTGGAGGTGGCCTGGAGGTGGTCAGTCAGACCCAGTGCTGACATGTGGCAAGGAGCTCCTCGGGGCGCGTCTTGCTTGGGCTTCTCTCTTGGAGGCGTTCAGTCAGACCCATTGTTGACATGTGGTAAGACGCTCCTCGGGGCGCGTCTTGCTTGGGCCTCTCTCCTGGAGGCCCTCTGTCAGACCCATTGTTGACATGTGGCAAGACGCTCCTCGGGGCGCGTCTTGCTTGGGCCTCTCTCCTGGAGGCGCTCAGTCAGACCCAGTGGTGACATGTGGCAACATGCTCCTCGGGGCGCGTATTGCTTGGGCCTCTCTCCTGGAGGCCCTCTGTCAGACCCATTGTTGACATGTGGCAAGACGCTCCTCGGGGCGCGTCTTGCTTGGGCTTCTCTCCTGGAGGCCCTCAGTCAGACCCATTGTTGACATGTGGCAAGACGCTCCTCGGGGCGCGTCTTGCTTGGGCCTCTCTCCTGGAGGCGCTCAGTCAGACCGAGTGCTGACATAAGGCAAGACGCTCCTCGGGGCGCGTCTTGCTGGGGCCTCTCTCCTGGAGGCGCTCAGTCAGACCCAGTGCTTACATGTGGCAAGACGCTCCTCGGGGTGTGTCTTGATGGGGCTTCTCTCCTGGAGGCGTTCAGTCAGACCGAGTGCTGACATGTGGCAAGACGCTCCTCGGGGCGCGTCTTGCTTGGGCCTCTCTCCTGGAGACGCTCAGTCAGACCCAGTGTTGACACGTGGCAAGACGCTCCTCGGGGCGCGTCTTGCTTGGGCCTCTCTCCTGGAGGCCCTCTGTCAGCCCCAGTGTTGACATGTGGCAAGACGCTCCGCGGGGCGCGTCTTGCTTGGGCCTCTCTCCTGGAGGCGCTCAGTCAGACCGAGTGCTGACATAAGGCAATGCGCTCCTCGGGGCGCGTCTTGCTGGGGCCTCTCTCCTGGAGGCGCTCATTCAGACCCAGTGCTTACATTTGTCAAGACGCTCCTCGGGGCGTGTCTTGCTGGGGCTTCTCTCCTGGAGGCGTTCAGTCAGACCGAGTGCTGACATCTGGCAAGACGCTCCTCGGGGCGCGTCTTGCTTGGGCTTCTCTCCTGGAGGCGTTCAGTCAGACCGAGTGCTGACATGTGGTAAGACGCTCCTCGGGGCGCGTCTTGCTAGGGCTTCTCTCCTGGAGGCGCTCAGTCAGACCCAGTGCTTACATGTGGCAAGACGCTCCTCGGGGCGCGTCTTGCTTGGGCCTCTCTCCTGGAGACGCTCAGTCAGACCCAGTGTTGACACGTGGCAAGACGCTCCTCGGGGCGCGTATTGCTTGGGCCTCTCTCCTGGAGGCGCTCAGTCAGACCCAGTGCTGACATGTGGCAAGACGCTCCTCGGGGCGCGTCTTGCTTGGGCCTCTCTCCTGGAGACGCTCAGTCAGACCCAGTGTTGACACGTGGCAAGACGCTCCTCGGGGCGCGTCTTGCTTGGGCCTCTCTCCTGGAGGCCCTCAGTCAGACCCATTGTTTACATGTGGCAAGACGCTCCTTTGGGCGCATCTTGCTTGGGCTTCTCTCCTGGAGTTCCTCAGTCAGATCCATTGTTGACATGTGGCAAGACGCTCCTCGGGGCGCGTCTTGCTTGGGCCTCTCTCCTGGAGGCGCTCAGTCAGACCGAGTGCTGACATAAGGCAAGACGCTCCTCGGGGCGCGTCTTGCTGGGGCCTCTCTCCTGGAGGCGTTCAGTCAGACCGAGTGCTGACATGTGGCAAGACGCTCCTCGGGACGCGTCTTGCTTGGGCTTCTCTCCTGGAGGCCCTCAGTCAGACTCATTGTTGACATGTGGCAAGACGCTCCTCGGGGCGCGTCTTGCTTGGGCCTCTCTCCTGGAGGAGCTCAGTCAGACCCAGTGGTGACATGTGGCAAGACGCTCCTCGGGGCGCATCTTGCTTGGGCCTCTCTCCTGGAGGCGCTCAGTCAGACCGAGTGCTGACATGTGGCAAGACGCTCCTCGGGGTGCGTCTTGCTTGGACTTCTCTCCTGGAGGCCCTCAGTCAGACCCATTGTTTACATGTGGCAAGACGCTCCTCGGGGCGCATCTTGCTTGGGCCTCTCTCCTGGAGGCCCTCTGTCAGCCCCAGTGTTGACATGTGTCAAGACGCTCCTCGGGGCGAGTCTTGCTTGGGCCTCTCTCCTGGAGGTGGTCAGTCAGACCCAGTGCTGACATGTGGCAAGTAGCTCCTCGGGGCGCGTCTTGCTTGGGCTTCTCTCTTGGAGGCGTTCAGTCAGACCCATTGTTGACATGTGGTAAGACGCTCCTCGGGGCGCGTCTTGCTTGGGCCTCTCTCCTGGAGGCCCTCTGTCAGACCCATTGTTGACATGTGGCAAGACGCTCCTCGGGGCGCGTCTTGCTTGGGCCTCTCTCCTGGAGGCGCTCAGTCAGACCGAGTGCTGACATAAGGCAAGACGCTCCTCGGGGCGCGTCTTGCTGGGGCCTCTCTCCTGGAGGCGCTCAGTCAGACCCAGTGCTTACATGTGGCAAGACGCTCCTCGGGGTGTGTCTTGCTGGGGCTTCTCTCCTGGAGGCGTTCAGTCAGACCGAGTGCTGACATGTGGCAAGGAGCTCCTCGGGGCGCGTCTTGCTTGGGCTTCTCTCCTGGAGGCGTTCAGTCAGACCGAGTGCTGACATGTGGTAAGACGCTCCTCGGGGCGCGTCTTGCTGGGGCTTCTCTCCTGGAGGCGCTCAGTCAGACCCAGTGCTTACATGTGGCAAGAAGCTCCTAGGGGCGCGTCTTGCTTGGGCCGCTCTCCTGGAGGCGCTCAGTCAGACCCAGTGGTGACATGTGGCAAGACGCTCCTCGGGGCGCGTCTTGCTTGGGCCTCTCTCCTGGAGACGCTCAGTCAGACCCAGTGTTGACACGTGGCAAGACGCTCCTCGGGGCGCGTCTTGCTTGGGGCCTCTCTCCTGGAGGCGCACAGTCAGACAGAGTGCTGACATGTGGCCAGACGCTCCTCGGGGCGCGTCTTGCTGGGGCTTCTCTCCTGGAGGCGCTCAGTCAGACCCAGTGTTGACATGTGACAAGACGCTCCTCGGGGCGCGTCTTGCTGGGGCTTCTCTCCTGGAGGCGTTCAGTCAGACCGAGTGCTGACATGTGGCAAGACGCTCCTCGGGGCGCGTCTTGCTTGGGCTTCTCTCCTGGAGGCCCTCAGTCAGACTCATTGTTGACATGTGGCAAGACGCTCCTCGGGGCGCGTCTTGCTTGGGCCTCTCTCCTGGAGGCGCACAGACAGACAGAGTGCTGACATGTGGCAAGACGCTCCTCGGGGCGCGTCTTGCTTGGGCTTCTCTCCTGGAGGCCCTAAGTTCAGACCCATTGTTGACATGTGGCAAGACGCTCCTCGGGGCGCGTCTTGCTTGGGCCTCTCTCCTGGAGGCGCTCAGTCAGACCGAGTGCTGACATGCAGCAAGACGCTCCTCAGGGCGCGTCTTGCTTGGGCTTCTCTCCTGGAGGCCCTCAGTCAGACCCATTGTTGACATGTGGCAAGACGCTCCTCGGGGCGCATCTTGCTTGGGCCTCTCTCCTGGAGGCGCTCAGTCAGACCCATTGTTGACATGTGGCAAGACGCTCCTCGGGGCGCGTCTTGCTTGGGCCTCTCTCCTGGAGGCGCTCAGTCAGACCGAGTGCTGACATAAGGCAAGACGCTCCTCGGGGCGCGTCTTGCTGGGGCCTCTCTCCTGGAGGCGCTCAGTCAGACCCAGTGCTTACATGTGGCAAGACGCTCCTCGGGGCGTGTCTTGCTGGGGCTTCTCTCCTGGAGGCGTTCAGTCAGACCGAGTGCTGACATCTGGCAAGACGCTCCTCGGGGCGCGTCTTGCTTGGGCTTCTCTCCTGGAGGCGTTCAGTCAGACCGAGTGCTGACATGTGGTAAGACGCTCCTCGGGGCGCGTCTTGCTGGGGCTTCTCTCCTGGAGGCGCTCAGTCAGACCCAGTGCTTACATGTGGCAAGACGCTCCTCGGGGCGCATCTTGCTTGGGCCTCTCTCCTGGAGGCGCTCAGTCAGACCCAGTGCTGACATGTGGCAAGACGCTCCGCGGGGCGCGTCTTGCTTGGGCCTCTCTCCTGGAGGCGCTCAGTCAGACCCAGTGCTGACATGTGGCAAGACGCTCCTCGGGGCGCGTCTTGCTTGGGCCTCTCTCCTGGAGGCCCTCTGTCAGCCCCAGTGTTGACATGTGGCAAGACGCTCCGCGGGGCGCATCTTGCTTGGGCCTCTCTCCTGGAGGCGCTCAGTCAGACCGAGTGCTGACATAAGGCAAGACGCTCCTCGGGGCGCGTCTTGCTGGGGCCTCTCTCCTGGAGGCGCTCAGTCAGACCCAGTGGTGACATGTGGAAAGACGCTCCTCGGGGCGCGTCTTGCTTGGGCTTCTCTCATGGAGGCCCTCAGTCAGACCCATTGCTGATATGTGGCAAGACGCTCCTCGGGGCGCGTCTTGCTTGGGCCTCTCTCCTGGAGGCGCTCAGTCAGACCGAGTGCTGACATGTGGCAAGATGCTCCTCGGGGCGCGTCTTGCTTGGGCTTCTCTCCTGGAGGCCCTCAGTCAGACCCATTGTTTACATGTGGCAAGACGCTCCTTTGGGCGCATCTTGCTTGGGCTTCTCTCCTGGAGGCCCTCAGTCAGACCCATTGTTGACATGTGGCAAGACGCTCCTCGGGGCGCGTCTTGCTTGGGCCTCTCTCCTGGAGGCGCTCATTCAGACCGAGTGCTGACATAAGGCAAGACGCTCCTCGGGGCGCGTCTTGCTGGGGCCTCTCTCCTGGAGGCGCTCAGTCAGACCCAGTGCTTACATGTGGCAAGACGCTCCTCGGGGCGCGCCTTGCTGGGGCTTCTCTTCTGGAGGCGTTCAGTCAGACCGAGTGCTGATATGTGGCAAGACGCTCCTCGGGACGCGTCTTGCTTGGGCTTCTCTCCTGGAGGCCCTCAGTCAGACTCATTGTTGACATGTGACAAGACGCTCCTCGGGGCGCGTCTTGCTTGGGCCTCTCTCCTGGAGGCGCTCAGTCAGACCCAGTGGTGACATGTGGCAAGACGCTCCTCGGGGCGCGTCTTGCTTGGGCCTCTCTCCTGGAGGCGCTCAGTCAGACCCAGTGGTGACATGTGACAAGACGCTCCTCGGGGCGCGTCTTGCTTGGGCTTCTCTCCTGGAGGCCCTCAGTCAGACTCATTGTTGACATGTGGCAAGATGCTCCTCGGGGCGCGTCTTGCTTGGGGCCTCTCTCCTGGAGGCGCACAGTCAGACAGAGTGCTGACATGTGGCCAGACGCTCCTCGGGGCGCGTCTTGCTGGGGCCTCTCTCCTGGAGGCGCTCAGTCAGACCGAGTGCTTACATGTGGCAAGACGCTCCTCGGGGCGCGTCTTGCTTGGGCTTCTCTCCTGGAGGCCCTCAGTCAGACCCATTGTTTACATGTGGCAAGACGCTCCTCGGGGCGCATCTTGCTTGGGCCTCTCTCCTGGAGGCCCTCTGTCAGCCCCAGTGTTGACATGTGTCAAGACGCTCCTCGGGGCGAGTCTTGCTTGGGCCTCTCTCCTGGAGGTGGTCAGTCAGACCCAGTGCTGACATGTGGCAAGGAGCTCCTCGGGGCGCGTCTTGCTTGGGCTTCTCTCTTGGAGGCGTTCAGTCAGACCCATTGTTGACATGTGGTAAGACGCTCCTCGGGGCGCGTCTTGCTTGGGCCTCTCTCCTGGAGGCCCTCTGTCAGACCCATTGTTGACATGTGGCAAGACGCTCCTCGGGGCGCGTCTTGCTTGGGCCTCTCTCCTGGAGGCGCTCAGTCAGACCCAGTGGTGACATGTGGCAACATGCTCCTCGGGGCGCGTATTGCTTGGGCCTCTCTCCTGGAGGCCCTCTGTCAGACCCATTGTTGACATGTGGCAAGACGCTCCTCGGGGCGCGTCTTGCTTGGGCTTCTCTCCTGGAGGCCCTCAGTCAGACCCATTGTTGACATGTGGCAAGACGCTCCTCGGGGCGCGTCTTGCTTGGGCCTCTCTCCTGGAGGCGCTCAGTCAGACCGAGTGCTGACATAAGGCAAGACGCTCCTCGGGGCGCGTCTTGCTGGGGCCTCTCTCCTGGAGGCGCTCAGTCAGACCCAGTGCTTACATGTGGCAAGACGCTCCTCGGGGTGTGTCTTGCTGGGGCTTCTCTCCTGGAGGCGTTCAGTCAGACCGAGTGCTGACATGTGGCAAGGAGCTCCTCGGGGCGCGTCTTGCTTGGGCTTCTCTCCTGGAGGCGTTCAGTCAGACCGAGTGCTGACATGTGGTAAGACGCTCCTCGGGGCGCGTCTTGCTGGGGCTTCTTTCCTGGAGGCGCTCAGTCAGACCCAGTGCTTACATGTGGCAAGACGCTCCTAGGGGCGCGTCTTGCTTGGGCCGCTCTCCTGGAGGCGCTCAGTCAGACCCAGTGGTGACATGTGGCAAGACGCTCCTCGGGGCGCGTCTTGCTTGGGCCTCTCTCCTGGAGACGCTCAGTCAGACCCAGTGTTGACACGTGGCAAGACGCTCCTCGGGGCGCGTCTTGCTTGGGGCCTCTCTCCTGGAGGCGCACAGTCAGACAGAGTGCTGACATGTGGCCAGACGCTCCTCGGGGCGCGTCTTGCTGGGGCTTCTCTCCTGGAGGCGCTCAGTCAGACCCAGTGTTGACATGTGACAAGACGCTCCTCGGGGCGCGTCTTGCTGGGGCTTCTCTCCTGGAGGCGTTCAGTCAGACCGAGTGCTGACATGTGGCAAGACGCTCCTCGGGGCGCGTCTTGCTTGGGCTTCTCTCCTGGAGGCCCTAAGTTCAGACCCATTGTTGACATGTGGCAAGACGCTCCTCGGGGCGCGTCTTGCTTGGGCCTCTCTCCTGGAGGCGCTAAGTCAGACCGAGTGCTGACATGCAGCAAGACGCTCCTCAGGGCGCGTCTTGCTTGGGCTTCTCTCCTGGAGGCCCTCAGTCAGACCCATTGTTGACATGTGGCCAGACGCTCCTCGGGGCGCATTTTGCTTGGGCCTCTCTCCTGGAGGCGCTCAGTCAGACCGAGTGCTGACATGTGGCAAGACACTCCTCGGGGCGCGTCTTGCTTGGGCTTCTCTCCTGGAGGCCCTCAGTCAGACTCATTGTTGACATGTGGCAAGACGCTCCTCGGGGCGCGTCTTGCTTGGGCCTCTCTCCTGGAGGCCCTCTGTCAGACCCAGTGTTGACATGTGGCAAGACGCTCCTCGGGGCACGTCTTGCTTGGGCCTCTCTCCTGGAGGTGCTCAGTCAGACCCAGTGTTGACATGTGGCAAGACTCTCCTCGGGGCGCGTCTTGCTTGGGCCTCTCTCCTGGAGGTGCTCAGTCAGACCCAGTGTTGACATGTGGCAAGACGCTCCTCGGGGCGCGTCTTGCTTGGGCTTCTCTCCTGGAGGCCTTCAGTCAGACCCATTGTTGACATGTGGCAAGACGCTCCTTGGGGTGCGTCTTGCTTGGGCCTCTCTCCTGGAGGCCCTCAGTCAGACCCAGTGTTGACATGTGACAAGACGTGCCCCGAGGAGCGTCTTGCTTGGGCCTCTCTCCTGGAGGCCCTCTGTCAGACCCATTGTTGACATGTGGCAAGACGCTCCTCGGGGCGCGTCTTGCTTGGGCCTCTCTCCTGGAGGCGCTCAGTCAGACCGAGTGCTGACATAAGGCAAGATGCTCCTCGGGGCGCGTCTTGCTGTGGACTCTCTCCTGGAGGCGCTCAATCAGACCCAGTGGTGACACGTGGCAAGACGCTCCTCGGGGCGCGTCTTGCTTGGGCCTCTCTCCCTGAGACGCTCAGTCAGACCCAGTGTTGACACGTGGCAAGACGCTCCTCGGGGCGCGTCTTGCTTGGGCCTCTCTCCTGGAGGCGCTCAGTCAGACCCAGTGGTGACATGTGGCAAGACGCTCCTCGGGGCGCGTCTTGCTTGGGCTTCTCTCATGGAGGCCCTCAGTCAGACCCATTGCTGATATGTGGCAAGACGCTCCTCGGGGCGCGTCTTGCTTGGGCCTCTCTCCTGGAGGCGCTCAGTCAGACCGAGTGCTGACATGTGGCAAGACGCTCCTCGGGGCGCGTCTTGCTTGGGCTTCTCTCCTGGAGGCCCTCAGTCAGACCCATTGTTTACATGTGGCAAGACGCTCCTTTGGGCGCATCTTGCTTGGGCTTCTCTCCTGGAGGCCCTCAGTCAGACCCATTGTTGACATGTGGCAAGACGCTCCTCGGGGCGCGTCTTGCTTGGGCCTCTCTCCTGGAGGCGCTCAGTCAGACCGAGTGCTGACATAAGGCAAGACGCTCCTCGGGGCGCGTCTTGCTGGGGCCTCTCTCCTGGAGGCGCTCAGTCAAACCCAGTGCTTACATGTGGCAAGACGCTCCTCGGGGCGCGTCTTGCTGGGGCTTCTCTTCTGGAGGCGTTCAGTCAGACCGAGTGCTGACATGTGGCAAGACGCTCCTCGGGACGCGTCTTGCTTGGGCTTCTCTCCTGGAGGCCCTCAGTCAGACTCATTGTTGACATGTGGCAAGACGCTCCTCTGGGCGCGTCTTGCTTGGGCCTCTCTCCTGGAGGCGCTCAGTCAGACCCAGTGGTGACATGTGGCAAGACGCTCCTCGGGGCGTGTCTTGCTTGGGCCTCTCTCCTGGAGGCGCTCAGTCAGACCCAGTGGTGACATGTGACAAGACGCTCCTCGGGGCGCGTCTTGATTGGGCTTCTCTCATGGAGGTCCTCAGTCAGATCCATTGTTTGATATGTGGCAAGACGCTCCTCGGGGCGCATCTTGCTTGGGCCTCTCTCCTGGAGGAGCTCAGTCAGACTGAGTGCTGACATGTGGCAAGACGCTCCTCGGGGCGCGTCTTGCTGGGGCTTCTCTCCTAGAGGCGTTCAGTCAGACCGAGTGCTGACATGTGGCAAGACGCTCCTCGGGGCGCGTCTTGCTTGGGCTTCTCTCCTGGAGGCCCTCAGTCAGACTCATTGTTGACATGTGGCAAGATGCTCCTCGGGGCGCGTCTTGCTTGGGGCCTCTCTCCTGGAGGCGCACAGTCAGACAGAGTGCTGACATGTGGCCAGACGCTCCTCGGGGCGCGTCTTGCTGGGGCCTCTCTCCTGGAGGCGCTCAGTCAGACCGAGTGCTGACATGTGGCAAGACGCTCCTCGGGGCGCGTCTTGCTTGGGCTTCTCTCCTGGAGGCCCTCAGTCAGACCCATTGTTTACATGTGGCAAGACGCTCCTCGGGGCGCATCTTGCTTGGGCCTCTCTCCTGGAGGCCCTCTGTCAGCCCCAGTGTTGACATGTGTCAAGACGCTCCTCGGGGCGAGTCTTGCTTGGGCCTCTCTCCTGGAGGTGGTCAGTCAGACCCAGTGCTGACATGTGGCAAGGAGCTCCTCGGGGCGCGTCTTGCTTGGGCTTCTCTCTTGGAGGCGTTCAGTCAGACCCATTGTTGACATGTGGTAAGACGCTCCTCGGGGCGCGTCTTGCTTGGGCCTCTCTCCTGGAGGCCCTCTGTCAGACCCATTGTTGACATGTGGCAAGACGCTCCTCGGGGCGCGACTTGCTTGGGCCTCTCTCCTGGAGGCGCTCAGTCAGACCGAGTGCTGACATAAGGCAAGATGCTCCTCGGGGCGCGTCTTGCTGTGGACTCTCTCCTGGAGGCGCTCAATCAGACCCAGTGGTGACACGTGGCAAGACGCTCCTCGGGGCGCGTCTTGCTTGGGCCTCTCTCCTGGAGGCGCTCAGTCAGACCCAGTGGTGACATGTGGCAAGACGCTCCTCGGGGCGCGTCTTGCTTGGGCTTCTCTCATGGAGGCCCTCAGTCAGACCCATTGCTGATATGTGGCAAGACGCTCCTCGGGGCGCGTCTTGCTTGGGCCTCTCTCCTGGAGGCGCTCAGTCAGACCGAGTGCTGACATGTGGCAAGACGCTCCTCGGGGAGCGTCTTGCTTGGGCTTCTCTCCTGGAGGCCCTCAGTCAGACCCATTGTTTACATGTGGCAAGACGCTCCTTTGGGCGCATCTTGCTTGGGCTTCTCTCCTGGAGGCCCTCAGTCAGACCCATTGTTGACATGTGGCAAGACGCTCCTCGGGGCGCGTCTTGCTTGGGCCTCTCTCCTGGAGGCGCTCAGTCAGACCGAGTGCTGACATAAGGCAAGACGCTCCTCGGGGCGCGTCTTGCTGGGGCCTCTCTCCTGGAGGCGCTCAGTCAAACCCAGTGCTTACATGTGGCCAGACGCTCCTCGGGGCGCGTCTTGCTGGGGCTTCTCTTCTGGAGGCGTTCAGTCAGACCGAGTGCTGACATGTGGCAAGACGCTCCTCGGGACGCGTCTTGCTTGGGCTTCTCTCCTGGAGGCCCTCAGTCAGACTCATTGTTGACATGTGGCAAGACGCTCCTCGGGGCGCGTCTTGCTTGGGCCTCTCTCCTGGAGGCGCTAAGTCAGACCCAGTGGTGACATGTGGCAAGACGCTCCTCGGGGCGCGTCTTGCTTGGGCCTCTGTCCTGGAGGCGCTCAGTCAGACCCAGTGGTGACATGTGACAAGACGCTCCTCGGGGCGCGTCTTGCTTGGGCTTCTCTCATGGAGGTCCTCAGTCAGATCCATTGTTGATATGTGGCAAGACGCTCCTTGGGGCCCATCTTGCTTGGGCCTCTCTCCTGGAGGAGCTCAGTCAGACTGAGTGCTGACATGTGGCAAGACGCTCCTCGGGGCGCGTCTTGCTGGGGCTTCTCTCCTAGAGGCGTTCAGTCAGACCGAGTGCTGACATGTGGCAAGACGCTCCTCGGGTCGCGTCTTGCTTGGGCTTCTCTCCTGGAGGCCCTCAGTCAGACTCATTGTTGACATGTGGCAAGATGCTCCTCGGGGCGCGTCTTGCTTGGGGCCTCTCTCCTGGAGGCGCACAGTCAGACAGAGTGCTGACATGTGGCCAGACGCTCCTCGGGGCGCGTCTTGCTGGGGCCTCTCTCCTGGAGGCGCTCAGTCAGACCGAGTGCTGACATGTGGCAAGACGCTCCTCGGGGCGCGTCTTGCTTGGGCTTCTCTCCTGGAGGCCCTCAGTCAGACCCATTGTTTACATGTGGCAAGACGCTCCTCGGGGCGCATCTTGCTTGGGCCTCTCTCCTGGAGGCCCTCTGTCAGCCCCAGTGTTGACATGTGTCAAGACGCTCCTCGGGGCGAGTCTTGCTTGGGCCTCTCTCCTGGAGGTGGTCAGTCAGACCCAGTGCTGACATGTGGCAAGGAGCTCCTCGGGGCGCGTCTTGCTTGGGCTTCTCTCTTGGAGGCGTTCAGTCAGACCCATTGTTGACATGTGGTAAGACGCTCCTCGGGGCGCGTCTTGCTTGGGCCTCTCTCCTGGAGGCCCTCTGTCAGACCCATTGTTGACATGTGGCAAGACGCTCCTCGGGGCGCGTCTTGCTTGGGCCTCTCTCCTGGAGGCGCTCAGTCAGACCCAGTGGTGACATGTGGCAAAATGCTCCTCGGGGCGCGTATTGCTTGGGCCTCTCTGCTGGATGCCCTCTGTCAGACCCATTGTTGACATGTGGCAAGTCGCTCCTCGGGGCGCGTCTTGCTTGGGCTTCTCTCCTGGAGGCCCTCAGTCAGACCCATTGTTGACATGTGGCAAGACGCTCCTCGGGGCGCGTCTTGCTTGTGCCTCTCTCCTGGAGGCGCTCAGTCAGACCGAGTGCTGACATAAGGCAAGACGCTCCTCGGGGCGCGTCTTGCTGGGGCCTCTCTCCTGGAGGCGCTCAGTCAGACCCAGTGCTTACATGTGGCAAGACGCTCCTCGGGGTGTGTCTTGCTGGGGCTTCTCTCCTGGAGGCGTTCAGTCAGACCGAGTGCTGACATGTGGCAAGGAGCTCCTCGGGGCGCGTCTTGCTTGGGCTTCTCTCCTGGAGGCGTTCAGTCAGACCGAGTGCTGACATGTGGTAAGACGCTCCTCGGGGCGCGTCTTGCTGGGGCTTCTCTCCTGGAGGCGCTCAGTCAGACCCAGTGCTTACATGTGGCAAGACGCTCCTAGGGGCGCGTCTTGCTTGGGCCGCTCTCCTGGAGGCGCTCAGTCAGACCCAGTGGTGACATGTGGCAAGACGCTCCTCGGGGCGCGTCTTGCTTGGGCCTCTCTCCTGGAGACGCTCAGTCAGACCCAGTGTTGACACGTGGCAAGACGCTCCTCGGGGCGCGTCTTGCTTGGGGCCTCTCTCCTGGAGGCGCACAGTCAGACAGAGTGCTGACATGTGGCCAGACGCTCCTCGGGGCGCGTCTTGCTGGGGCTTCTCTCCTGGAGGCGCTCAGTCAGACCCAGTGTTGACATGTGACAAGACGCTCCTCGGGGAGCGTCTTGCTGGGGCTTCTCTCCTGGAGGCGTTCAGTCAGACCGAGTGCTGACATGTGGCAAGACGCTCCTCGGGGCGCGTCTTGCTTGGGCTTCTCTTCTGGAGGCCCTCAGTCAGACTCATTGTTGACATGTGGCAAGACGCTCCTCGGGGCGCGTCTTGCTTGGGCCTCTCTCCTGGAGGCGCTCAGACAGACAGAGTGCTGACATGTGGCAAGACGCTCCTCGGGGCGCGTCTTGCTTTGGCTTCTCTCCTGGAGGCCCTAAGTTCAGACCCATTGTTGACATGTGGCAAGACGCTCCTCGGGGCGCGTCTTGCTTGGGCCTCTCTCCTGGAGGCGCTCAGTCAGACCGAGTGCTGACATGTGGCAAGACGCTCCTCGGGGCGCGTCTTGCTTGGGCCTCTCTCCTGGAGGCCCTCTGTCAGACCCAGTGTTGACATGTGGCAAGACGCTCCTCGGGGCGCGTCTTGCTTGGGCCTCTCTCCTGGAGGTGCTCAGTCAGACCCAGTGTTGACATGTGGCAAGAATCTCCTCGGGGTGCGTCTTGCTTGGGCCTCTCTCCTGGAGGTGCTCAGTCAGACCCAGTGTTGACATGAGGCAAGACTCTCCGCGGGGCGCGTCTTGCTTGGGCTTCTCTCCTGGAGGCCCTCAGTCAGACCCATTGTTGACATGTGGCAAGACGCTCCTTGGGGTGCGTCTTGCTTGGGCCTCTCTCCTGGAGGCGCTCAGTCAGACCGAGGAGTGTCTTGCCACATGTGAACACTGGGTCTGACTGAGCGCCTCCAGGAGAGAGGCCCAAGCAAGACGCGCCCGGAGGAGCGTCTTGCCACATGTCAGCACTCGGTGTGACTGAGCGCCTCCAGGAGAGAGGCCCAAGCAAGACGCGCCCCGAGGAGCGTCTTGCCACATGTAAACACTGGGTCTGACTGAGTGCCTCCATGAGAGAAGCCCCAGCAAGATGCGCCCCGAGGAGCGTCTTGCCACATGTCAACACTGGGTCTGACTGAGCACCTCCAGGAGAGAGGCCCAAGCAAGACGCGCCCCGAGGAGCGACTTGCCACATGTCAACACTGGGTCTGACTGAGCGCCTCCAGGAGAGAGGCCCGAGGAGCGTCTTGCCACATGTGACCTCTGGGTCTGACTGAGCGCCTCCAGGAGAGAGGCCCAAGCAAGACGCGCCCCGAGGAGCGTCTTGTCACTTGTCAACACTGGGTCTGACTGAGCGCCTCCAGGAGCGAGGCCCAAGCAAGAAACGCCCGAGGAGCGTCTTGACAACTGTCAACACTGGGTCTGACTGAGCGCCTCCAGGAGAGAGGTCCAAGCAACACGCGCCCCGAGGAGCGTCTTGCCACATGTCAACACTGGGTCTGACCGAGCGCCTCCATGAGAGAGGCCCAAGCAAGACGTGCCCCGAGGAGCGTCTTGCCACATGTCAACAATGGGTCTGACTGAGGGCCTCCAGGAGAGAAGCCCAAGCAAGAAGCGCCCCGAGGAGCGTCTTGCCACATGTCAACACTGGGTCTGACTGAGCGCCTCCAGGAGAGAGGCCCAAGCAAGACACGCCCCGAGGAGTGTCTTGACACATGTTAACACTGGGTCTGACTGAGGGCCTCCATGTGAGAAGCCCAAGCAAGACGCGCCCCGAGGAGAGTCTTGCCACATGTCAACACTGGGTCTGACTTAGGGCCTCCAGGAGAGAAGCCCAAGGAAGACGCGCCCCGAGGAGCTTCTTGCCACATGTCAGCACTCGGTCTGACTGAGCGCCTCCAGGAGAGAGGCCAAAGCAAGATGCGCCCCGAGGAGCGTCTTGACACATGTCAACACTGGGTCTAACAGAGGGCCTCCATGAGAGAGGCCCAAGCAAGACGCGCCCCGAGGAGTGTCTTGCCACATGTCAACACTGGGTCTGACTGAGCGCCTCCAGGAGAGAGGCCCAAGCAAGACGCGCCCCGAGGAGCGTCTTGCCACGTGTCAACACTGCGTCTGACTTAGCGCCTCCAGGAGAGAGGCCCAAGCAAGATGCGCCCCGAGGAGCGTCTTGCCACGTGTCACCACTGGGTCTGACTGAGCTCCTCCAGGAGAGAGGCCCAAGCAAGACGCGCCCCGAGGAGCGTCTTGCCACGTGTCACCACTGGGTCTGATTGAGCACCTCCAGGAGAGAGGCCCCAGCAAGACGCGCCCCGAGGAGCATCTTGCCTTATGTCAGCACTCGGTCCTAGAGAGATCAGGTTTGTTTTAATGTACTCCAATCAACAGCCCCTACAACCACAAAAAGGAATGGAGTCATTAGCATTTATGGTTTGTAAATGGCACCCAGAATTATGTTGCACGATGCACAATTTCACATCATTCTGGGTCCATTTGTGTGAAAACAAGGTCCAATCAGGCTGAAACGCTACAAGAAGGTAGAATCTATTGAGTTGTAAGTGATCTGAACGTTTCAAGATGATCGCACATTCCTATAGGGGGTAAAACCATTTCCCAAAGGTCACCGGGCCTGGTGTCACTTTAAAGAAGTAGTCCAGTTACACCTTTGTGGGCTTATAACTTGGCTTCTGAATGTCCTAGAGAGATCAGGTTTGTTTTAATGTACTCCAATCAACAGCCCCTACAACCACAAAAAGGAATGGAGATATTAGCACTTATGGTTTGTAAATGGCACCCAGAATTATGTTGCACGAAGCACAATTTCACATCATTCTGGGTTCATTTGTGTGAAAACAAGGTCCAATCAGGCTGAAACGTTACAGGAAGGTAGAATCTACTGAGTTGTAAGTGATCTCAACGTTTCATGATGATAGCACTTTCCTAATGGGGTCAAACCATGTCCCAAAGGTCACCGGCACTGGTGTCAATTTAAAGAAGTAGTCCAGTTACACATTTGTGGGCTTATAACTTGGCTTCTGAATGTCAGAAGCCCCCTTCAGACAGGCCATGAAAAACGGAAATGTTCCGGAATCTGTCCGTAAGACCTTTCTGTCTGAATACAAACATCCGGATAATGTGTTCCGGAATTTATCCGGACGAAGCCCCTAGTAACAGGTCAGGACTTGTTACGGACAGGGTGGCTGCTTCAGACTGGTGAGGTAAAGTTCCGGACAAGAGGGAGAGGGAGGAGGAGGGGACCGGGGGATGCCGTGCGCACCTATAGCTCGCTGCTGTAGCATGCGGCGAACCACGGCAGCTCGCCTCCTACGGTACCGCCTAGACGCGCGACGGAGCGCTTCACACCGCTTCAGTGATTCCTTTAACCATTGAGCTTCATCATCCAGGTCTCTTATGCATCTTCGTGTGCGCAGAATTATTCTTAAGCGCCTCGTGATTTTTATCTTGAGAGGCGCTATAGAAATGATGTTTTCTTCTTCTTCCTCTTCTTAACATGAGTCCAATTCTCTCTCCCCCCACCACCACCCCGCCGCCGTCAGACATCTGGAACTTTTACCTGCTGTGTGAACGCAGCCGAAAGGACAAGTTCCGGTACAAAAGTGGTGTGTCTGAAAACACAGTTCCAGTTAAAAACCGGATTGAATTGTCCACAAATGTTCCAGAATGTCAGTCTTAAAAGGGCTCTAGAGAGATCAGGTTTGTTTTAGCGTACTCCAATTAACAGCCCCCATTACCCCAAAAAAGGAATGGAGTCATTAGCACTTATGGTTTTTAAATGGCACCCAGAATTATGTTGCACGAAGCACAATTTCACATCATTCTGGGTCCATTTGTGTGAAAACAAGGTCCAATCAGGCTGAAACGTTACAAGAAGGTAGAATCTATTGAGTTGTAAGTGATCTGAACGTTTCAAGATGATCGCACATTCCTATAGGGGGTAAAACCATGTCCCAAAGGTCACCGGGCCTGGTGTCAATTTAAAGTAGTAGCAGAGGCAGAGCTGGCCTAAATGACGCCCTGTGCGAGATCCCCCGTGAGCCCCCCCCCCCCCCCCCCCCCCCCCCCCACACACACACACACACACACACACACAAGAAAAAAAATTACACCTACAACTTTGTTTCAAATGGCGTGGAGTGTATTATATATAACAACGTTTGCTAACTGAATACAACATCCAGCTCCTGGCCACCTTCTCACCACTTGTCAAAGTTCTACTGAAAGAGTGATGATGACACCTGCCATCGCCTTCATTCCTGGGAAATATGAAAGTAGTTGGCATCTTAGTAGGTCCTCTTCGAACTAGCTCTGTGCGTATGTTGTCGGTTATTGGTGATGACCACTTGGCTGGGTTTGAAGAAAGAGGCTCATCATCACCTTCAATGGGACTCATTGGCTGATTGGTTTCAGGCTTCTCTATTGACAGAAAACAGAAGCGTAACTCAACACATTGCTATGTGGACCATTTCCCATATTCTATTAAAATACAATATGTGACATTCAAATTTCTCTAATGTTTGCAGGACACACACACACACACACACACACACACACAATTGTGCAAAACTTACCTGACATATCTTGTTGGGGAGACGTGGCAGCTGGCTGTCCCTCATCAAGTTCACATATACTGGTAGGTCTCTCTATTGATGGAAAATGGAAGCATAACTCACCACATTGCTATATGGAACAATTCCCATATTCTGTGAAAATACTATTTAAATGTCTATAGCTAAATGTTTGCTGGACACACACACGTGTGAAAAACCCACCTAAAGTATCTTCCTGGGGAGATGTGGTGTCAGCAGACTGTCCCTCCTCGAGTTCAAATACTGGCCTACTGGTATGAGCAGTGGAGGTAGATGGCTGTTCCTCAGTGGCAGCTGATGTCATCCCAAAATATCTGTGTAGGGCTCCTGATGTTGCATAAAACAAACAATACAATCTTCATGTCACGTCTGTTGCTTTAGCATTTTAATTAACATGTTACAATGAGCATTTACAGTTTTCAGCGGTGGTGGAAAGAATTCTGAAAATCTGTACTCAAGTACAAGTACTGTTACATTGCTAAAATATTACTCATTTACAAGTAAAAGTACTGGTGTTAGAGAAATACTCAAGTAAAAGTACAAAGTATTCATAAAAACCTCAGAGTATTATTTATTTTTAACGGCTGATGTCACCATCACTTCTCCAGACTGGGGCTGCCTGGAAATTGTGTGTTTTCCTTTACCAAAAGTTAAAATACCAACAATCTATTAATCATTAATAATTAATAAGATACAAAACAAGTGTTTTTCCCAAATTTTTTTTTTTGTCATTTTAAGTTTTTATTTCCTTATTCAGCAAATGTCTCCGGCACACAAAGAACTAAATGACCAGAGGAGCCACAACTATTGATTAAATATCCATGAATCCATTTTAACTGGTTAAATTCTTCAACTCTCCCACGCTGCTTCAAGGTCACGGTGAGTTAACATATGGGCCATTCCCATCTGTACCGGGTCGGCCCGGGCAGGGTAGCGTAGGTTATAGCCGCGGTGTGCTGTGCAGCACACTTAATGCAACACGATGACATCATCGACTTGTACGGTGCTGAAAGGCGAGACAGTCTCAACTTTCAGCTAAAAAAAGACCGCTCTGGCTATTATAGTTTTTATTTTATGGCAGTTTACAGTATAAACAGGATCTTACTAGCAGGGCACCTCCAGCGGCCCGCTGCTGCTCCGTTTTTCGTGGGGTAAATAATACGTAGCTCATTTCCCGAGTCCAAAAAGAAAGGCGAATGTCGCCGGCGCGAGACCTGCCGCCCGCCGTCAATGTATTTCAGCAAAATTCTCAAAGACTCATTTTAATTTGATAGCGTTTGGTTATCAGCCTTTCGGTTTTCCCACTCTTAGCTTTTCATAAAAGCTCATTTGACAGAGAAAAAGCTAGCGGTTGGAAGTAGTTCTAAATACATGCAACGTAAGAAGCTAGCAAAAGACATTTGAAGGGATCATCATAGCACCATGCAAAACGTTCAGATTAGAGAGGTTAGTTAATCAATAAGTTGGGGGACAGGTGGGAAAAATACCAACTAAATAATAAAGAGATGCATACCTGCATCTTTTCCTCGTTTCTCCTCCTCTTCTTTTCTTTTTTCCGAAATTGGGCGCCGATGGCTTCGACCGCTTCTTCTCCATCATGTTTGTGAGTGGTGATATGTGAAACGGTACCTGTATCCCTCCATCATCACTCTCCGAGATCCCTCCGCCCCCCACCTGATGAAGGGCGCTATAGAGCGCACTACAGAGGCGCGGCGGACACAAGGGGGCGCAATAAAATCCCAATACAAACGCAAACAATGACTTTGTTGTGCTTTTATTACAGAAATATTATTATTATCATCACTCATCACTATTATTATTATGAATAACATGTGATTTCTATGTTTTGTTGATGTATCGGTTGATGGAAGAAAAAAAATTAAAAGAATAAAAAAAAAGAAAAAAAAAGAAATTAAATGCCGCCCCCTCCAGACTGCCGCCCTGTTCGGCCGCACATGTTGCACATATCAAGCTCCGCCACTGAGTAGTAGTCCAGTTACACATTTGTGGGCTTATAACTTGGCTTCTGAATGTCCTAGAGAGTTTAGTTTGTTTTAGTGTACTCCAATCAACAGCCCCTAAAACCACAAAAAGGAATGGAGTCATTAGCACTTATGGTTTGTAAATGGCACCCAGAATTATGTTGCACGAAGCACAATTTCACATCATTCTGGGTTCATTTGTGTGAAAACAAGGTCCAATCAGGCTGAAACGTTACAGGAAGGTAGAATCTATTGAGTTGTAAGGGATCTGAACGTTTCATGATGATAGCACTTTCCTAAGGGGGTCAAACCATGTCCCAAAGGTCACCGGATCTGGTGTCAATTTAAAGAAGTAGTCCAGTTACACATTTGTGGGCTTATAACTTGGCTTCTGAATGTCCTAGAGAGATCAGGTTTGTTTTAGTGTACTCCAATCAACAGCCCCTACAACCACAAAAAGGAATGGAGTCATTAGCACTTAAGGTTTGTAAATGGCACCCAGAATTATGTTGCACGAAGCACAATTTCACATCATTCTGGGTCTATTTCTGTGAAAACAAGGTCCAATCAGGCTGAAACGCTACAAGAAGGTAGAATCTCTTGAGTTGTAAGTGATCTGAACGTTTCAAGATGATCGCTCATTCCTATAGGGGGTAAAACCATGTCCCAAAGGTCACCGGGCCTGGTGTCACTTTAAAGAAGTAGTCCAGTTACACCTTTGTGGGCTTATAACTTGGCTTCTGAATGTCCTAGAGAGGTTAGGTTTGTTTTAGTGTTCTCCAATCAACAGCCCCTAGAACCACAAAAAGGAATGGAGTCATTAGCACTTATGGTTTGTAAATGGCACCCAGAATTATGTTGCACGAAGCACAATTTCACATCATTCTGGGTCCATTTGTGTGAAAACAAGGTCCAATCTTGCTGAAACGTTACAGGAAGGTAGAATCTATTGAGTTGTAAGTGATCTGAACGTTTCATGATGATAACACTTTCCTAAGGGGGTCAAACCATGTCCCAAAGGTCAGCGGATCTGGTGTCAATTTAAAGAAGTAGTCCAGTTACACATTTGTGGGCTTATAACTTGGCTTCTGAATGTCCTAGAGAAATCAGGTTTGTTTTAATGTACTCCAACCAACAGCCCCTACAACCACAAAAAGGAATTGAGTCATTAGCACTTATGGTTTTTAAATGGCACCCAGAATTATGTTGCACGAAGCACAATTTCACATCATTCTGGGTCCATTTGTGTGAAAACAAGGTCCAATCAGGCTGAAACGTTACAGGAAGGTAGAATCTATTGAGTTGTAAGTGATCTGAACGTTTCAAGATGATCGCACATTCCTATAGGGGGTCAAACCATGTCCCAAAGGTCACCGGGCCTGGTGTCAATTTAAAGAAGTAGTCAAGTTACACATTTGTGGGCTCATAACTTGGCTTCTGAATGTCCTAGAGAGATCAGGTTTGTTTTAATGTACTCCATTCAACAGCCCCTACAACCACAAAAAGGAATTGAGTCATTAGCACTTATGGTTTGTAAATGGCACCCAGAATTATGTTGCACGAAGCAAAATTTCACATCATTCTGGGTCCATTTGTGTGAAAACAAGGTCCAATCAGGCTGAAACGTTACAGGAAGGTAGAATCTATTGAGTTGTAAGTGATCTGAACGTTTCATGATGATAGCACTTTCCTAAGGGGGTCAAACCATGTCCCAAAGGTCACCGGATCTTGTGTCACTTTAAAGAAGTAGTCCAGTTACACATTTGTGGGCTTATAACTTGGCTTCTGAATGTCCTAGAGAGGTCAGGTTTGTTTTAGTGTACTCCAATCAACAGCCCCTACAACCACAAAAAGGAATGGAGTCATTAGCACTTATGGTTTGTAAATGGCACCCAGAATTATGTTGCACGAAGCACAATTTCACATCATTCTGGGTCCATTTGTGTGAAAACAAGGTCCAATCAGGCTGAAACATTACAGGAAGGTAGAATCTATTAAGTTGTAAGTGATCTGAACGTTTCATGATGATAGCACTTCCCTAAGGGGGTCAAACCATGTCCCAAAGGTCACCGGATCTGGTGTCTAAAGAAGTAGTCCAGTTACAAATTTGTGGGCTTATAACTTGGCTTCTGAATGTCCTAGAGAGGTCAGGTTTGTTTTAGTATACTCCAATCAACAGCCCCTACAACCACAAAAAGGAATGGAGTCATTAGACTTATTGTTTTTAAATGGCACCCAGAATTATGTTGCACAAAGCACAATTTCACATCATTCTGGGTTCATTTGTGTGAAAACAAGGTCCAATCAGGCTGAAACGTTACAGGAAGGTAGAATCTATTGCATTGTAAGTGATCTGAACGTTTCATGATGATAGCACATTCCTAAGGGGGTCAAACCATGTCCCAAAGGTCACCGGATCTGGTGTCAATTTAAAGAAGTAGTCCAGTTACACATTTGTGGGCTTAAACCTTGGCTTCTGAATGTCCTAGAGCGATCAGGTTTAATTTAGTGTACTCCAATCAACAGCCCCTACAACCACAAAAAGGAATGGAGACATTAGCACTTATGGTTTTTAAATGGCACCCAGAATTATGTTGCACGAAGCACAATTTTACATCATTCTGGGTTAATTTGTGTAAAAACAAGGTCCAATCAGGCTGAAACAATACAGGAAGGTAGAATCTATTGAGTTGTAAGTGATCTGAACGTTTCAAGATGATCGCACATTCCTATAGGGGGTCAAACCATGTCCCAAATGTCACCGGGCCTGGTGTCACTTTAAAGAAGTAGTCCAGTTACACCTTTGTGGGCTTATAACTTGGCTTCTGAATGTCCTAGAGAGGTTAGGTTTGTTTTAGTGTACTCCAATCAAAAGCCCCTACAACCACAAAAAGGAATGGAGTCATTAGCACTTATGGTTTGTAAATGGCACCCAGAATTACGTTGCACGAAGCACAATTTCACATCATTCTGGGTTCATTTGTATGAAAACAAGGTCCAATCAGGCTGAAATGTTACAGGAAGGTAGAATCTATTGAGTTGTAAGTGATCTGAACGTTTGGCGCTCAGGCGCTCAGTCAGACCGAGTGCTGACATAAGGCAAGACGCTACTCGGGGCGCGTCTTGCTGGGGCCTCTCTCCTGGAGGCGCTCAGTCAGACCCAGTGCTTACATGTGGCAAGACGCTCCTCGGGGCGCGTCTTGCTGGGGCTTCTCTTCTGGAGGCGTTCAGTCAGACCGAGTGCTGACATGTGGCAAGACGCTCCTCGGGACGCGTCTTGCTTGGGCTTCTCTCCTGGAGGCCCTCAGTCAGACTCATTGTTGACATGTGGCAAGACGCTCCTCGGGGCGCGTCTTGCTTGGGCCTCTCTCCTGGAGGCGCTCAGTCAGACCCAGTGGTGACATGTGGCAAGACGCTCCTCGGGGCGCGTCTTGCTTGGGCCTCTCTCCTGGAGGCGCTCAGTCAGACCCAGTGGTGACATGTGACAAGACGCTCCTCGGGGCGCGTCTTGCTTGGGCTTCTCTCATGGAGGCCCTCAGTCAGATCCATTGTTGATATGTGGCAAGACGCTCCTCGGGGCGCGTCTTGCTTGGGCCTCTCTCCTGGAGGAGCTCAGTCAGACCGAGTGCTGACATGTGGCAAGACGCTCCTCGGGGCGCGTCTTGCTGGGGCTTCTCTCCTAGAGGCGTTCAGTCAGACCAAGTGCTGACATGTGGCAAGACGCTCCTCGGGGCGCGTCTTGCTTGGGCCTCTCTCCTGGAGGCGCTCAGTCAGACCCAGTGGTGACATGTGGCAAGACGCTCCTCGGGGCGCGTCTTGCTTGGGCCTCTCTCCTGGAGGCGCTCAGTCAGACCCAGTGGTGACATGTGACAAGACGCTCCTCGGGGCGCGTCTTGCTTGGGCTTCTCTCATTGAGGCCCTCAGTCAGATCCATTGTTGATATGTGGCAAGACGCTCCTCGGGGCGCGTCTTGCTTGGGCCTCTCTCCTGGAGGAGCTCAGTCAGACCGAGTGCTGACATGTGGCAAGACGCTCCTCGGGGCGCGTCTTGCTGGGGCTTCTCTCCTAGAGGCGTTCAGTCGGACCGAGTGCTGACATGTGGCAAGACGCTCCTCGGGGCGCGTCTTGCTTGGGGCCTCTCTCCTGGAGGCGCACAGTCAGACAGAGTGCTGACATGTGGCCAGACGCTCCTCGGGGCGCGTCTTGCTGGGGCCTCTCTCCTGGAGGCGCTCAGTCAGACCGAGTGCTGACATGTGGCAAGACGCTCCTCGGGGCGCGTCTTGCTTGGGCTTCTCTCCTGGAGGCCCTCAGTCAGACCCATTGTTTACATGTGGCTAGACGCTCCTCGGGGCGCATCTTGCTTGGGCCTCTCTCCTGGAGGCCCTCTGTCAGCCCCAGTGTTGACATGTGTCAAGACGCTCCTCGGGGCGAGTCTTGCTTGGGCCTCTCTCCTGGAGGTGGTCAGTCAGACCCAGTGCTGACATGTGGCAAGGAGCTCCTCGGGGCGCGTCTTGCTTGGGCTTCTCTCTTGGAGGCGTTCAGTCAGACCCATTGTTGACATGTGGTAAGACGCTCCTCGGGGCGCGTCTTGCTTGGGCCTCTCTCCTGGAGGCCCTCTGTCAGACCCATTGTTGACATGTGGCAAGATGCTCCTCGGGGCGCGTCTTGCTTGGGCCTCTCTCCTGGAGGCGCTCAGTCAGACCCAGTGGTGACATGTGGTAAGACGCTCCTCGGGGCGCGTCTTGCTGGGGCTTCTCTCCTGGAGGCCCTCTGTCAGCCCCAGTGTTGACATGAGTCAAGACGCTCCTCGGGGCGAGTCTTGCTTGGGCCTCTCTCCTGGAGGTGCTCAGTCAGACCCAGTGTTGACATGGTGCAAGAAGCTCCTCGGGGCGCGTCTTGCTTGGGCTTCTCTCTTGGAGGCCCTCAGTCAGACCCATTGTTGACATGTGGCAAGACGCTCCTCGGGGCGCGTCTTGCTTGGGCTTCTCTCCTGGAGGCCCTCAGTCAGACCCATTGTTGACATGTGGCAAGACGCTCCTCGGGGCGCGTCTTGCTTGGGCCTCTCTCCTGGAGGCGCTCAGTCAGACCGAGTGCTGACATAAGGCAAGACGCTCCTCGGGGCGCGTCTTGCTGGGGCCTCTCTCCTGGAGGCGCTCAGTCAGACCCAGTGCTTACATGTGGCAAGATGCTCCTTGGGGTGTGTCTTGCTGGGGCTTCTCTCCTGGAGGCGTTCAGTCAGACCGAGTGCTGACATGTGGCAAGGAGCTCCTCGGGGCGCGTCTTGCTTGGGCTTCTCTCCTGGAGGCGTTCAGTCAGACCCAGTGTTGACACGTGGCAAGACGCTCCTCGGGGCGCGTCTTGCTTGGGGCCTCTCTCCTGGAGGCGCACAGTCAGACAGAGTGCTGACATGTGGCCAGACGCTCCTCGGGGCGCGTCTTGCTTGGGCTTCTCTCCTGGAGGCCCTCAGTCAGACTCATTGTTGACATGTGGCAAGACGCTCCTCGGGGCGCGTCTTGCTTGGGCCTTTCTCCTGGAGGCGCACAGACAGACAGAGTGCTGACATGTGGCAAGACGCTCCTCGGGGAGCGTCTTGCTTGGGCTTCTCTCCTGGAGGCCCTAAGTTCAGACCCATTGTTGACATGTGGCAAGACGCTCCTCGGGGCGAGTCTTGCTTGGGCCTCTCTCCTGGAGGTGGTCAGTCAGACCCAGTGCTGACATGTGGCAAGGAGCTCCTCGGGGCGCGTCTTGCTTGGGCTTCTCTCTTGGAGGCGTTCAGTCAGACCCATTGTTGACATGTGGTAAGACGCTCCTCGGGGCGCGTCTTGCTTGGGCCTCTCTCCTGGAGTTCCTCTGTCAGACCCATTGTTGACATGTGGCAAGACGCTCCTCGGGGCGCGTCTTGCTTGGGCCTCTCTCCTGGAGGCGCTCAGTCAGACCGAGTGCTGACATAAGGCAAGACGCTACTCGGGGCGCGTCTTGCTGGGGCCTCTCTCCTGGAGGCGCTCAGTCAGACCCAGTGCTTACATGTGGCAAGACGCTCCTCGGGGCGCGTCTTGCTGGGGCTTCTCTTCTGGAGGCGTTCAGTCAGACCGAGTGCTGACATGTGGCAAGACGCTCCTCGGGGCGCGTTTTGCTTGGGCCTCTCTCCTGGAGGCGCTCAGTCAGACCGAGTGCTGACATAAGGCAAGACGCTACTCGGGGCGCGTCTTGCTGGGGCCTCTCTCCTGGAGGCGCTCAGTCAGACCCAGTGCTTACATGTGGCAAGACGCTCCTCGGGGCGCGTCTTGCTGGGGCTTCTCTTCTGGAGGCGTTCAGTCAGACCGAGTGCTGACATGTGGCAAGACGCTCCTCGGGACGCGTCTTGCTTGGGCTTCTCTCCTGGAGGCCCTCAGTCAGACTCATTGTTGACATGTGGCAAGACGCTCCTCGGGGCGCGTCTTGCTTGGGCCTCTCTCCTGGAGGCGCTCAGTCAGACCCAGTGGTGACATGTGGCAAGACGCTCCTCGGGGCGCGTCTTGCTTGGGCCTCTCTCCTGGAGGCGCTCAGTCAGACCCAGTGGTGACATGTGACAAGACGCTCCTCGGGGCGCGTCTTGCTTGGGCTTCTCTCCTGGAGGCCCTCAGTCAGATCCATTGTTGATGTGTGGCAAGACGCTCCTCGGGGCGCGTCTTGCTTGGGCCTCTCTCCTGGAGGAGCTCAGTCAGACCGAGTGCTGACATGTGGCAAGACGCTCCTCGGGGCGCGTCTTGCTGGGGCTTCTCTCCTAGAGGCGTTCAGTCAGACCAAGTGCTGACATGTGGCAAGACGCTCCTCGGGGCGCGTCTTGCTTGGGCTTCTCTCCTGGAGGCCCTCAGTCAGACTCATTGTTGACATGTAGCAAGATGCTCCTCGGGGCGCGTCTTGCTTGGGGCCTCTCTCCTGGAGGCGCACAGTCAGACAGAGTGCTGACATGTGGCCAGACGCTCCTCGGGGCGCGTCTTGCTGGGGCCTCTCTCCTGGAGGCGCTCAGTCAGACCGAGTGCTGACCTGTGGCAAGACGCTCCTCGGGGCGCGTCTTGCTTGGGCTTCTCTCCTGGAGGCCCTCAGTCAGACCCATTGTTTACATGTGGCAAGACGCTCCTCGGGGCGCATCTTGCTTGGGCCTCTCTCCTGGAGGCCCTCTGTCAGCCCCAGTGTTGACATGTGTCAAGACGCTCCTCGGGGCGAGTCTTGCTTGGGCCTCTCTCCTGGAGGTGGTCAGTCAGACCCAGTGCTGACATGTGGCAAGGAGCTCCTCGGGGCGCGTCGTGCTTGAGCTTCTCTCTTGGAGGCTTTCAGTCAGACCCATTGTTGACATGTGGTAAGACGCTCCTCGGGGCGCGTCTTGCTTGGGCCTCTCTCCTGGAGGCCCTCTGTCAGACCCAGTGTTGACATGGTGCAAGAAGCTCCTCGGGGCGCGTCTTGCTTGGGCTTCTCTCTTGGAGGCCCTCAGACAGACCCATTGTTAACATGTGGCAAGACGCTCCTCGGGGCGCGTCTTGCTTGGGCTTCTCTCCTGGAGGCCCTCAGTCAGACCCATTGTTGACATGTGGCAAGACGCTCCTCGGGGCGCGTCTTGCTTGGGCTTCTCTCCTGGAGGCCCTCAGTCAGACCCATTGTTGACATGTGGCAAGACCCTCCTCGGGGCGCGTCTTGCTTGGGCCTCTCTCCTGGAGGCGCTCAGTCAGACCGAGTGCTGACATAAGGCAAGACGCTCCTCGGGGCGCAACTTGCTGGGGCCTCTCTCCTGGAGGCGCTCAGTCAGACCCAGTGCTTACATGTGGCAAGACGCTCCTCGGGGTGTGTCTTGCTGGGAATTCTCTCCTGGAGGCGTTCAGTCAGACCGAGTGCTGACATGTGGCAAGGAGCTCCTCGGGGCGCGTCTTGCTTGGGCTTCTCTCCTGGAGGCGTTCAGTTAGACCCAGTGTTGACACGTGGCAAGACGCTCCTCGGGGCGCGTCTTGCTTGGGGCCACTCTCCTGGAGGCGCACAGTCAGACAGAGTGCTGACATGTGGCCAGACGCTCCTCGGGGCGCGTCTTGCTGGGGCTTCTCTCCTGGAGGCGCTCAGTCAGACCCAGTGTTGACATGTGACAAGACGCTCCTCGGGGCGCGTCTTGCTGGGGCTTCTCTCCTGGAGGCGTTCAGTCAGACCGAGTGCTGACATGTGGCAAGACGCTCCTCGGGGCGCGTCTTGCTTGGGCTTCTCTCCTGGAGGCCCTCAGTCAGACTCATTGTTGACATGTGGCAAGACGCTCCTCGGGGCGCATCTTGCTTGGGCCTCTCTCCTGGAGGCGCACAGACAGACAGAGTGCTGACATGTGGCAAGACGCTCCTCGGGGTGCGTCTTGCTTGGGCTTCTCTCCTGGAGGCCCTAAGTTCAGACCCATTGTTGACATGTGGCAAGACGCTCCTCGGGGCGAGTCTTGCTTGGGCCTCTCTCCTGGAGGTGGTCAGTCAGACCCAGTGCTGACATGTGGCAAGGAGCTCCTCGGGGCGCGTCTTGCTTGGGCTTCTCTCTTGGAGGCGTTCAGTCAGACCCATTGTTGACATGTGGTAAGACGCTCCTCGGGGCGCGTCTTGCTTGGGCCTCTCTCCTGGAGGCCCTCTGTCAGACCCATTGTTGACATGTGGCAAGACGCTCCTCGGGGCTCGTCTTGCTTGGGCCTCTCTCCTGGAGGCGCTCAGTCAGACCGAGTGCTGACATAAGGCAAGACGCTCCTCGGGGCGCGTCTTGCTGGGGCCTCTCTCCTGGAGGCGCTCAGTCAGTCCCAGTGCTTACATGTGGCAAGACGCTCCTCGGGGCGTGTCTTGCTGGGGCTTCTCTCCTGGAGGCGTTCAGTCAGACCGAGTGCTGACATCTGGCAAGACGCTCCTCGGGGCGCGTCTTGCTTGGGCTTCTCTCCTGGAGGCGTTCAGTCAGACCGAGTGCTGACATGTGGTAAGACGCTCCTCGGGGCGCGTCTTGCTGGGGCTTCTCTCCTGGAGGCGCTCAGTCAGACCCAGTGCTTACATGTGGCAAGACGCTCCTCGGGGCGCGTCTTGCTTGGGCCTCTCTCCTGGAGACGCTCAGTCAGACCCAGTGTTGACACGTGGCAAGACGCTCCTCGGGGCGCGTCTTGCTTGGGCCTCTCTCCTGGAGGCGCTCAGTCAGACCGAGTGCTGACATAAGGCAAGACGCTCCTCGGGGCGCGTCTTGCTGGGGCCTCTCTCCTGGAGGCGCTCAGTCAGATCCAGTGCTTACATGTGGCAAGACGCTCCTCGGGGCGTGTCTTGCTGGGGCTTCTCTCCTGGAGGCGTTCAGTCAGACCGAGTGCTGACATCTGGCAAGACGCTCCTCGGGGGCGTCTTGCTTGGGCTTCTCTCCTGGAGGCGTTCAGTCAGACCGAGTGCTGACATGTGGTAAGACGCTCCTCGGGGCGCGTCTTGCTGGGGCTTCTCTCCTGGAGGCGCTCAGTCAGACCCAGTGCTTACATGTGGCAAGACGCTCCTCGGGGCGCGTCTTGCTTGGGCCTGTCTCCTGGAGGCGCTCAGTCAGACCCAGTGCTTACATGTGGCAAGACGCTTCTCGGGGCGCGTCTTGCTTGGGCCTCTCTCCTGGAGACGCTCAGTCAGACCCAGTGTTGACACGTGGCAAGACGCTCCTCGGGGCACGTCTTGCTTGGGCCTCTCTCCTGGAGGCGCTCAGTCAGACCCAGTGGTGACATGTGGCAAGACGCTCCTCGGGGCGCGTCTTGCTTGGGCTTCTCTCATGGAGGCCCTCAGTCAGACCCATTGCTGATATGTGGCAAGACGCTCCTCGGGGCGCGTCTTGCTTGGGCCTCTCTCCTGGAGGCGCTCAGTCAGACCGAGTGCTGACATGTGGCAAGACGCTCCTCGGGGCGCATCTTGCTTGGGCTTCTCTCCTGGAGGCCCTCAGTCAGACCCATTGTTTACATGTGGCAAGACGCTCCTTTGGGCGCATCTTGCTTGGGCTTCTCTCCTGGAGGCCCTCAGTCAGACCCATTGTTGACATGTGGCAAGACGCTCCTCGGGGCGCGTCTTGCTGGGGCTTCTCTTCTGGAGGCCCTCAGTCAGACTCATTGTTGACATGTGGCAAGACGCTCCTCGGGGCGCGTCTTGCTTGGGCCTCTCTCCTGGAGGCGCTCAGTCAGACCCAGTGGTGAAATGTGGCAAGACGCTCCTCGGGGCGCGTCTTGCTTGGGCCTCTCTCCTGGATGCGCTCAGTCAGACCCAGTGGTGACATGTGACAAGACGCTCCTCGGGGCGCGTCTTGCTTGGGCTTCTCTCATGGAGGCCCTCAGTCAGATCCATTGTTGATATGTGGCAAGACGCTCCTCGGGGCGCGTCTTGCTTGGGCCTCTCTCCTGGAGGAGCTCAGTCAGACCGAGTGCTGACATGTGGCAAGACGCTCCTCGGGGCGCGTCTTGCTGGGGCTTCTCTCCTAGAGGCGTTCAGTCAGACCGAGTGCTGACATGTGGCAAGACGCTCCTCGGGGCGCGTCTTGCTTGGGCTTCTCTCCTGGAGGCCCTCAGTCAGACTCATTGTTGACATGTGGCAAGATGCTCCTCGGGGCGCGTCTTGCTTGGGGCCTCTCTCCTGGAGGCGCACAGTCAGACAGAGTGCTGACATGTGGCCAGACGCTCCTCGGGGCGCGTCTTGCTGGGGCCTCTCTCCTGGAGGCGCTCAGTCAGACCGAGTGCTGACATGTGGCAAGACGCTCCTCGGGGCGCGTCTTGCTTGGGCTTCTCTCTTGGAGGCGTTCAGTCAGACCCATTGTTGACATGTGGTAAGACGCTCCACGGGGCGCATCTTGCTTGGGCCTCTCTCCTGGAGGCCCTCTGTCAGACCCAATGTTGACATGTGGCAAGACGCTCCTCGGGGCGCGTCTTGCTTTGGCCTCTCTCCTGGAGGCGCTCAGTCAGACCCAGTGGTGACATGTGGTAAGACGCTCCTCGGGGCGCGTCTTGCTGGGGCTTCTCTCCTGGAGGCCCTCTGTCAGCCCCAGTGTTGACATGAGTCAAGACGCTCCTCGGGGCGAGTCTTGCTTGGGCCTCTCTCCTGGAGGTGCTCAGTCAGACCCAGTGTTGACATGGTGCAAGAAGCACCTCGGGGCGCGTCTTGCTTGGGCTTCTCTCTTGGAGGCCCTCAGTCAGACCCATTGTTGACATGTGGCAAGACGCTCCTCGGGGCGCATCTTGCTTGGGCTTCTCTCCTGGAGGCCCTCAGTCAGACTCATTTTTGACATGTGGCAAGACGCTCCTCGGGGCGCGTCTTGTTTGGGCCTCTCTCCTGGAGGCGCTCAGTCAGACCGAGTGCTGACATAAGGCAAGACGCTCCTCGGGGCGCGTCTTGCTGGGGCCTCTCTCCTGGAGGCGCTCAGTCAGACCCAGTGCTTACATGTGGCAAGGAGCTCCTCGGGGCGCGTCTTGCTTGGGCTTCTCTCCTGGAGGCGTTCAGTCAGACCGAGTGCTGACATGTGGTAAGACGCTCCTCGGGGCGCGTCTTGCTGGGGCTTCTCTCCTGGAGGCGCTCAGTCAGACCCAGTGCTTACATGTGGCAAGACGCTCCTCGGGGCGCGTCTTGCTTGGGCCTCTCTCCTGGAGGCGCTCAGTCAGACCCAGTGGTGACATGTGGCAAGACGCTCCTCGGGGCGTGTCTTGCTTGGGCTTCTCTCATGGAGGCCCTCAGTCAGACCCATTGTTGATATGTGGCAAAACGCTCCTCGGGGCGCGTCTTGCTTGGGCCTCTCTCCTGGAGGCGCTCAGTCAGACCGAGTGCTGACATGTGGCAAGACGCTCCTCGGGGCGCGTCTTGCTTGGGCCTCTCTCCTGGAGGCGCTCAGTCAGACCCAGTGGTGACATGTGACAAGACCCTCCTCGGGGCGCGTCTTGCTGGGGCTTCTCTCCTGGAGGCGTTCAGTCAGACCGAGTGCTGACATGTGGCAAGACGCTCCTCGGGGCGCATCTTGCTTGGGCCTCTCTCCTGGAGGCCCTCTGTCAGCCCCAGTGTTGACATGTGTCAAGACGCTCCCCGGGGTGCGTCTTCCTTGGGCCTCTCTCCTTGAGTCGCTCAGTCAGACCGAGTGCTGACATGTGGCAAGACGCTCCTCAGGGCGCGTCTTGCTCGGGCTTCTCTCCTGGAGGCCCTCAGTCAGACCCATTGTTGACATGTGGCAAGACGCTCCGCCGGGCGCGTCTTGCTTGGGCCTCTCTCCTGGAGGCGCTCAGTCAGACCGAGTGCTGACATAAGGCAAGACGCACCTCGGGGCGCGTCTTGCTGGGGCCTCTCTCCTGGAGGCGCTCAGTCAGACCCAGTGCTTACATGTGGCAAGACGCTCCTTGGGGCGTTTCTTGCTGGGGCTTCTCTCCTGGAGGCGTTCCGTCAGACCGAGTGCTGACATCTGGCAAGACGCTCCTCGGGGCGCGTCTTGCTTGGGCTTCTCTCCTGGAGGCGTTCAGTCAGACCGAGTGCTGACATGTGGTAAGACGCTCCTCGGGGCGCGTCTTGCTGGGGCTTCTCTCCTGGAGGCGCTCAGTCAGACCCAGTGCTTACATGTGGCAAGACACTCCTCGGGGCGCGTCTTGCTTGGGCCTCTCTCCTGGAGGCGCTCAGTCAGACCCAGTGCTGACATGTGGCAAGACGCGCCTCGGGGCGCGTCTTGCTTGGGCCTCTCTCCTGGAGGCCCTCTGTCAGACCCAATGTTGACATGTGGCAAGACGCTCCTCGGGGCGCGTCTTGCTTTGGCCTCTCTCCTGGAGGCGCTCAGTCAGACCCAGTGGTGACATGTGGTAAGACGCTCCTCGGGGCGCGTCTTGCTTGGGGCCTCTCTCCTGGAGGCGCACAGTCAGACAGAGTGCTGACATGTGGCCAGACGCTCCTCGGGGCGCGTCTTGCTGGGGCTTCTCTCCTGGAGGCGCTCAGTCAGACCGAGTGCTGACATGTGGCAAGACGCTCCTCGGGGCGCGTCTTGCTTGGGCTTCTCTCTTGGAGGCGTTCAGTCAGACCCATTGTTGACATGTGGTAAGACGCTCCTCGGGGCGCGTCTTGCTGGGGCTTCTCTCCTGGAGGCCCTCTGTCAGCCCCAGTGTTGACATGAGTCAAGACGCTCCTCGGGGCGAGTCTTGCTTGGGCCTCTCTCCTGGAGGTGCTCAGTCAGACCCAGTGTTGACATGGTGCAAGAAGCACCTCGGGGCGCGTCTTGCTTGGGCTTCTCTCTTGGAGGCCCTCAGTCAGACCCATTGTTGACATGTGGCAAGACGCTCCTCGGGGCGCATCTTGCTTGGGCTTCTCTCCTGGAGGCCCTCAGTCAGACTCATTTTTGACATGTGGCAAGACGCTCCTCGGGGCGCGTCTTGTTTGGGCCTCTCTCCTGGAGGCGCTCAGTCAGACCGAGTGCTGACATAAGGCAAGACGCTCCTCGGGGCGCGTCTTGCTGGGGCCTCTCTCCTGGAGGCGCTCAGTCAGACCCAGTGCTTACATGTGGCAAGGAGCTCCTCGGGGCGCGTCTTGCTTGGGCTTCTCTCCTGGAGGCGTTCAGTCAGACCGAGTGCTGACATGTGGTAAGACGCTCCTCGGGGCGCGTCTTGCTGGGGCTTCTCTCCTGGAGGCGCTCAGTCAGACCCAGTGCTTACATGTGGCAAGACGCTCCTCGGGGCGCGTCTTGCTTGGGCCTCTCTCCTGGAGGCGCTCAGTCAGACCCAGTGGTGACATGTGGCAAGACGCTCCTCGGGGCGTGTCTTGCTTGGGCTTCTCTCATGGAGGCCCTCAGTCAGACCCATTGTTGATATGTGGCAAAACGCTCCTCGGGGCGCGTCTTGCTTGGGCCTCTCTCCTGGAGGCGCTCAGTCAGACCGAGTGCTGACATGTGGCAAGACGCTCCTCGGGGCGCGTCTTGCTTGGGCCTCTCTCCTGGAGGCGCTCAGTCAGACCCAGTGGTGACATGTGACAAGACCCTCCTCGGGGCGCGTCTTGCTGGGGCTTCTCTCCTGGAGGCGTTCAGTCAGACCGAGTGCTGACATGTGGCAAGACGCTCCTCGGGGCGCATCTTGCTTGGGCCTCTCTCCTGGAGGCCCTCTGTCAGCCCCAGTGTTGACATGTGTCAAGACGCTCCCCGGGGTGCGTCTTCCTTGGGCCTCTCTCCTTGAGTCGCTCAGTCAGACCGAGTGCTGACATGTGGCAAGACGCTCCTCAGGGCGCGTCTTGCTCGGGCTTCTCTCCTGGAGGCCCTCAGTCAGACCCATTGTTGACATGTGGCAAGACGCTCCGCCGGGCGCGTCTTGCTTGGGCCTCTCTCCTGGAGGCGCTCAGTCAGACCGAGTGCTGACATAAGGCAAGACGCACCTCGGGGCGCGTCTTGCTGGGGCCTCTCTCCTGGAGGCGCTCAGTCAGACCCAGTGCTTACATGTGGCAAGACGCTCCTTGGGGCGTTTCTTGCTGGGGCTTCTCTCCTGGAGGCGTTCCGTCAGACCGAGTGCTGACATCTGGCAAGACGCTCCTCGGGGCGCGTCTTGCTTGGGCTTCTCTCCTGGAGGCGTTCAGTCAGACCGAGTGCTGACATGTGGTAAGACGCTCCTCGGGGCGCGTCTTGCTGGGGCTTCTCTCCTGGAGGCGCTCAGTCAGACCCAGTGCTTACATGTGGCAAGACACTCCTCGGGGCGCGTCTTGCTTGGGCCTCTCTCCTGGAGGCGCTCAGTCAGACCCAGTGCTGACATGTGGCAAGACGCGCCTCGGGGCGCGTCTTGCTTGGGCCTCTATCCTGGAGACACTCAGTCAGACCCAGTGTTGACACGTGGCAAGACGCTCCTCGGGGCGCGTCTTGCTTGGGCCTCTCTCCTGGAGGCGCTCAGTCAGACCCAGTGGTGACACGTGGCAAGACGCTCCTCGGGGTGCGTCTTGCTTGGGCTTCTCTCATGGAGGCCCTCAGTCAGACCCATTGCTGATATGTGGCAAGACGCTCCTCGGGGCGCGTCTTGCTTTGGCCTCTCTCCTGGAGGCGCTCAGTCAGACCGAGTGCTGACATGTGGCAAAGACGCTCCTCGGGGCGCGTCTTGCTTGGGCTTCTCTCCTGGAGGCGCTCAGTCAGACCCAGTGCTTACATGTGGCAAGACGCTCCTCGGGGCGCGTCTTGCTGGGGCTTCTCTTCTGGAGGCGTTCAGTCAGACCGAGTGCTGACATGTGGCAAGACGCTCCTCGGGACGCGTCTTGCTTGGGCTTCTCTCCTGGAGGCACTCAGTCAGACTCATTGTTGACATGTGGCAAGACGCTCCTCGGGGCGCGTCTTGCTTGGGCCTCTCTCCTGGAGGCGCTCAGTCAGACCCAGTGGTGACATGTGGCAAGACGCTCCTCGGGGCGCGTCTTGCTTGGGCCTCTCTCCTGGAGGCGCTCAGTCAGTCCCAGTGGTGACATGTGACAAGACGCTCCTCGGGGCGCGTCTTGCTTGGGCTTCTCTCATGGAGGCCCTCAGTCAGATCCATTGTTGATATGTGGCAAGACGCTCCTCGGGGCGCGTCTTGCTTGGGCCTCTCTCCTGGAGGAGCTCAGTCAGACCGAGTGCTGACATGTGGCAAGACGCTCCTCGGGGCGCGTCTTGCTGGGGCTTCTCTCCTAGAGGCGTTCAGTCAGACCGAGTGCTGACATGTGGCAAGACGCTCCTCGGGGCGCGTCTTGCTTGGGCTTCTCTCCTGGAGGCCCTCAGTCAGACTCATTGCTGACATGTGGCAAGACGCTCCTCGTGGCGCGTCTTGCTTGGGGCCTCTCTCCTGGAGGCGCACAGTCAGACCGAGTGCTGACATGTGGCAAGACGCTCCTCGGGGCGCGTCTTGCTTGGGCCTCTCTCCTGGAGGCCCTCTGTCAGCCACAGTGTTGACATGTGTCAAGACGCTCCTCGGGGCGAGTCTTGCTTGGGCCTCTCTCCTGGAGGTGGTCAGTCAGACCCAGTGCTGACATGTGGCAAGGAGCTCCTCGGGGCGCGTCTTGCTTGGGCTTCTCTCTTGGAGGCGTTCAGTCAGACCCATTGTTGACATGTGGTAAGACGCTCCTCGGGGCGCGTCTTGCTTGGGCCTCTCTCCTGGAGGCCCTCTGTCAGACCCATTGTTGACATGTGGCAAGACGCTCCTCGGGGCACGTCTTGCTTGGGCCTCTCTCCTGGAGGCGCTCAGTCAGACCGAGTGCTGACATAAGGCAAGACGCTCCTCGGGGCACGTCTTGCTTGGGCCTCTCTCCTGGAGGCGCTCAGTCAGACCGAGTGCTGACATAAGGCAAGACGCTCCTCGGGGCGAGTCTTGCTTGGGCCTCTCTCCTGGAGGCGCTCAGTCAGACCCAGTGCTTACATGTGGCAAGACGCTCCTCGGGGCGTGTCTTGCTGGGGCTTCTCTCCTGGAGGCGTTCAGTCAGACCGAGTGCTGACATCTGGCAAGACGCTCCTCGGGGCGCGTCTTGCTTGGGCTTCTCTCCTGGAGGCGTTCAGTCAGACCGAGTGCTGACATGTGGTAAGACGCTCCTCGGGGCGCGTCTTGCTGGCGCTTCTCTCCTGGAGGCGCTCAGTCAGACCCAGTGCTTACATGTGGCAAGACGCTCCTCGGGGCGCGTCTTGCTTGGGCCTCTCTCCTGGAGGCGCTCAGTCAGACCCAGTGCTGACATGTGGCAAGACGCTCCTCGGGGCGCGTCTTGCTTGGGCCTCTCTCCTGGAGGCGCTCAGTCAGACCGAGTGCTGACATAAGGCAAGACGCTCCTCGGGGCGCGTCTTGCTGGGGCCTCTCTCCTGGAGGCGCTCAGTCAGACCCAGTGCTTACATTTGGCAAGACGCACCTCGGGGCGCGTCTTGCTGGGGCCTCTCTCCTGGAGGCGCTCAGTCAGACCCAGTGCTTACATGTGGCAAGACGCTCCTTGGGGCGTTTCTTGCTGGGGCTTCTCTCCTGGAGGCGTTCCGTCAGACCGAGTGCTGACATCTGGCAAGACGCTCCTCGGGGCGCGTCTTGCTTGGGCTTCTCTCCTGGAGGCGTTCAGTCAGACCGAGTGCTGACATGTGGTAAGACGCTCCTCGGGGCGCGTCTTGCTGGGGCTTCTCTCCTGGAGGCGCTCAGTCAGACCCAGTGCTTACATGTGGCAAGACACTCCTCGGGGCGCGTCTTGCTTGGGCCTCTCTCCTGGAGGCGCTCAGTCAGACCCAGTGCTGACATGTGGCAAGACGCGCCTCGGGGCGCGTCTTGCTTGGGCCTCTATCCTGGAGACACTCAGTCAGACCCAGTGTTGACACGTGGCAAGACGCTCCTCGGGGCGCGTCTTGCTTGGGCCTCTCTCCTGGAGGCGCTCAGTCAGACCCAGTGGTGACACGTGGCAAGACGCTCCTCGGGGTGCGTCTTGCTTGGGCTTCTCTCATGGAGGCCCTCAGTCAGACCCATTGCTGATATGTGGCAAGACGCTCCTCGGGGCGCGTCTTGCTTTGGCCTCTCTCCTGGAGGCGCTCAGTCAGACCGAGTGCTGACATGTGGCAAAGACGCTCCTCGGGGCGCGTCTTGCTTGGGCTTCTCTCCTGGAGGCGCTCAGTCAGACCCAGTGCTTACATGTGGCAAGACGCTCCTCGGGGCGCGTCTTGCTGGGGCTTCTCTTCTGGAGGCGTTCAGTCAGACCGAGTGCTGACATGTGGCAAGACGCTCCTCGGGACGCGTCTTGCTTGGGCTTCTCTCCTGGAGGCACTCAGTCAGACTCATTGTTGACATGTGGCAAGACGCTCCTCGGGGCGCGTCTTGCTTGGGCCTCTCTCCTGGAGGCGCTCAGTCAGACCCAGTGGTGACATGTGGCAAGACGCTCCTCGGGGCGCGTCTTGCTTGGGCCTCTCTCCTGGAGGCGCTCAGTCAGTCCCAGTGGTGACATGTGACAAGACGCTCCTCGGGGCGCGTCTTGCTTGGGCTTCTCTCATGGAGGCCCTCAGTCAGATCCATTGTTGATATGTGGCAAGACGCTCCTCGGGGCGCGTCTTGCTTGGGCCTCTCTCCTGGAGGAGCTCAGTCAGACCGAGTGCTGACATGTGGCAAGACGCTCCTCGGGGCGCGTCTTGCTGGGGCTTCTCTCCTAGAGGCGTTCAGTCAGACCGAGTGCTGACATGTGGCAAGACGCTCCTCGGGGCGCGTCTTGCTTGGGCTTCTCTCCTGGAGGCCCTCAGTCAGACTCATTGCTGACATGTGGCAAGACGCTCCTCGTGGCGCGTCTTGCTTGGGGCCTCTCTCCTGGAGGCGCACAGTCAGACCGAGTGCTGACATGTGGCAAGACGCTCCTCGGGGCGCGTCTTGCTTGGGCCTCTCTCCTGGAGGCCCTCTGTCAGCCACAGTGTTGACATGTGTCAAGACGCTCCTCGGGGCGAGTCTTGCTTGGGCCTCTCTCCTGGAGGTGGTCAGTCAGACCCAGTGCTGACATGTGGCAAGGAGCTCCTCGGGGCGCGTCTTGCTTGGGCTTCTCTCTTGGAGGCGTTCAGTCAGACCCATTGTTGACATGTGGTAAGACGCTCCTCGGGGCGCGTCTTGCTTGGGCCTCTCTCCTGGAGGCCCTCTGTCAGACCCATTGTTGACATGTGGCAAGACGCTCCTCGGGGCACGTCTTGCTTGGGCCTCTCTCCTGGAGGCGCTCAGTCAGACCGAGTGCTGACATAAGGCAAGACGCTCCTCGGGGCACGTCTTGCTTGGGCCTCTCTCCTGGAGGCGCTCAGTCAGACCGAGTGCTGACATAAGGCAAGACGCTCCTCGGGGCGAGTCTTGCTTGGGCCTCTCTCCTGGAGGCGCTCAGTCAGACCCAGTGCTTACATGTGGCAAGACGCTCCTCGGGGCGTGTCTTGCTGGGGCTTCTCTCCTGGAGGCGTTCAGTCAGACCGAGTGCTGACATCTGGCAAGACGCTCCTCGGGGCGCGTCTTGCTTGGGCTTCTCTCCTGGAGGCGTTCAGTCAGACCGAGTGCTGACATGTGGTAAGACGCTCCTCGGGGCGCGTCTTGCTGGCGCTTCTCTCCTGGAGGCGCTCAGTCAGACCCAGTGCTTACATGTGGCAAGACGCTCCTCGGGGCGCGTCTTGCTTGGGCCTCTCTCCTGGAGGCGCTCAGTCAGACCCAGTGCTGACATGTGGCAAGACGCTCCTCGGGGCGCGTCTTGCTTGGGCCTCTCTCCTGGAGGCGCTCAGTCAGACCGAGTGCTGACATAAGGCAAGACGCTCCTCGGGGCGCGTCTTGCTGGGGCCTCTCTCCTGGAGGCGCTCAGTCAGACCCAGTGCTTACATTTGGCAAGACGCTCCTCGGGGCGTGTCTTGCTGGGGCTTCTCTCCTGGAGGCGTTCAGTCAGACCGAGTGCTGACATCTGGCAAGACGCTCCTCGGGGCGCGTCTTGCTTGGGCTTCTCTCCTGGAGGCGTTCAGTCAGACCGAGTGCTGACATGTGGTAAGACGCTCCTCGGGGCGCGTCTTGCTGGGGCTTCTCTCCTGGAGGCGCTCAGTCAGACCCAGTGCTTACATGTGGCAAGACGCTCCTCGGGGCGCGTCTTGCTTGGGCCTCTCTCCTGGAGACGCTCAGTCAGACCCAGTGTTGACACGTGGCAAGACGCTCCTCGGGGCACGTATTGCTTGGGCCTCTCTCCTGGAGGCGCTCAGTCAGACCCAGTGCTGACATGTGGCAAGACGCTCCTCGGGGCGCGTCTTGCTTGGGCCTCTCTCCTGGAGACGCTCAGTCAGACCCAGTGTTGACACGTGGCAAGACGCTCCTCGGGGCGCGTCTTGCTTGGGCCTCTCTCCTGGAGGCGCTCAGTCAGACCCAGTGGTGACATGTGGCAAGACGCTCCTCGGGGCGCGTCTTGCTTGGGCTTCTCTCATGGAGGCCCTCAGTCAGACCCATTGCTGATATGTGGCAAGACGCTCCTCGGGGCGCGTCTTGCTTGGGCCTCTCTCCTGGAGGCGCTCAGTCAGACCGAGTGCTGACATGTGGCAAGACGCTCCTCGGGGCGCGTCTTGCTTGGGCTTCTCTCCTGGAGGCCCTCAGTCAGACCCATTGTTTACATGTGGCAAGACGCTCCTTTGGGCGCATCTTGCTTGGGCTTCTCTCCTGGAGGCCCTCAGTCAGACCCATTGTTGACATGTGGCAAAACGCTCCTCGGGGCGCGTCTTGCTTGGGCCTCTCTCCTGGAGGCGCTCAGTCAGACCGAGTGCTGACATAAGGCAAGACGCTCCTCGGGGCGCGTCTTGCTGGGGCCTCTCTCCTGGAGGCGCTCAGTCAGACCCAGTGCTTACATGTGGCAAGACGCTCCTCGGGGCGCGTCTTGCTGGGGCTTCTCTTCTGGAGGCGTTCAGTCAGACCGAGTGCTGACATGTGGCAAGACGCTCCTTGGGACGCGTCTTGCTTGGGCTTCTCTCCTGGAGGCCCTCAGTCAGACTCATTGTTGACATGTGGCAAGACGCCCCTCGGGGCGCGTCTTGCTTGGGCCTCTCTCCTGGAGGCGCTCAGTCAGACCCAGTGGTGACATGTGGCAAGACGCTCCTCGGGGCGCGTCTTGCTTGGGCCTCTCTCCTGGAGGCGCTCAGTCAGACCCAGTGGTGACATGTGACAAGACGCTCCTCGGGGTGCGTCTTGCTTGGGCTTCTCTCATGGAGGCCCTCAGTCAGATCCATTGTTGATATGTGGCAAGACGCTCCTCGGGGCGCGTCTTGCTGGGGCCTCTCTCCTGGAGGCGCTCAGTCAGACCGAGTGCTGACATGTGGCAAGACGCTCCTCGGGGCGCGTCTTGCTTGGGCTTCTCTCCTGGAGGCCCTCAGTCAGACCCATTGTTTACATGTGGCAAGACGCTCCTCGGGGCGCATCTTGCTTGGGCCTCTCTCCTGGAGGCCCTCTGTCAGCCCCAGTGTTGACATGTGTCAAGACGCTCCTCGGGGCGAGTCTTGCTTGGGCCTCTCTCCTGGAGGTGGTCAGTCAGACCCAGTGCTGACATGTGGCAAGGAGCTCCTCGGGGCGCGTCTTGCTTGGGCTTCTCTCTTGGAGGCGTTCAGTCAGACCCATTGTTGACATGTGGTAAGACGCTCCTCGGGGCGCGTCTTGCTTGGGCCTCTCTCCTGGAGGCCCTCTGTCAGACCCATTGTTGACATGTGGCAAGACGCTCCTCGGGGCGCGTCTTGCTTGGGCCTCTCTCCTGGAGGCGCTCAGTCAGACCCAGTGGTGACATGTGGCAACATGCTCCTCGGGGCGCGTATTGCTTGGGCCTCTCTCCTGGAGGCCCTCTGTCAGACCCATTGTTGACATGTGGCAAGACGCTCCTCGGGGCGCGTCTTGCTTGGGCTTCTCTCCTGGAGGCCCTCAGTCAGACCCATTGTTGACATGTGGCAAGACGCTCCTCGGGGCGCGTCTTGCTTGGGCCTCTCTCCTGGAGGCGCTCAGTCAGACCGAGTGCTGACATAAGGCAAGACGCTCCTCGGGGCGCGTCTTGCTGGGGCCTCTCTCCTGGAGGCGCTCAGTCAGACCCAGTGCTTACATGTGGCAAGACGCTCCTCGGGGTGTGTCTTGCTGGGGCTTCTCTCCTGGAGGCCCTCTGTCAGCCCCAGTGTTGACATGTGGCAAGACGCTCCGCGGGGCGCGTCTTGCTTGGGCCTCTCTCCTGGAGGCGCTCAGTCAGACCGAGTGCTGACATAAGGCAATGCGCTCCTCGGGGCGCGTCTTGCTAGGGCTTCTCTCCTGGAGGCGCTCAGTCAGACCCAGTGCTTACATGTGGCAAGACGCTCCTCGGGGCGCGTCTTGCTGGGGCTTCTCTCCTGGAGGCGTTCAGTCAGACCGAGTGCTGACATCTGGCAAGACGCTCCTCGGGGCGCGTCTTGCTAGGGCTTCTCTCCTGGAGGCGCTCAGTCAGACCCAGTGCTTACATGTGGCAAGACGCTCCTCGGGGCGCGTCTTGCTTGGGCCTCTCTCCTGGAGACGCTCAGTCAGACCCAGTGTTGACACGTGGCAAGACGCTCCTCGGGGCGCGTATTGCTTGGGCCTCTCTCCTGGAGGCGCTCAGTCAGACCCAGTGCTGACATGTGGCAAGACGCTCCTCGGGGCGCGTCTTGCTTGGGCCCCTCTCCTGGAGACGCTCAGTCAGACCCAGTGTTGACACGTGGCAAGACGCTCCTCGGGGCGCGTCTTGCTTGGGCCTCTCTCCTGGAGGCGCTCAGTCAGACCCAGTGTTGACACGTGGCAAGACGCTCCTCGGGGCGCGTATTGCTTGGGCCTCTCTCCTGGAGGCGCTCAGTCAGACCCAGTGCTGACATGTGGCAAGACGCTCCTCGGGGCGCGTCTTGCTTGGGCCCCTCTCCTGGAGACGCTCAGTCAGACCCAGTGTTGACACGTGGCAAGACGCTCCTCGGGGCGCGTCTTGCTTGGGCTTCTCTCCTGGAGGCCCTCAGTCAGACCCATTGTTTACATGTGGCAAGACGCTCCTTTGGGCGCATCTTGCTTGGGCTTCTCTCCTGGAGGCCCTCAGTCAGATCCATTGTTGACATGTGGCAAGACGCTCCTCGGGGCGCGTCTTGCTTGGGCCTCTCTCCTGGAGGCGCTCAGTCAGACCGAGTGCTGACATAAGGCAAGACGCTCCTCGGGGCGCGTCTTGCTGGGGCCTCTCTCCTGGAGGCGCTCAGTCAGACCCAGTGCTTACATGTGGCAAGACGCTCCTCGGGGCGCGTCTTGCTGGGGCTTCTCTTCTGGAGGCGTTCAGTCAGACCGAGTGCTGACATGTGGCAAGACGCTCCTCGGGACGCGTCTTGCTTGGGCTTCTCTCCTGGAGGCCCTCAGTCAGACTCATTGTTGACATGTGGCAAGACGCTCCTCGGGGCGCGTCTTGCTTGGGCCTCTCTCCTGGAAGAGCTCAGTCAGACCCAGTGGTGACATGTGGCAAGACGCTCCTCGGGGCGCATCTTGCTTGGGCCTCTCTCCTGGAGGCGCTCAGTCAGACCCAGTGGTGACATGTGACAAGACGCTCCTCGGGGTGCGTCTTGCTTGGGCTTCTCTCATGGAGGCCCTCAGTCAGATCCGTTGTTGATATGTGGCAAGACGCTCCTCGGGGCGCGTCTTGCTGGGGCCTCTCTCCTGGAGGCGCTCAGTCAGACCGAGTGCTGACATGTGGCAAGACGCTCCTCGGGGTGCGTCTTGCTTGGACTTCTCTCCTGGAGGCCCTCAGTCAGACCCATTGTTTACATGAGGCAAGACGCTCCTCGGGGCGCATCTTGCTTGGGCCTCTCTCCTGGAGGCCCTCTGTCAGCCCCAGTGTTGACATGTGTCAAGACGCTCCTCGGGGCGAGTCTTGCTTGGGCCTCTCTCCTGGAGGTGGTCAGTCAGACCCAGTGCTGACATGTGGCAAGTAGCTCCTCGGGGCGCGTCTTGCTTGGGCTTCTCTCTTGGAGGCGTTCAGTCAGACCCATTGTTGACATGTGGTAAGACGCTCCTCGGGGCGCGTCTTGCTTGGGCCTCTCTCCTGGAGGCCCTCTGTCAGACCCATTGTTGACATGTGGCAAGACGCTCCTCGGGGCGCGTCTTGCTTGGGCCTCTCTCCTGGAGGCGCTCAGTCAGACCCAGTGGTGACATGTGGCAACATGCTCCTCGGGGCGCGTATTGCTTGGGCCTCTCTCCTGGAGGCCCTCTGTCAGACCCATTGTTGACATGTGGCAAGACGCTCCTCAGGGCGCGTCTTGCTTGGGCTTCTCTCCTGGAGGCCCTCAGTCAGACCCATTGTTGACATGTGGCAAGACGCTCCTCGGGGTGCGTCTTGCTTGGACTTCTCTCCTGGAGGCCCTCAGTCAGACCCATTGTTTACATGAGGCAAGACGCTCCTCGGGGCGCATCTTGCTTGGGCCTCTCTCCTGGAGGCCCTCTGTCAGCCCCAGTGTTGACATGTGTCAAGACGCTCCTCGGGGCGAGTCTTGCTTGGGCCTCTCTCCTGGAGGCGCTCAGTCAGACCCAGTGCTTACATGTGGCAAGACGCTCCTCGGGGCGCGTCTTGCTGGGGCTTCTCTTCTGGAGGCGTTCAGTCAGACCGAGTGCTGACATGTGGCAAGACGCTCCTTGGGACGCGTCTTGCTTGGGCTTCTCTCCTGGAGGCCCTCAGTCAGACTCATTGTTGACATGTGGCAAGACGCCCCTCGGGGCGCGTCTTGCTTGGGCCTCTCTCCTGGAGGCGCTCAGTCAGACCCAGTGGTGACATGTGGCAAGACGCTCCTCGGGGCGCGTCTTGCTTGGGCCTCTCTCCTGGAGGCGCTCAGTCAGACCCAGTGGTGACATGTGACAAGACGCTCCTCGGGGTGCGTCTTGCTTGGGCTTCTCTCATGGAGGCCCTCAGTCAGATCCATTGTTGATATGTGGCAAGACGCTCCTCGGGGCGCGTCTTGCTGGGGCCTCTCTCCTGGAGGCGCTCAGTCAGACCGAGTGCTGACATGTGGCAAGACGCTCCTCGGGGCGCGTCTTGCTTGGGCTTCTCTCCTGGAGGCCCTCAGTCAGACCCATTGTTTACATGTGGCAAGACGCTCCTCGGGGCGCATCTTGCTTGGGCCTCTCTCCTGGAGGCCCTCTGTCAGCCCCAGTGTTGACATGTGTCAAGACGCTCCTCGGGGCGAGTCTTGCTTGGGCCTCTCTCCTGGAGGTGGTCAGTCAGACCCAGTGCTGACATGTGGCAAGGAGCTCCTCGGGGCGCGTCTTGCTTGGGCTTCTCTCTTGGAGGCGTTCAGTCAGACCCATTGTTGACATGTGGTAAGACGCTCCTCGGGGCGCGTCTTGCTTGGGCCTCTCTCCTGGAGGCCCTCTGTCAGACCCATTGTTGACATGTGGCAAGACGCTCCTCGGGGCGCGTCTTGCTTGGGCCTCTCTCCTGGAGGCGCTCAGTCAGACCCAGTGGTGACATGTGGCAACATGCTCCTCGGGGCGCGTATTGCTTGGGCCTCTCTCCTGGAGGCCCTCTGTCAGACCCATTGTTGACATGTGGCAAGACGCTCCTCGGGGCGCGTCTTGCTTGGGCTTCTCTCCTGGAGGCCCTCAGTCAGACCCATTGTTGACATGTGGCAAGACGCTCCTCGGGGCGCGTCTTGCTTGGGCCTCTCTCCTGGAGGCGCTCAGTCAGACCGAGTGCTGACATAAGGCAAGACGCTCCTCGGGGCGCGTCTTGCTGGGGCCTCTCTCCTGGAGGCGCTCAGTCAGACCCAGTGCTTACATGTTGCAAGACGCTCCTCGGGGTGTGTCTTGCTGGGGCTTCTCTCCTGGAGGCCCTCTGTCAGCCCCAGTGTTGACATGTGGCAAGACGCTCCGCGGGGCGCGTCTTGCTTGGGCCTCTCTCCTGGAGGCGCTCAGTCAGACCGAGTGCTGACATAAGGCAATGCGCTCCTCGGGGCGCGTCTTGCTAGGGCTTCTCTCCTGGAGGCGCTCAGTCAGACCCAGTGCTTACATGTGGCAAGACGCTCCTCGGGGCGCGTCTTGCTGGGGCTTCTCTCCTGGAGGCGTTCAGTCAGACCGAGTGCTGACATCTGGCAAGACGCTCCTCGGGGCGCGTCTTGCTAGGGCTTCTCTCCTGGAGGCGCTCAGTCAGACCCAGTGCTTACATGTGGCAAGACGCTCCTCGGGGCGCGTCTTGCTTGGGCCTCTCTCCTGGAGACGCTCAGTCAGACCCAGTGTTGACACGTGGCAAGACGCTCCTCGGGGCGCGTATTGCTTGGGCCTCTCTCCTGGAGGCGCTCAGTCAGACCCAGTGCTGACATGTGGCAAGACGCTCCTCGGGGCGCGTCTTGCTTGGGCCCCTCTCCTGGAGACGCTCAGTCAGACCCAGTGTTGACACGTGGCAAGACGCTCCTCGGGGCGCGTCTTGCTTGGGCCTCTCTCCTGGAGGCGCTCAGTCAGACCCAGTGTTGACACGTGGCAAGACGCTCCTCGGGGCGCGTATTGCTTGGGCCTCTCTCCTGGAGGCGCTCAGTCAGACCCAGTGCTGACATGTGGCAAGACGCTCCTCGGGGCGCGTCTTGCTTGGGCCCCTCTCCTGGAGACGCTCAGTCAGACCCAGTGTTGACACGTGGCAAGACGCTCCTCGGGGCGCGTCTTGCTTGGGCTTCTCTCCTGGAGGCCCTCAGTCAGACCCATTGTTTACATGTGGCAAGACGCTCCTTTGGGCGCATCTTGCTTGGGCTTCTCTCCTGGAGGCCCTCAGTCAGATCCATTGTTGACATGTGGCAAGACGCTCCTCGGGGCGCGTCTTGCTTGGGCCTCTCTCCTGGAGGCGCTCAGTCAGACCGAGTGCTGACATAAGGCAAGACGCTCCTCGGGGCGCGTCTTGCTGGGGCCTCTCTCCTGGAGGCGCTCAGTCAGACCCAGTGCTTACATGTGGCAAGACGCTCCTCGGGGCGCGTCTTGCTGGGGCTTCTCTTCTGGAGGCGTTCAGTCAGACCGAGTGCTGACATGTGGCAAGACGCTCCTCGGGACGCGTCTTGCTTGGGCTTCTCTCCTGGAGGCCCTCAGTCAGACTCATTGTTGACATGTGGCAAGACGCTCCTCGGGGCGCGTCTTGCTTGGGCCTCTCTCCTGGAAGAGCTCAGTCAGACCCAGTGGTGACATGTGGCAAGACGCTCCTCGGGGCGCATCTTGCTTGGGCCTCTCTCCTGGAGGCGCTCAGTCAGACCCAGTGGTGACATGTGACAAGACGCTCCTCGGGGTGCGTCTTGCTTGGGCTTCTCTCATGGAGGCCCTCAGTCAGATCCGTTGTTGATATGTGGCAAGACGCTCCTCGGGGCGCGTCTTGCTGGGGCCTCTCTCCTGGAGGCGCTCAGTCAGACCGAGTGCTGACATGTGGCAAGACGCTCCTCGGGGTGCGTCTTGCTTGGACTTCTCTCCTGGAGGCCCTCAGTCAGACCCATTGTTTACATGAGGCAAGACGCTCCTCGGGGCGCATCTTGCTTGGGCCTCTCTCCTGGAGGCCCTCTGTCAGCCCCAGTGTTGACATGTGTCAAGACGCTCCTCGGGGCGAGTCTTGCTTGGGCCTCTCTCCTGGAGGTGGTCAGTCAGACCCAGTGCTGACATGTGGCAAGTAGCTCCTCGGGGCGCGTCTTGCTTGGGCTTCTCTCTTGGAGGCGTTCAGTCAGACCCATTGTTGACATGTGGTAAGACGCTCCTCGGGGCGCGTCTTGCTTGGGCCTCTCTCCTGGAGGCCCTCTGTCAGACCCATTGTTGACATGTGGCAAGACGCTCCTCGGGGCGCGTCTTGCTTGGGCCTCTCTCCTGGAGGCGCTCAGTCAGACCCAGTGGTGACATGTGGCAACATGCTCCTCGGGGCGCGTATTGCTTGGGCCTCTCTCCTGGAGGCCCTCTGTCAGACCCATTGTTGACATGTGGCAAGACGCTCCTCAGGGCGCGTCTTGCTTGGGCTTCTCTCCTGGAGGCCCTCAGTCAGACCCATTGTTGACATGTGGCAAGACGCTCCTCGGGGCGCGTCTTGCTTGGGCCTCTCTCCTGGAGGCGCTCAGTCAGACCGAGTGCTGACATAAGGCAAGACGCTCCTCGGGGCGCGTCTTGCTGGGGCCTCTCTCCTGGAGGCGCTCAGTCAGACCCAGTGCTTACATGTGGCAAGACGCTCCTCGGGGTGTGTCTTGCTGGGGCTTCTCTCCTGGAGGCGTTCAGTCAGACCGAGTGCTGACATGTGGCAAGGAGCTCCTCGGGGCGCGTCTTGCTTGGGCTTCTCTCCTGGAGGCGTTCAGTCAGACCGAGTGCTGACATGTGGTAAGACGCTCCTCGGGGCGCGTCTTGCTGGGGCTTCTCTCCTGGAGGCGCTCAGTCAGACCCAGTGCTTACATGTGGCAAGAAGCTCCTAGGGGCGCGTCTTGCTTGGGCCGCTCTCCTGGAGGCGCTCAGTCAGACCCAGTGGTGACATGTGGCAAGACGCTCCTCGGGGCGCGTCTTGCTTGGGCCTCTCTCCTGGAGACGCTCAGTCAGACCCAGTGTTGACACGTGGCAAGACGCTCCTCGGGGCGCGTCTTGCTTGGGGCCTCTCTCCTGGAGGCGCACAGTCAGACAGAGTGCTGACATGTGGCCAGACGCTCCTCGGGGCGCGTCTTGCTGGGGCTTCTCTCCTGGAGGCGCTCAGTCAGACCCAGTGTTGACATGTGACAAGACGCTCCTCGGGGCGCGTCTTGCTGGGGCTTCTCTCCTGGAGGCGTTCAGTCAGACCGAGTGCTGACATGTGGCAAGACGCTCCTCGGGGCGCGTCTTGCTTGGGCTTCTCTCCTGGAGGCCCTCAGTCAGACTCATTGTTGACATGTGGCAAGACGCTCCTCGGGGCGCGTCTTGCTTGGGCCTCTCTCCTGGAGGCGCACAGACAGACAGAGTGCTGACATGTGGCAAGACGCTCCTCGGGGCGCGTCTTGCTTGGGCTTCTCTCCTGGAGGCCCTAAGTTCAGACCCATTGTTGACATGTGGCAAGACGCTCCTCGGGGCGCGTCTTGCTTGGGCCTCTCTCCTGGAGGCGCTCAGTCAGACCGAGTGCTGACATGCAGCAAGACGCTCCTCAGGGCGCGTCTTGCTTGGGCTTCTCTCCTGGAGGCCCTCAGTCAGACCCATTGTTGACATGTGGCAAGACGCTCCTCGGGGCGCATCTTGCTTGGGCCTCTCTCCTGGAGGCGCTCAGTCAGACCCATTGTTGACATGTGGCAAGACGCTCCTCGGGGCGCGTCTTGCTTGGGCCTCTCTCCTGGAGGCGCTCAGTCAGACCGAGTGCTGACATAAGGCAAGACGCTCCTCGGGGCGCGTCTTGCTGGGGCCTCTCTCCTGGAGGAGCTCAGTCAGACCCAGTGCTTACATGTGGCAAGACGCTCCTCGGGGCGTGTCTTGCTGGGGCTTCTCTCCTGGAGGCGTTCAGTCAGACCGAGTGCTGACATCTGGCAAGACACTCCTCGGGGCGCGTCTTGCTTGGGCTTCTCTCCTGGAGGCGTTCAGTCAGACCGAGTGCTGACATGTGGTAAGACGCTCCTCGGGGCGCGTCTTGCTGGGGCTTCTCTCCTGGAGGCGCTCAGTCAGACCCAGTGCTTACATGTGGCAAGACGCTCCTCGGGGCGCATCTTGCTTGGGCCTCTCTCCTGGAGGCGCTCAGTCAGACCCAGTGCTGACATGTGGCAAGACGCTCCGCGGGGCGCGTCTTGCTTGGGCCTCTCTCCTGGAGGCGCTCAGTCAGACCCAGTGCTGACATGTGGCAAGACGCTCCTCGGGGCGCGTCTTGCTTGGGCCTCTCTCCTGGAGGCCCTCTGTCAGCCCCAGTGTTGACATGTGGCAAGACGCTCCGCGGGGCGCGTCTTGCTTGGGCCTCTCTCCTGGAGGCGCTCAGTCAGACCGAGTGCTGACATAAGGCAAGACGCTCCTCGGGGCGCGTCTTGCTGGGGCCTCTCTCCTGGAGGCGCTCAGTCAGACCCAGTGCTTACATGTGGCAAGACGCTCCTCGGGGCGTGTCTTGCTGGGGCTTCTCTCCTGGAGGCGTTCAGTGAGACCGAGTGCTGACATCTGGCAAGACGCTCCTCGGGGCGCGTCTTGCTTGAGCTTCTCTCCTGGAGGCGTTCAGTCAGACCGAGTGCTGACATGTGGTAAGACGCTCCTCGGGGCGCGTCTTGCTGGGGCTTCTCTCCTGGAGGCGCTCAGTCAGACCCAGTGCTTACATGTGGCAAGACGCTCCTCCGGGCGCGTCTTGCTTGGGCCTCTCTCCTGGAGACGCTCAGTCAGACCTAGTGTTGACACGAGGCAAGACGCTCCTCGGGGCGCGTATTGCTTGGGCCTCTCTCCTGGAGGCGCTCAGTCAGACCCAGTGCTGACATGTGGCAAGACGCTCCTCGGGGCGCGTCTTGCTTGGGCCTCTCTCCTGGAGACGCTCAGTCAGACCCAGTGTTGACACGTGGCAAGACGCTCCTCGGGGCGCGTCTTGCTTGGGCCTCTCTCCTGGAGGCGCTCAGTCAGACCCAGTGGTGACATGTGGAAAGACGCTCCTCGGGGCGCGTCTTGCTTGGGCCTCTCTCCTGGAGGCCCTCTGTCAGACCCATTGTTGACATGTGGCAAGACGCTCCTCGGGGCGCGTCTTGCTTGGGCTTCTCTCCTGGAGGCCCTCAGTCAGACCCATTGTTGACATGTGGCAAGACGCTCCTCGGGGCGCGTCTTGCTTGGGCCTCTCTCCTGGAGGCGCTCAGTCAGACCGAGTGCTGACATAAGGCAAGACGCTCCTCGGGGCGCGTCTTGCTGGGGCCTCTCTCCTGGAGGCGCTCAGTCAGACCCAGTGCTTACATGTTGCAAGACGCTCCTCGGGGTGTGTCTTGCTGGGGCTTCTCTCCTGGAGGCCCTCTGTCAGCCCCAGTGTTGACATGTGGCAAGACGCTCCGCGGGGCGCGTCTTGCTTGGGCCTCTCTCCTGGAGGCGCTCAGTCAGACCGAGTGCTGACATAAGGCAATGCGCTCCTCGGGGCGCGTCTTGCTAGGGCTTCTCTCCTGGAGGCGCTCAGTCAGACCCAGTGCTTACATGTGGCAAGACGCTCCTCGGGGCGCGTCTTGCTGGGGCTTCTCTCCTGGAGGCGTTCAGTCAGACCGAGTGCTGACATCTGGCAAGACGCTCCTCGGGGCGCGTCTTGCTAGGGCTTCTCTCCTGGAGGCGCTCAGTCAGACCCAGTGCTTACATGTGGCAAGACGCTCCTCGGGGCGCGTCTTGCTTGGGCCTCTCTCCTGGAGACGCTCAGTCAGACCCAGTGTTGACACGTGGCAAGACGCTCCTCGGGGCGCGTATTGCTTGGGCCTCTCTCCTGGAGGCGCTCAGTCAGACCCAGTGCTGACATGTGGCAAGACGCTCCTCGGGGCGCGTCTTGCTTGGGCCCCTCTCCTGGAGACGCTCAGTCAGACCCAGTGTTGACACGTGGCAAGACGCTCCTCGGGGCGCGTCTTGCTTGGGCCTCTCTCCTGGAGGCGCTCAGTCAGACCCAGTGTTGACACGTGGCAAGACGCTCCTCGGGGCGCGTATTGCTTGGGCCTCTCTCCTGGAGGCGCTCAGTCAGACCCAGTGCTGACATGTGGCAAGACGCTCCTCGGGGCGCGTCTTGCTTGGGCCCCTCTCCTGGAGACGCTCAGTCAGACCCAGTGTTGACACGTGGCAAGACGCTCCTCGGGGCGCGTCTTGCTTGGGCTTCTCTCCTGGAGGCCCTCAGTCAGACCCATTGTTTACATGTGGCAAGACGCTCCTTTGGGCGCATCTTGCTTGGGCTTCTCTCCTGGAGGCCCTCAGTCAGATCCATTGTTGACATGTGGCAAGACGCTCCTCGGGGCGCGTCTTGCTTGGGCCTCTCTCCTGGAGGCGCTCAGTCAGACCGAGTGCTGACATAAGGCAAGACGCTCCTCGGGGCGCGTCTTGCTGGGGCCTCTCTCCTGGAGGCGCTCAGTCAGACCCAGTGCTTACATGTGGCAAGACGCTCCTCGGGGCGCGTCTTGCTGGGGCTTCTCTTCTGGAGGCGTTCAGTCAGACCGAGTGCTGACATGTGGCAAGACGCTCCTCGGGACGCGTCTTGCTTGGGCTTCTCTCCTGGAGGCCCTCAGTCAGACTCATTGTTGACATGTGGCAAGACGCTCCTCGGGGCGCGTCTTGCTTGGGCCTCTCTCCTGGAAGAGCTCAGTCAGACCCAGTGGTGACATGTGGCAAGACGCTCCTCGGGGCGCATCTTGCTTGGGCCTCTCTCCTGGAGGCGCTCAGTCAGACCCAGTGGTGACATGTGACAAGACGCTCCTCGGGGTGCGTCTTGCTTGGGCTTCTCTCATGGAGGCCCTCAGTCAGATCCGTTGTTGATATGTGGCAAGACGCTCCTCGGGGCGCGTCTTGCTGGGGCCTCTCTCCTGGAGGCGCTCAGTCAGACCGAGTGCTGACATGTGGCAAGACGCTCCTCGGGGTGCGTCTTGCTTGGACTTCTCTCCTGGAGGCCCTCAGTCAGACCCATTGTTTACATGAGGCAAGACGCTCCTCGGGGCGCATCTTGCTTGGGCCTCTCTCCTGGAGGCCCTCTGTCAGCCCCAGTGTTGACATGTGTCAAGACGCTCCTCGGGGCGAGTCTTGCTTGGGCCTCTCTCCTGGAGGTGGTCAGTCAGACCCAGTGCTGACATGTGGCAAGTAGCTCCTCGGGGCGCGTCTTGCTTGGGCTTCTCTCTTGGAGGCGTTCAGTCAGACCCATTGTTGACATGTGGTAAGACGCTCCTCGGGGCGCGTCTTGCTTGGGCCTCTCTCCTGGAGGCCCTCTGTCAGACCCATTGTTGACATGTGGCAAGACGCTCCTCGGGGCGCGTCTTGCTTGGGCCTCTCTCCTGGAGGCGCTCAGTCAGACCCAGTGGTGACATGTGGCAACATGCTCCTCGGGGCGCGTATTGCTTGGGCCTCTCTCCTGGAGGCCCTCTGTCAGACCCATTGTTGACATGTGGCAAGACGCTCCTCAGGGCGCGTCTTGCTTGGGCTTCTCTCCTGGAGGCCCTCAGTCAGACCCATTGTTGACATGTGGCAAGACGCTCCTCGGGGCGCGTCTTGCTTGGGCCTCTCTCCTGGAGGCGCTCAGTCAGACCGAGTGCTGACATAAGGCAAGACGCTCCTCGGGGCGCGTCTTGCTGGGGCCTCTCTCCTGGAGGCGCTCAGTCAGACCCAGTGCTTACATGTGGCAAGACGCTCCTCGGGGTGTGTCTTGCTGGGGCTTCTCTCCTGGAGGCGTTCAGTCAGACCGAGTGCTGACATGTGGCAAGGAGCTCCTCGGGGCGCGTCTTGCTTGGGCTTCTCTCCTGGAGGCGTTCAGTCAGACCGAGTGCTGACATGTGGTAAGACGCTCCTCGGGGCGCGTCTTGCTGGGGCTTCTCTCCTGGAGGCGCTCAGTCAGACCCAGTGCTTACATGTGGCAAGAAGCTCCTAGGGGCGCGTCTTGCTTGGGCCGCTCTCCTGGAGGCGCTCAGTCAGACCCAGTGGTGACATGTGGCAAGACGCTCCTCGGGGCGCGTCTTGCTTGGGCCTCTCTCCTGGAGACGCTCAGTCAGACCCAGTGTTGACACGTGGCAAGACGCTCCTCGGGGCGCGTCTTGCTTGGGGCCTCTCTCCTGGAGGCGCACAGTCAGACAGAGTGCTGACATGTGGCCAGACGCTCCTCGGGGCGCGTCTTGCTGGGGCTTCTCTCCTGGAGGCGCTCAGTCAGACCCAGTGTTGACATGTGACAAGACGCTCCTCGGGGCGCGTCTTGCTGGGGCTTCTCTCCTGGAGGCGTTCAGTCAGACCGAGTGCTGACATGTGGCAAGACGCTCCTCGGGGCGCGTCTTGCTTGGGCTTCTCTCCTGGAGGCCCTCAGTCAGACTCATTGTTGACATGTGGCAAGACGCTCCTCGGGGCGCGTCTTGCTTGGGCCTCTCTCCTGGAGGCGCACAGACAGACAGAGTGCTGACATGTGGCAAGACGCTCCTCGGGGCGCGTCTTGCTTGGGCTTCTCTCCTGGAGGCCCTAAGTTCAGACCCATTGTTGACATGTGGCAAGACGCTCCTCGGGGCGCGTCTTGCTTGGGCCTCTCTCCTGGAGGCGCTCAGTCAGACCGAGTGCTGACATGCAGCAAGACGCTCCTCAGGGCGCGTCTTGCTTGGGCTTCTCTCCTGGAGGCCCTCAGTCAGACCCATTGTTGACATGTGGCAAGACGCTCCTCGGGGCGCATCTTGCTTGGGCCTCTCTCCTGGAGGCGCTCAGTCAGACCCATTGTTGACATGTGGCAAGACGCTCCTCGGGGCGCGTCTTGCTTGGGCCTCTCTCCTGGAGGCGCTCAGTCAGACCGAGTGCTGACATAAGGCAAGACGCTCCTCGGGGCGCGTCTTGCTGGGGCCTCTCTCCTGGAGGAGCTCAGTCAGACCCAGTGCTTACATGTGGCAAGACGCTCCTCGGGGCGTGTCTTGCTGGGGCTTCTCTCCTGGAGGCGTTCAGTCAGACCGAGTGCTGACATCTGGCAAGACACTCCTCGGGGCGCGTCTTGCTTGGGCTTCTCTCCTGGAGGCGTTCAGTCAGACCGAGTGCTGACATGTGGTAAGACGCTCCTCGGGGCGCGTCTTGCTGGGGCTTCTCTCCTGGAGGCGCTCAGTCAGACCCAGTGCTTACATGTGGCAAGACGCTCCTCGGGGCGCATCTTGCTTGGGCCTCTCTCCTGGAGGCGCTCAGTCAGACCCAGTGCTGACATGTGGCAAGACGCTCCGCGGGGCGCGTCTTGCTTGGGCCTCTCTCCTGGAGGCGCTCAGTCAGACCCAGTGCTGACATGTGGCAAGACGCTCCTCGGGGCGCGTCTTGCTTGGGCCTCTCTCCTGGAGGCCCTCTGTCAGCCCCAGTGTTGACATGTGGCAAGACGCTCCGCGGGGCGCGTCTTGCTTGGGCCTCTCTCCTGGAGGCGCTCAGTCAGACCGAGTGCTGACATAAGGCAAGACGCTCCTCGGGGCGCGTCTTGCTGGGGCCTCTCTCCTGGAGGCGCTCAGTCAGACCCAGTGCTTACATGTGGCAAGACGCTCCTCGGGGCGTGTCTTGCTGGGGCTTCTCTCCTGGAGGCGTTCAGTGAGACCGAGTGCTGACATCTGGCAAGACGCTCCTCGGGGCGCGTCTTGCTTGAGCTTCTCTCCTGGAGGCGTTCAGTCAGACCGAGTGCTGACATGTGGTAAGACGCTCCTCGGGGCGCGTCTTGCTGGGGCTTCTCTCCTGGAGGCGCTCAGTCAGACCCAGTGCTTACATGTGGCAAGACGCTCCTCCGGGCGCGTCTTGCTTGGGCCTCTCTCCTGGAGACGCTCAGTCAGACCTAGTGTTGACACGAGGCAAGACGCTCCTCGGGGCGCGTATTGCTTGGGCCTCTCTCCTGGAGGCGCTCAGTCAGACCCAGTGCTGACATGTGGCAAGACGCTCCTCGGGGCGCGTCTTGCTTGGGCCTCTCTCCTGGAGACGCTCAGTCAGACCCAGTGTTGACACGTGGCAAGACGCTCCTCGGGGCGCGTCTTGCTTGGGCCTCTCTCCTGGAGGCGCTCAGTCAGACCCAGTGGTGACATGTGGAAAGACGCTCCTCGGGGCGCGTCTTGCTTGGGCCTCTCTCCTGGAGGCGCTCAGTCAGACCGAGTGCTGACATGTGGCAAGATGCTCCTCGGGGCGCGTCTTGCTTGGGCTTCTCTCCTGGAGGCCCTCAGTCAGACCCATTGTTTACATGTGGCAAGACGCTCCTTTGGGCGCATCTTGCTTGGGCTTCTCTCCTGGAGGCCCTCAGTCAGACCCATTGTTGACATGTGGCAAGACGCTCCTCGGGGCGCGTCTTGCTTGGGCCTCTCTCCTGGAGGCGCTCATTCAGACCGAGTGCTGACATAAGGCAAGACGCTCCTCGGGGCGCGTCTTGCTGGGGCCTCTCTCCTGGAGGCGCTCAGTCAGACCCAGTGCTTACATGTGGCAAGACGCTCCTCGGGGCGCGCCTTGCTGGGGCTTCTCTTCTGGAGGCGTTCAGTCAGACCGAGTGCTGACATGTGGCAAGACGCTCCTCGGGACGCGTCTTGCTTGGGCTTCTCTCCTGGAGGCCCTCAGTCAGACTCATTGTTGACATGTGACAAGACGCTCCTCGGGGCGCGTCTTGCTTGGGCCTCTCTCCTGGAGGCGCTCAGTCAGACCCAGTGGTGACATGTGGCAAGACGCTCCTCGGGGCGCGTCTTGCTTGGGCCTCTCTCCTGGAGGCGCTCAGTCAGACCCAGTGGTGACATGTGACAAGACGCTCCTCGGGGCGCGTCTTGCTTGGGCTTCTCTCCTGGAGGCCCTCAGTCAGACTCATTGTTGACATGTGGCAAGATGCTCCTCGGGGCGCGTCTTGCTTGGGGCCTCTCTCCTGGAGGCGCACAGTCAGACAGAGTGCTGACATGTGGCCAGACGCTCCTCGGGGCGCGTCTTGCTGGGGCCTCTCTCCTGGAGGCGCTCAGTCAGACCGAGTGCTTACATGTGGCAAGACGCTCCTCGGGGCGCGTCTTGCTTGGGCTTCTTTCCTGGAGGCCCTCAGTCAGACCCATTGTTTACATGTGGCAAGACGCTCCTCGGGGCGCATCTTGCTTGGGCCTCTCTCCTGGAGGCCCTCTGTCAGCCCCAGTGTTGACATGTGTCAAGACGCTCCTCGGGGCGAGTCTTGCTTGGGCCTCTCTCCTGGAGGTGGTCAGTCAGACCCAGTGCTGACATGTGGCAAGGAGCTCCTCGGGGCGCGTCTTGCTTGGGCTTCTCTCTTGGAGGCGTTCAGTCAGACCCATTGTTGACATGTGGTAAGACGCTCCTCGGGGCGCGTCTTGCTTGGGCCTCTCTCCTGGAGGCCCTCTGTCAGACCCATTGTTGACATGTGGCAAGACGCTCCTCGGGGCGCGTCTTGCTTGGGCCTCTCTCCTGGAGGCGCTCAGTCAGACCCAGTGGTGACATGTGGCAACATGCTCCTCGGGGCGCGTATTGCTTGGGCCTCTCTCCTGGAGGCCCTCTGTCAGACCCATTGTTGACATGTGGCAAGACGCTCCTCGGGGCGCGTCTTGCTTGGGCTTCTCTCCTGGAGGCCCTCAGTCAGACCCATTGTTGACATGTGGCAAGACGCTCCTCGGGGCGCGTCTTGCTTGGGCCTCTCTCCTGGAGGCGCTCAGTCAGACCGAGTGCTGACATAAGGCAAGACGCTCCTCGGGGCGCGTCTTGCTGGGGCCTCTCTCCTGGAGGCGCTCAGTCAGACCCAGTGCTTACATGTGGCAAGACGCTCCTCGGGGTGTGTCTTGCTGGGGCTTCTCTCCTGGAGGCGTTCAGTCAGACCGAGTGCTGACATGTGGCAAGGAGCTCCTCGGGGCGCGTCTTGCTTGGGCTTCTCTCCTGGAGGCGTTCAGTCAGACCGAGTGCTGACATGTGGTAAGACGCTCCTCGGGGCGCGTCTTGCTGGGGCTTCTTTCCTGGAGGCGCTCAGTCAGACCCAGTGCTTACATGTGGCAAGACGCTCCTAGGGGCGCGTCTTGCTTGGGCCGCTCTCCTGGAGGCGCTCAGTCAGACCCAGTGGTGACATGTGGCAAGACGCTCCTCGGGGCGCGTCTTGCTTGGGCCTCTCTCCTGGAGACGCTCAGTCAGACCCAGTGTTGACACGTGGCAAGACGCTCCTCGGGGCGCGTCTTGCTTGGGGCCTCTCTCCTGGAGGCGCACAGTCAGACAGAGTGCTGACATGTGGCCAGACGCTCCTCGGGGCGCGTCTTGCTGGGGCTTCTCTCCTGGAGGCGCTCAGTCAGACCCAGTGTTGACATGTGACAAGACGCTCCTCGGGGCGCGTCTTGCTGGGGCTTCTCTCCTGGAGGCGTTCAGTCAGACCGAGTGCTGACATGTGGCAAGACGCTCCTCGGGGCGCGTCTTGCTTGGGCTTCTCTCCTGGAGGCCCTAAGTTCAGACCCATTGTTGACATGTGGCAAGACGCTCCTCGGGGCGCGTCTTGCTTGGGCCTCTCTCCTGGAGGCGCTAAGTCAGACCGAGTGCTGACATGCAGCAAGACGCTCCTCAGGGCGCGTCTTGCTTGGGCTTCTCTCCTGGAGGCCCTCAGTCAGACCCATTGTTGACATGTGGCAAGACGCTCCTCGGGGCGCATCTTGCTTGGGCCTCTCTCCTGGAGGCGCTCAGTCAGACCGAGTGCTGACATGTGGCAAGACACTCCTCGGGGCGCGTCTTGCTTGGGCTTCTCTCCTGGAGGCCCTCAGTCAGACTCATTGTTGACATGTGGCAAGACGCTCCTCGGGGCGCGTCTTGCTTGGGCCTCTCTCCTGGAGGCCCTCTGTCAGACCCAGTGTTGACATGTGGCAAGACGCTCCTCGGGGCGCGTCTTGCTTGGGCCTCTCTCCTGGAGGTGCTCAGTCAGACTCAGTGTTGACATGTGGCAAGACTCTCCTCGGGGCGCGTCTTGCTTGGGCCTCTCTCCTGGAGGTGCTCAGTCAGACCCAGTGTTGACATGTGGCAAGACGCTCCTCGGGGCGCGTCTTGCTTGGGCTTCTCTCCTGGAGGCCTTCAGTCAGACCCATTGTTGACATGTGGCAAGACGCTCCTTGGGGTGCGTCTTGCTTGGGCCTCTCTCCTGGAGGCCCTCAGTCAGACCCAGTGTTGACATGTGACAAGACGTGCCCCGAGGAGCGTCTTGCTTGGGCCTCTCTCCTGGAGGCCCTCTGTCAGACCCATTGTTGACATGTGGCAAGACGCTCCTCGGGGCGCGTCTTGCTTGGGCCTCTCTCCTGGAGGCGCTCAGTCAGACCGAGTGCTGACATAAGGCAAGATGCTCCTCGGGGCGCGTCTTGCTGTGGACTCTCTCCTGGAGGCGCTCAATCAGACCCAGTGGTGACACGTGGCAAGACGCTCCTCGGGGCGCGTCTTGCTTGGGCCTCTCTCCTGGAGACGCTCAGTCAGACCCAGTGTTGACACGTGGCAAGACGCTCCTCGGGGCGCATCTTGCTTGGGCCTCTCTCCTGGAGGCGCTCAGTCAGACCCAGTGGTGACATGTGGCAAGACGCTCCTCGGGGCGCGTCTTGCTTGGGCTTCTCTCATGGAGGCCCTCAGTCAGACCCATTGCTGATATGTGGCAAGACGCTCCTCGGGGCGCGTCTTGCTTGGGCCTCTCTCCTGGAGGCGCTCAGTCAGACCGAGTGCTGACATGTGGCAAGACGCTCCTCGGGGCGCGTCTTGCTTGGGCTTCTCTCCTGGAGGCCCTCAGTCAGACCCATTGTTTACATGTGGCAAGACGCTCCTTTGGGCGCATCTTGCTTGGGCTTCTCTCCTGGAGGCCCTCAGTCAGACCCATTGTTGACATGTGGCAAGACGCTCCTCGGAGCGCGTCTTGCTTGGGCCTCTCTCCTGGAGGCGCTCAGTCAGACCGAGTGCTGACATAAGGCAAGACGCTCCTCGGGGCGCGTCTTGCTGGGGCCTCTCTCCTGGAGGCGCTCAGTCAAACCCAGTGCTTACATGTGGCAAGACGCTCCTCGGGGCGCGTCTTGCTGGGGCTTCTCTTCTGGAGGCGTTCAGTCAGACCGAGTGCTGACATGTGGCAAGACGCTCCTCGGGACGCGTCTTGCTTGGGCTTCTCTCCTGGAGGCCCTCAGTCAGACTCATTGTTGACATGTGGCAAGACGCTCCTCTGGGCGCGTCTTGCTTGGGCCTCTCTCCTGGAGGCGCTCAGTCAGACCCAGTGGTGACATGTGGCAAGACGCTCCTCGGGGCGCGTCTTGCTTGGGCCTCTCTCCTGGAGGCGCTCAGTCAGACCCAGTGGTGACATGTGACAAGACGCTCCTCGGGACGCGTCTTGATTGGGCTTCTCTCATGGAGGTCCTCAGTCAGATCCATTGTTTGATATGTGGCAAGACGCTCCTCGGGGCGCATCTTGCTTGGGCTTCTCTCTTGGAGGCGTTCAGTCAGACCCATTGTTGACATGTGGTAAGACGCTCCTCGGGGCGCGTCTTGCTTGGGCCTCTCTCCTGGAGGCGTTCAGTCAGACCCATTGTTGACATGTGGTAAGACGCTCCTCGGGGCGCGTCTTGCTTGGGCCTCTCTCCTGGAGGCCCTCTGTCAGACCCATTGTTGACATGTGGCAAGACGCTCCTCGGGGCGCGTCTTGCTTAGGCCTCTCTCCTGGAGGCGCTCAGTCAGACCCAGTGGTGACATGTGGCAACATGCTCCTCGGGGCGCGTATTGCTTGGGCCTCTCTCCTGGAGGCCCTCTGTCAGACCCATTGTTGACATGTGGCAAGACGCTCCTCGGGGCGCGTCTTGCTTGGGCTTCTCTTGTGGTTCTTTTTCCTTATCAAAAACAAGAGAGAGACGGTTTATCCAATCTCAGCGTGGGGCTTTATTTGTACAATTCAGCAATACATCACCAACACTTCATGGGGACAGCCTTCAGCCTCGAACTAAATGCCTCGGCTGGAAACCTGCTGCAAAAGCCCTCTCTCCTACACCACGCAGCATCGGTTATACTCTTCTGGCCCCCACCCTCATGATTTCGGGAAATGATGGGATGCTGTTTTATTACCCAATATGGTCAAAGTAAGCCAATACTTACTGGAAGTTACATAAGCTGGACTGAACAACATGTTGTTGAGCACGTACGCAGCAGCTGGACAATCAAGATGTTAAAAGTGCACGTACACAGGATGCTGGGCTGATCAACATCTTGTCAAAATGCACGTACACAGAACACTGCTTTTTGGCTCCTACAGATCCCCCCCATGGGGGTGTCCACCCCCATAAACAAGCTGGCTACATAACAAATAACATAACACATAAATGAATGTTAACATAGACCAGTAAATGGGTGTTAAATGACAAAATGACTAATATACTGCAGTCTTCAGCCAAACTATATAGATATAAATGTAACGACGAAGTAACTGCAAAGTAAGTATCAGCTGCAAGACACAACATGGAATGTGACGTCTTTAACCACCCCAGCAATACATCAAAAATGCATGCGCACACTGTAAGAGGGCGAAAAACCTGTCCGCTGTTCTTAACAGGAAAATTCCCCCTTGACCTCCTGCCCCAACAGGACGATCACGTAACGCACAGAGTGAGCATACAAGTCTAGCCTAAGTATATGGCAGACATTAGGTAACATTGAATTAACAAAAGAACACACATAAGAGAAAATGAAGTGATGATACCTTCCAACAGAGAATAAAAAAAATCATGAGTACGATCGTGCATTAATTACCCTTAGCAACATTGCAACCAGTAACTGTACGTGAATATGCAATCAAAAATACAAACTCATATGAAATAAATGATTGACGTGGATACGAATGAACAACTAGGAGATGTTGATGTGACTAAACCTATAAAAAGTTAAACACAACAGTAAATGTAATGAATATACGAATATACTAGATGTAACAACACAACTGCTCAACCGAAATAGAGAACGGAGTCAGAGTCTCAGTTGCAGAGCTGGAAAAAAGAAACGGAGTGAAGAAAACACAAGAGTCAAGTTCAGTTTCATTGATGACTGCTGCAGGGGTCTTGTCGCTGGAAGAGGACTTCGAGGCCGATTCCTTAGTCGAGTGCATGTAACCACAACAACAACATCTCTGATGAGACGCAAAGCTTACTCCACCGCCATCTCATCAGCCGTCCCGTTCTTCAGGCACATTGGGTGTCGTGCTGAGTCCATTGCGGCCATTTCCATTTGCACGTATTGAGACGACGCAGCAAGGTTCATTTGGGCAGCCAGAGTTCGCTCCCACAGTCTCCTCACAACAGGTAGGATGCAACATGCCAATAGAGAAATCAGAATTAGTACTACTATTGCACTAATTCCTGCTTTTACCAAAATAGCTCCCCACTGACCCAATTTGAGGGCTAAGGAGTCTAAGGACCAGCTTTCCCTGCCTGCATTCTCCCTCAGCTCTATCTTTAAATCTTTCAATTTCCTCATTCCTTCAGTAAATGCACCATCAGGGGCCGTATTACTTGGAATGTAGGTGCAACATTCTTGCCCACTGGAGTTCAGAAACTTACAGAGCCCACCTTTCTCGGCCAGCAACCAGTCCAAAGCCTGGTCATGCTGCAAAGTCATCTTGACTGTGGCATGAAGTTGTTCACCCAAGAGGCCAAGGTTATTTACTGTGTAATTTAAGATTCTTTGCTGATTAAAATAAACATAGTTGATCCATTTCACATTCTTATTTATTGTTATCCAAGGAAGAATTGACTCTAAACCAGCTACTACCTCATCTCTTGCTTGAAATTCTATGGGAATTCCTGTTGGCAGTCCTATGGCGTTTAAATGCACTTTATGATCAAACACATCATACCTCTTTGTTCTACGTCTATTGGTAGTCTCCAACTGAAGTAATTCACTCACACCTTCATGTAAGATAGTCACTGGAACTTTCATACGTACTAGCGTACACAACCCAACCCAAAAACTTGGCAAAACATTCATTAAAACATCACCACCACACATCCAGTAGCTGTCGGCCACTGGAATGTCTTGCTCACCTATGAGATCCAGAGTGGGGATCGTCATCGATATGTTTTCACAGTCCTGACTAAGAGTTACAGGGTTTTCATACCAAACAGGGGTATCAATGAGAAGTGGCGTCATATTTGCATGCGGGAACCAGGATAATACCCAAGTGACGTTACAGTTGACAGATGTATTACCTACGTCCACTCCTCCATTGTCAGCGAAACCTCCACTTGCAAAACATTCATAATCAGCACTATAATCAATTTTGTAGTCCGTTGGAGGACCATTTTGGTCTGTTTGGATCGCAAATTCAGCACATTCCTCTAAGATGTTATATTCTGCATATTTTTTAACATATTTGTGCTTATCTCGTGTACCATGGAGCAATCTGCAGTGGAATCCGCACAATGGCAACTTAAGAATAGGTGGAATCTTTTTATTTATCTCTATTTCCTTTCTAGTCTTACAAGTGCGTCGTTGTGTAATGGCACATTCACTAGAAGTATATTTTTCTGGAACAACCTCAGGTAACATTCCGGGTGCTTGAGCGCACACTATGCAGTCATTAGGAGTCATTTCTCTCGTCGTATACAAAGCCCATTTATACCAACTATTTTGCATGGCGGCATCCCAAAGCCTATCCTCTATCGGCAATGGTCTGCCCGCTCTAGGGGAGATAGGTCCTGTGTTACTCCCGGGCCCAGGTCTAATCGGCCCAAATAGTGGCTTAGGCACAGCTTTGCGATTGGTCACTTCTTGTTCATTTTGGCCTTGCTGAGTAAGATTACAAACATGGTTACTACCAGAGGCTTCTGTGGGAAAATCAGATTTCACATTTACATCTCCTGTGGGAGTTGTAGTACTAACAGGTGGCTTAGTAGTTACACTTCTTAACTTGCTAACTGGCGTTGTTTCAGGTCTTAAAATCAGTGGAGTCACTAGCTGTAAGTGAGAGGAAGAGCTCCAGTCGGACCTCCCCTCTTCAACAGGAGCTGTGGTAGTCAAAACATCAGGGATTACAGTAGTAGTAGTAGTAGCGCTAGTAGTTAAAACATTATTTGGAACTGTGGTCACACTGTCAGGGATTTTATTTATCTTAATTGTGGTCAAAACATTATTTGGAATCGTGGTTGTAACACCAGTTTTAACAACTGCTACGTCGAATGCAGGCAAGGATGCTGACCTATGTTGCATCCGGCCTGCTGGATTGTACTTAACTTGATCACGGTGTGCTGCCTCGTCGTTGACCAAGTCGTCTAGCGTATGCTCTTGTGATGGGTCGACGATCTGCTCCTCGGCCATCGTCTCCATCTTCACCTCCTCCAGCACCACCATCAGACCCCCTAGTGTCATCCAAAACAGAACTGTTATCAGGCTTAGCACGCCCTTCTTTTCCTCGGCCATCATGCCGGTTTGTTACGTCAGACACAATACTGCCCTGAGTTTTGTCTTTGACTTTCGTGCAGTGTGTCAGATGATGCCACGTCGATCCTCCTTCGACCTGGACTGCCGTTGGCGTTGCTCGAACCACTTTGTAGGGACCCTCTCGCCGCGGTTCGTGCCACTTCCTCCTGAAAACTTTGATGTACACCTGGTCTCCAGGAACTACTGGCCCGTCTGCGCCTGCGCTAGAGACGAGCTCCTTTCTCTTTTCCTGCAAATAGATGGCTTTATGGATGCTGGTTAGTTGCTTGATGTAGCTTTTGAATTCAAGCTCTAGCTGCTCCAGTGAAGGCCCCTTGTGGGGTCCTCTGAGCTGAGGAGCTGGCATTGGCCTGCCTGTTAGGACCTCATGAGGTGAAAGATGCGTGCTTCTGTTAGTTTGCATGCGATAGCTCATTAAGGCAAGCGGCAATGCATCAACCCAGTTAAGGTTAGTACAAGCACAGATTTTGCAGATTTTAGACTTCAACGTCAGATTCGCTCGCTCGACCATTCCTTGGCTCTGGGGGTGATAAACTGATCCTAATCGTTGCTTTATCCTTAGTTGTTGCAACACACCTTTAAGGACTTTTTCAACAAAAGCAGGACCATTGTCCGAGCTTATTTCCGACGGGATACCAAAGCGAGGAATCACTTCTCTGACTAGAAACTTTACCACTGTTTCTGAACCTAGATCTTTGGAGGGAACGGCTTCGATCCACCGACTGAATCTGTCAATGATCACCAACATGTACCGCTTCCCATGCACAGACTTAATCATGTCAACATAGTCAATGACCAAATGTTTGAAAGGACCTTCGGGCACTGGAATGTGTCCCGCTGGGACTGTGATGCCCTTTTTCACATTGTTCTCAGCACAAATGTCACACTGATCTATTACTTCCTCAACCATGGCTTTTAGGTAGGGTGACCAGTAACCTTGTTTGTTAAGTCTTTTCAGAACCTCTGTACGACCACAATGATCAGGACCGTGGCTCTCTGAGATTAGCATTGTCAGCAGGGAGACAGGTGCAACGATCAAGCCCTCATGAGACCTCCACAAGCCGCTTGAGTCCATTGTTGCACCTCTTTTTCTCCAACACTGCTGCTCGCTTTTCTCTGCCTTTTCCTGAATCAAAATGATGTCTTCTGGTGTTATTACAGGTTCTAATGATATTACAGGCGTCAAAATGGCTTCTTCACACCTGGAGGCAGATTTTGCCGCCTCATCTGCTGCATTGTTGCCTCTGATGACATCGCAGTTACCCTTGCGGTGTGCAGGGCATTTTACAATGGCCAGTTTCGATGGAAGCATCATTGCTGAGATCAGCTCGTTGATCTGCTTTCCATGAAGGATGGGTGTACCGTCCGTCTTCTTAAAACCTCTTTGTCTCCACACACTTCCAAACAGGTGACAAACACCATGGGCGTATGCAGAGTCAGTGTAAATAGTTGCTACCTGGCCACTTGCCAACTTGCAAGCTTCGGTCAGGGCTTTGAGTTCCGCTAGCTGTGCAGAACAGGGTTGGTTACACTTTTCAGCTTTTACTGTTTCAAATCTGTCATCTACTTTTTCCACAACAGCAAACGCTGCATGGTTTCCTAAGTAGTCTCTAAAACATGAACCATCAACAAAATAGGTGACATCAGATTGATCGAAAGGAGTAGATTCCAAATCAGGCCTTAGCTTAGTGTATCTAGATACCTCAGCTATGCAGCAATGTGGTTCTCCTTCGAACTCAAAGGGAACACTGTTAGCAGGGTTTGTCGTGGTACACCTCTTTATGACAACGTCCGGATATGTCAGTAGTGGCATATACTGCAGGCATCTTGCTTGGTTTAACACAAACTTCCCTCGGTTGATTAGTTCAGATATTTTGTGATGTGTGTAGATGGTGACAGGATATCCCATTGTTATCACTGAGGCTTTCTCATAAGCATAATGCAAAGCAGCCAATCCTTGATAACAAGGGGGCCATCCCTGTGCCACATTGTCAAGTTTTGCACTGTAGTACGCAATAGGTTGTTTCCGACGTCCACTGCATGTGTCCTGCATTAACACTGCAGAGGCATACATGTCATGTCTGTTTGCGACGTACAGCAAAAATGGTTTTGTGTAGTCAGGTGTTGCTAAACTTGGCGCAGTTTGCATGTCTTGTTTGATAGTTTCAAAAGCTATCTTAGCTTCATTTGTCCATTTTAGAGTCGATTTTAAAGACTCACTTCCAGCATCTTTAATCAGTGCCCTAAGTGGTGCGGTTTTTTCAGCATAGTTTTCAATCCACTCGGAGTTGAAACCAGTCATTCCCAGAAATGTCATCATTTGTCCAACAGTTTGTGGTTGTGGAGCTTTGCTCACACCTTCCACGTGTTCTGGTGAGATGGCGACAGTCCCATGGGAGATTACTCTCCCTAGGTACTCTACCTGTGGTTGGCAGTACTGAAGCTTTGTCAGGGAGGCTTTGTGTCCTCCCCGAGCTAACTTCTGTAGGACTTTAATGGAGTCACGATGGCAATCATCGATTGTTCGTGCGCAAATCAGTAGGTCATCAACATACTGAATCACAGTGCTGTTCACCTCGATGCCTTCGAGGCTCTGTTTCAAAATTTGATTGAAGATGTGTGGACTGTGTTTTAGCCCTTGTGGTAGCCTTCTGTACGTGAGCTGTCTTCCACGAAACGTGAATGCAAAAAGATATTGTGATTCTTTGGCCAATGGGATGCTAAAAAATGCTGAACACAGATCAATTACCGTGAAGTATTTAGCTTCTCCATCGATGTTACTCAGTAATGTGCTTGGATTTGGCACGTCTGCGTCAAAGTCAGTGATCACTTCATTTACAGCTCTTAAATCATGTACCAGTCTGTACTTGAGCTTGTCTGCTTTTAGCACTGGCAAAATTGGAGTGTTACATGTGCTATAGGTTTCTTTTAGTACTCCTGCTTGAATTAGACCTTCAATAGTTGCATTTATACCCTCTTCTGCTTCTGGCTTTAGTGGGTATTGGGGTCGATAAGGCAGTCTTGCATTTGGCTTCAATTCCACTTGAACTGGAGTTGCCGATGTTACCAGTCCAACATCCGTGTCATGTTTGGACCATAGCTGGTCTGGAACCTGTTTTAGCATGTCAGCTTTCAACTCGTTTTGAACTGTTTCTGATTCTGCTACACCCTGCATGTGTTTTTTGTTTGCGACTGTTACAACCTGTGGTTTTGACATCATGGTGGTACCGCAGAGAATTTTAATCATTTCTGCATTTTTTGTAGTGTAGATTAGCGGGTTATCTGTTTTCTGCCACTCTGTTTTAGTTGCTGTTAACATCATTGGTCCAAGATCTTTTGACTCAAAGCCTTTGTTTACCATTAAGGTAATGTGTGGTGCTGATTCTGGCACAGTGTGCCATTTTTCAATAAATGGGTTTTCTTCCACATTCACAGCTGCACCTTGCTGTCCTATCACGATGTATTGTGACACTAGCCTAAAGTGCAAGTCTTTTGTTTCTTTGTCCCATTTTTCTTCAAAGATTCTACTGCATGATGGATCATAAGTCATTGTGCAGTGATAGTCACTGAATGGTACAGTAGCTTCTGGAATTTGAGCTTCAATAAATTTCTCCCATTGTTGAAACATCTCGGAGACTGGCTTGTTAATGTCACCAAGCCAGTAGACCTTAGCGTGTTTTGTCTGAGCAGTCATTTGAAAGTTTATTCCAGAGCTATCTACATAAATTCCTTCTGGTGTGCACCAGATTTTTGTTTTTAGTTTACACAATGCATCTCTTCCTAGTAGATTAACTGGAGTTTGGTCTGAAATCAGAATTGGGATTACGATTTCACTGTCATCAACTGCTAGTCTTACTGGAGCTGTTAAGGGGTTTATTTGTTTTGCTCCCGAGAACCCTGTTGTCTTTACGCTTTTCTCAGACATGGGGAGATGAGTTGCATAATTTGATTTTATGCACGAGTAGGTTGCCCCAGTATCAACTAACATTGGGACCGATTTGCCTTCTATTTTAACATTGATCACTGGTTCTTTATCGGCGTTAGCTGTTAAAATTGGTAGTTGCTCCTCCCCCCCAGGGCCCTCCGGGCATCCCTAGAATCCTTGTTGTGCTGCCCATGGATTAACTGGACCTCCTCTTCCCCGGTTTGGTCGTGTTCCACGACCACGCCCAGACCATTCAGGGTTTGGAATTGGATTCGGACAGTCTCGATACAGGTGACCCATCTGGCCACACCCCCAACATGAACCTGGAAGTGGGGGTCGATTCTGCTGCACCCAGCCTTGTCGAGTTGGGTAGCGATTGGGGAAACGATTTGGAAATCGTCTCTGTGGTCCGGGCTGCTGTCTACCATACTGGTTTGGGTAGACATTGATAACCGGTTGAGATGGAGTTTGAGGCGGGGCCACAGCTGTCTGCAATGCTTGGACTTGGCTGTCACTTTTCACCACTGCTGCCTGAGTTTTTGCCTTGCTCTGGAGATCATTTATGTGCAGCTGCGTGAGTTTTCTTTGAGCACACTTTTCTTGCTCAATCATTTTGTTATTGTCTTTCCGATAGCGGTCCACGGCGTGGACTACATGGTCTCTGAACTGTGCATGTGGCATTGAGTCCAGTCCCACCACATCCTCCAGTTTGTCTCGCACAGGAGTCGGGAGAGTGGAAATCAGGGATGTTCGGAACAGAGAAGTCATTATTGGCGTCCCCTCAGGACCCTCCTCCGTCTCCAGCTTCCACCGTCTGAGCTGCCTGTCAACAAATGACGCAGGACTCTCAGTCTCTGAAAGTGGCTCACCTTTCAAGGCTTTGGGGTCAATCCTGTTGGGATATGCTGCTCTTAGTATGTTCCAGAGTGCATTTCTGTGTGTGTTAAACTCCGTGCCGTCAGCCATTGGGTCCAGCATCCATTGGACTCCATTGGATGCTAGCAATGTTCCCATAGCTGATGTCCCAACAACTCGAGCCAAAATAGCTTTGAGATCTCCAAGGGCAAGCATTAGCCCAGTTGTCTCCTGTTCGAAGGCCCGAATCCACTTTCCAGCGCCATCCTGTATCTCGGGCAGCCGCGAAACCAAACCAGTGAGGTCGAGGCTCTGCCAGGGAATATAATTAGCTCTTGTGCCCTTAATTAAAATTGGGTACTGACCATCATTAGTGTATCGAATAGGTGGTTTTAAGTCATGTCTGGGTCTCAGATCACGGCTTTCATTGCTAGGACCTGGTTTTTCCTTCTCTTGAGTCAGACCTGTATTTGGATCACCACGCTCTGGTGAATGAATGCCTGGTTTGTAAAAAGGCTTGAAATTTTTCTCCTTGCTTGTGCTAGTGGTGTTCTCACTAACCTCATCTGAATGTGTGCCTGTGATGTGATTTAAGGATTTCCGCAGGCCTTCAGATATGTCCTGTATAATTTGGTCAACATCGTTTAGCTCATCATGTACATCCTCATCCTTGTTCTCAAGGTCTATCCAGTATGAGTTAGCCTTCGGCTGCCTTTTCAAAAAATCCTTATGTTCTGCAAAACAATCAATCTCCCTTCGTCCTTCTTCACTTACCGCTCGACGTTCTGTACTGCAATATTTTGGATGCGTTCCACGAGGTGGAGTTGTTTGTTCGAATTCTCTTTCCTCACTTCCTTTTGCATGCTTTTCTTTGCCAGGTGCTTCATCTGATTGCTGTGATGTTGTTAATTTTAAAATTGCATTGTCAACATCTAAACCCTTAGGACCTTTGTCGAATGTGTCGCGCAAATCAAAATCTCCCGTAATTGTAACGGTTCCCAAGAGGGGATACAGGCCCTCTTCTGCTGGGGCCTTCACTTCCTTCTGGGGTTTGTCCAATTTGTCTTTCATTTTGAGAATGGCATGTTTAAAGTTCTGTCTGTAAACCTTTCCTTCATTCCTGAATAAGTCCAGGATCTGAATTTCTTTTTCTCTTTTCTGCTGTCTTTTCTTGGATCCATCTGCTTTATGATCCTGAATTCTCAATTCCAAATTATCACACGCCACTACGTCAAAAGTGCCTTCAGATGGCCACGGATTGCATAGTTTTCTCGTCCGTTTTGACCACTTCTCTGACATGTGCTTTATCTCTTTTGCTAAAGCCGGATTCTTCGCTGCCAAAATTCCTGCTGGCGTGACAGACATTTTGAAGTTTCAGTGACACTATTATTCCTTTGATTAGTTGACTAGTTTGTTTATTTATAATCTCCTGAAAATAACACAAGAATTGAAAGTTGAAACAGATACTGGTGACATATGATGCTGTGGTCTTGAGTAATCTGTTGTTGCTCTGTTTACACAAATGTTGAACAATTTATCTTCTTATTGTAAATGCCTTAAAATCAAATCTCTTCTGATGTAACACTAAAGTAAAGTTAGTTCAAAAAGCTTTATTTATTGTTGAAAGAAAACTTAATGCCTGATGTATTTATTTCTCCAGCAGTTAAGCTGCAAGATGAGTCTGACTCAAATCTTCTGTCCTGCTGGAGTCAGGCTTGTGTGACAGGCTAAAATAGCCGTATCCTTGGTCCGAGCTGTGTGTGAGCAATGTTCAGCCCACAGGGTAGGGTTTCTCTACGCCTACGGTTCACCAACCAATCCACACACAGAGGTGGAGTCAGAGGCGGGATCGCCTCTGTACTTCTGTGTCTGTGTGTGTGAGGAGATTAACGCACACACAGCTGGTGGGTGGAGCTTACACTTCTATTCTGATTCTCTGCCCAGTCTAAGCTGAGAGTCTGACCACTAAGGATGTCTGTACAGAGAAACGAACAAGTCCTGGTGACATCAACCGCACCCAGTCTTCAGAATTTAGCAACTCTCATACAGCTTTATAACATTACAACACAGGAAAAAGTCAACCACAATTGAGACCGAATCAGCAGAAGAAAAATCAGTTTCTCTCTAATTTATCCAAGCAATAGTTTAAACAAGATCAGAGTATTTGAACTTTCACGAGTAAAACAACCACACACAACAAAGCTTTCACACTTGCATAGAGATAAAAAACACACTTCAAAGCGATTTGACACTGGAACAACGTTTCATGCCAAACAGCAACACACATACACATTATTATTTTTACTCATAATCTATATTTCTCATATTTCACATAACCCAGCTGGTAAAAATAGTTATCATGCTTGTGCACTTCAGCATATATTTTTTATTTATATATATGTCACTCTAAAAACTTATTATTATTATTTTAACTTCTGGTTTTCTGTTCAAAGGCTAATCAGAACAAGATCACAGACTTTGAAATTTGTATAACATTAAACATCAAAATGTAGCACTGCAGTGAATAATATTGATTTGTTTTACACCGTTTTTTAAAGCTTCTCCTAGTTTTTCCTCCTTTTTTCCTCCTAACCTCTGGCGCCTCACCCACAGCTGTTCTCACTCACACACACGCTTGTCTTCACAAACACACACACACACACTTGTCTCAGCGCACACACACACACACACACACAAAAAAACTCAATAGACAGTTTCCCCGAGCACCCGGGTCTGTCGTTTCCCTTGCAGCCTCTCCGCTGCTCCTATGAGTTCAACACATGCCTTTTGCCAACAACACATGAAATTTACCAATCCTCGAGGATTCAACCAAATTACTGGCAAGCTTATCTGTCACAACTTCAGCGCTTTTTCTCAGATCCCAATCTTATCCCGGCCTCACCGGGGCATATGGATCTCACTTGTCGACCTTTTACTTGTCCTTCCTGGACTCTTTTTTTTTTTTTATCAGCTGTCAAATTCTATTCCAATTCTCGCTGTCCCAGCTTTTAATTTGTCACTTTAAACTTTGTCCGTCATCAAAATGACTCAGCTGACTTCACACATGTGTGAATAATTTCACCGCTGCTCTGGACAAGCGCCTTCTCTTGTTGTTATTCTAAATTATGAGTAGGGCATGTTTTTTTTCTCCCAGACCATTTCTCAGTCCACGAAAATAACTCCAAAATTGAACAAAAGTTGTTCTTACCTATAAGGGCCCCGGAGTCAGGTTTCAGTGGATTGAGAAATGATCCGAAGAGCACACCTCCACTCCCCGCTTCGTGGTCACCAAATGTGGTTTCTTTTTCCTTATCAAAAACAAGAGAGAGACGGTTTATCCAATCTCAGCGTGGGGCTTTATTTGTACAATTCAGCAATACATCACCAACACTTCATGGGGACAGCCTTCAGCCTCGAACTAAATGCCTCGGCTGGAAACCTGCTGCAAAAGCCCTCTCTCCTACACCACGCAGCATCGGTTATACTCTTCTGGCCCCCACCCTCATGATTTCGGGAAATGATGGGATGCTGTTTTATTACCCAATATGGTCAAAGTAAGCCAATACTTACTGGAAGTTACATAAGCTGGACTGAACAACATGTTGTTGAGCACGTACGCAGCAGCTGGACAATCAAGATGTTAAAAGTGCACGTACACAGGATGCTGGGCTGATCAACATCTTGTCAAAATGCACGTACACAGAACACTGCTTTTTGGCTCCTACACTCTCCTGGAGGCCCTCAGTCAGACCCATTGTTGACATGTGGCAAGACGCTCCTCGGGGCGCGTCTTGCTTGGGCCTCTCTCCTGGAGGCGCTCAGTCAGACCGAGTGCTGACATAAGGCAAGACGCTCCTCGGGGCGCGTCTTGCTGGGGCCTCTCTCCTGGAGGCGCTCAGTCAGACCCAGTGCTTACATGTGGCAAGACGCTCCTCGGGGTGTGTCTTGCTGGGGCTTCTCTCCTGGAGGCGTTCAGTCAGACCGAGTGCTGACATGTGGCAAGGAGCTCCTCGGGGCGCGTCTTGCTTGGGCTTCTCTCCTGGAGGCGTTCAGTCAGACCGAGTGCTGACATGTGGTAAGACGCTCCTCGGGGCGCGTCTTGCTGGGGCTTCTTTCCTGGAGGCGCTCAGTCAGACCCAGTGCTTACATGTGGCAAGACGCTCCTAGGGGCGCGTCTTGCTTGGGCCGCTCTCCTGGAGGCGCTCAGTCAGACCCAGTGGTGACATGTGGCAAGACGCTCCTCGGGGCGCGTCTTGCTTGGGCCTCTCTCCTGGAGACGCTCAGTCAGACCCAGTGTTGACACGTGGCAAGACGCTCCTCGGGGCGCGTCTTGCTTGGGGCCTCTCTCCTGGAGGCGCACAGTCAGACAGAGTGCTGACATGTGGCCAGACGCTCCTCGGGGCGCGTCTTGCTGGGGCTTCTCTCCTGGAGGCGCTCAGTCAGACCCAGTGTTGACATGTGACAAGACGCTCCTCGGGGCGCGTCTTGCTGGGGCTTCTCTCCTGGAGGCGTTCAGTCAGACCGAGTGCTGACATGTGGCAAGACGCTCCTCGGGGCGCGTCTTGCTTGGGCTTCTCTCCTGGAGGCCCTAAGTTCAGACCCATTGTTGACATGTGGCAAGACGCTCCTCGGGGCGCGTCTTGCTTGGGCCTCTCTCCTGGAGGCGCTAAGTCAGACCGAGTGCTGACATGCAGCAAGACGCTCCTCAGGGCGCGTCTTGCTTGGGCTTCTCTCCTGGAGGCCCTCAGTCAGACCCATTGTTGACATGTGGCAAGACGCTCCTCAGGGCGCATCTTGCTTGGGCCTCTCTCCTGGAGGCGCTCAGTCAGACCGAGTGCTGACATGTGGCAAGACACTCCTCGGGGCGCGTCTTGCTTGGGCTTCTCTCCTGGAGGCCCTCAGTCAGACTCTTTGTTGACATGTGGCAAGATGCTCCTCGGGGCGCGTCTTGCTTGGGCCTCTCTCCTGGAGGCCCTCTGTCAGACCCAGTGTTGACATGTGGCAAGACGCTCCTCGGGGCGCGTCTTGCTTGGGCCTCTCTCCTGGAGGTGCTCAGTCAGACCCAGTGTTGACATGTGGCAAGACTCTCCTCGGGGCGCGTCTTGCTTGGGCCTCTCTCCTGGAGGTGCTCAGTCAGACCCAGTGTTGACATGTGGCAAGACGCTCCTCGGGGCGCGTCTTGCTTGGGCTTCTCTCCTGGAGGCCTTCAGTCAGACCCATTGTTGACATGTGGCAAGACGCTCCTTGGGGTGCGTCTTGCTTGGGCCTCTCTCCTGGAGGCCCTCAGTCAGACCCAGTGTTGACATGTGACAAGACGTGCCCCGAGGAGCGTCTTGCTTGGGCCTCTCTCCTGGAGGCCCTCTGTCAGACCCATTGTTGACATGTGGCAAGACGCTCCTCGGGGCGCGTCTTGCTTGGGCCTCTCTCCTGGAGGCGCTCAGTCAGACCGAGTGCTGACATAAGGCAAGATGCTCCTCGGGGCGCGTCTTGCTGTGGACTCTCTCCTGGAGGCGCTCAATCAGACCCAGTGGTGACACGTGGCAAGACGCTCCTCGGGGCGCGTCTTGCTTGGGCCTCTCTCCTGGAGACGCTCAGTCAGACCCAGTGTTGACACGTGGCAAGACGCTCCTCGGGGCGCATCTTGCTTGGGCCTCTCTCCTGGAGGCGCTCAGTCAGACCCAGTGGTGACATGTGGCAAGACGCTCCTCGGGGCGCGTCTTGCTTGGGCTTCTCTCATGGAGGCCCTCAGTCAGACCCATTGCTGATATGTGGCAAGACGCTCCTCGGGGCGCGTCTTGCTTGGGCCTCTCTCCTGGAGGCGCTCAGTCAGACCGAGTGCTGACATGTGGCAAGACGCTCCTCGGGGCGCGTCTTGCTTGGGCTTCTCTCCTGGAGGCCCTCAGTCAGACCCATTGTTTACATGTGGCAAGACGCTCCTTTGGGCGCATCTTGCTTGGGCTTCTCTCCTGGAGGCCCTCAGTCAGACCCATTGTTGACATGTGGCAAGACGCTCCTCGGAGCGCGTCTTGCTTGGGCCTCTCTCCTGGAGGCGCTCAGTCAGACCGAGTGCTGACATAAGGCAAGACGCTCCTCGGGGCGCGTCTTGCTGGGGCCTCTCTCCTGGAGGCGCTCAGTCAAACCCAGTGCTTACATGTGGCAAGACGCTCCTCGGGGCGCGTCTTGCTGGGGCTTCTCTTCTGGAGGCGTTCAGTCAGACCGAGTGCTGACATGTGGCAAGACGCTCCTCGGGACGCGTCTTGCTTGGGCTTCTCTCCTGGAGGCCCTCAGTCAGACTCATTGTTGACATGTGGCAAGACGCTCCTCTGGGCGCGTCTTGCTTGGGCCTCTCTCCTGGAGGCGCTCAGTCAGACCCAGTGGTGACATGTGGCAAGACGCTCCTCGGGGCGCGTCTTGCTTGGGCCTCTCTCCTGGAGGCGCTCAGTCAGACCCAGGGGTGACATGTGACAAGACGCTCCTCGGGGCGCGTCTTGATTGGGCTTCTCTCATGGAGGTCCTCAGTCAGATCCATTGTTTGATATGTGGCAAGACGCTCCTCGGGGCGCATCTTGCTTGGGCCTCTCTCCTGGAGGAGCTCAGTCAGACTGAGTGCTGACATGTGGCAAGACGCTCCTCGGGGCGCGTCTTGCTGGGGCTTCTCTCCTAGAGGCGTTCAGTCAGACCGAGTGCTGACATGTGGCAAGACGCTCCTCGGGGCGCGTCTTGCTTGGGCTTCTCTCCTGGAGGCCCTCAGTCAGACTCATTGTTGACATGTGGCAAGATGCTCCTCGGGGCGCGTCTTGCTTGGGGCCTCTCTCCTGGAGGCGCACAGTCAGACAGAGTGCTGACATGTGGCCAGACGCTCCTCGGGGCGCGTCTTGCTGGGGCCTCTCTCCTGGAGGCGCTCAGTCAGACCGAGTGCTGACATGTGGCAAGACGCTCCTCGGGGCGCGTCTTGCTTGGGCTTCTCTCCTGGAGGCCCTCAGTCAGACCCATTGTTTACATGTGGCAAGACGCTCCTCGGGGCGCATCTTGCTTGGGCCTCTCTCCTGGAGGCCCTCTGTCAGCCCCAGTGTTGACATGTGTCAAGACGCTCCTCGGGGCGAGTCTTGCTTGGGCCTCTCTCCTGGAGGTGGTCAGTCAGACCCAGTGCTGACATGTGGCAAGGAGCTCCTCGGGGCGCGTCTTGCTTGGGCTTCTCTCTTGGAGGCGTTCAGTCAGACCCATTGTTGACATGTGGTAAGACGCTCCTCGGGGCGCGTCTTGCTTGGGCCTCTCTCCTGGAGGCCCTCTGTCAGACCCATTGTTGACATGTGGCAAGACGCTCCTCGGGGCGCGACTTGCTTGGGCCTCTCTCCTGGAGGCGCTCAGTCAGACCGAGTGCTGACATAAGGCAAGATGCTCCTCGGGGCGCGTCTTGCTGTGGACTCTCTCCTGGAGGCGCTCAATCAGACCCAGTGGTGACACGTGGCAAGACGCTCCTCGGGGCGCGTCTTGCTTGGGCCTCTCTCCTGGAGACGCTCAGTCAGACCCATTGTTGACATGTGGCAAGACGCTCCTTGGGGTGCGTCTTGCTTGGGCCTCTCTCCTGGAGGCCCTCAGTCAGACCCAGTGTTGACATGTGACAAGACGTGCCCCGAGGAGCGTCTTGCTTGGGCCTCTCTCCTGGAGGCCCTCTGTCAGACCCATTGTTGACATGTGGCAAGACGCTCCTCGGGGCGCGTCTTGCTTGGGCCTCTCTCCTGGAGGCGCTCAGTCAGACCGAGTGCTGACATAAGGCAAGATGCTCCTCGGGGCGCGTCTTGCTGTGGACTCTCTCCTGGAGGCGCTCAATCAGACCCAGTGGTGACACGTGGCAAGACGCTCCTCGGGGCGCGTCTTGCTTGGGCCTCTCTCCTGGAGACGCTCAGTCAGACCCAGTGTTGACACGTGGCAAGACGCTCCTCGGGGCGCATCTTGCTTGGGCCTCTCTCCTGGAGGCGCTCAGTCAGACCCAGTGGTGACATGTGGCAAGACGCTCCTCGGGGCGCGTCTTGCTTGGGCTTCTCTCATGGAGGCCCTCAGTCAGACCCATTGCTGATATGTGGCAAGACGCTCCTCGGGGCGCGTCTTGCTTGGGCCTCTCTCCTGGAGGCGCTCAGTCAGACCGAGTGCTGACATGTGGCAAGACGCTCCTCGGGGCGCGTCTTGCTTGGGCTTCTCTCCTGGAGGCCCTCAGTCAGACCCATTGTTTACATGTGGCAAGACGCTCCTTTGGGCGCATCTTGCTTGGGCTTCTCTCCTGGAGGCCCTCAGTCAGACCCATTGTTGACATGTGGCAAGACGCTCCTCGGAGCGCGTCTTGCTTGGGCCTCTCTCCTGGAGGCGCTCAGTCAGACCGAGTGCTGACATAAGGCAAGACGCTCCTCGGGGCGCGTCTTGCTGGGGCCTCTCTCCTGGAGGCGCTCAGTCAAACCCAGTGCTTACATGTGGCAAGACGCTCCTCGGGGCGCGTCTTGCTGGGGCTTCTCTTCTGGAGGCGTTCAGTCAGACCGAGTGCTGACATGTGGCAAGACGCTCCTCGGGACGCGTCTTGCTTGGGCTTCTCTCCTGGAGGCCCTCAGTCAGACTCATTGTTGACATGTGGCAAGACGCTCCTCTGGGCGCGTCTTGCTTGGGCCTCTCTCCTGGAGGCGCTCAGTCAGACCCAGTGGTGACATGTGGCAAGACGCTCCTCGGGGCGCGTCTTGCTTGGGCCTCTCTCCTGGAGGCGCTCAGTCAGACCCAGGGGTGACATGTGACAAGACGCTCCTCGGGGCGCGTCTTGATTGGGCTTCTCTCATGGAGGTCCTCAGTCAGATCCATTGTTTGATATGTGGCAAGACGCTCCTCGGGGCGCATCTTGCTTGGGCCTCTCTCCTGGAGGAGCTCAGTCAGACTGAGTGCTGACATGTGGCAAGACGCTCCTCGGGGCGCGTCTTGCTGGGGCTTCTCTCCTAGAGGCGTTCAGTCAGACCGAGTGCTGACATGTGGCAAGACGCTCCTCGGGGCGCGTCTTGCTTGGGCTTCTCTCCTGGAGGCCCTCAGTCAGACTCATTGTTGACATGTGGCAAGATGCTCCTCGGGGCGCGTCTTGCTTGGGGCCTCTCTCCTGGAGGCGCACAGTCAGACAGAGTGCTGACATGTGGCCAGACGCTCCTCGGGGCGCGTCTTGCTGGGGCCTCTCTCCTGGAGGCGCTCAGTCAGACCGAGTGCTGACATGTGGCAAGACGCTCCTCGGGGCGCGTCTTGCTTGGGCTTCTCTCCTGGAGGCCCTCAGTCAGACCCATTGTTTACATGTGGCAAGACGCTCCTCGGGGCGCATCTTGCTTGGGCCTCTCTCCTGGAGGCCCTCTGTCAGCCCCAGTGTTGACATGTGTCAAGACGCTCCTCGGGGCGAGTCTTGCTTGGGCCTCTCTCCTGGAGGTGGTCAGTCAGACCCAGTGCTGACATGTGGCAAGGAGCTCCTCGGGGCGCGTCTTGCTTGGGCTTCTCTCTTGGAGGCGTTCAGTCAGACCCATTGTTGACATGTGGTAAGACGCTCCTCGGGGCGCGTCTTGCTTGGGCCTCTCTCCTGGAGGCCCTCTGTCAGACCCATTGTTGACATGTGGCAAGACGCTCCTCGGGGCGCGACTTGCTTGGGCCTCTCTCCTGGAGGCGCTCAGTCAGACCGAGTGCTGACATAAGGCAAGATGCTCCTCGGGGCGCGTCTTGCTGTGGACTCTCTCCTGGAGGCGCTCAATCAGACCCAGTGGTGACACGTGGCAAGACGCTCCTCGGGGCGCGTCTTGCTTGGGCCTCTCTCCTGGAGACGCTCAGTCAGACCCAGTGTTGACACGTGGCAAGACGCTCCTCGGGGCGCGTCTTGCTTGGGCCTCTCTCCTGGAGGCGCTCAGTCAGACCCAGTGGTGACATGTGGCAAGACGCTCCTCGGGGCGCGTCTTGCTTGGGCTTCTCTCATGGAGGCCCTCAGTCAGACCCATTGCTGATATGTGGCAAGACGCTCCTCGGGGCGCGTCTTGCTTGGGCCTCTCTCCTGGAGGCGCTCAGTCAGACCGAGTGCTGACATGTGGCAAGACGCTCCTCGGGGAGCGTCTTGCTTGGGCTTCTCTCCTGGAGGCCCTCAGTCAGACCCATTGTTTACATGTGGCAAGACGCTCCTTTGGGCGCATCTTGCTTGGGCTTCTCTCCTGGAGGCCCTCAGTCAGACCCATTGTTGACATGTGGCAAGACGCTCCTCGGGGCGCGTCTTGCTTGGGCCTCTCTCCTGGAGGCGCTCAGTCAGACCGAGTGCTGACATAAGGCAAGACGCTCCTCGGGGCGCGTCTTGCTGGGGCCTCTCTCCTGGAGGCGCTCAGTCAAACCCAGTGCTTACATGTGGCAAGACGCTCCTCGGGGCGCGTCTTGCTGGGGCTTCTCTTCTGGAGGCGTTCAGTCAGACCGAGTGCTGACATGTGGCAAGACGCTCCTCGGGACGCGTCTTGCTTGGGCTTCTCTCCTGGAGGCCCTCAGTCAGACTCATTGTTGACATGTGGCAAGACGCTCCTCGGGGCGCGTCTTGCTTGGGCCTCTCTCCTGGAGGCGCTAAGTCAGACCCAGTGGTGACATGTGGCAAGACGCTCCTCGGGGCGCGTCTTGCTTGGGCCTCTCTCCTGGAGGCGCTCAGTCAGACCCAGTGGTGACATGTGACAAGACGCTCCTCGGGGCGCGTCTTGCTTGGGCTTCTCTCATGGAGGTCCTCAGTCAGATCCATTGTTGATATGTGGCAAGACGCTCCTCGGGGCGCATCTTGCTTGGGCCTCTCTCCTGGAGGAGCTCAGTCAGACTGAGTGCTGACATGTGGCAAGACGCTCCTCGGGGCGCGTCTTGCTGGGGCTTCTCTCCTAGAGGCGTTCAGTCAGACCGAGTGCTGACATGTGGCAAGACGCTCCTCGGGTCGCGTCTTGCTTGGGCTTCTCTCCTGGAGGCCCTCAGTCAGACTCATTGTTGACATGTGGCAAGATGCTCCTCGGGGCGCGTCTTGCTTGGGGCCTCTCTCCTGGAGGCGCACAGTCAGACAGAGTGCTGACATGTGGCCAGACGCTCCTCGGGGCGCGTCTTGCTGGGGCCTCTCTCCTGGAGGCGCTCAGTCAGACCGAGTGCTGACATGTGGCAAGACGCTCCTCGGGGCGCGTCTTGCTTGGGCTTCTCTCCTGGAGGCCCTCAGTCAGACCCATTGTTTACATGTGGCAAGACGCTCCTCGGGGCGCATCTTGCTTGGGCCACTCTCCTGGAGGCCCTCTGTCAGCCCCAGTGTTGACATGTGTCAAGACGCTCCTCGGGGCGAGTCTTGCTTGGGCCTCTCTCCTGGAGGTGGTCAGTCAGACCCAGTGCTGACATGTGGCAAGGAGCTCCTCGGGGCGCGTCTTGCTTGGGATTCTCTCTTGGAGGCGTTCAGTCAGACCCATTGTTGACATGTGGTAAGACGCTCCTCGGGGCGCGTCTTGCTTGGGCCTCTCTCCTGGAGGCCCTCTGTCAGACCCATTGTTGACATGTGGCAAGACGCTCCTCGGGGCGCGTCTTGCTTGGGCCTCTCTCCTGGAGGCGCTCAGTCAGACCCAGTGGTGACATGTGGCAAAATGCTCCTCGGGGCGCGTATTGCTTGGGCCTCTCTCCTGGATGCCCTCTGTCAGACCCATTGTTGACATGTGGCAAGACGCTCCTCGGGGCGCGTCTTGCTTGGGCTTCTCTCCTGGAGGCCCTCAGTCAGACCCATTGTTGACATGTGGCAAGACGCTCCTCGGGGCGCGTCTTGCTTGTGCCTCTCTCCTGGAGGCGCTCAGTCAGACTGAGTGCTGACATAAGGCAAGACGCTCCTCGGGGCGCGTCTTGCTGGGGCCTCTCTCCTGGAGGCGCTCAGTCAGACCCAGTGCTTACATGTGGCAAGACGCTCCTCGGGGTGTGTCTTGCTGGGGCTTCTCTCCTGGAGGCGTTCAGTCAGACCGAGTGCTGACATGTGGCAAGGAGCTCCTCGGGGCGCGTCTTGCTTGGGCTTCTCTCCTGGAGGCGTTCAGTCAGACCGAGTGCTGACATGTGGTAAGACGCTCCTCGGGGCGCGTCTTGCTGGGGCTTCTCTCCTGGAGGCGCTCAGTCAGACCCAGTGCTTACATGTGGCAAGACGCTCCTAGGGGCGCGTCTTGCTTGGGCCGCTCTCCTGGAGGCGCTCAGTCAGACCCAGTGGTGACATGTGGCAAGACGCTCCTCGGGGCGCGTCTTGCTTGGGCCTCTCTCCTGGAGACGCTCAGTCAGACCCAGTGTTGACACGTGGCAAGACGCTCCTCGGGGCGCGTCTTGCTTGGGGCCTCTCTCCTGGAGGCGCACAGTCAGACAGAGTGCTGACATGTGGCCAGACGCTCCTCGGGGCGCGTCTTGCTGGGGCTTCTCTCCTGGAGGCGCTCAGTCAGACCCAGTGTTGACATGTGACAAGACGCTCCTCGGGGCGCGTCTTGCTGGGGCTTCTCTCCTGGAGGCGTTCAGTCAGACCGAGTGCTGACATGTGGCAAGACGCTCCTCGGGGCGCGTCTTGCTTGGGCTTCTCTTCTGGAGGCCCTCAGTCAGACTCATTGTTGACATGTGGCAAGACGCTCCTCGGGGCGCGTCTTGCTTTGGCCTCTCTCCTGGAGGCGCTCAGACAGACAGAGTGCTGACATGTGGCAAGACGCTCCTCGGGGCGCGTCTTGCTTTGGCTTCTCTCCTGGAGGCCCTAAGTTCAGACCCATTGTTGACATGTGGCAAGACGCTCCTCGGGGCGCGTCTTGCTTGGGCCTCTCTCCTGGAGGCGCTCAGTCAGACCGAGTGCTGACATGTGGCAAGACGCTCCTCGGGGCGCGTCTTGCTTGGGCCTCTCTCCTGGAGGCCCTCTGTCAGACCCAGTGTTGACATGTGGCAAGACGCTCCTCGGGGCGCGTCTTGCTTGGGCCTCTCTCCTGGAGGTGCTCAGTCAGACCCAGTGTTGACATGTGGCAAGACTCTCCTCGGGGTGCGTCTTGCTTGGGCCTCTCTCCTGGAGGTGCTCAGTCAGACCCAGTGTTGACATGAGGCAAGACGCTCCGCGGGGCGCGTCTTGCTTGGGCTTCTCTCCTGGAGGCCCTCAGTCAGACCCATTGTTGACATGTGGCAAGACGCTCCTTGGGGTGCGTCTTGCTTGGGCCTCTCTCCTGGAGGCGCTCAGTCAGACCGAGGAGTGTCTTGCCACATGTGAAAACTGGGTCTGACTGAGCGCCTCCAGGAGAGAGGCCCAAGCAAGACGCGCCCGGAGGAGCGTCTTGCCACATGTCAGCACTCGGTGTGACTGAGCGCCTCCAGGAGAGAGGCCCAAGCAAGACGCGCCCCGAGGAGCGTCTTGCCACATGTAAACACTGGGTCTGACTGAGTGCCTCCATGAGAGAAGCTCCAGCAAGATGCGCCCCGAGGAGCGTCTTGCCACATGTCAACACTGGGTCTGACTGAGCACCTCCAGGAGAGAGGCCCAAGCAAGACGCGCCCCGAGGAGCGTCTTGCCACATGTCAACACTGGGTCTGACTGAGCGCCTCCAGGAGAGAGGCCCGAGGAGCGTCTTGCCACATGTGACCTCTGGGTCTGACTGAGCGCCTCCAGGAGAGAGGCCCAAGCAAGACGCGCCCCGAGGAGCGTCTTGTCACTTGTCAACACTGGGTCTGACTGAGCGCCTCCAGGAGCGAGGCCCAAGCAAGAAACGCCCGAGGAGCGTCTTGACAACTGTCAACACTGGGTCTGACTGAGCGCCTCCAGGAGAGAGGTCCAAGCAACACGCGCCCCGAGGAGCGTCTTGCCACATGTCAACACTGGGTCTGACCGAGTGCCTCCATGAGAGAGGCCCAAGCAAGACGTGCCCCGAGGAGCGTCTTGCCACATGTCAACAATGGGTCTGACTGAGGGCCTCCAGGAGAGAAGCCCAAGCAAGAAGCGCCCCGAGGAGCGTCTTGCCACATGTCAACACTGGGTCTGACTGAGCGCCTCCAGGAGAGAGGCCCAAGCAAGACACGCCCCGAGGAGTGTCTTGACACATGTTAACACTGGGTCTGACTGAGGGCCTCCATGTGAGAAGCCCAAGCAAGACGCGCCCCGAGGAGAGTCTTGCCACATGTCAACACTGGGTCTGACTTAGGGCCTCCAGGAGAGAAGCCCAAGGAAGACGCGCCCCGAGGAGCTTCTTGCCACATGTCAGCACTCGGTCTGACTGAGCGCCTCCAGGAGAGAGGCCAAAGCAAGATGCGCCCCGAGGAGCGTCTTGACACATGTCAACACTGGGTCTGACAGAGGGCCTCCATGAGAGAGGCCCAAGCAAGACGCGCCCCGAGGAGTGTTTTGCCACATGTCAACACTGGGTCTGACTGAGCGCCTCCAGGAGAGAGGCCCAAGCAAGACGCGCCCCGAGGAGAGTCTTGCCACGTGTCAACACTGCGTCTGACTTAGCGCCTCCAGGAGAGAGGCCCAAGCAAGATGCGCCCCGAGGAGCGTCTTGCCACGTGTCACCACTGGGTCTGACTGAGCTCCTCCAGGAGAGAGGCCCAAGCAAGACGCGCCCCGAGGAGCGTCTTTCCACGTGTCACCACTGGGTCTGATTGAGCACCTCCAGGAGAGAGGCCCCAGCAAGACGCGCCCCGAGGAGCATCTTGCCTTATGTCAGCACTCGGTCCTAGAGAGATCAGGTTTGTTTTAATGTACTCCAATCAACAGCCCCTACAACCACAAAAAGGAATGGAGTCATTAGCATTTATGGTTTGTAAATGGCACCCAGAATTATGTTGCACGATGCACAATTTCACATCATTCTGGGTCCATTTGTGTGAAAACAAGGTCCAATCAGGCTGAAACGCTACAAGAAGGTAGAATCTATTGAGTTGTAAGTGATCTGAACGTTTCAAGATGATCGCACATTCCTATAGGGGGTAAAACCATTTCCCAAAGGTCACTGGGCCTGGTGTCACTTTAAAGAAGTAGTCCAGTTACACCTTTGTGGGCTTATAACTTGGCTTCTGAATGTCCTAGAGAGATCAGGTTTGTTTTAATGTACTCCAATCAACAGCCCCTACAACCACAAAAAGGAATGGAGATATTAGCACTTATGGTTTGTAAATGGCACCCAGAATTATGTTGCACGAAGCACAATTTCACATCATTCTGGGTTCATTTGTGTGAAAACAAGGTCCAATCAGGCTGAAACGTTACAGGAAGGTAGAATCTACTGAGTTGTAAGTGATCTCAACGTTTCATGATGATAGCACTTTCCTAATGGGGTCAAACCATGTCCCAAAGGTCACCGGCACTGGTGTCAATTTAAAGAAGTAGTCCAGTTACACATTTGTGGGCTTATAACTTGGCTTCTGAATGTCAGAAGCCCCCTTCAGACAGGCCATGAAAAACGGAAATGTTCCGGAATCTGTCCGTAAGACCTTTCTGTCTGAATACAAACATCCGGATAATGTGTTCCGGAATTTATCCGGACGAAGCCCCTAGTAACAGGTCCGGACTTGTTACGGACAGGGTGGCTGCTTCAGACTGGTGAGGTAAAGTTCCGGACAAGAGGGAGAGGGAGGAGGAGGGGACCGGGGGATGCCGTGCGCACCTATAGCTCGCTGCTGTAGCATGCGGCGAACCACGGCAGCTCGCCTCCTACGGTACCGCCTAGACGCGCGACGGAGCGCTTCACACCGCTTCAGTGATTCCTTTAACCATTGAGCTTCATCATCCAGGTCTCTTATGCATCTTCGTGTGCGCAGAATTATTCTTAAGCGCCTCGTGATTTTTATCTTGAGAGGCGCTATAGAAATGATGTTTTCTTCTTCTTCTTCTTCTTAACATGAGTCCAATTCTCTCTCCCCCCACCACCACCCCGCCGCCGTCAGACATCTGGAACTTTTACCTGCTGTGTGAACGCAGCCGAAAGGACAAGTTCCGGTACAAAAGTGGTGTGTCTGAAAACACAGTTCCAGTTAAAAACCGGATTGAATTGTCCACAAATGTTCCAGAATGTCAGTCTTAAAAGGGCTCTAGAGAGATCAGGTTTGTTTTAGCGTACTCCAATTAACAGCCCCCATTACCCCAAAAAAGGAATGGAGTCATTAGCACTTATGGTTTTTAAATGGCACCCAGAATTATGTTGCACGAAGCACAATTTCACATCATTCTGGGTCCATTTGTGTGAAAACAAGGTCCAATCAGGCTGAAACGCTACAAGAAGGTAGAATCTATTGAGTTGTAAGTGATCTGAACGTTTCAAGATGATCGCACATTCCTATAGGGGGTAAAACCATGTCCCAAAGGTCACCGGGCCTGGTGTCAATTTAAAGTAGTAGTCCAGTTACACATTTGTGGGCTTATCACTTGGCTTCTGAATGTCCTAGAGAGTTTAGTTTGTTTTAGTGTACTCCAATCAACAGCCCCTAAAACCACAAAAAGGAATGGAGTCATTAGCACTTATGGTTTGTAAATGGCACCCAGAATTATGTTGCACGAAGCACAATTTCACATCATTCTGGGTTCATTTGTGTGAAAACAAGGTCCAATCAGGCTGAAACGTTACAGGAAGGTAGAATCTATTGAGTTGTAAGGGATCTGAACGTTTCATGATGATAGCACTTTCCTAAGGGGGTCAAACCATGTCCCAAAGGTCACCGGATCTGGTGTCAATTTAAAGAAGTAGTCCAGTTACACATTTGTGGGCTTATAACTTGGCTTCTGAATGTCCTAGAGAGATCAGGTTTGTTTTAGTGTACTCCAATCAACAGCCCCTACAACCACAAAAAGGAATGGAGTCATTAGCACTTAAGGTTTGTAAATGGCACCCAGAATTATGTTGCACGAAGCACAATTTCACATCATTCTGGGTCTATTTCTGTGAAAACAAGGTCCAATCAGGCTGAAACGCTACAAGAAGGTAGAATCTCTTGAGTTGTAAGTGATCTGAACGTTTCAAGATGATCGCTCATTCCTATAGGGGGTAAAACCATGTCCCAAAGGTCACCGGGCCTGGTGTCACTTTAAAGAAGTAGTCCAGTTACACCTTTGTGGGCTTATAACTTGGCTTCTGAATGTCCTAGAGAGGTTAGGTTTGTTTTAGTGTTCTCCAATCAACAGCCCCTAGAACCACAAAAAGGAATGGAGTCATTAGCACTTATGGTTTGTAAATGGCACCCAGAATTATGTTGCACGAAGCACAATTTCACATCATTCTGGGTCCATTTGTGTGAAAACAAGGTCCAATCTTGCTGAAACGTTACAGGAAGGTAGAATCTATTGAGTTGTAAGTGATCTGAACGTTTCATGATGATAACACTTTCCTAAGGGGGTCAAACCATGTCCCAAAGGTCAGCGGATCTGGTGTCAATTTAAAGAAGTAGTCCAGTTACACATTTGTGGGCTTATAACTTGGCTTCTGAATGTCCTAGAGAGATCAGGTTTGTTTTAATGTACTCCAACCAACAGCCCCTACAACCACAAAAAGGAATTGAGTCATTAGCACTTATGGTTTTTAAATGGCACCCAGAATTATGTTGCACGAAGCACAATTTCACATCATTCTGGGTCCATTTGTGTGAAAACAAGGTCCAATCAGGCTGAAACGTTACAGGAAGGTAGAATCTATTGAGTTGTAAGTGATCTGAACGTTTCAAGATGATCGCACATTCCTATAGGGGGTCAAACCATGTCCCAAAGGTCACCGGATCTGGTGTCAATTTAAAGAAGTAGTCCAGTTAAACATTTGTGGGCTTATAACTTGGCTTCTGAATGTCCTAGAGAGATCAGGTTTGTTTTAATATACTCCAATCAACAGCCCCTACAACCACAAAAAGGAATGGAGTCATTAGCACTTATGGTTTGTAAATGGCACCCGGAAATATGTTGCACGAAGCACAATTTCACATCATTCTGGGTCCATTTGTGTGAAAACAAGGTCCAATAAGGCTGAAACGTTACAGGAAGGTAGAATCTATTGAGTTGTAAAAGATCTGAACGTTTCATGATGATAGCACTTTCCTAAGGGGGTCAAACCTTGTCCCAAAGGTCACCGGGCCTGGTGTCAATTTAAAGAAGTAGTCAAGTTACACATTTGTGGGCTCATAACTTGGCTTCTGGATGTCCTAGAGAGATCAGGTTTGTTTTAATGTACTCCATTCAACAGCCCCTACAACCACAAAAAGGAATTGAGTCATTAGCACTTATGGTTTGTAAATGGCACCCAGAATTATGTTGCACGAAGCAAAATTTCACATCATTCTGGGTCCATTTGTGTGAAAACAAGGTCCAATCAGGCTGAAACGTTACAGGAAGGTAGAATCTATTGAGTTGTAAGTGATCTGAACGTTTCATGATGATAGCACTTTCCTAAGGGGGTCAAACCATGTCCCAAAGGTCACCGGATCTTGTGTCACTTTAAAGAAGTAGTCCAGTTACACATTTGTGGGCTTATAACTTGGCTTCTGAATGTCCTAGAGAGGTCAGGTTTGTTTTAGTGTACTCCAATAAACAGCCCCTACAACCACAAAAAGGAATGGAGTCATTAGCACTTATGGTTTGTAAATGGCACCCAGAATTATGTTGCACGAAGCACAATTTCACATCATTCTGGGTCCATTTGTGTGAAAACAAGGTCCAATCAGGCTGAAACATTACAGGAAGGTAGAATCTATTAAGTTGTAAGTGATCTGAACGTTTCATGATGATAGCACTTCCCTAAGGGGGTCAAACCATGTCCCAAAGGTCACCGGATCTGGTGTCTAAAGAAGTAGTCCAGTTACAAATTTGTGGGCTTATAACTTGGCTTCTGAATGTCCTAGAGAGGTCAGGTTTGTTTTAGTATACTCCAATCAACAGCCCCTACAACCACAAAAAGGAATGGAGTCATTAGACTTATGGTTTTTAAATGGCACCCAGAATTATGTTGCACAAAGCACAATTTCACATCATTCTGGGTTCATTTGTGTGAAAACAAGGTCCAATCAGGCTGAAACGTTACAGGAAGGTAGAATCTATTGCATTGTAAGTGATCTGAACGTTTCATGATGATAGCACATTCCTAAGGGGGTCAAACCATGTCCCAAAGGTCACCGGATCTGGTGTCAATTTAAAGAAGTAGTCCAGTTACACATTTGTGGGCTTAAACCTTGGCTTCTGAATGTCCTAGAGCGATCAGGTTTAATTTAGTGTACTCCAATCAACAGCCCCTACAACCACAAAAAGGAATGGAGACATTAGCACTTATGGTTTTTAAATGGCACCCAGAATTATGTTGCACGAAGCACAATTTTACATCATTCTGGGTTCATTTGTGTAAAAACAAGGTCCAATCAGGCTGAAACAATACAGGAAGGTAGAATCTATTGAGTTGTAAGTGATCTGAACGTTTCAAGATGATCGCACATTCCTATAGGGGGTCAAACCATGTCCCAAATGTCACCGGGCCTGGTGTCACTTTAAAGAAGTAGTCCAGTTACACCTTTGTGGGCTTATAACTTGGCTTCTGAATGTCCTAGAGAGGTTAGGTTTGTTTTAGTGTACTCCAATCAAAAGCCCCTACAACCACAAAAAGGAATGGAGTCATTAGCACTTATGGTTTGTAAATGGCACCCAGAATTACGTTGCACGAAGCACAATTTCACATCATTCTGGGTTCATTTGTATGAAAACAAGGTCCAATCAGGCTGAAATGTTACAGGAAGGTAGAATCTATTGAGTTGTAAGTGATCTGAACGTTTCATGATGATAGCACTTTCCTAAGGGGGTCAAACCATGTCCCAAAGGTCACCGGATCTGGTGTCAATTTAAAGAAGTAGTCCAGTTACACATTTGTGGGCTTATAACTTGGCTTCTGAATGTCCTAGAGCGATCAGGTTTGTTTTAGTGTACTCCAATCAACAGCCCCTACAACCACAAAAAGGAATGGAGTCATTAGCACTTATGGTTTTTAAATGGCACCCAGAATTATGTTGCACGAAGCACAATTTCACATCATTCTGGGTTCATTTGTGTAAAAACAAGGTCCAATCAGGCTGAAACAATACAGGAAGGTAGAATCTATTGAGTTGTAAGTGATCTGAATGTTTCAAGATGATCGCACATTCCTATAGGGGGTCAAACCATGTCCCAAATGTCACCGGGCCTGGTGTCACTTTAAAGAAGTAGTCCAGTTACACCTTTGTGGGCTTATAACTTGGCTTCTGAATGTCCTAGAGAGGTTAGGTTTGTTTTAGTGTACTCCAATCAAAAGCCCCTACAACCACAAAAAGGAATGGAGTCATTAGCACTTATGGTTTGTAAATGGTACCCAGAATTACGTTGCACGAAGCACAATTTCACATCATTCTGGGTTCATTTGTATGAAAACAAGGTCCAATAAGGCTGAAATGTTACAGGAAGGTAGAATCTATTGAGTTGTAAGTGATCTGAACGTTTCATGATGATAGCACTTTCCTAAGGGGGTCAAACCATGTCCCAAAGGTCACCGGATCTGGTGTCAATTTAAAGAAGTAGTCCAGTTACACATTTGTGGGCTTATAACTTGGCTTCTGAATGTCCTAGAGCGATCAGGTTTGTTTTAGTGTACTCCAATCAACAGCCCCTACAACCACAAAAAGGAATGGAGTCATTAGCACTTATGGTTTTTAAATGGCACCCAGAATTATGTTGCACGAAGCACAATTTCACATCATTCTGGGTTCATTTGTGTGAAAACAAGGTCCAATTGGCTTGAAACGTTACAGGAAGGTAGAATCTATTGAGTTGTAAGTGATCTGAACGTTTCATGATGATAGCACTTTCCTAAGGGGGTCAAACCATGTCCCAAAGGTCACCGGATCTGGTGTCAATTTAAAGAAGTAGTCCAGTTACACATTTGTGGGCTTATAACTTGGCTTCTGAATGTCCTAGAGAGATCAGGTTTGTTTTAGTGTACTCCAATCAACAGCCCCTACAACCACAAAAAGGAATGGAGTCATTAGCACTTATGGTTTGTAAATGGCACCCAGAATTATGTTGCACGAAGCACAATTTCACATCATTCTGGGTCCATTTGTGTGAAAACAAGGTCCAATCAGGCTGAACCATTACAGGAAGGCAGAATCTATTAAGTTGTAAGTGATCTGAACGTTTCATGATGATAGCACTTCCCTAAGGGGGTCAAACCATGTCCCAAAGGTCACCGGATCTGGTGTCTAAAGAAGTAGTCCAGTTACACATTTGTGGGCTTATAACTTGGCTTCTGAATGTCCTAGAGAGATCAGGTTTGTTTTAGTATACTCCAATCAACAGCCCCTACAACCACAAAAAGGAATGGAGTCATTAGCACTTATGGTTTGTAAATGGCACCCAGAATTATGTTGCACGAAGCAAAATTTCACATCATTCTGGGTCCATTTGTGTGAAAACAAGGTCCAATCAGGCTGAAACGTTACAGGAAGGTAGAATCTATTGAGTTGTAAGTGATCTGAACGTTTCATGATGATAGCACTTTCCTAAGGGGGTCAAACCATGTCCCAAAGGTCACCGGATCTTGTGTCACTTTAAAGAAGTAGTCCAGTTACACATTTGTGGGCTTATAACTTGGCTTCTGAATGTCCTAGAGAGGTCAGGTTTGTTTTAGTGTACTCCAGTCAACAGCCCCTACAACTACAAAAAGGAATGGAGTCATTAGCACTTATGGTTTGTAAATGGCACCCAGAATTATGTTGCACGAAGCACAATTTCACATCATTCTGGGTCCATTTGTGTGAAAACAAGGTCCAATCAGGCTGAAACATTACAGGAAGGTAGAATCTATTAAGTTGTAAGTGATCTGAACGTTTCATGATGATAGCACTTCCCTAAGGGGGTCAAACCATGTCCCAAAGGTCACCGGATCTGGTGTCTAAAGAAGTAGTCCAGTTACAAATTTGTGGGCTTATAACTTGGCTTCTGAATGTCCTAGAGAGATCAGGTTTGTTTTAGTATACTCCAATCAACAGCCCCTACAACCACAAAAAGGAATGGAGTGATTAGACTTATGGTTTTTAAATGGCACCCAGAATTATGTTGCACAAAGCACAATTTCACATCATTCTGGGTTCATTTGTGTGAAAACAAGGTCCAATCAGGCTGAAACGTTACAGGAAGGTAGAATCTATTGCGTTGTAAGTGATCTGAACGTTTCATGATGATAGCACATTCCTAAGGGGGTCAAACCATGTCCCAAAGGTCACCGGATCTGGTGTCAATTTAAAGAAGTAGTCCAGTTACACATTTGTGGGCTTAAACCTTGGCTTCTGAATGTCCTAGAGCGATCAGGTTTGTTTTAGTGTACTCCAATCAACAGCCCCTACAACCACAAAAAGGAATGGAGACATTAGCACTTATGGTTTTTAAATGGCACCCAGAATTATGTTGCACGAAGCACAATTTTACATCATTCTGGGTTCATTTGTGTAAAAACAAGGTCCAATCAGGCTGAAACAATACAGGAAGGTAGAATCTATTGAGTTGTAAGTGATCTGAACGTTTCAAGATGATCGCACATTCCTATAGGGGGTCAAACCATGTCCCAAATGTCACCGGGTCTGGTGTCACTTTAAAGAAGTAGTCCAGTTACACCTTTGTGGGCTTATAACTTGGCTTCTGAATGTCCTAGAGAGGTTATGTTTGTTTTAGTGTACTCCAATCAAAAGCCCCTACAACCACAAAAAGGAATGGAGTCATTAGCACTTATGGTTTGTAAATGGCACCCAGAATTACGTTGCACGAAGCACAATTTCACATCATTCTGGGTTCATTTGTATGAAAACAAGGTCCAATCAGGCTGAAATGTTACAGGAAGGTAGAATCTATTGAGTTGTAAGTGATCTGAACGTTTCATGATGATAGCACTTTCCTAAGGGGGTCAAACCATGTCCCAAAGGTCACCGGATCTGGTGTCAATTTAAAGAAGTAGTCCAGTTACACATTTGTGGGCTTATAACTTGGCTTCTGAATGTCCTAGAGCGATCAGGTTTGTTTTAGTGTACTCCAATCAACAGCCCCTACAACCACAAAAAGGAATGGAGTCATTAGCACTTATGGTTTTTAAATGGCACCCAGAATTATGTTGCACGAAGCACAATTTCACCTCATTCTGGGTTCATTTGTGTAAAAACAAGGTCCAATCAGGCTGAAACAATACAGGAAGGTAGAATCTATTGAGTTGTAAGTGATCTGAATGTTTCAAGATGATCGCACATTCCTATAGGGGGTCAAACCATGTCCCAAATGTCACCGGGCCTGGTGTCACTTTAAAGAAGTAGTCCAGTTACACCTTTGTGGGCTTATAACTTGGCTTCTGAATGTCCTAGAGAGGTTAGGTTTGTTTTAGTGTACTCCAATCAAAAGCCCCTACAACCACAAAAAGGAATGGAGTCATTAGCACTTATGGTTTGTAAATGGCACCCAGAATTACGTTGCACGAAGCACAATTTCACATCATTCTGGGTTCATTTGTATGAAAACAAGGTCCAATCAGGCTGAAATGTTACAGGAAGGTAGAATCTATTGAGTTGTAAGTGATCTGAACGTTTCATGATGATAGCACATTCCTATAGGGGGTCAAACCATGTCCCAAATGTCACCGGGCCTGGTGTCAATTTAAAGAAGTAGTCCAGTTACACCTTTGTGGGCTTATAACTTGGCTTCTGAATGTCCTAGAGAGGTTAGGTTTGTTTTAGTGTACTCCAATCAAAAGCCCCTACAACCACAAAAAGGAATGGAGTCATTAGCACTTATGGTTTGTAAATGGCACCCAGAATTACGTTGCACGAAGCACAATTTCACATCATTCTGGGTTCATTTGTATGAAAACAAGGTCCAATCAGGCTGAAATGTTACAGGAAGGTAGAATCTATTGAGTTGTAAGTGATCTGAACGTTTCATGATGATAGCACTTTCCTAAGGGGGTCAAACCATGTCCCAAAGGTCACCGGATCTGGTGTCAATTTAAAGAAGTAGTCCAGTTACACATTTGTGGGCTTATAACTTGGCTTCTGAATGTCCTAGAGAGATCAGGTTTGTTTTAGTGTACTCCAATCAACAGCCCCTACAACCACAAAAAGGAATGGAGTCATTAGCACTTATGGTTTTTAAATGGCACCCAGAATTATGTTGCACGAAGCACAATTTCACATCATTCTGGGTTCATTTGTGTGAAAACAAGGTCCAATCAGGCTGAAACGTTACAGGAAGGTAGAATCTATTGAGTTGTAAGTGATCTGAACGTTTCATGATGATAGCACTTTCCTAAGGGGGTCAAACCATGTCCCAAAGGTCACCGGATCTGGTGTCAATTTAAAGAAGTAGTCCAGTTACACATTTGTGGGCTTATAACTTGGCTTCTGAATGTCCTAGAGAGATCAGGTTTGTTTTAGTGTACTCCAATCAACAGCCCCTACAACCACAAAAAGGAATGGAGTCATTAGCACTTATGGTTTGTAAATGGCACCCAGAATTATGTTGCACGAAGCACAATTTCACATCATTCTGGGTCCATTTGTGTGAAAACAAGGTCCAATCAGGCTGAAACATTACAGGAAGGCAGAATCTATTAAGTTGTAAGTGATCTGAACGTTTCATGATGATAGCACTTCCCTAAGGGGGTCAAACCATGTCCCAAAGGTCACCGGATCTGGTGTCTAAAGAAGTAGTCCAGTTACACATTTGTGGGCTTATAACTTGGCTTCTGAATGTCCTAGAGAGATCAGGTTTGTTTTAGTATACTCCAATCAACAGCCCCTACAACCACAAAAAGGAATGGAGTCATTAGCACTTATGGTTTTTAAATGGCACCCAGAATTATGTTGCACGAAGCACAATTTCACATCATTCTGGGTTCATTTGTGTGAAAACAAGGTCCAATCAGGCTGAAACTTTACAGGAAGGTAGAATCTATTGAGTTGTAAGTGATCTGAACGTTTCATGATGATAGCACTTTCCTAAGGGGGTCAAACCATGTCCCAAATGTCACCGGATCTGGTGTCAATTTAAAGTAGTAGTCCAGTTACACATTTGTGGGCTTATAACTTGGCTTCTGAATGTCGTAGAGAGGTCAGGTTTGTTTTAATGTACTCCAATCAACAGCCCCTACAACCACAAAAAGGAATGGAGTCATTAGCACTTATGGTTTGTAAATGGCACCCAGAATTATGTTGCACGAAGCAAAATTTCACATCATTCTGGGTTCATTTGTGTGAAAACAAGGTCCAATCAGGCAGAAACGTTACAGGAAGGTAGAATCTATTGAGTTGTAAGTGATCTGAACGTTTCATGATGATAGCACTTTCCTATAGGGGGTCAAACCATGTCCCAAAGGTCACCGGGCCTGGTTTCACTTTAAAGATCTGTGGTTCGGACCAGTGCTGGGATGCACCAAAAAATTTTTCGTGCGCCTCGGACCAACGTGGGCCGAACGGCGGCCAAAAAGGGGCTCAAGTGGCAGAAGGCCGCAAATGAAGCCTGAGCTAAATTTTCACACTTTTGGGTCGCCGTTTGAATTCGGTTTGGCGTAGCCGCACGAAATTTGGGTTGGTGCATCCCGGCTACCATCTCATCGACGCACGTCGAAATCGATGCCGTCGGACCTTTTCGAGCGCCCTTACGGGACGCTTGTCCAAGCAGATATAGTCAGGTGTCTGGTTACACCTTTGTGGGCTTATAACTTGGCTTCTGAATATCCTAGAGATGTCAGGCTGGTTTTAAAATACTCCAATGAATGGTTTGTATCTAGAACAGAATGAATGGAGTGGATAGGATGTACAGTTTTTAAATGGCACCCAGACCTATGTTGCACCAAGCACAAGTTCACATTATTATGGGTCCAGTTCTCTGAAAAAAGCTTCAATCAGGCTGAAACATCACAGGAAGGTACAATCTATTGAGTTGTAAATGAATCATGTGTTTCATGATGATAGCACATTCCTTAGGGGGTCAAATGTTGTCACAAAGGTCATTGGATCACTTCTTCTTTAAAGGTGTGGTTCGTAACACACCTTTGTGGGCTTATAACTTGGCTTCTGAATATCCTAGAGAGGTCATGTTGGTTTTAAAATGCTCCAATTAACTGCCCCTACTACCAGAAAAAGGAATGGAGTCATAAGCACTTATGGTCTTTAAATGGCACCCAGAATTATGTTGCACAAAGCACAATTTCACATATTTCTGGGTCCATTTGTGCGAAAACAAGTTCCAATAAGGCTGAAACATCACATGAACGTATAGTCTATGGAGTTGTAAGTGATCTGAAAGTTACCCTAACAGGGTCAAATGAAGTCACAAAGGTCACCAGACCTGAAATAGAGACTCAATTTTGGTGCTTCTTCAAAAGTAACCCAAAATGGAGGCCTCCAATTTGGGTCTTCTTCTAAAGTAACCCAAAATCGAGGAAATGGAGGCCTCCATTTTGGGGCTTCTTCAAAAGTAACCCAAGATGGAGGCCTCCATTTTGGGGCTTCTTCTAAAGTAACCCAAACTGAATTTTTCAATTAAGGAAGCCTTCAATTTGGGTTACTTTCAACTACATGCAAAAGAAGCCCGAAATGTAGGCCTCCATTTTGGTGCTTCTTCAAAAGTAACCCAAAATGGAGGCCTCCAATTTTGTCTTCTTCTAAAGTAACCCAAAATGGAGGAAATGGAGGCCTCCATTTTGGGGCTTCTTCAAAAGTAACCCAAATTTGAGGCCTCCAATTTGGGTCTTCTTCTAAAGTAACCCAAAATGGAGGAAATGGAGGCCTCCATTTTGGGGCTTCTTCAAAAGTAACCCAAAATGGAGGCCTCCAATTTGGGTCTTCTTCTAAAGTAACCCAAAATGGAGGAAATGGAGGCCTCCATTTTGGGGCTTCTTCAAAAGTAACCCAAAATGGAGGCCTCCAATTTGGGTCTTCTTCTAAAGTAACCCAAAATGGAGGAAATGGAGGCCTCCATTTTGGGGCTTCTTCAAAAGTAACCCAAAATGGAGGCCGCCAATTTGGTTCTTCTTCTAAAGTAACTCAAAATCGAGGAAATGGAGGCCTCCATTTTGGGGCTTCTTCAAAAGTAACCCAAAATGGAGGCCTCCAATTTGGGTTTTCTTCTAAAGTAACACAAAATGGAGGAAATGGAGGCCTCCATTTTGGGGCTTCTTCAAAAGTAACCCAAAATGGAGGCCTCCAATTTGGGTCTTCTACTAAAGTAACCCAAACTGAATTCTTCAATTAATGAAGCATTCATTTTGGGCTACTTTTGAATGTTGTAAAAGTAGCCCAAAAGGAATTCATTTTGGTCTTTTTTTACAACATACAAAAGTAGCCCAAAAAGAGCCATTCATTTTGGGCTATTTTTCCATACATGCAAACGTAGCCCAAACGTAATTCTTCAATTAATGAAGCCTTCAATTTGGGTTACTTTCAACTACATGCAAAAGAAGCCCGAAATGGAGTCTCCAATTTGGGCTTCTTGTCTTAATAGAAAATGAAGTAGCACAACATAGGAACAACATAGAAGAGCCACCTCCCCGGGACAGGACTCAGCAGTTCATCTGCATCAAAAGGACAAAGGTCACCCCAGGATGACAATGTTCACAGTTTGGACAGAGAGGACAGATGGTTTGAAAGAGGAGTGAAAGAAGCCATTTACATCCACTGTGAGCAACCATCTTTGAAAAGAGGCGGTGGTTTACGACACCAACTGTCTGCCATCTATAATCCAGTTTTGAGATGCCTTCCCAGATGACTTAACGCCCACTCACATCTTGGCCCATCTGACCTCAGGAAATCACATGATAGGGTGGGGCCAGGTTTCACAATGAGCTCACCCGTAACTATGGCTGAATAGGTTCCACACCTGGGCTCATGTGATTATGCAGAAGATCATAGGGGGTCCTTTGTTCTGCGACCCAGGGGCCTCCTGTTGGCAGGGCACACCTGAAACTCCTCCTCCGGAAGGCATTCTTACCAAGTGCCTGAACCTCCTCAGTGGAGCAGCTCCACTGCCAGTTCCTCCTAGATGTCTGAACTCCTCAAAAAACTTCTTTAAATATTCTCCTGCTTTGGTTAACCACTCCTGTTTGGAGGATTGGATTTGTGTGTGTGTGTGTGTGTGTGTGTGTGTGTGTGTGTGTGTGTGTGTGTGTGTTTGTGTGTGTGTGTGTGTGTGTGTGTGTGTGTGTGTGTGTGTGTGTGTGTGTGTGTGTGTGTCCCTCTTGGGGGGGGGGACTGGAGTCTCCATTTTGGGGCTTCTTCTAAAGTAACCCAAAATGGAGGCCTACATTTTGGGGTTTCTTCTAAAGTAACCCGAAATGTAGGCTCATTTTTGGTGCTTCTTCTAAAGTAACCCAAAATGTAGGCTCATTTTTGGTGCTTCTTCTAAAGTAACCCAAAATGGAGGCCTCAATTTTGGGGTTTCTTCTAAAGTAACCCAAAATGGAGTCTCCATTTTGGGTCTTCTTCTAAAGTAACCAGAACTGAATTTTTCAATTAAGGAAGCCTTCAATTTGGGTTACTTTCAACTACATGCAAAAGAAGCCCGAAATGGAGGCCTCCATTTTGGGACTTTTTCCAAAGTAACCCAAAATGGAGACTCCATTTTGGGGCTTCTTGTAAAGTAACCCAAGATGGAGGCCTCCATTTTGGGTCTTCTTCTAAAGTAACCCAAACGTTTCATGATGATAGCACTTTCCTAAGGGGGTCAAACCATGTCCCAAAGGTCACCGGATCTGGTGTCAATTTAAAGAAGTAGTCCAGTTACACATTTGTGGGCTTATAACTTGGCTTCTGAATGTCCTAGAGAGGTCAAGTTTATTTTACCTTCTTGTAACGTTTCAGCCTGATTGGACCTTGTTTTCACACAAATGGACCCAGAATGATGTGAAATTGTGCTTCGTGCAACATAATTCTGGGTGCCATTTAAAAACCATAAGTGCTAATGACTCCATTCCTTTTTGAGGTTGTAGGGGCTGTTGATTGGAGTACACTAAAACAAACTTGATCTCTCTAGGACATTCAGAAGCCAAGTTATAAGCCCTCAAAGGTGTAATTGGACTACTTCTTTAAAGTGACACCAGGCCCGGTAACCTTTGGGACATGGTTTGACCCCCTATAGGAATGTGCGATCATCATGAAACGTTCAGATCACTTACAATTCAATAGATTCTACCTTCCTGTAACGTTTCAGCCTGATTGTCCCTTGTTTTCACACAAATGTACCCAGAATGATGTCAAATTGTGCTTCGTGCAACATAATTCTGGGTGCCATTTAAAAACCATAAGTGCTAATGACTCCATTCCTTTTGTGGTTGTAGGGGCTGTTGATTGGAGTATACTAAAACAAACCTGATCTCTCTAGGACATTCAGAAGCCAATTTATAAGCCCACAAATGTGTAACTGGATTACTTCTTTAAATTGACACCAGATCCGGTGACCTTTGGGACATGGTTTGACCCCCTTAGGAAAGTGCGATCATCTTGAAACGTTCAGATCACTTACAACTCAATAGATTCTACCTTCTTGTAACGTTTCAGCCTGATTGGACCTTGTTTTCACACAAATGGACCCAGAATGATGTGAAATTGTGCTTCATGCAACATAATTCTGGGTGCCATTTACAAAACATAAGTGCTAATGACTCCATTCCTTTTTGTGGTTGTAGGGGCTGTTGATTGGAGTACATTAAAACAAACCTGATCTCTCTAGGACATTCAGAAGCCAAGTTATAAGCCCACAAATGTGTAACTGGACTACTTCTTTAAATTGACACCAGATCCGGTGACCTTTGGGACATGGTTTGACCCCCTTAGGAAAGTGCTATCATCATGAAACGTTCAGATCACTTACAACTCAATAGATTCTACCTTCTTGTAACGTTTCAGCCTGATTGGACCTTGTTTTCACACAAATGAACCCAGAAGTATGTGAAATTGTGCTTCATGCAACATAATTCTGGGTGCCATTTAAAAACCATAAGTGCTAATGACTCCATTCCTTTTAGTGGTAATGGGGGCTGCTAATTGGAGTACTCTAAAACAAACCTGACCTCTCTAGGATATTCAGAAGCCAAGTTATAAGCCCACAAAGGTGTAACTGGACTACTTCTTTAAAGTGACACCAGGCCCGGTGACCTTTGGGACATGGTTTGACCCCCAATAGGAATGTGCGATCATCATGAAACGTTCAGATCACTTACAACTCAATAGATTCTACCTTCTTGTAACGTTTCAGCCTGATTGGACCTTGTTTTCACACAAATGGACCCAGAATGATGTGAAATTGTGCTTCGTGCAACATAATTCTGGGTGCCATTTAAAAACCATAAGTGCTAATGACTCCATTCCTTTTTGAGGTTGTAGGGGCTGTTGATTGGAGTACACAAAAAAAACCTGATCTCTCTAGGACTCAGAAACCAAGTTATAAGCCCTCAAAGGTGTAATTGGACTACTTCTTTAAAGTGACACCAGGCCCGGTGACCTTTGGGACATGGTTTGACCCCCTATAGGAATTTGCGATCATCATGAAACGTTCAGATCACTTACAACTCAATAGATTCTACCTTCTTGTAACGTTTCAGCCTGATTGGACCTTGTTTTCACACAAATGAACCCAGAATGATGTGAAATTGTGCTTTGTGCAACATAATTCTGGGTGCCATTTAAAAACCATAAGTGCTAATTACTCCATTCCTTTTTGTGGTTGTAGGGGCTGTTGATTGGAGTATACTAAAACAAACCTGATCTCTCTAGGACATTCAGAAGCCAATTTATAAGCCCACAAATGTGTAACTGGACTACTTCTTTAAATTGACACCAGATCCGGTGACCTTTGGGACATGGTTTGACCCCCTTAGGAAAGTGTGATCATCTTGAAACGTTCAGATCACTTACAACTCAATAGATTCTACCTTCTTGTAACGTTTCAGCCTGATTGGACCTTGTTTTCACACAAATGGACCCAGAATGATGTGAAATTGTGCTTCGTGCAACATAATTCTGGGTGCCATTTAAAAACCATAAGTGCTAATGACTCCATTCCTCTTAGAGGTAATGGGGGCTGTTAATTGGAGTACTCTAAAACAAACCTGACCTCTCTAGGATATTCAGAAGCCAAGTTATAAGCCCACAAAGGTGTAACTGGACTACTTTTTTAAAGTGACACCAGGCCCGGTGACCTTTGGGAATTGGTTTGACCCCCTATAGGAATGTGCGATCATCATGAAACGTTCAGATCACTTACAACTCAATAGATTCTACCTTCTTGTAACGTTTCAGCCTGATTGGACCTTGTTTTCACACAAATGAACCCAGAATGATGTGAAATTGTGCTTCGTGCAACATAATTCTGGGTGCCATTTAAAAACCATAAGTGCTAATGACTCCATTCCTTTTTGTGGTTGTAGGGGGTGTTGATTGGAGTATACTAAAACAAACCTGATCTCTCTAGGATATTCAGAAGCTAAGTTATGAGCCAACAAATGTGTAACTGGACTACTTCTTTAAATTGACACCAGATCCGGTGACCTTTGGGACATGGTTTGACCCCCTTAGGAAAGTGCTATCATCATGAAACGTTCAGATCACTTACAACTCAATAGATTCTACCTTCTTGTAACGTTTCAGCCTGATTGGACCTTGTTTTCACACAAATGGACCCAGAATGATGTGAAATTGTGCTTCGTGCAACATAATTCTGGGTGCCATTTAAAAACCATAAGTGCTAATGACTCCATTCCTTTTTGAGGATTGTAGGGGCTGTTGATTGGAGTACACTAAAACAAACCTGATCTCTCTAGGACATTCAGAAGCCATGTTATAAGCCCACAAATGTGTAAATGGACTACTTTAAATTGACACCAGATCCGGTGACCTTTGGGACATGGTTTGACCCCCTTAGGAAAGTGCTATCATCATGAAACGTTCAGACCACTTACAATTCAATAGATTCTACCTTCCTGTAACGTTTCAGCCTGATTCTACCTTGTTTTCACACAAATGAACCCAGAATGATGTGAAATTGTGCTTCGTGCAACATAATTCTGGGTGCCATTTAAAAACCATAAGTGCTAATGACTCCATTCCTTTTTGAGGATTGTAGGGGCTGTTGATTGGAGTACATTAAAACAAACCTGATCTCTCTAGGACATTCAGGAGCCAAGTTAAAAGCCCACAAATTTGTAACTGGACTACTTCTTTAAATTGACACCAGATCCGGTGACCTTTGGGACATGGTTTGACGATCTTTGGAAAGTGTGATCATCTTGAAACGTTCAGATCACTTACAACTCAATAGATTCTACCTTCTTGTAACGTTTCAGCCTGATTGGACCTTGTTTTCACACAAATGGACCCAGAATGATGTGAAATTGTGCTTCATGCAACATAATTCTGGGTGTCATTTAAAAACCATAAGTGCTAATGACTCCATTCCTTTTAGTGGTAATGGGGGCTGCTAGTTGGAGTACTCTAAAACAAACCTGACCTCTCTAGGATATTCAGAAGCCAAGTTATAAGCCCACAAAGGTGTAACTGGACTACTTCTTTAAAGTGACACCAGGCCCGGTGACCTTTGGGACATGGTTTGACCCCCAATAGGAATGTGCGATCATCATGAAACGTTCAGATCACTTGCAACTCAATAGATTCTACCTTCTTGTAACGTTTCAGCCTGATTGGACCTTGTTTTCACACAAATGGACCCAGAATGATGGGAAATTGTGCTTCGTGCAACATAATTCTGGGTGCCATTTAAAAACCATAAGTGCTAATGACTCCATTCCTTTTTTAGGTTGTAGGGGCTGTTGATTGGAGTACACTAAAACAAACCTGATCTCTCTAGGACATTCAGAAACCAAGTTATAAGCCCTCAAAGGTGTAACTGGACTACTTCTTTAAAGTGACACCAGGCCCGGTGACCTTTGGGACATGGTTTGACCCCCTATAGGAATGTGCGATCATCATGAAACGTTCAGATCACTTACAATTCAATAGATTCTACCGTCTTGTAACGTTTCAGCCTGATTGGACCTTGTTTTCACACAAATGGACCCAGAATGATGTGAAATTGTGCTTCGTGCAACATAATTCTGGGTGCCATTTAAAAACCATAAGTGCTAATGACTCCATTCCTTTTTGTGGTTGTAGGGGCTGTTGATTGGAGTACATTAAAACAAACCTGATCTCTCTAGGACATTCAGAAGCCAAGTTATAAGCCTACAAATGTGTAACTGGACTACTTCTTTAAATTGACACCAGATCCGGTGACCTTTGGGACATGGTTTGACCCCCTTAGGAAAGTGCGATCATCTTGAAACGTTCAGATCACTTACAACTCAATAGATTCTACCTTCTTGTAACGTTTCAGCCTGATTGGACCTTGTTTTCACACAAATGGACCCAGAATGATGTGAAATTGTGCTTCATGCAACATAATTCTGGGTGCCATTTAAAAACCATAAGTGCTAATGACTCCATTCCTTTTTGTGGTTGTAGGGGCTGTTGATTGGAGTACATTAAAACAAACCTGATCTCTCTAGGACATTCAGAAGCCAAGTTATAAGCCCACAAATGTGTAACTGGACTACTTCTTTAAATTGACACCAGATCCGGTGACCTTTGGGACATGGTTTGACCCCCTTAGGAAAGTGCGATCATCTTGAAACGTTCAGATCACTTACAACTCAATAGATTCTACCTTCTTGTAACGTTTCAGCCTGATTGGACCTTGTTTTCACACAAATGGACCCAGAATGATGTGAAATTGTGCTTCATGCAACATAATTCTGGGTGCCATTTAAAAACCATAAGTGCTAATGACCACATTCCTTTTTGTGGTTGTAGGGGCTGTTGATTGGAGTACATTAAAACAAACCTGATCTCTCTAGGACATTCAGAAGCCAAGTTATAAGCCCACAAATGTATAACTGGACTACTTCTTTAAATTGACCCCAGATCCGGTGACCTTTGGGACATGGTTTGACCCCCTTAGGAAAGTGCTATCATCATGAAACGTTCAGATCACTTACAACTCAATAGATTCTACCTTCTTGTAACGTTTCAGCCTGATTGGACCTTGTTTTCACACAAATGGACCCAGAATGATGTGAAATTGTGCTTCGTGCAACATAATTCTGGGTGCCATTTAAAAACCATAAGTGCTAATGACTCCATTCCTTTTTGAGGATTGTAGGGGCTGTTGATTGGAGTACACTAAAACAAACCTGATCTCTCTAGGACATTCAGAAGCCATGTTATAAGCCCACAAATGTGTAACTGGACTACTTTAAATTGACACCAGATCCGGTGACCTTTGGGATATGGTTTGACCCCCTTAGGAAAGTGCTATCATCATGAAACGTTCAGACCACTTACAATTCAATAGATTCTACCTTCCTGTAACGTTTCAGCCTGATTCTACCTTGTTTTCACACAAATGAACCCAGAATGATGTGAAATTTTGCTTCGTGCAACATAATTCTGGGTGCCATTTAAAAACCATAAGTGCTAATGACTCCGCTCCTTTTTTTGGTTGTAGGGGCTGTTGATTGGAGTACATTAAAACAAACCTGATCTCTCTAGGACATTCAGAAGACAAGTTAAAAGCCCACAAATTTGTAACTGGACTACTTCTTTAAATTGACACCAGATCCGGTGACCTTTGGGACATGGTTTGACCCTCTTTGGAAAGTGTGATCATCTTGAAATGTTCAGATCACTTACAACTCAATAGATTCTACCTTCTTGTAACGTTTCAGCCTGATTGGACCTTTATTTCACACAAATGGACCCAGAATGATGTGAAATTGTGCTTCATGCAACATAATTCTGGGTGCCATTTAAAAACCATAAGTGCTAATGACCACATTCCTTTTTCTGGTTGTAGGGGCTGTTGATTGGAGTACATTAAAACAAACCTGATCTCTCTAGGACATTCAGAAGCCAAGTTATAAGCCCACAAATGTATAACTGGACTACTTCTTTAAATTGACCCCAGATCCGGTGACCTTTGGGACATGGTTTGATCCCCTTAGGAAAGTTCTATCATCATGAAACGTTCAGATCCCTTACAACTCAATAGATTCTACCTTCCTGTAACGTTTCAGCCTGATTGGACCTTGTTTTCACACAAATGAACCCAGAATGATGTGAAATTGTGCTTCGTGCCACATAATTCTGGGTGCCATTTAAATACCATAAGTGCTAATGACTCCATTCCTTTTTGTGGTTGTAGGGGCTGTTGATTGGAGTATACTAAAACAAACCTGATCTCTCTAGGACATTCAGAAGCCAAGCTATAAGCCCACAAATGTGTAACTGGACTACTTCTTTAAATTGACACCAGATCCGGTGACCTTTGGGACATGGTTTGACCCCCTTAGGAAAGTGCAATCATTTTGAAACGTTCAGATCACTTACAACTCAATAGATTCTACCTTCCTGTAACGTTTCAGCCTGATTGGACCTTGTTTTCACACAAATGAACCCAGAATGATGTGAAATTGTGCTTCGTGCAACATAATTCTGGGTGCCATTTAAAAACCATAAGTGCTAATGATTCCATTCCTTTTTGAGGTTGTAGGGGCTGTTGATTGGAGTACACTAAAACAAACCTGATCTCTCTAGAACATTCAGAAGCCAAGTTATAAGCCCTCAAAGGTGTAATTGGACTACTTCTTTAAAGTGACACCAGGCCCGGTGACCGTTGGGACATGGTTTGACCCCCTATAGGAATGTGCGATCATCTTGAAACGTTCAGATCACTTACAACTCAATAGATTCTACCTTCTTGGAACGTTTCAGCCTGATTGGACCTTGTTTTCACACAAATGGACCCAGAATGATGTGAAATTGTGCTTCGTGCAACATAATTCTGGGCGCCATTTACAAACCATAAGTGCTAATGACCCCATTCCTTTTTGTGGTTGTAGGGCCTGTTGATTGGAGTACACTAAAACAAACCTGATCTCTCTAGGACATTCAGAAGCCAAGTTATAAGCCCACAAATGTGTAACTGGACTACTTCTTTAAAGTGACACCAGGCCCGGTGACCTTTGGGACATGGTTTTACCCCCTATAAGAATGTGCGATCATCATGAAACATTCAGATCACTTACAACTCAATAGATTCTACCTTCCTGTAACGTTTCAGCCTGATTGGACCTTGTTTTCACACAAATGAACCCAGAAGGATGTGAAATTGTGCTTCATGCAACATAATTCTGGGTGCCATTTAAAAACCATAAGTGCTAATGACTCCATTCCTTTTTGTGGTTGTAGGGGCTGTTGATTGGAGTATACTAAAACAAACCTGATCTCTCTAGGACATTCAGAAGCCAAGTTATAAGCCCACAAATGTGTAACTGGACTACTTTAAATTGACACCAGATCCGGTGACCTTTGGGACATGGTTTGACCCCCTTAGGAAAGTGCTATCATCATGAAACGTTCAGATCACTTACAACTCAATAGATTCTACCTTCCTGTAACGTTTCAGCCTGATTGGACCTTGTTTTCACACAAATGAACCCAGAATGTTGTGAAATTGTGCTTCGTGCAACATAAATCTGGGTGCCATTTAAAAACCATAAGTGCTAATGACTCCATTCCTTTTAGTGGTAATGGGGGCTGCTAATTGGAGTGCTCTAAAACAAACCTGACCTCTCTAGGATATTCAGAAGCCAAGTTATAAGCCCACAAAGGTGTAACTGGACTACTTCTTTAAAGTGACACCAGGCCCGGTGACCTTTGGGACATGGTTTGAACCCCTATAGGAATGTGCGATCATCATGAAACGTTCTGATCACTTACAACTCAATAGATTCTACCTTCTTGTAACGTTTCAGCCTGATTGGACCTTGTTTTCACACAAATGGACCCAGAATGATGTGAAATTGTGCTTCGTGCAACATAATTCTGGGTGCCATTTACAAACCATAAGTGCTAATGACTCCATTCCTTTTTGTGGTTGTAGGGGCTGTTGGTTGGAGTACATTAAAACAAACTGGATCTCTCTCGGACATTCAGAAGCCAAGTTATAAGCCCACAAATGTGTAACTGGACTACTTCTTTAAAGTGACACCAGGCCCGGTGACCTTTGGGACATGGTTTTACCCCCTATAAGAATGTGCGATCATCATGAAACGTTCAGATCACTTACAACTCAATAGATTCTACCTTCCTGTAACGTTTCAGCCTGATTGGACCTTGTTTTCACACAAATGAACCCAGAAGGATGTGAAATTGTGCTTCATGCAACATAATTCTGGGTGCCATTTAAAAACCATAAGTGCTAATGACTCCATTCCTTTTTGTGGTTGTAGGGGCTGTTGATTGGAGTATACTAAAACAAACCTGATCTCTCTAGGACATTCAGAAGCCAAGTTATAAGCCCACAAATGTGTAACTGGACTACTTTAAATTGACACCAGATCCGGTGACCTTTGGGACATGGTTTGACCCCCTTAGGAAAGTGCTATCATCATGAAACGTTCAGATCACTTACAACTCAATAGATTCTACCTTCCTGTAACGTTTCAGCCTGATTGGACCTTGTTTTCACACAAATGAACCCAGAATGTTGTGAAATTGTGCTTCGTGCAACATAAATCTGGGTGCCATTTAAAAACCATAAGTGCTAATGACTCCATTCCTTTTAGTGGTAATGGGGGCTGCTAATTGGAGTGCTCTAAAACAAACCTGACCTCTCTAGGATATTCAGAAGCCAAGTTATAAGCCCACAAAGGTGTAACTGGACTACTTCTTTAAAGTGACACCAGGCCCGGTGACCTTTGGGACATGGTTTGAACCCCTATAGGAATGTGCGATCATCATGAAACGTTCTGATCACTTACAACTCAATAGATTCTACCTTCTTGTAACGTTTCAGCCTGATTGGACCTTGTTTTCACACAAATGGACCCAGAATGATGTGAAATTGTGCTTCGTGCAACATAATTCTGGGTGCCATTTACAAACCATAAGTGCTAATGACTCCATTCCTTTTTGTGGTTGTAGGGGCTGTTGGTTGGAGTACATTAAAACAAACTGGATCTCTCTCGGACATTCAGAAGCCAAGTTATAAGCCCACAAATGTGTAACTGGACTACTTCTTTAAATTGACACCAGATCCGGTGACCTTTGGGACATGGTTTGACCCCCTTAGGAAAGTGCTATCATCATGAAACGTTCAGATCACTTACAACTCAATAGATTCTACCTTCCTGTAACGTTTCAGCCTGATTGGACCTTGTTTTCACACAAATGGACCCAGAATGATGTGAAATTGTGCTTCATGAAACATAATTCTGGGTGTCATTTAAAAACCATAAGTGCTAATGACTCCATTCCTTTTAGTGGTAATGGGGGCTCATAATTGGAGTACTCTAAAACAAACCTGACCTCTCTAGGATATTCAGAAGCCAAGTTATAAGCCCACAAAGGTGTAACTGGACTACTTCTTTAAAGTGACACCAGGCCCGGTGACCTTTGGGACATGGTTTGACCCCCAATAGGAATGTGCGATCATCATGAAACGTTCAGATCACTTACAACTCAATAGATTCTACCTTCTTGTAACGTTTCAGCCTGATTGGACCTTGTTTTCACACAAATGGACCCAGAATGATGGGAAATTGTGCTTCGTGCAACATAATTCTGGGTGCCATTTAAAAACCCTAAGTGCTAATGACTCCATTCCTTTTTGAGGTTGTAGGGGCTGTTGATTGGAGTACACTAAAACAAACCTGATCTCTCTAGGACATTCAGAAACCAAGTTATAAGCCCTCAAAGGTGTAATTGGACTACTTCTTTAAAGTGACACCAGGCCCGGTGACCTTTGGGACATGGTTTGACCCCCTATAGGAATGTGCGATCATCATGAAACGTTCAGATCACTTACAATTCAATAGATTCTACCGTCTTGTAACGTTTCAGCCTGATTGGACCTTGTTTTCACACAAATGGACCGAGAATGATGTGAAATTGTGCTTCGTGCAACATAATTCTGGGTGCCATTTACAAACCATAAGTGCTAATGACTCCATTCCTTTTTGTGGTTGTAGGGGCTGTTGATTGGAGTACATTAAAACAAACCTGATCTCTCTAGGACATTCAGAAGCCAAGTTATAAGCCCACAAATGTGTAACTGGACTACTTCTTTAAATTGACACCAGATCCGATGACCTTTGGGACATTGTTTGACCCCCTTAGGAAAGTGCTATCATCATGAAACGTTCAGATCACTTACATTTCAATAGATTCTACCTTCCTGTAACATTTCAGCCTGATTGTCTATTGTTTTCACACAAATGAACCCAGAATTATGTGAAATTGTGCTTCGTGCAACATAATTCTGGGTGCCATTTAAAAACCATAAGTGCTAATGACTCCATTCCTTTTTGTGGTTGTAGGGGCTGTTGATTGGAGTACATTAAAACAAACCTGATCTCTCTAGGACATTCAGAAGCCAAGTTATAAGCCTACAAATGTGTAACTGGACTACTTCTTTAAATTGACACCAGATCCGGTGACCTTTGGGACATGGTTTGACCCCCTTAGGAAAGTGCGATCATCTTGAAACGTTCAGATCACTTACAACTCAATAGATTCTACCTTCTTGTAACGTTTCAGCCTGATTGGACCTTGTTTTCACACAAATGGACCCAGAATGATGGGAAATTGTGCTTCGTGCAACATAATTCTGGGTGCCATTTAAAAACCATAAGTGCTAATGACTCCATTCCTTTTTGAGGTTGTAGGGGCTGTTGATTGGAGTACACTAAAACAAACCTGATCTCTCTAGGACATTCAGAAACCAAGTTATAAGCCCTCAAAGGTGTAATTGGACTACTTCTTTAAAGTGACACCAGGCCCGGTGACCTTTGGGACATGGTTTGACCCCCTATAGGAATGTGCGATCATCATGAAACGTTCAGATCACTTACAATTCAATAGATTCTACCGTCTTGTAACGTGTCAGCCTGATTGGACCTTGTTATCACACAAATGGACCGAGAATGATGTGAAATTGTGCTTCGTGCAACATAATTCTGGGTGCCATTTACAAACCATAAGTGCTAATGACTCCATTACATTTTGTGGTTGTAGGGGCTGTTGATTGGAGTACATTAAAACAAACCTGATCTCTCTAGGACATTCAGAAGCCAAGTTATAAGCCCACAAATGTGTAACTGGACTACTTCTTTAAATTGACACCAGATCCGGTGACCTTTGGGACATGGTTTGACACCCTTAGGAAAGTGCTATCATCATGAAACGTTCAGATCACTTACAATTCAATAGATTCTACCTTCCTGTAACATTTCAGCCTGATTGTCTCTTGTTTTCACACAAATGAACCCAGAATGATGTGAAATTGTGCTTCGTGCAACATAATTCTGGGTGCCATTTAAAAACCATAAGTGCTAATGACTCCATTCCTTTTTGTGGTTGTAGGGGCTGTTGATTGGAGTACATTAAAACAAACCTGATCTCTCTAGGACATTCAGAAGACAAGTTAAAAGCCCACAAATTTGTAACTGGACTACTTCTTTAAATTGACACCAGATCCGGTGACCTTTGGGACATGGTTTGACCCTCTTTGGAAAGTGTGATCATCTTGAAATGTTCAGATCACTTACAACTCAATAGATTCTACCTTCTTGTAACGTTTCAGCCTGATTGGACCTTGTTTTCACACAAATGAACCCAGAATGATGTGAAATTGTGCTTCGTGCCACATAATTCTGGGTGCCATTTAAATACCATAAGTGCTAATGACTCCATTCCTTTTTGTGGTTGTAGGGGCTGTTGATTGGAGTATACTAAAACAAACCTGATCTCTCTAGGACATTCAGAAGCCAAGCTATAAGCCCACAAATGTGTAACTGGACTACTTCTTTAAATTGACACCAGATCCGGTGACCTTTGGGACATGGTTTGACCCCCTTAGGAAAGTGCAATCATTTTGAAACGTTCAGATCACTTACAACTCAATAGATTCTACCTTCCTGTAACGTTTCAGCCTGATTGGACCTTGTTTTCACACAAATGAACCCAGAATGATGTGAAATTGTGCTTCGTGCAACATAATTCTGGGTGCCATTTAAAAACCATAAGTGCTAATGATTCCATTCCTTTTTGAGGTTGTAGGGGCTGTTGATTGGAGTACACTAAAACAAACCTGATCTCTCTAGAACATTCAGAAGCCAAGTTATAAGCCCTCAAAGGTGTAATTGGACTACTTCTTTAAAGTGACACCAGGCCCGGTGACCGTTGGGACATGGTTTGACCCCCTATAGGAATGTGCGATCATCTTGAAACGTTCAGATCACTTACAACTCAATAGATTCTACCTTCTTGGAACGTTTCAGCCTGATTGGACCTTGTTTTCACACAAATGGACCCAGAATGATGTGAAATTGTGCTTCGTGCAACATAATTCTGGGCGCCATTTACAAACCATAAGTGCTAATGACCCCATTCCTTTTTGTGGTTGTAGGGCCTGTTGATTGGAGTACACTAAAACAAACCTGATCTCTCTAGGACATTCAGAAGCCAAGTTATAAGCCCACAAATGTGTAACTGGACTACTTCTTTAAAGTGACACCAGGCCCGGTGACCTTTGGGACATGGTTTTACCCCCTATAAGAATGTGCGATCATCATGAAACGTTCAGATCACTTACAACTCAATAGATTCTACCTTCCTGTAACGTTTCAGCCTGATTGGACCTTGTTTTCACACAAATGAACCCAGAAGGATGTGAAATTGTGCTTCATGCAACATAATTCTGGGTGCCATTTAAAAACCATAAGTGCTAATGACTCCATTCCTTTTTGTGGTTGTAGGGGCTGTTGATTGGAGTATACTAAAACAAACCTGATCTCTCTAGGACATTCAGAAGCCAAGTTATAAGCCCACAAATGTGTAACTGGACTACTTTAAATTGACACCAGATCCGGTGACCTTTGGGACATGGTTTGACCCCCTTAGGAAAGTGCTATCATCATGAAACGTTCAGATCACTTACAACTCAATAGATTCTACCTTCCTGTAACGTTTCAGCCTGATTGGACCTTGTTTTCACACAAATGAACCCAGAATGTTGTGAAATTGTGCTTCGTGCAACATAAATCTGGGTGCCATTTAAAAACCATAAGTGCTAATGACTCCATTCCTTTTAGTGGTAATGGGGGCTGCTAATTGGAGTGCTCTAAAACAAACCTGACCTCTCTAGGATATTCAGAAGCCAAGTTATAAGCCCACAAAGGTGTAACTGGACTACTTCTTTAAAGTGACACCAGGCCCGGTGACCTTTGGGACATGGTTTGAACCCCTATAGGAATGTGCGATCATCATGAAACGTTCTGATCACTTACAACTCAATAGATTCTACCTTCTTGTAACGTTTCAGCCTGATTGGACCTTGTTTTCACACAAATGGACCCAGAATGATGTGAAATTGTGCTTCGTGCAACATAATTTTGGGTGCCATTTACAAACCATAAGTGCTAATGACTCCATTCCTTTTTGTGGTTGTAGGGGCTGTTGGTTGGAGTACATTAAAACAAACTGGATCTCTCTCGGACATTCAGAAGCCAAGTTATAAGCCCACAAATGTGTAACTGGACTACTTCTTTAAAGTGACACCAGGCCCGGTGACCTTTGGGACATGGTTTTACCCCCTATAAGAATGTGCGATCATCATGAAACGTTCAGATCACTTACAACTCAATAGATTCTACCTTCCTGTAACGTTTCAGCCTGATTGGACCTTGTTTTCACACAAATGAACCCAGAAGGATGTGAAATTGTGCTTCATGCAACATAATTCTGGGTGCCATTTAAAAACCATAAGTGCTAATGACTCCATTCCTTTTTGTGGTTGTAGGGGCTGTTGATTGGAGTATACTAAAACAAACCTGATCTCTCTAGGACATTCAGAAGCCAAGTTATAAGCCCACAAATGTGTAACTGGACTACTTTAAATTGACACCAGATCCGGTGACCTTTGGGACATGGTTTGACCCCCTTAGGAAAGTGCTATCATCATGAAACGTTCAGATCACTTACAACTCAATAGATTCTACCTTCCTGTAACGTTTCAGCCTGATTGGACCTTGTTTTCACACAAATGAACCCAGAATGTTGTGAAATTGTGCTTCGTGCAACATAAATCTGGGTGCCATTTAAAAACCATAAGTGCTAATGACTCCATTCCTTTTAGTGGTAATGGGGGCTGCTAATTGGAGTGCTCTAAAACAAACCTGACCTCTCTAGGATATTCAGAAGCCAAGTTATAAGCCCACAAAGGTGTAACTGGACTACTTCTTTAAAGTGACACCAGGCCCGGTGACCTTTGGGACATGGTTTGAACCCCTATAGGAATGTGCGATCATCATGAAACGTTCTGATCACTTACAACTCAATAGATTCTACCTTCTTGTAACGTTTCAGCCTGATTGGACCTTGTTTTCACACAAATGGACCCAGAATGATGTGAAATTGTGCTTCGTGCAACATAATTCTGGGTGCCATTTACAAACCATAAGTGCTAATGACTCCATTCCTTTTTGTGGTTGTAGGGGCTGTTGGTTGGAGTACATTAAAACAAACTGGATCTCTCTCGGACATTCAGAAGCCAAGTTATAAGCCCACAAATGTGTAACTGGACTACTTCTTTAAATTGACACCAGATCCGGTGACCTTTGGGACATGGTTTGACCCCCTTAGGAAAGTGCTATCATCATGAAACGTTCAGATCACTTACAACTCAATAGATTCTACCTTCCTGTAACGTTTCAGCCTGATTGGACCTTGTTTTCACACAAATGGACCCAGAATGATGTGAAATTGTGCTTCATGAAACATAATTCTGGGTGTCATTTAAAAACCATAAGTGCTAATGACTCCATTCCTTTTAGTGGTAATGGGGGCTCATAATTGGAGTACTCTAAAACAAACCTGACCTCTCTAGGATATTCAGAAGCCAAGTTATAAGCCCACAAAGGTGTAACTGGACTACTTCTTTAAAGTGACACCAGGCCCGGTGACCTTTGGGACATGGTTTGACCCCCAATAGGAATGTGCGATCATCATGAAACGTTCAGATCACTTACAACTCAATAGATTCTACCTTCTTGTAACGTTTCAGCCTGATTGGACCTTGTTTTCACACAAATGGACCCAGAATGATGGGAAATTGTGCTTCGTGCAACATAATTCTGGGTGCCATTTAAAAACCCTAAGTGCTAATGACTCCATTCCTTTTTGAGGTTGTAGGGGCTGTTGATTGGAGTACACTAAAACAAACCTGATCTCTCTAGGACATTCAGAAACCAAGTTATAAGCCCTCAAAGGTGTAATTGGACTACTTCTTTAAAGTGACACCAGGCCCGGTGACCTTTGGGACATGGTTTGACCCCCTATAGGAATGTGCGATCATCATGAAACGTTCAGATCACTTACAATTCAATAGATTCTACCGTCTTGTAACGTTTCAGCCTGATTGGACCTTGTTTTCACACAAATGGACCGAGAATGATGTGAAATTGTGCTTCGTGCAACATAATTCTGGGTGCCATTTACAAACCATAAGTGCTAATGACTCCATTCCTTTTTGTGGTTGTAGGGGCTGTTGATTGGAGTACATTAAAACAAACCTGATCTCTCTAGGACATTCAGAAGCCAAGTTATAAGCCCACAAATGTGTAACTGGACTACTTCTTTAAATTGACACCAGATCCGATGACCTTTGGGACATTGTTTGACCCCCTTAGGAAAGTGCTATCATCATGAAACGTTCAGATCACTTACATTTCAATAGATTCTACCTTCCTGTAACATTTCAGCCTGATTGTCTATTGTTTTCACACAAATGAACCCAGAATTATGTGAAATTGTGCTTCGTGCAACATAATTCTGGGTGCCATTTAAAAACCATAAGTGCTAATGACTCCATTCCTTTTTGTGGTTGTAGGGGCTGTTGATTGGAGTACATTAAAACAAACCTGATCTCTCTAGGACATTCAGAAGCCAAGTTATAAGCCTACAAATGTGTAACTGGACTACTTCTTTAAATTGACACCAGATCCGGTGACCTTTGGGACATGGTTTGACCCCCTTAGGAAAGTGCGATCATCTTGAAACGTTCAGATCACTTACAACTCAATAGATTCTACCTTCTTGTAACGTTTCAGCCTGATTGGACCTTGTTTTCACACAAATGGACCCAGAATGATGGGAAATTGTGCTTCGTGCAACATAATTCTGGGTGCCATTTAAAAACCATAAGTGCTAATGACTCCATTCCTTTTTGAGGTTGTAGGGGCTGTTGATTGGAGTACACTAAAACAAACCTGATCTCTCTAGGACATTCAGAAACCAAGTTATAAGCCCTCAAAGGTGTAATTGGACTACTTCTTTAAAGTGACACCAGGCCCGGTGACCTTTGGGACATGGTTTGACCCCCTATAGGAATGTGCGATCATCATGAAACGTTCAGATCACTTACAATTCAATAGATTCTACCGTCTTGTAACGTGTCAGCCTGATTGGACCTTGTTATCACACAAATGGACCGAGAATGATGTGAAATTGTGCTTCGTGCAACATAATTCTGGGTGCCATTTACAAACCATAAGTGCTAATGACTCCATTACATTTTGTGGTTGTAGGGGCTGTTGATTGGAGTACATTAAAACAAACCTGATCTCTCTAGGACATTCAGAAGCCAAGTTATAAGCCCACAAATGTGTAACTGGACTACTTCTTTAAATTGACACCAGATCCGGTGACCTTTGGGACATGGTTTGACACCCTTAGGAAAGTGCTATCATCATGAAACGTTCAGATCACTTACAATTCAATAGATTCTACCTTCCTGTAACATTTCAGCCTGATTGTCTCTTGTTTTCACACAAATGAACCCAGAATGATGTGAAATTGTGCTTCGTGCAACATAATTCTGGGTGCCATTTAAAAACCATAAGTGCTAATGACTCCATTCCTTTTTGTGGTTGTAGGGGCTGTTGATTGGAGTACATTAAAACAAACCTGATCTCTCTAGGACATTCAGAAGCCAAGTTATAAGCCTACAAATGTGTAACTGGACTACTTCTTTAAATTGACACCAGATCCGGTGACCTTTGGGACATGGTTTGACCCCCTTAGGAAAGTGCGATCATCTTGAAACGTTCAGATCACTTACAACTCAATAGATTCTACCTTCTTGTAACGTTTCAGCCTGATTGGACCTTGTTTTCACACAAATGGACCCAGAATGAACTGAAATTGTGCTTCATGCAACATAATTCTGGGTGCCATTTAAAAACCATAAGTGCTAATGACTCCATTCCTTTTTGTGGTTGTAGGGGCTGTTGATTGGAGTACATTAAAACAAACCTGATCTCTCTAGGACATTCAGAAGCCAAGTTATAAGCCCACAAATGTGTAACTGGACTACTTCTTTAAATTGACACCAGATCCGGTGACCTTTGGGACATGGTTTGACCCCCTTAGGAAAGTGCGATCATCTTGAAACGTTCAGATCACTTACAACTCAATAGATTCTACCTTCTTGTAACGTTTCAGCCTGATTGGACCTTGTTTTCACACAAATGGACCCAGAATGATGTGAAATTGTGCTTCATGCAACATAATTCTGGGTGCCATTTAAAAACCATAAGTGCTAATGACCACATTCCTTTTTGTGGTTGTAGGGGCTGTTGATTGGAGTACATTAAAACAAACCTGATCTCTCTAGGACATTCAGAAGCCAAGTTATAAGCCCACAAATGTATAACTGGACTACTTCTTTAAATTGACCCCAGATCCGGTGACCTTTGGGACATGGTTTGATCCCCTTAGGAAAGTTCTATCATCATGAAACGTTCAGATCCCTTACAACTCAATAGATTCTACCTTCCTGTAACGTTTCAGCCTGATTGGACCTTGTTTTCACACAAATGAACCCAGAATGATGTGAAAATGTGCTTCGTGCCACATAATTCTGGGTGCCATTTAAATACCATAAGTGCTAATGACTCCATTCCTTTTTGTGGTTGTAGGGGCTGTTGATTGGAGTATACTAAAACAAACCTGATCTCTCTAGGACATTCAGAAGCCAAGCTATAAGCCCACAAATGTGTAACTGGACTACTTCTTTAAATTGACACCAGATCCGGTGACCTTTGGGACATGGTTTGACACCCTTAGGAAAGTGCAATCATTTTGAAACGTTCAGATCACTTACAACTCAATAGATTCTACCTTCCTTTAACGTTTCAGCCTGATTGGACCTTGTTTTCACACAAATGAACCCAGAATGATGTGAAATTGTGCTTCGTGCAACATAATTCTGGGTGCCATTTAAAAACCATAAGTGCTAATGATTCCATTCCTTTTTGAGGTTGTAGGGGCTGTTGATTGGAGTACACTAAAACAAACCTGATCTCTCTAGAACATTCAGAAGCCAAGTTATAAGCCCTCAAAGGTGTAATTGGACTACTTCTTTAAAGTGACACCAGGCCCGGTGACCGTTGGGACATGGTTTGACCCCCTATAGGAATGTGCGATCATCTTGAAACGTTCAGATCACTTACAACTCTATAGATTCTACCTTCTTGGAACGTTTCAGCCTGATTGGACCTTGTTTTCACACAAATGGACCCAGAATGATGTGAAATTGTGCTTCGTGCAAGATAATTCTGGGTGCCATTTACAAACCATAAGTGCTAATGACTCCATTCCTTTTTGTGGTTGTAGGGCCTGTTGATTGGAGTACACTAAAACAAACCTGATCTCTCTAGGACATTCAGAAGCCAAGTTATAAGCCCACAAATGTGTAACTGGACTACTTCTTTAAAGTGACACCAGGCCCGGTGACCTTTGGGACATGGTTTTACCCCCTATAGGAATGTGCGATCATCATGAAACGTTCAGATCACTTACAACTCAATAGATTCTACCTTCCTGTAACGTTTCAGCCTGATTGGACCTTGTTTTCACACAAATGAACCCAGAATGATGTGAAATTGTGCTTCATGCAACATAATTCTGGGTGCCATTTAAAAACCATAAGTGCTAATGACTCCATTCCTTTTTGTGGTTGTAGGGGCTGTTGATTGGAGTATACTAAAACAAACCTGATCTCTCTAGGACATTCAGAAGCCAAGTTATAAGCCCACAAATGTGTAACTGGACTACTTTAAATTGACACCAGATCCGGTGACCTTTGGGACATGGTTTGACCCCCTTAGGAAAGTGCTATCATCATGAAACGTTCAGATCACTTACAACTCAATAGATTCTACCTTCCTGTAACGTTTCAGCCTGATTGGACCTTGTTTTCACACAAATGAACCCAGAATGTTGTGAAATTGTGCTTCATGCAACATAATTCTGGGTGCCATTTAAAAACCATAAGTGCTAATGACTCCATTCCTTTTAGTGGTAATGGGGGCTGCTAATTGGAGTGCTCTAAAACAAACCTGACCTCTCTAGGATATTCAGAAGCCAAGTTATAAGCCCACAAAGGTGTAACTGGACTACTTCTTTAAAGTGACACCAGGCCCGGTGACCTTTGGGACATGGTTTGACCCCCTATAGGAATGTGCGATCATCATGAAACGTTCTGATCACTTACAACTCAATAGATTCTACCTTCTTGTAACGTTTCAGCCTGATTGGACCTTGTTTTCACACAAATGGACCCAGAATGATGTGAAATTGTGCTTCGTGCAACATAATTCTGGGTGCCATTTACAAACCATAAGTGCTAATGACTCCATTCCTTTTTGTGGTTGTAGGGGCTGTTGGTTGGAGTACATTAAAACAAACCTGATCTCTCTCGGACATTCAGAAGCCAAGTTATAAGCCCACAAATGTGTAACTGGACTACTTCTTTAAATTGACACCAGATCCGGTGACCTTTGGGACATGGTTTGACCCCCTTAGGAAAGTGCTATCATCATGAAACGTTCAGATCACTTACAACTCAATAGATTCTACCTTCCTGTAACGTTTCAGCCTGATTGGACCTTGTTTTCACACAAATGAACCCAGAATGATGTGAAATTGTGCTTCGTGCAACATAATTCTGGGTGCCATTTAAAAACCATAAGTGCTAATGACTCCATTCCTTTTAGCGGTAATGGGGGCTGTTAAATGGAGTACTCTAAAACAAACCTGACCTCTCTAGGATATTCAGAAGCCAAGTTATAAGCCCACAAAGGTGTAACTGGACTACTTCTTTAAAGTGACACCAGGCCCGATGACCTTTGGGACATGGTTTGACCCCCTATAGGAATGTGCGATCATCATGAAACGTTCAGATCACTTACAACTCAATAGATTCTACCTTCTTGTAACGTTTCAGCCTGATTGGACCTTGTTTTCACACAAATGGACCCAGAATGATGTGAAATTGTGCTTCGTGCAACATAATTCTGGGTGCCATTTAAAAATCATAAGTGCTAATGACTCCATTCCTTTTAATGGTAATGGGGGCTGTTAATTGGAGTACTCTAAAACAAACCTGACCTCTCTAGGATATTCAGAAGCCAAGTTATAAGCCCACAAAGGTGTAACTGGACTACTTCTTTAAAGTGACACCAGGCCCGGTGACCTTTGGGACATTGTTTGACCCCCTATAGGAATGTGCGATCATCATGAAACGTTCAGATCACTTACAACTCAATAGATTCTACCTACTTGTAACATTTCAGCCTGATTGGACCTTGTTTTCACACAAATGGACCCAGAATGATGTGAAATTGTGCTTTGTGCAACATAATTCTGGGTGCCATTTAAAAACCATAAGTGCTAATGATTCCATTCCTTTTTGAGGTTGTAGGGGCTGTTGATTGGAGTACACTAAAACAAACCTGATCTCTCTAGGACATTCAGAAGCCAAGTTATAAGCCCTCAAAGGTGTAATTGGACTACTTCTTTAAAGTGACACCAGGCCCGGTGACCTTTGGGACATGGTTTGACCCCCTATAGGAATGTGCGATCATCATGAAACGTTCAGATCACTTATAACTCAATAGATTCTACCTTCTTGTAACGTTTCAGCCTGATTGGACCTTGTTTTCACACAAATGGATCCAGAATGATGTGAAATTGTGCTTCGTGCAACATAATTCTGGGTGCCATTTAGAAACCATAAGTGCTAATGACTCCATTCCTTTTTGTGGTTGTAGGACCTGTTGATTGGAGTACACTAAAACAAACCTGATCTCTCTAGGACATTCAGAAACCAAGTTATAAGCCCACAAATGTGTAACTGGACTACTTCTTTAAAGTGACGTAGAAGTTTGTTCACTTGCTTCCATGCGCTCATGGAACACAGGACATCGCAACCTCTGTGATACTCAAGTAAAGCGTCACACACCAGCTGCTTGCACGTTGGAAATACAATCGGTAGTAACTTCTTACTCCACTCTATGTTGAACTCGTATAGTACGTATATGGGCGGTTGCGGCGGTTTGCGCATTTTCTATCTAGCCTCCGCTAATATGACTCTGTGGTCTGTCTCCTGAGAAGGTGCAGTTGGATCTTGCGAGAGTGCACTATCGACGGTCGGCGTTTCCATTTCGTCAACTGTGCCATTTTCAGCCGCTGGCAAACGGCCGTTGACGGTCGATGCGAGACACCAACATAACGTTAGACCGCAACCCTCATGCCAGTTTTCTGTAGTACTGGTTGTAGTTTCTGGTGCACACTCGATACGCCATTACGATCACAATTACGTTGATTAATAAATCCAGTGTTGTAGCGACTGCAGCCAGCGCCGTCGCGCAACTCGTGTCGGTGTTATCTCTCGATACCTTCGTTCGTATCCGAGCGTATGCAGAATCTACGGATCTGGTGAAGTTGCTTGTCACTAGCTTGCGCACGTTAGATATGGCACTTTGCGCGAGTCTCACACAACCATTAAGTGGCGACCGTCGCGTCAGTGCAAAGTTTTTCCGATATATCGCTCGCAACATCGTTTGTCATTTGCTGTACACTGCGCACACTGGCCGCGAGGTCGCGGAGAGGGTCTTCGTTACGAGTTGTGTAATATCCGCTGACTTGCCGATTCAATTCTGGTGGCGCTGACCCAAACGAGAACGCTTTTAAGGCGCATGTCGTGGTAACTCTGATAGCGCCGTGGTTGACGAGGACGATCATCTTTAGCAATAGTTCATCTCGAAACGCAACGATGGTGAGGGCGACGAGTTGGCCGGTTCTGCCTTCAGGCCACTCGGTTGCCGCTAGATTGCCCAATGCCACACACGCAGACGAACCCTGTACACACTCAATGACCCGTGTGCGATCGTTGATTTCTGCTAGTACGTTTGCTAGTTCTACGTGCTTCCACGGATCGGGCGTGGGCACGCGCTTGTTTTAGAGGCGTTTTTGCGCAGCCTCTACCCTGCTCGACCGCTCGTGGCCGCACTAGCTATATTTATCTTTATTTGTTTCACACACAGACACACACACACACACACACACACACACACACACACATACACACGCACACACACACACACACACACACACACACACACACACACACACACACACACACACACACACACACACACACACACACACACACACACACACACACACACAGGCCCTTGCGTGCAAACCCCGGTCAGGCCTGCAGTGTACACATCAGAGACATGAGGTTCTTTCACAGAACTGAGGTTGTTCATTACTAAATGACTTTTACAGGAATATTGTTATTATACTATTCAACAGGTTGATCATAATTATGTGTATTAAACCCACAACCTAGCACTGAGGACAGAGGGACTTTATTTAAATTAGTACTTAATGGAAACGATACATAATGATACATAAGAGCCATGTCATACATTCAGCCTAGGAATAGTAGCATTGTGCAGTATTAAAAATATACACATCAATTGCTCGAATCCCATTGTTGCAAAGTAAAACTCTAATAAAACTCTAGTCTGACATCAAAAGAGAAGACTTAGTGTATGTACTACAAATACAGCATTAGGATTTCGAGTGGACCGTGCACCTTGTGAACCATCAGAGGCTTATGACGCAACATATCTTCCAGTTGCTATTAGACAAGTTATAATTCTCAACCATTTTTCGGAACTGGTTTCTTGGGTCCGTGAGTAAATGCCAAATGAGATGATAGTCCTTAAGTAAGTTCCTGGCGATCCCATGTCACGCTCTTGCCCATCAGCCGGTGAACGCTGAGACGGAACTCGATGAGAGCGATGTATTTTTTAAGTGCTCCGAATGTACTTCTAACAAGCGTGCGATTCACTTCGTGAGTAAACCGCAACTGCAGCTGATTCAAACAGTCGAGCCAACTTTCTACATCACAATATGCGTTTTGTAGTTAGTCGAGTTACCTTTTGTGTGGCGCATGCACGGGTCGTTAGCGTCCAGCTCCCAGCTTAGAGATTCCTGTATTGACACAGACGTCAATACATCTCGATGTCATGCAACACACAAAGTCTGTCGCATACAGGTGGGTTAACACATGTACGATACCTTTTGTGTGGCGCATGCATGGGTTGTTAGCGTCCAGCTCCCGGCTTATAGAGAGTCCTGTATTGACACAGACGTCAATACATCTCGATGTCATGCAACACACAAAGTCTGTCGCATACAGGTGGGTTAACACACATGTACGATGTGTGCGATGGCGCGCCCGTTTACAATGGGACACGACGATGATCATTGTTAACCAAACTCTTGTTTCTCACGACAGGTGGTAGCGTTGTCTCCTGCACCTGGTCTTCGTGCACAGAGGGTGTTGTAATGTGCTCGTCATAGTCGCAATCGTTGTCACTCGAATCCGTTGTTCTCACGACAGGTGTTAGCGTTGTCTCCTGCATGTTGTCTTCGCGTGCGGCAAGCGTTGTGCTGTGCTCGTTATAATGGTTGTCTTCGTACAAAGGGGGTGTTGAATACTCCTTCGCGAGTAGTCTAGGAGGTGGTGTGATGGGACGTATCTCAGAGGCGTTATGTGAGCGTACCACCATGGCCTGAGCAACTGCGGCTACTGAGAGTACACCCAGTACAGACAGCGAGATCATTTTTTTTCTTGGGTGTTGTACGTGTGGGTACAGCCATTTTAATGGCGGTGAGAGCAAGTGGGCAAATGTATTTATAGGTCACTAGCAGAAACTAAGGTGCGTGGTCAGTGTAATCGTAACCACCGTAGCTCGTGTCATAATTTAATATACATAGAAATCAGAAACGGGCATGTCAGGATAGACATCACGAGTGATAATGCGGCCAGTATCTGTGTGCGCTTGAGAGCACCTTGTTGTTCTACTGTGGTGCCCACGCCGCCGGGTCTGTAAATGTCATCGACCTTCTTTATATACGCATACGCTAAAGACTGTATATTCTCTATGGATTTGAACACGTCCTTTGTTTCGCGTAACGCTTGAGCTGTCTCGAGCGTGATGTTGTGAGTGTACGCCAGTGTTTCGCGTGCACCGAGGTCCGAAAGGGCGTGCGCTACAACTATTAACCTTGGTTTGGGAGTGTGGCGAAACGCTCGCTCCGCTGTAATGGGCGGATGCAATGTTATCACCTGGTACGTTTCGTTAGTCGGGTCGTAACACACCGGTCAGTCACACGGACCGTCACATTGTATGGGGCACAGTAAGGACAACACGCCGCCGACCGTGACTTCGCACTCGACCGCGGTGGTGTTGTCGATTTGCAAAGGATCACATACGCCTCTCCAGTCGCAATGAGGCACATTGTAGTCGACGCGACCGTCGGTCACCATAGCTTTCGTCAGCCAACACACTCGATTGCCCTTCGAAACATCGGCGATCAACGTGAGCGTAGAGGTCGCCGTCGCTTTAATATCCGTGTGTGAGTGCACGCTCGACGTCGATTGAACACCGGTCATGTCAGACCTGATCAGACCTTCCGAACACATGACCATTAGTTGTTGTGCGGCCGAGAGTATCGCGATCATACCGTTGAGATGTGTAGAAAGCGCGTACACGCCAGCCTTCCACGTTTCCAAAGTTTCCAGCAGTCTAGAGGGACTTGTCTTAGCGCTACGCCTGTGCTGAATTTGCGTTGAGTAGACACAACGGCTTCGACCTCGCTTAGGATCTGTGGGCTCATGTACTCGTGGTAGGCCAAGACGTGTATAGTCGAGCGCGGTGACGCCCCGAACACTTGACCCGGGTTTGTTGTGGCGATATGCGTGTCCAGTAACGCGGCAAAGTCCGCGTGTCTAGCGTGTATTGATTTTACAGCTCACTCATACCCCAACAGTACGGTCCGTAGAAGTTCGTTCACTTGTTTCCATGCGCTCGTGGAACACAGGACATCGCAACCTCTGTGATACTCAAGTAAAGCGTCACACAGCAGCTGCTTGCACGTTGGAAATACAATCGGTAGTAACTTCTTACTCCACTCTATGTTGAACTCGGATAGTATGTATATGGGCGGTTGCGGCGGTTTGCGCATTTTCTATCCACCCTCCACTAAAATGACTCTGTGGTCTGTCTCCTGAGATGGTGCGGTTGGAACTTGCGAGAGTGCACTATCGACGGTCGGCGTTTCCATTTCGTCAACTGTGCCATTTTCAGCTGCTGGCAAACGGCCGTCGACGGTCGATGCGAGACACCAACATAACGTTAGACCGCGACCCTCATGCCAGTTTTCTGTAGTACTGGTTGTAGTTTCTCGTGCACACTCGAAACGCCATTACGATCACAATTACGTTGATTAATAAATCCAGTATTGTAGCGACTGCAGCCAGTGCCGTCGCGCAACTCGTGTAGGTGTTATCTCTCGATACTTTCATTCGTGTCCGAGCGTATGCAGAATCTACGGATCTGATGAAGTTGCTTGTCACTAGCTTGCGCACATTTTATATGGCACTTTGCGCGAGACTCACACAACCTGCAGTGGCGACCGTCGCGTCAGTGCAAAGTTTTTCCGATATATCGCTCGCAACATCGTTTGTCATTTGCTGTACACTGCGCACACTGGCCGCGAGGTCGCGGAGAGGGTTTTCGTTACGAGTTGTGTAATATCCGCTGACTTGCCGATTCAATTCTGGTGGCGCTGACCCAAACGAGAACGCTTTTAAGGCGCATGTCGTGGTAACTCTGGTAGCGCCGTGGTTGACGAGGACGATCATCTTTAGCAATAGTTCATCTCGAAGCGCAACGATGGTGAGGGCGACGGGTTGGCCGGTTCCGCCTTCAGGCCACTCGGTTGCCGCTAGATTGCCCAATGCCACACACGCAGACAAACCCTGTACACACTCAATGACCCGTGTGCAATCGTTGATTTCTGCTAGTACGTTTGCTAGTTCTACGTGCTTCCACGGATCGGGCGTGGGCACGCGCTTGTTTTAGAGGCGTTTTCGTGCAGCCTCTACCCTGCACGACCGCTCGTGGCCACACTAGCTATATTTATCTTTATTTGTTTCACACACACACACACACACACACACACACACACACACACACACACACACACACACACACACACACACACACACACACACACACACACACACACACACACACACACACACACACACACACAGGCCCTTGCGTGCAAACCCCGGTCAGGCCTGCAGTGTACACATCAGAGACATGATGTTCTTTCACAGAACTGAGGTTGTTCATTACTAAATGACTTTTACAGGAATATTGTTATTATACTATTCAACAGGTTGATCATAATGATGTGTATTAAACCCACAACCTAGCACTGAGGACAGAGGGACTTTATTTAAATTAGTACTTAATGGAAACGATACATAATGATACATAAGAGCCATGTCATACATTCAGCCTAGGAATAGTAGCATTGTGCACTATTAAAAATATACACATCAATTGCTCGAATCCCATTGTTGCAAAGTAAAACTCTAATAAAACTCTAGTCTGACATCAACAGAGAAGACTTAGTGTATGTACTACAAATACAGCATTAGGATTTCGAGTGGACCGTGCACCTTGTGAACCATCAGAGGCTTATGATGCAACATATCTTCCAGTTGCTATTAGACAAGTTATAATTCTCGACCATTTTTCGGAACTGGTTTCTTGGGTCCGTGAGTAAATGCCAAATGAGATGATAGTCCTTAAGTAATTTCCAGGCGATCCCATGTCACGCTCTTGCCCATCAGCCGGTGAACGCTGAGACGGAACTCGATGAGAGCGATGTATTTTTTAAGTGCTCCGAATGTACTTCTAACAAGCGTGCGATTCACTTCGTGAGTAAACCGCAGCTGCAGCTGATTCAAACAGTCGAGCCAACTTTCTACATCACAATATGCGTTTTGTAGTTAGTCGAGTTACCTTTTGTGTGGCGCATGCACGGGTCGTTAGCGTCCAGCTCCCAGCTTATAGAGTCCTGTATTGACACAGACGTCAATACATCTCGATGTCATGCAACACACAAAGTCTGTCGTATACAGGTGGGTTAACACATGTACGATACCTTTTGTGTGGCGCATGCATGGGTCGTTAGCGTCCAGCTCCCGGCTTATAGAGAGTCCTGTATTGACACAGACGTCAATACATCTCGATGTCATGCAACACACAAAGTCTGTCGCAAACAGGTGGGTTAACACACATGTACGATGTGTGCGATGGCGCGCCCGTTTACAATGGGACACGACGATGATCATTGTTAACCAAACTCTTGTTTCTCACGACAGGTGGTAGCGTTGTCTCCTGCACCTGGTCTTCGTGCACAGAGGGTGTTGTAATGTGCTCGTCATAGTCGCGATCGTTGTCACTCGAATCCGTTGTTCTCACGACAGGTGGTAGCGTTGTCTCCTGCATGTTGTCTTCGCGTGCGGCAAGCGTTGTGCTGTGCTCGTTATAATGGTTGTCTTCGTACAAAGGGGGTGTTGAATACTCCTTCGCGAGTAGTCTAGGAGGTGGTGTGATGGGACGTATCTCAGAGGCGTTATGTGAGCGTATCACCATGGCCTGAGCAACTGCGACTACTGAGAGTACACCCAGTACATACAGCGAGATCATTTTTTCTTGGGTGTTGTACGTGTGGGTACAGCCGCTTTAATGGCAGTGAGAGCAAGTGGGTATATGTATTTATAGGTCACTAGCAGAAACTAAGGCACGTGGTCATAGTGTAATCGTAACCACCTAAAGTAGCTCTTGTCATAATTTAATATACATAGAAATCAGAAACGGGCATGTCAGGATAGACATCACGAGTGATAATGCGGCCAGTATCTGTGTGCGCTTGAGAGCACCTTGTTGTTCTACTGTGGTGCCCATGCCGCCGGGTCTGTAAATGTCATCGACCTTCTTTATATACGCATACGCTAAAGACCGTATATTCTCTATGGATTTGAACACGTCCTTTTTTTCGCGTAACGCTTGAGCTGTCTCGAGCGTGATGTTGTGAGCGTACACCAGAGTTTCGCGTGCACCGAGGTCCGAAAGGGCGTGCGCTACAACTATTAACCTTGGTTTGGGAGTGTGGCGAAACGCTCGCTCCGCTGTAATGGGCGGATGCAATGTTATCACCTGGTACGTTTCGTTAGTCGGGTCGTAACACACCGGTCCGTGTCACGGACCGTCACATTGTATGGGGCAAAGTAAGGACAACACGCCGCCGACCGTGACTTCGCACTCGACCGCGGTGGTGTTGTCGATTTGCAAAGGATCACATACGCCTCTCCAGTCGCAATGAGGCACATTGTAGTCGACGCGACCGTCGGTCACCATAGCTTTCGTCAGCCAACACACTCGATTGCCCTTCGAAACATCGGCGATCAACGTGAGCGTAGAGGTCGCCGTCGCTTTAATGTACGCCAGGATATCTGTGTGTGAGTGCACGCTCGACGTCGATTGACAACCAGTCATGTCAGACCTGATCAGACCTTCCGAACACATGACCATTAGTTGTTGTGCGGCAGAGAGTATCGCGATCATACCGTTGAGATGT